>NC_045560.1:122066711-123405044 GCF_009819795.1 Aythya fuligula | reverse complement strand
CATTGAGTTTACAAGAAAAAAGTGCTGAGGTAGGTTCTTCAATGATACACTGACTTCTTCTGACAGCTCACTAAAATAAAAAGCAAAGATGCTTTGAAATGAAAATGGCAAACTGTGTTGTGAAGTATTTAATTGCAGGTGTGGGTTGACAGTATTTTAGGCTAGAGCCATTTATCTTTGAAAAGGGAATTCATAGATACCTCTGAGAGGTTTCTCATCTTTTCTTGCCAATGTCATGTGTCTACTTTTGGATTGCACTGAGCACGTCCACAGGTGGTGCTTATCCCTGGTTTTAGGCCTTCTTGTTAAGTGTCTCAAAAAAAAAAAGGCAGATTTTTTTCTGTTAAACCAGGTCTGGATTACCTTATTTTTCCTGAATGTTGTTCAAGCAAGGAACACAGTTTGTGGTGTGTGATGAGAAAAAAAAAATGTTGCTGTGAATTATTCTTCATTAGCAGTTTTTGAATGGAGCTATTATTTCAAAAGAAAGGGAATTTTAATCTTGGGGCAATGAATGCAAAGTGAGTATGTTATTCTGAATTAAATGAATTTCTATTCAGGAATGTTTTTGCACTGGTTTGGCAGTACATATTAGAGAACATATTTTTTCTGCAGGATTTCTGTCCTATTTTGCAAGTGGGCAGTCCTGTGCAATAAACTAAAATCAGCACATTCTGTAACTACATAGTACCTCATGAAGGTAACAAAACTATTTTTTTAATCTTGATGAATGCTTCAAACTGTTTTGCATGAGTGCTGTCCTTTTGGCTAGCAGTGAAGCTGCTAATGATGGCTTGCTTTAACATATTAAAAAAAAATCTATTGCAAACAAGTAGTTTTAGTATGAAAACAAGATGTCTAAATGGTGTTTGCTTATAGAGTTTTCTAGAGTTACCTACTTCAAGGTTCTGCTGGATAGATGCATCTTAACTATATTGACAAATGCATCAAAACCAAAACTTCTGTACAGATAGGCTTGTATAGACTAAACCTATTTTTTTTTTTCCTCTGCTACAGGTTGGTGCTCTATTTTAACTCCTATTGTTTATAGAGGATACGTTTAGGGCAACCTTATCTGTAAGTTTGCAGCCCCCCTTTTTTTTTTTTTTCCACTTTCTCCTTTAGATTTCAAGGAAATAGATGAGGTTTACTACTCAAATATTTTTGGAAGGTATTTAAGTATTTTCCAGATAGTGATGTACTATCATCATATATTATTGTGACATACTAAATGTCATTAAAATGTTGATAATACAAATGGTGTTTGGCTTCCTTCATCTTCCTAAAATCCTCATTACAGATCCTAAAGCCAGCACTACCAATATTCCTGCCTGATTGCTGCAGCATTATTACTGGGAGAGATTGCCTTTTTAATTCCAGTGTTTGATATCTTACACCAGAAAGGAGCAGAAAGCGATGTTACACTTAAGATTTTTTTTTTTTTAACCCCGATGCAATTTGCTGAAGCCATATAATGAACATGATTTCTGCCATATAAATCCATTAAATGATTACTGTTCATTAGCAGGCAAGATGTTGGAACTAGCTACTGTGAAATTCAGCATGGAGTTTGTGTCTGTTGTGCAGACTCGTGTCTAGCAAATGCTATTCTGAAGCCTTTTGAGTTTAGTTGAGTAACAGGCCTTGATTATCTTTTTTTTTTTTTTTTTTTAGATGGAGAATATGTCCATATGGTAGATAGCAAGCTGTGGAAGATCAAAAGTTGATCCTCCATTTAGCATATAAATAGCAAGAGTTAAACAAAATTGGATGAATAGCTGGGTCAAGCATATGGCATATGTTCAAATCTGTTATCCTATTCTTGAAGGTTCTCTTCTTGTGATCAGAGAACAATAGCATGAATCAAGGAAATGGTCTAAGCACCAGATAATTATTCTGTCTGCTAAATGTTTAAGATTATGTCACAGTCACTGACTAGCTAATGGAATTGTACTGTGACTTTACTCAGATATAAACTTTGTATTTAATATTTAGGGTTTGGGTTTGGTTTTTAGCAGTCTTGAGAATATCCCAGTGTTTACATCGGATTTCTTTAAATTTCTAAGGTCAGCAGGCATATCACCTGTACTGAGCTTGAAGTGGCGCTGGGAAATGCAGTCCTCATTCCTAATGTCAGTGACGTGTATCTTATTTAGTACAAAATCAACTTCAAGACATCAAGTATTTTCTTTCTGTTCTGAACTTTTCGCAGTTTGGTATCTCCTGGTCAAATTGTCAAGGTTAGTAGTGAGAGTAGGGACTGGAAGACCTGCAAAGCGTCAGGCATCTGGCAGGTCTGGAAAGCATTCTAGGAAAGTCAGCCTGACCTTGCCTTGTTTCCACGATGTGCCAGCTCTGGAGTAAATAAAGGTGATGCATAGCTAGCGCATTGTTGATATCATTGAGGTGAAGTCACGTAACAACTGCGCTCAGGCCATCAGGCAGTCTGGCTGCTTGCTTTTTGGGTTTAGAGGATCTTAGTGCTACAGCTCAGTGGGTTGCTTTAGACAAACCCAGTCCTCCAGGTTCTGTAGTTTTTCCTGTGCATTGTAGTTCTTATTGTTAACCTGCTGCTGTCCTGAGATGTTGCTCTTGGAGAATGTGTTTTTAAGAAAGTAGGTGGTAATCCTAATCCTCCTCATCAGCTGCTGTGTAATGTTATCTGGCCTTTACTGGGTGTTCTAAGGCTAGAGGAAACTGAGCAAGCGACGTACTGTAGCGGGTGGCACGGAAATAGCACCTTCCTGGGGCTGTGAGAAAGCGTGCACTGAAGTAATGCTCCTTTTCAAGTTGTTTTCAGATGGCCTGCCCGTTGCCTGGAACGAGTCAGGAGAGCAGCCATATGCTTGTGAGACCAACATATCATGGGATGCACTCAAAGCTCACAAGAAAGAGCAGCATTCTTGGAGATAAGAAGAAATCCTGCCCTGGCACCGGAGCAGAGCAGCCAGAAAAACAGCCAGATCAAATAACTGTCTTGAAACAGATTGCTTTTTCTCTAATACCATGCTCTTTCTTTAGGCTTGTCATTCATGCTCAAAGTTTTCATCAAAATCATGTCAATCACTGTGCCTCACTTCTAGAATTGAGGGTTAGTGATTTTTTTTTCCTCTCCTTACAGAATATAGCAATTCTTTGTAATTTACTGCTCCTTTTAGATGTTGCTAAAGACAGTGTTTGTGTCTTTGAGTACAGGAAAAATGAACTCTGAAAGAAAATTGGTCACCTGCAAATAAATACATCAGTGGTTTTAAGGGCATAGTTGTTTCAAATAGCAATTTTAGCCATTTTTAACCCTAATGGAATCCCTTGATCTCTACCAAGTATGTGCTTGAAGGTTTCTAATACAGCCACATTCACCCAACAAATTTGGATGGAATTCTTGCCAGTCCATTAAATTCTTGTGCTTTTTTTGTCATACAGGATACTGCATTTACTGCAATGAATGAGGCTTATTATAGAAGTAAAATGATGGCTGAAAATGACAGCTTAGAGTTCCAGGGAAAAGCATTAGCACTACTTTGAATGTATGAAAAGGGTTAGGGATAACTGAAAACATTTACTTGTATGTGACCACGTGTTTTCCTGAACTTTTTGGAGAGGTTCTTCAGTCATTTGAGAAACAGAGTCTCTCAAACTAGTATTTAGAAGAAAAAAAGTTGCGTCCAACCCTTCATTACATTATCACTGACATGCATAGGATTTTTCTGTAATAAAACCACACGTTAACTTGAGAGTTGTTTTCATTTCAGTTGACTTTAGATGTTTATGAGTTAGGTCAGTTAGTATGGAATTCAGCTGAGCTCTTTGTGTGTTCACAGAAAAGTTGAGGCGGGAAGGGACCTCTGGATCCATCTGATCCAAACCCCTGCCAAAGCAGGGCCACCCAGAGCAGGCTGCCCAGGACCATGTCAGATGGCTTTTGAAGATCTTCATGGAGAAAGACTCCACAACCTCTCTGGGCAACCTGTACAAGTGCTCTGTCACCCACATGGTGAAAGTGTTTCGTGATGTTCAGGCAGACACTCCTGTGTTTGAGTTTGTGCCTATTGCATCTTGTCCCTGTCACAAGGCACCACTGCAGAGAGCCTGGCTCCATCTTCATTGAATCCTCCCTTCAAATGTCTGTATACATTAATAAAATATATTTCTAAAATGTGTTCTAAAAATGATAAAATTGTTTGATAAATCAATTGATAAAATTGATAGATAAAATCACCCTCTGAGCCTTCTGTAGTCCTGGCTCAGGGCCTAGCTGGACACAGCACTCCAGGTGTGGCCTCCCCAGTGCAGAGTAGAGGGGATCGATCACCTCCCTCAACCTGCTGGCAATACTTTGCCTAATGCAGTCCAGGGCACTGTTAGTGTACTTTGAAGCAAGCACACATTGACTGGTGTTCAAGTTGGTGTCCACCAGGGTCTTTTCTACCAAGCTGCTTTCCAGCTGGGTGGCCCCTAGCATATATTGATGCCTGGAGTTGTTTCTTCTCCGGTGCAGGCCTCCGCATCTCCTTGTTGAGCTTTATGTGGTTCCTGTCAGCCCATTTCTGCAGCCTGTCCAGGCACCTCTGGATGGCAGCACGACCATTTGGTGGGTCAGCCACTCCCCTCAGTTTTGTATCATCCGCAAACTCCCTGAGGGTGCACTTTACCCAATCATCCAGACAATTAAGGAATATGTTGGACGTTATTAGACCCACAATTAACCTCTGGGGTTTGCTGACAGTGGCTTGCAAGCAGACTTTGCAGTCCTACAGCCACCGATCACCACCCTCTGGGCCAAGTGTAACTTCCCCTTGGTGAACTTCCCCATGCTGACTGCTCCTGGTCACCTTCTCCTTCATGTGCCTGGAAATGGTTTCCAGAATTAGCTGCTATGTGAACTGCCCAGGGAATGAGGTGAGCCTGGCCAACCTGCAGTTCCCTGGGTCCTCCTGCTTGCCCCTGTTAAAGATAGATACGACATTTACTTCAGTCCTCAGGCACCTCTCCCGGTTGCCTGGAAATCTCATGAATGGGCCCAGTTGTTAACTTGGTCTTACGGGCAGCAGACAAGCTGAGCACCAAAAGCAGTGTCGTAGAAGTGAGACTTTCATGTTTGGAATGAAATGACCCAAGTCTTTTTGATAGAGTCTGGGATGTCATTGAATCTCTGGCAAACAAAGATATCCTCTTTAATTCGGAAACCTCCTGTCTCTGGGTTACAAACCCAGTAGGAACATTCTAATGGAGTTGTAGTATTTCTGCTGTCTGCTTAGCTAATGTGTCTTCAGGGCACCATGCGTGCCACCGAGGAAATGCGTGTAATGGCTTTTTCACAGGATCTGCTGTACTTCGAGCAGGGTTGTGGTTGCATCTGTTTCCCCTGATTCAGGGGTGCATGTCTATGTATGTATGTTTGTATAAACTACATATATACTAAATTATGGCTTTAAAAAGGGTAGGGTGGTCTTTTACACACACACACGCATATGTAGAAGTATATAAACAGATGTATTTGTATCTTGTCTTTCTCCAGAAGGGGAAAATCTGCTCTATTATATTAGTCTTCCTCAGCCTTTGCACTTCTGAAGTAACAAAGTTGTAATTCTTCCCTTTACATCAGATACAGCTATTCTAGGAAGGCTGCTGGGGCCATTCTGCTCACATTTATGGTGCTGTGTGTGTACTTGGATCACATGCTGATGATACAGCCATCATGCTACATGCTTGATGTTCTTTCTGAGCATGCATACTCTACACACATGACATGTACCTTTGGTGTGGTGGCTGTTAATGATCTTGTTTAAGCCCTTTTTAAAATATTAAGTCCTGATTTTAAAATATCTTACATTAAAAACATCTGTAGCACTTGGGCTATGTTTATAAAGTTATTTTTGATTTCATAGAAAATGAGAAATGTTTCTTGAATCCTCTTCTCACAGATCCAGCACATGTCACTTGGATTCTGTGTCTATCTTACTTATAGAGCCAGCCTTGAGTGAACATAGTGAAAGGACAGACAGCAGTCTAGGATGACAGGAATTCAAGAAGACAGTTAAAGGTTTGGGTTTCTGACAGGCATCTTCTAAATCTTGCTGAAGTAATGGAAGATGTTACTGCCTCTGAGGAGAGTGGTAGCTAACTCTTAGTCTTCCTTCAACTAGAGGCTACTACCATTTCCCTAGCAGGGCCAGGACAGCACTGGTCACTGCTTAGTGACTCCGCAGGAGCTTCCTGCACCTCCTTTGGTGAATGAAGTGTGCCCTGTAACAAAGTGTGCACAAGGGTGGTGGAAAGACGAGCAGGAGTTCCCTTCTGCTGCTCTGACAGTGGCGGGAGGCTGGGTCACACAGCTATGAGCAGAGGGATCAGAAACTGCTGAAGCACGCTCGATGGGAGGGCCCATGTCACTGTCTTAAGAACAATCACCTCTAAAGGTTACATTTATTTCAAGGAATAAAATCACAGCCCAAGTGTTATCCTCTTTTTTTTGAAGTTTCCACTATTCTACTACTATTTTTTTTTTTAATTTTGCATGTAGCTTTGTTTTGTTACGAATATAGTGCATAAAAATAGCCAATGTTGAACATTAATTAGGCTTTAGAATAGGTTTTATTGTACTTGTTTATTTACAGATGGATGTTTTTCTGAGAGATATTAAGGTTTCTATTTTTTTTATAGCTGTTGTATGAATTGCATTAATGAATGTGTAACAGATTGATGCAAAACTTGTATCCACTCATTTTACAAGTACACAATTATAAAGGCTTTGTGTGGGATTTTATGAATTTTGATTTAACTAAGTTGCTGAAAGCATGGTATCTCTTTACTACACAATAAAACTTTGTCTTAAACCTTTTTTTTTTTTTGAGATTGTCTTGAAATCTAATATTCTTATTTCACGTCCATCATTCTTACCTTTGTAGTGTAGTGTCTGACTTTCATGCAGCTTCTATTACCCAGTCTTTCACTTAGTTCAACAGACTTTCTTTTATATAAAAGTAGTCTTGTGGTTGGGACCTTTTTTTTTAATGTAAAAGGAATAATTACTGTTATAATCTGTAACTTAGTGATAAGTAGTACTAATCTTCTATTAAAATACAGGAAACAATATGAGTAGTTTATAAGTTTGTATGCATGTATTTGACTGTGTAGGTGTGTTTTAGGAATAACTTAGAATGCTATCAAATAAAAGTGGATTTAAATCTGTGCTTTCAAATCAACAACTTGTGTAAATAGTGCAATTAATTGTATGTTATTACTCTTCCAAAAATTACGCCAACTATAATGTTAGGAGTACAAAATGTATGAAATTCACTGTTGATTTTAGACTTTCAGACAATTGAAAATTTTATATTTACAGCCATATTGGTAACTTTATTTTTTTGAGTATGCATGCAAATGTGTGTGTGTGTATACATATTATAGATATTAGTAGGTGTATTTCTTATTTCTTTATGATTTAAGGTCCAGGGTGCAATAGCACAATGGTATTCAAACAAAAACTGTTGCCAAGTGTTAGTGGGTGCTGTAGGTGGGATAATGAAATTTCAGTAATGTGCTTAGTTAACTGTGTTTAGTTGTTATCTTTTTAATGTTAAAAAATAAAGTCCTTTATTGTAGCTTACTTTATATTAACAGCTTTTTTTTTTGTTGTTGGTTGAAAGAATTTGCCAAAACTAGTGGGTGGATAAATTTCTTGGTGTCTTGATAAGATATCACTTCTTCTGCACAAGCTATTTTATTACCACCTCAAGACATCAGCTTGCATGGCTTTGCTGTTAAACTTTATAATCTATTCTATTACTTTATCTAATAAATCATGGAATGATGAAATTGAAATCTTTGTGAGTTTTCAGCACTTGTTTCTGTAATTCTAAAGATACTTGATAATTACTTGGTGTTTGCTAAACAAAGCAGTAAAGCTCGGATTCATCATTTTAAGATTAATTGTGAGCTTATGCAGCAATAATTTTGTTTCTGCACATAGGTTTAAATCACTGGTATTGAATTTGGACAACGGATTTATATTAGTACTTTGTTAAAATTAGTTTTCATTAATCATAAGAAAGTAATATATGTTGAGCGTATTACCTGGATTTTTTTTTTCTATCTGAAAAATGCTACCATGTAGTTCATATTACAAATTTTAGTCTAGTCAGAAATCTCCTTTGCATTCTTTAGGAAAATGTGGGATTCTGCTTTGCTGTTGTTGCTCGGTAACTTTTGAGAAGAAAACGTTTGTCAAGGTTACGGTTCTGTAGAGAAATAATTTTTATTATGTAATGAGGAAAGTGGAAAATGAAATGTAAAAGGCAATTGAGAATTTTTTTTTTTTTAAAAGCTTGACATGACTGAAGTAACAGTAATGTACTGAGCACCTACTGCTGCTTTTTGTTTGCAGTTGTCAAACTGATGTAAATCATATGTAGTTTAAGAAGGATGATTTGTTTATATTACATTAGAATTTAAAAAGCATTAAAAATTGGAGTATGCCTAATTAAATAGTTTTACATAATCACCGATCTGAGTAAAATTTTAACTGTAATTTTGGGTCTCTAGTTGGCATTGATGCCTTTTAAGGAGTGAAAACAAGCATGGCTGAGTTCTGATTAGCACAGAAAACATTATGCTAAAAGATAAGCACTAAAAGATGAATGAGAATGGGAACTCTTGAGCTCAAAGCTAGCCCAAACACTCTGAATTTCAACAAGAAACAAATGGCAGAAGGTGGTTGAATGTTCTATTTGGTGATACCAGTGCTGCTTTTTTATTTTTTTCTTTTAACAAGTCCCTGTTAAATATTTTTGCTATGCATTGACTATGTAACTGTATTTCTGTAGCTGGAGCGGTACGTAAGTGGTAGGTGGAGCACTAACGTAAAAATAATTCTTTACAAATCTTAATCCCTTTTTCTTTCAGGACTACTACACCAGGAGAGACTAAACTTTTGGCTTCTGAAGTTTATGACATCCTTCAGTCATCCAACATGTCAGACATGGACAATGTGAATGAGATGAATTATCGTCGACGGAAAGCACAGTTTTTCCTTGGCAGCACAAATAAACGCGCCAAGACGGTGGTTTTACATATAGATGGCCTTGATGACTCGGTAAGGAAACCTTCAGCATTCATGTAAATAAGGCATGCTGTACTGAGATGTCTTCTGCACACACAAATAATGTGTTCAGGCTACTTGCCTGTGGCATCGTCAGTTGTCAGCAATTTCTGTGAATTGTGTTTTGAACCACAAGATTTGTATAAATTCTTGCATAAACTGAGTTTACTTAGTGTCTAAAGATGATATTTTTAAGGCAAGCTTCCTTTACCTTTAGCTGCTATAAAAAACTATCCTATTTCTACCTCTCCTTAATTTTCTTTTCTTTTTCGAGAATGAATGGCATAAACAAGGTACCTTCAGCAGTTTCACTTACTGGTATTTTGTGGTTGTACCACTCTGTTAAATTAAAACCAAAAAAAGTTCCCCTTCAGTTATGAGAGATTCCAGTTGCTGTTGTTTTATTACCCTTAATTTGGAAACACTATGTTTTCTTTGAGTTGGTTTTGCTACATCTTTTCATTGTCTGTGAGATCTTTTCTACTGTAGTGACCAGAATGGCATTTGAGTTAATGAGGTCTCACTGAGTCTTTATGTAATGTCAGAATAACTTCTACGGATTTATCTACCGTACCCCTGTAGATAACACCCCAGGGCCATGTTTGCCTTTTTACGGCTGCCAAACAGCATGTAGGCTGTTTAAGCATGTTATCCACAAGTGCCCTCCGGACTCTGTATCTTCAGTTTTGTACCCATTTTAAATGATCAAACCTGATCCTTTGCTTTGTTGCTTTACATTTTGCCAAGTAAGCGTGTCCACAAGCCCGGTTTATCAACAGCATGCCCGTCGTACTGTTTTCATAAGACCATAGTTAATTCCTTTAGAAATAACATGCTGTTCTAACTCACTTTATGCAGAGTAAATATTTTTTACAGTTTTGTCTTTCCACCACTTGCTCTGCCTAGAAAGACTGTGCCTTGTCAACTGCATTGGCTTTTGTACTTTGAAGTGTTCTTTTAATCCAGTCCAATCAGTTGTCTCAGTTTTCTTTTCCTTTTTCTCTTGTTGTGTTCTTTGTTTTGTTTTGTTCTTAAGCTTGTAATTGGTTTATTTGTTCATAGGTCTCTCCAAGAAAGAAATTTCATCTGCTTCTACTGTGAGTTTAGATGTACTGGTTATAGCTCGATTCCATCTTAAAAGCATTTTTGTGTGCCCTTTTAGAAATGGAGCCTAGCCAGATTTGCAGAGTTTTATATTTTAAGTGTTGAGACAAAGGTATTCACTGCCATTCTGAAAAAATGTAGGGTATTTAGATATTCAGATCCAGAGAGTAAAACTGCAGGCTTCTGTAGTTGCCTAGAGCACACCAGCATGCTTTCTTAGCTCATAGCTGAAGAAAAGAAAAATCTAACTGTGTGCTAGCTGGAGACAGCTAGTGTAAATAGCTCTGTATTTCATCAGTTGATTAAAGAAATGCTAGTGAGACTCCAGGTGCCCATCCAGCAGTTAAACATCCCTACAGCGCTGTTTAAAATGTCAGAATAAGTTGAGATTTTGAGAATGAAGGATGTGAACAGTAAAGCAGTTTATTCCCAACTTAACTAGCAAAGAATGTTAGGTGGGACATGCGACTGTTAGAAGGCAGAGTAAATAAATGCAGGGCTGTAAATACTGTGTTCTCAGTTACCTGTGTGTCTTTTTTTTTAGTCATTTAGATTTGAAGCAAAATGCTTCTCTTAGGAAATATTGCAAATCCTACAATTGCTTGTGGATTTTGAAACCTCAAATAGTAAATATTCATCACTTCACGAAGAGAGGGGAAAGGCTCGTTGTTGTTTAGTGTGGGGTGAAATGTTTTTAAGATCTAATTACCATATTTGATTGTAAGTTTAAAAAGAAAAAAAATGAGGCAGTACTTCAGGAGTCTGTGGCATCCCCTTCAGTGAGTTTTCTAGTCTGCAGATTTTAGGGTGTGGTAATCAGTGTTCAGCAGACTAGCACAACTGGCAGCAGTAATCTTTACTGATCCCTAGCATTTGATGAGCTTTTCAAGAAGATTAGGTCTGGGTGGAGGACAAGGGAAGAGACTTCTCTTTTTGATCATCTTGCTGCCATGTCAGCTGGCTTTTCGTAGTCTTCAGAATTACCACATGGTTCAGAGTTGCTCAAATTATTTGGGCCCAGAAGTTGGCCCTATATCAGTCTCTTCACATAAAAAGTACCTGCAAGAAAAAAACCTCCTAAAACCTTCACCTGTCCTACCCTGTGCCTGTGCATCAGAAGTACCATACAGAAAGATAGCTTGCTGGGTACTGCTGGGGTTTGTGTCCCATTGCTGGAGTCAGACATACTTTGCAAAAGACATTTGGGCAGCAAGGCTGGAGGATGCCAAGCTTCGAGCTTTCTAAGGGTTCTGTAAGAATGTTGGTAAGTTTTTTGTCCTTAAGAAGTATCTTTAAGAAGACCTTTAAGAGTCTGATCGCTGAAGCCTGGTTTCGAATTGAACTGAGGTGCCTGTGAGTAAACTTGAGATCTCGGGGTAAAAAGCCAAATTCTGTTACAGAATTGCTATATACCCATATGGTCATGAGTTGTTTATTTAGGCTAACAAACTGCAAATGACTTACTTCATTCCTGTGCCCAAAGTTGTTTTGACTTCCACTTGTGGAAGGCAGCCTATCATCTCTGTATCAAATATTTCCTGTCTGTAATAAATGCAGCCTATCTGTCAATGTTATTTTTTTTTTTTTAATGGTCAAAAATGTTAACTGTTTCAATACACATAAACTTACACCAATGAATTGTTTCAAATATGTATGTTAAACTGCTGACAACAAACTGCTTCAGTCAGTTCCTCCAGAGATTAAAAAAAGTCAATTTACTTTTTATGTATGAAACTCTCCAAGGTACTGTCCAGTAGTTATTTGATAACTAACATTAATATGCTTTGAAATAACTTATTATTTAAAATATCACAGAAACTTGGACTGAAAGTCAAATACATCATTATTTTGAACCTTTGTAATGTTGTCAGTGTATTCCTAATACAGTGCATCTTTTTTCACTTTTTGTGCTACCAGTCTCTCCAAATATATTTTACTCCCTTTTGCTACAAGCATCTTCTCATGCAAATACTAAAAGGAAAGAAAAGAGAACATTTCTAAGATAATACAGAAAAGGTGCAACTAGTATAGGTCAGTGTAACGTTACGGCACGGTGGGTGATGTCACTTGCTTTAAACATAACAAATTCGTGGTTTATCAGCCAAATGTTTTCCCCTTGAAATAGGAGTTAAGCTTATGCTGTGCAGTGATGTCCATGAGCTGCCACAGATGAAGCAGCTGCAAGATAAAACAGCTGCTTTGATGCATTCAGTCAGTATGGATGCAAGGTGTCTGATAAATAGCAACTTAAACACTAACTACTCATCAATGAGCACTTCAGTCAATCAGAACTTAACCAGAGGGGACTGTTTAGCTGATCATACGGAGAAAAACATTCTTTGCTTTTCAGCACTTTCCTCTAATTATTTACAGTTGATTCCATCCTTCTTTGACTTCTAAAGTGTAAGCAGTTTTTTCTTTTTTCTTTTTTTTTTTTTTTTTTTTCTGTTGTTGCAAGAGAGCCTAATGTTTATGCACTAAGATGTAAGTTTTAGTTTTTATTTTACAAAATTGCTGTTGAGTAACCACCTGCCTTCAGATGTACAGGAATTCCTTAGCAACTAATTGTTAGCGTTTTCACATGGTGTATTATGTAAGTATTTTACTCGTGGGGTTTTTCTTTTTTTTTTTCTGTAGTCTCGAAGGAATCTTTGTGAAGAAGCTTTGTTGAAAATTAAAGGTGTTATTAGTTTTACGTTTCAAATGGCTGTTCAAAGATGTGTGGTCCGAATTCGCTCAGACTTAAAAGCAGAGGTAAGTGCTCAGTAACTCTCAAGATCCTCACGTTACTGCTTTTCTGTTATACTGAGCTCTTGCTTTTTCTCTGTATTTGTTCTAGGCTTTGGCAACAGCAATTGCATCAACCAAAGTTATGAAGGCACAGCAAGTTGTAAAAAGTGAAAGTGGTGAAGAGGTAGTATTTATATCTTTCTAAACCAATTGTTTGAGTCTGCCTGTGTCTCTAATACCTGATGCACTGTGTCCATAACACCTGATGCCAGGCAAAATTTTGTAACTGGGTCTGTTACCCATACAGTGTAAGGTGAATAAAGTGTGTCCTGTGTTAGGACATGTATCCGTAGAACGAATGGCTTTGCAGAATTTATCATTGAATTGTTTGGGAGGATGACAAAAACACTGTAATTGTTTCTTGTCTTAATGATAGGTTTTCCTGATATGAAAAGAATCAGACTGAAACTTTTTTTGGAAGCAGTTGCTGAAGTGGGAAGTGTGTTTTTATTTCACAACTACAGTAAAAGGACAACGTCCTTTTGATTTATATTTTTCTTCCACGTTAACCAAAAGCTTTTCTTGTGCATCTTCAAAGCATGGTAGATTTCAGATGTATCCATTGATGCACTTGCTGTAGGGAGGGGTGGGAAGTAAGGGATCTCACAGTGTGCATGCGTATCATCCTGATATGTAGTTTTCATTTGCATTTTAAGTTACAACATTTTACATGATTTTAATCTCTTGTGGTTTATCAGATGCTAGTTCCGTTCCAAGATACTCCAGTGGAAGTAGAACAGAATACAGATCTACCTGAGTATTTACCAGAAGATGAAAGCCCTACCAAGGAACAGGATAAGGCAGTGTCTCGTGTTGGGTCACACCCAGAAGGTGCAGCAAGCTGGCTCAGCACAGCAGCAAACTTTCTATCCAGATCTTTCTACTGGTGACTTGTATTTGGTGTTAAAAGACTGTGTGAACCAACAGGGGGGCCAGTTTTCCATTGGTGTGGTGAACTGCCAAGTGCAATTTGCAATAAATTATCACAGAAATTTTAGATTACGCAAATGTATGCTGCATTTTACATTTTATTGGACGTTCAGCCTGACAGGGCAGGGGTCAGAGGACAGAGGCCTCCAATCAAGTCGTTCTTTCATTTGTTTTTCATGTAGGTTTTATTGCTTCACTTTTTAAAATGGGTCCACTATTACATACCAAACATCTGTGTGTATAGAGCTTTAAGTTTGACTTCACATGAAACACACGATAGGGAGAATTCATTTAACTCAAGTCTCAGGGCCTCTGTGAATGAAAATTCTTAATAGCTCTAGATGTACATGAAATAAAATGCCCTTTTAATTTCTGCATCCCTTTTGACTAATTTCACTTAATTCCTAGGTTTTGACTCCAGAGAAAAAAAATAGTCTGCCTCTCTTTTTGCCTTCATTTTTGCCAGCTGTGTTCACAGAATGAGCATGATGTTCCCTTTTTTGCTGTTAAGCTAGAATCACTACAGACTTGACATTTATAACCCTTTTATGTATATTAAAATTGTTTCCAGTCTGACCTTAACCATCGGAGTGCTAGACCTTAAGAAAATAAGGGGATTGCCTAAACACAAATATGTGTACATACGTTGTACAGTAAATAAACTAGAACATATTTGTAATGATGGGTGTGACTGACTCATGTATATAAGTAATAAATACCACTGACTGCTGTCCAGGCTAGTTGGGAAGACTGTAGCAAGAAAAGCTCTGGTCTAATGTAGTGACAGCCCATTGCAGCTCAGTCTGAAGAGAGTAGAGGAATGTAAACTATTTGATTAAGAAATGGTGTTCACTGTTAAGAGATATTTAATGGTAACTGAAACTTTATGAACTTGAAGAGTAAAGCAGAACTGAATGCCTCTTTTGCCATAGTGCCACTCAAATTAAGGCTTTAACCCTTTTTATTTTTTTACCTAACAGATCTGATAAGTAATTACTGTCCTCTCCTAATGTCTTTCATGAGATTCCCATGAAAGTATGTCAACTTGGACAGGCTTAAAAACATGTGCAAACAGTTGGCTTTACCTTGTTACTTACAGACAGCATAGGTTTAAAGATGTCTTGATAATTTCTGTGACCAGAAATGATAATAAAAGCAAAACTTTTTGTAGGTAGATAATAATATAGACCTGAGCTGTTAGTTAACACTGTGTGCCTGAGAGTATTCAACACACAGTGCTTGAAAACTGCAGTGCCACTGCTTCGTTGCACTAGAGGAATACAGCTGAGGACTTTAAATAACATGATAAACCTCATTATCTGATGCTTTTTTTGTGGTAATGTATTTGCTGTAATATTAACAATATTTACCACTTTGGAGACTTAGAGAAAGAGTTTTAATGCATCAAAGTTAATTCCCGTGTGCCTTTGCACAAGGAATAAAAGAAAATTCACAGGCTGTCATAATACTACAGAAAAAATACTACAGAAGTACAGAGGAAATGGTGATGTAAAATAATAACACAGATCAGAGTTCACCCACCCAAGTTAATTGTCATTCTAGGACAAAAAAGAAACGAAAGCTTGTTGGCAGACTTAAGTGTCTCATGTTTTTTAATATAACTAGTTTATTTTTGATTCAGGTTTACACGCACAGATTGAAAATACAGGCTTTTCAGGGCATGTATTGCTTTAAATATGTAATATTACTCATATTGCCGTCTAGAATGTTACAGTACCAAATGTGTTTGAAAAGCCCTCTGTTCTATAGCCATGAATGCAGAGTTTGTTCTTTTCTGCATTAACATCCGTTTGCGTTCGCATTGCTGCACATCTATTTACTAAAAGACTACACCCTTTGGATCTTAATGGTTCAATACCAGTAGGTATTACAGTTTGTTTGTGCATTCGGTCTGTAGGTGTGCTTTTATGACAGTATTGCAGCTCTTGTAGAACAGTTTATGGCATCTGTAAAAGTTTTTGAAATATATTGTAAAATAATAAAGGATAATATAACTAAATGGATGACTGCCGATGGCTTTTTATATGTGGCATTCAAGTTTTTTGTGGTATTAGAAGTACATCTTGAATTTAACAGAGAAATGCATATTAAGAGTTGCAGTGAGATCTTTGCATATCACTGTTTTTGTGTGTACATTTCAAGCATGCTTTCATTTTAAACAAAGTTTGTGTAAAGAATAGGTAAGCAGAAGCTACTTAAGGACATCTCATTCATTCTTAGGGCATTTTTAGAACATCAGTTGTCTTTGATGCTTTGCAGTATGTATTTTGTTAGGGAAAACAAGAATCAACATTTGTTGAGGTATCTGATTCTGAAAAAGATTTTTTTAAAAAAGCGAAGGCAGTGCACAGTTGCTTGCACTTTTTTCAGATGTCACATTAAGGATAAGAAATCCCTTTGACTTAAGAAGATGGGGGTAAAAATGGCAAAAAATGTTTCCAAAAAAGTTGAATTGGGAGACAGAGCACTGGTCTCACATTGCGCTAGCTGTTCCTTGCTTTCCAAGGGAGTCACTGCCTTGCATTATTGGTTAAGCTCCTGAATTGTCCTGGGGTTAAGCAATGTAAAACATAATATAGTAATCACTGCCGTGATTCTTCATAAGAAGAGTAAATGCTGATGGGGTAGATAGCGGCAAAATTGGGATTCATAACTGTGCCTCTGTGAACAGCTGTCAAAGCACAGTAAGCATTCTGCAGTATGGTGAAATGCAATATAGTCTAACTTTCCCTCTCCACAAGCACCTATGGCTTATTCTGTACAAAAATAGCTGATGTTGCTGAGCTCTGCCACAGGCCTTCTAAGCTGGGGGCAAGAGTACTGTGTGGGGCTAAATCAGGAGAAGGATTCTGCACCTAGGCAGATGCAAACTGGCAGGTGTGAAGTACTCCTGTAAGTGCATGCAATGGAAAATAAAATGTGGGTGCTCCTTTTTGCCTGTGAACAACTCTCCAGCTGTCAACTAGCAGAGTTTAAAACCATGCCTAATAAAAATTAGCAGCAGCGTTCTGTGCTGTATTCCTTTTGCAGAAGGCTGGGTCGCATAGTCTGTCCTGCTTCTTCATCTGCATCTAATTATTTTGAGTTCCTAAAATGCGAACAAATCTATTTGCTAAAATTAAGATTTATTTATTATTTTTTATTTTTTTAAAGTAGGGATGAGAATAGCCTTTCAACCCACCTCACATTCTGTTTTTGTAATTCTTTAGGAAAAGTTGAGTTACTGTTATTTGGCAAAACAGGGTCCGTGATGGGGTCACTGGAAACTTCTTCAGTCAGGTACAGCAAGTAATTAGCCTCAGGGGTGAGACTTACTGTTCAAATTCCTTTTCTAACGCTTAGAATACAACTGTTAAAAAAATTAATTGTCCTATTTCGTTTAGTTTATACAGAGCAAACTGCTCTACTTGGTTTGTCTGCTTTTTACGCAGGGTTGAAAGACAATGATTTAAATTGTGGCTATTTCACCTGTGGGTATTTCATATGTGTATTGGTTAAAACATAGAGGGCAAGGTATACCTGTACATGTTGATGCAGGTGCCCCAGAACTGAATTATTAAAACTTTTGTGGTGTTCATTTAGGTGCATGTTGCACATTAGTGACTGGAAGAGTTAGAGCTTCCCCTGTGGAATAAGTTAAGATCCATTGAAACACTTTTAATGTGTTTTTTTAACATGCGTTAAAATGTGTTTTAATGTCTTTTAAATACCAGGTGTAAAAACCACAATACTGCAGGAGTGTTGCTTTGATTTCCGATCAGAGCACTGAGTTCAGTGTAAATGATGAAAATACAGGTGTGCAGCTGCTCTATAGTAACTCCTTGCTATTTTACAGCCCCTTCCAGTTGAGGTCCCTGGAGCTGTGGGTGTGCTGGCACGCGGCTAAGGGAATCGCCCCATCAGCTTCTCCGTGGCACCTGCCCCTCTGCTTCTTCATGACCAGGGAGGGAGGGCGAGCTACCAAGCGAGCACATGGTGAGCTCGCAGGGAGCAGCTGGCGTGCCGTTCTCACCTAGCATCCTGCAGTAACGCGAACATACGTAACAGGAGGTCTTTACCGAGATGTTTGCATGCTTTCCTCCTTTTACAGACTCCACAACTCCATTTATCCAAAACTGGCCAGGAATCCCGAGAAGCACAGTATTTCACGAGCTGGCTGACTGGTAGTGATGTTTTGCTGCGAAACGAAGCTGAACTGCTTTCCGTATTAAGAGAGGCCTTTGCTTTGTCTGGCCTGCAACAGTCAAATGTGCTGTAAGCAACTTTCTGTATTGAATTAGACGTAGGATTGCATCACGAGCCAGGCATGACTGAAGGCTAGTTTTCTCAAAGTAGCCCCTAACAATTTACTGAAATTCCAAGTAAGGAATAACTGTCGGTAACAAATACCCTTTCTAGATGATATTTAAAAATAATAAAATGAAAGTAATAATTTTGCTACTTTTGTATATGTTATTTTATACTTCTAAAGCTTTGCAGAACACTCTTTCAGCAGCACTACATGCAATGCATACCCAAGGCATTTTCTGTGGTCACATATGTTAAAGCATCACCCTGACTGAAAAGTGTTTACACCCTTTCCAGCAATTAATGTGTTTAGTTGCTTCCGATACCTAAATGCTTCTAAAGAAGGTGTGATGGCCTTGAAAGTATACTATCATGTAGTTCATATGAACACATTTCTTTTTACTTCTCAAGAGAGAAGTAAACTGTTCTTTAAGCTCACCTCCTCCCCTAGGTTACAGGTTGAAAATGGTAACACAAAACGATGTCACATTTGTCGTGTGACCTTTTGGTCATGTTTCGTTCACTGGGGAAGAAGCCAAGGTGCGTTGATTTGTGTTAAGCTTTGAGGTTCAGCAAGAAGATCCAGAATAGGGAGTCCCTTTTTGGGGGAAGTACGGGAGAGAAGAGCGGGGAAGCTGGAAGCAGGTTCCAAGATCTACACTTGCAAAAGGCTGCTTCTTTTTTACAGAGGAGCAGTGCTGATTTAACATTATGTGAGCCTGTCTAAAGGTGATGGTTTACCTTGCATTATGGTGAGATTAATTTTTTTCTGAATAAAATCTTAAACTACAATAACAGATTTTTGATTATAAAAACCCATATTGTTTATGTGGAAATCCCGTGGCTAATGTTGACAAAGTCATTCGTGTTCATTATCTTGGTATAAAACTAAAAGCTTATACATTGCCCTTGGTTTTCATGGCTTTTCCCCTTTACTACAACAAATATGTGCTGTAATGTTTTAGCAAATAACCATTATTGCTTATACACTGTAATTCAGTGGGATGCAGTAAATGGCATATTTTAAGGAGTCTATTTCTTTGCATATAAAATACCTGTAAAGCTTACTGAAGGTGAATAGTGGCTACTACTTAGCTCTGAATTGCTGGCCACGTTACTGAAACAATGAAGATATATCGCTGACTATAATAGGGAAATAGCAGTCATTTAACATAGTTGAGCATGAACTCTGTCATTTACGCTGCTGAAGCAATCATTATTATAGTGAATGTTGCTGGGTTTGTTTCTCCGTATGTGTAGATGTTCTGGTGAATAAAATGCATTGCTGTTTGTAACAGTAAATTGCATGTGCTAGAAGGCTTCTGTTGCTATTTAAAGAAAGTTTTACCCCAGCCCTTCAGCAGACTAAGCAGAAATAAATAAATAATTGGTTTTGGAATTCCTTTCCCTGTAGCAGTTTCAACAATGAAATTTTGTGCCATCCTGCAAAATTTTTTACTTAGAAAAATCAGAGTAGATAAAACCATGCTTTTGTATATAAGCCTTTGCAGTGAAAACTTCCTGAAGTGTGAGTTTGCAGTATTGCTTACTACCAATTAGCATGATCCTCATTTCAAGGTGAGGACTCCGTAAATTAAAGCTGCCAATAGCTCATCCTTCACCTGGGATGTCTCAACAGTCACAACTTCTTCAGCATTATGTTTGAAGTCTCTATTTGTGCATCTGGGGTAGATGAATTGAGAATGTAATACTCTGTTTTCTTCTTCTTTCAGCTAAATAATGAACATATAAGTATATGTACATGCTCAGTGTAGTGAACTTTGGCTCAGGCATCACTCATGCTATAGCTGAACAGGCACAATTCAGTCAGGGGTCTGCAAATTCTGAAAGGGAAATTGTAGTTATTGAGGAAAACCACCAAAAGTTGCTTGAGAAATTTTAAAAGTTGTAATTTACCTAACTTAAAAAGAAATGGTTTATTGATACAGTGCTCATAATATACAAGATAAAACCTACGGAAGCATGATGCTGACCTCTGTAGGGTGGATTGATATCTGGGAAGCTACTGTAAGAGCTAGGCCTGGTTATTACTTGAGAAGAAAAGACCCTTAATGTGTAAATGTTATCTTCATTATTTATAATAATTGGAGTAGGAAAGAATAGAGGACAAAAACTAGTGCCACAAAATGAAGTGAAAGCTGGAATACAGCAGATTCCCCCCACTTTTCCAACTCATGTCCTGACACTGTTGCCACCAGCCTGCAGCAGGGCCTACAAACAGAGGCGAGGTGCTGCTGGGTGGCTGCTGGGAAGGAACTCTGTGCATGTGAGACTATCACTGAGGGAAAAATGGTGGGACACATAGGTGTTATTTCCATTAGCTCTACAGCTATTAGTACTGTAATATTTCAATAATGTTCACTCATAAAGAAACAAATCCTGAAAACAGGTTTTCATCTTTAGAAGCCCCTTTTTGACCAGACAAACATTAGCACATTAGTGTCTCTTGTGCAACATCAATGTCATTCTTTTGGTTAAGCAGAGCTAAGATTGGCTTTGCATTTGGGTTGTGGGATGTTTGGGTTGTGGGATTGTCAACCAGCACAAGGGGAGGACAGAGAGATGGTTCTTTAAACAAACTCGCCGTTTGCAGAGGTGTAAGGAAACAAGTCTGGCCTTCACCTACATGCCATGTACCCATCTCTAAAAAGTTTTGTGCTAAAATGCCATCAATGAATATTTGTTTCCTCCAGGGTATGAACACCCCAAACCTGCTGCTAAATCCTGAGCCCCAAGCTGCTTTCTGCATGGGCAAACCTCCTCGCAGAGCCACATGGAGAAGCAGCAAAAGCTGCAAATAAAGCACTTCTGGGGCTTAAGGCAGCTGCTGAATGATGATGCTGGGATCACCAAAGTGGACAATAAAACAACAAACTTTCACTATCTGGTCCCAGGGACTACAGCCCATCTCAAGTACCCACCTACTCCCAGGCTGAAATGGCAGCTGGCATCAGCTACTCAACCAATCCCATTTACTTTCAATCACACCATTACTACAACCTCCCTCCTCCATCTGTGTAAACATATGTCTTTGTTAAACACCACCATTTGTACAGGATAAAAATTGTCAATGCTGACAAAAGTGCCCCCACATAATGCTGGTGTGATTTCAGTGCTGTCCTTAAGCTGATTTTAAAGAAGTCTGTGAGCTGATCAACATCTCCGCTGCTATTAATGGGAAACTTTGATAGAAATGTGAAAACATACATTTTGTCCATGGGTATTGGTCTCCATTTTCTAAGACTCAGTTCTTCTAACATTAATTGTTAGTAGCATTTTCGGGTGCCACAGAAATACCTCTGAGCAATCACTGTTTCAAGAGTAATCTTTTGTGTTATTAATATGTTAACTTAGCAAGAACTTATTTCCGTCATACCTTCCTGGGGCTGGGGACCTTAAATCTGGCAAGGGAAGGAGTACAATTCTAGAGAAAAAATCTATTTTTAAGCAATTGCTGCTTGCACCAGCTTTTATTTATTTTAATTTTATTTATTCATTTATTTTTCAGAAATGACTACTACTTGCCTCTGTACAGGAGTTCCTCCCCCCCCCTTTTTTTTTTTTTTCATAACCAGAGGCCTCTACCCTCTAACTGAGCTTTCTAAAACCTTTTTTTTTTTTTTTTTTTTTTTTTTTTTTTTTTTTTTTCTTACTCTTTCATTGATTCAGTCCCAGCAATACTAAACATGGAGTTGTAGTTAACAGACTCCTACCATTAACAGGATTTAGGCTCCCCGAGGATTTAAAAACAATCATTTTCTTTCTTACTCATTTTCTCCTGCCATTTGGGTATGCTGGAGTGCATTTTCCAAGCTTTCTCTCCCATCATCTCCACAGCTGTGCGGATTAGGGATGTTTGTTTTTTTAATGAAAATTGAGACTTTGTCGAATTGCTTCCCTTACAAATTAGGGCTTTGCAAAAGCAAGCATCTGAAAAACAAAACAAAATAAAAAACCCAAGTCCTGAACCCTGTAATAAGATTATAACAGCTTTCCATCCTTCTTGTTACTTTGTAAATCCGCTCGCTTCCTCGCTAGCCCTGGTTTTATTTTGTCAATCTTGCTGCCGTTTTCTGCTACCTTTTCCTGTGTCCCTGGCTTGGTGGAGTTGTGAAGCAGTTAGTGTCTTCTTTGTTTAGTTTGTTGCCTGCTTTGCTTACCATAACTCTGCAACTCTGCATGTTACTTTTCAATCAGGCAAAGCAGGGTAACAGGCAGAGTTTCTCCCTGCTTTTTTTGGGGATTAGTAAGTGATTTGGGATTTGGTAAAGTGAAATACCTGAACTGAGTCAAAGATAGCGTCTGAGCAGCACAGGTATTAAGACCTGGATGAGGAGGGGTCTGGTAGCAAATCTTATCCCATACACTTCATTGAGTTGCAAAAAGTTGTTTCTGAGGTGTGAAGTTTCTGAAGAGAGGCTTTATTGCCTCCACTGCTGGATGATACTTGTAATAAACTACAGAATGGAATATAAGGAAACCCTGTATTCTGGTTGAAAGTGCTGGTATCTTCCCCTGCTAGGGACACAGGGGGCTGCTAGTGTAACCCACCAGTGCCTACAGTAAGGACTTGTGCCTTGTGTTACTATCAAGCCAGATATTTTTGGTAGTTGATGATCTTGCCTTAGTCCCCCAGTGGCTACTTAGTACTTCCTGACTGTTTAAATGTTATGAAGTTTCTAATTTGGCCCTTTTTTAAGGGTACTTTTTAATGGTGTAATCCTGGAGTGCTGAGGAAACAGGGAAATTCCTGCCCTGGTTTGTGGAGGGGAAGGTGGTTTCCTCCTCCACCCAGCCTCTGGCACCCACAGCACTGCCTGGACTGGAGGCTCAGCCTCCATTTCACATACTTCAGAGTTTCTGATTCAGCCTTTGGAATGCTAATGTGTGTGTGGTTTTTGTTGTTGTTTGTTTTGTTTTGTTTTGCCTTTATTTTAAAATGGCTTTTAATAGACTGACAGTCTGGTCGTGCAGAGCACCTGTAATACAGAAAGAAGCTCTAGTTTTACCACACCTCAGGTCTTTACACTCATCGTGGCTGCTCTGGTCCGGGCTCATTCCCCTTGCTGCTATTTTATTTTGCCTGCTCCTATATCAACACAAACCCCGCGTTGTGTCAGCAGTGCTATCGAACACCACCGCTCCCTCCCAGTCCGCCGCTCACGATATCCCCATAAAGAAAGATGATATTTCATCATTCTGCTGGAAACCGCCCTACGAATGAAGCATGAAGGCAGTGCTAATTAAGATGGGCCCAATTTGCTCCCCTCACAGTGATGGCCCGGCTGTGGGCATGGAGCGCGGCGGGGAGAGCGCGCTAGATGGCAGCATGGAAGTGCCGTTGGGAGCGCCTCGGCGCGAGGTGGAGGGCGACCCTCCGGCCTCCGCTCCTCTTTCTTGAGTTATTATGACTGTTATTCTTAATAATCGGTCCTTTCACTCGTCTGAGGGGTTTCAGGCAGCTGTGAGGGACCGGGTGTGGTATTTCGTCCCTCTCACCTGCTTGTATTTTTACTTAAAGCAAAATTTCCTATGAGAGTGAAATTTTCTCTCTCTCTCTCTCTCTCTCTCTCTCTATATATATATATATATATAAAATTCATAACTTATTAGACAGACAATGACCCTTCAAAAGGAA
The DNA here is from genome assembly GCF_009819795.1 of Aythya fuligula. Classification (NCBI taxonomy): domain Eukaryota; kingdom Metazoa; phylum Chordata; class Aves; order Anseriformes; family Anatidae; genus Aythya; species Aythya fuligula. The sequence goes on along the minus strand of NC_045560.1, from coordinate 123,381,153 downwards.
GTGGTAGTGGGGACTGTCTGGTTATGTGTTAATATCCATGTATTTATACCCCATGTACCACCTGCGTGAGTGACAGGAGTCCTGATCTGACCTGCCTGACAGCAATGCAAGCACAGGCTAATTTTATCTCAGTTTTACTCTGAATGCAGACAGTCCTGGTATAACTGAGGTGGGAATTTAGCCCAATTTCTATGTATTTGCACATACATAGAATCATAGAATCACGTAGGGTGGAAAAGCCCCTTAAGATCATCAAGTCCAAACATCACTTAGCACTCTCAAGTTCACCACTAAACCATGTCCCTAAGCACCACAGCCACACATCTCCAGGGATGAGGACTCCACCACTTCCCTGGGCAGCCTGTTAAAATGCCTAATCACTCTTTCCATGAAGAAACTCTTCCTTATATTCAATCTAAACTTCCCCTGGTGCAACCTCATATCTTACTACTTGTCAGGTGGGACTGACACCCACCTAACTGCACCCTCTGTTCAGGTAGTTGTAGAGAGTGACAAGGTCTTTCCTCAGCTTCTCCTTCTCCAGACTTAAAATACCCAGTTCCCTCAGCCACTCCTTATACGTCTTGTTTTCTAAAACATGCAGCTTTCTCTTTTCCTCCCCTCCCCTCCCCTCCCCTCCCCTCCCCTCCCCTCCCCTCCCCTTCCCTTCCCTTTTTCCCTTCCCTTCCCTTCCCTTCCCTTCCCTTCCCTTCCCATGCTGTCTTCCGGGTCATGCCTTGGTTACAGAGCAAAGCATATGCCTTGTGCTCCAAACTCCAGAGCAGTGTTTGTGCACAGGCCCCATCTGTTGCCCAGAAAACTGCAGGTAAGGTGTACAACAGCCATGGAGGTTGATGGTCTGCTATCTGACCTGCACAGCACGCCTCTAGGTCTTCTGCAACAGGTCTTCATCCAACATCCCTGGAGTTCCCCTGCTGCTAGTTGTCTACAATACAGGAATGTGAGCAATGTCCCTCTTATGATGTTTCTGCTGGCAATAGAATCATAGAATAGTTTGGGTTGGAAAGGACGTCAAAGATAATCTAGTACCAAACCCCCCTGCCATGGTTGGGGATGCCACCCACTAGATCAGGTTGCCCAGGGCCACATCCATCCTGGCCTTGAACACCTCCAGGGGTGGGGCATCCAGCTTCCCTGGGCAACCTGTGCCAGTGCTTCACTACCCTCTTAGTGAAGAATCCAAAAATCCAAAAAGGTATTTTAATTTGACACCCAGAAGAGATGCAATATTATTTTTTCCTAGTGCCTTGTAACTATTTTATTCTAAAAGAGAGCAAGCAGAAATAAATATTTTTTCCTCCTGTATAATCCATTTAAAACAATTTACCAAAAAATCAGTTGATGCAGTGCATGTGGATGTATGTGCAGGTTGGAGAGAGAAATGCTGTGGGAATTTGATCAAAGAGCACTTGTTACCTGGACTTTCTGAATAGGCATCAATCTGTTTATGGATTTCAATCCTCCAGTATCTATTCAACAATCATGCTTTACACACTATATTAAAAAGTTAAATTCTATCAAACTGTTTTAGCAGTAAATGCTTTAATATTCCAGCAGCATAACTGTACATGGGATGCATGATCATGGTTAGCCTTGTTTCCATCTTTGGACTTTTCCAATGTAAGTTATATTCATGGATAGGCAGAGCCCCTGACCAAGAATACAGACCATACAGTAATTTTGGAATGCATTTGTTTTACAGTCCCGTCTGGCATTGTGTCAGTCTCACTGACTGTGCTTGTAAGTCCAACTGAAAATGTTGGTGTAGTGGCTACTGATGAGGGATTAAATACCCTCTGAGGTCCCTAAACACTACTCTGAGAAGGGTTGGACACATACTACTGGAAAAGACTGCTCAAAAGCAGGAGTCCCATCAGCAAAATAAAAAATAGAAATATAATAATGCCATATACAAGTAGTTGAAGATACCAATATTCCATACAGAGAAGCAGTAAATGAAAGTTGTGGGTGTTACTGACTATGCTACCAAATATTTTGATACCAATTAAAGTGTAGTGCCACTAGAGATGTTTTCATCACAATATGAGACAGAAGTACAAATACTGACTCAGAGAACGACAGTGGGGATATGAGCTTGTGCCACAACAGATGTATAACAGCAGAGAGACATGTATAGCAGCGTGATTCAGAAAAAGCGGGCATAGGATTGCTTGTTATGGAGATGACAGAAGTTGAGGTTTCTCATGTGGGGACAGAAAAGAGATCTTTTCCCAGCAGTCAGGCAGAAAGGAAAAAACATCCTCAAGAAATGTCCCAAGTGGGAAGGACCCGTGTTAAGGTTAGATGATTACAAAGCATTGACTTATGATGAGTTTCATAGTGCAATACTGTGCTTTTTTTTTTGTTTTCTTGTTTTTGTTTTGTTTTGTTTTGTTTTGTTTGCTTGTTTGTTCTTTAGCTTTTCATGGTTAGTAGTTGTATGAAAACCTCCAACATACCTTGCCAAAAGGAATGCACTCTCGGGTACTTGATTCAAAATATACATGTATATTTTTTTATTATGGAGTTCAGGACTCAGACAGTCATCTTTGCCTATGTCCATCTTATATGGACAACATCAACAAGGAAATTTGAGGGGACTGAATTCAATTTGACTTCAAACGGACAGGCTTCCTGGGCAGACTGGTAGACATCAGCCTCTTGGTTGTCCTATTCCCAGTACAAATTAGTGGTTCAATACACATAGTCTAGCAGTACTTTTATGTCTAATATATGTTATTGCTATCCTATTAGTAAGATGAACAAGCAACAGTGGGAACTGAAAACAGGAACGAACAATTGAACACAGGCATTCAGTGAATCCAGAAGCAAAATGAACATTTTTTTCATTAATATTTTAGCAAAACTGGATTCTTTCCCCAAATAAAACAATGCTATAAAATATCACAGATTCAACATCTGCTGGATCTTCATTAGTGTAAGTGTTATGGTTCGATTTCATGAAATTTTATCAGCGACACTTAAAACTGAAGTAAAGAGAGTGTTTTTCCAGCAAATACTGAGGCCGTCATGCAATAGGAACCTGAGCTTATTTACTGTTGGTCTTTGTGGTGCTACTTTAGGATTAACTCTTACTGTTTCTTCTCTATCTAGGTGGAAAAGTTGGTTGGTGCCGGACAGCAGTAATTTTTGGCTGGTAATCCCAGGGCTATTTTCCCTGCTGCATCTGTGTGACTTGGGGAACTCGTCAAACTTTTCATGCTTCAGCTCCCACCTGGGCAAAAGACGCATCGTTGTGTTTTCCTTTGAGTGTGGATATTAACAACTGTTTGAGATGGCAGTGGGAGCTGGATGGCTTGGTGGAGAGATGTTAATAGGACCACAAAACCTATTGCTGAGGTGTGCCCACTAAGACCACACATAATAAAATGCACACATCCTTATACAGATAAGCAGAACCTGTATAAATTCCTTCGGCTTGTATTTGAGACTTGTTAAAGATTAATCTATAGCTTTTTCCTGCTTCCTCCTCAAATACCTTGTAATTGGATCAGACTAGCCTTAATCTCCTTTTCAATAGACCCTAGAGATGGTTAGACATACTAGGGACTTCTAGACTAGATAATAGTCTTTGAGAGACTGCAACCCTAGAGATGCTTCTAGCAAATATGCCAAATATACTAAATAGCTATGTAGTGTCTAACAGGGACAAGCAAATGGTGATCTTTGCTCGGCAGAACACCAATTCCTTTGTGTACACTTCATGTTACAAGCAGAGGAAAAGGAGGATGGTCAGATGGCTTTTCAGGTCAGTCAGACAGGTAACAGGATCTCCCTCTGTGTTTTGTCACTGGTGTCTTCCTAGCATCAGAAATTCCAGAAATGGGAATTTAAAGAAATTTTTGCATTGGGGTAAAGCAGACAGGCTGAGATCTGTAGATGTCAGTCTGAACAACAGTGTCATGGGAGGGAAAGGGACAACTAGCTACCTCTAGGTTGATGAAGGTAGCAGTCAATGGAGCAGGGTACCCTAAATAATGCCAAAGATGTCAGGATAAGGGGACATATACGTCAAATTTGGCATTATTAAATTGAAGAAGGCATATTAACTTGATACACAGGCAGTTTCAATTCTTAGAAATGGGGGTTGTGAGCAGCTGTTTTTACATATTTACTGTTTCACTAGAAGGATCAACTTTTTTTGGAATGCTTTCCTCTTAGAGTAACCTGTGAGGTGCAAGGGTGCTGCCTATGGACTATCAAAGTAAGTACGTAGGAAAGAAAATCAAACACTGCTGAAAATAAGGACAGAAAGTTCAACCTTATTGAGCTGTGCAATGTAACAAAAAGTTAGAAAGGAAAAAAAAATACTGCATGTCTATGCTGTAAACAGAAATATTGTTATTTATTTATTTATTTATTTATTTTTGCTAATCTGCAACTGCTAGAACACACTAATATTAAAATAATGTGGAATCAAAAGGATCTTGAACTAACTTTGGCACTTGCCTGTTTTCCGGTTTTTTATTTCTCAGTCAGTTGGAAGACAATTTGTTTTTCACTGCTTGGCTTGAAACGCTGAGGTGAGTTTACTATTTTTTATCAATACATCATCAGGGGCCTGCAGACCCTTTTTCTCAATTCTTTCTCTTTACAGAGTCATGAAAAATGCTTCTGTGCTCACTGTGCACAGCCGGACGTCTTGGGATCAGAGCTCGTGGGCTCACATAGGGACAAGATTTTAAGAAACACTTGATACAGAAAGCAGCACTGGGCTGTCAGTAGGTGGTGTGCCAGCATGAAATTGAGTAAGGCATAACACACATGAGTGAAGCCCTTTAGGTAAAATACAGAGCAAAAAAGATCCTGCCTATGAGAATGTAGAAACTCTGTGGTACCCCTTGCAAAAACAGAAGCAGAATTAATATCCTAGTTGACAGCTTAGCCCACGGAACTACATACATTCTGTGCACGTTTCCATGGGGTTTCTAGTGTGGCATTCCAGACCTGATCTGTGTGTTAAAGGCTTTCATGATCTTGTAGGCATGCCACTAATAGGTGGAGCATTGGACCACTTGGTTGAAGAGTCCTGTGTATGTGTCATAATCACATAAGTTAAATTCAGCTTGCTGCTTGTAGAGCTGTCAGCCTGAATGCTCTTGAAATTAAGCTTTCACAGTTTGCCATCTGGGTCCTTTACGAAGGCAAAAATGTTCCCCATCTCTAGTACTACGTATTAAGAGACAAAAATTGAAGTTTTCTATACACCTGCCAAACCCACATTTTGGTACCAATTATGGTCGAGAGTTTTCTTGGAAAAACATCCATATAACAAAATGAATGTTTCAGATAAAGTAGGGGATGCATTTAGTCTGGAAGTTGCAAATTACACATGACTGGAATCGCATGTTTGTCTTCATCACCATTGTTAAGTCTTCATCTCTTTATTCAGTTCTTGTATAGGCAACAAACCTGCTCACCTAAGTGTCTGAAAGGCTAATATCTTCAGTACTTAACCCTCCAATATTAGGGTGCATTTGTCCCTGAGATTTAATTTGAGCTGGTTAGGACCATAGGGGTGATTTTGTACAACTTTAAGGGATAAAATTGAAATGTGATTTTTGCGATTTTTTTTGACAGCAATAACTTGCACCTGGTAAAATTGTAGTATTTTGTACTTTGTGAAGAGATTACATGATTGACATGAGTTTTGTTCAAACTGTAAATGTTCTTCTGCCTATAGTTTCCATTTCCATCTATAGTTGCCATTCTTTAGAAGGTCCCTTTCTCCTTCCAGATTTATACAGTAATGAATAGGCCTGTGTTTGGTTTGGTTGTGTGACTGGATATAATTTCATGAAATTGCAGAAAGGTAGAGTCTCTTCACATCCTCATTGCTAAGATATGCACATGAAGAAGGTGGCTAAAATGGAGCATGGGATGGCAACATACAGTTATGACTCCTTTTGCTAACTTTGTGCCTGGATGAAAGAACTTCTCAAAATATGAGTTTCATTAAGGTACAAAATGTAAGAGTGTGAATGTCATTATTGGACAGTATTGATGTAATATGTTCCTATTTTTAAATTAATAACATAGATTTAGCTCAGAGGGGTGAAGTGAATTATGTGCTTTACTCCACAGATATTTTGCAATCTGTCAATCCCTCCATGTAGACTTTACAAACTGGTAATCCCATTGCATTAGTATTATAGATAGTCAGGAGCCAGTTGTGTGGTTCAAACCATTTAGAATTTCTGATTTTGGTTGTCTTGTGGCTGCGATGTTTTTTCTTACATACAAATCAGTTTTCTGGGTACCAATATACGTTGTTGACACCTTTCTCTTTTGCTTTCACTTTTACTTCCTCTGGCAGTGGTACTGTGTCCCCTGGGTGGCATTAGGGCCCTACTAAAGGTGGTATTTCTGTGTCTAAAGATACTGAAAACATGGTGACTGTATGGATGTTATTTTCAAATGTAGGAGATATTTTTACAATTCTGCAAGGAACTCCATTTATTATTATTATTATTATTATTATTATTATTATTATTATTATTATTATTATTATTATTATTAATCTATTTTAATTTAAGCCTGATTCTGAATACCTGAATAATAGCCTTAATAGTTGGTAATATCAGCAAGTGTACTTTCATGAGAAGAGCTACAGCTCTAGAGGTCTCCAACACATCAGTGATGGTTCTTGCATATATATTTGCATCTGGTGAGAGCTGAATAAGTATTTACTTGGATATTTGTTTCTTTGCTGGTGCTAGCATATTAATAAGCACTTGACCATTTACTAATCCTGTTTTAATTCAAAGGGAGAGAAAAAGCAACAAAGGTTTATTCACTTAAACTATAACAGCAAAACCACAGATAATCAGAAAGAAGAATCAGATTGTGAATGAGTCCTTAATTTAAATAAAAGGCAACATGGTTACATAATTATATTTTTAATTATTTGACTAATTATTGACTAATTGGCTATAACATGTGAAGACAGTGTTAACAAATCATAGCTTTAGGAAGTGTTTACTTTCAGAATCAGTGTAACATGTATTTGTACAAACAGTAACGCCAAATTAAAATATCTAGACTGCCTTAAACCTGGTGAAAATAGGATGTGAATCTCAATTAATTTTTTAATTTCTTCTTCTGCACAATGTTCTTAAGTATAAGGCAGCATTTCTGATTTGAAAATGAACGTATCTTTCCAAAAATAATTAGGATTTTATTTTAAAGTATCTTATTCCATTTATTTCTGTGTTTCTTCTACAAACCTTTACGGAGAAAATATAAAACCCTATAATACTATATCCTATCTATTTTCTCTAGTGGAATATTTCACTGGGGTTATTATCACAACTATTTTGATACGTTCAATGAAATTAACATTGATTCCATTTGTTGAAATCATATGGAGACTGCAACTGCACTCTGCCTTATTACCAAATGAGTACAGCATGCCCTTCAATAATTCTCTAAACTCTAAAATGCCTTGGAAATAATATGCTGGAATGTTACCGAACTGTGACTGAAGCACCATTTGTGCTAAGTGTGACAGTGCACGAATGATATTCCACAATAAAAGTTCAAACTACATTAATCTTTCACAGAGGTTCATTGACTGGGAAGATGCCTCAAATACAAAAAAAAAAAAAAAAAGGCCGTGTCTCCTCTTACAATTATTTCTGAGTACTGTGTCTGTATGAGTTCCTTAGAAATATATACACTATTTCTCTGTTATGTACCTAAACTGAACTAATGAGAAATTAAAAAAAAAAAAAAAAAAAAAAAAAAAAAGTAATCAATTGTATTATTTCTACAACCACATTAGCAAAAACTTTACCTCTGCATTTCCTGAGAGAAATGCCTCTTGGCAATGGTATAACTAGGTATGTAATAGGAGATAGTGTAATATACTTATTTTCATTCCTTGTAGATGACCATGTGTAACTCATTTTGTGGTTTTGCTTCCCTCTGCAGTCTTGACTTACAGCCATTCCTGACTCAAAAAAGGGCAGACTCTGACCGCACTTATTCACTTTCTTCACAAGATCCTGGTACAGAGAGGAAAGCTAGTTATTTAAATGGTGATGTAAATTTTCAAAAATTTAAAATAAGTTCATTTTGGAAATGGAAAAGTGAATTCTGAGAGGCAGTGAGATTTCTTAGTAGGACTATGACACTTGGAGACGGGTTGTTCCACTTTCAAGCCCTTCTCTGTTGCTTATTTGATTTTTGTCCCTTGGACATGTCCTCTCATATTTTATTTCCTTCCCTGGTGAACTGGAGATAAGAAGGACATTGCCCTGGGTTCCATTCAGGTGTTTGGAAACAAGTTACAGAATCACAGAATCATCTATGTTGGAAGAGACCTCCAAGATCACATAGTCCAATCTCTGACCTAATACTAACAAGTCCTCCACTAAACCACTAAACCATATCTCTAAACTCTACATCTAAGCACCTTTGAGATATGGTTTAAATTACTCAATATCTGCACAATTCTTGTAGTAAAAATTTCTGAAAATCGGCTACCAGTGTCTGATCTTGACCTGAAGATTTTTTTTTTTGTTCTCCCCAACTTCCATATTTTTTTTTTTAGCAGCTGCATAGCATGGAGGATTCTGTACTCCCTTACAAGCCAAGACCCCATCTAAATCTATCAGTGTCTTCAGAGGCCAGAATTGGCCTTCTTAATCCAACATTTTGCTGGAAAGATGGAAAATAAATGTAGGTCCTCACACCAGCATGTGCCCTCCTATGCACTTGGTACAACAGTCCCTTGTTCAGCTGGTCAGTGCATGGACAGAAAGAGAACCCCTGGGAAGTGGAGGGATTCCTCCATCACCTTGGAGTAAAAATTCATTTACTTTTTCATTTCTCAGCAAGAACATTGCCTTCTTTGGCTATGATCAACCAACCTTCTGGCAACACATAAGAGATCAGTTGCTTAAGAGTGGTAGGGACCGCTTTGACCATCTAGTCTGCCTTCTTGCATAATATAGACCTATTGATGTTCCCTAAATAACTCATACTTGAAGGCCAGTGTATCCCCAAGGAAAACAGCCAGTGCAAATGTCTACCAGGACTCTTACCACATTTTACTGTCTGTTAACTAGTTTGTGGCGTTTTCAGTGTGTGTAGTTTAATTTTGTTGTTGTTTGATTTTTTTGGACCAGAACTAATCAAAGAGCTTTGTCTATACCACTGATGAGGAGTGAACTTTTTCAAGGTAATCTGGTGCTGCTCCAGTGAGCTTCATGTTTTCCCTTTGAATTGTTGGGGACATCTTGGTGATAGAAACCATGAATGAGGACCCTTCCCCTTATTCTGGACAACACCAGCAGGTTCCTTGTTTGTCTGTTGGTGCTATGAATCTTGCAGGTAGTGAGACAAGGGGGCACAGTTTCAACAAAGACAAGGAACATCCCCTTCTTGTGTGTAACCTGCACAGTGGGGTACTCCCTAGGGAAATGGGAGCTTTGGGGTCCATTCCACTCAGTCTGAAGTAGAGTTTGGATTTTAGGTCTCCTCTTCCTGGGTTTGGGAACCTGCCACCATGTTGTCATGCAAAGAGAGCTCATCACTGCCACTGCCACATCCATTAGAAGAATATTTGGATCGCTGTCTGGGCGTATGTTATTGTGAACCAAGCTCCTGTACAGACCTGCTAGGAAGTGTTTCCTACCACCTCTATGATCAGGAAGCCTACAGGAGCAAGGGGAGAAAAAGCCATTTGAAAATGTGAATCACATTCTCTATGGAGTAGCTAGGGAGCCTTTGCTCTTTCATAGGCAGTCTGAATCAATAGTCTGGGACCAGGCATTTATTTTCCAGGTGCTGCAATGCTCAAATTTAAGTGCCAATAGTAGGTGGTCAGAATATAGTCCATCCCGCTTCTCAAATGCCATCCCTCTGCTGCTGTTGCCTGAGTAATAATTATGAGATGTTTGCTAGTGCGAGGCAACTCTGGGGGCCAGATGAAGAAAATCACAGGGAAACAAAACAAAACAAAACAAAAAAAAGGCAAGAGAATGCGACAATTTTGGATCCATGCAGCCAGGTTTGCCTGTGCAGCTGCTCTTCATGCAGCTGAGTCACTGCTCCTGTCAGGGCTTTTGCTTACCTATGAGTCTCAGTCATGGAATTTTATTGGTAAGGACCATCTCTGCCCACACTCTATAGAGTCAGCTGTATTTGCTGTGACAAAGATTAATAAGCTACTGGGTGATGAGTAAATATTTAACAATATTTTTCTTTGCTTTGCTTTACATGTAAAATAAATATATTTGCAGAATATTCATTTTCCCTAGGTCTGGCAGCTTCCTGGAGTCTTTCACTTTTGACTTTTAGCAGATATGTTCATATGCTGTATCTAAAAGGATGGTAAGGCAATCTTTATATTTTGCATATAGCAAACATTATGTTTCATCCCCCTTTGAGAAAATCCCTTTCTGAGGTTTAAACTAAATGTGTCTCATCTTCATATTCAGTATGGCTCTACTTATGCTGCAGTTTCCAAATTATTCTAACCCTTGGGTGCCTTTTTTTCAGTAGGATTTTTCAAGGATTTTCAAGTTCCATTTTGTCAACAGTAAAATGTCTTGATGAGATGAAAGGGCTTCCTTTTAAGGCTTGAAATAATACTTCTTTCTTAATCAGTATTTCTTATGCTATAATACAAAAAATATATTACGCTGTTGAAATCCTTGTTCTCAAGATGAACTTTGTTTTCCACTACTATACCTGACTATTTGTATTCAGGAACAGCATAACAGCAAACTGTTCTGAATATGGCTTAAAAAAGGCCTTGGAAGAGGGATTTGTTCCACCTTCCATGGAAATTATTCTCCAGGATTGCATTTGTCCTTGCCATAGGAAATTGGAATGTAATCTTCAGATGTTGCATTTGCTACCTTTTCCTGAGCTCTCTGGCAAAATCCCATTGGTGGCAGTCTATTGATTCCCTATGGATGAGCTGGTATTTTCTGGGATTGCAGGTAACAAGATGTACAAGCACTTAGACTGCACCAAAAAATGTCAGGGATTGTAAAGAAATTTCATAATCATGGAGAAGTGGTGAAAGACATAGCAAATGAAGTTTATTCTGAGAATAAAATAATCTGAAAAAAAAAAAAAAGGATTCAAGGAGAATTCACTATTGATCACTAGTCTCTCTTGCATGTCTAACATTATCTGAATTTCTATCTAACTTTAAGAGCAAGGAGCCCAGGCTGCAGAAAGACAAAAGACAAAGTTCCCTTTTCTTTTAGGCAAAACTACAAGAAGCTCAGATTTAAAAAGTAATTACATTATAGCTTTCTGGCATTATTCAGGGAATGAAATATTTCCCCCTCACAATGAGGAAAAGATTGTACGGGAAGGGGTGTTATACCAGAGCTATTCCTGATCCTGTTTCATCAACAGATTAAAAATCCTGTGTACCATGGAGTTTAGTATTGTGGTTTAACTAGCTAATATAACCTACCCAACTGCAATGCAACTTTTATTACATGGCTGAGTCATCCTGTTAAGTTCTGCCATCCTTATCCATTACTTTTAGTCCTTTATTTTTTTCCTAAATCCTTGAATATACTCTGTTGGTGTTATGTTCATAGGGATAGAGTGGGAATGCAGTACTTGATTCCTGCTCTCTCCCCTCTCCTCAGACTCTCAGTAAATACAAGCATTGTGTGGTTACTCCTCAGCAAACTCATGGGCTTAACAGAGAAAATCTTTGCTCTGTTTGGATGGAAGGTCCCACATGATAATTCATCACATATCTAAATAGCTCAAAGGACTTTTCAGATCCGAATGCTAGTTAGCAGACACCAGTGCACTTTACAAATTGCAGAATTGCCCCCAAAACACTTCTGCTGCCTCTTCAGGCATCTATTGTATATACATGTTGTCAAGTAAAACCAGCTTCCAAAAAAACAAACAAACACACAAACAAAAAAAGCATAGTTCATTTATAAAAAATATATATATATATATATGTTATTGGAAAATAAAATATACTGAGATTAACATTGAAGTTCTTCCATAATAAATATTTTTTCCCATGAAATCCTCGGTCAGCTTATTCTCCAAGAATGAAATTCATTCAAGAGTTTCAGTGAACAGTGATTATAAATATCTGTCATGAAAGACACTAATTCTCTCTATGTTTTCATTTAAGACTGTGTGAGTCTTTGTACGAGCTTTGACATTGTGATCAAAACATTACTGCTCCCAGAATTACTTGTACCAGTATTTCTGTACCACATCAAATGTACAAAGGCAAGAAGAGGAGTGCTAAAAACAGGGATGTAACTGCACTTAAAAATTCAAGGACTAGGACAGTCCTTAGTACACTAAGCAGGAAGCCTTCAGGTAAATCTGCATCTTCTTCAAACCTTTGAAGCTGAATTCTGCTCTGAGTTACAGACACATAGCCTTTATTGAGAACTGCATCTGAATAATCTGGGTGCAGGGAAGGCTCAAACTTATTAGAGGAAATACTTCCAGAGTGTATTATGTTTTGAGCTGCACAATATACTTTTTTCTTCCACAAAATAGGTAATTGAAGAAAATTCCAGACTAAGGAGGTAAGTGCAGTAGAATGTTCCAAAAGAACAGGAGAGAACCTGGTCTCTTCATTCTCATATTTCACTTTGCTAATTTGCTAGTTTCTACACTTCACAACCCCTAAGAGTTACATTTAATGTAATGATTGTTGTTGTTGTAGCTAACTGCCATATTGAATCCAGGACTAAAAAATAACCATTGGAAATGTGGTTATATTTGTAAACCAATCATAGTGTAATGTGGAAAAGGAGGTTTCCTACTCCTGATCATTTATCACACACTCTAACTGTACACTTTCAAATAATATTTGATTCAGTTGTACACTTTCAAATTTAAAAGGATGCTCTCAAGACATGTTGGGTCTTGTTTCTGTTGACCTAATCTTTTTGTTAATGACCTATCTTTAAGAAGTATGTATTCTCTTTCTTTATTATTATTATTTTTTTTTTCCAGGAGGAACAAAGCAAAATGATTGGAGCTTCAGGTCTTTGGAAAGTAAGCAAAATATCAGAGGGAAATTCTTTACAGAAAAGAAGGGTGAGTACAAAGCCTTTGAACAAAAGACTTAAATTCCATCTGTCATTTCCACCCACTACTAAATCTACCAAAGACTGAACATTTATCCCACTGAGCTGCATACTCTGATATCTAACCGTGGTGCTATTGATCACTGCAGAGCATAGGCCTGGCTTTTTAGCTTTTTGAAACTGTTAACATAGATTTAAGTGCAACAGAGGAGGCATGAAGCCATGAATGTTTTATTGGAGTGCTCCAGATCATCTCTCAGCAGGTGTGTTCAGTGCCATCACTTAAAAGATTAACCTCCTATCCCTACAACAGCAATTATAGCAGGAACTGCCTTATTAGGTAAAACATATTAGTTAAATTAGAACTCTAACTCTATTGATAAATTCATTCAGTTAAGCTGACCTCATGGTTCCAGGCTACGTGGGAAAATCTGTAGTCTTCTTTGTCCCTTCATGCATAGGAATCAGCAGGCTAATGAAGAATTAGTGAGCAGCCATGTGACTTAAAATGCATATTACGGATGTGTCTGTTTTGCAAATGTATAACCTTTCTGTGTGCCATACAGCCTTTGGGGTTTCACTTCAACAGTCAAGATCACTAAGACATTACACATATTCCTTCCCTTTCCTAGGAGGAATTTGCCATCTTCTTCCAAGAGACTCATTACATTTAAGCTTTGATTTCAGCTTCATAATGCCTTGGTATGCTGAGCAAGTGCAGTGTTTGGATTGTTGGTTTGTTTGTGTGCTTTTTTTTTTTTTTTTTTTTTTTTTTTTTTTTCCCCCTTTGGAAAGGGGAAAAAGAAGCAAAAATGTTGTTAATACCCAAAATTTCAAAAGTAGTGGTGGATTGCTTCTGTTCCTTGATTTACTTAAGTGTTCTCATAACCAGTTCTCAGAGAAGTATGACTTGGCTAGACCTGCAGATAAGTCAGTGTGAATATGAAAGTGATCAGTGCATCTGGAGACCAAGCCTATAGTGTGTAAAATAAGATTTCCCCATTGAAAATAATGATCAGTGTGACTTGTCTTGGGAAATGTAGAAAATCTTTGCCAAAGCCAAGAGCCTAAAATGACATTCCTATTCTACAGATATACCTGTAAGGTTGTGTTTTTGTACGGTCTTCAGACAGTGAAAATGCCACTAGTTTTTCTCTCGTTTCTTCTGTAGCAAGATAGAACATTTGATTTCCCAGCCCAGAAATATTGTTAAGTTATCAGCAGTTGTCTTTATAGAGCATTGTAAGTTAGTGTGATTGTTTAGAAGTGGGTTAGCAATGTGACTCTTTCGAGGGTTTTCCCAGTTAAAGTAAGGCATATACTGAATGATTGTTTGCAGTGCACTAACTTTAAAGGGAAAGAGAGAGGATGAGGGCACGGTATCTCCAAAACAAAAACAAAATAAAATTATGTTCTAAATTATATTTGGCACACTGATGGGATTAGTTTAAATTTTAAAATAGCTGACAGTGGCAGAACAGCCAACAAAGGGGCAGGGAAGCCCAAGGAAAAAGAATTATGTATTCACTGATTTTACCGTACATAAGAATTGTGAAAGTTGAAAGCCCTTTATTTAGGATAAGGAAATGGTAACAGGGCTGTGGAATTGAATATTTGTTCCTGCCAGAGCTGCATAGCAGCTGAAATTCTGATAGTGAATTTTAATATGAGGTAACTTCATTCATCCAGATTTAAAGAAGTCATGTCTACTGATCCCTAGTAGGTCTCGAGGCATGGAACAAATCTGATGGGGGAGATGCTACAGAAGCTGTTCCAAAGTAAGATGGTTACAGAAAGGTGGGTAGGTGTCCCTGTAGACTGAGAAGGTATGTGCATGGCTGAATGTGGTGCTGGTTGCAAATGCAGAACATGCTGTTTTGTTCCTCACACAGTCTCCTTTTCTCTCTCCCCCTAGGAAGGGAGGGAGTGGGAATATCCCCTCTCCCAGGGAAATGTCCCTGGCTCTGTGGTCCTCAAAGGTTGAGGCTCTCACAAATGCTCCTCTTCCTTTCAAGAAACACCAGGTATGTCTCTGGTTTGTAGGTTGAATCTATTCCCATACTGTCTTGCTGGATTTGTGCTAGCATAAGTGCCTTTTATAGGGCAGTGAACTGAAAAACTAGAGACATAACAAGTTATAGACCAGTCAAGCACTAGACTTCTCTCTGTAATTAATTTGTGAGGTGTGAGAATTGCTGTTTGTGTAGGAAGATGTGTGACAGCCTCCATGTACCATGTGTCTAGTCAAACCTGTCCATGGTTGATTTGTCTGGATATCAGAACATTTGAAAGTTTTTCTTGGTATGTAGTCCCATTGCAGGAATGTATCTCTCTGCCTCATCAACTCTACCTCTTTTCAAATCTCATCTTGAAACGTATCTTTTCTCCTTTGCCTATGTCTCTTAATTCCTCTCTCCCTCGGTCATTGGCCTTATGACTGAATGGTTTAATTTATTCACTGCACAATGTCTTTATGATGCTGTTTTCTGCAATTTATATCAGACACAAGACAGTGGACAGTGTTATTTAATTCCATTAAGGGCTTTAGAATGTCATTTTTATAAAAGATTCTTATAAAATAAAGTCGTGAGTCTGCAAAAGGTTTATTCATGCAAACGATTACAATAAGATTGACATTACCATTCCTATGAAGAACTTTCCAGGTTGGATCCTGACATTTTATGCCTGGGTATCTAAACATCCAAAGTGGAGTGTCTTCTGAAAGTCTTGGGAAGTTAAATTCTCTGACAGCTAGATGATTTACAGCTGGTCGACAAATAGTGCACTGTGATTCCAGGAGGGTGCTATTTTATGGTCACGTTGGGCGATACTTATCCCATCCAGACTCAGGTGCCCCAGCAAGGTGCAAAAGTGAGAGCTTGGTTACTATACAGCCTTCATGGGTCAAGTCAGAGCATAGAATTTAGAAGCCTGCTTTTCCCCCTGTACTTCCTACGTTATACATTTCTTAAAGTCTATTCTTTTTGCTGGCTATTTATATAGATGCTTTCTGGGTGCTTGCTAAGTCTCAGGCAAATCTGGCTTATCTTTGGAGGATTTTCCTGTTACCTCATGAAAAAAACAAAACAAACAATAAACAATTTATGATCATTACATTTAGTGTTACACAAATCTTTTTTTTTTTTTTTTTTTTTGAGTGGCTATATCACTTGTTATTAGTATTCATTAGTATTTAGCAGACCAGAATTACAGGAGAAAAAAAAAACAAAATCAAAAACAACCTCAATCCCACCCCCCCTCAGAATTAAAGCAGAATAGAAAACCCCAAGGCTTTTTTTTTTTTTTTTTTTTTTTTTCTCTCTCTGAATATCCCTTCCATGTTAGACCAATCTCAGCTGTGATAAAATATTCCCTGCCGGCATGTTTCTTCTCCCAGAATATCTCCAGTTCACTAGTCTCAAATTATGACATGTATCCCTGAATATGAAACCTTTTGGCTGAGCCTGAATAAGCTTTCTGGTAAGACAGATGTTCGCTCTTTGGATATGTAATAGAAAACCCATCCAGTGTCTCATCAGTACAAAACTGATGATGTGATCCAACTTCAGGTGCTTTGTCTCCTACAAAAACTTTTATATCTATTACCTGGAAACTGGCATGATGATTTCAAATTGGATTCTAGACACTGATTGAGGCCAGACCCTAATTCACAGATAGCAGCAAGTCTTTCCGTTTATTATCAGTTGGGACTGAGGGGAGGTAGGAAAGCAGAAGGAAGCAAAAGGAAACCTATAAGTTCCACTTTCTTCCATTTTATTTTATTTTATTTTATTTTATTTTATTTTATTTTATTTTATTTTATTTTATTTTATTTTATTTTATTTTATTTTATTTTATTTTATTTTATTTTATTTCATTTCATTTCATTTTAGTTTAGTTTAATCTTTTTGTCTTTCTTATGGTTTCCTTTGTACTAAAGCTGATGCCTGAGTTTTTGCTCTGTTGCATGATGAAGGAGAAACTCCACCCAAACTTCAAAGCAGTTGCTTGGTCTGACTGTTGCTTTCATGTCTCTGTTTTCTCACAGGTGGCATCCACTGTCTGAGGACATCTTTTTAATCACACCCTTACTGTGCTAGCCAAGATCCATCAGTGTGCTTCATGGATTCAGGGCATGGATTCAGGGATTTTCAGGTAGAAAGAAAAATTTAGCAGCTCAGAATAATAGATCAGGCATTGCACAGACTTCCTATTTCCCTGACCAATGAGCCAGAGACTTTGTGAACCAGCATTGGTGGATGGCATCATGTAATCCATTCAGTAACTGATCTGTTATCTGAAAAACATTTGCTTTTTTTCTCCATAACTTCCTATTTTAAGATATCCAAGATTTATTATTATTATTAGTAGTATTAGTATTAGTATTAATAGTATTAATAGTATTAATAGTATTATTCACATTTTTGAAGTAAAAATGGTAAGCAAAAGGTGGTTGGCTGAGGGATAAGGAATGTTATAAAATCCAATGGGATCTCTTCTCCAAGCACCTTCTCCAATCATGGGGCTCAGAAGGATGTTTTCAATGGATAGGCATTTATGTAGCTTGTGTTAAGCCTCACAAAAGGACATCCAGACATTACATATATGTAGTTTTTAGTTAGCTTTTCAAGAATTCTCCTTGTAACCTCTTGGATATGGAATCTGGGGGAAAAGTTAAATTTTAACAGTGTCAGTTACCTATCAGTTGATTAAATTTTAAATGTATTGTGGAAGTTCAATATTTTGCTGCCCTGGAAAAAAAAAATCTGTTTGAAGAATTTTGTGTGTGTCTTCCAACACAATCACATTCAACTATTCCTTAAAATAGCTCGCTGTGCCAAGTAAAATAAGAAGTATTTCAATTAGGAGATAAAAATTACTGTAATGGGAGAGACTAATGTTTATGGTAAATATTGCAATATCTTTGTACATTCAAACTTGGTTTCAGAGGATAAAGGGATTGGCTAGAATGTAAGCTTGCAATTTGATTTAAATGAGACATTTGAACACATGAAGGAGGCAGGGGGCAGCTCTGCTTTCCTGGGTAAGCAGAGGAGAAGGCAGTCGGCAGCAGAGCAAGAGATGCTGATCCTCTGTGCAGGTGTTGTCTGGTGGAGGAGGAAAAAATGTGCCCTGGCAGCGGGGACACTGAGCAGCTCGAGTTCAGGAAGAGTGCAGCTATGTGGCTTGCTGTAAATGAATGCTAATACGACCCATAGACCACATGTTACCCACACTGTTTTACCGTTCCACGGAGAGGGAAAGGGAGAAAAATCAAGTGGAGGAGAACAAAAGGGTGGGAGTGACAGGTAGAAGAAAAGGGGGCTGTTGCTGTAATCGGCATTGCACTGAACTGTGAATTTTAACAGGTTCTCTTTAGTTCAGATTGTTATTCTGTCTGCTAGGTATCTGTGCAAGATAATGATGATGGCTGACAGAATATTGCAGTGTGGCCGAATTCTCACGGACTTTGCAAACGGGTCTCTTGTCCAATATGCTTCAACCTATATGATCACAGCTTAGTCATATTGCCACATTGTTTTTAATGGTACATTTAATTTTATGAATAAACTGGTTTCTAAATTGCTAACCAGTTGTCTGATAAGCTGCCACAGATACCATTTTATCTAAGTGCTCAAGTAAGGCATAACTGCTGCTTTTATGGCATCACCAATATCTCTGTCATATCTGCCGAACTGTCATCTACGTAACCTGCACTCATACAATAGAATTCCTTTAGAAATCAGTCAATAAAACTGTGTGTTTGTGAATAAAACCAATGGTTATGTTTAGTTTTTGTAAATAATACATGCTATCCTATGACTTAACATCTTGTTGAATTTCAGTGCAAAGTGTGACAAACTGTGAAGTATAGGAATGGGTCATGTGTCTTTTGTTCTTTCTCTTCAAATATATACTCTTGCTTGCCTGAGAAACCAAGGGTGTATTTTTCAGGATTTATTTTCCAGCCTCCAAGAAGGGCTTATTTTAGTATTTGTGGGGTACAATCTGAAAACATCGATTTAGCTTGCATTCAAAATGAGCTACTGGAACAAATATAGATACTGATTTTCTTGAGATCTGCAATTTGTTCCATGAAAGCAAACATTATGACCAGCAGTCATGCCTGTAAAGGGAAAGACGATCATCTGATAACATGCTGGAATACTTGCAGCTCTGTGAGGTATGTTTAGGCATCACCATTTCCTAAGCAGAGAAATGAAGTTTCGTGGTGCACTGGGAAAGTGGACAAAGCACAGTAACAAAAAGTTCATGAGTGGGTGCTCACTCTACTCAGACTAAGTGCCTATGGTGTGAATTATTTACAGGCAATGAAAAAAGAGACAAGCTCCTTAGAAGAACATTCAGAGTCAGCCCTGTGAAACCTAGTAGAATAAATACTTTCTGACCTCCTCATATGCTGTTGGATGCTTTTTCATAGGTTAGGACTAAGGGACATTGGAACAAGAGTCAAGAACCGAAAAAAGCCATACACATAATGATATTACAGGATGGTCAGAGGAGACAGCTTTGGTGTTGGTGGGGTGGTATTTCAGGACAGCTTCTTCCCATCACTGTATGTGGAGCGCTTTGTGAATCACCAAGAGTTAACAAGAACAACCTCTCCCCCATTCCTGCGTTAAATCTGTGCCTGCCAGCTATTGCATTTCTCAGTTTCTCATATGCACCTCTGGTCTTGCTTGCTCAAGGTCAAAATATTGTCAACACATGGTAGTGAACAATGTGTGTTAGCTCGTACAGTTGTTTGTTGCAGGGGCGTTTGCTTTTTAGCACAGCATAAAATGGTTAAACATGATGTTTTGCCCACTTATAGCTAGTGCTTTTGTACTTGCTTTATATGGTTACCTGAGTTATTTTCCATCTGTTTCCTCACATCACTTTCAACCGGCTTAATCCTGCTGCCTGATTGTGGCACCTTCCACGATGCAGTGTAATTAACCACAGGCAACTATTCAACATATTAGAGATGAAAGCAACGTAGCATGTTTTCTCTGGCTTCATGATATGTGAAGGCCAAAAGAACAGCTTTATTCCCTCCAAAGCTTCTCTACTATTCTTCGGTGGGTGATTAGAGTATTTATAGATGGCCTTGTAGGTATGCAGATATACACAGGACACCTTGCAATAATATTTCTTTGGCCCCATAACCAACCTCTCCACACTGAAAAGAGTTGGCAACTGGTTAATATGTAGCAGAAGAAATTAAATGCCTCTGACAGTAATTGCCTGAAGAAAATTCAGAAGATGAGATAGCAACAACACAGCAGACACAAAATAACTAGATTAGGAGCACAATAGCCATATGTCAACATTATATTAAGAAAACAGTGCTTAAAATGGCGAGGTCAGAACCTTTGCCAAGAGCCTGACATGTGGTTGCCAAACTAGTTTTGTATGAGAAAGTAGTGTATGGAAAAGGTGCAAAAAACAGCCCTCCCCCTCAGGACCCCAAGGTTTGAAATCTCTGTGTGTCCAACTGAGACTTATTACTGCAATTGATGAGGAGTATTAATGGGGGAGGGAAATGTTAAAAATGAAAAACAATTCTTTTTCCATTTCTCAGTCTACTTAGAACTAAATGATGCTATTAAAACAAGCCATAGTTGGCTAATGAAGTAATTTTTCCCCATGTAAATCTTGACTCTTAAAAGGTTTGTGTTGCATTATGATCCCCCCCTCTCTACAACTAAAATGAGTAATAAACTGGGGTGGCTTGCATCAACAATGAAGTTCATTTTTTGGTTGTGCATTTCTGACAAGACTGAGGTTGACGTAACCTTTACCAGTAGCACTTCACAAATTGCATACTAGACATTACTTGTCCATTGAGCAAATCATCTTCAGTACTTAAAGAGATCTTATAAAAAAGATGGAGAGGGACTCTTTACTTGGGTAGATAATGCTAGGACAAGGGAGAATGGTCTTAAACTTAAAGAGGATAGATTTAGATTAGATGTTAGAAAGTCTTCATTTTAAGGGTACTGAGGCATGGGAACAGGTTGCCCAGAGAAGCTCTGGATGCCCCATCCCTGGAGGTGTTCAAGGCCAGGTTGGATGGCGCATTAGCCAACCTAGTCTAGTCGGTGGCATCCCTGCCTATGGCAGGGGGGTTGGAACTAAGTAATCTTTAACGTCACTTCCAACCCAAACTATTCTGTGATTCTATGGTTATGATTGTGTCTTACAAGGAGATCAGGTTTGTCAAGCAAGATCTGCCTTTCATAAACCTATGCTGACTGGGCCTGATCACCTTGTTGTCTTGTAAGTGCTGCATGATGGCACTCAATGTAATCTGCTCCATGAGCTTTCCCAGTACTGAAGTCAGACTGACAGGTCTGTAGTTTCCTGTATCCTCCTTCCAGCCCTTCTTGTAGACTGTCATCACATTTGCTAGTCACCAGTTGACTGGGGCCTCCCCTGATAACCAGGACTACTGATAAATGATGGTAAATGGCTTGGCGATCACTTCCACCATTTCTCTCAGTTCCCTTGGATGGATCCCATCTGGTGACATAGATTTGCTTACATCTAAGTGGTTTAGTAGGTCGCTAACCATTTCCTTGTGTATGATGAGGGTTTCTTTCTGCTTCTTGTCCCTATCTACCAGCTTAGGGGACTGGGTACCTGGAGAACAACTGGTCTTGCTGCTAAAGACTGAGGCAAAGAAGGCATTAAGTACCTCAGCTTTCTCGTCATCTCCTGTCACCATGTTTACCCCCACATCCAATAAAGGATGGAGATTCTTCTTAGTGTTCCTTTTCTTGTTTATGTATTTATAAAAAACATTTTTATTGTCTTTAATAACAGTAGGAAGATTGAGCTCCATCTGGGCTTTGGCCATTCTAATTTAGTCCCTGCACAGCCTTACAACATCATTGTAGTCCTCCTGAGTGTCCCTTTCCTTTTGCAAAAGTCATAAACCCTCTATTCCTGAGCTCTAGCCACAGCTCTCTGTTCAGCCAGGCCTGTCTTCTTCCACTTCAGCTAGAGTGCTTCCACTTGTGCTGAAAGATGTTTCAGCACAAAGGGTAAACCTGTTCCTGCACCTTTATTTTCTTCTTGAAGAGTGTCTAGCCTTCCTGGACTCTGTTGCCATTCAGGATTGTCTCCCAAGGGGAGGCCAACCACTCTCTTTAACAGGCCAAAGTCTGTCCTCCAGAAGTCCAGGGCAGCAGTTCTGCTCACCCCCCTCCTTACCTTTCCAAAAATTGAAAACTCTATTAATTTGTGACCTCTATGCCCAAGACAGCCTTCAACCTTCACACCACCTCTAAGTCCTTCTCTGTTAACAAGATACAGCAGGGTGCCATCCTGAGTTGGCTCACTCAGGAAGTTGGCTGTGTCAGGAAGTTAACTTCCACACACTCTAGAAACCTTCTAGACTGTTTCCTCTCCACTGAGTTGTATTTCCAGCAGACATCTGGTAAGATAAAGTCCTCCACAGGAACAGGGGCAAGCAATTGAGAGACTTCTCCCAGCTGCTGTAAAAATTTTTGCCTGTCTCTTCATCCTGGTTGGGCTCCCACCAGGACATCTGCCTCATTGGTCTTCTCCTTGATTCTTACCCATAAACGCTCAACCCTGTCATTGCTGTTGTTCAGCTCTAAACAATCAAAACTCTCCCTAACGTACAGGACTATGCCCCTGCCACTCCTTCCCAGCCTATCCCTTCTGAAGAGTTTGTAGCTATCCATTGCAGCACTCCAGTTGTGTGAGCCATCCCACCATTTCTTAAACGAAGCTCATTTCTTAATTTTTTCGTAATGAAAGATATAATTACTATGGGAATTATGGCCCAACTTTTGAAACTTGCCTCCAAAAGAAGTAATTTAAGTTTTGCATTTTCAATACAATCAACCTTTATAAGTGTAAATAACATACTTGGGTTTTGCATGCAGAGAGCAAACATTGCTATATTAATTTAACTTAACATTGTTTTTTACTCCCAAATACTGTAATTACAAGTATGTTTACATTACATAAGCTCAGTATTTGACTTTGTGGCATCTGGATGTTTTGTAGATATTTTAAGGTTTCTTAAATTGTTTTTACTCTTAGTTTTTAGGGTATCAAATCCTTCCATTCAAGGTAATTTTCTCCCCTTCTACCTGCTAAAAATTCACACAGAAGTTCCCTTGTTGGTGTCTATGGTGGTCAGGTTTGGGTTGGGTTTCAGGTCTCCTCAGATTTTGATTAAACATGATCAATTCCCCTACTCAGTCTAAAATACCCATCTCTAGGAAGTCTGACCATAAAGATCATCTGAGCATAGAGAAAACTATCATATCATTTTCAGAACAAAGACATAGGCCTTTAATTTTGGTATCACAGGGACTTATGCATGTCCGATCAGTTAACATCTCCAAAGTTTTGTTATATTTGTACATTTCAGTGATTATTGGTACCTGACAAATCTTTTCTCACTATAAAGAAATGACTGATGCAAAGGGACTATTAATGATACTTTCTGTTTTGGGCAATCTCTGGTATATGCCTAGCCTTACATAATTTTTGTAAGAACAGATAAATAGGCAGCTTATACTAGCTCAAAAAAAAACCAACAAACAAAATCCCTCAGTGAGTATAAGGTTTCCTGGTACAGATTTAACCAAATCTCCTTTAGGTCTTTTAAAGGTAAAACTGTCAGCAAAATATCACACCCCAAACTGACACAGTTACACCAGTGTGAATTTTTATATGTAGGCCAACTCTTGCTCTACTATATGTAAAATGAATCATAGGCTGCAGTCCAATTCCCTTAACAAAAAATAATTGGCAGAAACCTCTACTGCCAGATTTGGCAGCACAGGATCTGTACGGGCACGCCGGCTGAATTCATCTCATTTTCAGAGGCTCTTCTTCAAAACAAGGTTACTGTGTGTGAGTGAAGCATCATCAGGAAGTTTGCCCTGCTGTTGCCCATTTTATATCCTCACTGATGACATGGTGCTTAACTCTGTGTGTCACTGGGGCACTCTAGTGAGCACCACATAGTCTGATGCTGGATATTAGCCCCAGGGCAGTTCAGTGGCTACCCCATGTTCTTTGTGGGTGCTGCTGCACTGGTACTGCCTACAATCCCAGCAGCTACATATTGGTGTGGTTACTGTGAGTATAGGTGAAATACAGTTTTGTCCACCATAACACACAAAAAATGTGAAGCTCTGAACCCAGCTCTTTGTGTTCCTTTTTTCCTTTGTTGTCTGTTTTCTGAAGTGTTTGCCTTGTATCAACCTTTTGCAAATATGATACCTAGAACCGTACCTTTTTGCACCCTCCCCCAAAACAAAAAATGAAATTACTGTTCTATTAACTGATTTTAAGATCCAAGGGATTATTAAAAAAAAAGGATTCAAAACTTGGCATTATTGCAGTGTATGAGAAAACATTTTTATCATTGGTAAATTATCATTTACACAATTTCATGTATCTTATTAAAAGCTACGTTGGAACAGCCTGTTGCTTAAATGAACATACCTCCCCAGGAATATGTTGTTTTGATTCCATGGTTCTTTTTTTGTTGAAGCTGTTTATGAGCTAAAGGAAGTGAAAGACAAGTGGAAAAAAAATTAGCAGTTGATATCTCTAGTTCTGACTAGATCCTGCTGCATGTTTAATATTTAGTTGATCTTAGATTTAAAAATAATCTTGATATGCATTCAGTAATGAAATGGTAAATATTGCCTTGCTGGTTAAGGCTTAATAAAAATAACAGTGAACGTGATGTTTAACGGTCGCTATTTTTTAAAAAGGTTTTCTTGCCTTTGAAATACATAGGTGACTATTTGGCTTAATAAAAGCTGGCTGTAATTAGTGATACATGCTTATAACGATTCTAAGTGTTCAAATTCAAGCCATGTTAGGGCTTTCTCATGTTTAAAACCCATCCATTAGATTAGGTGGAAGGGTCGTAAAGCATTCTGTGAAATCAGGCACTGATATATCACTCTTGAAGGGTGTTAATTTGGTTCTCCAGTTCTGATTTGTTTGGAAGAACATATTAATTGCTTGTTAGACAGAATTAAACCATTTTGTGCTACAAAAAAAAAAAAAAAAAAAAAAAAAAAAAAAAAAAGAGGTAAAAAGGAATTGCTGAAAATAAAAAGCTGGATCCTAGCAAAGCAGTCATTGTGATTACAGCAGCTTGTTTTGCAAAAGGCAGAACAGGATGGTTCTGTCTTTTTGGATCTTTGAACAGCTCTGAGAAACAAAGGCTGATACTGCTGAGAGCTGAAAAACAGAGAGAATTTTATTCCCTGCCAAAAAAAATATTCTTAAGGTCATAGTATGATATGGTCTGCCTCAGCATCTCTCCTGGCTCACAACTCAAGCAGTCAGGAAAACGACTGCAGAAAAGCTATTTCACTTGAAAGCAAAAGTGCTTGGTTCTCTTGCGGCTGCAGAGAGATGATTGTACCTGGGGCCTGATCCTGTGCCTCTTGAGCCAGGGCAGAGTCCTATTAAAGTTAATGGAGCCTAACTTGGGCGTCAGGACTTACGTGGATTAAGTCAAGAACAAAGTCATAGCTACGCAGGAATCTGGACAGAGGGGTCTCTTAAAATTCACTTAAAAATTACTGTCTCTGCAACAACAGTGTCAAATTTAAAGTACAAGGCATTCCCAGCAGATATGGAGGTTCATGCTGTATGTGGCAAGACCGTAGAGAAGACAATGGCTGGACAGACAGCAAATGAAGGGTAAATGTTCTCATACTCTCCTAAAATTATTTTTTAGAAAAATCACGTTGCTGAATGATTCCTTTTTAGAAACATACAGAATATGTGCAAAAGCACATAGGATGTAACAGATGCATATTCCCACAGCAGAATTGTAAACATTGGTTTGAAAATCATGGGGCAAGGCTGCCCCCCTCTATTATGTTGCCTGGCATGTTCTCATGAGGGCTACAACTTCTGCCATGTATTCCTGAAGTATATATATGCATAAGAGCGGTGAGCTGGAGGAAGGACCTACTTGTTCACATGAGCCCATCCTCATGTCAAATTGTGTTTGAATCCCTGGCTTCTTAAAAACATCATATGTAAAGCTGACAGAATGTTAACCACCTTTTCTTGATAATTTCAAGTATCTGGAGTGTTGTTCTTAAATGGTGTGATGAATCTATTTGGGAATTTTATGGATTCTGTATTTGACTTCAACAGACTTCACAAAATTTGAATATCATGGGGATCTCTTCCACATCTGAAATATATGTGCACAGATTTAAAATTTACTTTTTGCAGTGACCTTAACATATCTTGCCTTTTGGCTTTGTCTGCTTCAATTCTTAAGTCTCTGGCAAACAGAAAGCATTAATATCTTAGAAACACCAACGGGAGACTTTCTTTGTATGATTTCCTTTTTGTATGCCGTAAAACTAGAGATCCAAACCCTGTGCTCATCGTTTGCTAACAAATGTGTGCTTTGCTCTTTACTTTTTGTCTCTTTAACAACCTGCTGAACCTCCTGTTTTTTCTGCCTGTTGAATTTCTGTCTTACCCTAACCTCCGAGCTCTGTGAGCCAGGAGCTGTCACCAGAACTTGCCATTGTCACTGCCAGTCACTCAATCTTGGCTCAGAGTCCATGCCTGTTACTAAATGCAAAAACAAACAAACAAACAAAGAAAAAAACCCAGCAACCCACACATGCCCTTTATTAGGTCTGATCTTACCCTCAGGTAAGGCAATGCTGTTTTTTGTTTTGTTTGTTTTTCAGGCATTTGAGATATTTCTTTGATATATGGGGGAAATTTACTTTGTGCTTTAGGAAGGATGTGTATTGGCTGTAAGAGCTTGCTACTAATATACGTGGTTGGCTGAAGCACAAATACTCAAATTTCTCTGTTGAAAGATATATAAAAACTTTTGGCTTTTTCTGAATGCCTGCAACTTTATTTGTGAGATAAAGGTCATCCAATTTTTCAGATTCACTTGTCTAAACTTGTTCTGTCCATCTGTTTTTGTCCTGGCACACACACCAGTAAATCCTTCGTGTAAGTGCTGTTTCATTGTTCTTCCAGAACAGTGAGGATGAACATTCAGGAATATTATTGTTCTCTAAATAAAATAGAACTGCTCTCATTTTCTCTAAATAGGAAAATATCCATTAGCAAGACAGATAGGGGTGTGAAGTCCATAACAAAATAATGATATTATGTGTGTTAGTAATCAAAATGAAATATGGCTTCATTTTTAAAATGATACCTAAGATACAGTGGAACAACAGAGATTTAAATAATTCAAAATATTCTAACATCAATGTTTGTTCTTTTTTAGCTGTTTTTTAATTTCTGAGGGACTCATTTGTAGCCATCTTCAGATTTGGCCACAATGTAGTGGGCGTGTATTGCAGTACTTTGCAGTGAAGTGAATTGCTTAAGCTTTTATATATTTATAAAATATATATGAATTATAAATGCTGTATACTTTTACACTATAAAAAACTACTGGTCCTTGTTATTGTCACCCCAATGGGTAGGTGGAAACGGTGTAAAATTTATAAAGTGCCTGTTGATTAAAGCTTTTGGAGTCAGGTTATGATCCATATTTAGATTTGTTAAATTACAGAAGAGTAGCAGGGAGATATGACTGCTAGAGGCTTGCACGTTGCTTAAGAGAAAACAGAAAACATGAATGTCTTAAATTGTTAGAAAATGATGGCAGAGTCACTGTGGATGAACAAAGCAATGAACAAAGAAAAAGATAAGGCAGAATAAATTGCTTCAAAAAAAAGCTGCTTTTTTCTTTTTTTCTTCTTCTTTTTTTTTTTTTTTTCTTTTCTTTTCTGCAATGTTCTTTTTATCTATAATGGGAAAAGATGTTGATCCTGTTGTTGCATGAAGTTGTCACCACATGTGGACAATGGTAACAGGGCAAAAAAGCAGGATAATGAAAAGCTGCCACAAAGGGCTTGCCTTCACCAGGCAGAAGCCTTGCAGACTAGATGAAGCTGGCTTAGTAAACTCCTTCAGAGGAATTTCAGTTGACTTGAAAAGATATTGATATTTTTTAAATAAATACTTACATAGTGGAGTAACTGCTGTTGTATATTAGCATTTCAAATGATGTGAAGGAAGCTGGTTTTATTTTCTGGGATGCCTCCATGACTTATTATTCTCTGGAAAGTTGAGAGTCAAAAAGGGCACTTCAAAAACATAGCATTTGTGTGATACTGGGGTAAAGATGAGCAAAATACAAGTTAATGCATCAAAACAATTTGTGTAACGCAACAGCAAACATTTTACATAATTTCCACAGGAGAAAACATGGCCTGTGAATTTTCCTTTTCCATGTCAATTAGCTTTCCTCATGCTTCACCAAATGCCTCTAGCATCACCTAGAATTACTGCGATAATGGAAGTTTAACTTGGCAAGAGGCGGAGCAACTCAGTCAAGGCAAGAATAATGAGACAGCCACTTCCCATTTACACAGCCAAAACCACCCCTCTCTCTCTGACTCCTTGACCACATCACAGGAGTGCTCATGTCTCCTCCTCACACAGTACGGTGGTGGTTTGAAGGGGTAGGTTGCTTTTTACAAGATTGTAAAGAACAGATTGTCCTGCAGCTAAACTGGGATAAAAAGGGCTGGATTCTTGACTTTGGCAAAGCAGCTTTTTCTGCCTCAGCAGGGCAAAACAGCCTTGAAGCTGATACAAACAACCAGGTGGGCAACTATTCAGTAAGTTCAGTAAGGCAGATAACATAAAGACTTCTCAGTCCTTCCCACCTCTTTCACTGAGTGAGCACTGATCCTCTGTTGAGTGCTGGCCATTAGGCTCACTGTTAAACTGTATGGCCATTGCTATTATATAAAGAGTTTTCCTTGAACATCTTTTTTTTTTTTTTTTTTTTTTTTTTTTTTTTTTTTTTTAACCTTGCTTTGCATTGCAAGCCTCATCATGCCAATGGGTTGTGGATATTGTACTGGCAAGGATCGCCAAAGGAAAATAAAACAGAAGTGATATTGCCTCTCATTTTGCTGATAGTGGAAAACCATTCTCAAGCACCAACTTGTAAGTACTTTTTATTGAATTCTCAACTGGTGCAGACTGTCTCCATGCCACAGAAGGAGTTTCTGTGTGCCAGTGCTCCCAGTGGCTTCAAAGTCCTTCATACCGAGCATTTGCAAAATCAAACCTGCAGCAAACAATCCTGCCTTGAATGTGCTTGTGAGCATATATATTCCTTGCCATGAACCAGAGAACAAATTTTATTTGAACTCTGTCCCCTTGTAATTTTTTCTTTGCAATCCTCAATATGTTTTTGCATTTAGGGACTGAAGAGACCTTCTGTAGCTTTGCTAACACATGCCAGTTCCCCTGGGTTAGAATAAAAAGCTGTTTAGCCTGGTAAAATTCCTCACAGCTGTTAACCAAAGATTGTGTTGGATGAGGGGCATGCCCCATATGTCAGAGGGTGCTGAGTTCACATGTTGATAGGGCTTCACATTTTAATTTTGCTGTCTAAAAACGCAAATAACAAAGACAAAACTGCAAGCCTCCCATGGCAGAATGATTCCAAATAAAGCAAACTATGATTGATTTTAGTTTGACAGCTGAGAATTATTATGCCTACCTACACAGGAGCACATAAATATTCACTAGAGAAATGAGTGTCCAGCCTTGTCTTTTGACTTGTAAAGTCATCTTGGCCACAGTTCTGCAAAGACAGTACATGCTTAGCTTTCAATATGAGAGCTGAAATTAAAAGTAGCTTTATCTCTTTCTGAACAACACTGAGTATGTACTAGTGTAACTACACATCTGATCACATCATCAGGTTACAACAGCTCTTCAAGCGATGGTCCATCCCATGTGTTTTGTCACTGATCACATGTGAGTTTTTTAATTCTCCATTCACTGTCAAAGTAAAATGTTTTCATTAATATTTGAGTTGTGCTAACTCTCAATGCTGCTTCAAACTTTGATTGTATGGTTTTACAAAACTTTTTACCAGTCTCTACCCAGGATGTCAGTATATGTTATAAAATTATGCTGATTTGATTGAGGGGATTTTCCCCTTTTCAGAAAAGTTCTTTTTACAAGTAATTCAGAGGGTTACATACATACTACAGAACGAGCAAATCTGAACTACTCATTTATACCAACCAAGGTTCATTATACACAAAGGGGTTTTAATTATTAACAAGAAGCATATTGTTCAGGATAAAACAAAATTATGAATGTGTTTGTGTAGCAGTGTATGAGTTAATTTAGTCTGACTTGGCAATAGAAACTATCTTGGGTGAATAAGTAACACAAATACAAGCCTTTGCACTCAAACCTCTGAATAAAGTAGTTGTGCTAAACAATTCAAAAGGCAGTGGCCTCTCTTTCCAGTGCAGCAGCTTGACAACTTACCAACAGCACAGGTAGGTTGTACGATTGCCTTAGGTTTAAAATAAAAGTGTGAACACACCCAGTACATGGGAAGAGAAATTCTGAAGCTTGCTCACAGGTTTTGTTGGAACATGTCTAGCTATCAGCAGCAGATAAGCACCAACATAGGGGCTGATTTTATACTTCTCAAACTTGCAGACAACCGTGAGTTTTCCAAGGGAACACACAAATGTCGCTCATCTCTGGACCCTTCCCATATCCCCACTAACAAATTAAAAATAATGGAATCCCACCGCTGGTCAGGGTATCAAGCAAGTTTTCAAGATGGTTGTGTAAAATTATGCATGCAGTGTTTAAAATTAAGTAAGCCATCATAAATGCAGCAGAGTGCTACACATCCTTTCTCTTAATTCCCTCATTCTTTAGCATGAGCTGTAGTGGATGTGCACCCTTTTTGCACAAAGTAGAATGATTTAAAATGACTCAGACAGAAGGGGAAAAATTAGGTCATTTTTTCCTTCTCTGTCTTTCCAAGCCTAAGAACACTTTTTCGTGTGGTTTAATTTAATTTATGTATCTAACTGTGATCTCATGGAGTCATCTGAATGAATCCTATGAGCAAAATTAAGAGGTTTTATTTCCCTTCTACTTTTTCCTAATCACAAAATTATGTCCAATAAAAAAGAAACAAGATTTTAAATATTTAGGAGCTGTGTTTAGAGTGGCAATGCTCACAAAGTTTATAGGCCAAAGTTTTCAAATATTCTGCATAATTTTAAATTCCAGATTTACCTCTTCCATAAAAAAGCCACTATACCTCTTGGAGTCAATGGGAAATACAGGCACTCGGTGACTTTAAGTCAAATGATGTTTGTGTAAATATCAGGTCCAAATATGAGTCTGACTCGATTATTTCTGTGTCGTGTTTTAATTGTCCAAGATTGTACCCATAAAGTGTCCTGCTGAGGAATGCTACTTTGGAGCACCTACCTTCTGGGACTTAATGTCTCTCCAAGGTCTACAGCTCTTCTGGGGGTGCAGAGAGCAATCTCTTTCCTGGCATATTCCCACCCAATTCCTAGTCTGTACCATGGCACTATGAGGGTCAGAGACAAGACAGAGGCAGGAGAAGGCAACTTTGTGCTTCAATCTATGAGGCAGGGACTGCCACATCATCTGAGAGACCCGGATTAAACTGCTGCCTGTGGGGGATCAAGTCTACTTGTACCCATTCCCTGAAGAAAGCCCTCTGCCCCCTGCTCCAGCAAACAGCTCAAACAGCCTTTTGTATGTTGTGGAGGAAAAACAGAATTTCCATTTCTCTCTGTATCCTGTGTAATGGGAAATGGGTGCTGCCCCTGAAGATGTTGAATTTGGGGTTCCCCAAACTTTAATTAAGCTTGTGAAGCCTGTGAAGAAAATTAAGGATGAACTGCTTTTTTTTTTTTTTTTAATCAACACTTGGCTCCATTTTGGTAGGAACATTTGGTGCCTACTGAGACGTTATAAGGCTCCTTTGTGCCTTAACCCCCTTTTTTGGAGGAAAGTTATAGAATGGATATGGGTTTGGGATGTGCTTTCAGGCACTGTGTTTGAAAACTTTGTCCTGGTCTTTAACAGGTCATGCTTGAACTGCAGATTTCTGGTTCTGATTTTAAAAATAATCCTTAAGCCTGTATGTATGATACATGAGCTATGAAATCTTTCCCTAAATTTGTTTTATTGCTTTTATATGTGGTATATACTGCAAAATATTTTACAGTCTCTATATTAAATTCACCAAAGGTAGAAGCAGTTAGAATTTAAGCAGGTTGTAATACATTCCCTACATGGACATGAAGTTACCAGTGTACAAGTAAAAAGTATTCTGACTGCTGTACACTCTGCATCCTTAACCTTTTAGCATGATAAGAATCAAAAATAAAACATATTACTGGAGGGTAAAAGGGGAGGAAAAAGATTTTAAATGAGTTACAATAGAGAATGAATTACAGACTTAAGCACAAACATGAGAGCTATGACTTGTTGAATTCCTGCCCTGAATTTAATGTCAAGTTTCTGAGAGCCAGATTTTTCCAAATTCCTTTGGTTTTTCTGTTAATTATTGTCAGATCATTTAGATGCCGATATGTGCCTATAAGCCGAGAAGGTAAATGCTGAAACCTCTAATATTGTACTAGGAGTTAATCATCAGGATTCAGATGGAAGTGATGTTCTCTGTTTTAAGAAGTATCATAAAGGATCTGTCATGCTTGATTTCTTAAAAAAGAAAGGGCTAAATCCGTGCACATGCTAACGTTAATGAAGTACTGAATATTTATTTTAGTAGAAATCTGTTCTATTGTCATTAAAAATGATTATAATTTTGATGTTATAAACTAGAGCTTTTGTTAGACTGTAACTGAGATACCTGAGGGCTTGGCTCAAACTCTCTGCAGCTAAATAACACAAGTTAAGGTATTACTAAGCCAACATAATATGAAGTAAACAAGAAATAAGAACCATTATAGAACTTAAACAACATGTTAATATAACATATATGCTGAAAGCACTGGAAAATATAAGGAACTATGGGTTAGAACAGTTAGCAACATTATTCCAGTCTGGTGGATGTTGTCATAAGAGGATTCTGAAAATTGTGGGACTGACTGATAATGTTGCAGGGACCTAATGAGAACTGATTATTGTGTAACCTACGCATTCACAGGTACTAATTTGTTTTGTAAAAAAAAAGGAAAGGAAAGGAAAGGAAAGGAAAGGAAAGGAAAGGAAAGGAAAGGAAAGGAAAGGAAAGGAAAGGAAAGGAAAGGAAAGGAAAGGAAAGGAAAGGAAAGGAAAGGAAAGGAAAGGAAAGGAAAGGAAAGGAAAGGAAAGGAAAGGAAAGGAAAGGAAAGGAAAGGAAAGGAAAGACACAACAAAACCATCATGTACACACCAAAAGACACTAGGGGTGCAGCTGGTTTTGACATTATTATCACATATTATTATTTTTTTAGGTCACAGTTATGAAGAATTCGCAAATATATTAAAGAAAAAATTGTATGAAATCTCTAGCCTTACATGCCAGTCATGAATATATTTGAAGAGCTTCCCACTGTTCTGAAGAATGGCAAATTCAGTGTTTCTTTTCTTACTGTATTGCATTTTGAATTCTTACTGACACACATGTAAGAATTATAAATTTTCAACATCTAAAAGGATTTTTCCTCTAGTCTATCTAGATAAATCCATAATAAAGAGGTGATAGCAGATTTCAGCTGAGTTTCAAAAGTGATTTCACAGTCACTTAGGAAAACAGGCATTTGGCCCAAGGAGAACGAAAATGATTATCAAATAAAGTAAATAAAGTGAGGGGCATTGAGGGCAGTGGCAGGTTGTAGGGTGAAAGTCAGGGATCTCAGGTTCTAGGGCTCAGGGAGTGCCATGATCCTCTTGCAATACAGCCACCTGTGGCGTGTTCATGGCAGTGCCTTAGCTGATGCTGTTCCATGCTGGTCAGCATTGGCCAGCCTTGGGATGTGATCCAGGTAGCTGGATCTCTGTAGCTGCGTGCCATGAGCTCTGATCTGTAGAGTGAGTCCCTTGGAGTTTTGAACGACAGATGCAGTAGTTGCACTTTGGGTCAAGGAGAGACTAAAACAAGATGTGAGAGTGTCCTTCCAGTTTGTTTAATGCTGCGTGGGTTTCACTTCTCCTTCAAGTCAATCTCAGTCAAATATTTCAACAGTCATGAGGACTAGCCTTGATCCTGCTAAGCCTTACTTAAAAGAGGAATCTTAATTCATTCAAGTCGCAGTGACTTTGATGGAACTGCTCACATGTGTAAGAGTCTGCAGGATCAGCAACCCTTAGCTAACAAGGGAGTTGTGTAAAACTGAATGGCATCTGTAAATAAACACAACACTACAGACCCTGGTGTGCGGCTCTGCTCCTTTTTGGACACACTATCCTATCGTTGCTGAGGCAAAGTCTTCATGCTCCCTTTGCATCACACAGATGGGATCAAAAAGCTGAAGAATTGCTTTTTCATGACGGGAGTCCATCACAGGAGCATTGCTATTAGTCTTTGCTAGCCATCAATGTCTGGAAATTTCACAGTCAAGTTGCTAGTGATTGTATTGAAAGGGTTTGTGTGTGGGTGGCTGAAAATATGGTGCTTGGCCTCTGGTGCCAAGCTCTCAGGCAATATCAGCTGTCTTTGCACAAGTGATGAGGCAGAATATGTTACTTTAAGTTTAATATTCAGAACTTTGTCTGTTTTGCTGTCAAAAAGCTATACACGTGGAGGGGATGGCTGCTGATTGCAGAAAGCACATAATTAACTACCTCAGCACAGAAGAAGGCATCATGCAGTTTGCATGGGGAAAGATGGTGTGAGGTGGTTCTTTCATTTCTTACATTTAAATTAATCTCCTAAAATACTCTTTTCTTCTTTATATGGCATCAATTGATTGTTACATCGGTATTACTTTAACGTTAGGCTCTCTGGATGTGAAGTGGACTTCCCTATGTTTTGTTATGTGAATGTAGATAGATGATCATCTTTTTCCCCACATTTAATAGAGACATTCCTATTTGTTTTTTACCCATTATGTTACATAGCATTACTAAAAAAAATAAAAAAAACATTATTGAAAGTGCCTTTTTTTTTTTTTGGTGCTCCCTTTTTTAATACAAAATCCAGTAGCTTACATAAAAGTTGCAAAAAAGTGGAACAGATTCGAAAAAGAGAAAGAGAACCAAGAGAGAAAGGAAATGCTGAAGAGAAAGAGAGAGGAAAAGGGCTTGAAATCAGCTGAGTGTAGCAAAAGAAGGCTAAGAATGAAAATATGCTATGATATATGATACATGGACGATAGTCAAGGTAAAAGTGAATGTCAAGGACAGATGGAGAACAGGGTGAAGAAATGTTGGGTGTTTTGCAAAATATTGTTTTTGCATCAATGTACATTTTGTTATCTCCTCTTGTTTTATAATGGTAGTGAAAGCTGGCAATATCCTCCAAAAGACATCCAATACATGGCTGGCAGAACAATCTCTTCTGGGCCACCATTTAACCTCAGGTGTAAGAAAGAGTTAAGATGGTGATACTTTATGGGCTCCTGATATATTCCACCTGTGCATGTCTGTTTTTGAATACTCATCAGTACTCATTTTTAGTTGAGAGTGCTTTTCTCCTTCTCTCCAACATGCTTGTTTGCATGCACACACTTTGCAATTATGGCCCCTGAGCTGCTTAAACAAACAAACCAAGCAATTTTATTTATCTTTTCTTAACTATTTTGGTTTATTTTTATGCTGTGGTAGAAAAAAAAAAAAATCTAGAAAAAGAAAACAAACAAACAGAAAACCCCACTAACAACCACAAATCTGTTCCTTCAGGATTTAGTGCTAGCCAACAAAAAAGTTTAGCAGTGGGTAGTTTGGAAAAAGGATAATATATATGTATTTAAAGATAAACTGTTCTTTATTTCTCTCTGCAGCAAACCATATTGCTGATTAACCACTGCTTTCATAAACTACAAGTGGGCCATTTAAGCTGTTTCACTGCTGGTTAATGTACTGTATTGTGCTCACTCTTTCTACAGTACCTAGCTAGTGTTTTGTTTTTATTAGAAATTCACCTATCCTTGTCTACTGAGGAGAAAAGAAATTACACTACAGAGCCCTGCAGCCCATAAAATGGCAGAGATTCCTAAATAAGACTGGCCTGAAACTGAAACCTCTGTCTGCCTGCACTGTAATGAAATGCATGACTACAGGAGATAATAATAATTGCAGCAATAGCTCGTTACAGCTCCCAGATGATTTGGTGCTGTCAGGAGTGCACTGTCCTCTGACATCCCAGGAGGCGAGCAGCATCACTGACTGCGGGCCCTGATTGGTGTAGTGAAATATTGCTGGCAAAAATTAAAAGGTCTTGGTGTCAAAATAATTCATGATATGCATATCTTCCATTCTGATGAAACGGCTGATATCCGGATTAGCAAGATAATAAAACTGATCAGGCTACAGTTAAACAATTTAAGTTGGAGAGCCGTTCATTTTGCAGGTGTCACTTGTCAGATCAAGGGGTCAGAGCGGGATGAAAGGCTCTCCCCAGTAACCTTCGGATGATTTGGATCTGGAATGTTCTTCATGATTTGTCCAAAGTTTTCATCACTGTGCTGCCGAGTAGCATTACTGCGGCAGGCTGTGCTTTGACATTCAAATCCTGGGAATGACAGGTTATTAGGAGAAGAGAACTGGCTGTACATACATTAAGCCCCGTATCTTTGACCTGTAATTTGAACTGATAGTGATATTGTAATTGAGTGAGTAAAAAAAGGAATTTTTTATTAAAACACAGGAAGATGAAGAAAACGTTTATTTTCAGGAGATTTATGGGTTCATAAAATAAGCTTTTTTGATGAAGATTTATTTTACCATTCTTGAAATGCTGAGCTGTATGCTTACTATTTATTTTATGGAATGGTTATTTAAAATAACACAGCTTCCTATGTATTTCCAGCCTGTTCATCAGTACCCAAGTCTGTATAAATGGAGAGAGATTCATTTCATATGGGAGTTCAAGTATTTGAATAGTTCGAGGATTATCCCAATAAAATGGACCTAGGAAAATATTGTACCCAGTTAATGCTCATTGCTTCAGAGACCCTAATGTCCTTTCTTGACACCTTATTGCAGGCTATTATTATACAATGGATCTTCAGTCATATGGTTATAGGGAGTGGGGCAGAGCCGCGCTATCAGGGTAATTGACTCCATTGTGCAGCAGCGTTACACACTTGAGTAACTAATTTAATGGAATGTGTTTTCGTGTTCTTCCACACAGCCTATCCCCAGAATAATTCTCCTGTCAGGGCCCCAGCAACGAGGGACAGGTGAGGAGTGGCACAAGGGCTCTCAGTTTCTTGAAGACGGGGCTGCTTCTCAGCAGAGGCTCAAGCAGAGCCAGCTCCTGTGGTAGATTTGCTGCCAAAGAAACAACTGCATCTAAACCCAGGAAATTAATTGGGGTTACAAAGAATACTGGACTTTCAATGCTTGTTTGGCTGTTATTATTATTGCCAATTATTATTATTTGTGACTCTCGCTTTTTGTTAAACAATAGAGCAATAGCTCTTTGGCATAGGTAAAGCACTTAACTGACCTATGGATAGTAGGAATCAGGCTGTACATCTATTTGGGGCAGAGCTCTGCATGTATGTAGAAAATTCCTCTCCCTTGAAACTTAAAGAAGTCTTGCTCTACTCTGTGAGCAGGTCCTTGCACAGATTCAGACAGAGGCTTCTGATTTTTTTGCCCCCTGCTATAAAGCTGATTACAAAAGACGGTGATGGTTTTAGCCAACATTTAGCCAATTGTTTGTTGATGTTATGTTTTGCTTCTGTATTATTCCCAGAGGTGCAATGAAATGAAGATCAAAAATCACTATCAAACAGGTATTTTTGTTTTCCCATTACCACGTTTCTGTTGTAAATGTTTGGTCATATTGTAGAAATTAATAGGATATACTTCATTGCTTCGAGTTTATTTTCTGTTAACTTTTACAAGCAAGATCACTGATCATGGAGAAATCTTGGACCCACTGCATTTACATGATGGCTCCTTTTACAGAAAGGGAGTGGTATTCATATACCAGATCTTGTTTTAAACCAGAAGCCCAACCCTGTGCAAGATTTTTTTCTCAGAATTGTTCCTCTGGCTTCAGTTAAAGTTCAGATATTTGAGTAGATTCCAAACAAAATACTTCACAAAAGACTTTTACTTAATTAGTCCCCCCAAGCATATCTACCTCTTCTTTTGCTTGTAATTACATCACCATTGTCAAGTGAATATTGATGCTTATATAATTAAAGAATTGATCCTTAAAGCATAATAACATTATAGTAATATTTGCATAATTGTATTAAAAAAAGTTTCCAGAATGTAAATTTTATGGCCTGTCTTTCAGAGAGATTTGGATATGCTTGCCCTTATATTTGGGTCAAGTACAACAGAAATTTGTGGGCTTACTCTCATGAGTAAAGCTAAATATGTAAGTATATATCTGAAGGACTAAATCCATAGACCTTCCCACATGCAATTTCACTAGCCTACAGTGAATGACACAGTGGTCTTTAGCCATAAAACGTATTGTAGTTTTGGAAGGACATAGAGTTTAGGCTGTGTAAGTGATTTTGCTTTGCACTATGCCATTAAGATATATGCACAGTTTGCTTTTATGATGTTTGCTGTCATTTAATTACTGATGCATCAAGATGATCATCCCATTTCAATTAAATTAAAATTAACGTGTTTTTTTTTTTCCAAGTCAGCTGAAGATTTTCATATGTTGCCTTCTGCATGCACCAAGTATACTCATCAGCTAAACTGAAGGACAACATGTTTGAGGACTGTTTGATGTCAGGTATACCCTTTCTAGTTAGTTTTAAATTTTGAACTGGTAGAAATTAGCATAGAGTTTGGTTATCTGACTAGAATAGCCTAGGAAAATCTTTAGTGACGCTCAAGTGGAATTTCAGCTGCTCTTTCAGGTACAGAAAGCCATTGCTGGATGGGTCACCACTGGTAGGCCATTAACCTTTGTGGGAAGTTTGGTGTAGAGGGTCAGAGATAGAAACTGTGAATGTCTTTTTGATCATGGTATAAAAACAATACCAAATTTCCATTGCCTTTGCTTTTCTCCCTGTTAAAATTCAGGACACAAAACCTCATGTATAACAGTTATGTTAAGAAATATATGGCATGTCATACTCCTTTGATGTTTTGTACTTTTGTACTGCAGAAGTATGTGAGTCCTATTTCATTGGGATAGCTTGGTGGCTGGCATTTCATAACTTTAAACATAACCAGCAAAACAGGAAGGTAAATGGCTTTTGGGGGAAGGCTGTTTAAAATCTTTGAATTTGTACAACAATCTATTGGATTATTTCCCTGTTAGTTTATTGCAGGTTTGCACAGAAATTCAAGTGCATTCCTGCTGGAGGCAAGATGAAGGCAGAGGCTAGGAAAGGCCTGAATTTTTCAGTATTTCTACTTAGAAAAATAGTATAAAATGGATTTAATCTCTGCCTCTATTCTCCAAATAGATACAAAGCTATTGATTTCAATAATCAATTTTGATTCAGCTTTGTTTCTCAGACACAGTATGTAAACATAGATGTCAACCTAGTTAGAAAACAGTAGATACTTTGTGAATTTTATGTATAATACATACTGGTTAGGAATAGATGTTTGTATTTGACTCTAGTTTTCTATTCAATTCAATGAGGACAGATAAATTTTTTTGCCCTTCTGTTCTCTTTCCTATGTCACAGACGTGTGTGAGTATACACATACCAGCTATATATATATATTTATATATATATATACAAGAAGATAAGAAAAATAGAGGGAGGTAAGTTGATTACATACATAAAGTGATATGAATTTATTGTTTCCACAACAGCTGTACATTTTGGGGGTACCTAAGAAATGACTCAGTAGCTTAGCTTATTCGATTCCCTTACAGGTTTTATGTCTTTACCCCATTTTAATTTTTCATTAGAATATAATAATAGCCACAGGAAAAAATGATTTGGTCTGTGATCTATTTCATTATGTTCTCATCGTAAGGGGAGAATCTAAAGTGGGAGAGCATCACTAATTTTTCGGCACAGTAATTTATTCTACAGTATTTAAATGTTGCAATTTTCACACTGAGGCACATGCTGCCACATCTATCGTCCCCTGGACCAGTCTCTGTCTTGCTCTTTCCTTTTCATCTGTTTTGTTTTTGCATTTTTTTTCATAAATTCGACAGATGGCCTCTTGATGAATCCTTGATAATACTGTCATGTAAAGCAGCTAAGACTAGAAATCATCTCACAACAATTTTTCATTGCAAAGAGAAAATTGAAGGCAGACAAACATCACTAAGTCCATAACAACAGCAACAAAATATCCACTTCATGTAAATAAAGAGGACAAGCTTTCCTCGTAATGCTCAAACACTAATGCCAGTATCCTTTAAAGCCCGTGGATGGTTTTATGCTACATTTAATTCATCTTTCAAGCCTTGGGTTTGTTTAGTATTTTGTTGGTTTCATATTCAGAAACATTTTCCAGGCTCTTAATGTGTTCTCCCTCCGCCTTAGTCCCCCTCCTTTTAGGTCTTTATAATTGTGGATCAGGTGAAGTTTGCTTCCCCTCATTTCAAGGTCATGCACCACTAGGACCATTTTCCTGACTCAGAGGGCACGTAATTTCACAGCCGTGTACTCCTCATTAATCCACCCTGAGTGGGTGCTCAGGAAGTTCCAGATCACAGATTTGTTTTTGTCTTGTTCTCTGACTCAGTGCTTCACAAAAGGATTAGATTAACCCCTTTTGATTTTATTTATATCTTACTGCATCGTGATAGAAATAAAGTGATTTCTTCTTCTCCCCACATAACCTTCCCGCCCCTCCACCTCTGCACTAGGGACCCACCACATTTCTTTTCAAATAGGCTCCAGTTAGTTAAAAAGAGGCTTGTGCCAGACAGAGAGAATTATTAGTTTGTTTTCTCTTTTCTTTCTTAATGCAGCTTTAATGCATGAATCTTTTTCTTTCCATTTGCAGAGATTTGTTT
The DNA here is from genome assembly GCF_009819795.1 of Aythya fuligula. Classification (NCBI taxonomy): domain Eukaryota; kingdom Metazoa; phylum Chordata; class Aves; order Anseriformes; family Anatidae; genus Aythya; species Aythya fuligula. Next base: position 123,340,080 of record NC_045560.1, on the reverse strand, counting down.
ATTAACTTTGAATGGTTTCTGTTTAACTGGAAACTGCTGCAGTCCACTGGCTCTGAACCTGGTCTCATCTGGACCTGAATTGTCTTGGTTCCAAACAAACAAACAAATAGAGACAACACTGACTACTGGAGGGGATCCATCCTTTCCCCTCAATAGCCCCAGCTACCAGCATGAGATCTCCCCTCAGTCAAGGACATGTTGTTGCCCAACATCTCCTTGGCACCTGCTGGTGGAAGGGATGCCCCAAGTGGGGTCTGTGTTCATTGGTGTGCCCCTGGGGACTGGGAACCTATGGGGGTTAGGGGACGGTCTTGCATCCTTGTGACTCAATTGTCCTAGGACAAAATGGAAAGGATGCAGGAGCTGTGAGAAATATTTAAAAATGGAGTTGAGCTGCTGTATTTATCATAAGAAGGCGGCAAGGTCTGGCATTGAGAGCAGCCTGCTGTGAGTCCCTGAACTGGCACAAACCTCTGTGTAACTACTTAACACTTGTCTTTCTTCCCTCTGTAGTAGTAGGAGATGAAGTTTGAATAGTTATATAAAGCTGTTTCTGACTTCTTTGCTTAGGATTCACTTTGAGATTAAATCACACAAATGCATGTGTCGACATGTGAGCTTTATGTCTTAGATGACTTCACAGACACTGGAGCCTGTGAGGTTTTTGAGTGGACTCTGCATGTAGGCACCTCAAAATCTTCAGTGCAGCTCAATTTTTTGCAACATGAGTTTAGGAAGGCGGTGATACTACAAGCACCTAAATTCAGATGTGCTAATCTCAATATAAATTCATTCTTAGTGTCCTTTTACCGAACCTATCTTAAAAGTACACCCTATATTAAGAATACCTACACTTAGCTTGTGATCTCTCTTTTTTCTTTACTAATTGTACTTCTTAATGAGATGTCCATGAGCCAATCAAGAATAGAGCCCCCTAACTGTAGCTATAGGACAAAATGAAAGTAGAAAGTGGTTCGTGATCTACCTAGGTTATCACTGAAATGAATTAGATTCAAGCTGGTTGTTGGAGTAAGGGGATGCTAACAACTACCATGGGAACTCCAGAGTTTCAGAATGGAAGATGGGAGAGGAAGGGTAAGGAAAACTGGGAAACGGTGTTCCCAAAACAGCTGGGAACTATAGAGGAAGGAAGGAGGTGGAAGGACTCAAACTGAAAGGTAGTGCAGAAAATGGTAAAAGATAGGGAGAGAAAACTGAAGCTGAGTTGCATTCATTGGTCAGATAAACAAAAATGGGTGGCTTGGAGGTTAATGGTCACCACCCTGGTTGATGGACATCATCTGAGGGAACTGCTGTGTGTGATTTCTTACCTGGTCATAACTAGGTCACTTTGGGGACGGCTGAATCATTACACTTTATTTTGCATTTTTGACATGTTAAGTGTATATATGCCACTGGTCTCAGTGATATCCAGAAAGGGATAACTTATTACATCCTGAGAGTGGGATTACATATTTCATATTGAAAACTGCAAAACAGGGTGGGAGAATGCCCAGTCAAAACTGTAGAAAGTTCTCTGAACGTCTCCCTGCTTTGACTTCTTTGGTCTTTCCATGTGTCTTCACTCATGCATGCTGTTTTGGGCTCTCCAATACAAGGAAGTCAACAAAAAACAGGAGCAAGTTCAAGAGAGAGCCATCAGGATGGTCAGAGGCTGGAGCACATGTCCTGCGAAGACAAGGAAAATGGGTGTATTCAGTTTTGAGAGCAGCCACCTTCAGGGGGACCTAAGAGCAGACTACCAGTGCCACTGAGGAGGTTGTCAAGAAGATGGCATGAAGCCATCAGGTATGGTGGAAGGACAAGAGACAATGGACAGAAACTGAAACAATGACAGTTGTATCCAAGTGGATACTAGGAAAAGCTGCTTCACCTTGAGGGCAGTGAGGCAGTGAAAAAGGGTGCACAGAGAGGACATGTCATCTCTGTGCTTGGAGGTTTTCAAGATAAAGCTTAAAGCAACATCATCTGATCTCACAGCTGAGACTGCTGTAAGCAGGATGATATATCTAACATGATTTATATGATTTATATCTAACTCTGATTCATGCTGGATATAAGGGAATCTCTATCTTCTTCTGATCTCCCTAAAACACTGAGGTGAAGCTTTTATTTTCTGCAGCTCTGAGTCCAAGGTGGCAAAGCCAGAAGGTATGATGCCAGCTAGACCTCCTTTTTCCTTTGACCCTTAAGTGAGTCTTGCTCAGTACGGGTCCTTCAGGATGATGTGAGGAACCACAACAGAGTTTGTCCTTTGGGCTGTGGCCAGAATTATCTGCACTTCTGGAGGCTCCAGTCCCCAAAGGTTTGTGTCCCCAGCCACTGCAAGCTGTTCTGCACAGAGGGTTTGAAAGAAACTCCACATGGGCATAAAGCTACGGAAATTTCAGATTTTCTTTTTTGGATGGCTTCTCTGGGTTTTGTTAAAGCAAAAGGCAAAGTGTCAGGTGATACTGAGATTTGCTCCCAACAGGGACCCGTATCTTGCTGAGTGCCATTCACTCTGGTGCAGATGGTTGTTGACTTCTTTCCACAAGGCAGGATGATGTTGTGGGGTGTGCAAGCTTACAAAAAACAAACAAACAAACGAACAAAAAACACAACATAAAGTCAGTTGTTTTGCATGGGAGGGGACACTACACTGCAGTTACTCTGCAGCTGAACTGACTGCAGTACGTCCTAGCTAGATTTAAACCAGCTCGCCTGGATGCTTCCAGTGGCATAAAAAAGAGCTTCATGCAGGCTGTAAAAACTTTCTGAGGGAATCAGCAAACACAGGGATATTCATTCCCACTGATTTCTGTGCAACAGGAGTTATCGTGTTCCCAGGACCCATACAATTATTACTGTTCACTCTTCCCAAACTACAATAAATACAGTATAGGTATAACCTAAAATACTGCTTCTTTTAAAATGTGATATGACAGGATTCCTTTTGCTGTAGAAATGCTTGTGTTTTTTTCCCTCAGCTTTTCCATTCTGATCAGAAGCCCCAGTTTTTCTCTTTTGAATCACAGAGAGAAAAAGCCACAACACGTACATGTCCGGCATTTAAATGACATAAGAGAGAAAGGAGCAGAGCTGTATGAAGCAAACAGCCTTCTCCCTTCCATGAGGCAGCTGCTCAGAAGGCTGAAATTTGCTCAGAGATACTGAAATGGGGATTGTTGCTTATGTTGCCACTTCTCGGTGCTTTTAATGCTACAGTGTTTGATAAAGTTTTTCTCCATGAACAGCATTTGTTTTTCAAATGGCATGAAATACCAGAAATTGTGGGTAGATAGTGCCCTATAGAGGGTCACAGCTGTGACTCACAGGTGTGTTTTCCCAAGTCATCATGACAGTATTTTAGAGATGGAAGGAAGGTACGAGATTTTTCTAGGGAAGTTTTTCTCTTATGTTGGACCAAGCATCAAAGGCATTAAAGGATTTACAGACATGCTGTTGTGGAGGAACAAAGTAAGAAGAAATCCAAAATGATCATCAGGAATATTGCAAAAGTAAACATCTAAATATGACTTAGGTGTTATTTCCATAGTAAATATGATTGATGTTTCATTGACCAGAGAGAGAGATAGACAGACAGGGATATCTGATCCAGTGGCTGAGACACAAATCTGGAACAGGCATTTTGAAGTTCCCAGCACCATTATTTATTTAGATGTTGTGAAGAAACTGAGTGGATCAGTATGAAAGGAAGCACCATGTTGAAATCCCCTCTGATCATATGGTATGAGATATAATAAAATTAATTTTATTGTCATTTTCTGTTAGAAAAGACCTGGATTCAAATCTCTGGTCCTAACCAAGCAGTGGGAGGACCTGAGCTGGCTCGGGAGGACACTTGCTAGTCAGTGTTGCAACAGACCTGGGATGTAAGAGAGCCAACAGCATCCATTCAATGTGCTGGTACTGAATTCCCTTCAGACATGCCATACTCTTCTCATGCATCTCAGGGGACACAACAATTTCTTGTAGGGTTGTGGATTTGTAATAGGGCAGATAGAAAAGTGTTAAGTGCTTATGTCTTCTTTAATGGATTTGGTCCACTCTTACATCCATCCTCTCTACTTTGCTCAGAGAAACTGTGATTAAAAGTGGAGAAATGTTTATCATCTACGTGAAATTTGGAGGTTAACAACTGGGTAAGAATGGCATGCTTGCTAATAACTGGAGATCAATAGTGGAGGCAGAAGGGGCATGTCTAGTGTGGACTTTGTAAATGGTACATCTATATAGAAGATCATTGAAGGAGAACACAAATAGACTATATCTACATCATTATCTAGTTTCAAGTTCATGTACTTAGAGATGATGAAGATTTTGAGGACCTCTTAGAAGTTTTAAATAGCTTGTTGTAGCCAACTGCTAGAAAAATCCAAGCAAACAGCCATCATTCACAGAGGTCTTAAATCACAGAAGAATGGTACTAAAGATGCATGAGGAGAATGCTCCAGCCAGTGGTAAAGGTATCTCGGTTTGATTTCTTGCTGTGCGGTGCAGTAGGGGGTTCAACAGAGGGTGATGGGGGCTGGCAGAGTGCTGCTGACTTGGGTGAGTGGAGATAGGAGCATCTCGTGTCTCAGCCTGTTGACACAAATGAATTCAGATGCTTGTCTTGAGGAGCATCTGAAATCTGTGAGCAGCCTGGTACAGCATCAGGGTTTGCTGCTTGCTTATCTACCTTGTATATAGCCCTTCAATAAAGAGGAGAAACAAAAGAGTGCAGTGCCCCAAAATGTCATTTGTGTTATTAATTTTCATTAAAAAAAAAAACGCCCTGTATATAGAAACATGAAGTCGGTTCTTATTTTCTTCTTCATGGTCCTTTTCAGTTTTTGGCTTTGTTCATGCAGGCACCCTCTTCACATGGCATTTTCTCCCAGGCTTTTATGTTACAGACAGGAAAGAATGGACATCATCATGGGCATCAGATATATTTTGGAGGTAAAAGTTTGAGGCAAATCCTTTCTTCCCATTAAATAGAGGCAAAGTAGGCAGTATTGCTTGGAGCATTTGTGGGGGTGAAACAGATTTCTGCTCTGCAGGCACTCGGGATCATACTCTTTCTGCTGTGGGAATGAGTGGGCTGCAGGCATTGCTGCAGTGCTTGGGTCTACTGCTTCTTCACGGGTGTTTGGTGTTCAGCAAGAGCACAAACGGAGCAGAGTGCACCCGGTCTGTGGGCACAGCCGTACACAAGGGGAGAGAGACACAGTTGCCTTCTGGAACCTGAAAAGTTCTCTTCCTTCCTCCTTTTTTTTTTTTTTTTTTTTTTTTTTTTTCCTTTTGAGCACTTAAGCCCAACTGCTAATGGAATTTCATGATTTTAAATAATTTACATTTCCATCTGGTTTGAAAAACACCAGGTGGAGATTGCAGATTAGGATGAGTCTAAGTGGAAGGAAATGTTTGTTTAAAATATTAAAGCTAAAAACAAACATTTATGTGAACCACATTTTTGCTGTCCATTGTGCTGTGTTCTCATATTTTCTCTACCATTACTTTAAATGTGCAAATAATATTTTCTTTTAAGTGGCTGTATTGTACATGTTGCTTTTGATTATGATCAGGGGATAGGAGGCCACAGTGGGGTTCAGAAGGGAAGGAGAGCAGTTATAGGAGGCTGAAGGAATCAGGGAGTGAAAGATTTCCTCAGCCTGCTTTACATTTTTCTCCTTTCTTCTATTCCACAGACCTTGCTAACCTGCTTACTTGAAGGTGGAAATTAATTAGAAGCTAGGTTACACAAGGATGGTTTTAAGAGAAAGCATGCAGCTTCTCAAGGCTGAGTTTTGTAAAAGACTGAAGGTTTGCTGCTGCATGGTCCAAACCACCAACAAAGGTAAGAACTTTCATTTTCTCTTTCACTTGCCAGCTGGCAAACTTTTATTTAAAGTAGGGGACATGGATTCATGGTTTATAAAACCACTTCTGGTTTATGAAACCACTCCTTTCACCCTGGCTGCCAGCTCCTTGCTGGGCTTTCCCATGTACAGCATGCATTGTGTGGTAGAGGACTGCATCCTTCAGTCCAAACACAAGGTCTCAGTGAGGGGCTGTTCCTACAGCACTGTTCCCAAAGCTGCAGTTGTACCCTTTTCCCTGTACTTTGAAATATTCCATTTTAGGAAACCACATCTGATAGTCACTCTAAACCATGTCCTCCCCCCCCAAAGCTAAAAATCTTACTTTTCAGTTCTCTGAAAATGGGATGTTTTTCTTTCTGAATAGAAAGAGCAGAGTCATTTAGGTAGGTGCCTGTCTTGGGATGATGTGCCCAAAATCACACCTGCATTGTAATGCAGTATGTTAGGCTAAAGCTTGCCTCTGCTCTCCAAAATGCTAAGTACAATGTTACAGAAACACAGTGAAAAGCATCAGTAACACAGAGTTAAGGTTGCATGAGGAAAGTTGTACTCAGATCAAATAAATTAAATGTAGACTAATGTTGGCCTACATTTCCTAATTCAGGGTTGCCAATAGCTCAGAGAAACCAACCCCCACCATCCTGTAATCTGTGCTGTACTTACTTACCATGAGTAAAACTTCTCTGGCTGTTAACTGAAGCTCTGCCCACAGACCATAATACTGTTTTTTTACTATGCATATACAGACTAAATTTTCACCATTCAGAGTTCTACAAGGACATGAAAACTCTTTGCTACCTTGATCATATTTGGAAAAATTAGAAACAAAACATCAGCTTCTTGTCTGTATACAGTGAACATGTTGGCTATAAACCTTGGTGTCCTAAGACACAACCACAGAGCTGAAGAGTGAAAGACATTGAAACCTATAATGTCCCTTGGTGAAATCCAAGTGTAATTTGTAGTGGTTATACATGTAAGTTGAACTATGATGTGAAGGACCAATATATGCATTTATTATATATGAGATACCAATTTTTTTATTTTTATTTTTTTAAATCGGATAGATGAATATCAGAATAAATTAAAATTGTCTGAAGAATGCTTGCATAGATCTACCAAAGGAGAGGATATATTCAATGAGCAGATTTTAATTTTGTTCAGTTTGTTTCAGAGCAAGCTGACAGGTGTAATGCAGTGGATGTAATTTATTAAGACCTAAAGATTTACTGTTTGAAGAAGATTCATTTTGTGCAACCAAAAATCAGATGCTGCTTATGAAAGATTCAATAAAAATAGTTTGTTAGGTAAAAGATAGACGAGGAAAGTAAAAGGTTATTTTTCACATCATAAGATAATTGCAAAGGGGTGTGTTCTAGGACAGTGTTGAGTCACTCTATGTATGAGTGCCTACAAAAAGGAAGATCAGTAAAAAGTGAAAAGTCTGTCAGTTACAATAAAGTTGATACTAATACCAAAGAGAGAATGTGATTATGTTTAAGGGGCAAAAGAGCTGAAAGAGGTTTTTGCCATTTAATATACTGTTGCATTATAAATATTATGAGGGTTTTTTGTTTCCAAGGATGAGCTAACTACAAATTAAGAAAAGAAAATGATTTTTGTAAGAATCAAGAAATATTGATTCCAAGAAATCAAGAAACAGGGGAAAACCCAACACAAAAATATAAACTTTGGGGGCTTTTTTGTCTTGAAATGCTGTTTGGATGTTGCTTGTTATGGTCAAGTCTAGATTTTCTTTTAATCATTTTATTCCCTCACCTAAGGTGTCTTTATTGTAAGGAGTTATGGGGCTTATCTTTAAAGATGTTTGTTTTTCTCCTCCATCCATTATTTTTATAAACAGCTTTTACCATACTTCATTAATAGTAATCCCCCGTGCGGTCTTTGCAATTGGAGGCATAGCTGAGAGCTCTTCATCTGTACACATGAAAGAACTTGCATTTTGTACATTTGCATCTTAAGTTTCTCCAATATTGGAATGTGCAGTAGGTGACTTTAAATGACTTTCTTCTTGTTTCCATCCCATTTGGGAAAAAATAGTAATCTCACAAAAATGCTTTCTAAACAATATCATTAAAGGTAAGTAAACTAATAACACATAGATTTTAGTGTTTGCTGTTTTGTGTCAGCGTCTGGTAATACAATGAATAATTCATATCAAACTAGTAGAATGTAACATTTACATAAAATAATACTTTGCAAATTTATGGTAAGTACTAATTACTTGCCTTATTTGCCATGACTATGATATTAAATATTCATAAAAATGTGATTATTTCTTTGATTTGGCAGGCATTTAGATTTCTCTACAGCTTTTCACACTGCTAATTTTAATCCAGTAAATTATCTGGAAGAAAACAGTATGCAGCCTAAAAACTGTTCAAAATTCACTCCAACATTGAGCACATTATGGACGTAATGATCCATTACAACCAAACTTCAGGAAGGTCTTGCAAGAAAACTGAGAATTAAACAAAGAAATATGGAGACTATCATCATTATTTATCAGATATATTTATTAATAGTTTAGAATTGTATATACATTGAGCAACTTTTAAATAATTAGATCTACTCTTATATGTGTTTTTGTGTAGTTTTCTTAAATTCTTTCCCTGTTAAATCTGTTGCTTATCATTATTTTTGTTCTATGTATATTTTAACCAGTTAAAGAATCCGATTTCTGTCTTTTGAATACAACAGACATCTGCTTATTTTAACTGTCACTTAGAAAATAATTCTTGGGAATGTCACTTGGGTTTGTAAGCTATACAGTATTAATCCTAGTTTGCACTTAAGCATGTGTATAAATCGGATTGTGTGTGTATATGTATATACTGATTCCAAGGCTCCAAAGCTACTGCTGTAATTAAATCTTTATGTCTATTTGTGAATATTTTGTTTCTGTTTCTGTCACTCTAGCAGTGTAATGCATTTGCATTTCAGTTAATATGACTAAAGTATCTAAGAGTATGTGCTATACGTTGTGTATGTACCCTGAAACACGGAGTAGTAACAACAGGAATCAGAAATGCTGGTTCTTAGGCCCATATGATTAGATTATTCCTCTGCATACTCCTCTGTTGTTTCTAGCAGCAAAAGAATGAAAGGTCATCTGAAACGAGGTAATATAATCAAGTACAATCACTAGAAGGTAGCAAAACAAAGAATTTGTGGGTAAAAAGTTGTATATAATATAATACAAAAGAATAATATAACATATACAGTTGTTATCTAATTTATGTAATATGTGAATGTCAGGAAATCCACTGTATCAGGAGAACTATCTGCAAACCTTTATGACCAGCAGAGTCTGTCCTTGTTTCCTATTTCTTTCTTTGGAGATTCTGCTGCTGAAGAAGGTTCATGGCCAGGCACACCTGCTCTCAGCTCTCTACAATTTTCAGCTGCTTGGTGGCTTGTTATCCCAGGGTAGCCCTGAGCTATCTCTGGGAGGTGTGCCTCCATCCCTGGAAAAATGTTCAATTAAAACTGGTCAACAGCAGGCTCAACATGAGCCAGCAGCCTGTCCTGGCAGCCAAGAGGGCAAACTACATTTTAGGATACATTAAACACTGCACAGCCAGCTCAGAAGAGGTGATTCTCCCACTGTATTTAGCATTGGTGCGGCCTCACCTTGAGTATTGTGTGCAGTTCTGGTCTCCACAATATAAAAAATGATCTTAAGGTCTTTGAATGCATCCAGAGTAGGGCAGCAAAGCTGGTGAAAGGGCTGGGAGGCATGTCCTGTGAGGAGGGGCTGAGGACACTTGGGTTGTCTGGTCTGGAGGAAAGGAGGAAGAGGCGACCTCACTGCTCCCTGCTCCTAACTGAGGAGGGGAGGTGGGCAGGGAGGTGCCAGCCTCTGCTCCCTGGTAGGCAGTGACAGGACACTTGGGAATGGCACAAAGCTGCGCCAGGGCAGGTTCAGACTGGACATTAGGGACAATTTCTTAACTGTGAGGGTGGTCAGACACCAGAACAGGCTTCCTAGAGAGGTGATTGATGCCCCAGGCCTGTCAGTATTCAAGAGGCATTTTTGGATATTGCCTTCAATAATGAACTTTAACTTTTGTTTACTGCTGGATATTCTTGATGATCTTTGTATGTTCTCCCCCCTAACTGTTCCGTTCCGTTCTGTTCCATTCCATTCCATTCCAGGGAGCTTTGTAGCTCACAAAACCTCAGTTAAAGATGTGTAGAACTCTAAAAGATGGATAAACCTTTTTCATGATTTGATTAAAAGTTAAATTGAAGACTGGTAGCTTGCAAAAAACATCACTAACCATATGTAAAAATACAGAGTTCCTGTATCACTGCTTAAAATAAACATTTGGAAAAGGTTTTGAAATATCAATCTGCTTCTTTGCTGTAGAAATAAAAAATGTGAAATGAAATGTAACTTTGTTAAGTCTAAACACCAGAAAACAAATTTTGCTTTTAGTCTTATGTAGCTCAGCCCTGCACAAGGCTTTCAGTATTTCAGCAAGCCGTGTAGTTTATCAGAACAGTACCTGGATTTCAGAACCATGTCTGCAGTTATGACATGCTCAGCCATGACCTTGGGATATGTCACTGGAGCACTCTAGCAGCTACATCTCTTGGGTCATATCCCCTGTCCTGATGCTCATTGCTCCCAGGTCTTGCCGTAATCAGGGCCAGGACTTGGTGACTCTTCTAGTAGCAACTGTCTGCTATATTCCCATGGCTATGTGCTGCCTCTTCCTCTGCAAGAGGATTTTAAGGGGAAGAGGCATCTAATGAAATTCTTGCTTAGCAGTCCACTTGTTTTCAAGGCATGTTATATAAAGATGGCTTCACTCCCTAGCAGCATCAATCAAATATCAGATAGGTAATATGAAACTAAAAAATTAAAGTGAAAAACCTAACACTTTTCTTTCCAGGAGGAGATGAGGAATGTGCAGTTCAAGAGTCACATTCTGTGTTTATTCTGCTGCCTATTCTGTGAATTTTCTGCTCTTTTCTGATCATTTGCTCCTTTCTAAGTTGTGCATCTGAATGGAGTTCTTGACCTTAAGTAACTTTGTGAAACAGTAGCCCTAATTTCCCCATTTTGGAGCAAAAAAGCCTTCAGAAAGCCTTGCTCAAGTATTTTATCATGTACAAATGCTAGCACCTTGTCACCAGTGAATACACCATGTAATTAAACTCCTCCTGAAGTTGGAAATGTAAGGGAGATGAAATCATTTGGTTTTACGTGGTTTGACATTGTGAAATGGGGACAAGTGAAGCAGAGTCTTAAAATCCCAGTGCAGTTCTAGCGGAGCCTGTTCTGTCTGCTTTGTACTAGTCTCAGGGGTGAAAAGAGAGTTAATTTAAAAATAAGCATGTCCCTTATGTCAAGACGAGAAACTATTGATTTTTGTTTGTATTCTCCACAAAAATATCGCTGATCCCTTCAAATGGGAAAAGAACCTCTGCATCCTATGAGCTGTGTAAAAGAGGCTGCATACTCAAAGTCAAAGGAAAGCCAGAGGAAAATGGCATACAGGAGGTCAAAGCAGTTCACAAGGCTCATCGGCAGCTGTTTGCACCATATGACAGATCTGAAGGCAACTTTGGAGCTGTCTGTACAATATGTGGAGCTTACCAGAGATATAGAAGCTGCTGCGATAATGTCATCTCCAATAAAAAAAAAGTTAGTAAAGTTGGCACAGTGTTTTATGGGCTGCAGTGCAGTGATAGCTTTAATTCATGGTCATAATCCCAACGAAAAGAGACAAGGAAGAAATGGAACTTGATGTTCACTTTAAAGGAAGTTCTACAGCATCACAACTCCTGGCATCAGCTTAGTGCTGCTCAATACTGAGTCTGCACCTCTTTTGCTTTGTTTTCCTTGTATCAGAAAAGCAAAAACTGAAGGGAAGTTGTGCACATTATTGCCTTGACTTTCACTTGTTTGAAGTCCATTTGGGTTCAGCTGGCTGGAGTCACACGAACAAATCTGATTGCAACCTGGGGTGAGCTGGTAAGCATGACAGAGTGCAGGTGGAACAGTGAGGGAGAAGTATGTCTGTTGGCCACTGAGTGGCGTTTGTAGATGTCACAGTACAACAAAACCAATAAAATGTTTTCCATTGATGTGTTTCTGTACAATTGCTAGCTAGCTATTTTTCATAACTTTGTCACAGCAGGCAGCAAGACTGATGGAGAAAACAAAATGAGATAAGAGAACTTTGAGAGCTCTTTACATTAATTCTGTGAATGATGAAATGCATGTTGTTTAAAACTGTTTATTCTCAACAAACAGAAGCAGAATAATATAGTTTTGCCTACAGGATATTATGTACAGATATATAAAATTCTCTTTAAGTGCCTACATTAAATCATTAATATCTCATCTGAGAAACTTATTCAATAGTGTTTAATCACTTGAATAATGTTGTAGCAATAAGCAGAACCACCCAAGTTCATCACATTTCCTGAGCACAATATGTTCATAGTATTTAAGATCTTGACCTGCCTAAACTCCCTTGTCTGACTCTGCAGTTGGTACATACATGGCTTGTAAGGTAGATAGCATACAATTCTGAGATGAAACGCTCTGTATAAATAGTTAATTTATTTCTATGTGCATTACCACTACTTCTCAAGGCTCATACCAGAGCCCATCTTGTGCTGTCCTGCTGGAAAGACAATCTGCCACAAGTCTGGACTTTGAGGGATCAATTTGAGAAGTGTTGGAATTGCTATATGCAGAAATAGATGTGTTGCAAACTTCAATCACTGTAGGAAACCTGCTAGAAAATGTGGCTGCTCAGTTAATGAATCTGGAGAGTCAGATGGGCATATTGAAAGAAGATTGGAATGCAAAGAAACTGAATTTCCACCTGAGGAGCTCAGCATGATATTTTCCAAGGTTCATGAAACATTATTCAAATGTCTTATTTTTAACATGTGCCCCCATCTCCTTACCAGTGACAACTTCTTCATCTAGAGAGACAGAACGAACTCAAGAAAATAAAACACTGGTCCTCTCTTGTCAACTTTTTAAATTTATTTTTATTAAGAATGGAAGTTGTAGGAACTACCACCCCAGAAATAATTCTATTATTATTATTATTATTATTATTATTATTATTATTATTATTATTATTATTATTATTATTTAGGGAAGAAACAGCTTTTGAAATTGCAGTGAGCTCCTATGACTAGACTGACCAGGCCTGCCCTTAGTACAGAGACCCTCTGACTTCACCAAGGTGCAAGCGTATGGGAGAATGTGGAGATGAGGCATGCCAGATCCAACAGCTAGGTCCAGCTGACATTCTTCTCTGTACCCTGAAGCCCTGTGCTGGTGAAAATCCTCTTTAAGTTTATTTTGCCACAAATCTCTTGAAGCTGATCTTGAAAGGCTGGGTTTTATGAGTCACAATGGAGCTTGTCTTTACTTGTTCGTGCACCACACACATGAAGTTCCTCCAAAGAGAAACATGGATCACCATTTTCAGTAACAGGAAAATAATTGCAGCTTACTTTAATTTCTGACACTTTTTATAGGTGTGAGAGATTTCAGCCATATTAACACCAGTTAAAAGGACAAATGGCTGAGAGATAGTTCATCTGAGAAAATTTTCAATATTTTATATGTATATATATTCAATAGTCTTTATGAAGAAACTCAGGAAACTGATGCAGAGGATAGTCTTTGCCCATATAGATTTCTTTATGGGTGGTAAATTCAAAGAGGATAAACTTTGGCTGAATAATGTGAACACTCTTTTATGTGTGCATCTGACAACTAAACACAGGGCAAATGGATCCTGAACATACTTATTTATAAATTAATACAACTATGATGCAAATTATTTAGACAACAGCCAAAAATATATGAAAAAAACTTTAGTCTTTGAGAGAAAATAGTATAGAAACATTAATTAACTTGTAGGTGAATATTATCTTAGATCTCATTTGCATCTAGTTGCTTATATCAGTGTAACAAAATGGGCCCCTCAACACAGAGATATTACAAATATTAAATTAGTTGTACTAAGAAGACTAAGTATATTGTATTAAGGGAGCAAAAACAATTTAGTGAAAAAATATAATAGGAGGTGGGGCTTTACATGTATAAATGAAGATTCTTTTTGACAATATTTTGGTACCTCTGTGAGCACCAGTTTGCACTGGCAAATGCTGCACAGTAATTGCAATCAATATTCTTTTCCACCTTCTGCTAGAAGAAGCTCTTGTAAATTATTATATTATATTTATTTTTTTCTAGGTGTCCTAAGTTATATGGGAAAGATATTTCTAATGCAAGGTCTTTGAATGGCTGAAGGACTCTGCTGATAAAGACATAGGGTGCATATTCTGCTGCAGAGGTCTTTATACTGTGGAATTGATGGCTGATTACAAAGCAGCCTGAAGATCTAATTACAATTGGCAACTAGGAGATGAGGGAAGACTGCAGACAATTTTCCTCTATTTTTATACACAGTCCTTGTGGCATTCACATTGCTTTCAATAAGCGTGCTTCTGGCAAAAACTGTCAATGATGGTAATCGTCTGGATGACTGGCTTCAGAGAGGCTCCAAGCCTGACCTTTGCTATTGTAATCATCGCCATCATCAGCACAGGGCTGTGCGCCACCCCAAAGCTAGAACAAGTGCTTTAACTAGACAGTAATTGCAGATTGTTAATGATAATGCTATTGATGATGCATTTTTGTTTGTGTTAATTGAAAATACATTACATTTGGCTTATCTCTATGGTGGTGAGTGATTAACACTTAAAGGAGGAGGAGATATGTGGCTGAAGTAAGAAAACCAAACATTTTGTGTGTGACATTTTGCTACATTTACCCCATCTTGTACCTAATCAAAATACGTAATACCCTGATGTTTGAAAAGGAAGGATTAAGTTTCAAAGTCTGATTAAAAATTAAGTTAAAATCGTACAACTAAAAAGAACAATCTTAAGAATTACAGAAGCCTATGGCACTAGCCAGTGAGTACCACTACGGTTGTGTAATAATAATTGCAGCTCAACAAGGCAAGCAGATCATGGATGCTAAATTGGGCCAAAATAACAATTTAGATACTTGGAGATGGTTTGCTGTGTGAAGGAGGGGGAGTGTAACTGGAAAGAGAGAACAGATCAAGGATCTATAGAAATCTCTAGAAATTCTATGCTCTGGAATTGTCTACCAGATTTGCAGTAGTTGCAATCTGTAGGAAAATTTAAAATTTACATGATGGATTTTAACCTCTGGAGAGATATGACTAAATACTGTGAAGTTAGTATAGGACCCTTAAAAGCATTTCTTTGGTATTCTCATCCAGAAGGAAATACTCTTCATTGGAGGAGTTCTCATCACTATTGCAGCTGACTGCTGAGAAATGAAGTTCTGAGAAACCAGAACTTCCCATGGAAACAACAGTTCTAAACCTTGAATGAAGGACAACTGTTTTCAGCGGTAAAACACTGAGCTGCTGGAAGACTTACCTGGGAGGTGGGAGTCAAAGCAGAGGTCTGTGTGCTGCATTGTGAACTCTCTGTTGGATTTTATTTACATCAATGTTTTTTCTTTCTTCTACAAGTGCAGAACTTCATACCCAAAAGTCCAGGACAATGTGTTTGACTTTCTCCTTCTAGCTTCTGATTTGTCTGCCTGACCTTCAGATTCAGGGAAACATGGTTGTATTAGCACCAAACCAAACACATGCATGTTTTCCTGTTGCTCTATATCATGGGTGTAAGCATCAAGAACACACTGTGACAACCGCTTTTGCACATTCCATTAACACAATGCATCCTAAAAATTAAATCTGATGAAATCAATAGGTTTCTACAAAAGGTTGCAATGAAAACTAATGGAAGGTAATCAGAAATGAATCTCTGCTGTAAAGTTGTACATGTTAAAACTTCACTTTCTTGTTGTTAAACTGCTTTCTAAGGACCAGTCTCATTGAAAAGAAGACCTCTTTCAAACTGTTTCTAGAAGTTTATGATATTCTTTAGAAACTTACCATTACATCCTATCTTTCACTAATGGCAAGATGAAGCAGATGGTGTCACAAAGGCATGAAAATGTGAGCCTGTAGAGAAAGGTACCTCCAATGTGCTTGTGATTAAATTTAGCTTAAAGAATTTGTGGTCTCTTGAATATGAAAGTCTTTATCAACTCACTGTGTTTCAGCAGCCTTTATGAAGCACTCAATCTCATTTTGGATCTGTGAGCCTAAGTGTCCACTGCAAAAGAAATGCTGGTACAAGTGATGATAACTCTGCCAGCAAGTCCAAGAATTTCAGAGATATCCATGGACATGACCAATGGGATGCACATGCTTTCCCATTTCCTTCTCCCTAGAAATGGGCTGAAATGTGTTGGTGGGCAACTGCACTTTAGCTCATGTTGTACCTCTTGGGATAAATAAAGGGCTTTCATTATTAGACTGTCTTTCAAGAGCAGTAAATTCACTTTAAAATAACTGGGCCAAACTAGTTTCTCTTTTAACTCTTCTGTCTTGTTCAGCTTGTACCAGATTTGAGTTTACTCCAATTCTTTTAAAACTTGAACCTGCAAGATGCATTTCAGTTTTGCCCAAATCAGTTGTGGCAACACCTGCAATTACAGCACATATTTTATTCTCCATACAAGCAGTAGGATGATGGTTCCTCCTCTGATATTTAAATGTCTTGTGGGGCTTTATAGGATAGCCACTAAAGTTGAGTGATATTTGTGATTATCACAAGTTGATGTGATATTCTGAAGTGAAATTAAATGTGTGCAGTCATATGTATCAATAGCCAGCTTCTTGGCCAAACCTCTGCAGGTACTCCTGAGACTCCATCATATGTTGCCTTTTTGTGGAGGGTAAAATACTGATGGCAGACAGAGGGAATAAGCCATTACCCTTGCCTTCTTCATTTATTCCTGTTAATATCAAGTCATATACAACTTGTTTGTCTATAGTGACTGATGAAATGCTCTGAGCCACCCTCCCCTTTCTCTCAGTTTAAAATCTGTCCTCAAGACCAGAGCTTTACCACATAAACTAATGAAGCTTTTTCCTCTTCCCCATGGAAACAATTTTATTACAACACTTAAAACGTAGGGTACCAAAACCTCTTCTTTTGCTCGTGGATCCCAGAGACCTTTACAAATGTAGAAAAGCTGTAAGGGAAGTGATATAACCCAACATTGTGCACATCCTCAAAAGCCTTTGTTTGTACTTTCCACAAACCAGAGTCCATAACTGGACAGTGGTTTACTGTTATTACAGGAAATTAAAATTATTGCAAAATATTCCACCCACCCTTTGGTGGTTAGTAAATATTTACTTTTTGTTGAGGCCACTAGATAAAGTGGAATAAGTCCTCATAAAATATTAATCACACATTCTATGTTAACGAGGCCTTAAAACTTAGGCGTACAGGAGAAAAGCAAGGTACTGCACTTAGTTAGACCATTGATTAAATTAAGACATGAAATTACTGCCTATTATGAAAAATGCATGCTTGTTTTACTGTTATCTCCTTTCCTCTCTTCCTCTGTGTTTTTGTACTGCATCTGTATGTTGTCTTGTCGTAAACCTGGCTTGTAAGCCCTCAGTGGAGGAATCTGTCTTTATTACAGCATGTGAGCTCAGCCCAGACATAGTAGCAGCCCTTGTTCTTGACAGGTACAGCTTTGTGCAAAGATGATGGAAACTATCAGTAACACAGTTCTCAGAAAAGACCCTACAACACCATAAAACTCTCTTGCTTTCCTCATTCAAATGCTGAACTGCATGTGCTATTGGAAGATGCCCACTTGTATCCCCCCACGTCCTCTGATCCATCAGGTTTATCCTGCTGGATCATCCCGTTGTTTTGCCGGCTGCAGTCCCACCAGAGCTAATACGTGATACTTCAGAAGACAGCAAATACCTCCCATTGTGCAGCTAGGTGATTATGCAAGGCTGTACATGGGAAATACTTCTTTTCTATGAGACGCCAATGTTATTTGGAGACACTGAAATAGTAATAAGGCTTTTCTGTTTGTTTTTAAAAAATTCTGCTGAAAGCGTGTATGTATGAGTGCATAGCAGAGGTGTAAAATATACAGTCAGGTCCTTACTGCAGTGTTGCCCAAGGGGCATTGGAAGCAGAAGTGTGTTCCTCACATTTTGTTTTCGGTGAGGTTTATTCTTTGCAATGTTTTTGAATATTCAGCCAACACTTCAGCGCTCCCTACCTTCCTCTGGGTGTTTGGGAAGGCAGCCTCACCACAAGCAGCTGTTCACCGTGCCGCCGCCAAGGTCCTTCGCTGCATTTCGAGCACTAGAGCTCAGCATTACCAATAATTTATGGATGTGTATCTTCACAAATGTCAAAAGTAACCCCTTAAAAATCTGAACCTGCCCTCCAAAGATTTAAATATTTCAAAATACATTTGAATGATTTTCTGTTGTCCTAAATGTCCTAGGATTTTATAAAAGCACACGTTTACTCATTAAGCATAAGTATTTGAAAAATATACAGTCCTATGAATTTTGCTGGGAATAAAAAATATGTTTGTTGGCAATAGAAAAAAACTGCATTTGCCACCAAGAGTTTAACCAAAACAGAATGTTTAAATCCAGATATCAGCAGTGGATCCCCAACTGCACAACATAGTACTCTGAGTGATGATCACCATTTAAAAAATGTGTTAAATTATTTCCCAACACAATTTGTGAATAGGCAGGAAGAGCCAATCATTCAGCTCTGTCTTTGGATGATGTAAATTCATTGGCTTATTTAATAAGTGTTCTTCAAGGTGGTTACTTGTTTTTCTTCTGTGTGGTAGTTTCCCATATTTTAAACTTTAGGAAAGACGCAAGGGGTGTAAAAGCCAAAGTACAATGCGTTGATTACCCACCTTGGTTCATTTCTGGGTTAAAGCTTTTAGTATTGTTTTTATTCTCTATTTATTTTATTTTATTTTATTTAAAAAAATCTTCACTGGTTTTGAAAATATTTTCTTCGTAATGTTTGGGAAATCTGAACCAGTTTTCATATAAAAACCCTTTATATTTAAATACCTTATTAACAACTGCATTTATAGTGCAGGAGCCACCTGCCAGGTCTGACAACCTGTGCTGCTGCCACTGTGCTGTAGTGTTGTGACTGGAAGCATTTACACCCTGGGGGTGTCCCTCTGGAGCCTGACACAACCCCAGGGCTGTCCCCTGTCAGCAGGAGGATGCAGTTCCACAGTCCCACATGGCCCCATGGCGCTGCTTGACATAGGCTGGGATGCTGGGTTCACTGGCTCTGCAAGACCCATAAAATATCTGCCTGATTTTCTTCAATAAGCACGAGCTAGAGGTTAATAATGTGGGGATGTTTGATTCCCTGCTGTTTTAAATAATTTCATGGGGAACCTAATGTGATAGGAGACTAGTTAGAAAGGTTATTACCCTCATCAAACTATAGCACTTCTTCACTATTATTTTCTACCATTTTCTCAGCCTACCCTTTATTCACTGCAAATGATTCTTTCAAAAGACTGGGTGGAGAAAAGTTCAATCCCCAGCTAGTGTCCTGCTGATGCTGGTAGCAATGTCTGTCCTTCTGCCCTGTTGGAGGAATGGCACATGCAAATGGCATCTCCTGCTAGAGCTCAAGGGTGGGAGATGCCACCTCAATTTCCATGTGGTCTGAGGATGGGAGAGTGAGCCACCACTTCACCAAAGCAAGTAGGGTTACCTGCCACATAGGATTATAGAAGCATAGAATATCCTGAGTCAGAAGGGACCCACAAGGCTCATCGAGTCCAACTTCTGGCTTTGCACAGGACCACCCAAAAATCAGACCACATGTCTGAGAGCATTGTCCAAATGCTTTTTTGAACTCTGACAGTCTCAGTGCTGTGACCACTGCCCTGGGCAGCCTGTCCCAGTGCCCAAGCACTCTCTGGGTGCAGAACCTTTCCCTAACACTCAACCTGACCTCCCAGCTCCATGCCAGTCCCTCGGGTCCTGTCGCTGTCCTCAGAGAGCAGAGCTCAGAGCCTGCCCCTCCCTGCTCCCCTCATGAGGAAGCTGCAGGCTGCCATGATGTCTTTGTCCTTCGTCTTTGCCTTTAGTGTCACACATTTTCTTCAGACTGTACTCAGCTCTGGTGAGGCTGCACCTTGAGTACTGTGTTCAGCTTTGGGCCCCTCACTACAAGAAGGACACGGAGGCCCCGGAACATGTTCAGAGTAGGGCTATGAAGCTGGAGAAGGGCCTGGAACACAAGTCCTATGAGGAGTGGCTGAGGGAACTGGGGTTGTTTAGTCTGGAGAAGAGGAGGCTCAGGGGATACTTTATTGATCTCTACAACTACCTGAAAGGAAGGTGTAGGGAGATGGGGGTTGGTCTCTTTTCACAGGTAACTAGTGATAGGACTAGAGGGAATGGCCTCAAGTTGTGCCAGGGAAAGTTCAGGTTGGAAATAAGGAGACATTTCTTCTCAGAAAGAGTAGTCAGGCATTGGAATGGGTTGCCCAGGAAGGTGGTGGCGTCACCGTCCCTGGGGGTGTTTAAGGAACGGTTGAGCCTGGTGCATACGGACATGGTTTAGTGGGTGACATTGTAGTAGGTGTGATGGGTGGTCCAGATGATCTTTGAGGTTCTTTTCCAACCCTAATGATTCTGTGATTCTATGATTCTATGAGGTTTTGTAGTCTATTTAGCTTTTCAGTACAACACTTGGGGATATCTTGTGGTTGATAATGGGAACCTGAGTTTAAAACAGTGTTTACAGGGGGTTGCAGTGCTTTGGCATGGTCACCTGACCAAGGGGAAAACATTTTTGTTTGGTAATAACACAGGCTGTGGTTCATGTATCATTGGTGAAAAAATTCTTCTACAGTTTGATATATCTCTATATACGTCACTCTTCAAACCTGTATAATTTCCTTCAAATAAATTCTACCTCTCTTGAGAGAAAAATATGTTTTAAGAAAACAAAATATAAATTTAAAAAGTGCTACTTTTCTGTCTCTCTCTCTCTCTTTTTTTTTTTTTTTCCACAGTTACTAAAGAATTTAAAAATCTTTTTATATCTCAATTTTTTTTTCCATCCTCTTATTTTAGTGGCAAAAAGGTAATAGGGAAGAATATTAAAACAGAAAAATAATTTTAAAATATTTTTAAAATCCAGTAATAGTATTCTGACAATTCTTTTTTAAAAACAAAGATATTGTTTTTGGAAGCAGCAGAAGGAGAATTATTTTGAAGTCTCATAAAAAAAATTGCTCTTTTCACTATAATGATTTCTTATTCAGACCAGCTCAAAACATGCATAATGGGTGAAATTTATAGATAAAATATTTCAAATAAAATCCAAATACTTTAGGAAGACTTGTGGAAGACTTTTGATTTTCACATCTGTCTGTCCCTTTCTGTTGTCATTTATAAAGCTGAACACACTGTAGTTGAAGCACTCAAGGTCTCTGTAATACAAGCACAATCCCAAAACCTGGTTACAATTCAGTGGCCTGAAGTTATCATGAGCATCTTGTTGGAGGGGGGCAGGTAAGAGAGGGGCCAATATAAACCATTCACAAGTGACCACATGGGTAGGAAGCTGGGTGAAACTCTTCCAGAACATGTTGCCTAAAGGCTTTGATTCACCACCCACAATGTGCATTCATCATGAGCTCCCACAGTCAAGTCTGAATTCACACATGCAGGTAACGTACTAGGAGATTCAAGGCTTTGCTTGTTCTCAAGTACATTGTTACCTATGAACCATATTTTTAAAATGCATTTTGAGATTTGAGCTAATAATGTGAGTGACATTCAGTGAGATTGCCAAATGCTGGTAATTTACTTTCATTTTCACATTAATGTGGGCCCACCTGTGATGAATTGGAAACTAAATAAGCACATCAGTTTTAATTAGATATTTCAGAGACTGGATCTAGTTAAACAGCAGCATTCATTCTTATCTATTAAACAGCCACAGAGACAACTGCATTCCTTGCCGTGAGTTTCCTCTCCTTCCCTCTCACCTCCTTGGCATTTCTCTCCTCCCCTCTTAGTGGAATATTTTAGAGGAAACAGTCTAAGCCGGGGGACTCCTACAGGGTTAATAACACAGTTATCACAGCATTGCCTTGTCTAGATGATTTTCCAAATTATACAAGAATTAAGGTTCTAAATATTTTTTTATTTCACAATGGAAACTAAGCAAAAAATGGAGCAATTGGAATAAGTTCACAGTTTTGGCTTTGCCAAATGGAAGTGACTGTCTATTGATAGTTGTGGGCTTGTCCTGCTGCACTGCTGGGATCCAGTGCCAGTTAACCAGGGCAATTTGGGGACCACTGGAAGCATTTCCACCCCTGGAGGGGAAGGGAGCTGTAAGCAGGGTGGAAATGCTCAGTGCTGTGTTGGAGCACAGACCAGCAAGCAGTCAGACCAGCAGCCTGGGAAATGCCTTTTTTTTTTTTTTTTCTTTTTTTTTCTTCTTCTGGGCAGGTGCTGACAGTGAAATCTGCCTTGTACTGGCCTCAGTTTTTCCCCTGGCGAGTCAGCAGTGCGGCTGAAAGGCAGTTTCATGTTGCTGAATGCTTGGTGTTTGTGTTGAGGCTACCAGCAAACAGTTGTTGTTGTTTTCTGTTTCAGCAGACAGTCATTCCCTGCAATAAAAACACTGTGAGGGATTTGTGTCTATTTGCTGCTCAAATGCATGCAGAGATTTTTCTCTCCCCCTGATTCCACCTTTTCTCCCAGGCTTTGCAGCCTCGCCCTCCTCTTCAAGGCAGTTTTCAGTAGAAACCTCAGGTCTGGGCTTCACAGGCATGTTGCAAAGCAGCCTTGCAAGGAAGAAAAGGCCCTGGGTTGAATTTATTTTTATTTAAATATTTCTGCAACATCTTGATAGATTGAATGACAGCTTTAAGAAAAGTCTATATAATTACATTTTTCTCTGTGTGTAATATTAACATACATAACTGTTTCTAGAGCTATTAATTACTGTTTAAGAGCCATAGCAGTTGTAAGTGTAACCTACAACTAGTAGTAGGAATGAACTTTGAACTACAGCCTTTGGCATACCTCTTGTTCTCATACTCATTTTTCCTTGGAGTGGTGAGAAAGTTGCAACTGCTGTCAGGGGAGCAATTGGTGTTGGTAAAGCTGATGTTTTGACAGAAAACCAGCTTTGTGTCTTTACTACCTCCTCCTCTATTTTTATCATTGGTATTTCTGAAGGAAAGGCAATCAGGTTCGTAAATACAGAGCATGCAGTGCTGGGGGGAAAGCAGCTTTATGTGGAGGCAGGCATGACATGTGTGAACACCTTGAAAATATTTGCCCAAGTCCTGGCTTGTTGCATGGACATTTCAGCCTACCAGGCAAGAAATATTTTCTCTGTGTATTTTATAAGTAACTGAGGTGTTTGGATACAGCACAGGAAATAAAAGGGAGAGCCTGAAAGTAAATTCACATCTAATTCAGATTTCAGGCAGTTTCACTTAAAAATATGAATGCTTTTAAACAAAAATATTTAGCATTTAAGCTCAAGACAAACAGTCCAGAGCTACCCCTGCTCTGTGAGCATAACCCATGGCATTATCTCAGCACATCCCTGTACTAAGGTGATTCAGAAAAGATTCCCAGGAGATGCTCACAGGCTTTCCTTCCCTGAATCTTATGTGAAAGAGTAATAAATAGTCATAACCTACTGAAAATAAAGTTGTGTTGGCAGCTTCACAAAGCCAAACAAATTGCTTTAAGCGTATTGCAAAGCATTTAAACACACAAACATATTTTGATGAAAACACTTTGTGTAGTAGCTTTAAAGAAAGAGAAAAGATGTGCTAAGTGAACACAGATATATAACCCGGAAAATAAATTTTTGCAAATAGTAGGTCACACCTGCTTTTTGGACAGCCTCCATGCTCCCAGATCAAGCAGGGCTTCATCAGAAAGCCTGACTGCAGCTGAATTTTGAAAGCTACAGACAAGCGAGGAAGGCTTTGTTTCCTCTCTCGAGATAAGAAAGTGTGCTGTAGTTTTGCTGGAGATCAGAGTCAGGGATGAAGGGGAAACTATCGTACATTTTTCTGTGTTGAGCATAGCAGTACAGAAGTTCTTGATTTCTCAAACACACTTCTCTGCTGTCAATCTTTTGTATATTTCAAGCCTGCATTCCTGGTTTCAAATGTTGCAACATCCAAATCTTGATTTTAATTTAGTCATTTTCCATTGGCTGACCTAAATTAAAGGGTGGTGTTTGGCCTGCTTGCTTACTGTTTGTAAAGAAGACAGATTTACTGCTTAGTCCCCTACTTAAACAGATTTTCTATAAGACAAAGAGGATGCCAAGTATTTATTAATAGATCCCTCCTAATAATGGTGTTTTAATTAAAAGGGAAAATGAGGTGGTAGACTTAACTTCTTTATACTACAGAAGAAGTGTAGGAAATTGTGAAATGTCTGATTTGTCCACTCCCATTCCTTTCACCTTGGTTTAGAAATCTGTGGAGACCTGTCCTAGATGCAAAGGTTAAGAAGAATTAATGCTACAGCAACACATCCTTTTTGGTCAGGGTAGTCTTTGATTTCTGGATATATATGAGTTTAAAACACTCTCCTAGATCCTAGTCTTGCAAAGCATTATATAAAGCAATGCATAGCAATTACTAGAATATGTGAATCATTCTGCAGGCCCTCTGTGAAATATGACTTTTCATAAAACCTGCAGCATTCCTTGAACTTGGGGTAGTGCACAGAAACAGCGCAATGAGAAAGAAAGTCAAGGCCAGGAGCAGCAGCCTAGCAAGGGTTGTCCAAGATCGTGGTATTTGCCAGTGTCCTGACCCCACAGCCATCCAAAAGAAGTCAGTGAGAAACCATAGCTACCTCCCTTTTTTCTGAACTTGAGGGGTGGGGATGAGGAATAATGCTTTGCTGCTGAAGAGGGGGAAGATGATTAAACCTAGAAAGCCCTTTGAATGATGCAAAGAGCTACTGCATAGAAAAGACAGAGGACAAGGCACTAGCATGAGCAAGTGCCATGTAAATACTAAGGCATCAATGGGTATTTTATGATTCAGATGAAATCTTGTTCAGAAAGGCAGACGTTTCCAGGAGAGAGCTCATTCAAAACATGTGAAAGAGAAAAAGGGGTTAAATTTTCTAGGCAGACATTGACTCATCATATCATAACAAAACCTGCTAGAGCTGGTTAATGATGTGTCTGATACTTCAGCAAGTGACATAATGTTGAAATTTGGAATCAAAGCTGTCAGGAAATTGCTCCTTGCTCAAACACAAGATATTCATGATGAAAACCTGTTGTAATCTCCCTCTCCTGAGCCATTATGCTAAAGGGGCAAGGGGGAGTATTGCCTACTGACATTTCTTTCTGATCCTTCTTGAAGTGCTGCAGCTTTTCAGAGAAGTTTCTAGGCAGGGTTTTCTCTGATGATTGCTAATATGATACGGCAGTCCTTCAAAGGAGCAGAGCACATAGGACTGCAGCTTTGGGGCTTATTTATGCAATCAGCAACAATGATTTATTTTATTTTTTTTTTTTTCCAGCTAAACAGCTCAACATACAACTAGTGAACATAAGGACACAGTCCTTCCAGTGTTGCCCTCCCAGGTTGTCCCACTTTTCAGGCCAGTCACCATTCTTTGGGGTAGGGTGGGGTCATGTCTGTTGTGGGATGTCTCTTCAGGAGGGAAAATTGCAAGTGCTCTGTTGTGTATCAGTGTCTGCTGGTCAGCTCTGCAAACGGTCTGTTGAAATAGGGGAGCTATGGGAAGGAATTCATACCTATGCCACAGTGCAAGTAATTATGGTAAGAAGTGTGCTATGTTGCTAAATTTTCCACCTGTGATGTGAAGAGAGGTAGGTGGGCAGTTCAACTTTCTGATTGAGTCCCTTCTGGCCTTCTTCAGATCAGCAAATCTGTCTACATTTTACTTTCCCTTTTCTCTTGTTCCAAGATCAATTTGATGGTTTAACACAGAAGGTAAATGTGCAGTGCCCAGGGTGGAAACCACTCTCTGTAGTTTGAGGGCTAAATTAAAGGTTCTGGTACATTTCTGCTGAGAATGTGAGGTGAATTAATTTGTTTGTGTCTGTATTCCTTTGATGGGCACTGCCATGGCTAAATCAGGGATGTCTGGTACACTCATGAATCATTTCCAGAGCTGTCATTCCTGGTTGTGGGGTGGGAATGCAGTGTCCTGCAGGCACCGCAGCACCATGGACCTGGGGCTCCTGCTGCATGTCTGAGCAATTGAGCCGTAATTACTCTCAAAATTAAGCATAGGTCTTAACATTTGGACTTTGGGAATATTTAGACAGAGCTCAGGGTGGGATGACTGCTTAAGCCTGGATCGCAAATGTACTTTTTTGGTCTTTTGCATAGGATTAATTTAAGTGCCCAGGGACTCTCAGGCTCAACATGAAGGTGCCCAATGAATTTAAAAATCTGGAAACTTGGGCAAATTCCTTCACCTTGATCTCCTAAACACATACCCTGAATTTGTATGGTGAGAATCTCAGTTTATGTTTTAAAAATATTGAGGGTTACAAAATAATCTTGAAGTCGTGTTCCCAGGGTAAATCACTACACTGGTTTGTCTGAACTGGGATGTAGGCATCTACAGATCTCTGGGCCAGACAAAACTGTTTCAGAGCCCCAAACCCTGCGGCTGGGCTACGTGACCAAGATTGATGGAGTCCTCACACTTACATTCTCTGATATGTTTTTTCTCCATGTTTTGGCATGTTCCTGGGTGGTAGCTATGCAGAGCCCCAGTGCTGCGTGCACTGTCAGATGAAACTAAGCCCTGCCAACACTGAACAGTCTCACCGGCACCAGAAGCATTAAGGTTGTGCTTGAAGAGTCATGTTCTCTTAATCCAGCTCCACAAGTTTCTAGCCCATACATTTATTGTAAAAATTAAAGCCTTTTTTTTTTTTTTTTTTTTTTTTTTCTTTTTGGAAGAGGAAAGCAATATTATGTCTGCAACATTTATTTATAGTAGTTGCCAAATGGTACTTTGGGGATTCTCCTTTTTTTTTTTTTTTTTTTTTTTTTTTCTTTGAATCAGTGAAGGAGCAAATCCTCTATCAAAGCTGTGAAATAACTCCATGGTTCTTCTATAAACATTTTGGTGGCACTACAACTCTAGCATTACCCCTTTCTTCCTAAGCCAGCCCTGTTTTTTTTTTGTTTGTTTGTTTGTTTGTTTTTTTTTTTGTTTGTTTTTTTTAATTATTATTAAATCCTGCATTTCAGGGAAGTACTAGTAACTGTGAAAAAATTCTGAATACAATTTTTTGAGTGAGAGGACCAGCTTATAGCCTAACATTAAATGTTCGCCTCCTGGAAAAAGGAGACTGAGATGGCTCCTTCCTAGGGCTGCTGTGTCATTCACTTTCTACACTGGTCTTTGGTTGTTCCACCTAAGCCTTTCTCTACGATCCCATAGAGATCCCTCTTGAGAGGGGCTTTGGTCCTCCATTTCCCCCAAAGAGAAATTATCTGTTGGCTCACCTTACTGAACTGACTTGCTCTGCAGCCATGGGATGTCCACATCTGATACAAGAGTGCGGGAAGGGCACAGAAAATGGGTCCACAGTAAGTGTATAAGCAGGGATGCTTTTTTCAGTGGTAGCCTGCCTTTACCCCAATTGAAGGATAATGCCAACTGTCCCCTGTGGCACCTGATTTCCTCTCTTTGCAGTCTAGAGACATACATGTAGATGGACGCCTCTTGGTCCTCCTGCAGCCATCCCTGGAGTGCTGCCCAGCCAGCAGGACAGATGGCTCACCATACAGCAGCTGCTGAGCCACCCTTGGTGTCTCAGGAAAGCCTGTTGAGGCGGCTGGTTTTCCTTGATACACCCTGCTGCTGCTTGCAGAGGTCCAGCAGCTGCTGTGGGAGCGGCCAAGCCTCCTGGTTAGCAGCAATGGGGCAGCCAGATGTGGCTGGTAAACCCTGAACCTGCCTAAAGTCCCAGCTCTTGGTGGGTGGGCAAGCCATAGTTCATGGAGCCCAGGGGTGCAACCCTACATGCATGGTCTCCCCTCATGCTGCCTGAAGCTCCAGAGCCATCGTTGGCATGCAGATGTCATGAGGGATATTTCTGGGTAGGAAATATGCTGGTCTACCAGTGTGGTCCACAACCCAGGCTTGCAGGAATAACATGTTGTTGATGGAGTGAATCCCAGGGAAAAGCTCACGGAGCTATTTAATTCAACAAATGCCTCTCTGAGATACTTAGAACAGCGGGTCTATAAAGCTCCTTCAGTGAGTTCATATCCTGCATAAATATTGTGCAGTTAGCTTTTCCCTCGTGTATGGAAGTATGGCAGCGTGACGCCATGCTGACAGCAAGCGGAGCACAGGAGGGTTAAGCAGATTTTAAACAAGACCAGAAAGCACCTCGTTTTTGTTCAAGTTAGTTATCTGGGTATTTTAAGATACCCGTGTCTGCATGTGAAAAGTCTCCTGTGAAAGAGATGTACATTATTTTCTGGCTATCTTAAATGTCAAAATGAATTTTAGTTTGAAGTGTTTCATATCAAAAATAAATGCCTGTTCTCTCAGCAGAAGTATATCATATTTTAGTGCCCATTGCTCTCAGGTTTTCAATTAGAACTTTGAATCACATTCCTGATTAATAACAAGCAATCAATCATAATTAATTAGTTAAAATGTTCAACCGTTAAAATCATTACCATTAATTAAAATAATTATCTCTATTTTGGCTGCACTTCATTGCCATTTCAGGGAAATGTGTTGCTTAACTCTACCTTTTGCGCTCAGTATGGGATTGTGGTGACTAAAATGCATATTAGAAGTGGGGGCATGACTTTCAGAAAGCTGGCTTTTGTAGTACAGTTAGTTAGCTTGAAATAAATACAAATGCATCAATTACTTATTTTTTTTTTAGTAGAATTATTTCTCCTTAGCTTAAGAATATCTCTAATGGATGAAGAGATACTGTGTCAGGACTGTTAGCTCTTTTCTACAGATTTTATTCTTTACAAATGTATATCACATAAGTCTTTCATAAATAAAATATGGCATCGATACTTTTGCAGTATCATATTGGATATCCATGTTCTCAGATGGAGACCATTTTCCTCAAGCTAAATACTAAGGAAAGTAAACTTCAATCAAACACTGAGGAAAAGAGAAGTTCTGCTTCTACTGAACAGATACATTTGATTCATGAAGAAAAGTGTGGGGATGCATTCAATAAAAGGATTTAAGCTTCAAGAGAGGGGCATAGACCCACTGGGCATGAATCTCAAATTGTCATTGCTTTAGCTGCCCCTTATTGCGGTCAAATATCTCAAGTCCTCCTGTGCTCCCCAGAAACCCATTATGTGTTTGGTATCAGCCAAGAGATAATAGAGAGATGGGAATTTAATCCAAGTGTGTGCTTGTGTCAGATATGCATCTTAACGTGCAGGTAAAAGCTTTCCATTTAAAATGTAGGCAGTTTAAATATAAGGTTATTTCTTCCTCATTTCTTTACTTGTCTTCTAAATAATTAATTGAAAAAGAGATGTCTGTTTTAGATGCTATGAAAAATGGTTGAACAAAGAATTATTTGAGCTTAGCTGGATGTGAGCAATACACTCATTACTCAGGGTATGGTGGATCTCCAAACTACAGCACCTCTAAATTATAGCACCCCAGTACCTCCACAGCCAGCAGTCACGGCAGTGTCAAGGGTGATGCTGTGAGATCTGAGGCAGCAGCAAGAGATAGATGGGGAGCTCATAGGAGAGCAGAGGAATAAGTGTCTTTACAACCACTTCTTGTGGTTGTAAACTGTCTGTGAGGCTTTTTGCTGTTTTAGTGTGTGTTTAAATCCCAAGCCGCCTAGGAGGGTTTCTTCTGTCTTAGCTACTATTTAATTCTTTGAACACGAAGTTAGTTCTGGCAATCATCTGGTTCAGCCTCCCTGCTCACACACAGCTACATACAGCAAGCTGTCCTGGGCCGAGTCCAGACAGGCTTTGCAGACCTCCAAGGATGAAGACTCCCCAGGTTCTCTGGCCTCTGCCAGTGTTTGACCACCCTTACAAAGTAAAGAAGGTTTTTCTTACATTTATACAGAATTTACTGCATTTTGGATTGTGTCCATTGCTTCTTGTCGTGTCACTGGTTACTTCTTAGGAGCATCTGACTATGTCTTCTTTATCCTCCCATCAGAGTATTATTCATCCTGTTATTCCTCCTCTTGCTTCAGTTGGTGAAGATTTCCTGTACTTATAAAAATGGTCAGCACACACTTGGGTCACTTTGGCCTGAAATATGGCCTTAATTTCCCGGAACTGTGATTGAGATAGCTGTTCATTGCAAGACCTCTCTGTGCCCACCTGGGACCTTTTGCTATGTAGCTATTTCTTTAATCAGTGAAATATCACCTTACAGATTTGACACTCTGCTATGAAGCTGACAGACACAAATGTGCCCTTTGAAAAATCTTTTTTATATGGAAGGTGGGCGATGTCTACCTAAGGCACATGAATTGGAATAAGGACACTTGAGTTCTGCTCTCTGTCACAAATTTTTTGTATGACCTGAGATGTCTCATTAGTAACTGACCAAAAGCCTGCTGGGAGTCTTTTCATTTGCTTTAATGGTCTTTGAATTAGGTGCTTAACTTTCTCAGACTCTCTGACCAATTTATATAAAGGAGATGGTGTTATTTGCCTATTTCATTGGGTTGTCACAAAGTGAAATACACTACTACAAAGTATTTTGGGATCACTGAGTAAAGAGTGTGCTATTCAAGTGCAAAGCATTATATAAATCTTTAGAAGCAGTAATAAAAATGATAGAGCTTCCTTGGAAAACTATGATTTCTTTTTGCCTTTCTATTTCTAGAAAGACATGTCATTTCATGTTTCCCCAAGGCATACAGCATCATCTTAACCATGCAGGGTCAAATCTAGAGTCATATCTTGGTGACCTGTTCCAGAGGATAGTGTGAAAGAAAAGACTACTTTTACTCAGTTGAATTTAAAATTTTGTGAATTTTAACTTTTAAACACCAGGGTTGCAGGGGTCTCTCACAATGTATTATGGAATCATGACTTGAGTGATGCAGTTGGACATGACTTAGTACAAAGCAAATAGGGAGACAGTTCTATGGATAGAATAGGGATAACAGTTCTATGTTATTTGATAGAAGTGATCTAATTAACAGGAGTTTCTGAATATTTACTTAAGCAGATACAAAACATTCAGATAACTGGAGGAAAAAAAAAAGGAATGGCGGAATGGTTCATTCTGTAGGGAAAAAAAACAACACACAAACACATTATTTAAAACATCATTGTAAACAATGTTGTAAATGCAATGGATTTCATTCCAATGCATTTTTCTTTACTTTTTTACTTTGTGTGTAATAGGTAAGAAAAGTTATAATCATCTCCCCGTGTGACTTTTTTTTTTTTTTTTTTTTCTGGGACAAAAACAAAAGCTATCCAATATTCTGTAATTTACTATTACTAAAATATCAGGTAAACCTGAAGTAAATCTCTGAACTGTGTCAAGTTCAGCCATTACCAGGTGATCCCTATTTGGTCTGACTTCCTGGAAGAGTGGTTCCAGACTTCAGGCTGGAGAATCAGGCTGACTTCCCTCAGAAGACAGTGGCATCTACTTTTTGTGGAGCAGCCATCAGTTTTAACTTCCAGTCCAGAGCAGGATTTAAACTTGCAGCAGAGTCTAGAATACCCAAGCATTTTGTGAATCCAGATCTTTCTTGTTTTATTTTAATTTTGTAAGAATTTCACAATCTGAACAAAAGTGGCAAAACTAAAAACCTCATCATTACATACGGCTTCTGTGAAAATGAGGGAAAAAATATTTTTTGTTGTTTTAGATTTTAACTCTCCCAATATTTTTGTGGTTCTTAATGTCTTTCTGAAGTTTGTTACTAATTTCCCCTGCTGGCCTGTGTGCATTCACTATCTTAAATACTAATGTTATAAATCATACCATTGCAAAAAAAAAATTGTTTTTTTTTTAATCCTGCTTGAAGGACCTGATATGTTGGCAGTAATGAAGAAAGCTACTTGAAGAATGTAAGAACTTGCTAATCAGATTGTTAATTGAGTATGCAAGCTTCACATAATACAAAGGCAAACTGTGAAGGTGACGATGATAGCCAGACTTCATCTGTTGAGTTGGAATTAACGATGAACAAAATCAAGATCCCTTTGTGGTTGATTCTTGTCCAGCTGCAGCCAACTATAAAAGACCCATCAAAGAAATCAACTCATTAGTTGGTAATTCTGTACAACTTCAAAAAGAAATTCTTAACCCCTCATCAGTCTTTCTCTGACAACCCCTTAAAAGCTGTGTTAATACAAAACAAAAAACATTATTTGCTTCATCAACTCAAAGAAATGGCCTGCAGGAAGATGGTATAAACTGAGGCTTTTAAAAACAGATCTATCCATAGGTAGAACAGTCAAACCACAAATATATTGTGACATGCACAATCTCCCCCAGTCACCCATGTCACACAGTGTCAATAGCCTGTCTGTTTCACAGAAAAACTACCCTCACTTTCAAATAAGTTTAATATTGTAACAAAAACTGACAAAAAACAGTGAATTCAGAAACAAGGCTGCCACTATGTCCTTATTGGCCTGTCATTTCATCTGGAACTCTCCCCACTGGGGGAAGTTGCTAAACCAAGGGTGAATTAAGGATTATGGCTGTATTAAATTGGAAAAGAATGTGTTTCCAGGGCAAGACGTTGTAGGATATGAACTGTCTATTCAGTCGTCTTGTTGCTTCTGTGAGTATGTACATAACATTTCACTTACCTCAGTGGGACTACTATGAAAAAGGATTGCAAGCTTGAACACATATTTTATATTTTTAAGGCTTGATTTTATCAGACGTCAGATATCAGATCCAAGATTTTTCAACCCTCCAAAAGTATTGTATTAAGTGGACAAAAATGCTTGTACAACCTCTATCTTACAGGCTTTTTAAAAATCTAAACCAATATTAGGTATGTGAGTATGTATGTGTTTAGGCATGTAGGTATATGATTAGCTTTGTAGGAAGCATTATTCTGGATAATCTGATAAGAATGATGTGTATTTATATAGATATATTACTTTCTTAATGCAATTTCTATTATTACTATTTTAAGTGTCTGTATGTTAATTTTTCTATACTGCATTTAGACATACAGCATCTTAGGGGAAAGTAGAAGTTAGAGAAAATTAAATAATGATGGGGAATAATCCCAAAGGTGTTATTTTGATCATCAGCTAAATATGTATTGAATAGTAGACAGCAATTTCAAACCACCTTTTTTCCACTTTATTCCTCTCCTTTTCCACTGTTTTTAAGTTGTATTCCAAATTAGTATTTTGCAGTAAAGACTACGTTTTTATTTTATTTTATTTTATTTTATTTTATTTTATTTTATTTTATTTTATTTTATTTTATTTTATTTTATTTTATTTTATTTTATTTTATTTTATTTTATTTTATTTTATTTTATTTTATTTTATTTTATTTTATTTTATTTTATTTTATTTTAAATTCAAATGGCAGAAGCTGAATGTTTAGAGGTTTTGCTTGCTTGTTTTTGAAAGACTGATGGCACACTGTAAACTATCTCACCTGTATTCTTCTGGGGTGACTCTAATATTCTTTAGAGAAGGCCCAACAAAAATGAAAGCAAGAAATTCAGTACACTAATAGAAGCTTTAGGTCAGGATTCACATCTGGCTTTTAACTGTAGAAACATTTTATATTTTCAGGGACTGGTGTAAGTGAGGGAAATACTCCTAATATTCTCTGAGGCATGTGGGAAGGTATGAAGTTTCTCTGTCTTTTGTAGAATCTAAGATAGGAGAAGATCCATTTTTCCTTCCTGTTTGCTAGCTGCTAAAATGTTTCTGGACCTCTACATGGTGAAGTATGCACGACCCCTATTGTGGAGCCAGAACTGCTAGTAACCTCTGCTTAGAAAGAGCAATTGTTTGAAAAAAATCATTTTGTGTGGCACTTTTAATCCTGCTTTTATCCTATTTGTTAATTCTGCTTTTCATGAGTCTTGTAAAGACCCTCACTGCTTCTGAATTGTGGCTTCACTGCTCATGGATTTGTATTTGATGAACGAAGACTCTTTTGCCTTCCACTCCAGGGCTGAAATCTGACTTTCAGTTTGAAGTTCAGAAGTACACTTGGCTAAAATCTCTAGCTGAAGTACTTGGAGCCTTCTTTGTATGAGAATAATGTTAATTCTTGTTCTCTGACTAATTTTGGTTTATGTGAATGCACTGGGTGAAGACAGCAGACAAGTATGATTACTTCTCCTTGTCGGCATGCCTGAAACTTCTGAAATTAAATGTTCCTGGTGTACCCTTGGGGATCAGCCTTGAGGCTAAACTCCGAGGAGTTTTGCAAAGGTTTTCAGACCTGTCTGCCCATCTCTCAGTGCTCCAGTATCAGAGAGCTTGCAGTGAGCCAAGCCCAGTGCATTCATCTCTGGGACCCATTTAACCATTTGACCAATTTGGACTTCCTTCTTCAAGAGGCCCTTGCCAAATGCAGAGGAGAAGTGGCGAAATTGAGAGACAAGTGGAATGCAATTTGAACGGGAAGAAAATAGGTGGGTGGGCACACGTTGGTGCAAGTGGAACATTTTGTGCCGTAATGTGTTCCTTCTTGCTGAATTCACAATTCGCAAGTGTGTCCTATAATTAACACATTGCCATTATCAATAAATGCTATGAAGCAGGACTGGGGAGAATTGGCAAAGTTGTCACCGCTCGTGCGAGGGCCATCCTGATCAAACCGACTCCTACAATGATGCGGAGCTGACGGGAGCCGAAGAAAGGACGCCAGAAGTTGGCATTCTGGGTGTGAGCCTTTCTCTCCCGCAGCCCCGCGGTTTTGTCTGGCTTTCGTTCAAGCCAAGTTGGCATGTGCTGTCTCTTAGCAACTGCGAGCTGGCTGCTCCGAGCCGTCCGGTGGTGACGTGCTGCTTGGCCACCCCGCCTGAGTGGTGGTGGTGATGATGGCCACCATGGCGGAGTCGTACCCCCGGCTCTCCAATGCCTCAGCTCATCTGTGAGCTACCTCCCCACTTCCTTCATCCAGAGTGCTGTGGAAAGCCAGAATCTGGTAGGACTGATAGGACTGGCACTAATATGTCCATTTTAGGCCACCACCGCTGTAGGAACAGGGATGCAAACTATTTTGACATGTTGGAAGATGTCCTCAGCACATCTGTTCCTTTCCTCTGCTGAAAGCTTCCTCACGCTACTGCTTGACAAGGTGGGCTCTGCTCGGTGACAGCAAGCATGTGCACAGATTTTGCCCACTGCAAACTACACTTGTGGGGTTGTTGGGAGGCTACATGCACTAGTTTTATTCTGATTTTGTGAAAAAGTTTCAAGATCCAAAATAGAAATTATCCAAATGTGGATGTTGGACATGACCCCTATTTGTCAGGGAAATAGGCTTTGTCATTGTAGCAGACAGGCCCTGGCAATGGCTGGAATGGTGCAGCTCCAAAGAGAGAACAGCATCATCACAACTCATTTGGCTGCTTCCACCTGATGACAATTTTCACCCAAGTATTAGAGCAGCTTAGTATGTGAGCTAACACAAATCACTTCACCCTTTCTACATATTGAGCAAACACATTTACAAATGTCACCTGTTATAAAAAAAAAAAAAATCACAAAATTATTTTGTTTTTAATTTTGGTTAAATGTTTGAGGTTTTTTGCTCAGTTTTGGTTTTCAGTATTTTTTGGATCCCTCCTATGTTCTCCTTTTACAGGCACTAGTCCTTTATGGGTATTATTACTATTTGCCTTTGCTTTCTACCTCAAAATTTAGTTTTTAAAATGTTAAGTTCAGTTCACAGATTCCCATGCCTTGGCTACATCTCAGAGCAGTGGACTTAAAAAGGAGGAATAGGTCTTTGCTTTTTCCTGGGCTTGATCTTCACTGTGTTACCATCAAAAATGAATGCAGTCATGCTTATGTAAATGTATTCCTTTAGTTTTACTTTCCAGCTTTGAGTAGTTTTTTTATAATTGCAATGATGGAGCAATTTAGATATATTCTGCAATGCAATGTCTTAAAGACTGAGTGCTTTTGCACACAGTATTAAATGAAATTTCAGTAGTGAAACTAATGATTAAAAACAAAACAGAACAAAACAAAACATTTTTTTTTTTTTTTTTTTCTAGAAAATACAAGTCCTTGGGGAAATCAATGTCTTTGTACCATGTTATGACTCAGTGCTAACAAGACCTAGAAAGCCTACAGTCCTTAGGGAATGTCCCTAAACATCCATTTTGCTCTACCTTATCTCTACCTTGCCCAGAGAAGCTGTGGAAGCCCCATCCCTAGAGTTGTTCAAGACCAGGTTGGATGAGGCCCTGGACAAACAGTTCTACTGGGTGGCATCCCTGGCCATGGAATAAATTCTATGATTTTATTGTTTCAAGTACCTGAATAGGGAAAAATTATTATCAAGATCCTTGCAATGATTTCGAATTGACTCTTTCAGATATATTTTTCCCTCAGTTTTGCATACTACCATACCTTCTTTCTGAAAGCCCAAATAAGAACATTTTCTGGCATCAGTCAACAAGATCTCATTTGTGCTCCCATCGGACCTCTTTACATTTTCATGCAGAAGCTGAAAAGGCTCCCAGAAGCTCTTATGCTCTTTTCTGCCCATTGGTGGAAGCTAAATCACTTAACTTGCTGTTAACAATTTTGAAAATAGATTACTGAATTTCTTATTCATTTCTCTGTTGAAGGTAGCAAGTGTTTAATAGCACTTGCTATGGCAAGCAGAGTCGAGATAGGTACAAGCTGAGAGGGGAAAACTAGCTGGTAATTCATAAAGCCCTAAGTGAGTCACAAAGGTTTTCCTTTATGGGTAGGATAAAGCTAACAGCTGCTCTACTGCATTCCATTTGCCTGAGTCAACAGGCCCATTCTAATAGTTTGTTGATTATCTTACATTTTGTCAATATTGTGGTATGATTTCCATGTTTGTTTTATTATTACTCAGATTGACAACATTTTATTTTGTGAGCTATGATGAGATAGAACTTAGGGTGTGATGATAATAATGGCAATTGCAGATAAATCATTCTTAGCAGACTGTTTAGTAGTAGCTACTGCCCTACTCTAGCTATTTAATGATTTTTGCTTTTCCTCTAATGGTCCCTGATCAAACTGATATATATATATATATATATATATATATATATATATATATATTTTTTTTTTTCCCTGTAGGTTGTTCAAGCCATTGTCCCTATCACATGTGGCTGTTATTCTTAAGGGGCAAAACACATTGTCTCTTTCCTCTCAATGCCAAGTTCCTTCACTTGCCCTAGGGACCATATTTGAAGTATCTTGACAGGGAAGTAGTAGAGTGGGTCTCTGGGGTGCTGTCCTTCATGCCCTGGTACGGGTTATACTGGAAAAAAAAAAAGACTGCTTATGTCCAAGCATGGGTAGACACTATCTTGCCTAGGCTCTGTGCTGGAGGCTCAGGAGAGCCTCAGGCACTGGCCATACTTGCTGTCTCCAATGGGCACAGACTAGCACTGTGTAGTTCTCAACCTGTTTGCATATCTTCTTTGATGTATGTCGGTAACCAGTCCATGTACCTATTATTGGAATGTGAAGTACTTAATATGTTCTAGAAGATCAGCTATTATGGACCTAGGGGAAATGTAATTGATTATACTGTATAAATGTATGGTATGAAGTCATACTATAGGGGACAGGGAACAACGGTTTTAAAATAAAAGAGTAGATTTACATTGGATATATGGAAGACTTTTTTCATGATGAGGGTGGTGAGAAACTGAAAGAGGGAAGTTGTAGACACCCTATCATTGGAAGTGTTCACAGCTGAATTGGACAGGGCTTTTAGACAACCTGATCTAGTGAAAGATGTCACTGCCCACGTCAGGGGTGTTGGACTAGTTAATCTTCAAGGTCCTTTCCAGCTCAAGCCATTCTATGATTCTCTGAACATGCAAGGTAGCGTGTGATGAAGAGATAACCTCCGAATAGCTGAATTTGTTTTTTTATTGCTACCAATGGAAATTTACACAATGGCAAGGAGTTACAGTGACCACAAACAAATAATTAATAAGATTGTGGATCTGAACCTTACTATATTATATATTCATCCCTAAATTGCTTCATTCTTTGTTCTCCCTGTAGACATACCCTATTGGAAACATATGAAAAGTTCCAAACATAAATGGCATGTCCCTAATAAATAAATGATTATGCTGGGAGCAGCAAGAATATTTCTCTGTTTTCTTTCAGCTACTGTTATGCAAGTGTTAGCAATTTTCACAACAGTTCAGAATTCCCATACCCATCTGTAGTGATTTCCCTTAGACACCCATAAACCCATTTTCTGAATTTTTTAATGTATTTTTAACTGTGGTAGAAGAAATACTCAATTCATCTGATGTGCATAAAGCATACTACTTTGTCAAATCGTTTTTAAACTTCAGCAGTGAGTGCAGTAACATTAATTATAGCCGTGTACCTTGCTCTGCTATTTCAAACTGCCCACTTTATTTATCTAAGATGCTCCAGTATCTTCTATCACTCTAATCACTAGCAAATTTATGTTACTCTTTTACCTTTTCATGCTTGCCATGGCAAAATATGTAATAATAGTCTGTAATTAAATCTTCTTCAACTTACTTTATCACTGTACATCTTCTCTATCCATTTTTGTCTTTCCACCCTCCATCAGATGATGAAACTGACAGAAAGGAAAGATACTGCTTGAGCTGCACAAATGCTTATGTGAAAACTAATCTGAAATTAATCAAAAAAAAAAAAAAACCAACACATTAAATTAATCTAATATTTAATGAAGCTCTCAAGTTTTAGGATGTTAAGCCTAGTTTGGCTGCATTTGAATTGATTGTTATTCAGGTTCTGCAGTGATAGTAAGTTTGATTAGAAAGTGAAGTTTTTTGCTTAAAGTAACATAACATAAAAATTGTGTTATAGTGAATCATTAGTAACATAGTAACATAGCAATTTCACCTTGGCTGTGTTGAAAAATGTTCAAACAGAAGGATCAATTCCATCCATCTTTTTTTTTTTTTTTTATATATATATATTTTTAAGCCATTGGAAAGCACTTTCTTCATTTTAGTCCTGATCTCATACTTGTCTTTAGTAGTGACAAGAAATGTTGTTAAACTAGAGTAAATTTCTAAAGGAATGAACTATGTGACTGATAAAAGTAATGGGTGAGCAGAGATCAAGAACAACTTCTGGCTTCTGATGAAAATGAAAGTGAAAATCTTTTTCAAAGAAAGGAAATCAATCAATCAAAGAAATTAAAATCTTTTATTGTATATTATCCAAAAGAATACAGGAATTGTGGAAAGGAATAGTAGGGATTGTTCCATCAATTTCTAATACTTAAAAAATAAAAAAGGCAAAATAAAGGTGAAATTTTTAGCTTTTTTTTTTTTTTTTTTTTTTTTTTTTGGTGTGTGTGTGATGGAAACTGGATGTGGTTGAATGAGAGTATCTTTATTAATTTTATATACAGAAATTTCAATTAGACTTCCCCTTCTAGTAAAATTTGTAGTATGTTATGAACATATGACTGACTTCCTCTGCGGGATGTTGCAATCTCATAAAACTCCTTAGGAACTTCTTGGAAGACGAAATTAAAGAATAGTGTCAGACTAAGTCCTATTAATTTCCTTATTAGGCACAAAAATTAAGAACAACAGAAATCAGACATTTCTCAAAAATCTTCAATGAGGATTTCAGGAATTTAAATGCAAACGTGATAATCAAAAACAAAAATAACAAAAAAACCCACCTTAGATTATAAGTAAATCTTCACTCTCATTTCACTTTCTGTTGTCATTGCCTTTCTCTATTTCTCTCTTCCTCTGTTGAGGCCCTCTGTTTTCTAATTTTACATAAGCGTTTGGATGCCACATTGAAAATATCTTCCTTTTTCTAGGCTTTGAGGAAATGTGTCCAACTACAAAATGCTATTATTATTATTATCTTTTTTATCCTGTGGAGTCAGTGAGGTTCAGACTGTGGGGTGGACATCTGTGAAGTTTCCTGTTTCACAAATCAAGACCAGCACCTCTAAATCCTTAAACAAACAAACAAACAAACAAAAACTCCTTCAGTCCTAGGGCAAGACATGTGAGAGGGTTTCTGACCTATTCTGGTTTTGGCTAGCCATGAAAGACAAAGTGGAAGACATGGTTATCAGCTGGAGCCTGTTGTCTGGTGAAGAGGAGATGGGGCCAACTTAGCAGACAGTAGAGTCACCATGGACAAGCCTTGGGTGAGCAGTTACCAACATCTCCTGCAGAACCACGCAGCTCCTTTCCCATTTTACCTCCCTTCCCTTTTCTTTTTTTCATCCATACATGCCTGGTTGCGTCAGGGCATAGTTCAAAGCTGGCAGTGAGTGCATAGCTCCAATTCTGCACTTGTCTGTGGAAGGCTTCAGACAGTTTTTGTGTTTCGTATTTCTCATCCTAGCCTAGATTGGTTACTTCCTGTCACTGTTCAGTCACCACAGCAAAATATAACAGATTAATCTTTGGCTTCTGAAGAGACGTGAAGCCCCAATGTATTCAACAGAATCCTAATGGATAGGCACTGGGGAGCCTAGAACTGGACAGAGTAATCACCAGGGCTGAGTAAATGACGAGGATCTCCTCCTTCAGCCTGCTGGAAGTGTTCTTCCTAATGCACCCCAGGGTACCACTGGATATGGGGAGCTGTAGTGTCTCAGAGAATATCCTATTTCTTGCTCGTCCTCATGAATGTAGCCTGTTTACTTCTTCCTGTAAGTCCTTGACCTGGTGACATAACTCATGAACACCACCACCACACCTACGGCAGAAGACATGACTGTCAGCCCCAGCTTCAGAGGGAAGCAACCCTGCAACCTGGGGCCTGCAGAGCTACATCCGCTGTCAGAAGGTCTGCCTGGGTGGAAGACTGACACAGCTGAAGCAGCAACTCCAACAGCGGCTGGGGCATGAGCTCTGTGGCATGTCAAAACCATACCTGAGGGAGTGTATGCTACTTAGACCAGAGGTGAAGGGACCTTGCCACCTTCTGAGTGAACTTCTGCACAAACTGCTCCTTGTTTAGCTGCACTCAGATGGTCACATAACAGTGCCTGGGTGCTGGGTTGTGTGTGCTTCATGTCTCCCACTTGGCCAGTGGAATTGTTCTCCTTTGAGGAGGGGCCCTCCTGCCATGGCTGCCTGCTCTGGCCTGGGCAATCCTTAGGGCTGCTTTTTGTCCCTCTGGGGGTGGCCACTGTTCTTCCTGGCCCTGCCCGTGCCTGTCATCTGCTCACGGGAGAGCTGTGGCTCCTGGTAGGTCTCCATGCTCTGCTGGGGTTTCCCTGGTGCTGGAACCCCCCCCCATGCACTGTGATCCCTCGCTGCGCTGTGGGCTGAGCCAGCACCAGAGCTGATTGCCTCAGTGAGCGACTTATTTAAAGATTTCAGCAAACAAATTTAAACCCATAGATACACAGGGTTTAGGGAGTAAATGCATGGTGGGCAACTGAAAGGCCATTCTGATGACTGTAGCTGTTGATTTTGTAGATAGATACCTGCAAACCTTTAGGTAAAAGCTTTTCTCCTACTGGACAATGACTTGACGTTTCCACTGTGCTGTAGCTATGTGTGCCCTTTAACAGGTGATGCCAGTGGAGCAGAATTATCACACGGATCCCATGTCCCACTATTTTTAATCTTTTAAAAAACTCTCTATATGCAAGCATAGATCCATCCATTTTTCCTTGAACGTCAGTCATCACGGCTTATACATGTATATGTGTGATTTCAGGAATGTGCACAATGAGACGACAAATCTCTTTGGCATTGAAGAGAGATGCAGAAACACTACCACAAAGAGCAACAAAATTCTGTGGTATCTGGTCCTGTTGTATGGTGTCTGTGGGGGCTGAGTTTGTACAGGTTCATCTCTGTAAAGAGTGGAAAGGTTTGAAAGCAGTGACAACTTGGTCCATCTCCTCTGGCACAGCAGAGAGGTATGGGGGATAAAAAAGACTGTTAAAAAGGCAAAGATAAAGATTACAACGAATCAGTGTGATGAGGAGGATATAGATGGAAACTTTGGCAAGATACTTGGAGCAGTAGTATTTGTTGTTGTGTTTCTTTTTTTAACAGTCTTCCAATACAAGGCAGGAAAATTAGATATATACTTTTTTTTTTTTTTTTTTCCAAAAGGAGTGGGATTAGTTTTAAATTACATATTTGTCTGTGATAGTGAAGTCTGTACTCACTGACTGAGATCCATCCCAGTCCTGTTTTGTGATCAGGTGCTGGTTTTCCTCTTTCTGAATATTGCTTTATGATTGGAGAATGGTAAGTGTATTGCTGCAGATACAAGAAGTTAGAAGGACAGACCAGACTCTGAACAATCTCTTTATAAATAGAAAAATAAAACCAGAATTCCTAACACACTTAAGTTCAAACGATGGCAGAATATAAAGAAATATACAGGATTTTAAGGCAGCCAGCAGCTCACAGTCCTGTGCTTGCAGCACAGCACTAAATGGAAGTGTAAGTTTGAGGACCATTGAACAGTGTTCCTCTCCCCAATGAATCACAATTACAGTAACACCTGGATTAATAAATTTGTGCTGATTCATCTGGGAAATTCACCTTGTTTAATAGCCCTCAAATTTCTAAATAAAGTTGTTTATCTGTGGCAGGTTGAACAACTTTGTCCCAAGCTGGGCTTCAGAGCTTGTAGAAAGACTTCTTCAAGACCATTTGAAGGACTTTTCCAGTAAAACTATGAAGTGCAGTGCTGCCCTTGTACAGGCTGCTCATGTTTCTCAAGTTCTGCAGTTTCATTCTCTGCAAATAACCTCATTAGGTTTACAGCATAATTCTAACATAGTAAGACTGAGATTTTAAACAAGCTTTCAGCTCAGAAAATACCTTATATATAGAAACATGAGAATTACAGCAGCTAGACTGTCTCTGAGGGATTACCAAATATCTAATTTATGTCTCACGCATGGAAGTGCTTGAGTCATACTGCTTAGGGATGTTTTGCTGATACATATGTGTTATTTCAATATTTTTTCATCTTTTGCCATTTTGTGCCTGACAGGTCACCCTTTGTAGAGTTAAATATTCCCTGTTGCTGTAAAGGTTGATTTCAGTCTCACACCTAAAGCTGGCTGTAGCTAAATTTACCTGATTTGTGCCACTTTGCCAAGACTTCAGTCCTCTCTTGTTGCTTTTCAATATTCAGACAGATACTGTTAGCTCTTGGATTATTTCTTTCTGATATGCAGTCTTACATCTTTAGGAGAGAGAAGCATGGAGATAGATTTCCACTGCTTCTACCAACTTGCAGATGGGAATCTAATTCCCATTGGAAGTTAAGCAACAAAGCATCCATACAGCACATGAG
Source organism: Aythya fuligula (assembly GCF_009819795.1). Taxonomy (NCBI): domain Eukaryota; kingdom Metazoa; phylum Chordata; class Aves; order Anseriformes; family Anatidae; genus Aythya; species Aythya fuligula. The sequence continues at coordinate 123,296,685 of NC_045560.1, read as the reverse complement.
ATCTTCCATCTGCCATGCTGTGTGTGAGAGGAGGGTAAGGACATAGCACAGGAAAGGTTGTGCAGCTGCCTGTTCTGTGTCAGGCAGAGCAAGAGGTGAGACACAGCATCACTGTCCTGTTTGCCCACATCCTGACATTTGAAATGTGTTTTACTGTCCTGCCACCATCTCTGACATTAAGTGAGAGCAAAACTGTGCAAAGAGTAGAAACATCTTCATCCACTCAGGCAAGGATGTGCAAATGACATTGAAAAAAAAAAACACACTATAAAAACTGAGGCTGATAGTTTGAGAGTCCTCTGAACTGCAGCTGAAATTCTCCACATCAAAAATCTGACAAACTCCACAAGTAGTTGGATGCATCTTAAATAGTTAATCAGTACATGCAGGTTTTTTTATTGAAAGTTACAAATAATTTAAATACATTTTTACAATTACCGATGAAGTTCCATTTTCCCACCTTTTCTACCTCTTTTAGACATATATGGTTCTGAACAGATTCAAACCTCTACAAGATTCCCTTGTATTTGTGTTTAAATGATGCCCACCTAGCATTATTTATGCAGTAAATTCCCTGCTTATTCTGCACAAATAAGACATGTCAAGAACAAACAGGCTCTGCATCAGTGATAAATGGCACTCTACAGGATCTAGGAACATGTATCATTGGGGTTTGTTGATTATTCAGGTGACATACGGTAGTGAGAGTGATTAACGCTGTACTGCTCAAATTCATCAGTGAATAAAAGCATTACATTACCGTGTTTCAGGCTGAAACAAGCTACTAAATCAGACTCTTGCAAGACAGCGAACATTCACTTTTCCTAAGTACTAAATAAACCTTGCATCTTTAGGTTAGAGGAAATTGGACATATGAAGAAATTGTAACCAATGCTATCCCTGTAATTTTGAAATGTGTTAGATTTTTAAAGAAGACTCCTAAAATTCACCAAGCTTTATGTCTGATTGTGAGCATGAAGGCAGTGAAGCTATGTATAGCTTTGAGAAAACATTGCAAAAATTATATTTTTTTGAGAAGATTCTTTAACTGACTTTTGAAAGAAATTAGAATGTTGGAAGGCAGAAAGGTATGGAAAACCAATGCCTGTAGTTTTTCAAGTATATTTGGGAAAGGAAAAAATTGAACCTTTATCAAGCACAAGAAATATGAAACCAGAAAAGTTGTTCAGTGTATGCATGAAGGGAATAGCCTACTCTTCCATTGTGGATTTTTCACTTCTACACTGGTGAAAAATCAACAAGAGCCTGTCTGGCTGAACTGGACTGATGAAGTTAGGCACCTCATTCACCATTTATTAACCCAAATTCCAGTTCCTTCAGCAGCCAATATGAAAGAGTCATCAGAGCATTTTTTTTCCTGCAGTTTACCGTGTACACTGAAAAACTACATTACAGCTCAGGGTAGGAAAGTGTCATGGATTTTTTTTTGAGGAGTTTAAGGGCTATTGCCATGCAAACAGTCCAATGTTAAAAATGGTCTAGCTATGTACTTTAGAAAGGCAGGAAATCTACTTTCCAGATTTAAAAGGCTTGTGCATAGGTTGCTTTGGGAGAGCTCAGGAGAGTAACTGTCACTTTCCTGACATTTTAAAGAAGGCACCTGAGACCATTCTAGAAAATTCTGAAATATATATGTTTTCTTCTCCCTAAGAAATGTGAGAATCTGACATATTTAACAGACATGCATGTATACACTGCTAATGAAAAACTTCAGAACTAATAAAAATCTTTCTGAACTAGCTTTTCTGTGGCATGTGTGACATCTACTGAATACAAGACAGTGATGATATGAAAGTTTCATTGGCACACATTTGGGCTGACCTACATATAATCATTGTGCCTTCCTTACAGATGAAGCAACGTCCTAAACAACTGACAATAAATCCTTTAGGTCACACCAGATCTTCAGCTGGTAGGAAGTGTGAGCAATAGCAGAAAACTGGCAAGTATATCTCATCTGGTTTTCAAAGGGTGGAAAAGTAATTGCTTCCCAAAAGTTTAGTGGATACATTGTTTTTTGTGTGTGTGTGTGTTTTTTTTTTTTTTTTTTTTTTTTTCTTCCCTATCTCAGAACAACAAACTATTTTAAAAATACATAACTTACAGTTACAAAGCCTATCTTGGCCCTGACTGAGCCAAGTAGCTAGGAAAATAAGGAATGCCTTCATTTCAATTGAAAAGATTGAAGGGAAATGTAACAGCAGTCTTCAAGCTGTTACACAGCTGAGATCCATGCTGCAAAGTGAATAAATCTTTCTAATGAGAGGAATGGATAAGCATGGGTTGAGTGACATGTGGAAAACATGGTAGTTCCATCTCTGGAGGCTTTTAAGATGAAGTTAGCCACATATCTCTTGGGAGTTGTTTTTAGTACAGCTGATCTTGCTTACACATGCAGTGGGGCGCAGCAGATACCTGAGCTCTGGTTTTCCTGCTCAGACAAATCTGTCTCCACATTTATCTGGTGCGAATCAGGATTGCTGCCTGTGGTGCAGAAACGATGCAGCAGGTCTTGCGAATTCAGGTCCAATCCTGAGAAGGCTTCCAGTACTGCAGGGCTTTACCAACAGTATTAGAAGTGTAAACATGGTTTATCAGGCACAGGGGAGGCCTGAACACAGGTTTCCCACATCCCAGGTGATTAGTCTAATCACCAGGATAGACAAATAGCTGCCTTCTCTATGATGTATATAGTTATTTGCACAAAACCACTCAATTAAGGATCACTACTCCATTATAACCAAGCAGTTAGGACACTAACTCAGGCAGATGAATTTCCTAAGTGTTGGGCCCTCTAACCATGATTCGTGCAGAACAGAAATCCTACCCTAAAAACAAGTAGCCATCCTCATAAAGGGTGTTTTCATGCAAAAATTGAGAAAAGCATTGGCGTCAATGACTTGAAAATTTCTCACAATTTTATTTCTTTGAAAAAGCCTGTGCCCCTTCTGTACATCTAATTTCAATCTTGATTATCTCCTACACATTTGCTACTGTTACATTTCCAGCTCTCCAGAAGGCAAGCTGGCGAGGTTCTCCCCTTCTGGTTAACAATGATCACTTCCCAACCTTCATGACATAGATTGTAACTCCACATTTGGGATGGAAAGAGCTGTGCTTCCCAATAGCTGCTGCTTACAGGGTAACAGAGTTTTAAATTAAATCTCTGCACCTAGCTTTCATATATTAAATGCAAGGAAAGCTCCTATGAATCAAGCCCCCACTAAGAAAAAAAGATTTTAGGGCCATTATCAGCTTTTCTGGTATCTTGTCAGGCTTGCAATTTCTTTAGCTTTGCCTTCGGGATTGCTTGGTTTTGATTTACAAAATCAAAACCTGCCCCTGTGCTTGTTTCTCTTTTTCTACTCTCCCTGGTAGGTTACAGAGATATTCTTTAGACCACTATTGGCAAAATAATGCATGCTAGGTGTCTTTTCCAAGGTCTGAAACTTGTCCCAATCCAGTGCTGGCAAGTCTCTCTGACTTGCAAAAAAAATCTGCTCCTGTCGCTTTTCCTTAATTGGATATTATCCAAATTTCATCAGGCTCCTAGTTTTGCCCAAATTATGTTTGTCTGGTCCTGCCACCAGTAATCTGATCTACACCATCAGGTAATTTTGCCCACCTATGACTGTTAAAAGAGCCTGGGATCTGGTTCTGGCTCTGTTCCCACTGAAAATTTCCATTCAATTCAAAAGCAGCTGGATGAGATCATTTGTTTGCAAATCAAGGAAAGGCTTTAAAGAGTGATGTCTCTTCCTAAATACATTGGAGATATTTGGAAAAAAAAAAAATCTGCTGATTATTTTTATACTAGGATGACTGAAATGTGAGCTAGATTAGGAGCAATCCAGTTAGCATTTAAAAAAAGCCAAAAATTGCAGTCTAAATGCCAAAGATGCAACTGTAGCCCACTATTAATTAATGTACAAATGAGTTATGACATAACAAGTTACTGCTATAAATGGCCTGTACAAAAAAGAGTGTCAATGTATAAATGTTGCAAACCATTTTTAGGGTGGCTAACTGCACGCTCTTTTGTCTGCAAGAGCATTGGACAAGGCAACAAAGGCTGGTCAGAGTGCCAGAGGGCTGGTGTCCCAGCAGCAGGCTGTGTGGGTGCTGAGGGATGCTGAAAGTGCAGCCAGAGCATGGCTTGCCACCGTGGCTTAACAGGTAACCAAGACATAACAGTGCCTTTCTTTTAACTGCTTCATGATATAGGTAGGAACAAATTACTTTCTGTTGCTGCGTATAAAAGTTTTCAAGGCACTCTTTTTTCTTTTCTTTTTCTTTTTTTTTTTTTCTTTTTTTTTTTTTTTTCCTCTCTCCATGACAGACTAAAGAACTCATTGGTGCTGTAATGAAAGGCAGACTGCGTTCCCTGTCATGTCAAGAACGCTGCATCGGGAAAGTCGACATGATTTCATGGCTAATGATTCACTCGCTAATATCAATGTGGGCTGCAGTGAGGATAACCAAGTTGAGCTGTCTTAGATCAAATGATTCAATTAGGCCAGCTGTCCCTATTTGTCATGGCTCAACTCGCTTTCAAATTACCTTTCCAAAGTGTGTACGTGCCTTAGCATAGAACTTAACAGCTCGACTGTTTTACAAAACAGGGATATTTAGGCATGATGATACGGGGAAAGAAAGACATCCCTTTTCATCTGCACTGAATATTTTCCTTAGCAGCTACAGTATGTATTTGCCAGGGTAAACTTTAAACATCACAGTCAAATGTGAATCACTTGACTCTCTTGACAACGCTCTTTTGGATTTCTAGACTGTCTTTGGGCAGATTAATGAAAAAGAAATGAAAAACTAATGATGTGTGTGTGTGCACAAGGGCAACTGACACAAAAAGGAGCAAAGGGTTCATAGAAACCAATAAATAAGTGCATAGTCCCTCAGATGGATCCTACAGATGTAAACCAAGCCAAAGTCAATAATGCCCAATGATCAATCATATGATGCCAAGTTAGAAGCTGTTCTGCAGTGTGTTGGTTATCTCAGTTAACCTACTGATTCGCTGACGTTCTCTGTGGGAGAAGCAGCTTGCTGTCCCTGGGCAGCAGCCCTCAATGCCACAGCGGTGAGCGCTTTGCAGGGACAAAGTGGAGCTGGTGGTTGGCAGTATCAGTGTGCAGAGCCGGGGCTGAATAGGCGTGGAAATTAAATTACCCTTGGTGGTGGTCCCTGCAGTGTAGGACAAGGAAGCTTTTCCTGCTGAGGCTGATGCAGAAAGAAAGCAGTGGCTCTGCTTGCAGAGCTTTCACCTCAAGGCATCCATTCTCTCCTTAGCACTGCCGAGGTGGTAAATGGGTGAAAGAACCACCTGGATATACCTGAAACAGATGAAAGTTATTACAAACATACTATCACAGCTGTTAATAAAGTATCACATATTTCCTGTAGTTGGATTTGGCTCATAATTTGGGCCTTCCCTCTTTAAATATTTTAATAAGATTCCAGTGGTGTCTGAAAATTATCCCCTGCTGTCTCTATAGCTTGTTTTGCACTATATATATTTATTTTGCCTAAGCTCTCTCTGGCAATCATACCAAGTTGGAAAATAGCAGTAGTGTTTACTAGAAAAATAAGACATTTTTTCCCGGCTCTGCACTGAATATCTTGTAATTGTTGAATAACTTGTAATGCTATTGAACAAAATATACTATTGGTTTGGAAAAATGCTATAATAGCAAAGTATTTTCCATTTATCTAAGAGGAACAGTTAAAACTGGAGCAGGCTGAACTTTGGTTCTGAAAACTGTGTGAAGGCCTGTCTTTTTATCACCCACATCTGTAACTGAAAATAGAAACATCAAGTTAAAAAGTGTTATTGAAATACTAAAAATCAGAACATTCTGAGCCGTTCTGTTTAGAATTTGTTCATCTTCTGATCAGTTATGCTGTTAAGCAGCACTCTGTGGAGTCCTTTGAAATGATTGGTAGGAGACACTAGGCATGCAAAGAATATGCTATTTCGATGCTATTAAGCAGAGATACAATAAATCCTCATTTGAGTTGTACAGCCCAGAACAGCTCTCTGGGTCCTTTTGTTCAGAGCCACAGTTAGGGTTATAGACTGCTGATGTTTCTGTCCTGGTGCAGAGTTAGGAGGCAGTGAAACGGTGAAGTCTCTGTCTCCAGAGCTGGTCCTTGAAGATACTTGTGGCAATTAAGATGTATATATCTAAAACTTTCTCATACGGAGTCTCAGAGTTTCCTTCCTTCCTTCCTTCCTTCCTTCCTTCCTTCCTTCCTTCCTTCCTTCCTTCCTTCCTTCCTTCCTTCCTTCCTTCCTTCCTTCCTTCCTTCCTTCCTTCCCAGAAGCCTGAGGAAATGCCAGCTTCAAACCAATATGACTCAGCAGGTTTATGAGAGAGTAGGTGGAGCACTACTCTCTCCTGCCTGCCCTAGCATAGATGTGCTGCTAGTTTGTATTCAAGCCCAAATAGTTCTCTGTGCAGTCTTGCAAATTTTCTCTTCCTCATTCCTGTTCTTTTATTTCAGTGAGAAGGGGAAACACAGATTATCCTCTGGAATCAAGAGAACGTCAGACTTCTTGAGTCACGATGTTAAAGCAATCAGCAATATTTCTCAAAGAGAGCGTGTGAGACTAAATGTGTGTGATTTCCACACAGTAATACTGTGTGGGTGGCTACTTTCATTCTCTGCTTCCTCTCTCCCATTTCTAGTTCTGCTCAACGATAACACAATGGTCAGTACAATGTATTTGTCCCCTCTTTATTTTGAGGAAAACTTGCTGCCAGGGTACCACAATCGACTAACACATTGAAGAAACACATAGGAGCTCTGCTCCTCAGACCCTCCTGGTGCAAGAAAGAAAACCTTTCCTCAAACAAAGCACACCATGTATGTGAGATATACCCTGAGGTAATTGTCCTGCAGCTTCAGAGTGAGCTTGCAAAGTTCATGGCACAAAGGGTCTACAATGCCTAAGCTGGCCTTCTGCTCTTGTAAAATATATGTGTCTAAGTGTGTAAAAGTAACAAATCTATTTATGCAGCCTGACCCATACATACCCAGTACTAAAGAGAGTCCAATATACAACAATGCAATATTAGTTGAATGCAAAATATTAACTCACAAGAAGTAGAATGTAGGTTGCCTGCTGTCTAAATTAATAAACACAGGTAAACAGATTTACCAGCCTTATGTCTGGTATTTATATTTGTTAATTAATTCAGCTAATCAAAAACATGATGTGTTTTGCAGTTAGAAGTCTCTGGCTTTGACTGCAAGAGGCATAGCTATGGGTGGGAAGACTATGGAGCTGAAAAAAGTGAAAGATTGGGTGTGGGCTCTAGTGGAACACTTTTTCAGAGGGGAGAAGAATGGGTATGAGTTCTGTCAGGAAATGTGTCCTGACCAAACCATTGTGTTCTTCTCTTCTCTTCTCTTCTCTTCTCTTCTCTTCTCTTCTCTTCTCTTCTCTTCTCTTCTCTTCTCTTCTCTTCTCTTCTCTTCTCTTCTCTTCTCTTCTCTTCTCTTCTCTTCTCTTCTCTTCTCTTCTCTTCTCTTCTCTTCTCTTCTCTTCTCTTCTCTTCTCTTCTCTTCTCTTCTCTTCTCTTCTCTTCTCTTCTCTTCTCTTCTCTTCTCTTTTCTCTTCTTTTTTCTTTTTTTTTTTTTTTTATTTTTTCTTTTTTCTTTTTCCGTTTGCTAGGTTTTCAGCTTTCTTATTCCTAATATATTAATCTTAGCGATGAAGTAGGATCTAAAGAAAATGACACCTTCCTTCCCGAGAATTTAAAATGCAAAGACTCCAAAATAGATTTGGGACTATGTTAAAAAATTTCCTTGGGTTTTGCCTTGAAAAATACCATTTAGTGCTTATATTTAATCCTCCCTCCATTTTTCTTTTCCATTTTTTAAATATCACTTTGGGTTGTGAGTGTGTGTGTAGAGGAGAAGGGAAAGGGGTGTTTCTAGACTACAGGCTCTGCTCACTTGGAATAATGTTTGTTTGCATGAGTAAACCAGCTAAAGTGGCTATCACTGAAGTCATAACTGGGAGATGAAACCAGTTGGGACTATTCCCATGTGAAGTGAGTCAGGTTGCTGAATCAGGACCATGTGTGAATTTTTCTGTGTCCCAAAGGTATTTTTTGCTTCACTTTAGAAAAACTGTACTTCTAGAGCACCAGGCAACAAAAGCCTGGGAATCTGAAGTTCAGGGGGACACAATATCCTTTTCCTTCTCACCTTTCCCTGACAGTGCCTTCCTGCACTGTGACTACAAATAGTGATTTTTTAAATTCTAGGTTTTTAGCAGTTTGATAATTTGGTTCTACTTTTGCCCCAGTATATGATACTTGTAATTTTTATTTTTATTTTTATTTTTATTTTTATTTTTATTTTTATTTTATTTTTTTTTTTAATCTAAGCATCCTCCTTTGTGCCTGGTTTTATTATAAAGACAACAAAGAATTACCAGGTGTTAATTGTGTTCATTGTGCAGTATGTATTTTATCTTCTTCTACAACAAAACCAAACTGGAGGGTGTAAAAACAGAAAAAATATGAGAACTGTGAAGACATTAAATGCATAAAAAGGACCAACTAATGTGTGTCAGCTCAGCCAGATGCCCAAGGCTAAATCTCTTGATGTGAGATGGTGATTCAGCTGTCAAGGTGCCTGAGTAGACTTGTGGTCATCATAATGATTGGCTATGGATTTTTTATTTTTTTATTTTTTATTATTTTTAGAAAGGCAATAAACAGAAAAGGTCAAAGTTATTCAAATGAACCAACAGCCCATTTTGGTGAAAATATAGCAGGGCTCGTTAACTCAATTCACATCTTTTGTGTCAGTTTTCTAACATACCATACATCTGGAAAAATGCAGTGATTTGTAAAAGACATAATGTGCCTCTTTCCCCCAAAGGTTTTGTTTACTGTATGTAATAAAATACGATACAGTTTTCCAAGGAGATAGGATCTGATAATTTGTTTAGATATAATATGAAAGTATCAGTCTGTGAAATGAACAACATAAAAACTAAGCAAATGCTTGAGATGTGTCAGCTAACAAAATGACAAGTTCCAAAGTGTGCATTCAAGTGAAAATAAAAGTCTTCACTAACATATATATTACTTAAAATAAGTCTCTCCAGACAGTGTCTAATATTTTGATGTTGATTGACATTACTGAGGTTGTATTTTACTGTGACAGAGACCTTCCTACTCTGGGCACAATTTACCTCCAGTCAGCTGAAAATCTAAATAATGAACATATAACTCAGGTTTTCAGGTATCACAAAGTATCAACCCTTCATAAGAACATGCACATCAAATCAGACCAAAGGTTCCCATCTAGTTTGACATGTTGTTGTTGGCTAGTACTGAAAGTCTGGGCAAACCATGTAGAATTGTCTTAATCTGGAGTAGTGGTTACATCATATTTAACTCTTGGTTTTAACCTCAGTACATTTTCCTTCATAATCCTTTGTTGCAGTTCAGATTAGCAGTCTTTAGTTTTGGAATATACAGCATGTGTGTCAGAAGTTTGTGATTCAACCCCCACTTTTTCCCTTTAGCTTGTGCAGGTGCTCTCAGTCATTAAAAGCAACTGTTTGTTGGAGTATGCTTTTGCAAACTGTCAGGAAACAAATGACATTTGTGAAAAGCAGGTTTTACTTTTCTTGTTACAAATTGGAGACAAATATGTCTAAGAAGTGGTCCAGCTAAATATATATGATTTATGCCTTATCTATGTCAAGACCTTACACTGGCCCCAGTGTATGATTTTCTGATTTTAAACCAAACAAATTAGTTGCTTTATTCTTTGTAATTAATCCTAATTGGAACAAATATTTTCACCTGACAGTGAGCTGCTTTGCTCTATAGTCATGCAGGCCTGTTTCAAGGTTCTCCAAGTGGCACCCCACCCATAACTGCTATCCTTCTGAGTGAAGCCAGCCTTGGCAGATGGCATTCAGATGGCTCGGCTTTAGGCTCCCTGTATAATACAGAGATTAGGAGCTAGTTTCTCTAGGTTTGCTATAAATTCAGCCTCCAGAAGGTAATTTAGGGTTAACTTAGACTAGTTTACATACCCAGGTTGCTACTTGCAATGAGATAGTGTGAATACCTCCACTGCAGCCTCAAGTCATATTACTGGGTGCCCTACGAAAATGTAGAGACGCATCTTTCCCCTCATTGAACTAAAATGACTGCTGCTTGTATTCACAAGAATTATGAGCAGCACTTTCATAGTTTGTCATGTGGATGGCTTGACAAGAGATGAAAACCAGTGTGAGTAAAATAAATGAGCTTTGGTGCCAAGTTAGGAAAGCTCCTGAGATTTTTTTCAGATGCTGGACTTGCACTAAGGTCACTGAGATGGTTTTTTCATCGGAGACTAGAGGGGTGAGAAGCTGATCTGAGTGTGGCTAACATGACTAACAAATGACTAACTGGAGAAGCAAAATGGACACAGTTTACTTTCATTAAATTGGTACAACCAGTGTAAATGGGTAACATCAGTGTAAATTCCTCGTGCATATGTGGCTTGGAATTGAAAAGCACCTGAAGAAAGCAGCAGGATAATTGAATATCACTTTACTGTATCAGAAAGCTTTAATATAGCTAGAGTAGACTGTTTAACCTTTTAAAAAAATAAAATTGCGTAGTGTAGACGGTAAAAAAAGAACAGATTTTCCTTGCAAAAGATGCAAGTAGGCTATTTGCCGAAGGCCTAAACCATTCACTGAGTGTTCAGCTGCATTATAACTCCAGCTCTCAAGAGCTCATGGCAGCCCAAGCAGTGAATGCTGTGACTGCAAGGGGTTAACAGACAATTTATGTAAAGTCTTCGTATTCTGCAAAACGAAATGTGCATGTGAAATGGAAAAAAAAAAAAAAAAAAGGAAAAGATTATATTTGTCAGCTGTGCTACCATATGTTGCTCTGGCGGAAGCACAGCAAAATGGTGACAATTTCTATTTTATTGAATGAGGATCTGTGTTGATTTCCATTATTTGAGAGCTTCTCTGGACAAACAGAGGTATCTTCATTATCACATAAAACTGTGCTCACCAGTAACCTAGCATATCCATGGCTACAGGGTGACCTGGGATCTCGGTCTCCTTGAAAATAAAATATCAGAGAATCAGTTCAATCCATCTGCATATTTTAATGGATTTAGCCCTTGGAGGGCATGGGGGAATAGTCTTGTGAAAAGATAAGTGGCAGATACAGGAAATACAGACAAATTTGAAGCTCTTTAAAATCTGAGGAGAACTTATCTCATCAGCATGATTAAAACAAGTGTGTGTAAAGGCTTTGGTGGTTGCTGACTACTCTCAGCCATCTGGTCATGCTGGGAGGCAAGGCTTCATGGTTTGGGCACAGAGCTACACGAACGTAACTAAATTTCTCTTGGACATAGGCTGATATGTTTGCTTGGCTCCACTGTGTCATGTGGGCTTACTTGTTAGGGTTTTGCAGAGTAAGGGGCATCTGTGCCATTCCTTTTTTCATGTTATAGAGATGTCCTAGAAGACGTTATTTATTATTCTAGGATCACACCATTCTCTCAAGATTTTTCTCAGCATGCTAGGACCACAAGGTGTGAGTTGCAGCGAGGTGGGTGCTAAGTGTTGCTGAGCATCAGGGGCTCTCCTTGATTCCATGCGCTCTGCAGGTGCACAGTGTCTCTGCTGGCCATATGTCAAATGCACGGCATGACAAAATAGTTCCATGGGGCACTAGAAATGATGCTCATTTACCTTCAGGACAGCAAAAGTTAACATTTTGTTGCTTCTCCTGCTTAATGTTACTCAGCACCCCTTGAGTGTCTCTGTTTCCAGTGACCACAAAGGTTTTTTAAGCTTTCTGTATCAACCCTGCCTCTGAAGTGGCACCATCATTTACAGGATAATGACACCACTGGGAATTAGAGTACATATATTTTGCCTCAGCAAAGACACCAAGCTGGTTTCAGCTACCTGAACACCCAGGCCAGGGAGGTGGAGGAGTGCCTTACAGCCCTGGCATGAGATGTGCCACCATGAACAGCCCAGTTGTATCCGTGTGGTGCTGCATCTAGCCTTTAATCCTTGTTAAAAACAGTTAGGCAATAAGCAAGCAGGCCTAGCTTTTGTCTCACCAGTTTTGGCCTTCCAGAGCAGCAACCAAGCCCTGAGCGTCTCACCCTCATGTTAGTGTGCTGGGTTATGTGGCCCAGGCATGAGAGGCCCAAGCAGGAATGGCTGGGTTGTGTCCTCTGGGTGCTGGAGTGCAACATACTTAGAGAGCAGTGCATGTTGTTTTCCACAGGTAAGGTTAGCAGTACATGGTTCTTGGTCAGGCTGCGAAGTAAAGAGTAGACACGAGGGCTTCTTACCTTGAATATCACTTGGGGGAATTAAACAGTTCAAATCACCTTGATTTTCCTACATACCCAAACAGAAAAGGGATTTGAATGCATAACCTGAACATTCACTGCCATAATGGGTGGGTAAGTAGGTAGGACAAATATTTGCTAGATATGGACAGTTATTTGCTAACAGATATGGAAAAAATCTTGATTCCTTGCAGTAACTTATATGGAGGTGTGTTTGCTTGAGTATTGGTGCATATCATCTGATTAAGGCCATTTAAGCTGCTTTGCAATTTTTATGGTTATTGCATGCTTTTTTAACCTATGCTGGTTGCTGTTTCTAATGCCTTTCTGCCTTGTACGGTTATGGCATTTTTAGTGGGTGATATTTCTCTTTTTGACAGTGATTGAGAAGCCCGTGACTGTGATTTGCTTTTAGCTCACTTGGCCCAAAAGGTGGCACATGCACGGTGTTTGCCACTGCAGTAAAGTTCTTGTGTCTTGTGTCTTAACCTTGCAACTCTCTTTTGGTTTTATGCACTAAATCATCTATGCTGTGCAGTGAGTTAACAACCTTGCACTGAGCAATCATGGAGCAAGCTTGCATAGGTTAAGCTTTTTTCCCCCTAAATCCTATTATTTAGTTCTGTGGGCGATATATATTTTTTAATAAAGTGATCATCCTTCATTGAGAAAATAATAAAATTATTTTTCATTCCAGCAGAAGATGCACCTTGCTATTTGTCCTTTTAATTGCCTTTCTGAGGACACATTTAATTTATGCTGTTTCTTTTTAGTATTTTGAGCTTGGAAGAGAATAAATGAGGACATTGCTATCGTTTACTATCACTATCACTTGCTGGTAAAGAGAATAATATTTTTCATTGTTTCTGTCCTAGGTTTTTTCAGTCTTGGTATTTGCTTTCTGAGTGCTGTTGTACATCAAAGAAAAGTTCAAAGCAATATGTCCACAATATGCTTAAGTTTAGGAAAAAAGAGTAGTCTTCCTGAAATGGAAACATAAACTCATAAAGTTTAGTATTTGGCACTACTCGTAACTATTTCTCAGACAACAATTTACAGGACCTCTTAAAGAGTCGAAAAGCTGCCTTTCTTTTTAATTATACTCTCAGATCTTAAAGTGAAACCTGGACAAATAACTTATCTTTTACCAAATTAACTGAGCTGATCTGTAAGTAAAATAACCTCCTAGGCTACATATGTTAGGTAGAATATTTTCAGTGTCTAAGTTTTCATTAAGGAAGGTAGTATGTGACGGAGATCATCTTCAGTGTGTGTCTCTGTACAGGTCTCTCCATACATCACTGTGCATGTGCTACTGATTGTGAGTCTATGTCATGACTGCTGTCTATGAAACAGAATAAATTAATCATTTATTTAAGATACATGTTTTACTGCAATTTGACTGCCATTTATATACAGTTCTCCTTTTAAATGTAAACATATTAAAACTTACATTTAAAACTATGACAGCATATGTTTAGACATAACTTCCAATAATCTATTTAAATAACTCAGTATGAGTAAAACTTGAACAACGCATCTTTAAAGAAAGTCTGGGAGAAATCATTAGTTCTGTCTGAAAATGAAGTGGAAAAAAATCCTGAAATATTTTTTAACTACAAATCATCAATCCTGTTTATAATAAATCAGTCATTTTGAAATGTAAGTTAGTATTGATATTTTTATGCACCTTATTTAAAATAAATTAACTACTATGAATCTTCAGTGTTAATTTTCTGCATTGTTAACTGAATTTTGATATCCACCCAAAAACAGGTTGGCACAAATGTGAATAAAGACACAATCTAGTAAATAGGAAAGGTGGTTTAACATAGTGTTTCATAATAAAATAAACACAAAGACAATACAAGTACATTAAGCAATATAATTGCTGTAACCACTATGTTGTTCTGAAGAGAAATTCCAAATTTATTGTAAAAGTGACTTTAGAGCATATTTATTTTCAGCTAATGGATGCCAAAAGGTGAGTCAAAATTCTCAAAAGGGGAAAAAAAAAAAAAAAAGAAAAAAAAGAAATTGAAAGATGCAGCTCACATTAGAGTTTCCTTATTGTGTTTGGAGTGAAGTTCCTGTGTGTCACCCTGTTTGTGCTATGAGCATAACCTTTGAAACTTGTGAGGCAAGTATCTCATCTCCAGTTAGAATGTCATCAACATGTTCATGCCCTTGAAGGAAGATTTTGCTGTTGCCATATCTTTTGTTAGCTGGTGGGACAGAGTTCTGTACACAGGTATGGAGACTGTGACCCTTCTTATGATTCATTTGGTAGCCACTCTGAAAGCGTATCATGGAATTTGCTTCAGATTTTTTTTTTTTTTTGGGGCGGGGGGCGGAGGGGAAGTTTGCCTAGAAGCTTCAAAAGTAATAAAAAAAAATCCTCACAAATTAAAAGAACGTTATTAACATTGCAAAACAGAATTTTGAATGTCAAAATTAAAGTTGTCTCTGGCAAGCTGTGGCACCTTCAAAGGCATGTATTAATATGCCATCTTTTATTATATGAATCACTTTCTTCCCTTGGGTTTCATCTCATGCCCAGGTCAGATCTACTTTTTGTCCTGTGGAAAGATTCACTGTGTAAGCAGAGTGGTTTGTAAGTAGTATGATGGTATTTGGCTTAGTCAAATGTAGAGAAATCTTGAGAAGAGTTATAAAAAAATGATTTCCAATTGATAGAACTGTGTTGGTAAATGTAAAGTCATGTACACCTCAAAGAATAGTAAAAACTACATATTTGAATATCCACTCTTAAATAGTAAGACATTAATGAAAATTCAGCTTTAATATCTGTTATTGATATACTATTATAGTGGAAGAAAATGGTGGTGTTTATAAGTAATTTTTAGAGAAAAAGAAGGGAAAAGTTTGTAAAACTACATATAAATATATATCATTTGATGTGTCTTACTGTAAAACGTAACAGATGAGCCTTATTACCAAAAAAGATCTAAGAGATGAATATAAGGTCTTGGGAAAAAGGAGGAAAATGTTGAGGTGCATGTCAAACTTCTATCTGACGAGATGAGGGAAGCCTGGGTTTACTCAGAGAGGACAAATGAAAGAATCATAGAATCATAGAATGGTTTGGGTTGGAAGGGACCTTAAAGATCACGTAGTTCAACTCCCTTCTATGGGCATGGACACCTCCCACTAGACCAGGTTGCTGAAAGCCCCATCCAGTGTGGCCTTGATCACCTCTAGGGGTGTGGCATCCACATTATTAAGAAAATACATTAGATAAATGCAAGTCATGAATGGTTGAGAGAAGGTGCCCCATATATTCATATTTTTCTTTCTTCATAATAGCAAAAAAACAAAACAAAACAAAAAAATGTGATACATTTACATGTGACATGAGGGAATTCTCTGCATCACTCACAGCTGATCTACATGCAGGATATTAGTAAGTGTAATCTAATATTTTGGATGAATCATGTTTATAGATGTGAAGAGTCAGAGTTATATTAAGGATGTAAGCACCTTTTTGAGAGAGAAAAGTCTCATGTTTTATGACATGAGCCAGCCCTAGCTCCAAATTTAATAGACTTTAAAAATCAGCTTTCTTGAAATATTATATTCCTGTCATGTTCACTGCAAAGTGCTCTGCTCCATTTTCTGAAACTCTTTCAGAATACTTTTTATGACGACCTCTCAGCTGAGACATTGCATGTGTCCAGTCCAGGCCCGGGTCCTATTCTAGTCTTCTTGCAGAATCACATGTAGAAAGGGGATTCAAGTGTAGGAACTGAGTCCAGATATGTCATAGCAAAGGCTGCCTAAGCCTAGAGAATTGTTAACTGATTCCTATCCAAGCACTCACATGTAATTTTATTTTGTGACTTAGAGTTGGTATTTACCAAACTTAAGAACTGATGTAAAATGAATCTATGGGTTTTCAGGATAATATTTGAGTGGTGCACCTAGTTTATAATTTTTTTTTTCTTGTAAAGTATTTTGTACTAGAATCAAATCTGTGTTTCCTACTCTTGAAAAAAAAAAAAAAAGAGCCAATATTAAATGATCCTTCCAACTTTGCTTTGTATGTGTAGAAACAGCACAGATTCAGTACAGTTTACTTTCTGCAATGTGAATGTTGCTCTAACTGGGGACCAACTAACCTGAGGAGATGTCCATATGGCATCTCTATGGAAACTGAGGATGGCAGATTCAATGCATCATTGTATCTGATAGCCCAAGCCTTGTAACATTTATTTAGTATCAGGAATCCAGCCTAAGAGGTTGGTTGAATGCTGTGACTCACTGAGTTGAAAGGAGTATGGATAATCTTCTACATGGGACAGCAGAATATTTGAAACACAGGGCTGAAAGATGACTGAAGAGACCAGCTAGCACAACTGGTTGCTCTGACAGAGGACCGAGTATAACTTAGCAAGCTCATATGTATTGCACACATATCTAAAGATGAGACAGCTTTACCTGTATATCTACAGATGAGACAGCTTTATTTGTAACACTGCATTTGGCTCCCGCACTAGCCAAAATGATAAGTGGGCACTGTGGGGCTGCTAAGAGGACTGAGAGGAGAAATTAAAAGACAAGCTTGCTGGAAACCCTCCAGAGCCTGGAAAAACACTAAAAGAATACCTTCAGGAATATGTTAATCTCTGGAGAAAGCTATGGCTGAGGCCACTTAAATCACCAGTTTAGATAAGGATAAGTAGGCATTTTTGCTGAATTTATTTTGGGAAGATTTTCCTTGTATGTATGAAATGTCTTTCCTTCTGTTATAACATGTGTATATAGTTCAGCACTTGTTTGTATAATTCCCTGTACATATTTAGCCTGTAGTGTTTTATGTTAGACTTAAGAATAAACTTGTTTTGTCATTTTCCACTCACCTTCTGTCTGCTATTTATAACTGTATGGAACAGTAATTAAGGAGAGAATGAAACAGCCTAATGCAATCGCCCTTGAAACAGTATTTTGTAATATAAGGAAGAATAAGAGAACTCACTCAGTTTGTGGGCTAAAATAAAAATGTGCTCACAGATTTTTCATCTCATTTTTCTCCACAAGTGAAATAATTGAATTCTTAGATTACTCTAAAAAATTTAGGGTGTAAAGGGATAAAACCTGATGTGCTGGGTAGGGGTTACTGTCAAAGGAGTTACTGTTCCTTTCTTGAGACAAGTACCATTTGACAGTTTTAAAATAAAGCTTACAAATCATTTATAGGAAAATGCACAAGTATGTTATCATGAGAAAAGTGTTGTGGGTTTCAGAAAATGTGAAAATGACAAGGGAAAATTCTGACTGATAATTTCATGCATCTGACATCTTCATAATGGACCATGTCAAAGTCCAAGGAAGGGGAATGCAAGAAGATTATATACTTTTCCACTGTAGTAAAGCGATCAGATCCCTACTGTGTGTGTTGTTCATCTTTTCTTATATTGTTTTTTGTTTGTTTGTTTGTTTTGTTTTCTTTTGTTTTTGGTAATGCTCACATTCACAGAGTGATTAGAATATGTTGGAACTGCTACTGCCTAAAAATCTATCATTATGGATTATGATAGAAACAATTTGAATGTCTTTCAAAGCTGTTCTGCTCTATTCTATCCAAGTTCTTTACCACACCCAGTACTACAGTATCTGAGTTTTCCCCTAGAGCATTAAATAACATGAGCAGAATCTGTCACATGTGGTTTGTTCTACTACTATAAATGCAAGGTTAGGTCAAAATGTTCTTCAGCTTTCATAGTTAGATGTGCTCTGTAAATATGAGCTAATATACATGTGGCAATTTTTGCAGTGTTTTTGAACTTCTGTATTGCGTCACTCATTTAAAAAAAAATAAAATTTTTACCTGTTTGATACATATTAAACTACTATCTGGCATTCAACAAATTGTTTTGAATTGTGACATTGGATCAAACGTGTGAGTGCCTCGGACAGTCAAAACTTCCGAACACATGACAAATGCAAATTTACTTTCTTGTCTAAATTAAAGAATTGCAGTAAGTTGTTAACATTTAGGCTTGTACACTTGTGGAGCAAGGGGCATTTTCGTGGAGAGATTATGTGTATGAGAGATTCTTGGTTCTGAGTGCTTGATTACAACACAAAAGAAAAACAAAGAATTTAGATTTAAGAAAAACTAGGACTTAATCTGTAAGACCGTGACCTTCAAGACTGGTGGAAGACGTCAGAAAATAAGCCATGGGTGTAGGCAGGAACCAGGAAGGCAAAGGAAGTTGCTCAGCTTGATTGCTTTTAATCAGTATGTACTACTTGTGGCTTGCATTTGGAAATCACAGTATTTTTCAGTGTCAGGGTCTACTCTGTATCAGCTGTCATTATTGGCTACTGGTAATATTTGATAATCATGTTGGAATCTTATAGATTTTGACAAACTTTAACTGTTGGCTTTGTTATGGCAACATGACTACTACTCCAGCCAATTGATGTGTGAATTTGCCCAGTAACTTCTCACTTTATCATACAGTTAGGTTCAGACTCTATCTCCTAGTACTAACAGAGCAAGCATTTCAATGGCACACTGAAATCTCTGCAACTGTGATACGCTATATTCTTAGAGACTCCCAGATTGTTAACTGCCTCATCCGATTCTTTAAGAATAGCTTTTGAACACTGTTTTGTAGACATTTATACCACATCCTTCATCTTATGTCTTTAGATGAATATCTTGTGCCAGTATGAGTTTGTACACCTAGCACTTTCTATGCCCTTTCTAGTTTTTGTGATCACTCTATGATGAAAACTTTGTTTTTGCTTTTAGTACTGGGAGGTCAATCTTAATTTTTCATGTGCTTAGAATGATGATAATGTGTTTAGCTCCAGTATCTATTTTGAAATTTACTCTGACTGGTTATTTCCATTTTCTCAAAACCAATCTGTTATAGAAGCTTGCTTTGATCAACAGACCCAACAAAGACCTCTGTTTTGGTATCAACATCATCCGAGCTTTGCCTTGTTGTGGTGCACTCATGAATATGTTTCCTTTTTATGTGTCTTTGCAACTTGTGCTGAGATTGACACACTTTGGCAAAATTTTATTGGAGATATGAGACAGCCCCCCCCTTACTCTGCATGCTTTTGTGTCTTGTTATGATTGCCTCCATATGGTGAACAAAGAACTTGAAACTCAGCCCAGTAATGTATAGTACTGGCTACCTAAATGTGTTCAGCCTAGTTAGATCAAAACTTATGGAGACTCAGTGATAACTGTAACATTGAAGGTTATTTTAGTCAAGCTAAGAGGTAGCATGCAAGAGAGAGCTGCTGAGATCTCAGGCAATGGTTTGACAGCTCAGTCATCAGGCTCTTTTGCATTTACTGCCGTTGAATGATATATCTTCAGTACCCTTGGAGAACACGATTGTTTCCAGAGGGCATTAATGAATGGGAGAACAGCAGAGACCCAAGGAGTTAAGTGGAGAAAGTAGCGACTGGTATAGCAAAGCAGTAAGAGACCTTCAGATGGGTATTCATGATTGTTATGATCTCATTCACACAAAAAGATAAGTCTGACATGACTGGTTTTTACTTCTTGCTGCAGAATGAATTTATGTTTCTCAATAGTCTGCTTTGGGGCTGAGCATAAGAGTTTCTAGCTTCTCTCTCTCTTTTTTTGTGTGTGTGTGTGTGTGTGTGTGTGTGTGTGTATGCGTGTGTGTTAATGCTGATCCTTTTTCTATTGTTACAACTGAACTTCTACTCTGAAATAAGCTCACTACAGTTCAAAGACCATAATTAAATATATTTTCCAAAGCTCAAATTTGGTGAAATCTTTAAGAAGAATATGACTAATTCTTTTTGATGGAAAAGATGAGCACAATTTACAATGTTTTTGGATTACAAATGTTACAGCAGTTTGCCGAGGCCAGAGGACATAATCACAAAATTAACAAGAAAATAGCTGTACAAGCAAGTGAAGTTGTTAATTAGACTTCATTATATACCATAAGCTATAACTTATAACATAAGTTTAAGGATATATCTGACCTGTTGAGTGGGATGAGATACCAAACCAAATGCAAACTTCTGACATTTTCTGATAAGGTAAAAACCGTAGGAGTGGATAATCCTGTTATAGGCACTATGTGTAATAATGAACAACAGGTACCTACTTATTCAAAGGGGAAAATACAATTATTTGTTTTTAATTTTGATGATGCACATTTCCCTGTCTACTTACTGAGTTCAGTTAAACAGTAACTAGAGAACTTTTCCTTTAAATCAATGAATGCTATTAGTTTATGCAGAAGTTGTTGTGTTAACACCCGACAAAACTCAATTGTTCTGTTGTTTTGTGTTGCTCTATGACCTTTTCCTTTCTATACTTCTTCCCATGCTACTTATTTTATTGAGATAATACATTATTAATGACAGGGACCTTTTGTATTGTTCTGAGAAATATTTTGCATTGTTTCTGTACAGAAGTAGTGTATTACATGTATAAAAATGAGCTATATATGTTTCTGACTTTTTTTTTTTTTTTTTTTAAATCATTGTAGCATCCCTCAGATCCTCTAAGCAGGCTTATCCTCCATCCTCACTAAAAATTCTCCACTGAAAAAGTAGCTGCATCCTGTTCAACAAAACTGAGCTGAACACTTTCTGTAAGAATATATCTCAGTAAGGCCCATCTGTTCAGCAGTGTTCAACATGTCAAAAGAAAAAAAAAAAAAAAAGAAAAAGAAAAAAAAAGAAGAAAAAAAAAAAAGAATTTAGAATTTACCTAATGTAATGGGCTCTTTATTCTTATATAGGTTGATGCATTTCAAAGAAATACTAGAGACACTGATATGTAAGTTTTTTTCTTTGTGTTTCAGTACTCCGGAAAATTTCTTTCTCTGTATGAGAGCTCTTTTTTATCAGTAGGTTTCTCTTCAACTTTTTATAACATCCAATGATAGGCAGAATGTCACCTTAGATGTTAAAAAATCCGACTTGATTTGGTGATGCTGGGTTTTCCTCAATCTTTTCTGATGATAAAGGTTGCAAGAATAGCTGGATATCTTAACATGATCTGTCTCTACCCTTTTCCACTGGGATCTTTGGATTTCATGATCCTTGATTGCAAATGTTTGTATTATTGCCCTAAATTTAAATATGAATATCATCCTCTTATACTGGTCAGAAAGATGCTAGTCTTTCATTTGCTAATGTACAAGTATTGCAGAAGTCTCCAAGGATCACAGGTGGCTTTGATGTCGTTTCCTACTGTCACACTCTAAACCAAGAGTATCTAAGTAAAGATTTAATTTAAATACACATGGTAGTCATTGTCAATTAAATACAGTTATTAAAACGTGCTGTCTAAATGCTTTATACTTTCATTATAAATAACATATCTATTCCAGACTCTCTATGCTACTGAAATGGAAACTGGTATTCATAAAGTGTATGGTACATATTCAGTTAAATATGTACTAATAACATGGCATACCATCTTAAAACAACTAAGGCAGTAATTTTTTTAGAAAGAAACAGCAAATTGTGCCTTATAACCCTATGTGTATGGTGTTAGATCTGCCCTCTGTATTTTCTGCTTCTCACATGCTTAAATGAAATGGATTTCTTTGCATCTGACCAACGCATAAACTGCAGGGAGATGTTTTTAATAGGATTCATTGTGATTAGGAGCTGTGGAATAGCCCCATAGTCATAGCAATGTTAGAATGCCACAACTATTTGATAGGAGACATTTCAATCTGTCATCATCTTGTGTGCCCTGACCCCGATAATACACCCCATTCAACCTGAGGCACAAACAGAAATGGTGAGGTAGGGTTGCATTTTTTTTTTCTTTTAGCACAGCACCAGTCACAGCTTTTATGGGTTCCTGGGAGAAGAAAAAACATTTTTATTTCCTGCGCTGTTTATCTCTTATCTAACCATTTAAAAAAGATATTTTGTTTCCTGAAACACAATAAACAAGTGGAAGAGGGAGAAAAATCCTTCCTTAGGTAACCTCAGAACAGAAGAACTTTGTGCATTATGCAGCTCAGGCCATGCCAAAATGCAATTTGGAGGGTGTCCAGCACTTCATTGGAAAGTAATGGTTTTCACTGAACTGAGTTATGACCAGCTGTTTACAGACAGTCTGTGACATACTGATAGAGCAGAACACCGTATGTTGCTTTCCAAATCAAATGATACAAGAAGTGTGACAGAGTGGAGAAACATCTGTCATTAGCAATTTTCAGCACGCTTCACTAATTCTGGACAAAATACGAGTAATGAACTTACCGCAGGAAACTTCAAATACTACCACTGCTGAAACAAGGATATAAACAGCTAGTGCTCCTAATGGCGTCTAATTTAATTCATTTGCAGTAAGAAACAAACAAAGTGGGTTATTTGTTTTTGATCATGGGGTAGTAAATAGTAATGCTGATCACAAACATTCATTTTAATCAAAGAAAAAGGTATCGTGGAACTCAACTTTCCTCAAGTTCAGACAGAAGGTAATTATCAGATACTTTTTTTTTTCCTTAGTCTTTTAAAATATCTGTCTGTCTGTCTATCTATCTATCTATCTATTTTAAAGAAAGATTTTCTTAGAATAGGCCAAGGAGAAGTTGTAACACAGATATCATCCATCTCTGCCTTAGTCCTCTCATTCACTTCTCACTCAGTCATGTCCTCCTCATTAGTCTTCAGGGACTCTGAAGACTGTAAGTTTTCTGTGCAGTATCACTCACCATGAAGACAATGGCGAAAGTTGCCCAATTCTGGCATTTACTCACTTTTCCTACGTTGTGGCACTACTGATCCTGTTTGAAATCTAATGGGTCCAGATGTATTTATTTTTAAAGTGGCACTTTAATGCATATGTGGCCCCTATATATTACTCTAGTATTTTCTGGTTGACTTCTCTATTTTAATCATATCTGGAGCCCAAACACTGTAATTTTGTGATGATTTTCATTTTATGTCTTTGAAATCAATCGAGTTGTTATGCCATTCACATTCAGGGGCTTTGGTTTCCCCTTACCACTGATAACATAGCAAAATCCTGAAATGGTTTGGATTAAGTGGCAGTCCACAGGGGAAAAAGGGGGAAAATGAAAGGACAGGTTGTTACTCTTTATATGAACTTTCAACTAATGTTCACACAAAGCTATAATACGAAATGTGGAGGATAGATTTAGTCCAATCCATTGGTGTCCCACCTATGGGACTTTCCTTGGAATGGATCCCAGACCAAGAGAGTGAAAGCCATTCCGAACTGATGACTGTAAAATGAGTGTAGGAGGTCTTTGAGTAGCTGCGTAATTGCAAAATTATTCATGATAAAAAAGCACTAATCTAGAATTCCCAGTTTCTTGTAGATTTTCCTGATATGTTGCATGAAAATTGTGTAACTTTCTAATGCTTTGGATAAACCAAACATATCTGAACACAATACATTGAAAAAGAAGAGAAAATTAATGGAAATATTCTATTGGGGTGGGAGATTATGATAGAAATAGTTTTCTCTTTCTTTAATGCAGAAAAAGAAGACTACTTGATAGAAAATATTTCAAGAACTGCAAATGTGATGTTCCTCTAATTCTTAAAGAAATCTACACAGGAGAGCAAAGCAAAGGGAAAATATAGGTACCATTGACACCCGTCATTATGTTTGTGATCTAGATAATAAAGTAAGCAGACCCAAGCAATTCGCTAACACTAACGCTATTCTTTACATAAACAGTAAATGTTTAGATTTTCCTGTTCACTGACTAACAGCACACATATCATAAACACTAAGCTGTTATAGTACGTTTCGTGTGTTGATTCACTTTAACAGTTGTTAGTGTGAAGACAGGAAAAGAAAAGTGGGTGTAATGAGACCATGTGCAGTATGCTGTGAAAACAGAGGCCCTTATTTGGCATAATGGGTTGCACCATAAGGGCCATAAAATTGTGCATGTGTTAGTATCATTTTAATTATTACGGGTGCCACATGTTAAGCAGAATAGCGGAACTACTAAAACAGCTTCAAAATCCTTACTGCTGATCGCTGCATTTAATTACAAATAGGAACATTTGGAGATAGGTCACCATAAAACCCTTCTGTTGTCAAATGAGCTCAAATCTGATTTTTGTAATTATGTTTTTATACCACAGATCCTGTTGAATAACTATAGGGAATAAAATTTTAATAAGTACTGATTAAATGCAGGTACATCTTGCTTCCTAAGAATATTTATGAATGTTCTTCACCACTTACATGAAGGTACCATCACTGCTTCTGTTTTGGTCAGTGATGATCATTCAACCTTAATCCAAATAAGCTGAATAACTTTATGTGCCATGAAATATTGTTTTTTTTCAGTGAAGCATAAAAGCACTGGATTTCAATTATTCATTCTGTTTGCCAGAGCTGTGTACGGTATTCTAGTCCTCTAGTACCAAGGCACTTTCATTCTAACACTACATGTCACGTGCAGTACAATATGATAATTAACCTTCCTAAGGCAGGGTTTTGATGTAAACAATGAAAACTTTTATTGGTCTTTCCCTTTTTCCATTGTAATAGCAAGTTCCTTGTTTCATGTTAATAAAATGTTAGTATCAAAATGAAAATCGTAAATATATCAAATTTGCAGTAAAAGAGGTTACGATCACTAGGATATTAAAAGGCGCTAAAATGGTAATTTTGGATTTAGATAAGTAAACTTTCATTTTATGTAAAGACTGACTAAGTTCTCTAAACAGAGATTTATCACTGCAGAAATGACAAAGTTAAAGAGGTGTTCAGTGACATAAAAAGGAAGTAGCAATTACATGTATAAAATTCATCATAAGTTTTAGGCTTGATTTTCAATTATATTAAGTATAGCAGTGTTGTATTTGGCTAGAATGTTCAAAGAATAAAATTAAAATGTTTATACTTGTACGTATTTCTGTGCATTTATTTGTTCATACTTCCCATTTCTTTTTTGGAGACTCATGATAACCTAAAACAGGCCTGACTTTATGCTTTTGCAATTTTCAATTCTGTGATTCTATGATTAAATGCTGTCATGAAATAGAATATTAATAAAAATAACTCATTGTATATCTGAAGAAGGAAATGTGTTTGTGAGACATTACCAGTGGACACGTGGGCTAATACCCAGCTCAGAACATGCTCCAGAGCTACCGTGTATGCACTGGCTTCAAGAGACCATCAGCTGGAAATAATAATATGCAGTGCTTCTTGGAAAGAAACTGATGTAATTTGTAAAATGATCAGTAGAAGAGAATTGTTTTTCTGTTTCTGATGCAGACTGCTCTGCATCACTTATAATTGCATGGTAAAATGTCTCATTTAACCCACACAGCAGTCCAAGAACTTCTGCCATGGCTCACAGAAAAGCAAAACTCTTGTTGATTTTCATAACCTTTTATGAAATGTGAATGAATAATAGTTAATAAAGAGAACAAAATATTCTGAGTGCTAACAAGGAGGCCCAGAAATTTTGGGAATGGCAGTAGGCAAGCACCAGTAGAAAATAATGAGCTCTTCTGGATTAGAACATTTGCAAGTTATCTGCTAATGTGAACCAGCAGAAACATTGGTACTCAACTGGGTAAAAACACAGGTAATGGTGAAAGCCTGGCTCCATTCCAATCTCAAACCATTATGCACACCAGTGTGATGCCATTGGGGCTCATATTTTTTGTATTCTTCTCTGTGAGGATGGAATGGACCTCTTGTTGGACTCTGGATCAGTGCTGGAATAATGCTGGAATAATATCTCTAATGAAATTGTCTCTTACTAACGTGAAATCTTTATCTGACAATGCTACCCTCCTTGTAAAACCAATCAAATGCTTGGCTTCAGTACGTCCACTGTAATTCTGAATCCTGTGTAGCTCTTGTTGTGATCCTATTTCATGCTATAAGGCACGCTTAGTCTTGGATGGAATTATGTCCTTGCAGGAGAAAATAATAATAAAGGATTTTGAAGAATACTCAGCTGATTAACTGTCTTGTAGAGAAGATGAAAAAATAAAATAAAAGCATTTCATTATCTGTGAGGTTTGTTAATTCCATGAACTGATCTTGCTCTGCAATTGGCAGTATAAGAATCTCTTACTAAAAAGAGAATGAAGATGGGGATATCAACATAAGTGGTGGACGTTAAAGAATTGTAAGACATTATCTTACACCATAATGTTGCTGAGCCTATACGAACCCATTTGAGCTCTATATTGGAAGTTGTTTGCAACATACTGGCTCATCCTTATGGGCTTGGGCAGGAAGTACAAGTCCTCTACTTGAGGTACAGCCTTGCTCCTACACATCATCATACAGTACTTGTAACCTGCTGCCTGTAGATGACTTGTTTTGGAAATTTGATTCTACGTTAATGGTATGTATGTCTTCTGTATTGCTCTGTTTGACCCTACTTCCCTATTTATAAGGAAAACAAAACAAACAAACAAAAACTCAAATGAAATTGAGAAGTTTGATAAAAATAACTTTTGGAAAAAAAAATCAGTTCATCAATTCATGTTCTAACAATTTAATTTTAAATATAAAGGGTCATAAAATTAAAAATTAAGTTGATTATTAATATTACCTTGCAGAAGCTGCTACTGCATGTCAGAAATCCATCCATTCTCATTGATAAATAAGATCCTAGTTACATCACTGTTGAGACTTTTCCTGCAATTGTACCTTTTGAGAACTACAGTAAAACTTATGTTAATACCAACTCATACAGATGGAACTGAACTCACATCCTTTGGGCCAAGCCAGGTGTGATTTTGGTCCATTTCTCTGTGCTAATGTGATTTCTTGGAGAAGATGTTAGAAATAATACAATAAAGGTTATAAACAATCTATTTTCTGTGAAACAGACAGTATTGTACACAGTTACTTAACTTTAGTGTTTGCTTCTTCACCAACCAGTCACATCTTCTCTTATTTAATTCACAGAATCACAGAATCGTGTAGGTTGGAAGAGACCTCCAAGATCACCTAGTCCAACCTCTGACCTAACATTAACCAGTCCTTCACTAACCCATATCACTAAACTCTACATCTAAACATCTTTTAAAGGCCTCCAAGGATGGTGACTCAACCACTTCCCTGGGCTGCCCATTCCAATGCCTAACAACCCTTTCTGTAAAGATGTTCTTCATAATATCCAATCTAAACCTCCCCTGGTGCAACTTTAGGACATTTCCCCTCGTCCTGTTGCCGGGCACATGGGAGAATAGACCAATCCCCACCTCGCTACAGCCTCCTTTAATGTACCTATAGAGAGCATTAAGGTTGCCCCTGAGCCTCCTGTTCTCCAGGCTAAACAATCCCAGCTCCTTCAGCCGCTCCTCGTAAGACTTGTTCTCCAGGCCCCTCATCTGCTTCATTGCCCTTCTCTGGACTCCCTTGAGCACCTCCATGTCCTTCTTGTAAATTTGTATAAGTTCTCAGGTAATAAAGACAACTATCTAACTGGTATTTGGTTATATTTAAAATCTGGAGTGTATTCCTAATATTTTAGTAAGGAAATTCTTTGATTGTTCCAATCAGAGGAATAATATTCTAAAGAATATATTGCTTTATATATTAAAAAGTCTCATCACTGGAGCCTAAAGTTTCAGTGACTGCACTGGATAATTCTGTTCTTAATTCTCCGTCACCAGTCCCTTATAAACTGTTGACATTTTTGCTGCTAATATTTGCTGGAATTTACAGTTATTAAACCAGAAAGATTTGTGATAATTTCCAAGTCTGTGATGACCATGAAAGTAAGGCATACATAAATGAAAGTGGTTTTGCTGCAC
Organism: Aythya fuligula; assembly: GCF_009819795.1. Lineage (NCBI taxonomy): Eukaryota > Metazoa > Chordata > Aves > Anseriformes > Anatidae > Aythya > Aythya fuligula. Next base: position 123,268,512 of record NC_045560.1, on the reverse strand, counting down.
AGTTGTTCTTTCAATGTAAAGACAGCTGAAAAAATAGACCAATATTGTTTCTTACTGGATTTGCTTTTGCCTGAATTCTTCTTCATTCTTAATCCAGTCATGGAAGCTTCATTTCATTTCAAAGTGGTTGGTGCCAAACAGTTGTAATGCTGGTAACCTGTCTCCCGCAGAGCTATGTGAAGATGATAAGAAAGAAAACAAGCTCTGTATCCCGAAAAGCATGAAGGACAGTTTTTGCACGTGTCAGTGTTTTCCAAACTGTAATGCCCCACAGAAGAAAAAAATAATAATAATAAAAAATAAAAAATAAAAAATAAATGGACATGATATGTAGAAAATGACAGCAACATATCAGTTGGCCAACTGAGTGTCAGTAAACATGAATATATTTTTTCCCCCTTTATAATGAGAAGCCATTATACAGGATAAGACATAGTTTGATAAGACATTCCATCTAGGTCATCCTTTCAACAGAACTACTCATGAAGACTGCTGCTTGCAAATGTATTGCAACAATCAAGAACTGTGCAAACATCAATAGTATTGACAGTGATGCCATTAATGGACATAGAGAACAACTCTGTGTTACTGTGGAATCAGTCCTTGACCTCTAGAAAGAGATTTTGCCTTTGCAAAATCTTAAAGTATGTTGAAGTTGAAACTCACCAGTCTGCTATCTTTGCCTATCTATTAGATTCCTATTCAGAAATATTTGAAGAACTGTAAATGGCTTTTTCAATACTGTGCAAAAATTACTTTTCCCTATCTTTTCTGCTTTCTGTGTCAACCCATTTCAGGGATAACTTGACACATCAGTGTCTTTTGTGAAGTACTTTATGTTGTGCTAAGAATACCGTCTTTTAATTTTGAACATTGTCAACAAAAATACTTTAGCCTCCAGATCTATCTGTCGTGTACAGGTGCCTCCTCTGTTCCATTAGCTTAGTTAGGTCTGGTATTTTATGAATGTAGAGAACAGATCATGCTTCTTTGGTGTAGTCATTGAACTAACTAGGTCTGCAGAGCCCATCCTACTCTGCATCTTGGCCTTGGTTCATTTTTCAGGTAAGGGAGAAAATGCTATCACTTTGTACATTGTACTCTTTTTTTTTTTTTTTTTTAATGACAATTTAAAGGAATCTCTCTTTTTTTTTTTTTTTTTTTTTTTCATCTGTATCATGCACTGATACTTCATCCCTCTGAGCCAAATCATGCCCTAAGAAAAACTATCACTCTGCTTCCATGAAATGTTACTTAGTATGCAGAAGTGTTGCCTGTGTAATATTATATGGAATCTTTCTGTTCCTCTCAATCTTATTATGATTGATTTGGCTGAGCTGTCTGCAAATATCAGATTCTCTGCTTGTCTTAGCCAAGATATTCTTATCCAGCTCTGTGTTTTTGTTTCACAGTGAAAGTCTATCAATCACTTTATTAAAGAAATTTAAGACTTTCCCTTCATCTAATATCCCAGCTTACGTGAATTGCAGTACTTTCCTAGCTATTTTACTGGTGATGGACATGAAGAAGAAAAGTGGTAATATACATGTATCAGAGTTCTCAGATGCCCAACAAACTACCTTGCTGACCCTTTAAAAGACAACAAGCAGGCAGAAGTGCTAGTATTGGAGCAGGATGTGACAGAATATAAGTATTATTTTCCATAACATGGTAGAACCTAAAAGCCATCATAAGGCTGAAATTCTATTATCTGGAAGAGTGTTCAAAGGGGTAGAGAGATGCTGTCCTTGCTATTAATTCAAAGAAAGAAGCTTTCTGGGATGGGGCTTGAGGAAGGGGTGGGGGTAAGAAGTAATGCGGGTGGAAAGCTGTTCATTACTGGTACATTAATAATTAATAGAATAATCTTAGAGTTTCACATATTCATAAACTATAAATACTGATTGCTTAAAATATGTTAAAAGAAATTTTTGTATTAGCCCTCTGTGTTCTCATTTTACATATCTGTCATCCTGAAAAAGGCATTAATGTTTTTCTGGCTATTATTTCTATACTATTCATTCCTTTACTTATGCATTCAGTTTAAAAGATAGATAAAATGTTGGAATAGGTAAATTATAAGATGGCATCCATGCTGAAGCAGCTGAAAATGGGATAACCCAAGAGGATAATTCATGTACTGAAACAGGAGCAGATGTCAAAAGAGACAGCTTGTCTGGTTTGTTTGGATGATGATTCTCTAGCATGTATTGACGGAGCAAGATTGTCAGACAGCCTGTTTGTGAAGTTCAGTGTTGCCTGTCTTAATCGTTCTTTACGGGGAGGTGACATTTTGTTGCAGTAAAATTGTTGAGTAAAATTTTTTATGAATTCTTTAAAGCAAACCAAAACTGCACTACCAAGTGAAATTCTTTGCAAATATCTGAAATCCAGTGGAAACAACTGTCATTTTGATTTCTTAAAATTAAATTGGATGGAATGCCCTGTCCATGCATCGTGCACAGAATTTTTCTGTTCTCTTCCTCTGGTATCCAGAGAAAGAGAATTCAAATGAAACAATGAGAAGGAAGATGACATCCTTTCTGGACAGAAGTTTGAGAAAAACAAGACTTTTAAAAAATAATATACATCTTCTACACCTAGGGAGATGTGTTTTCTCAGGATGCATTTGTGTTATGATGAAGTTTCAGATGAAAACATGAAGAATATGAAGAATTAGGTTTAGCATTTAATTAGTGTCCTGAAAAACAAACTTCTACCTTCTTGATCCTGTCTGATAGGTAGCTAAGTACCACCACACTTCTCTCTCACTCTCCAGCCTCAGAAAGACAGGAGGAAAAAATATGATGAAAAAGGGCTCATGAGGTGAGGTAATGTCAGGGAAATCACTCACCAGTTACTGTCACAGACAAGACAGACTCAGCATAGGGAGGTTAATGTAATTTATGGCCTCTTGATAACAGAATCGAACAGTGAGCACCTAAAAGCAAACTAGAAACAACTTCCCACCTACTCTCCCCCTCCTCTCCCCAGGCAGCGCAGGGAATGGGGAATGGGGGCTGCAGTCAGTCCCTGACACTTTGTCTCCACTGCTCCATCATGTCACTCTGGGGTCCCTCCCACGGGATGCTGTCCTTCCCCAACTCAGCCTGCGGGGGCTGCCCACAGGCAGCAGCTCTTCAAGCACTGCTCCCATACGGCTCCGTACCACGGGATCCATCCCCCAGGAGCAAACTGCTCCAGCACGGGTCCCCCACGGGTGGGCGGCAGCTCCCCCCAGACCCCCTGCTCCTGCGTGGGCTCCTCTCCACGGGCTGCAGCTCCGGCCCGGGGCCTGCTCCTGCGGGGGCTCTCCATGGGCCACAGCCTCCTCCAGGCCACATCCACCTGCTCCACCGGGGGCTCCTCCATGGGCTGCAGCGTGGAGATCTGCTCCATGTGGGACCCATGGGCTGCAGGGGGACAGCCTGCTCCACCAGGGGCCTCTCCACCAGCCGCAGGGGAACTGCTTTTGCTCCTTCCTTAAATCTGCTCTCTCATTCCATGGCTTGTCTCTGGCCAGCAGCAGGTCACTTCTGGAGCTGGCTGGAGCTGCCTCTGATCTGACATGGGGCAGCTGCAGGGCTCTGCGCACAGAGGCCGCCCCTTCAGCCTTCCTGCTATGAAACCCTTGCCTTGTAAACTCAATTGTAAACTCAATACAATCACATTTTCAAATTTCTGCTGTTTTGTGTAAGCAACTTCAAAGGAGTAAAACATTCAGCTGGAAATTTGGCATTACCGTGTTAAAGGGAATGAAGTTACCCCTTAGTTTTTGTGAATCCCACTGATACTAAGGATCAAGGGTCTACTTAGTTCCTTGTAGCAAAATATGAACATGCTCTCCCAGAAGAATAAAGGTTTGTAAAACCCTGACTTCAGAGACAGAAATGGAGGTGTAAGCCAACCTGATATGGTCACATACATCCACCCACCATCCACTTCTTTTTTTTTTTTCCTTGAAATTAAATCTGTTTTCTTACCTATGTAACTATTTCAATTCTTCAATAGCTCCCTTACTGAAACAATTTCAGTGTCTCAGATTTTTCTCCTCTTGATGCTGTGGTCATTTCTGGTTGATGTACACAATATTCTGCTCCTCATCTCCCTTCTCCCAGTTTTACTAAGTCTGTGAAACACTGACAATGACTTTAGGTTTCTTCCTTTTCATTTTAAATCTAATTAATTGAACAAAAGATTGTTCAAGTCCAAATTGTTTACTTCTGCTCTTTCTATTTTTTGGTTTACTATTACTTCTGTGCTTTTTACTTGATTTCTCTGTCCATCACTTCTCCCATTACCTTTTGGGTGAGCTTCTCCATGTCGTTGAATCAACCTTCTATCTCCTCTATGCCAACCATCCAGTCCCTCTGCTTTGAAATCCATCCTTAACTCTTACCTTTTAACCCGCTAGTGATGACTTCTCTAGTAGATCAATTTCTCACCAAGCAAGTAACAAACAAAACAAAAACAAAAACAAAAATTAAATAAATAAATAAGGACATAAATAAATCAAGACACAGACTTTGCAGATATTATAGTTTGTTTTCCTTAATACCTCAGCATGATCACCCCTTCCATTTTGGATCTTCCATCTCTGAAAAGACACAGGTATGTATGCATTGCCTTTGTTTTTCTTCTTTTCTCTTGGTCTTTTAAAATGATCAATTTAAGTTGATATCAAAGCTTAGAGTAACACCATATCAAGGCCTTCAGATGAAAGGTCATGAGGTGAAGTCCTTTGTTTTGCTGTATCCTTGCTAAGTGAAATATATATTTAACTATACAAATAATACTAATAGATAGAATGAAAAGGCCTTCAGAGGTTAAACTTAACATTAGTAAGAAATCTGTGAAAACACAGGTGTTTTAACTACTTATGCTTTTGTGCCAGCCATGACATATGGAGCAGACACCAAGGAGATGGAGCTGAAGACTATTGTTAGAATTCATTAGTATCATCTTGCATTTTAAGCATTGCAATCTAATTTACTAATCAAATTTGTATCAGCATATGCATGCTTATGCTTAAATATATGATGAAACAGCCACATATTTTAAAAAGATGACATATTTTTATTTACACTTAATTTTGCACTTCCCAGAATTTTTCTGTCTTTTCATATTGCCTTATGGTGTGTTGCTTGACTCCCGTTCTCTGTAAGTGTGAAAAGTCAGGAGGAGAGTTCACAGCAGGTTGATGGCCTGGAGATTAAAAGTCTGTCTAAGGACATTTCAAAGTTGTAAAGGTATTATTCTCACATGTACTTATTTCTTGGTGGGTGTGAACAACAGCTACTCACCAAGCTGGTCTAGTGTGAAATAGTTTCCTGTGAAATGATGTGCAGACATATGCAGAGAGCCACATGTACAGCACATGCACAGACTCCATCCTTGACTTATGATTAGTGGGATTCTTGCTGATAACTGAGTTAGGAATGACCAGTGGGGCATCCAATGTTTTAATTACTCACACAACTAAGTGGATTTTCCATGTTTACCAGAATAAAACTGCAATCCTGTCCTGATGCTTTGAGATTAACACATTAGAAATGACCTTGACTTCTCATCAGTAGTTCCCTATTGCTAGGCCAATTGCAGACTGAGCATTTCCAGTGTGCATGGTTCATCTCTATACATGCCTTTGTTTGTCAATTTCTGGCATGAATTTTACCCATGCTTCATAAAAGTAACTTTTATTCTACTAAATAGTAAATGTTATTCTTTGTCAAACTAAATATGTCAGCTAAATTATACAAAAGAAAGTAGTCTTTTGAGCAATTTTTAAAACCTAAGAAATAATTTGGCATCTGGTTACTATGGGGGATGAATACAAAATATAGTAGAAACACTGCTGATAATTTTTATTTTATTTTATTTTATTTTATTTTATTTTATTTTATTTTATTTATTTTATTTTATTTATTTTATTTTATTTTATTTTATTTTATTTTATTTTATTTTATTTTATTTTATTTTATTTTATTTTATTTTATTTTATTTTATTTTATTTTATTTTATTTATTTTATTTATTTTATTTTAAGGTAGTTTATAGGACACTGAGGCAAAGCAAGACAATCCAGGTCTTCTGACAAAGCTCAGTCTTAGAAGTCCAGTGTGACTGTGACCAGAATAATAAGTCTTCTCATATGCACTAGAGTAAGCTCTTCCAGCCCTGCTACTCTACACAAGCATAGCCACACCATTTTGATGGACCAAAAACTAGTGTGTCATATTCCAGAAAAGACAAAAGGAACAGTAGGTGGGAACTGGGACAGGCAATGCATTGGAGGAGGCCCTTTGCATTAGGGGAATGAGAGTAAAGCAAAACTTGGATATAATTCCTGACAAATTTTAAATTATTTCTCTTTTTGTGTTACTTTGCTCAGTTGTAATGTATTTATTGTATTAATGACCCTATATTAATGATATGCTGAGTTTTGTTCTAGAAACAGATTTGCTACATCTGCTAGGGTGACATTTTTTTTGGAATAGGTCTTGCTGAATATTTACTAACCTATGCAGATACTTTAATCACCTTAAAGCCAGGCATTTCATCTTGTATAGTTATATAGACTCCTTCTGAAATCATTGAAGTCATTGAAGAGCCCTGGAAAAGCTGAATTCTCTCCATTGAATAGAAGGACTGCTTAGATATGGATAATACTCAGATGAGATTAATCCAGCTCCTGGTAAATATTTTCTGATCAGGAACTTAGAGGGATGTACCAGCATTGTGAGCTCTTCTCAGATAATTCCTGATAAATATCCTGATAAATTCAGAAATGAAGTGTAGGAACTAATGACATTTAAATGGCAAACAAATACTGCAGTGTGAATTTTTATACTGAACACTGGCAGGGATGCCACCCACTAGATCAGGTTGACCAAAGCCCCACACAAACTGGCCTTGAACACCTCCAGAAATGACTCTTCCTCAACTTCTCTGGGCCACTCATTGCTGTGCCTCATCACCCTCTGAGTGAAGAGTTTCCTCCTAACATCTAACATGTAATCTAATACTGTAGCCTTGTTACATTGATAATAAAACCTTATTTTATGCTGAACAGAAAAAAAATCTTTGGTTTTGATTGCTAGTATTCGTCTCTGATGCTGCTTTTCTGTAGCATTGCCAGATCTCTTTGCTTTTGGGCTAGCATTGTAATTAATCTTTCCCTACTTAAGAATTATTTTTGTTGAGATTTTCTGCATATTCTCTCTTCCCAGTTCTATGTCCATTCTGGTATCTTTTCCACTCCTTTTCACTAGTAGAAAACTAAAATAAAACTTTGATAGCTATTGTCTTGAATACCAAAGATTTTAAACATAACTTCAGTATCAGTTGGCATTCTACATATGCTTCTGTAAATACTGAAGAAAATGTGATGAAACTCAAATCTCAGTGCTTCAGTTATTTCCTCAAGGATCTAGTGAGGTTCTTCTTGCAGTTTTTGTGCAGGAAGATGTCTGTGCATATAGAAAATCACAAATAATTTAATTCTAAATGATTTCTTTGAGTGCTTTGCCACATTTGCTTGCCAGATATCCCACCTCAAGCTCTAGTCTTACACCTTTTCCTATGGAGAACAATTAAAAGAACAAAGTAAAACTTCACATTTTCACAGATTACTCAGAGAGCAAAGAAATGTTCAATGTGAATAACCTGTCAAACTCTGACCCTAAAAAGAAAGTATTAATTTTTGCTCTGTCACAATCTGTTTAAGACAATGAAGATCCAAGCCAAAGAAAGAAGATCAAAGCTTTTACATGACATTCAACAACCTCTAGATGAATAGTCCCATCCATGCTGGCCATTAGCACATTTTCAGACAAAGAAATCAGACCCCAAACAAGATAAGCATGTTTCAGAATAAGGCCAATGATAGAAAATCCCAGGGGGAATAGGTAGCTATCTGATTCAGATAAAACAACTGCCTTTAACGTAAATTGTTCTTGACATTTTAAAGATATATTAAGGTGTTAAAATTTGTTGGATGCTTATTGACCAATGAGCATCCATGCAGTCTTGTATCAGTTCATCTGTCTATTTTACATACTTGTTTGCTGATGAGCGGAATTTCCCTAAAGGAAAGCAAAGAAAAACAAAGGTAAAAACAGCCCATTTAGTGAAATTATCATTAGACATGAATGTCATTATCTGTGATTGGGCACCATTTTCATAAAAAAAAATGAATCCCAGAGGTGTTCATCATTACGCATGTGTTCTCATAATTGACTCACTATGTGGTTGTATGTCCAGTGTGTGACAGAGCTCCCTCTCTGGGAAAAGAGGTGGTTTGTTTTTTTCTTTGTTGTCTTTTTTTTTTTTTTTCTCCATATTCAGTCCTCTTTTTATTTCAAGTATTAGCAGAGAGTAGTTGGGCTTTGTCTTCATCTTTCTCCTAACTAAAATAAACTTTTTGGACATGACCATAGATTTTAGGCAGGCTGCTTGAGTCACAGTGACTCAAGGAAGAGGTGACATTATTGAATTTTTAAAATAAGCTTTATTGAAAGTGTGGGGATAGAGCTTTCCTCTTTCCAGGAACTTGAGAGGTAGTTTTTCAAACTCCTAAAAAGGCACAGGACAGTTTAGTTAAGAAATAAACTCCAAAGGCCAATTGGTCCAACACCTTTCTCAACACAGGACTACTTGTATCAGGTACCTTGTCTGACTATCTCCAAGGGTGGAGGTTCCACAGCTTCTGTAGGCAACATGTTCCAGTGTTTGCTCTCCTTCACAGGCAACATTTGCTTCCTGATGTCTTGATGGAATTTCCTTTACTGCAGCTTGTCTGTGGCCTTTGTGTTGTCCCTGTGCACTGTTAAGTTCTGTTCTCCAGACTGAACAATGTGGGGCTGGATGTGGTTGACCGTTGATGCTGGAGAGATGCATGATTGACTCATGCCCAACTGTTTGCACACTTGTCTTATCTCTCAAAACATAAACAAAATTTCCACAAAAGGAGGAGAACATGTTCATTTGCCTTCTAATATTTTTCACTTTCCAAAAGAAAAAGAAATATGCAGATGAATCACAGGTACTCGTGTTTACTTATGTTATAGAACCTAGAGTAAATCCATTGTTTGAATTCTTCATTGCTGAAATTTTTTCTTCCACAGACCTATAAACTTTCATGCACATAGTTTTGACTACTTAGAACTGGAAGTAAAGAGCACGTGGTGGATTGTCTTCATGTTCCTGTTACAAATCATTGTTAAATTTTGAATAAATAATTTAGAGGGGACTATCTTAGACCTCTTTCTGATGGCTCCTACAAGGTAAGTAAAAGCTATTCTCAGAAGTAGTTACTTAATTGGAAGGTCCTGTAAAATATCTTAGACTGTGAACACATTGCAGCAAACTCCTCTGTGTCTGATTCCTGAAAAATAATAAAAAAAAAAAGTGGAGAAAAAAGGAGACTGAAATGCAGTTGTAATTATCTGCCTTCTAAAAAGCACATTGCAAGTATGTGTGCCATTCAGGTAAAAACAATGTCATTTTTATTTTTATTACTCTTACAATTGATATTTTTAATGGATTTATAATTAATCAGTTTCTGTATATAAATTTGTGTCTTACTGTATGTAAACAGTTGCACCAGAAAATATTTGTATCTACTATCTGTACAGAACATAAAACTACACCCTGAAGAGAATCAACTCATCATTACAGAATTAAATTAAGTTTATCAATTAAACTTTTGTATTGTGGTTGGGCTTTTTAAAGATATGGAGTAGTTTCATTCAGTTACATTCCAGCAGGGAGAAAGAGTATATTTAAGGCAAAGGGAATTTTTCTGCAGAACAATATTGATGTACATTTTTTTGTGATAAATGACAAATAAATTAAAAAAATGATAAATAAGTAAAAAGCAATTATAAACTGGGAGGATTATTTTTGCATGAGGTTTTTGGTGACAACAATTTTAAAAGCAAAGCTTGAATGACTTCTCAGGTTTCTACTGGCGGTCTTATGCCAGTCCTACTACCAGTCTAAGACCATGGACATTTGACAGATGTGAAAATCTGTCATTCTGTTGTCTTTCATGGTACGCATACACTACAGTGTGCTGAGATCAGGAATGTCACTCCAAATGGATTCTTCTTAGCATAACTTTTTCTTCTCTCCCCACATCACCTTCTTCCTTATCTAATATTGTTGCTGCATTCTCTTCTCTCCAATTCGCTATTTTCAAAAGGAATGCTGAAGAATTAAACTGCGTTAAATACTTTCTGCTCTTCTTAGGATTGGAAGGGAAGCATATGCTTTACCTGAATATCTCTTTCTAACAGTCCCCTTAGTATATATATAAAAAATAAATAATAATAATAATAATTTTTTAAAAATTACTCCTTTTGAGGACAGTTTCTGTCTCCAACAGAGGTAAAAAGTAAAATAGATAATTGGCAAAATGTCATCTGCTGACTGAAACCATGCAGTGCATAAAGGCATTTTGCTTATGACTTTGCTGCTGTGACTGACTTACAAACAACTTTGTTATTAAGTTTCTGGATCTTGAGTGGAGAACACTAACTGATCTAACCTGCCTGATAAGGCTAGGCTTCCACCAGATATTAGGAGGAAGCCAAAAGTCTCAAGCCTATCTGTAATCAATGGAAAATTTGAAACCAGGTATTTCAGAAGTGCAAGGATACTTTTCATCAACAATAGTGATTAGTGCCTTTGTTACATCATTTTATTGTTTAGGCATGTGTTGGTCTGTGTCAACACAGATTGACAAAGTCATAGAATTTTATTGGACAGTGTGAAAACTCATTTGCAAATTTTATTGCAGTCTATCATTGCCTGCATTCACAGTCCAGAGGCCTTGCATTGTTGTGAATAACAATTGGGAGTAATTTCTGGCTATGGTCAATGTAGAGGTTGCAGTCTTCCACCGACAGGTGTTCCTTTCTAATTGCTTCCATTAGTTTCTCTTTATTGCAGGGCTTCATCGCCCGATGAATGCAGTGCTTCAACGAATACCAGACCAGAACTATCAGCTCCAGTGTGTGGCATGATAATCAATGTACAGTCATCAAGCCCAACCTTAGTAAAATCCTCTAATCAAATGTACCGTACTTATTTCCCAATAAAATATTTATTATACCAAATGCAATGATTTAAACAGAAAATGCTATCGGTGCAAAATCTGTGGCAAAATACAAGTAATTGCCAACACTTGTAAATACGCTGACAAATCATGATGCCTATGGGAAGTAAAGAAACTTCTGACCCAACAATGTCAGTGCACCATAAAGCTTGATTTCATTCTAGATTGTCAACCTTCTTGATCATCAAACCTTTGTCTACTTTGGATTTGGAAATATAGATATTTTAGCAAAAAAAAAAAAAGAGTGTATTTTGTATTTTTATTTGCCGTTCTTCTCATACTCATTGAAATATTCACATAGGTATGAGTGCAAATTGGATTCTTGCCTCCATCCTACATTCTGAATTATCTGAATTTTGTGGTATCACACAGAGTTAAATGAAAACTTATTGTGCCTTTCAGATCTTTTGCTATGTGTGGTAATTCTCAAACCAGACAGAATTTGTGTTTTTGTTGTTGTTGGTGGTGGTGGTGGTGGTGTTTTTGTGTGTGTGTGTGTATGCGTGTGTGTGTATGCGTGTGTGTGTGCATTTTGTTTGTTTGTTTTTCAGATCTGAGGTTACATTTGCAGAAAACACATTTAAGAATGACAACAAATGCTTGGTGTCTTCTTACTAAGGAACTGAAGAAATTCAATTGAGAATTAATGGAGATAAAAGACCCAGAGAACCATTGTGTGCATATTTAGAGTCTTTCTCCAGAATATAAGTGTACTTTAGCAAAACCCAACATCATATAAATCCATAGCTGCAATGAATTTATTCAGAAATACCTTTCTGCCAGGACATTACTTTGAAAATATTTTTCAGTGTCAACCATCCATTAAAATGAAGACTTTTTTTTTTTTTTTTTTTTTCCTGATTTATTCAATTGTACTTTCAAGTCTTTTCCTAAAAGCAGTGATTTTTGTTTCTGTTCTCTATCATTGTCTTTTCACATTTGTTCTTTCCCTCTGTCTCTTTCTCTCCATGGTAACACAGAAGTTGTTAACAATGTACACCACTTACCAGCAGAAGGATTCAGAAGGGAGAAGTATAAAGTATAAGAAGTGCAGAAAAGTGTGCTTAAAGCTGCACAGTAGCTCTCTAACTTCTGCAGGCTTTAACCTTTTTTTTCTATGATGTTCGCATCTGGATCATTTTCCAACATAGCTGGGTCAAATTGATTTTGTCTGTTTTTTCACTTTACCCTTCTTCTATTCTCTCTCTGTTGCTTCCTCAAAGTGAAAAATACTTGTTTGTTGAATGTTGCAGGACTAACTGTTAGGAGGAAAGAATGACGTGGCTGTAAACCTGCACTCAAAGGCAAATAACAATACAGCCTATACCAATGGAGACTTGCAAGTGGAAGCAGAATCAATCAGCAGCATAACCATGAAAACAATAGCCAGTCTCTGTTTCACAAGCATTTTTTCAGGACAAACCAAAATTCTCTGGATCACATTCATCTGGGCCATATATTGACATCTTGTGACCATTCATTGACAAATTTGTGGCTGTTGTGCCTGGACCAGATTCTGTTGCTGGGAGAACTCTTTGCATGGAAACCAACCAGAAATTAACTTTTTCAATCAATGTCATTTTGTCTCTTTGCTCTAGATGCCAAATTACAGGGTGTAAGAGCCTTCAGACCACTCATTTGGTTCAGTGAATGTATACAGATACATAGAAGTGCCCACAAATTCTCACTGGCCAATGCCCTTCCCTGCTACCTGATGTAAACAGGATGTCTCATTCACCGTGCTATTACTCAACCTGTACATTTTTGACCATGCTGCTTGTTCCTCAGCATCTCACAACTATGTTGGCCAAATTGCTTAGCCAAGTGAAAGGCCAAATTGGTCTGGAGGACTCGTAAAACATAGCTCATGACTACATTCTCCCTATAACTGAGAAATTCAAATAATCCCTATTTTTCTACTGGCCACCCAGAAAGAATGTAAATATCAGCATAATTAGATTAATTTGCAACATTTTTTACACACACACACACACATACTCCCCTTTGGTTTTGGGCATGCATCCAACAGAACAATATGTGTCGCTGAAGTTTAGGGCCATTTGCTTAATCTTACCTTCTGGCACACTCACCTGTGAGTCACAGCCACGGCTACCTATGGGACAGACAGAGCCTCCATGGTGCAAACCTCTGCTTCAGGCTTGCTCTCCCTTAAACTAGCTGGCAGAGGCAAGGATTTTCTGGCAAAAAGAGTTACGTACTGGAATACTCATTGCTGGAAACCGGGGGGGTTGTGCATGTTTTGGAGGATGATTTTGGTAAAATGTGTGCACTGTGACATTTTCAGTCCAGAGTTATTTCTATTTTTGGTACCAAAAAAAAGCTTTTCAAAAACCAATCTTCATTTCAGCTAGTGAAATCAATTATTCATGGACCTTTATTGCACAGTGAAGTTATCTAGCTGTGTTTGGGCCCAATGCTTATAAACTCGTCTGCCTTTGCTCTCACATTTCAATTTTTGCTTGCTTGCTTCCCCAGATCTGTATTCCTTAGAAGCAACATATTTTGAGAACAAAGAGTGCATAAAGCAGCAAAAAAAGCCAACAAGGGACTTAATATGCCACTCCTCCCTTCCCATTTCAAAAGAAAGGGAGATTCGTCCAAGGAAGGATCATTTTGTGGGAGACACTGGTTTGCATGGGTGTGGATTGGGTGAATATAAAGTGCTTTGGGGTAGCACAGAGAGGAGGAGGTGCTGCTGGTATGAAGTCAAGAGACTACCTGTTGGGATAGGGTGGGTGACACCTCCTCCCACCACTGGCAGCCTTGTTGGCACGGCTACGAATTTGCCCTTTTTCTGCCAGAAGCCATGATCTCATATTTGTCAGGTATTGGAAGCAGTCAAAGTCAAAAACACTCCTACAGTTTCGAGGACGCGAGGATATTATTGTGCGGCTACGCTACAGCTAGTTATGCTGTGCTGCTCTCACTTACTACCTCCTGTGCTGCCACCTGCCAGACCCAGCCCGCCTCATCCGAGCGCCGTCTGGCATTGCTGGAGCGTGAGGGGCACGGCCTCCCCGTGAAGGTGGAGTATGTTGGCACCGCAGGCCAACAACCCTTCATTCTTCAATATGGCTGGCGCCCAGGGTCAGCACAGGAGAAGGTTTTTTTTTTTTTTCCTTCTTTCTGGTCCAAGTAACTCAAACAAAAGCCAATTACTGCACATATGACGAAGCTAACAGTGCTCCCTGAAAGCAATGCTGGGATTGTATGATGGAGGCGTGCAAGTCCCCAGCACACTGCTGGGGAGCAAAATGTTGCATTGGCATGGCAAATTAAGAATTTAGATGCTGAACCTGTCTTATGATGAGTAAATTGAATAATATTTTATTGAAACCATGAAGCTGCTTCCATGAGGTCTGCATTTATCCGCTTATTTTCAGTCCTTATGGCTGGTAACAAGCAGTCCAACGGGTCTGAGTTTTTTTTGTCCTTTTCTAGGACAAACCCACCACCCCCTTGAATGGTCAGGGTAAAACTCCAGAGCAGAGGCGTGGCAGGGCTCAGGCATGTGTTTCCATGGAAGAGCAGTGAAGGCGATGGCATGGCAGCTTGTGGCGTTATGGTATGTAGCCCATACAATTGCAGAGAGGCAGATTGGCTGGCCCAAGCAGAGCTTCTTCTGCCGAGGTGCGTTACCACAGGCTCACTGGAGTGAGGACCCGTAGGCTGCACCCACTCCTCCATTAGCCCCCATCACTCACCAGTGTGGCCCTGGTCCAGACAGACGCAGAGTTATGCAGGCTGGAGATGAGGCTTTGTTCCCACTGTCTGCACTGTGGAGCCCATTTTTCTAAGGAAGCAGATTTCAGATATTTGGGTTCGTGCCAGGTGCTGATAATCCAGAAAATCCTGAATATAAGTATGTTCTTTTAAAAATAGCATTCCCTTCACCTTCCTGTGCCAGGCTACAAACACTGTTGTAGGAATAAGGGCACCATGTTTGACAGAGATTTTTGAAGGATCGTGTGGGGCTTTTGTTTTAAAATATATTAATTTATTATAATGTAAAGTCATATGCCCGAGGGATGCGAGATGTTGTTGGACTACAACCAAGTACTGGCTTGTAGCCCCCTAAACCAGGGTGCTAAGAAATAAGTCTCAATAGAGATGGATGAATTGTTTATGTTGAAAATGTATTCAACAGACTTCACTTTTATTTTCTTATGTTTGTTCCTTAAAATAGTTAATGTTTTCTAGATTTGTTCAGTGCATGAAATGCTGTGTGCTAATACAGTATACAGCAAAAGTTGTTTGTATAATTGCAAATTATTTGAAACACCTTTTCCTTCTGTGAGGGTGCCATGGTCTTCCAATTACATTGCATTATTCCTTCTCTCTGATTAGGTGAGTAAAAAATTCATAGGCATAAAAGAGGTTAATTATAACTAGCTTCTTTCAGGTGCTTGCCTAGTATTCTTATATCTAAAGCAATGATCACAGAATATGAATAAGGAAAACATATTGAAAACCTATTGCAGAATGACTAAATTATGTCAAGCAAATATCACATTCTTTTCCTAAATAATTTTGAAATGTTCTTTCCTCCCGTTGCAGCCACAACTCTACATTTTAATCATTCTACTAGCCACTTGATTTTCTGAGGTCTTATACAAAACTGCTTAAAGAGACCCCCAGAAGATAAGGATTAAAGTTTCACAGTTTTCCTTCCATTGGTGTTTCAGTATGACAATTCCAGAGAATCACTATAATATTGGCAGTGATACTTATAATTTCTCATATACTCGTTTACAGAATTTGTCAGACTTTTTTAACAAGTATGGTGAATCCTAATGACTTTTTTGGTCTGGTTATTACCATGTGAAATGTAAGCTTATGTACTGTTGTTATGTTGTTGATGATAAAAATGCATATTTTTAACATCCAAAGGTCAGTGAGGACAGGTTAGCATCATGCCACTCCCTTTTTCAAACAAAAATTAGGTGAGCATTCTTAACATTACAGGTTTATAGATAGTCCTGTGGTGTTCCTGCAAGGGTGGTGTCTAAGGCAGCTTGCTGTGTCCACTGGCACCACATTGAGCTTAAAGGAGCTCCCTATGGGAATGGAATGTTCTCTTATTTTGCCGGTTATAAGACTGGAGAAAAAGATAGAGAAAAGAGACATAATGAGCAAGCAAGACTGGTGGACAGATATTAATCCAGGCCAGCCCAGTGCCATATGAAGTATTCAAATTTGTATTTGATGCATTACACATTGATTGTTCTCAGTACAAACCGAAATTGGACTAGAATGGTGTGCAGGAATTGTTAAAAGTATTATTTGACATATAATTAATCGTAGAATAATTAAAATTACTGTTACAGGATTACTTTTTTTTTTTTTTTTTTTTTTTTTTTTTAGAAGGAATTCACACTTAGGGGTTTGGAGGGATAATCAGAATATTGTGTTTGAAATTATTCTAGTGTCTCAAAAAAAAAAAATTACTTTCTTCTTATTGGCACTCATTATGCTTAGGAAAAAGCTTCTATCTAAATCTAGAAATCTGCCATATTATGCTCCTGTAAATTCATATTTACAACTGGTTTTGAACACAGTGTCAGTAGAAGAATGCCAGTTGACAATGACTAAGCAGAGGGAGAGGAATCTATTTTTTACAGGGCAAAACATTTTTATTTTTTCATTTCTTCCTGTTTTATCCCTCACTTACCCACACCTATTTGTCTCTTTCCATCATCTCTTTTATCTCTTAACAAATCCAGGCTGTAAACTGTCTGATACAGGCACCCATTTTTCATTATCTGTGCAGGTAGCTTCTGTAATATAAATAAATATCAAAAATTCTTTGTAACTCCTCAGACAATAAAACATTTTGTGAAAGTACTGTGACTACTACTTCTGTGCTATTATGTTACATTGAGGTAACAGCTATAGATCACTTAGGTAGATCTAGAAGGTCTATGAAGAAACTACCATAGACTTCGAATACTTTGAGTTGAAAATATCCCCATCCAACCACCCTCTCCTAAGTTGCCTGGAAAAAAAAAAAAAAAAAAAAAAGGACTATCATATGATAACACTAACTTTAACAGCATGGATATCTGCATGTTGACTGCCTTAGAAGAAATTTATAACTTTATGCTTGACTGCTTCAAAGATCTTGAAATTTGAGTTGGTAATGAAAAAGATTTTGATTGCAAGCTTTGTCTCTTGAGATGTTACAAGGAGGCTCTAATTTCATACAATTAACTAAGTAAATATGTAAACCAGACAATTATAGAAATATAGCTAAAACAGACTTCTGAGGGATTTGACAGATTACAGGCTGCTAACACTGTCATAATCACTGTTAAAATCTGTAATCTCATTAACATCAAAGAACAGAAACCAAACTGAACTAAACTGAAAAATGATTCAAAAAGATAAGAAACCTTTTTATTACAGCCACCAGAACTGTTGTGAAATATAAGAAGAAATGAAAGAGAGTGAGAACATTTCAGAAGAGGCTGATGAAATGAAAGCTGTGATGAAATATCTCCTGCCTTCCTTTACCACACTTAAAATTGAAGATCCCACACTTACTCCAAACTAGTGCTTGTTAAGCATGCTCTGTCATGAGGGACAAAGGGGTATATTCAAATGATGTATAACAGTAATAATAAAATCAAAAAAGACAGAATGGTTGAGCTCACAATTTTTTCCATTGTTAAAAATCCTGCCTATCTGTCCAACCATTTTGACATCAATCAACTGTTTTAGTACATTCATGTTGTTTATGTCAAAATTTCTGAACATGCTAGAGGCACAAATTCAGCATTTTTGCACTTTTATTTTTATCCAGGATAGAAAAAGCTGGTGAGCTTAGCTAGATTGTATACTTTGGTTATTTTTTGTTTTTTTGCAGACAGAATTCCCAGGTTTATGATGAAGATACATCATTATCATTATCAGGTAGTTTATGCATTTTTGTCACCCATGATATTTTTACAAGATTTTGAAGTTTCACTGTTTATAAGATAAATAAAAACGGGGCAGCTTTTTACTTGATGCAGGCAGCTATAATGCACAGATTCCAGAGAAACCCAAACTGTGATGATTCAGCTTAAAACATAGACATTCTTTTAACATAACAACATTCTATGTACATTACAAACAGCACCTCATAAAACAAACAAACAAACAAATAATAAAAATAATTAAAAAAAAAAAAAAAACAACAACAAAAAGGATGGTGAGCAGATTCTCCTATGTTAATACTGTGCAAGAAATAAACTCAAAAGGAAGAATGAATTACAGATGAATATATAAATTCCAGCTTTTTGCAGCAAGTGATACAATATGAGAGGTGGGTTTTCAGGCTTTTAGTGCTGTGAAGTTGAAATTGTCAAGTCCCTGGTCAATGAATGCAAGCCATGTAACTGTGCTAGAACTACGACAGTGGAGAACAAGCAACAGTTCTGCACTATCTCAAGTTTCTGTGATCATTTTAGAGTAATGTTAAATGTTACTCTGAACATACTCTTCTTTAGAGTATGTTCTGTCATACTCTAAACGAGTTTACTATACTTATGCTCTAAAAAGGGGTATGTAATATTGAAAAACTTCTATTCTGAAAGGCTGGAAGGTAGTTGATTGTCTCTGAAAGATAGAGTTAGTTTCTATCTGCATACATATGCATTTAAATGAAAAAAGATGCAAAACTCAAAAACCAACAACTGATCTGTTCACAGCAACCAATTGATTTTCAAAGATTCTTAGATTTCAAATCTGATTATCTCTTTATTATTTTTTGTTGTTGCATAATTAAATCAAAATATTACAAGAGATATTGTTGAAGAAAACAGACTCCAGGTCTGTGATCCTCCAATATTTGCTAAAGCTGGCATTTGATTGTAAGTGAAAATCAAGAAATGAATAAGAGAAATGTAGAACAGAAGTCACTCTTTTTAAGATATACTGCATGCTTCAGATTAAGTCTGAGACCGTCTCAGATAGCTCATAGATAAGAAATACATGTTTTATTTTCACAGAAGAAATACAACAGCAAGGTTATTAGAAACAAGACACAAGCATATGCATACAGAGATTTACATCTGCTGTTACATAGATGCTTCTAGTCCCTCAACTAATTGAACTATTTAAGATCGAGGTCATGTGAAGGTTAAACAGATGGGGAGAAGGTTTCATAGGACAATCCCAGCTGCAATCATTCCAGAGGTTCTTCTGGGATCTAGAGTAGCAACAGTAGGAAAACTGAAAAGGTAATAATATAATAAGCAGGTAGGTTAACAGGGCCTCAAGGAAAAGGTTATCAAAACCTGATCTCATATTAAAAGAATTAGGATGGACACCTGACTGTTTCATAACCAAAACGTAAGTATTCCAGTATAGTCAATCCTCTGGCTTAAAAGCAGACTGAATATAATCCAAAGTTTTTGTTTCTCTGAGTTGGCTATCAGAAAAATGAGAATTGCAGATGCTGCCAAGTTGCCTTCTTGCTGCCTTTTCATTAAGCTTCTCTTTACAGCTGTGTGCAGAATATATGACTATGTGTACAGGGGTATAATTTAGAGGAACAAAAATGGGGCACTTGCTCTCTGCTGGGACACAGCTAGACTGATCCTTCAGTAGGTGCAAAGGGAAAACTCATTCCCAACACCAATAGGCTTGATCCAATGAACACACTCTTGGAAGAGCAAGCCCTTCCAAACATAAAAACATCCAATACTTGAGTCTTGGTGTGGCTTTATACCAAATTAGGGTGATTATAACTACTGCTCTCAATGATGATACCAAGGTCCCTATGTAGCTTCTGTTGCATTGTGACCCATAAGAAGACCAGTGTTATCCTGCCTTCCCCCCGTCTGTCTGGACCATGTACTGATATGTCTGGATCAGCTACAGCATTTGAAGTTATGGGCACTGATTTTTCCCAAGCAGAGGAAGGCTTATATTTGTTAAGCCAGAACTGCTGGGTTCAGTCCCTGTAGCTAGGGTGCTACAGCATCTTCCAACAGGACAGATGGACAATATCAACAATGGCACTTTGAAAACAATTAAGAAGCATTATTGAGCAGAGGCCAGTCTGCCTACCATCATGGTAAGTAGTCAGTCTGTCTTGGGTAACCGTTCCTGTTAGACTGATAGAAAAGCAACGAGAAAGAAAGAAAAAAAGTCATTTGTGAACAAAATGAGACCCATATTTGGATGTACTAAAAGCAAAGCATGCACTTTTTAAAATGGAAGTGGGTACTATTCAGGCAGTGCTCTACCATTTTGATACACCATGTGGACTCCGGTGTGGGGAAAAAAAAATTAAAAAAAAATAATGCATATGTGTGGTAATAATCTGCACATGACTGGTTGCTGTAATGTGCACTGCTGTACTGCCAGCAGGGAAGTGAGTGATTGCATCTCGCCTACACAATGGACACTGGCTTTGCCTCACATGGTTTTTCAGCAGGAGAACAAATAAGAGGGGGGAATGAAAGGAATGAAAGCCACTGCCTGACCTGACTGCTCCCCAGGCCTATGGGGGCTTTGAATAGTTAGTGAGAAGTATTTTTTTTTTTTAATCTATTTTCTTTTCAAGCCTACTACTACGCTCAGGGAACTTGCTGAGCAAGAGGTGAAAGGCAGGTAGCTGCCTTTTGCTTTGACCTGTGTGTCTTTTAGCATAGGTGGTGAGACATATGTCACAGAAGCCATGCTCATCAGGAAAGTTTTACTTGTTTTGCTAGCCTAGTGGCTTATCCAGAGCAGTTTGATATTCAAATGAATCTGTCAGGAACAAGAGTGTGGTGCTTCAGTTCTTGCTTGGGCCTGATGACATTGATTTGTGAGCATACTGCTTGACTACGGGATGTGTGACAGATAAATTTTATCAAAATTAAGGCACAATTAAACATTTCATCTTCCTAATTACTGGCTGTAGATTCAGCCTGATGACCATGTGCTGTAAGAAATCAGCGACCATTACACATTTTAATGGAGCACAGCTGTCTTACAGCTTGGTAATATTTGCACAGTGCCACAGAACTGTAATTTATGATAAAAAGAAAAAATGTGTATTGGCTCTTTTTTGCCAAAATAGATTAAGGATTCATATACTTTAATGAGATTTGGACCTAGCCTTGGATTATCGTTATAAATGATTTATGTGCATGTTGGTGGACTCCTGTAGTTTTGAGTTGATTTGTGTTTTGGTCGACCAATATGTAATTCACTATTTCCTTGTGTGCCAGTATTTACATTCTTTCCCCTCTCTCAGTTTCAGTTCTATTTTTCTGCCATAACTTAGCGAGAAGGGCAAGCGGGAAGGTTAAGGAAGCACCGAGGCATATTTTCCAGGAGCCTCTCTCACAGCAAAACCAGCTCCCCAAATCCTTCCCCTGTTCCCTCCATGTGCACCTCAAGTGCAGAGAGGACAACAGGGAAAGAGGTGAGGGGAGGTGGGTGACACCAGCCTGGAGCAGGGTCACCCCTGCAGCGTGGAACTAGGGCACGGGGGAACAGATGCAACCCAAACCACTGCTTGGGCAGAGACCTGTTTGAACACTGTCACATCTCAAGGCAGAATAACAGAAACCTTCCTCCTGCAGGTTCAAAGCATGACCTACAAAACTGTGTTTGCTCCTCCACTTGATATTTCCCCGTTCCGGTCATTTATTTATTTATTTTCAGAAGAGGTGTTCCTTCTGTACAGGAAAACAAAAGAAAACAACAGCATTATTATTCTCAGAAGTTATTATTCAAGTTATTATTCTCAGAACCACCTTTCTTTTCTATTCTTTTCTTCAATAGGTTTCTGCCACAGATTATTTAGAGAATGTGTGGAGCAGGGGAAACAAGATAAAATTAGGTGTTTTATAGATACACATATCATATACAGTGGTTGTGCTTGTAATTGTTCATGCTTTATTTTTATATTAAACTTAGTAAATCAAATTCATACAGAGTTTAACTACCTAAATTTCCAAGGAGTCATGCTTAAGCCCAGAGTTTGGTCCCATATGTTGAAAAACACTGAGATCCATATGTGCAGAAGAAAAGAAAAACTAAATTCTAATTTTCATAATAAAAAAAAAAAATCCTGTCCAAGCTTGATTTACTTCAGTGTTCATATGCTGGAATGTTTCATACTGTACCAGGTTGCATATGCTTGCACACTAATTCTCAATTGCCGTATGCAGTTTGTGACAACCATCTGCTAAGACCTCCCTTAGAGTTCTTTCTCCCACTCAGCCCAGCTGAAATAAAAATATGGACAGAAACAACTTCTGCAGGGAGATGAAAAAGTTAATAAGGGACTCAGAGTTAGACTACGTATCTGATATGAATCCCGTTGCTCCTACAACTTATGCCCTACTTATAAAACATTCCTGAAGTGTAAAACATTAAATATAACAGAAAACTGCAAAATAAAGCCATACTTCCTTTGACAGACTTGAATGTGCTAGAAAGGTAATAATAAAATATGTACACACAGCGCACATGTGTTAGCTCACTCTCACTAACGGTTCTAAAACAGCAGCTTAGACTAACTGTGTATAGCACCTTATCACATTAAAGCACCCTAAAGCAGGAGGGGGATGAGTGGTGAGAAAAAGAGGGTGTGAGAGAGAAAGGGCTGAAAAATCTGCTCTCAGTTTCATCGCCAGAGAAGTGACTCCATTTAAGCCAATCTCATCAGAAATCTGAGTGCCGGATGTTGGCTGCTCTAGATCAATCTGGAGGTGTAAGTCAGTGACCAGAGCATCTGAAAATCAGGTGCTGTGGGTGAGGGAAGGGGGCAGGGGAACAAGACACGAGCAATTGTAGAGGAGGGAGCTGTGGGGTAAGAAAGTGAATATGGACTGTTACCTTTGAGCATCTGATCATGTCCATTTTTTCATTTCACCTTATCATGCAGTCAAGGGTTAAATTCCCTGTCACATCTGAACATAAGAGTGATAGAGAGTTCAAAAGGCTGTGTAGTCAGTCCCCTGCCCTGGAGCATTACCAGATATGGCAAAGCCATGGAGTGCAAGAGTCATTCTCAGCAAGTCACTGTTTAGCTACTTTGGTCTTTAAAACCTCCTGATACAATAACATTGATTCCATCATTTCCTAGGGTCAAATCTGTTTCCATTTCTACCATTTGAAGCCTCATGCTTCTTGTTGGAACATCATGGAAAAAGGTGGTGGTGGTGTTGGTTTTCCTTAGTGCTGTTCCTCTGCACATTTGGTGAGGTCCCAGTTGCATGGAGCAGAGGTGATGACTCCAGGTATCTTCCAGACAACAAATCTATAAATATATGCCCGTATGATTGTCATTTGGTTCATAACAGCATGACATTTTTGCCCCATATTTGGTTTTTGATAGGAGATGAGTGCCCTGAGAAAAGAACGATGACAGAATTATATGTTGGAGCCAGAAATCATGGGGCTTGGGCTGCATTTTTGTGATGACTTGACTTCAGCAGGTTTTCATTGCAAGTGTGAGTGAAAAATCAAGCCCAAAAATGAAGCCTAAGTGTTTTGACTTAAAAAGGGTAGAAAGGAAAAGGGAAAGGAGGAGTAATTTTAGAGCTGCTGTAAAAACATATGTGGAACTTGTGGTTTGTAGTTAGATTTTTAAAGACAACTTATTTGTATTTACCAATTTGGGTATTTGGCAAACACAGTATTCCTAGAATAGACTGTCTCAGGTGATACCTTGGGTTTTAAAGGCTCAGCAAGTTATAAGAAATTTGCCCTAGAAATTGTAAGGCTGCACATATGTAAACCTTGAAGCTGTAATAGGATTGGACTATTTTAAGAGCTTTTAAAAGACTAGCATATTAAGTTATATATCAATCTGTCTCCCATTGGTTATTATCTTAACAGCTGCTTTAAGTGTGGCCTATCAGTTTTAAATATAGAAAGAACAGTAAATAGTGTGTTATGGTATTCCAGATGGAACACTTATAATAAATTGAAATATACATGTATTTGAGAGCTTTATACAGCACCACTATTTTGCTCTCATTTTCTGTAGGTAGTGTAACAACCTCTTATCCCTACAGCATTAAGAAGTTTGAGGACGTAGATGGGTGGAGAACTGATGACAACCAAATATTCAGCAAGAGCTTCTGGTTTCAGAAAGCATTCCAGGGATCAATGCACGAATAAGAGAAAGGCGTGTGCCAAATCTGGGATCTGATTTCTCTTTTTCCAGATTCTTTCCGCTCATGCCAGACACTGGAAATGTCTAAGAGGCCATGGTGCTGTAAAACATCCATTGGTAACTTGTAGCATGTGGTGCCTTGAGGTGTGTCTGCTCTAGAAGGGAAATAACTAAATTAAATGGAATTAGGGAGAAGGGCAGCCCTAGTGACACAGCATTTCTGATGGAGAAAACACCCTGAGTCCACCTGGAGGTCACAGCTTTCCCATCACACAGCACTGCTGATGTGCTTTGTTTACAAAGTGAAGCAGAGCTGAAGGACATTGATCATTTTTCCTCTGCTGTAAAATTAGCTGTACCAGGGTAATGTAGTAGCTTACTTCTGAAGGACTGTGACACGATGTGAGGTGGTATGGTTCAATAGCTGAGCTGGGAGACTGGTTGGCCAAGCCCTCTATGTGATACCTGTACTATATCACTCTGTGATACCTACATTATATGTGTTAGTATTTGCACTAATAACCACACACAAGCCTCTGCATGTCCGCCTTTTTCCCCACTTGCATTGCTTACAGTGTTGAAGTCTGGGACAATGAATGACTGTTGTAGTGTGCTGGTCCCATTGCAGAAAGTGAGCTTAGCTGCTGGCCTCTCCATAGTGACTCCAGAGGCCCTGTAGCTCAGCAACTTTAGAAACACAACAGGCAAGATATAGTATCTCTTTGTGCACCTGTGTTTGATCACCAAGTTCTGGAATAGGTCAGCCTAATCTTGCCTTAAAATCTGTGAAAGCAAGCTTCTTTAAAAAGTATATCCCAACATATATAAGAAGATAAGCCAGAAGGCAGGGTAACTGTGATGGTACAAAACTATGCAAGGAGCCTTGGCTGTCACTGCTTGGTTTTAGAGCATCAGGTTATCTGGAAAATGCTTGGAAAAGACGTTCAGCATGCTCCAGATATTGGTGCTTTTATTGCATGCAGGTATGCATTGCTGATAATCCTTTTTGTTAACTGAGTTGCTGTTATCCTGATACCCAGCAGCTATATATGTGATATCACACACACGGTGGATAAATGCACAGGTTTCGCTTTAGAATTGAGGAGGCCAGTAATTGTCCTGGTCTGTACACTTGTAGCTTTTCTGAGGTACTTTTTAATGCATTTGCTCTATGTTTAAACTGCTGGAATTCATTAAAACAGTTAGACTATAAAGCACTCTGTTGCTGTGATCAGGCAGGTCTCTATCTCCTGTTAGCCTTGCATAGAAATATGTTTCTATCCAGTGGCTAATTGCCCCCCATGCCAGCGGGGATATCAAACTGGACAGTACTCATGCTTACAAGGCACAATGTAAAGGAAATGGGTTAGTTCACATCTCTGCAGAAAACAAGGTACCATGCAGATGGCACATGAAGAATAACAATAATTTACTGTCTCCTTCACAGTTCTGCTGATTAGCAGCAGGTACCTGCTCTGCTGCTGCTTCTCATTTGGGTAAAAGATCTTCAGATGGGTGGTGAAACCTCTTTAACTAGGAGTGCATGTGCTCACCAGGTCATGCCAAGAGACATGTCATTTATAGAATTCACTTCCTTTTGCAAGTGGGAGAAAAACCTCAAAACTCTTCACATCCCTGAGGTTCCAGAAATGTAGCCATCAAGTGATCAGTCTGTTTTTTCTACCTGTTGGACTATGCCACACCTCAGCCTTATTTGTAGACAATATGATGTTTATTTATAGGAGTTCACACTTGAGCAATCAAGAAAAAAATGACACTGGTATTAACTATAAAGCCTTCCGTAACACCCAGGTCATGGAGTCTCAACCCCTAATTTTGGGCGCAACCACAGCAATCCTGTAATTTTCAATAAAATTGCCACTTACAGACACCAATGTGAGCTGCTGAAAGCAATTACCTATACATTGCTCTGTATGCTGGGAAAAAGCACATTGCAGGATGCCTATAGCCCCATAATTCAGTTTCAGTAGTAAGAGTCACTATAGGAGAAACTCAATAACTGAATGCTGAAAAACCTCTGGTAGATTAGTTCCTCTTACTGGTAGGTGTTACAGTGACAATATATCAATCTTTTTAAAGTAATGCATTGCCATTCACAGGTCTGTGGGCTGCTTTTATACTTCCATCATCGTATCTGTGGCCTTCAAAGTTACAGCTGATGGACCTTCTGTCAAGACCCAGATACTTAATCAATGTGACAGCATCCTACATTTTTTTGAACCCCAGAGGCCTTGGAAAAGTTTAATGCAGCTTGCAGGTAAAGTTCAATCCACATGGCTGAGTCCCCTGAAGTATTGTCTGCAGAGAGCATCCCTCCCCCACACTTTACCATACTCAATGTCCTTTACATTTCAAGAAAGCAAAGAGCTAAGCTGGAAGTCCAAGCATTATTGCAACAGAAACAATGTGCTTTACAGAGCTCTGCTGCCCACTAACAAGTTGGATGAAAGACCTATGGTTAACTCCCTTCACTTGCAAAAAACTGGACAGGGCTGAAGGCTTTTGCCAACAGGAATAAGTTTCTCCCCATCACCATTACTGTTAAATGTAGTTTTCTGAGCATCTGTAGAGTAGAACATGAAGAGGAACATTTTTGAGGAAAGGGAAATATGTGTTAATTTTGGATGGATACTACAACAATTTTATTACTAAAGAAACAACCTGATGCTGATCTCATTTACAATGTGAATACACTGACACAGCCCCATCAGCATCAGCTTATTTCACACTGCTATACCTGAGCTCACCAAATGATGCCAGGGAAGCAGGATTAGTTGAGAAAGACACTGTGGGCTTGGGAGCATCTCTGCCTTCCCCAAACATAGCATCTGACTTCTGAAAGGATAACCCCTCTCTCTAAAGATCTTGCTTCCCCAGGATAAAATGATTTCATCTCCCTCTCTTTGTACATATAGATACATAAGCACACAGGGTCAGAATCTGGCCCACAGTGCTTTTGTTCCCAGCACTTGCCAATGAGTGCCAATTATCTCTAAAGTAAATAAATACTGGTCACATTATGATATGAATTTCCTGTGGAAGGGAATGTTCCAGAATCCTAATAGCTGCATTTTCTTTGTCTCTTTGAGTTTTACCTTTTACATGCAATACTATTATGTACAGTCATTAACCAACTTAAAAAAATAATGCCTGTAATTGCAGCAGAAGCCAGTTCACTTATGGTTAAGTTAAAACACCATATATCAGATATGTCAATGTGATCTGTATAAAAAATTTAAACAATGAAAAATAACATTATCAAACATGAAAATCCATTAATGCTTGTCATTAGATTTTAACTATGCTTTTCGGTATGATAATGTGGAGAAGAGGAAGACACTTCAGCTGACCATGTCTAATGCTGCAAGCATGCAGCAGAATTAAATTTTTTATTTTCTCAGTACCCGATAAAGAAAACAGGAGCATTGCCTACTAAAATATAACAACTTTGATGAGAGATTCCTTAGTTCCCAGTGCCTTACTATAGCTTCTATGCAGAAATTGTACCGCAGGTACCGCATTGCATAAATAAGCTGACCTGTCAGGTTTTTGGCAATTTATGGGGCTGGTCAGCCTGTACATTTGTGCAGTTTTTTGTTGCAATGAGATGTAATGGCTTTTCAGCGCACCATAAGCACAGTTGTGACCACAGGCTCACTAGTGTCATTTTGTGTGCAGTAATGAAGCCTGACGAGTGGTCTCCTGCTTGCAGATAGCCGGCTGTTGTCCTAAAAACGCAAACCATTGCCTCAGGCCATGGAATCAGGAACAGGCAAAGGACAGTGGCACAGGCACGGCTCCCCACTGCTCACCCTCCCTTCAGCACACTGTACTTGGATGCAGCAGAATAGTCTTTACCCTTGTACATAAGGACACAATGAGAGAAAGTGATAAAAGCAATTGTGTGAAGGCCATGTTGGAAATCAGGCTTTGTGATGTTGCTGAGCTGACGTTTGGAAAAAAAAATATCCATTGCCAGTACATTCTCCCCCATGCACAGGGAGCACTTCAAGAAAAGATGCTGCTACTTCATCATACTCTCCCTTTCTGTTCTTTGTATCTATATAAATATTTGTGTAGAAATGTGTGTGCATTGTTATTTATGTTTATTTATATTTTGAGAATGTGTACTTACACCCACACCAGCATACACATGCACACGTGTATGCATATATAGAGGGAGGCAGAGCTAGCAGGCACAGCGGCTCACAGGAACAAGCCTGGCTGCTTTTTTTTCACAGTTCATCTATATTCCATGGCCCAGGAGTGGTACGGGGGCTCACACTTCCCCCAGCCCATCCAGCCCTGCAGCAAGCCCCCCTCTTTATTTAAACACTTGAGGGTCACCAGAGAGTTCCTTTGAGACAAAGAGCACAGAGCTACAAGGTGTCCTCTTTTCTGGAAAAAAAAGTGAAAAATTATTCTGTTCTGAGTCAGATAGTCCTGGAATTGGGTGATTTGTGATTTAATTAAGCTTTGTAGTGCAGAGCTCCTTCCTGCCCCCTTTCTCTATACCAGGCACCTGGTGCTCCTGGTAGAGGATCCTCTAAATTCTGACACCTGAAGGTGGTTTGCTCTTTTAAAAGGTAGGGACCATACCGGGGGTTTCTATATGCATACTCAGTGTTTTATAAACAACTACAGGCAAAGAATATTGGAGCAAAAGTGACAAACCTATTCCAGCTATAACCTCATTGTCATATTCCTTCTCCTTGTTTCATAGCTCTCTGGAAAGTCGTCCTTCCTCCTGGAACATTTCACTTGGTGGGAAGCATCTTCATAAAATGCCATGTTAGAGGAGAAGAGGGGAGCCAAAGGCTCTCATGTTCATCTTGGCTGTGACTTTCCAAATTTCCATCTTCAAAATACCTGTGTACTCATTTCACAGACTACAGAAAGCTGCAGTTCATTTGGTGTTTCTCATGCAGGGGTAAAGCTGGGTTGTGCATGAGGAGGAAAACAAGGAAGGCCTGAGGGAGGCACAGGTATTCGATACAGGTATTGCTCAGCAGCTGCAATGTTTTCCGAAATTGACATCATGCTCCTCAGACATAAAACATAGATTGCCTGGTTTTGCATTACTTCACTTCTGAAGTAACGGCAAATATTTGGTGAAGTATCAGGACTGCTGCAAACAAGCACGCTTGTCACAATGAGCAGTTCATCTCCTTATATGACACAAAAGTGGCAAAAGCAAAAGTAGCAGATCCACTGTAGCCACCAGTCACTAACGTGCCTTATATGTAATGCATTACCTTTGTCCTTATTTCTCAAAAGTGTAGCTTAATAATGATATTTCTGAAATGTTAAATATAAACCAAACAAAAAACAAACAACAACAACAAAAACCCATACAGAATCATACAGACAGTACAATGTTGCCTTAGGAACCTTTATTTTTTTTTTCTTTTTTAATTGTGAAATTTTATGATAGAAATTCTGCAAAGTTAAGGTAGCATTAACCCAGTCTCTGGGTATATATAATACAAAATGCTTGAACTTCTGGGACAGCAGCTATTTCTATGGATACAGTATGTTGAACAGACATGGAACAAAGAAAACCAAAACAGTTGGTTCTCTGCTGTCAAGGAAACAAGCTGCTCTTTCTGCTTAAATATCTCTTACCAAAACTAAGAGGAAAAATCCTCCAAAACTCAAGTTTACACTTAAAAAGATCTTACAGGCACTGGACTGAATGCATTTTCAGATGTTTCGGGAAAGAATATTGTGGTGTCTTATATGCCTAGATCAACACATCTCCTTGAAAGACTTTAAGGTTAAGGTTATTCTTCAAGGTAAATATTAAATCATTTTTTTTGGGAACAGTATGGGAACAGTAGGAGTCCAGAAGGAAAGTGAGAAAACATTTTGTATTTTTATTTTTTTTTTGTGCTACATGCAGATGACTTATTTAGATTGAGTCTGGTTATTTGTGCTCCTGTGATTTAAACTCCTTTTTTTTTTAATTTTTTTTTATTTTTTTTTTCCACCCATTTAAGCTACTCTGAGATTTGTGGTTTAAAATAATGAAAACTAAACCTTATGTTTGTTGGAGAACAGAAAGATTTAATGAGTATATTTCTTTCAAAAGTATTTAAAAAATAGGCTAAATAGAATTACTTGCTCTCATTTAAAACTTAACTGAGGATGCACACGCATGTCCTATATGACACCTCCTGTGTACAAATGACATGGGAGATGGCAGCTACTCAGAAACATGGTTAAGGTTACATGAAAGAAATGAGCAATAGGAAAAAATGAAATGACCCACAACATTTTTAAAATATCAGTGAGTGACGTGAGTTCAGGTTAGAAAAAAATCTTCAGTTGGAGTTTCTGCACTTTGTTGGAGGATATTGCAAGACTCTCTGGGAGCACCACAGAAGAAAATAGGTCTCTGCTAAGACAGGAAAATATCCTGGGAAAATGGCTGTGACCTGACACATGCCACATAAGCCCATAGCATTTCTAGATACATGAGTAGAGCTAAAATGCCCAGCTAGCTTTGACACAAGCTCACAGACACGGGTCCTTGCTTATTCACTGCAATATTTCGTGTTTGAAGCAGAAAGTACAAATGAGGTTGAAGGCAAATAATCTGTTTATTTATTTATTTATTTTTGTTTCTGGACCAGCGCGTTCTCTGCCAGGTTTTATAACACCACTGATGGGCTTATGTGTATGATGGCTGGGTACTGAGTGCCCTCCCAGGAATGGTTACTCTCCACATGTACATTCCTAGCCCCAGGTAACAGAAAAGGTGCAGGCATTCAGTACCTCACACTTCTGTGAACAGGAATCAAAGTAAAACTTGTCACCATATTCTTCCTGTGGGTTAGGAGCATGCAGAGGAACCTGGGCGTGTAAAACAGTCTTGTTTCCAGAGCAAGCATCTGCCTTGGTAGGAACTTATGAAGAAATTCCGTGTATTTGGCCCTTCACATACAAGTGATTAAGGTTGATTATGAAGAGAATTGCCATGAATGGCCCCACTCCTTAATTCCCTGCTCTTATTTCTAGTAAGCCCTTTGCTTAGGTTATGTCTTTTGCTATGTTAGCTTTGTTTGTCTTGTAGGCTAGAATTATTTTGTAGTGCTTTTCTTGAGAAAAGGTTGTGAAATGATCATAAAACATTGCCCTTAGGGCAGAAGAAATTGATAGATTCAAAAGACATATTTTGAAATGTCATTAAAGTTGTTACACAAAATCCCACTTCAATAAGAATTCCTATTGGAGACCTCATACTCATCCACGATTAACTTTACAGTGTCTTTTTCACAAGTTCATGGATTATAAAATTATGTAAAGTAACCTTATCTTTGAATTTCCTGGCTTTTCTTACTTTGTTTAGACACTATTGTAGCAGAAATACGGAGTGGGTTTGGGGGGAAGGGCTAGTTTGTACACTTCTGAATATTTGAGTTGTGCTTAATCATCCTCATGTGTGAAATCTTTTATTAAAAAAAAAAAAATCAGTTTATCTGATACTTACTGCTCTTTAGTACAGCACAGCTTGGTAGCACTAGGTACGTCTTGTTGAAAGTATGTCCATAAATATGTCCCTTGCAGCACAGAACAGCTTGTTAACTTGGCAATCCTCAGCAATTTGCTTTGAAAAGTTTGCCTCAGTTTTGATAGTCCAAATGTAGGGCAAAAACTCAGAGTAACTTTTCAGCTAATTTTACCAATTGACACTTTCCTCCCAGTTTTAACTGCCTGCTTACTAGAACAATAACTGCAGTGTTTCTTCCTCCTTATTCACTAAGATTTTTTCACAAAGTTCTTCATTTTTAATGGGATGGAATGACTGATTTTCTGTTTTTCTAATATATAATGTAAAAAAGCATCCATTATCTTAATGATATTCTATTATCTTGTATATACATAAATAACAAGAACAACACAGTGCCACTAAGCAATATTATATATAGGGAGGTTATACTATGAATTAGAAGTGTTTTCAATCAAAAGAGAATTACAAAAGTGGGCAAATGCTATCTGTCCCTATGTCACAGATGGAGAAAATGTGACACAGAGAGGAAAAGTAAACTGCCCAATGCCCAAAGGCTACAGAGGATTGGTAACCTTAAAGAAATCATAGATTTTTGCGTGGATGGTATTAAAAATTTCTATGCTCCTTTTTTCTTTGTTTTAGTGATTGTTTTGGCCATCTTTGTTGGATATCTTTTAAAATGTGAGAAGTAGGATGGCTCCATTATTTCTATACCAAAGATATTAGGCTGACTTATGGGAGAAATCCTGAAGTGAAAACTCTTGAGTATATCTTCTAATTTAACGACATGAGGATGGTGATTGTAACCTTCAAAGTGGGTTACAATGGTTAAGTAAGTGAAAGATAGTATCTCTTTGCCATTATTGTCTAGTAGGTCTCATTGTTCCTCTGGGCATGCTCCTTAGAATAAATTAAAAGGATCCACTGAGAACCATTTTGCTTTGAGGTCTTTTTTTTTTTTTTTTTTTTTTTTTAAATGATTGCCAAAAGCTATTTGCTAGAATAGTACAGAATGTTTACAGATGCCTTAGGAAAAAAACAGCAGAATGTGGAACTAATTGTGTTTATTCAAGATAATTATGAAACACAAATGACCATTACTTACAACAAGTCCCTTGACAGCTAGAGTTTGACTCATGGGGCCAGGATCAAACCCAGTAAAGAAAGGCCTTAATGTTAAGTTATACTGTCCATATGGACACCATATATCAACACAAACTATCGCCAATACTGCTCACCCCTCTTTGCTCCTGTACCAAACTTCTTCAATACAGAGCAACAGCTGCTAACTTTGAAGAAGAAAGGTTGGTAGAAATTATGAGTGACTCAGAAGGGAGCAAAGAGGCTGTTTGGGGTGAGAAGTTCTGAGAAATGCAACCAAAGCATTTTCTGACAATTAAGTGGAAGTTCTGCCATAGGAAAACAAGCCAGCTTTCCTGCACCAGTGATGGATATTTAATTTCATTAGAAAAAGACAAGCATAAAGCAATCTGAAGACATGATAATTTACTGTAAAGAACAATGCAATGCATATTGCATCTGTGTTCATCCTCAAACAGTTTGTAAGGCCATCTTTATGTATTCATGTCAAACTGGTATACAAATTTCATTCTCAATTCAGAGGATAAGAGAAAGCTGGTGCAGTGCAGTGTCGGAATTACACAGAGGTAAATGGAAAAGAAAAATAGTGAAAAATTACATAATGAAAATTTTCAAAGAAATCCATACCTAGACTAAAGGATCTAGACATAATCTGATTTTCTAGTTTTGTACGGGGCATAAAAGTGTTTTTTAAATTGATCTAGGAGATTATTTACCTAGTTTGTTTTAATTGATCTACCTCATTCAGATAATGACACTCAAATGGGTCAATATTGTCATTATGGTTTCATTTTGATTACTTCATTTTGTGGTTGTTTTAGTTGAATCTGCTTTGGAGAAAATACAAAAATAAATAGAAATAAAAAGATATTTAGGTTACCAAAAATTTCATTAGTGTGTGGTACTCATATAGAGCAGTCATTCGTATAGTTAACAGTGTGAAAAAAATGATGCAGGCTCTACTGTTTTTGTTGATTTCATTTTCTGGTGACACTTACGAAATCCAAATTAAGCAATGTTCAAATGAAAAAAATAGCAAGATCTTTATTGACTTTGAGTCTTGCTTGCCCATATGGATGAGGGCACACTTTGGTGAAGTCCTGGTCCTTAAATCACTGCAAGTTTTGCTTCAATGGTCACTTAATATACCATGTATGTAACTTATGTTGAATGCTATAAAACAGCATTCAGTGTATATTTCACAATTCCAGGGGAAAGGATGTATGTGAGGATAGGCACACTAATACAGAACTGCTGATCAGGGTTGAAACCCATCAGCAAACACACAGTGACTGAAGAATACTAGAGGTTCAAGAGGACCATAAATGGTCTCAGTATACAGGTTAGTTCTGAGCAGAAAGGGTCACTGTTAACTACATTCCCACATTTCAGTGTTGGTATATTTTCCTGGGGAAGAAAATCTCCACTTAGCTCTGCATTTAATATATCTGGAATAAACTCAAATCAATTCTCAGAAAATTTTTCAGATGGTTTATCATACCCCCTGTGGTTGTTCAATTTTGGAGGTAAGTAATAGTTGCAGGATTCGCATCTAATTCATATCCACTACTGAGCCCCTGATTGTCATAGTTTTTCCTTGTGCTTTTCCTTATTCTCTTCTCAAATGAGATTGCAGATTTTCAGGCAGATGCAGGTATCTGCAGGTATGTGCTGATGCCATGTAGGACTGACCCACCATGGGCAGGAGTCACTTAGGTGAGTGAGAGGGAGAGTTTTGCAGGAAAACAAAAGGGAATGAACTGAGATCTTGCTCAACCAGGGGAGCAGCCACAGGCACTATTCAGTTGCTTTTTGTCATGGTTGTGAGACAGTAGCAGGAGAGACAGCTCTAGCAGCAAGGTCCACATGCTGCTGGTGTCTGGGGAAGTGACCCCGGCAGGGTCTTCTCCATTTTCCACTTGGTTCATGGCAGCACCAGGCACTTCATGGAGAAGGAATGAGTAAAATGGGCTGTTTCAGATAGACTGGAATCACTCATGGAGCTGGGTGGAGTTTGGTGGTTCCTGGTTGTTTGGAACAGACAGGGCTTTGAAAGAACACAGAAATATAGAAATCTTTTACTGTAACATTTCTGTTTTGATATATATGTATATTCATGTAACATGTGATCTAGACATAAGAAGGAGAAAATTATTTTTAAAAGATTGAAGAACCTCAGAATGAAATTAAACAAAAACTGTCAAGCAAAAAGCTTCAGTAGGGTTCAAAAATCAATTTTCTTATTGACTTTTCAGTTCAGTTAGAACAGACCAGGGGATCTGGATCAGTCCCTCCTGGTGGCAGCCCTTTCCCCTGCCTGTTACAATTACCGGGCTGTGCTGAGTTCTCCAATTTCCCAAACCATATTTTTAGCTAGGAGGAACTCTTACCTCTGCTTTATGGGGCCATTGTTTTCTTATACCAATACATTCAGTGATAGAGGTTGAAGGTATATGTGAGGCAAAAAAGGGGAGGAAGTGGAAGGCAAATAATGTTCATACTCTTACCCCTTGGGCGAACAGTTTATACTAATGAGAGCTCCTTGAATCTGTTGCCCAGTGCATCTGGGCAAGGAAAAGCATGGGAATTAATTCAATGGGAGATGATAAATAAATCCCGGCAATAAAAAAAAGGGTAGAAAACCACATTTGAGAGGACTGCCTTCCTCTGCTGCAAGCAGTTTCTGGTGACACCACTCAGCCGGGCAGAACCAGAGCAAAGGACCTCTGCTCGTCTCCTTCCCTTGCCGGTCATACTCCATAAGGGTTAATGACCTGTCCGTCAGCTGCCAGGCCCTGCGTAACCACCTTGCTCTTCTCAGCCACCAGCTGATCCCCTTGCCGTGCTGCTGAGGTGAGAGTTCACAGGCAGAGGTTAAAGATAATAAGAGCCTGGACATCCATGGGGAGTTCAGCTCATGTACAAAGTCATAATTACATGAGCCATTACCATTGTCTGGGTGAAAAGACATCGCTGCAAGCAGGGGTAGAAAACATTTGCAAAGACGGGCTTAAGAAGCAGGGATGGAAAATATCAGACTTTCTTCAGTGGATGCTCTCTGGTTTTAGATAGGCTATAAAAAGTGGATTGTTTGGTTATTCAAGTAGAAACCTGTTAAATGCATAACCTTGTTGCAACAAACTTTAATTCTTTTAGCAGGTCTGTTCTTTCAACAGGTATTGATTTGAGCAGCCTTGGCTATTTTTATCAAATGCATTTTAGATGCACAGAAAATGCCACCGAGGATTTTAAACCCCCAGTAAGCTGCACAGAGGCAGTGTTTGTAATACACTGCTTGCTGCTTTCACAAGCTGGACTAACCTCATACATTATGGGCCAAATTATGCCCTTGGATGAGTACGCCTGATTCCCACTGCTGTCAATGTGGCTGTCATTGAAATCTGTGGGAGACCAGCTTGTGCATCCAAGGAGGAATCTGGCCTAAAATCTATTGTGCTCGTGTTCCTTGTTACTTGGATATTTCTTGTGTCTGCCTGACTCCCTCTTTTCTTTGTCAAGATAAAATAAACACATTTAAAGATGTTGTGAAAAAAAAAAAACACAAAATACTAGTACTACAATGTTTTGTTTGTGCATGTGACAGTAATTAATGGATATTCTTTATCACAGGTTTCCTGGAAAAGACACTACATAGATGGATTTACAGAAATCTACAGACTTTTTGCTCTCTTATGAGTTTTGGACAAGCCTCACTGATACCCCCTTCCTCCCCCCCCCCAAAAAAAAAAAAAGGCAAACATGGTTATTTCACCTCAAAGTTTATTCTCTGCCAATTTTCAGCTGCTCCTCAGTGCTGCCTTCCCCAAAGTGAGTGACTGAACAGAGCCTTTCTGGAAAACATTAATCTGCCTCCATAACGCAGGAATGTTCCCCTAATTGCTCGGGTGGCTTCTCTGGAAGAAAAGCATGGTCTACACAAAATCATTTGCAAACATAAAAATGCTTTTGGGTCATCTAGACACCACAAAACTCAAGCTGGATGTACCTTGTGCATCCCCCATGGGTACTTCTGTGGGGAACGTGAAGCAGAAGCTATATGGATGACCATAGGAAAGGCAACTCTAGGGGTCAGCTCCCCTGGAGGTGTTCCTCTGGCCCCTCTGAATGTCTCCTTGTGTCCTGGCCACTTCTATGAGATGGATAGCACGCTCAAGATTTACTCTTCTCTGCATGGTTGCTTTGAATTCATTTTATTCCTAAGCAGCTAGTTGGAGTGGTAAATTTATACATGCATTCAGCATTGTCATAATCATATCTTGCCTGAGGGCATATTGATCCTTGTTACCATATTGACTCGATGCTTTTACATCTGCCAGCAGTAGGTCTACACATTTTTTTTTCTACAAAGATTGCACATTTTCCTTTCCCTGCCCCAAATTCTCCTTCCACACACAGTCTCTTTTATTACAGTAAAACGCTTTTTAAATTTTAATTTAATTTTATTTTATTTCAGTGTAGCTTTTTAAATGTGCCTGTGTTTGCTCAGGTGAAGGTTGCAGTGATTTCTGACTCTAATGAAAAGCCAGAGTAAAGCAAACAGCTGAAAATTAATTGGCAACAGAACTTTCTTTCTAAATTATAAGTACATTGGAACCATATTTTGTATTTGCTTTCCAGGGTGAAAGAAAAAATGAAAGCAAAGGGGAAGTTACCTGCTCATTTGTAATTGGATCACTTAAGATGAGGGGAGAAGTATCAAGTTGGTGCAGCAGCAGAATTGCCACCACAAGCAATTTTCAATTTTCACTCATGCTCTCCATACAGTTTTAGCTATAAAGGTCACCAATCAAAAGCAGACATTGAAACGGGTCCAAAATAGGTTTTGCTTAACTTTTAGCATTTACTTAACTGATTACTAGTTACAAACCTGACATGCAGCAGACATAACAGTGCTCTCGAGGAGATTAAAGGATTAGCCACTCACTAGCTTAATCAGATTAATCAGAGATTTTGAACACAATATATAATTCTATCCACAGAGGGGATACATGATAGCCACATGCTAGCCTAATTTGGGAAGGGATACTAGGATGGACAGGCCAAGACAAAAGAGGGCAGATAAAATTGCTAGATGTCACAGTGCTTTTCCTTGTACTGCACTTGTAATTACCACTTAGAGACCTTATATTTTCTAGGAAAATTACTAATTCACTAAATATGACACCAACATCAGCAAGTAGCCTATGCAAAACTGCAAGGTGACTAATATAATGTCCTATTATATGCTTGTGATATTAGTACATGGTAAACATATATGTATGTTTTTCCTAATTTCACATTTGAAAACTAATTTGTAATATATGGTGATAAGCTCTTTTGTGACAAAATTGAAATGTTTTTGATACTGTAAATTATTCTACAATATAAAAAAAAAAAAGATCCACTGTCACCTGTGAGAGCTGCCAAAGCTAGAATTTAAGCCTGTTTTCACCTGTGAAGAAATCTAATATTTTAAAAGAAAACCTGTTTCTCTCTTCCACACAATTTGATTAAATAGAAAGTGGGGCAGAATCACAGTGAAAGTGAGGTTTTCCTGTAGTCAAAGTTATTCACAAACTGCAGTATTTCAACCAGCGGTGAATACAGAAAAATCATAGGCAACATTAGTTTGAGACCTGTTTTCACATGTAAAAGACAGAAGCAAGGAAAAATCAATATAAGTGATGCTATCTAAAGCTATCATTCATTTCTTGACAAAACCCCAGAATGTTCTCTTGTTCTCTTCTTTCTTAATGCTTTTTTTTTTTTTTTTTTTTTTTTTCTCCTCATGGTTTTTTCCTTTTCTGGGATAGTGACCTTAACAAGTTTCCTTAGCATTTCTGAATGTGTGGGTCTCCTGTCTGAATCATATCTCCCTGACATTGAGTCTTCAGGAAAGAAGCACTTTTAAGAAAGAAACAAACAAATTAATCTCAATGTGCTTCAGGAAAGACACTGGAGTTGGAAGGAGGCCAGCTTTTCACTCTGAAGGATGCTCTGTGCTTGGCAAAGCCCAGAAATGTGCGTCTGTAATGGCTCTTCTGCAAAGATTTTAAGATTTAACAATTAACGTTCTTTAAAAGAGGAAATGCAGCTTAGCAGGAACATAGCGACTAACAAGTAAGATCCGTGCTGCTAGCAATAAGGCATTTGCTATGCAGAAACTGCAATAAGAAACTGAACTCTTGGGGAGAAATGCTCAAGCCCTGCAATCTGGCAGCTCGCACCCGGGGCTGTGCACAGGGTGCGCGTATTCAATGAGCCGAGGTGCGCGCGTGCTGCGCGCGGGCTGTGGGTGCTCCGTTCTCCCTCAGCAAAGAGTAGCTTTAGGATGACTCTCTGCATCTATAGGATGACAAAGCTATTTGCTATTTGTGCAGTACTGATGCATTTCTGGCAGTGCCTCCGCTACCTCTCCCCACCCGGTCCCGGCTGCGTCGCAGCTCCACGCGGCCGAATTTCCCTTCCCTGAGTGGCAGCAGCTGCAGTTCGGCCCCACAACCCGTGGCAACCAGCATCCCAAACCAGATCCCCAATAGGAGCGGCACAGCCACAAGCACAAAGCTGCCTTTTGGAAAATAGCAATTGCGCACTCGGGCTGTGCTTTCACGAAGGGATGGGCTGAATTCACAATGTGCCAAGAGCGGCCGGGATGGCGTTGCTTTATTTTCACAAAGAAGTCTCTCCTAATTGCATGCGGGCTGTCTTTTTGCAAAGAAACTTGTTTCCACCTAACGCTGACAGTCACGGGAGCCTGTGTGTGTGTGTGTGTGTGTGTGTGTCTGCGTGTGTGTCTGTGCAGGGGGGGGCTGCTTTGTGGCAGTGCCTGTACGTCTCGTGCCTGCGCTGATGGAATTATTGTTTATTTTTTTAATTTTCAGAGGTAGGTTGATGACAGCTGAAGAAGACTGTATTTGCCGAAGAGCAGCATGATGGTAGAGAGGAGCGGAGCTCCTGAGGGAGATCTAATGGTGCCTCTCCTTCCTGCACAGAGATAAAGACTTATAATAAGCGTGTATGTTCACCATCTGGCTCTGTGCATGTGGTCCTTATGGAGGCGAAAGCAGCACAATCTGTAAATGATCAGGAGCCATCGCACTCTCTCCAGAGAATCCACGATGCAATCAAGGTGACAGATGGCATGGCCGCTGCTGTGGCCTCATGGAGAAGATCAAAATCACCTTCAATAAACTCTGACTGAAATGGGCATGAGCACCTCAAAAAAGTCAGTTTGTCAGTCAAACTGCGACAGCAAGCTGCATTGGGGAAACATAGCGGCCAGCTCTCTGTTTTCAATCGTTTCCGTCTGACTGAGCCTGAACTATGATCTTTCTCAAATTGTCCTTTCTGTTTAGCTGAAGCAGGCCAGCAAATTGCCAGATTCATAGCTTTATTGAAGGAAATTGAAAACATGATGTCCTCAATTCAAGGGACAAACAGCTGGCAGGTGCTTGGACACCCAAGCACATAAAATGGACCCCTAGTCTTTTGGACAAGTTTGTCCAACTTTTGTCGGAATAAATACAGATATATAATAAAATAGATATAATAAAATTCCAATTTAGGCAGGGTTTATCAGGCATTAGCTGATGACGATTATATGACTGCAGATGAACTTTGTGCTACATATTAAATGCTGGGTTTTCCAATTTGTGCTAAAAATACTACATCTACTGCTAATTATAGCGATTTTTGTTTCCCTGTTTTCAAAGAATACTTTAGTAGCGTCTTTTTGCCATGACTGCTTACCAAGTAGGGTCATGAAGGGCCCAATCCTGCCAGGTGTCCAACACCCCTGATGGAGTGCCTGGTAGCTCAGCATCTGAAAGGCTCAGGGGGCAGACCCAGCACTCCGAAAACCAACCCCTCTTACTTCCAGTTACACCAATGGGAGCCCAAAAAGCCACAAGCCCAATTTCCATTCTCATGCAGGTGGATTTCCTGTAACCTTGACTTGATAAGTTCCACTATTTTCAGGAAAGCTGAAGTAATGTTATTTGCCACAGTTTTCAAGCTTATCTATGAGGGCTTCCAGGCTGAAGCCCCATTGATGGGTTGAAGTGAGAAGGACATGCTGGGAGGTGACAGAGGAAGAAAAGGGTGGTCTTCCTCCTATCCCAGGGTCCTGCCCCAGGGTCTTCCCAGCACCCAATGCAGGGCTGCTTCGGTATGAGGAGCGGATGGAGGGCTGCATCCCCGCTCTGCGTGGCAGATGGTCACTGTCTTTCTCAGTTTGCTTGCTTGAGTGTTGGGTTTTCTACTACTACATTTTAAAACATCCACATTGCCCTTAGACTTTTCAGCTACTTGTTTTTTGTTTTGTTGCCCCTGAAATATTCTAGAGAGTCCTTTGGCCTGGTTCGGGATCTGTTATGGGAGTGCACTTTTTCATCAACTTCTGTGGCTTTTAAGGAGTCCTTAGCACTTATATACATATCTGTATTCAACAAAGCATTATCAATGGCCTTTTTTTTTTTTTGTCAGCTACTTGGTGGTCAACATAGCTAACCATAAGTTGCTGGGTTGCACATTTTATGCCTGAAAGTAGCAACAACAAAAAGCCAACCACACTCAATAACTTGGTTTTGTACTAGCTACCCCTATTGTTCTCTACTAATGTCACGTTTTGCATGCACAGGAGAAGAGCCATGCCTTCTCTCACCAGTACATGGAGACCAAGAGACTAAGACATCATTTCTACCAGGCAGAATGGTATTTTGCTACTCCAGCACTCTGTGATCTAGATAGAAACAGTGGCAAAACTGATCTCACTGACAGAGTTGCTAAAAGGAGAATGAGAGGGGAGTTTTCGAGCTAAGCTCCTGAGGGTGTCTGACCTCTCTGTTTGATTTGGGATTACTGGGTCTTGTACTGCTTTTTGCTCTAATGTAGTACTAGAGAACACAGCAGACCAGGTAGATGAACAGTTTCTCCCAGACGTGAACCTTTTCACAGTTGTCTGTCTGGCAGTGTCCTCCTGTTCATCTTCAGAGAAATATCTGAGTATTGCATGGACATTTCCTCTAGTACAGGTTCCAAGACAGTGTTAGTATAATAGTGTAAAATATTCATGTGTACACAACAGTATGGTAAGTTTGAGATTATTGTGTGAACCTTGTCAAAAAATCCAAATAGCTGACGTTATTAAGGCAATCAACTTGCGTGGGCAAACATTAAGTCATTTCTACATTAAGGTTTTGAAACTAAGGCATTTTGAAAAATTCTTACACTTGCCACAGGCAACAACTTAGGTCTTCCCAGCTGAACCATAGTAGTCTTCATTCTTTGGCCTATCTCCTTACTGCTATTTTATTTGCTGTCAGTTTCTCACACTGACCTGTAACACACAACAGGAATAGCAGGGAAGTCTGCTCTGCTCCTCCCATGACAAAAGGTAAGTCCAGGTCAGGTAATTTTGTTGACAAGCCTCAGTCTACAGCTACACTATGGAGAGACCTGGTTCTGCAGCTTATTTTTTCCTGCCTTGATCTTCAGAAGGCCACTGCAGGGGCTCTGACTTCTGTTAGAGAAAAGGCCCAGCTGGGTTCATGTATCAGAAGATGAATGCAATCACCTTCAGAGACTATTTTGAATGTCATGAATGGTTTTACTTTTTGTTTAGTGTGTGACATAATATATGTCACATACAGCACAGTGGATTTCCATAAATATGTGAATTACATCAACTGAGAAAAAGACAGGTCCAATGGAAATTTGCTGCTATGTGGCTCAGAAATCTGGAGGTCTTCCTGCGATGGAAGGAAATTTCACTTAATGCATAGAAACTTGGTGTCATATATTATGCGAACAGAAAAAGGATATGTTCCTAGATAATTGAATGAAGTTAAGGGAAATTTAGGGCCAGAAATGCTTTTGTCCTTGAATGTTCTTTTATCCTATTCCAAATAGGGACTCTGTGTCATGGACCTGTGAATACAAAGACTGGTTTTAAATCTCTACTTCTTGCATGACTGACGCTTACAATTCAGTAACATCTTTCAAGACATCCTTTGTGCACATTTATTTCAAAATAATGTATTGAACCTGTAAAACCTTATTAGAATATTTTTACTGCAATTACACTCCCAGATTCTATGATCAACATTTAAGCTGATCGTCCCTTGTTTTAATATGACCTTACATGATGACAGCATAAATACAATGACAGACACTGTCTGAAATTAAACAGCTTTTTTTACTATGTACTGTGGGTATTTTGTTACATATTGATGGAGAGGATAGTTGATTGAAAAAGGAAAATGTTTTGTTTTCTGGAAGAAAAATACGGAATTTGGAACCTAGCAATGTTGCCTGGGGAACATTTAATAATATTGCCATGCTTGCCACATACCAGGGAAATGAACTTCCCAGCTATGCCTAGAAACCCA
This sequence comes from Aythya fuligula, assembly GCF_009819795.1. Classification (NCBI taxonomy): domain Eukaryota; kingdom Metazoa; phylum Chordata; class Aves; order Anseriformes; family Anatidae; genus Aythya; species Aythya fuligula. The sequence goes on along the minus strand of NC_045560.1, from coordinate 123,225,242 downwards.
GGATCACTCCTTATCCTCATTTTGCTTGTTTGCTTGCTTCATCTCTTTGACCCTCATTCTAGTTAGGCCATTTAATAAGAAGAAAAACATATTGCTTGAGTCTTTTTTAGAAATCTTTTAAAATTTAAGGAAATAGGGAGGAGGGGATATCAACCTAGAGCAATCCACTCTCAGGAGTGGAGTCTCTTCTTTTGGCAGTTCAAGGCAATTTCCATTCCAGTTCCCTGGACAGCTTTATGGGGAAATGGGATGTTCTACTTCCATGGTTATCACTGCAGCAAAGGCAATGAAATATCCCCTTAAGAGGAGGTCAACAGAGTCCACTATCAAGAGCAGGAGGTTTCGATGGAGAATAAAGGATGAGAAAATTGAAATAAAGGATGGATTTCAAACAACAATGCCAGTGCTTCATACATAAGAATGTCTTTTAGCTACCAAAAGTACCTCATAGAGAGGAAAAACAAAATACATCAACATAACAGATACCTTGTGCATTCAAACTAACATGAATTTCTCATGTTACTCTGACCAGTTATTATCAGGAAATAGGAATGATGATCATAGCATTCTACTGTGAACTTTTCTTTTAAAATTTTGGGGACATTTTGCATTGTCTGAACAGTGGGTATGCTGGGATCAGCAGTAAAATCTAAGATATACAGGAAAACAAACTAATATGGAGTAGCAATTTAAAGTATTTGGGTATCTGGATTAAGACTGCAAAAGCTCATACAATCAAAAAGGGGATGTTTTGTATGCACTTTTTATTTTGTGCATGGGGGCACAGAATTAACATCACAAAAGACGGAGAGAGAGATTTGTGGATGGTATTAAATAGCCACAAAATGCTCACGTTTTATGCCATAACCATTGTAACCATACCCCCATTTGTAAAGGTCCATTTTCACAGTGGCTTCAGCCTGTTTTCTAATTGTTTGTATACGATTCTTTGAACATAAAATCTTGTAATTGCTCCTGTGGTGGGAGACAATCAGTGAACTCAGAATGGTCTATCTAAAATCAGAAACTGGGAGCTGAATATATTCATGACAATGGTGATATATTTCGTGTTATAAATGTACCAGAGCCCTCAGACTATTAGGTACTTGCATTAATATTTTGACAGCAGCTGCTATATCTGGGTGGTAGGTAGAGTCTGCTCCTACCTACTTGCAGCTCCACCAGAGGCAAAAGAATGGAGGTCTGATAAGAGGAGATGCATTGCTTTGTATGATAAAAGGTACTTTCTTTGTCTGGCAAACCACTCCTTTTGTATGCACATCAACCAGATGGCCATTTCAGTTTGTCTCCGGCTGTGAATCAGACGATATGGCAGAATTAAGGGAAAAGCAAAACCTTCCCCTCCACCCCTCCTCTCTGTACATAAAATTAGAAATCAACAGTCTTTGGGGAGATTTAATTTTAATACTTTGTTTCTTTGGTGATTCAGGGAATTTTGACTTAGGCAGGTACCGTGCATCATTCCCTTTAAGCTGGGACAGGAAAAAAAAGGGTGGGGTTGGGTGGTAAAGGGATTATGTAATAAAAGAGGTATGAAGGAGAGTATTTATTTAAATTAAAAAAAAAAAAAAAAAAAAGGAAGGGGGGGGAGAGGGGGAGAAGAAGAAAAAGATAATTCCAGTGCTTTCATTTGATATAAGCTACATTTTTCATCATGAGATTCCTGATGATCTCAGTCAGGGACTGTGGCTCTCTTTCATATCCTTCTTTGATCATCTGTACTCCTTTCTCCTACACTGTAGATTCTCCTGTGAATTTTGGGCATCGACATCCGCCCTGCAGAATTTAAAGATAAGTTGGGAGACAAGTTTTTTTTCAGGAACAGGAGGTGAAAGACACTTACCACACAGGTGGCAAATGTTACAAACTCTTGATTCCCAAATCTGATGGGTTCAACTGGAGAGGATGAAACAAGGGAAGGAAAAGAGAGGCCACAGAAATCTCCGTAAACTAGTCTGCAACAGGAGCTCTAAGGACCTTGTCTGTTTTCCTCTCATGGCAAAAAGCCCTTGCAGGTTTTACAAAGACACATTGAACACTGCATGTTGTTATTAACATCACTTTGAGTATCCTGACAGTGTCCATTTGTCTGATTTGGCACAACTGGGTGGGATAACTCTACAGTCTGTAGTCACTAGCTTTTGAAAATAGCTAGAAAGAGAATGAAAGCCACAATGCCAGGAGAGAAACTGTGGTCCCCAGTAGGAGATGGCAGGTCTACATCAAATCCTGTATTTGTCTGGGGTTAATTAAAATACTTCAGTGAACACTTAAAACATGTATCTCTATTTTAACAACTGCAGGCACAAACTAAAACCATGAGTTAAATCTTCAGTTTGCCTGCTGTTTCCACCTACTAGTATTCAAGGTACTTCAGGCATTTCTCAAATGTGTGAATAGAAATACTGCACAGTCTGTATTCACTGTGAGTACAAGTTGACTCTTGGAAAAACTCTTTGCTAAAAAGAAGACAGGCTGCTCCTCTGGCAAATTGTAGAGAGCTCAGTCTCAAGGACAGGACAGTAGATAGTGCTGGTCTATAGATGTAAGCTTGTAACATGCTTTTGGCACATACAAGATCTCCAAGAATGGCAATGAAAGTTTATATAAAATTAAGGACACCAGAGGTCCTAAGAAATAATAAAATCAGGTGCTCTCAGGATCCTCCTTACAGTTGGTAAGAATTCCTGTTGACTTTTATTAAATCAGAGTTTCAAAATCCTGCTCTAAATGTTTAGTCAGCAAACACTGTAACTACATTCAAGTGGCATTTAACAGTGAGTGGGCAGAGGAGAAGAGCAGTGGAGAAGATAACTTTCCTATGCAACCCTTCTGGCCATTCAGAATTTATGCAAACAGTGACAACAAACATATTTCATGATTTTCTTCATGTTATATGTACCTGGTTAAAGCATAACTTTAATAAAAACCACGCAGTGTTCCATTTATAATTACTAACTTTGCCATAGACCATGGGAAGAAAACAGCAGTAAAAATATTTGGGAAAGTATGAATTGTTATTGAATACCACCTTACACAAGAATAAGAAAATAAGATGTAACTAACTCAGTTTCAAGAGAATTTGGGAAGTTATATATCTTCAATCATGTATCCTAAGGTTCTGCAAATCAGATTTCCTGAGGCTAGCTGCTGTTGTAGTGAAAGTAAACATAGCAGGCAAAAAAATAGTTGAAATGATTAGTTGCAATTCTCATGTATTAACTTATGGTAAGAAAATGCCGTCAGGGCCAATGGACTTTTTACTGATGTACAAGGATGAACTTGCCAATGCAAAAAATGAGTGAGACAAAAGAATAACATTAATTATCATGATTTTACATGTCCGAAGGTTTGGTTTGGTTACATGAAAAACCTCTACTGGGACTGGGAATGAACTCTGGAATGCAAGGCACATGCTACCAAAAAATCAGGTTTCATTTCAACAATTTGATATCTGTATATAAAATCTCAGGAGTATAAAACTGTGACTAAAATATTCCACATTTTCTGTTACTGAGGCAAAAATTCTGGAAAAAAAGTTGCACAAGTGTTCATCAAGTACTTTTAAAATGGATTTTCTAGTCAGGGAAAGACAAAAGTAGAAGCGGACATTCAAGTAATTTATGAATTTTCTCTCCTTGTCTCAAAACTTGTATTCTAAGATTAAAGCACTTAAACTAAAGTGGTTTGATTTTCAAAAGTATTTGAGACCCATTTTCATCTTTACATAAAATGTCTTTCACTTTACAAACTTGTTTAAGCTTTGTCTATTCTTTACTATGCATAGGTCAGGAAAGACATCCATTAGAGTCTGAACTCTGTGAGATCCTTGAAAAAGCTGTGAAATTAAAATACCTCAGTGCAAATCAGATCTGTGGGGAATAACCACTTCTGTCTGGCAAGGAGTTTCTTTGCACATCAACATTTCTTTCTGTAGAGGAGAGACAGAAAGATGTAACTCCTTTGCAAAATACATTGAGATCTGAAATCATTTAACATAGTATGTAGTAACCAAGTTATGTTATCAGTTTGTACATTGTTGGTAGATGTATTAAAGAAAGATAGAAGTGACCATGTGATGGATGAAATGGAATAAACTCCTCAAAGGAAATTCCTTCTGTAGTGATGATATTTTGTCTAAATGTGGAGGGGAAAAAAATATTCTGAAAAGAATCTATGATAAAATTGTTGTCTTGTTTTTGTGTTTGTGTTTTGCTTGTTTGTTTGTTAAACCAACTAGTGGAAGAACTAACATGTTGTCTGGTGTGTGGTAACTGACTGGGAGAAAGAATATATTCGCCAGTGTAATATCTGCATTTTGATACCATAGAAATCTGACATACTAGATTTCAAATCCAAGCCCAAAAATCTACATAACCATGTTTATCATAATGATTACAATAAAAAGGAAGACTAATTTTAGTTTGCTTGACAATTAAAAAAACCCTTATCTTAACTGGCAGAAAAAGGTAGCAGTAAATCTTGGCACAGTTCTCTTATCAGATGATGTGAAATCTGACTATATAGTCACTTCAAAACTAGTGGAATAAAATCCCAAAGGTCAACAACAACAATAACAACAACAAAACATTTTTATTCTTCTAACTGGCATGCAATTTTTACATTAAATAATATTTATAAACCTATATAAACAGATCGCTCCAAATTAATGTCTTCCTACCTTTATCCAGTTATCTTCTCATGACTTTAAATAATCAGAATTCATAATGTATAACATATTGAATATTTCATATATTGCTATCATTCCTGAGCATGTCTTCCACAGATGTATGTATAGCCTGCAGTGTGTATATAGGTTCTCCTGCTAATAACTAGTGAGCCTCTGGAGACAAAGCCACCTCTTGTGCAGTTCTTGAGTACATGAATAACCTTAAGCACATGACTCATTCTGTTGACTTGGATATCTCATACATTTAAAGTTACATATGTGCTAAAGTGTTTTTATGGATCAGGGCCAAACCAAGCAGGGACTATAGCACTGTGGTGCTAATGATGCTCTCATTGAAAGACTCATTATCCCTGTTTTTACATGAATATTAACAAAGCAAAGGTTTTGTGATTAGTGGGAATTCTTTAAGGTTTATTTTAATTTGTTTGATTTCATTTCATTGTGCATGGCCCATTTTTATGCCTGTGTTTCCAAGGAAACAGTTGTAAAATGGAATTTGATATGATGTGTTATCAGGTTCCTTGTCAGCAAGTTTCAAGTGATAGTTATGAACTTGACAAATTAAGTTTAAAAAAATTATGATAGGAGCATTAAGATAGAACTACATGTATAATGTCTGTTGTCATGTGAATTATCTTCTAATGCTTCTAATGTTTGGGGACAGAGGAATAGTTTTGATTGCTGCAAAGTTGTCATAGTATTGATAGCACAAATACAATATACAATGCATGCAACACTGAAATCAGTGTTTTAATGTGCTGCTGTTCTGATCCCAGCAATACAATCTCACGAGGAAGTGCATTGAGTTAAATCAGACTGACTCCATCTATCTTTACTGGAAGGCTAATGATAAAAGGAAAATGAAACCGCATCAGGGTTTGTGTCTTATATTCTAAAATCCAAGTAGAAGCTGTGGATACAACGCGTCGTGGACAGGGTACTTTGGATGGTGTTTACAAATTTTTATCTTCTGTGCAAGTAAAACTACAAAAGTTTATTCCAAGACATTTGTATAAGTGTATATGCTTTAGAGAGCAACTTACAAACTGCAGTCCTGCTCCTCAGCTTCTTTGTTATTCTTGTTGCAGTAATGAGGATGACTTGAGTAAAAATGAGTTAGGAAAAAAAAAAAGACATTGCTACAAAGAAAAAGATGTTTTCATTAAAAAAAAAAAAAATGCCTGAGTTTGTGACATTTTTCAGTTATTGAACTCAAGAACAAGATGAGCAGGAAACTGAGTATACTGAGGACTCCATTTCACATATATATATATTTTTTTTTCAATGACTTATTGCAAGAGAAAATATTTCAGTTCAGTAGTTCAATTTTCCATTGAAGGCAGGTTTTTGTAAATCTGTATTGCCCCAGTTACCTTGGCTGCTGTCTGAGGAGCTCAGCAAGGCCTGAAAAGACCTTTGAAGGTGTTATGAAATCCCTGGATTTGAGGGAAGGAAAATAGGGATTTCTCATAAACTATCCTGAGTTAGAAGGGACCCACAAGAATCATTGGGTCCAGCTCCTGACTCCACACAGGACCACCCAAAAAACAGACCATGTGTCTGAGAGCATTGTCCAAATGCTTCTTGAACTCCGGCAGGCTCGGCGCTGTGACTACTTCCCTGGGGGAGCCTGTCCCAGTGCCCAACCACCCTCTGGGTGCAGAACCTTTCCCTAACACCCAACCTTACCCTCCCCTGTCCCAGCTCCATGCCATTCCCCTGGGTCATGTCGCTGTCTCCAGAGAGCAGAGCTCAGCGCCTGTCCTTCCACTCCCCTCGTGCTTGAGCTGCAGGCTGCCATGAGGCCTCCCCTCAGCATGCTCTGCTCTGGGCTGAACAAACCTGATGACTTCACGCGCTCCCCATATGTTTTGCCCTCTAGACCCTTCACTGTCTTTGTAGTCATCCTTTGGGCACTCTTTATTTGTTTTATGTCCTTCTTATACTGTGCGTGCAGGATTCAGTTGGCCTTTTTGGCTGTCAGGGCACAGTTTCAACTCATTGACTGTTCATCATTGGAGTGTGTTCCACCAAAGCTCCCTTTCCAAGTCAAGACATTATTTGGTTTAGTTTTAATTCAATCAGCATTTGTTTCATATATTTAATAAGGGTCATGTTAAGACTCTTAATGTCATGGCTTCTTTGTCTTTTGTCTGAGCATCTCTGTGAGGTATGCCCTGAGGACCCAATATCTCTGTTGACAAGATGTTGAACCACATCAAAGCCCCCCTCTCTTTTCTCTGGCATCTGCACTCACTTTCCATTAAACTTAGGGTGTTTTAGAGGACAGTGTGGGCATTTCCCCAGCATCAGGATGCATGTCAACACACACGATTAGAAGCAATTCTGCTTCCCCATATATAGAGCTCAAATGTTAAGCACGAATGAGTTTGAGGAAGTGGACAGTATCATAATTACAGCCTAAGGAACTGGAACCATGCACAAAAGTTTTGGCAGAGCAAGGAACCAAGCCTGTTTTTTCTCACGTATAGGCTGTTGCCTTAATGTCTGTGCTGACTTTCTTGACATTTGGGGATTTAAAATTTAAAATATAGAGAATTTTCTCTGCTTTTTTTGTGTTGTAAGTCTTGTAGATTTAGGGGCTAAAACTCCCCAAACTTAGCGTTTTTATGCACAAGAAAGTTGATGCCTCTTCCTCATTTGTTGAGGAACTTAGGGTAAGCATGATGCCAGGGAGGTGAATCCTAAGACTAGAAAAGAATAACTCATTTCCATGTAAACTAAAAAGTGTTTGTGGCTGCCCAGAAATTTGTCATTGTTAAGATTACCATCAGTTCTTGAAGAGATATGTTTCTTGTCAAAGGCAGGTAAGTTGTCATAACTGAATTCGTTGGAATGAACAGGGCTCTGCATGGAGAATTCACCATTTGTATAGCTGTATGTGTGTACATATGCAGACAATACATACATTATGTATTTTTGCTTTTCCATACATTAAGCCTAATTGCAATTTATGTTTTTGTATTAATGAAATAAGGTCATTTAAAATCATAGTAGCTTGACTTGGTAGGGCAAGGGTGAAGTGTACTCTGCATTTGCAGAAGAAAGTAATTTAATTAAAAATGTTGCATGATTATAGTTATATTTTTTCCCTTTAGTAACACTTAAAAAGAAGGAAAAGGAAAACAGTACATCTTGAAGACAATTGAACCTGACACAAAAGACTGTAAAAGCTCGAAAGATGGTCTAATGTGGAAATACATATTTCAACAATTTGTAAATTGTGCATTATACACTCAATGAATAATTGTGGTCTGTTTACCAAATATGAATATAGACAGTTGCTAATGTAGTATCATGTCAGTCCATGCGACAGAGACTTCTGTATTCTTGTTAAAAAAATGCGCATTGAAGAAACAGCACCAAAAAAAATAAATACTTGCCACTGTTCAAGCATTAATAAAAGAGCTGCTTTAATGTCACTAGAGGTTTGGAAGAAGTCTCATTTGGAGGCAACTGAAACTTTTAAGACTCTCTTCCCTAAATATATATTATAAAAGTGTAGAATGCATCCACATATGATGTGTTGTTATCTTGTCTGTCTCTTTTTCTAATTCTGTCTTTTGATGTCATTTAAAAATGTCTAGGGGAGTGTTTTGAAGTCTTGTAAGAAAAAAGAAGAAAAAAAAATAAGAAAAAAATAACAGAAAAACAAAACAAAACAAAAAAAAAAACCACCCTGATCTCATTTCCAAGGCAAGCCTTGCTATGAAGTCTCAGGAATCAGTTTGGGTGAAGTATTACAAACCCTTTAAGAAAATGGGAGTACACGGGCTGTAACAGCTCTATTTAAAATAGAAAATCTACTTTCTCTGTCTATGTGAGTGTGTGTGTGCATGCAGGCAAACATGGCATTCAGGAGAGTGAAATGAAATGAGCCAGAAACTTCTCACATTTTCCTGGCATCTGTGGCGTGTCGCCATATGAGAACCATATGACTGCTGGCAGATTGGCATGTCAGCTCAAGCATGTACAACTTGACCTCACTGAGCTCTGTGTTTATCAGTTTATAACAGGAATATTGATACAATTTTAGCTGCAGTCTTTCTGTGCAAGGACACTTCATCCTTTCACAGTCCTAATTCTCCTTTGCTAAAATGACAGCACCTTGTTTTTGAAGTTGCTTTTCCACTTGGGGAAAAAAAAAAAAAAGAAAAGGCGGCAGAAGACAGCAGAAAGCTGTTCTGCATGGCAGAATGATGTTTCATTCATTGTTTTGTTAACTGTGAAGTCCTTAGTGGAGTTTGTCGTGGGATTGCCTGGCTGACTTGCTCTATCTTTGTGGTTGAAAAAGCACAGCAGTGTTGAAGATAGAGGTGGAGTCGTTTTGGGTGGAAACAAAAATCGGGATTGATGTTAAAGGTGAAAATCAGCACTGAAGTAATTTGGCACAGAGCAGGATGATGTTATTCTTATTTTCACTTAGAAGAAAGAAAATACAGAAAAATGTGGATGGACAGGTTTCCACCTCTTTTGATGTTCTCATCTCCAAAAGAGTAGGATTTATCTAGGCATAGATGTAGTTGCCACAGCTCATATATATGCAGTTAAATATCAGAATTATGTACATGATATAAAATCTGAGACAAATAACTCTCCAAGAATGAGAAACTGGATAGAAGTGTTATCATAAATCTGAGTTTGCTTCAAAAAAAAAAATCAGATGGCATAGAAACTTGTCTGGCTGTTTATGGCTGTGTGAGAGTCAATAACAGTGAAATGATGTGGGTATGGCCTGACCACGACCTGGATTGCTGAGAGAAATAAAGTGTAGAGAGTACTTCTGACCATAGTATTTCAGTTAAACTGCCTTCATCACCATTATTTCCTTCAAGAATAAGAGTATCTCTCTGATTCTGAAGCACTTAATCGCACACTTACACCATGACTTGTTCCACTTAACAGTCTGGAAAGATGTTCTAATGAACATGCATCACTTCATATTAGCATTAGCAACTGCACTCACACAGTCTTTCAGAAATAACATTATTCATATCCATTCAAGCTTCCTTGAAGGTTAAGCTTTAAACTGCTGTGATTTTCTAATTTTCTCTTTACTGGCAACTTAATTAGGATGTCACTAGGGCAGATTCTAGAACTGAAGATCAAACTTTCTCATAAACCCACTGTCCTGACCAGAAACATGATGGAGATGGTCCTATTATGACTAGGTGCTTTGTAAAGACCAGCAAGAAGGGTAAACGGAAGACTAGTGACAAACACCTGCAGGAAATGAGTTAAAATTTTTCCAGAAGTAAAAAAAAAAAATAAATTAAAAAAATAGGATAATAAAAAAAATTGCTTGTTCATTTTTATTTTGTTTTTATTTTAAAATAGAAACTGAGAAAGTGAGATTTGATTTATTTATTTATTTATTTTTCTGCTAGAGGCAAAGTATAAGAAAGAGCAATACAAAGAAACATCCTGCCACATGCAACTATATAACTCTCTAACTCAGGGAGTCTGTAGTGATCAAAATTGCAATTTACAATGTCCCTAAAGAAATTTACTGAAAAGCCCCAGATATTTGGATATATTTTCCAGAATTTCATTTAAAAGTTCTTTCACTGTCATGGATTGGAAGAAAGAGAATAATAGAAATATAAAAGGAAGGAAAATGGCTCTGTTATGATGAAAATTGAGTACAATTTATTTTTAGTTTGCTTTGGCAGGTGTTATTTGGCTAGCAAATCTAATTTTGCTCAGAGGCCAAACTGCTTTGAATTTACCACCTGTAACCTTCAAGCAAGGTATGGAATTTAAAAAAAAAAAAAAAAAAAAGGTTTCAGTCTTTCATGTATGACAAACTCTGATTTAGTTTTCATTATCATCTGTAGTCTGAATCTCTGTTGACAGATTAAGAAAACTTTTTATATCATATTACTGCAAAAAGATGTCCAGTCTCTGGGAATGAACAACGAATAACATCTACTTGATAATTGTCTTTTCTGTTGGCCAAGAGATACTCTAATATGACATCTAAGGGGCAAAACGCATACTCAGAAAGATTATTCAAAATCTAATATGAACACAAATTCTCATGACTGTGTCAGTTCAGGAATTTGCACACACATTTAAACTCTTACACACTAACATTCAACTTGGAGAACTCACCAACATTTACGAGTGGTCTAGACTCTCTCCAAAACATACACATAAGTCTGCAATCCTTTTTCTTTATTAGGAAAAAATATAGATTTGCCACTACAGCCACATTTTCTTACTGTGTTTATCATATATACATATATACCTTGAGAAGTAGTAAGAGAGAACTGAAAATATGACTGTGATTCATGATGGTGATATGCCTTTTTAAGAAAAGGTAATACCACTTCTGAGCATTGAGCTGTATTTATACAATGGGCACCAAATAATCAAACTGTTGTCATCCGGAGAGAATGACATAAATCTGCACAAAACAATATAACAGCTATTATAATAATTACAATATAAACTTGATTAAATAGTATATTTATACACCAACAAGCAAATCCCCTCATTAAATAGTATTTAATGTAAACAGACAAGCCAAGCTGTTTGTGACTTTGTGTTCCCATAGAAGTATAGTGTGCAGGGGGATACTTCAGTGCGTGATTCAGAAGGCAGGGAAAATCATTTACTGCAGCATGTAGACAGGTTTGAGTGAGAGCAGATTTCCATGCAGGAATGAAATATGAGCAAGGGAAAACACCCCTTTTTGAACACATTCACAAGCCCTGATTACACAGCCCACAGCTGGAGTTAATCCAGATTCCTGTTTAATTAAATAGTAGCAGTCATTCTGCTGCATTACATCAAAATACACAAAGGTGACATGGAGGTGAAATACAAAATGTGATATCCACCCCTCTTCAGTGCTACTGAGAAAAGAAATGATTTATTTGAAATCTTTCAATGAAAATCTGTTAACTGTCCAGGATAAATTCTAACTGCATAAAGAAATGTGTGGGATAATGTGAGAAATGTGTGGCCTTATAACATATCACATTTTGTTATTAAATAAACTCTGTACCAAATAACTTCTGGTATAATTTGCTATGAGAAAATCTATCCTATTCTGGGCCCATACTATCTTGATTTTGAAAAAGAATCATGCAGAGTTTTGGGTTTTTGTGTGTGTGGTTTTTTTTTTGTTTGTTTGTTTGTTTTGGTTTGGTTTGGTTTTGTTTTTGTTTTTTTCCTTCATAGGAACTTCAGCTGAAGGATCTGTAAGTGAAATGACCAAGACAGGCTGTCCCATTATAAATCTGAGCACTTAGTTAACCTACGTGCAGTTTCTGTCCTTCAGAATCTACCTATTTATATGCATCTCTCTCACGTGTGAGAGTTTGAAATATACCCCCATCTTTGGGGGCTAGTGCCTCATCTGTTATGCTGACCAAGTGAGATGTGAAATTCACCATCCAAGCCTAAAGCGTGTAAGGGGGTGATGAAAGTAGCTAGGTGAAAACTTTCTTCCAAACTTAGAATTAGAGTCTATATTCTACTTCTCCCTAGAAGGAAGATATTTTCTTTGCTGCTCTGTTTGTCTGTGCAATGATATCCTGATATGCTAGAGACTCCCCCACTTACAACACAAAAATACTGAGGGAAATACAGACCACAAATACAACAACAAAAAAAAACACCCTGTTTTCCTCTTGTTAGGGAATATAAGGCTTGAGTTCTCTTTATTTGGTTGAAGCCAACAGTAAAGAAAATTGTTGACCACAGACAGCAGAGAGGGTTTGGTTCCTTGAAGAAAAAAGCTACTTTTAGGTGAGTAAGCAAAAGTAGAGGTAAGACAAAAAGATTAGGGCAGCAACATTTCCCCACACATTTCCCGACACTTTTAGATTTCTTTGTTTATCCTTCCTTAAAAGCATAAGCTGAGAGCAATAAACAAAACTGACTGGTGGACAGGTTAACACTGACTGAAGTTAAATATTGTCTTTATGTAGCTCCTTATTAACTGGTGTAACTCATTTCACAGATATTACTGAGCCAAAAATCAGCAGGATTCAGCAAAGTATAAAACCTTTCTGTGGATATTGATATTGAGAGCATTCATTCACACTAAATTAGAGAAAATTACTTCCTAGCATTATGACTTAAGGATATATCTTAAGGAATTAAATATTCTGACTGTCTGCTCATCCTGGCTAGGGCATTATTTCCAGTGCAGGCAGACGACTTCATATGTTTTTTTAAACCTTGCTCTGACAGTTCAGAGGCAAATTAGATGGACTATTGATCTGACCTGGAATGTTTTTCTTCTATTGCTTCTGATGCTGTATATCTATCTTTGTGTCTGTCTTAGCATCATCATTCTTATCACTTAGGCATATCTTTGTGTAAGAATATGTTATTTCCTTGGCTATCCATATCCCATTGCCCTCAACTCCAACTCTGACAGTCTGGATATGCTGTCTCTTCCCAGAGTTTCCCTAAGAGTTTCTACTCATCCCCTGACACCTTTCAACTCTATGGGAACAAGACAAAAATCCCCTTAAAGACTAAATTTCTGCTTCCCAATGACCAAGGTCTCATCTCCTTTCCCATCTTTGGCAGCACTCTGCCCTCTTACATGCAGCAGAACATTCCTCAATGGAAAATTTCCCTGTTCTTGATTTTCAGAAAATAATTGCTTTCCCCCTTTACCCCATTAGCATATTTTGGGGCATTATCTCCACATCTGTTGGTATTTACCCCTAGGTATCTTTCCACCATCCTCTTCCCACTCCCTTGCTATTCTTCAATAGCCTTCACTACTAAGTCCATTACTTCTTTCCACAGGCTTGCTGCTGCAGCAGGCTTGGAAGGGATGGGAAGGATGATGGTAAACACATTTAACATGTCCTGACTTCTAGGAAAAAAGAGCAGCATTTCAGAGAAAAATGAGTATTCCTCTGAATTATGCTTAATGCATCCACAAAATCTTTCCAAGGTACATGATTTTCAAATGCAGCCTCAATTTGCCTCTTTTTCGTCTCTGGTTTTGAGACTCCTGGGTTGCCTTCTCCCCACACACCTGGAAGAGGGGCCTTAGGAGAGGTGTTTTGCTGCAGATCTCCTCTCTCAGGAAGCACACCGGATGCAGCTGGCCCTGGCTCATCCCACCCTGCCAGTCCTGGCTCCCGTCTCACCCTCCCTCATGTTCCTGGCAATGGGACTGTGCTGGAAACATGATTCTGGGCACTGTGTTCCAGGCAGTGCCTGCTAGGATACAAACCACAGGTAAATCATGTCCTCTACAAAATGAAGCATTTTGATCCAAGATTAGAGGGATGTCATCTCCATTTCTTGCCAACCATGTCGCAGCCTGTGCAGTACATTTACTTTATGACACTTAAACAAGGCGAGGATGTGGCATCACAGCTGCTTCATCTATATGAGTTTTGCAGTTTTGCATGTGTTCCCTACACATGTAGTGTGCCTGTGGCCAGTCTGGGACTCTCAAGAAACTCTTACAGGGTTCCTGTGTTGGCAGCAGCTCCCCTGGGTGACAGTGGGCTTTCCTGCCATGAGGGATGCAGGTCCCACCCCTGCTGCAGGAGGCTAGGTGCAGGCAGGGTATGGCTGCTGTCCTACAGCTGAGTCTAGGATCCTGGTGCTGCTAGGGGAAGTCTGGAGCACCCTAGGTAGTACATAGTCTCATTTCCTTGTCAGTGTATGTTCTCTTGTTTTGGTCTTCCTCTGGTCATATTTGACTATCTGCTTTTTCTTCTTTCTTTGATTTTTCTGTAATGTCTTGATTGTTGCAGCTTGTTCCTTTTTGCATTTTTACAACTGTTTTTTCTGGCCAAAACAGAGAACCTAATATCTTAAGAGAAACAAGCCCTGTTTTGAAACACAGGTTCTCATCTTGGCAGAACACTTTCCTCTCCTCCTGATAATGTCCTTCCCTTTTCCCAAATCCAATTAAACAAAAACAAAAACAAAAACACACACACACACACACACAAAAAAAAAAAAAAAAACAAAAAAAAAAAAAAAAACTTGAAATGTAGGCCAAACTGGATTAAAAAGAAACCCAGTGTTACTAAAATGTCATTCCGGTTTTGAATGACAGAGTGAGGCTCTATATTCGATATACTATAAAAAGCCTCAAATACCAGTATATTATGTGAAAAAGTAACCACTATTCATTGTGAGGGTGCCATTTATCAGCATCTGAAGAGGTTATTCAAGTGAATAGATTAACAAACACGAACTAAAGTGTAATGTTTATCAGCTGTCCTGTTTAACTCTAAATAATATAGCAGAAGATGGCTCTTAAAGATGAAATGGCCATCAATCAATATGTGTTGCCATTTCACACAAGACGTTATATATAGCCCTATGGAAACAATGCACATTTGAGGTGTGCCGCCGGGGGTCACTCCACCAGGCAGAGGAGAGAGGCTGAATAATGCACCTTGGGCAGGCACAGCCAAGCACTCTGTCATTTTAATAACACTCTCATTCCAGAAAGTTTCACCAGTTATGGCCATGATGCTTAATTGCTCTCATTTATCTCCCTAATAAATGATGTCATTGGGTTAGAGCTGTTGTACAAATACAACTGGCAAGTCCGTAAGTAAACCTGCTCTCCACACCTATTGATGAGACTGGGGGAATAAATAGGCATAAGAAATACAGCTAAGCCCTTAACAGTGTAGACAGATGAAATTTAGGACAGCAAAACAGATATTTTACTGCATATTTTTCTCTTTGTCTGAGATAATCTAAATTTATTGAGCAATGATAAACTACAAATACATACAAAGAAACCCCAAATACACTGAGTGCAAAAGCAAGCCTAATTTTGTAATGTTGACTGGAGAGTTTGAGGTATGACAGTTGTCCTTTGGTCCTGCTTCATCTTCGAATGGGTGGAGAAAGATGCATGGTTGATCCCTGGCTCTTTGCATAGAAAAAAAGGCTTTCAGCTCCATATTCACCTTTGCAGCACAGATTTATTCTTTCATGAGGTAGAATAATGAAAGTTATACAGTAAAAAAAAAAAAAAAATCAAACAAGAAAACCTAAACGAACAAAAAACCCTACGGTTTTACTCAAGCTGATAGAACAAACAGGAAAAAGAAAAATAAATAAATAAATGAACATCCTTAGCAGTGACTTCACTCTGTCTCCATAGGGTAAAAATCACTGCCATTTCCAAGTCTGTATCTCCTTGCAGGGGTTACCACCTGCTGCGTTTCCAGCAGGTCTGGATGGCTTTGCTGTGGCCTGGCCAGGGGACGTCAGAACTACTGTGCCCAGGGAGGGTGATCTGCGAGCGTGCAGCCTCAGCTTTTGGAACCAGTCTGGACTTCTTGTCTCAATTCTGCCCCTTAATGGGGGGGAAATGTAAGAGGGCTGCTAATGTCCTGCTTCCTAGAAATCCTCTTTTTCCTGTCTCAGGGATTAAATGGCTAGAGTTTGACAAGTAAGAAAAGTTGCCTAATCTCAGTTAACCTTTGTGCCTACAAGGGCAGGAAGCAGCAGGACTTTACAAGTCTGAGTGCGCTAAAAGTGGCCATGCGAGATGATGAGAGTCTTGGGGCGTCCTGTGCTGTTTCATGCAGGAAATTAGGTGATTATTGGAAATAAACTTCTTGGGAATTGTTAGATTCCTCAACACAGAATAAATAATAAAAAAAAAAGTTCCTTTCAGGAAAGCATAAAGGGAGTGAGGGAGACAGAGCGTGAGCAGAAAAAAGCCAAGGGGTTTCTGCAGGGCCAGAAGGAGGTAATCACCTGTGCGAGCAAATGAGAGGTGGGCCAGGGGAGGATTGATGACCCTGCAGCAAAGACAAGCTTCTCAGAGCATTTTGCTTCTCTTTCTGTTGCTCCATTGATTTCCAAGGTGGGAAAAAATGATTTATTTTTTAAGATGATTTATTATTTTTAAATGCCCCCTGTTTATGGCATGGCTTTAGATTTTTTTCAAGGTCTTGCACCTTTATCTAGAGCACTCAAACCGCCAGTGGGCAGATAGCTTGCTGCTGCGGTGCCGAGAGACTTCCTCAGCAGAGTTCACAACTGCGGCTAACAGTTTTGGTGCTTTTACTAAAAATACATTGCACCTGGAGATACTTGATGACTCTTTTCCTGGAGCTGATAAAAATTACTGTTAGTTTTTTGAAGGGAATTTTCAGGAAGTGTTAAAAAATATCTATAATAAGAGGACTTGGCTTTAAATGTAATATTCACCACAGCTTTGAACTGTTGGTAAATCCAGTTTGCTTCCTACAATTTCTCCACATTTCTTTATGGAAATAACTTCACACAGTTGGAATCTGTGAGAAAGAAGGTGATGCAGGTCGGGAGATGATACCAGATTTTAATTTCTACTGTATGAAATTCAGTGTGCAGGATCTCAAACAGAAGCTAACAAGTTAGATCGTATTCTTAATATAGACCCTCAAACCTGTGGCTCATTTTTATGATCAGGCATTGACTTTTTCTACATGAAAGCATAGAAGGTTGATGGTGTGTGGGAAGTTCAAGGCAGATTACAGGGTGTAAAAACACGGAGGAAAAGGATTTTTTTTTTTTTTTCCATTTTTGTATCCTTTTAAAAAGTTGGAAAAATATTTCAGGCCTTTTCAAAGCCAGTGCTTTTGAAGCATTGGTAACATGAAAAGCTATAAAAAGTCAATGGAATGAAACCTTGTTTTTTTAAATGGCTTTCACTGGTGTTAAAGAAAACTGTAAACCAATATGCACTAATTATTCTAAACCCACAAATTCAAATTTGCTCTTAAAAATGATGCGGCAAAAACCTCAATATCTTTAAAGCCTTTAAAATTTCCTAAGTGAATACTTTGGAATAAAGTAATACAGCTTTAAAAAATGTTTCATTTTTTCTGACACTAACTCATCAACATTTCACCATCTGTGGTAGGAGTAAGGAAGAAATATTTTGGGACAGGTACTTGGTCTTTGAAGGACCAGCAGTTTACTAGTACCAGAAGACTGAAATGAAAAAAAAAAAGGAATAAATACAGTGGGCACTCAGGGAAGTCAAGAAGCTACTGCATAAATCAGAGACATAAAAAAAGTTGATAACATGACTCAACAACTGAGATGGAGAAACTATTGAGAATATGAACTATAGATGGAAAGCCAGTGCATTGCCTTGACATAGCGAGAGAAGCATTAAAAGGCTTTATGAGAAAAATATCAAAAAAACAAAAGCAGAAGAAAAGACCACAATGGGGCACTGGTGAGAGATCAGAAAAAGGATCCAAAAGAGTGGAAGACATGAGACATAGTGAAAGAAGAGAAATACATTGTAGAGGATATGAAATGGCAGCTGAAAATGTCTGTAGAAGCCAACTGCCCATACAAGTTCCACAATAACACATATTCATTTATTCTCTCGGGGTGAAATCCTGGCTTAGTCACAAACCATGGGAGTTTTGCCATTGACTTCACTAGAGCCAGGATTTGCTGCTTTTGGTTCCACAAACAGTGTTTGTCTCATTTTAAGTGCAGAAAGATGTTTAAAAATTAAGAAGAAAATGAAGTCTGAAAATCAACTTGAAAAATTGGACTAGGGGTATAGAAACCTCTTGCTCAGAAACCAGTTGGGTGAACAACTTCTGCATTAATGAATTCTCTTGTCTGTGACTGGCTGGAAATGGTAATAAATGTTGTAATGTTTATATCAGCTACCAGCCATTTTTATTGTGTTTATGTATATCTATATAATAGATATAAGATATGTTCTTCTCCTCTCCTATTTATGCATTCTGGAAGAAAATTCCCACTAAAATGAAATTTCAAGAAAAGTTGCAAAGAATTACTTTGCCTTTTCTTTTACTCAATGGGTAGAGAATACAAAAAGTAATAAAGAAGCAAATTCTTAATAATCTGTAAACTAAGTATAGTTTTATAATGAATGAAGGATAAAGGTATATTTTAAAGTAAGAGTCAAATCTTGATCTTTTGGAAAACAACAGGGTTTCTTAGCTGAGTTTCAGTAAAGTTGGTCTTGATGTCTAAGTAAATATCACTTGGGAACATTTGCATAAGAGAAGAAGATATTATTTGATTAATATATGGATATATAATATACCTAATGATATGCAAATAGAGCTTCTTAGGGTGTTAGCAGCATAATGACATTATATAATGTTATTTCTGACTGACAACCTTAACTTTCACACCCTTTGCAAGATATCTAAAATGTCATATTAAGATAATTAATTAAATAAATAAAAAATCATCCAGTTCCTGAAGTGTTTTTTATCAGAACAAAAATTTATTATAAAAAAACTTTTGCATTTTTTCTGAAAAATTAAACACCGAACCATTGACAAAAATATATTTACATAATTCAGGCTAAAGATCTTTTGTAAATGTTTAGTTACCACATTCAAACCTTTCAACACTTCTCCTGATATCACATTTACCTTACAAAGACACAACAAGAATTCAAAGAAAAAAAAAACGTTAAAAAACTCTGATAATACAAAGGTTGTGAAATGAGCTGTCAGAATCCCGGAAGCTAGAAGTTATGGCTGACAGACTGTCCTTAATGCATGCTGTGTGAAAAAAGCAAATGGCACTAATGCATGTCAGCTGAGTTTGAAATCTGAACCTCTCAGCCCATCCTTCCTTCTCTGTTGGAGTTATGGTAGCTGTTCCTTTCAGGTCTGATCTTCAAACTTGGCCTCACTGTTGTGGTTAGAAAATGTGTGTGTCAGCTGCACGCAAAATAAATCATTGCTCCAACAGCTCCATTTTGTTCAGGCACACTCTGATGCAACAACCAGAACATGAGAGGTGAGTTACAAATATTTAGTTCTTTCCTTGGGCTTCTGAGGTTTAGTCAAATGGGCAACAGTTCAATGTACACATATTCAGAACACATTTGTTTTTACCTGCATTCTATCTTCGACCCCCACTATAGTTTATTGCCCTTTTATGTATTTCTAATTTGCAATGCTCAATAAAGACAGAACTTAGAAAGTGAAATATTTGTTTAAAACCTATGGAAACTCACAGATGTAACTCACAGACCTGTGCTGAAGTTTGTTCCCCGTTAGGAACTGGCTCATGCCTATAACTGCATGAGGATAGACAACACTTCCTAGGATTGCTCTGTTCCCAAAACTGTCTCTGGTAGTACTTGTGGAAAATAACTATATTTCAACACATCATGAAGCTAGCTTAAAGGAAGGAGGACATACTTCCACTCATGCCTTTAAAAGTTTAAGAGTACAAATAAGCATGAAAGCAGCCTTTACTAGTTGTCAGCCTAAGAAATCTCTCCTGCATTTCCTAAGATGCCACCAACATTAATTCAGATAAAAAGAAACTTTCTCAAACTGTTCAAAACCCTTCTACACCTTCTAAAAATAGAGTTTAGCTTGGCAATATGGATAAAATACTATCTTCTACTATATCTGATTTCCAAACCAGTTATCAAATATTCAGTACTTGTAACCTATAAATGCAAAGGTTTCCCTGTATTTCAATTTAAGCAAAGTGCCTGCTGGATTTGGTGTTCACCTTTTTTGAATGCTCCATTTCTTTAGCCTTGATTTCCAAGGTACTGTGTACTTGTATCACTGATTAACCTGAATAGCTTCAATAAGAGCAAGTCTTGACAACGTTCACTGGTTCTTGTGGGATAACACTTCCATGACCCCTATTTGTGAAACCTGTCTGCCTATTCCTGACAACAATAAACCTGAGCTCAAACAAATAGTGGAAGGTGGTGGTGGCAGAATAATAATACTGAAGATTAAAAAAAATATATATATAGAAACACATGCACACAAAAATCCACACAGTGCAGGAGGTATTTAAAAAAATTAGAACATCTGAGATAAAAAGGTGTAGAGAACATGACAGTCTGTCAGTAGAAGTCTGAGCTGATAAAGCCAGCAGTTTGTTGAAATGTAACGGTGTTCTGCTAAAATGCTAGGAGAGTAACAAGGCACCCATGCAAAAAGAAAAAAAAAAAAAAAAAAAGATGGGATGAACATTTTAATTAACTCATGTGCAATTTTAATTAAAAACATAATGTGTCAGGAAAATGAATAATGCCTTGGGGCAATAAAATAGCTAGATTTTTTGTTCAGTCTTCTGCTTCATATCTTTTATGGAAGTAGGATATTATTGTTAAAAGAAAAAATAAAATAAAATAAATAAATAAATAAATAAACAAACAAACACCCTCTCCAGCCTTCTAACGCTCTCCACACACATCCCAAAAAGAACATGTAATAAAAAGCAAACATGTATGTGTGGGGGGAAAATATATATATATATATATACATATATATATATATATATGTATGTATATCAAAGAAGATATTCTATGTGTTGCCATTATGCTGGTTGTGCCATGATTTTTCTGGATTTTGACACAAAAACTGGCATTCAGCTATGAAATCATTGTCTTTGTCTTAAAGTATGCGTAGAAGATGTGGATGTCCCCATATTTTTTGAGTGAAAACTTGAAATGTCAGAGTATTACCGGGCCTTGACGAAGAGGTGGTGGTTTCCACCCTTTGCAGAAGAAGCTGTCTAAAGTCACTGTGATTCTCTCACCTGAGATGCCAGATATCTCTACACTTTTAAATGAGAAAAAGAAAGCTTTCAAATCTTAAAAAGGAAAAGGATTAAAATAAACTAAAGGAAAAAAATTTGGGGAATGTTAAGTTTTCCCCAAATGGAAAATGTGGAATGTCCAAACCTATTTATTTCTTCTTTTTTGCCCAGATACCACTGGGCCCTCACTGAAGGAGATGTGAAATTCTAGCAGCTATAGCATTGCCTGGGGCAAAGGCAGGGTCACGAGCACCATCATGTAACACATTTTAAAGGCTGTCAGAGATACTTCTTCAGTCCCTGTGTCCTCAGCAGTACCAGTCACTGGCTTGCTGCAGGGACCTGCTACCTGGTCATACCTTTTCTGCAGCTCACATCATTTTGACCGTAAATCACATCTAAATTGTGAGAAGGCTGTTTTCCTTAATGCACTCTGAAAGCGTATGAAGCTTTGTGTGCAAACAGTCGTGGGCCACATCCGGTCTGCAGCAGATCTTCCAGATCTCTGGCAATACACTGGCTTTGCTAGGAAGAGCTGACACCCAGGATCTCCTCTAAATACACCTATATGTATCCAAGACCCTAAATTTAGGTTTCTGACTTTGAAATCCTGTTGCCAGTTATAAACCATGTTTCCAGCCTGATTTAGCTTTTGCCCTTCTGAAAGCAAGCAGAAAAAGTAGGTGCAGGGCTGTGATGAGCTAGAGGCTGTGATGAGCTAGAGCCCATGAGTGCCCAGGAGAGAAGACCCACCCAGCACCACTCACAGTCCACCTGCTGCCTGCTGTGCCACTATGGACAATATACTGAGTCTGAAAGTAGAGGTAACAATACTGAGCTTGGACAAATGCTTTGAGAGCAAACAGTGTTCGTAGCATGAGATATTACCACTAGCAATGAAGTGACAATCCCTACAAGACCTACATTTAAAAAGCAGATCTTGACACTTGCAATGAGCAGCCCATTCCCCAGTCTGAGCAACAGACTGAAGCAACAGCACAGGAGTTCCCCTCAGAGCAGATGCTCAAGAATGAACAGCTGCAATATTTCATGGCAAACTTTCTCCCTCCTCAGGGCAATGGGTAGGGTGAGGGCTCACTGCACAGCCTGAAGATCACCCCACAGAAGCACCTCTGCCACTGGAGCTGTGGCAGTGTCAGCAAGCACTGTCACCTTTACCAGGAAAAACTCAAAGAACCAAGCAAAGCTATGGTTTTGAGTAATACAGAAAGTAGTAGAGAGCTTGCCACATGCAGGGTTCAGAACCTGAACAAACAAAAAGTTAGAATTAGCTTACTAAAATGAGCCACTGCCACTGCCTCCCAGGACACTGCATTTGGATCTTTTATATGTTTGTGTTCACTTAAAACAACTAAATTCCTGTATGCAAAGTTATAATGTCTGTTTTCCAGAGCCTAAAGGGAAAATCTGAATTGATTTTCACTGTACAGAAAATTCCTTAGCAAAAATGTCTCCTATTATTTGTTTTGTTTTTCCTTTTTGTTTCCCATCAAATAATAGGCTATAGCACATCTAATAAGTAAAAAGTATAATTCCAGGTTGCACACACTATTGCTGAACAAATTATGTTTTAACAACTGTGTTTAACAAGGTGCATGCCATTTACTTCTCAAAATGAGCTTGCTTTTTGTCATGGCAGGACTGCCCACAATAAGAGTTATTTTTATGCAAGTTCTGGGAAATATTCTAATTTAATTATTTTTTTCTTTTTCTCTCTCCTTCCCCTCCCCCCGCTGCCACTCATTCACTTGAGTCTAAGACTGAAGGAATAGTAAAACACCATTTGGTTTAGGAGAGCAATAACAGTTCATGTTTCAGATCCTGAATATTCACAATAAACTGAAACAAATTATTACAGAATTATTCATCAAATTGCTTTGAATAACAAATGCGTGCTGTGGAACTATGGTCTGAAAAGCAGACAGTTCACAAAGAGGCAAATACGGTAAAATGAATTAAGTAAATTCTTCAGTTCTAATTAGGGTTTAGACTACTATACTCTTGGATCCTCTGAACAGCAAATTACTTCATAGCTGCCCCATTGATTTTGGTGAGATGATCTGATACTGGGATTATTTACAATATAAAGATTTTGCCATGGAAACATCCAAGTAATAGAAAAGAAAAGCAATCTGATAACTTGACCCAGTATATTTGTTTCTGGCCATAAACTAGAAGGATCTGAAGAATGTACTTATTTCCTTGAGCCAGAAAGCAAATTTCTTGGCTTGTCTCTCAGAACCTGTTTTCAAGCTTGCACCAAATATTAAGGACTGAATATTGCAGGTCTTTCTCATTATTCCTCTCTAGGTTTGGCCAACAACAAGATTGTGTGCTCTGGGTACTGTGAGTTGCACAGCCTGAACTGAGTAGTCAGTGACTAAGGAGAGAATCTTGAAGGGTATTTCCAGATACTGGATAAAAGTTATTTCCTTTCAATTCCTTCTTCAGTTTGGTTAAAACTATTTCTGTTTTGCCTAGTAAGTATTGGCGTGCATCAGAAAATTCATCTGGTCACATTTGTTTTGGTAGAAGTCCACACATGGACAGTGCTGCAATAAATGTGCCTGCCTTTGAGACAGATGGGAATTGTAGTTAAATAATAACACGACTAGCTGCAAAATCAGAATTTTTCATGGAGTTCTTTAAGAGGTGTAGAAGTGGTCTATAGTCAAATTGTTCATATAAACAAGCTCTGTACTGTTATTTTGTAGACTAAACATAAGATCTCATTTCCAAAAATGTTGCATGAGAAGTGTTCCTCAGCCCTTTAGAGCACCAATGTTCTTACCTGCCTAAATATCTGCTGTATCACCTATGCTACTAAGGGCTGACTGGCAATTAAATGGTAGTTAGTGGAGTCTTTCCTCCTGTGTAAAAGAGCTCTCTCTGGCAAAGCCTCTTTCTGTATGTGCCAGCCACTTGCTTGTAAGTCAAGGGTAGAAACACAACACAAGCCTCTGACCAAAGATGCTCTTCTTCTCTGCCAGATGGACCCCACCAGCCCCCAGCAGACCAGGATTCTCAAAGCGAGTCCCATGGTCTAAGTAGCTGAACTCCCTGCCTGTGGCACCAGCCCTGTAAACATTTGTTGACTCACCAGATTCAACTGGCCCTTTTAAATGCCTTCCCTTTGACTGGGAAGACTGATAAAAGAAAACCTACCTGTGCTCCAGAGTCCCTTACTGTTGCTCCCAGGGTTCTGTAATCCCCCTTGGTACTCCTCAGGATGCTCCTGGCTGCATTATTGGACCCAAATGAAACAGCAGCAGATAATAGATTCTTATCTAGACTCTTCTCCTATAGATACCTACAAATGTTTTGTATGATGGTTTAAATTTGTGAGCCTTAAAATTTTACCTAAAATGGAAGGGGAATAGATCGTGTAAAGATTCGTATACATTATCTGATCTTCATGTACAGCACAATCAGTGCCATAGGTCCATAAATATTTGTGTCTGTGTAAGTACATAACAATGGTACGTATCTACTGTTATTTTGACTAGTATATGTATAAGCTAACCCTCTTGCTTTGGGGTATCAATTCATCCCTATAGGCTTTCTCCCTTCTGCTCTGTACTTAGCATTTCCAGACTGTACAGGTAAGTTGCATGGATTGACAATATGGTGTCTCAAAGATCCTTGAGACAAGATGTCACACTTACATTAGTCTGCAGCACAATGAAAAATAGTGGTTTTACAGGTTTTAGCAGTAGGCTTTGCTCATTTTCTCTTAAACCTCCCTTTATGGGCAATACATATTGTCAAGAAAAAAAAAAAAAAAAAGAGCTTTGCAAAAATTCAGAGGAATGATGTTCATATCCACAGTTAATGTTGTCTGTTGCAGATGCAAAGATAATTAATGTAATCTAACACATCTTGAGGTAAACTAATGTGCATACAGATATAAACAACAATTCCAATCTTTTAAAGAGCGCAAATCTGGTGCTTATTATAACAGTTCATAATCACTCCCGTTTCAAGTTCTGCATGAGAATATGCTATAATGAGGAATTTAAAATCTTCTAATTAGACATGATTTTATAAAACAGACAGATAATTAAAATGGTGAGGGTTGCACAGAGAAGGACGAGAAAACTCGGTAAAACAGACAAATGAAGAAAGAGGATATTAAAAAAAAAAAAAAAAGGAAAAAGGAAAAAGAAACAGAAAACATTGCTGATGTTTTAGGTTTATCCTACAAAAATTGAAGTATATTGCAGTTTTAGGTTTCAAAGTGCCAAAATCTACTATCAAACATTTTTGATAAGGTAACACTAACTATGCTAACACTATGCTAATAGGTAGACTCATACCAACAATTTTATTTAATTAAAGAATGCTTACTAAGCCTCAGGGTTTGTTTTCCTAAGTTGTATTGCAGTAGTAGTATTGCAGAAAGGGAAATTGTGGTTTGCAGACCACAGTTGTTAAAATGGATCAAAACATGTGGATAGCCTTTCTTAGCTGGAGAGCCACTGCAGTTATTTTTCCTGCTTTATATTCAGTGAGAGATTGATACAAAGCAAAAATATTTTCTGTATATTTTAAAGAATGAGGGTGATGTCCTTTTGCTAAAAGACAGGAAGGGGTAAGAAGTTGATTGTACACCAAACAACTCTTCTTCCACCACAGAGTGTGGATGCCAGGTGGGATGCTGAAGGCTCATTTGAAGAGGAACATAACAGCAGCTGATTATCCCTTGTTAGCAAGATACATCAGATCCCAAAGGAAGGATGGTCTTAATTCCTTCTTTTAAATTGATTCTGGAAGATGAGTTCATCTTGACTTTGTGGTTTTAACAGAAACATTTTTAAAGACTTGGGGATTAAATTTTAGCTGGGAGACTCATTTTGTTTTATGTTGTCACTGAACCAGCTGATTTTTCCCAACGGTTTAAGCTATTTCCAGATTGTAACAAGGGATGCCACACGCTAGCTAGATACCAAGCAAGTGCCTATCCAAAGAGTCACTGTATTTCCAAATGCTCCATACCAGTGGGAGAAATTCAAGGAACTACATATGTTGCTTCTAGTTTCCACAATATTTTGGGTGTGACTGACTAGACTCATATGTTCCCGTATTTCACCAGCAGATATGTATTGGACTCAGAAACAATTCCGCACGATCAATATGAAAGTGATATGTGAAGCCAAGAATGCTATTACTTAAGAACGTGCCAACTACGTTAGATCAATACATAAAGGTCAACTCACTCAAACATATCTATTTCTGATCAATCAGTTCTAAATGCGTAACTGGGAAATTTTTGATCAGCTAGGAGCTAATCTGCATATATCAAAAGAGCAATGTTTCTCTGTACTGATAAATATCTATCAATATTGCAAGTGTTGTTTATTTTGTGAGGAATTATTTATTCTTGACTAAGTATAAGAATGATAGCAAAGAAAGCAGTTCAAAACTCATCCAAAAGTGAATTTACCTTGTTGAGTAAAAAGATTTCAGTATGATGTTTTGATGCACTTGTTCAGCAAGAAATGACTAACATGTCATAGGAGATAAAATCTGCCTTTATTTTTCCTCTCACAAATAAAGCTAAAAATGGCTAAAATTGAAATAGATAAAACAGAACCTTTTGAAAGAAACTAAAATGGTATTGGGGAAAGGCTCATTGACTTTTACATATTGTAACAGATAAAATGTAGAGATATTTGACATTACAATTATTTTACTTTTGAAAAGGATATGGAATTTCATGAAGCAAAATCTCTAACAACATCATTCCCTATTTGCAAGCTAGTATTGACATGCCATTGTCTTTTCTCTCTTCTCTTTTAGCTTTTACACTGAAATGATATCTCTGGCTGCTGGCACTTTCATCTTAAGCTTCAGCAGCAATAGAACTCTCATGTGGATCATGTATTGCTATAGGTTAAAGTGAAAGAAGTGGCAAAGTCTGTATTTTTCTACAGGTGCACTTGATATAGCATCATTCAAGTGGTTATTTCACATTCTGTAGATAGATTTTGTGAATTGTCTAGTTGTAAGTGTGACTTCACCAAACTCCAACATCAATGGCAGAAGGACTGTCAGTTTCTGATCCAATATCATCATATCAGGGTGCTCTTTCAGGTCCACGGTCTTCTTCAGAGATGGGAAATACAGCTTTCTCTCTCTCTCTCTCAAAAAAAAAAAAAAAAAAAAAAAAAAAAAAAAAAGTTTAAATTAGCTTTGCTTCTCTGCTTGGCTCTGTAGATATTGCCATGTTCAAAGAGTACTCTAAGCCTTGGCCTATTGGAGTTGGGTGTCTTTACACTTCATTTGAAGTCAATCATTCTGGTTTATGCTAAAGAAACATGAGACCTGATCACACCTCAGCATTAAAGATAAGATTAGTTTGAACCAAAGAGACTCCATACAGAGAATAGTGCATAACTTCTAATGGCTTTGGGTTTGAAGATATGGAGCTGGAAAGAGAATTATACATATTTATGATATGTGTTTTCTGTCAAAACTGAAATTAGGAGATTGTACTATACACTTATACCTATCCTTAATAAACTGTATTGTATAATGTACTATATAATGTCTGTATAATGTACTATATAATGTACTATGTACTATACCTATACTTAAACTTAATGACTTTCCTTTTTCTCAAAAGTCAAAATTTACATATATTGAAATTTTCTGAGGCATTGACATTTGACAAAAGGTGACATTTGCTCTGCCTTACGAAAATTTGATATGAAGCAATCTGAGGTGAGGTGGGTGGGGAATGTTTAATAATGTCTTTTTTTTTTTTTTTCCTTTACCATAACAGGTAGATTCTCTTTTTTGATATCTTGTTGAAAAAGTCTTTCTGCTGCTAAGAGCAGAACAGACTTGTATTTCATACGTATCTACTTCCTCTCCTTGCTAAGGCATATATACTGTGGCCTTTCTGTAGTGATCTAGGCCACTGTGGCAGTGGCCTGCTATTTCAATATGCCTTGGTCTTAAAGCAAGTGCCTGAGAGCCACAGCTACCTGTTATCCAATATAAAATCAAACATTTTTAGTCTCTAGAATTGAGAGATGTCTTGCTTGAATGGAGGCCATCCAACCTAACTTCTACATGTATGTACGGGTGTACAGAGCTAACAAATGACAAAATTGTCTGAGTATGGAGATAGGCAAAATATTTCTATATCCAGTTGCTCAAAATTGATTAGTAGAAGCTATCTGGGGCTGCTTGAGGAATTTTTGACTGCTAGACCAAGAAAGAAAACTACTTAAGATAGTAAAGAGAAGTAGAGAAGGAAATTAAAGATGTGTGATAAACTGCAGTTTTCCTAATTTTGTGGTTTATTACATCATGTAATGTGTGTTTATGCACTAAGCAGAGCAGAAAAGTAACTATCCTCACTCAGTAAAGGACTTTCCTACGGTATTTTGTTTAAGAACTATTGAAAGGCCAGTAGGACCTAAAGAAACTCTAGTATATCAAAAACTCATTCATGGCTTGCACTGGAAGGTTTAAGTAACATGAGCTTTTGATGTTTTTATTTTAATAAGCAAAAAGATGAAAGAGTTTTTCTTTCTTCTCAACCAAAAGCCAAAGATTCACAAATTAAGCTTTGTTCAAGGTGTATAATAATTTGAAAAGGATTTTTCTCCTCAGTGAACATCTGATCAGTTCCTGTCAAAATGCATTTTTAAACTGTCTCTTCCTGCTTTTTCCCAGTAGGTTGGAGCATGCCCTAAAAGATTTTCACACTGCAGGTGGGCTATTGGGAGCTTTAGAAGTAAAACCAGATTACTGAATGTCCATGGAGAATGTGGCATCTCCACACAGAGAAGAAGATGAAAACAAAAAGCAAAAATGCTCTGATGGAAGAAAAAAAAAAAAAAAAAAAAAAGCTGAAGTAGAGACTCTGGCAAGAATTACCTAAGGAAGAAAGAAAGAAAAATGTTGTCTTGGATATTGAAAGCCATTGTGTCACACTGTAACCACAAAGGACTTTTTTTAACAGAACTGAGAAGCTAGCTTTCACCACTGCTGTACTACCATTACAGAGGTGAGAAATGTTTACTTAGGAAGTGAAATTCTTCACAAATGACAACGTAAAAACATTAATACCTATGAAACCCCCAAATTCATTTCCATAAATATGTATGGAAACAGACACACACACATATATATATAATTCCTGGATCATATCCACTGAGTCTGATGCAGTGTTTCCTAGGCTGACCTCTTCCCCTGTGTTTCACTGGAGACTTCACCCTGTGGGGTTTAATCTGATGTTTGCCATTGCTTCTGCCCCTGCTGGGGCAGGAGCTGCTGAGCCTGTATACCATCGCACCACAGTGTGGTCTTTCTCCTTTACAAGTGCTGTTTACCTTGGGGCCATGCTGACTTTCTCCAGCACTACTTCAAAGGTGTTTAAACTACAGGCAAAGACATAAAAGGCAAAGACTGGTTCAAGCTTCAGTAAAACCATTGTTTTACTAATCTGTTCACTTGAGACCTTTGAAAGCAATGACAACACAACTGGCCTTGGATTATCCATTTACGGCCACATTTTGTCTCACAATTGAGTTAAACAACTAGTTATTCCTATAGCCAGAAAGCATGAACAGAATGATAAGGGAAGACTGATTTATGATCACTTGGTATCTGAAAGGTGTAGCATTCTATTTAACAAATAGTATTCCTTTAGATTGGAAAACATCGTAAACACATTGGAAAACCTTCAACCCAGATCCATAAACCACATGAATTTTTTTAAGATTTTAATTTAGCTATCTGTTTTGGATTACATAAATAAAAAGAAATGAATTCAATATTTTCTTTTTAAAATAAATCAATTCTGCTACATCGGAATTACCGACTAGATTGAGCATTATGGAATGTATAAAACTGCATCTTTAACAGACACGACAACATTTCTCAATGAGAATCAAGCAGTTTGCAGTGACCTTCATGTTGATCAGTGGGGGGTCAGTACTGGCATTAAATCATTTTGATTCACAGATGAGATCAACATATTCATATTTGTTTGCCAAATGTGTATTTTAATTTAAGTTTCCTCTGATTGATGCATGTAATTTATGCTGCTTAGAACTAAGGCGTCATATTTTTCTTTTTTCCTAACTAACCGGGGGAGACTTTCTTGGAAACAGATAAAGGAAAGAGTCCAGTAATTTGTAGCAATGTGACTACAGCCACACATGTTCTAGAATTAATGTTCTTCATTAGGGTGAGGAGTATCAGCTGTATATATACATCAGGATTTTAATTAACTTGGTCCCCACAACAGGACACATGATTCAAACTGTTTTTGCTTTATTCCTTATTAGATTAAAAAAAAAAAAAAAAAAAAAAAAGATGTAGAGTTAAAACAGAAAAAAAAAAAAAAAGGAAAAAAAGAAAGAAATCAACACCAACCCATGCACATGCAACAATAAAATACAAAATCTAAGTGTTGCAGTAAAGGTCAAGAATTTTTCTATAAATGAGAATTAATCACCAGGAGTAACTTGGCACTGACAGCTCTCAGAGCTGCACTCTGGCTGAGAGTTTAGCACTTCTACCATGTCTAACTCAAGGGTAGATAATTATTCATGGGGTAGTTTAATATATTTTTTTTAATATAAACATAATATAAATAATATAAATTTATTTTTAATATAATAAAATATATTTATTTAATAAGATAAAAACACGATCAACACAATTGTATTTAAAAGTAACTTGTAATTGGCTACAAAAACTGCTGAAAAGGAGGAAGGATGTGGAGTCAGAATTAGGGGCATATTCTGACAAAAATGACTACTTTTCTGTAACAAAATGTTTTGAAGCTTGTGAATCATACTCATGAGCCCCTTTCTCCACCTCTCGAAAATTTCCACAGATACCTTATTATGTAAAACAAAATTGCTGCCTAGAAAATAAAGCCCTTTTTTAAAGCAACGCAGACAAGAGCAGGACAGTGCATTGCATGCACTATTTGGTGTGACTCACATCAGGTTGCAGCTGAGTTTGCACATTCAGTCAGTCAGGTGGAACTGGACGTTGGATTAAGTAAACCCTGTACTGACTCAACATAATTCAATGGCTTGGGGTATGGAAAGGGACTGACACGAATGGCTCCACCACTGCATTGCACTGTGACAGATGGGTTGTCCTTTAAGCTAGCGCTGAACGTGCTGTCAAGGGAAAACTGCATTTTACTCTGTGAGTGACTGGTTCACATTTCACCTGACCTCTGTGTAACCAAACTGAGGACTGGATTTGCAACCATCTTGGCTGAGCATTTTGTATTTCACTGAGCATGAATTATAGATATGAAAAATACTGATGGGTGAACCTCCATTTATTTAGCTTTTCCTTGAGTTTGAGTGGATAACAAAAGTCTGGATGCTTTTATGAACTGTGATTGAACAAATACACAAGGACTTATGCAAACATGGAGTTTCAGTACACAATTTTAAAGGTGGCTTAAACATCTGTAGAAAAGGAAGACCAGAAATAAGCCATCTGACTGGAGACATGAGGTGAAATTGCAATTGCTTGTCAAATCCACACTCTACCAATTTTCTGTAGGTTCTTCGTATAGATCAACCTCTAGCTATGTAACTGAGGTTATGATTTTGAAGGGTTCACATTTTGTTATGAATTGTCTATATCTCTGTCTCCACTTTCTGAGAAGTAGGAAATTTGGATTAAAAAAAAAAAAAAAAAAAAAAAAAGTTTGTAAAATTTTTGAAATTTGGCTACTCATTTGCATTGATTGCAATGGTGTTGTTACCATTTGGTAACAAGGCTAGAAATTTCAATGGAAGGGGGTGTGTGTATGTGTCTGTAGAATAAGGCTTATAGCCTATGCCTAAAATTTTTCGTTTGTTTATTTCTTTGTTATTTTTTTTTTGAGGTAAGAATAGTAACATATGTATTATGCTCTCTACCTCTGTGCATTCACACAGTGTCTTGTTTAATTCTAAGCATATTTGCATGTATACATATATTCAAGAGAGAAATGGATAAATTCACATACAATATCATATAGGCCTCCACAAAGTATTCTTCTTGCTGGTCAGAGGAAGCAAAGTCAGCAAGAAGTGCCTTGCTCTCTGGATGCAAGGAGCTGGTTTTTGTGCTCCTTAAATCTCTGGAGAGCTTATTGCTGATCTTGAACCAGCTTCAGAGAAAGGCCTCTCTTCTCCACAAAGATGACCTTTGTGCTTTCTATAGAAATTGTGATTGTGCTGGAAGCCTATAGGTGCCAGCCACTGCCATGTAATTAATCTAAATTATATATTTTGTGGAATATTGTTGGTTAGGACTCAAGACATAGTGAGTTAAAATGTTATGATTTGTACAAGAACCCATATCTGAATGCATCTGCACTGCTGTGGCCACAATGCTCCCCTTGAACAATGAGTGCGTTGCAAAAGTGAGATACAGTTTATTTAACTAAAGAAATTATGAAGATGAAGTTTGCATGAAGCTAAAACTTCTGGAGTTGGTCTCAGCATAATTTTTGTTTTCAGACACAAATTCAGGCTGGAATATTACTTCTGATTACATACTTCCTAACCCACTTATTTTAGGCATCCAAGATGTAATTCAGAGCAACTAATATCCTAAATTTCTTATGCAATGAATAGAGAAGGTATATAGCTAGAAATAGGTGGATTTGATACTAAAGATAGAACAGACTCCAATAGCTTTAACTCTGAAACAGTGGAAAATAGAAATGCTGCAAAGCAGTGTGAAGGATTCCAACATGCTGATGAAACGTTTTAGAGATCTTGGCACAGACAATTATACTGCATGCTCCAGGTAAAACAACACTAGTCTCCATTATTTTCCAGGTAAATCTTTTATTATTATCATTATTATTATTTGTTTCTAGTATCTTAAACTGCCCTGTTAGTCAGAGTAATGGAAAAGATGCTTGCTATCATTCTGGAGCCACTGGGGCTAGACAGTACTTTAACTAATAAAATTTCTAATAAAATAAATTATAAACTTAAATGAAAAAATGCATAAAAATTGTTTCATTATGTCATAATGTTTTATGAAATCACTTTGGATTATTAACTGATTTTTTTAAGACATAGTCATTTTGGCATTATAGTACATTTATTGTTAGTTGGTAATAAGCAAGTAAAATCTAATTATTGTGGGCTTAATACAAAGAAGTTTGATGCTGATGTGACAACAAGACACTGTTGTCATTTTGTTCTAGGGAGATAATGTTATTGTTTTGTTGATAAGATATGTAACTGGGTGGTTATGTCTGTTATGTAATAAATCCAGATGTTGCAGTAAACCTACTGTAAATCCAGAGATGTATGCCTGGAAGCAGATCTGGCAGTCAAAATCCAGGTTGCACACCCCCTTTGTTCATGAAAATCACAGGCTCCATTTCCAGCCATCAAAAAATTGCCTATTATCAAAGTCATTTATCTGCTAGTTATTTCCATACCATTATTCCTTACACTGTTCCAGACACCAATTATAAGGAAATATTGTAAAATATTTCTTAAAAAAATAAAAGCTCCCTCTCTCTCTGCAGGTTGATTTGACGAGCTCTTGTACATGGCAAAGCTGACTACTTTCCAACAACTTGATTTCACAAATGGAAAAACAGCATCTGTTTTCCTGCAGCTCCACATATGGCTCTTGTCGCTGCTGTGCAGAGTGAAGCAGGTAGCCCCCGTCCACCCTCTGGAGCTCTGCAGCCCCCCGGGACAGGACAACATCGGTCGGCTGCAAGGGATGCCCGCTCCCCAGACGGTTGGAAGCTGGTACTCTGTCAGCATATGCAAAGAATCCCTCAGAGCAGCAACCTGTGGGGAAAATACTCAGACGTGGATTTAGGGCTCCTGTGCTTGTCTTTTTGGTACAGGGATTTAAGTACATCTACTCCAAGGCATGATTGCTCAAGGACTTCAGAAAATATTTAGCGGTCATCAGTGGAACATGTGAGGCAGTCAATTTGCAGACATAGTATTGTGTACATATGAAGAAAGAAAACTGTGCATCTATGCCAAAATTAAGATAAAATGCATTTTTTTTTTTTCTTCAAGGCACATTATTCGTGGCTCTGCAAAGTATGCTACCTAACACCTCTTCTAGATCCATTTGAGGAATCTGAAACTGAAATGAGATAAAAATAACCATTTCTTTTTCTTCTTTTATTATGTTTTGGTAAGCATGTGTGCTTGTGAAGGTCAAGGGATTGGCAGTGTCAGAAATTGAATTTCTGAATACATCCACAGCCCAGGTATATTTCAGACAGATGCTCTCATTCTCAGACTGCCCTGCCAATGACCTTAACCCTGATTTGGAAGGACAACTCAATCTACTATAAAGAGGAAAGGTGATTTAGCCTCCAGCCATGCTGGCAGAATCTTGGACCTCTCTGAACGCAGTTTGTCATTTGTGCAAAAACATCAAATCATTTGGTAATGTGAGCTATCTCTTAGTAGTGATTAAACTGAGACTAATCTCTAGTTTTTCGCTCTAAAATCTGGCTCCAAATGATCCCATTGATTAAATACTCTGTTGTGTTTTTTCCCTTTTCCATAAACAAATATCATATATAACTATCTATTTATCCATCTATGCCACTGTTTCTGACTTCCTGAAAGCCAGACTTGAGAAAATAAAAGAATATTTTGTCTGAGCTTCATTCAATGTGAAAGTCAGTTTTCTGATAACCTGAGAATCAGGAAAAGAAAGATTGGCACAAAAGAACAGAAAGTCATTGCTGGAGATTGCTGGAGACAAAGAGAACATTTACCCACATCTTCAAAACAAAAAGTCTGGCTTGTAATGTCATTCTAACAACCCTAAATAACAGTACACCCTCTGGGGAGGCAGCATCTAGGCTCATGGAATCAGAAGGCACTATGATCCAGGGCATGCACTGACACATGGCTGCAGCAAGGCTTCTTTAAAAGCAAATACCACAACCCTGAAAACTGAATGCAGTCCCTCTTTGGGGCAGAAGGAGTTAAAGAGCTAAGATAAACTGGTTCTCGCCATGGTTCCAATGGAGAAAAGCCAACCAGACCACTTTGCTTGGCCTCTATGGCTTCAGTCTTGCTGTAACTTGGTGAATTGCCTGTTATGAAGCAAGTGCTCTCTTTGTGCTCTGTAGAAGGTAAGTCCACTGAAGTCCACAAGAAGAGACAAGTTTGGGTTTTAGGTGGTTTGACCCTCCTGTGTCTAGGAGGTAGCAGAGATTTCCCATATTACATGGTTATCTCATTTGGAAAAATGCTGGGACCTACAGTAAAACCGAAAGGCCAGGAGGGAAGCAGAGTACCTGCCAAGCGGAGTACCTCCTATAGACAGACACTGTGGCAAGGAAGCCTCAGGTGTCTACTTTGCATGGCTGCTGAATGTCTTCTCATGTACTGAATGACAAACACATGGAAAATAATGCTAGAGTCATTTAAGAGTTATCTTCACCATTCTGAGAGTTAATATGCTAAAAGCTAATAACAGGAACAGCAAATTTGCAGAATAGCACAAATGATCATTTTACAGCTGCCCTCTGAATACCAGTTTCTAATTTTTTTGATAACCTTGCTTGTTAATGTATTAATAAAGATATATTTTTATTTGTCCTTTGGTAGAAGTGGCAAAGGGACAATTCACTTTGCCTGTGAGTAAGGCTACTTTATCTGTAGATAAAGCTCTTTGAAAAGAAAATATCCAAGTTTTGTCAAATGTGACAACTGCTTATAGGAAAAACACTAAAACATAAACAATGTAAAAAACTTAGGCATTGTGACATAATAGAAAAACCTGATCTCTCTTTTAACACTGAAATCTGTATTTTTTTGTTTGAATCAAGCATATATTTAACATTTTGTTTCTCTCAGTGAAATGTCACAGATGTATTTGAAATGAAGAGCAAAATTCCTCCCTTACAGAGCAGTAAATTTTCCAAGTGTTTGCAGTTTGTTCTTTTCAGATGGATGAAAAAAGGAGGGAATCCACCTCAGAAATTATTAGAATACTGTCATAGTATCATTCATCTTGGCAAAAGTTGACTGAGCAGATGATGAAGATCCACTTAACTTGGACTCAATCAAAGGTTTTGCTATTTTCATTTCACAGGCCAGATGTAGCTCATCACCAGTTGGAGCCGATTTCAGAAGAGGTGTTAGAGTTTGCTGGTCCAAGAGAGGATGTGATCCAGGCATCAAAAGGAGCCATGAGAGAAGCGTGTGTTCTCACCCCTGCCCTCAATTGTCTGCAGAGCCTGCTGCTCACTTCTGATGCCACTACACCACTGGCCTGGAGCAAGGGCTCCTGTGCTCCCCTGTTCGGCCCTTGCCTTCCAGGCTCTCCATCCAAAACTATCATCCTGCCTGTGACCAGCTACACGGCATGGACGTGGTGCCTCCACAGAAGTGAGGAGGAATTGCTAATAAACGCAGGCATGTGCTCTGTGAAAATTAGGAGCCAGCTTCCTGCTGTGTGCTTGTTTGACTCATCCACGCCCATACAGTAAGCAGTAAGGTAGCTATCTCCTTGCCACTTTTCCTTCATGACTCTTAAACTTTTTCAGTGTTTTGTAGGGAACATGTTCCAAGTTATCTGTGTAGCATCTGCTGCCTGGACTTTCTGACCTGTGCAAGAAGCTCTGTTAGTCTAAAATAACTGAAATTTATTGTTGCTGATGCCCACAACACTCAATGTGCAAAAGGTTAAGCAATACCTCATCAGTATGCAAAAACTTTGTGAAAATACTTCTTACCCTGTCTTATATCCTTAAAAAGGGGGGTGTGCCTGAAACATTGATGCCTACTCTTCCCTATTTCTGGCACACATTCTTATGAGAACATTTATTGAATATTAAAGCCCTTGCAATCACTGATAAGCACATAATAGCAATTATTGTGGTATTCATCCAGTAGCGTTCTTTTGTCAGGCTATGATTCAGCCTTATATGGAGTACTAGTCTGAGACACAGGCACGATATTGTGAGCTTTGGACTCTAACTGGAATTTCCATGGGTTTGAAATTTTTTTTTTCTGGTCATTTCACGCAGGGTGACTTTTCCTTATCTCAGAGTTTATAAGTGACTGAGTCAGTATTAGCAACTTAAAAGTTATCTGACAAGGTTCCTTCTTTCAGTGTTCCTTCCTTAAATGTTATCTGGCAATGTTTCTCCTATTTGCAGTCTCTGACTGGATAACCTGAAGTGACTAACTAGCACAGCATGAATATTTCTTAAGGATGTTGCTGTCAAACAAACCAGCAAAATAGTTGTTTGGATTTTCCAGCACATAACAGACCTGTGCAGGGGACAAAAACTAGTCAATTTACAGCTCTTACAAGGTCAAATCTCTACCTGGTCATGAAAACAGACTACATTTTGGGTCCTTGCACAGTTCTGTACTAGTTCTGTACTCTTCAAATTCACCTTCTCCACATATATGAAAGGATGAACCAATTGAAATTCCCCTTGTAGCAATATATTACAGAACATTAAAGTAGTAAATATATTTATCAATGTTAGAAAAGATCTGTTGCAAGTTTTGTGCTTCTCTTCATATTTCTTCTTTTTCTTCTTTGTCACCATGCCAGTGACAGCAACCAATAAAACATGTAAAAACTGAAAAGAAAAAAAAAAAAAACAACCACAGAAACAACAACAACAACAACAAAACAAGTTCCATTGCCCCAAGAATCACCATTTGGAACATTTTCATAAATGTTCTTTTTGAGACGTGCCCTACTCAATGAAATAGATGCCTGAAATCATGCATATTTCAATGTATTTCCCTTTCACAATCCTTCTGGACATGTATTTATATGCCAACTCGTCTTCATAAATTTCATACTGGCCTTATAATAGCACAAATTAATGATGCCACTAGAAAAGAACTCAGCTGCTTTCAAAGGAGCAATAATCATGTCAGAGGTGCAGTTGGCATGAAGATGATTGAGTTGCACCTCTTCTCTGAGATATTTTCAGGGATGAATCATCCCTTACATAACATATAGCAATGGACAATTTTTCCATGTTACTCTGATACCTCATGCCATCACATTTAATTGTGTAACAGTCAATCACTATCGCATAAATTTTCTTCCTCAATGATTTGTTGTAAGACGGTGGTAGATGTGTTTTCAGTAAGCTGATTCAAGATTTCCAGAGACACATGTCTGACAGTACACCGAATTGCAAGAACTACAGGATACTGATACACCTTTCTGGAGACAAGCTCTCTTTCTGACTTTTTGATGTGAGCTAATTGGAACTCCTCTCTTGAACATTAACTCCTCCATTGTGAGCAATTAAAGGGGAAAATTATAGACAATAAAAAGTCACTTTACTGTAAATAAAAGAACCTTATTACACACTTTGCCTAACAGACTTTTTCATATCCTCATATATCAAAGATTTGCTTTACTGCTTGTGACATTTTTCAGGCTATGCCTTGCACCTCTCTTTAAGAGAGGTTTAGATCAATTATTCATCTAATATTGCATGCTAAATATGCTTATTGAAAGTTCCATGCTTTTCCCATATCAAAGTACTGATACAGCATTGCTGATGTGATGCAGACTATTGTCAGACATTCAAATCAGTCTTCTAGAGCATTGTTTACTAAATGTAGATTACCAAATATTTGAAGAAGACAGAGTTCATTTTAACAGAAGGAATATCTTACTGAAGGTCTTCATTGTGGACTCTACTGAAGAACAAAATTAAACAGAAGCAATTTAAAAACAATGTTTTAATAATCAGGTTGTTGTTATTTGAGTGCATTTCAAGGCTCAGATAAGGCTTGAGTGTTGGCCTTCATCAGGAAACCGTTTCAATCTGCACTTTGGCTGTAGATCTGGCATGCTGCAACAGACTGCTCTTTCACAAAAGTTTCACTGAGCAAGGAATATCTCTAAACCACCTAATCTGCATGGCTGATAACATTTCACATCAGCTTCGTGCATGACTCCCCAGTATGCCAGAATGGTGAATTGGGTTTATATCTACATTGGCTTTTACCTAACTGAGAGACATTCATTCCATTTAACTTGAAACATGTAACTGAAGTGACTACATTAGCAATCTAGGTGCCCTACAATTTATGTTGTTTTATGCTGGTACATTAAGATTCAACCTCCTCAGCTGTCTCTCTCTTTCCACTGAGCCTAGTTAGCCTCAGCGAGGTGTGAAAAGCATTATGAGTTAAATTAAAGTAAAATTGAATGACATTTTAAAGAATTGTAAGACCCACAACCTTTAAAGGGGAATCTCTGTTAACAACATATCAGAATATACTCTATATAGCTATATATCAAAATATATTCTATATAGCTAAAATATCAGATCTTATCTCCTCTGTTGAGGACAGTTGACTAGACTTTAACTAGTGTTGTTATTTCAAACCTTCAATAGATACCATGTTCTTTTTAACAGAGGAGAGGGGTGCATGTACATATTTCCTAACATATTCTACCCTGCTGATACCTCAATGAAAATCAAGGATATGATATATGTAGTTGTTGGATATATTTGTTCTGTGATTACGATTTTAGTGTAAATCTTTACTGAATGGGTTCTGCATAAAGTTTGTTCAAGAGAGGGTTTGTCTAAGCTAAGAAAATGCTGAAGAAAAGAAAATCAACCTACATAACATAACATCCAATTAAGGAAGAGATGAAGATGATGGAAACAACTTCAGGTCACAGAAGAGGATGCATATAAAGGTTTCTTCCTTCTTTTATAGAAAAACTAATTTAATGACAGAAAAGGCAAAATTTACCCCAAAAAACAATATTGCAAATTGTATTCAGGATATGGATTCCAATTGAGTTTATTTTCCCTTCCACTGCAAAGTTTCCAGCTGTGCAATATGTTTCCCTTCTGTCCAGTTATACTTTGTATGCACTTAGCATGCAGTTTAGCTGCGGCCCATGTGATCTAAATCTCCACACAGAAAGTCATGCCGTTCTTAACTGGAACTGTATGAAAGGCTACCATATATTGAACTTTTCCTTTGATACATTCCCTTTTGCTGCCAGAAATGTTGTCCAGATAGAGTTTAAGGATATTGAAAATCTGCCTAGAAATTCCAGATGTTTGGCAGCCAGGCTGGGGCAACAGCTCTGCCTGGGACATTGGACATTCAGAAATACACGGTGTGTCTGCTGTGGACGTGCACAGCAACCCTAATAGATATGTAGGGCACAGAGGAGGTTCTGGGAACACATCCATCAATGGTACACTTGTGCTTAGGAGGCAAGGTGGTCAAGCCACATCCCATTTCTGTCTCTGGGGCTTCCCCTTGTACTCCACATGTAAAATAACCAGTGCAATATACCTTGTCTTAACAAACTTTGCTGCAAATTGTTGTTATAGCACCATCAGGTTGATGACGCTTGATTCCCATCAGTTTGGGGAACTCAAGTTGCCCATTGCACAGAATTCATTCAAAGCTACTGGATTATTTTTTTGTTTGTTTGACCATTTTGTCATGCATGATTGGGTTGGCATGTCTGAATCGCTCTAAACACAGCTTCTGGACCTGGCCCTACAAGGGCTTTTGCTCAGCACTGCCTAAATGGGCTTCAGCGGGCACCAGCTGGTGAGGCAGTCCTGGGCACCCTCAGAAGCTGAAAATGTATGAAATGAGGATATTCCTCATCAAAGAGGAAAGCATCTAGCCAACATGTCTCTCCAGTTTAGAGCCTTTGCACAGCAGGCTTTAATCTCCACTTTATATCTACACATCTAGGACCTTTTTACACCTAGACCTTCCAGCAAGGACTTCCAGAGTCTGACAGAGCCAGGACAAAAGTAACCTAGAATGACACTGTTAGTGAGAAAAAGTATTTTGTGTTCTTATTTTCTGCAGGATTCCTTCTGAAGCAATGAGTTGTACCTGTAAAACACTCTGGGGGCAAACCCACAAAACTCAAAGTACTTTGCCTACTGCAGTTCAAGAAGTATTTGAACAACACTCTTAGTGAAGTGGTCTGATTTTTGGGTGGTCCTGTGTGAAGCCAGGAGATGGACTCAATAATCCTTGTGGGTACCTTCCAACTTAGAATATTCTGTGATTCTATGCTTTTATTTGCTCATGTGTAAGCCAGAGTGAAATACAGGATATGGATGTCCATTTTGAGGAACTGTATATAATTTATGGCTGATTCAGTCACTGAGTTTTTAGACTGGCAAAAAACATTTACTCTACCATCATAAAGATCCAAATATGGACAATAAAGACCATTACCTGCCTTTTCCAGTGTCACTTCAGAGCACAACATCAAGCTTTATCTTACATTTTCACAAAAAATCTTTGCAAACATAAGTTGACCAATGCACATGAGACTCTATGTCAAATATTATCTCTGGATAAGCAGAAGGAAGGTGAAAGCAAAACACATCTGACAACAATCTGTTTAAACAATCCATTTCCTTATTTTTCTTCCTCCTGAACATTGTCCCATGGCATTCCCTGCTCTACTGATGGAAAGCTAATGTATTTTAGTACTTCTGTGAATAAACTGAATAATGAAAAATATATGTCTTTTTCTGATATTATGTAAATTGAGAACAGGATTCTTCATTTTTATTATAGTATTGCTGGCTCTGTAGTGAAATTCAGTTACTTTCTGGATTTATGCCTCCATGGATATTCTTGCATGCAACAAACTTTCTAACTACCAAATATTATGCACTTGATGGCTTTTTTGTGCATTTCTTCACAAGAAAAACAATTTTTCATCCAGTTTTCTTTTAGGTAAGAAATGGAGCCAGTTTAAAGAAAAAGAAAAAAGAATCTAAAAAAGCTGATTTAAAGTGTGGATTCAAGCACCATTTTCTTTGATGTAAGGTTGTGGAAGTACATAGAGTCAGTGACATCTGTGTCATTAGAACTGGGGAGTGCAATATTTTTGCTAGACCCTTCCAATTCAACTCTTTAATAGCCACCCTTAGTCTTAACCTCCCATAGTATGGAAATTGACTGTTTGTATGCAAACAAAGCTTTTTTTTTTTTTTTTTTTTTTTAACCCATGTGTCTTTTCTTTGTGGACCCTCCGTATTTCTTTGTTGTTGACTTTGTTGTTGTTGTTTATTTTTTGATTTCCTTTTGTGTAATGAACAAAAGGAAAGTCTTTTAGTTTAACCAATACTTTAAAAGAGATTTGTAATAGTCTCTTTGCACAATTTAACAAGAATTCAAGTATTTTTTTCTTTATTAGAAACTACCTCATTGTATGAAGTACAAGTGACAAGTTGGTGGGAATTGTGTTTGTCTCATGGAGCTGGTTCTGTTACCTTGCTGGGAACCTGGGAACCTGGACATTTTTAATAAAAATAAATGTCTTAAAAACAAAGAAACAAATAACAACAACAAAACCAACAGAAATAGAAGACCATTTCTGTGATACATACTTCTGTTCCACACCAACTCTAGGGTCTTATACCATAAAGGATTGCTTTGGTGGTCTGTCAGCCATACTTACAGTATATATATATACAGAGTATATACAGGATATATACAAAGCTGTTATGCAAGAACTGGAAAGAATTGCTTTCTTTTCTGAGTAACTTTTGCATTAAATATCTAGTATGAATGTTATTCAAACGAGCAAATTTTACTTCCTTGGAGAAATATAATTCCTATGAATTTTTCTCACAAAACAACTGTTTTCCCCTCAAAATTCCTGAACAAAACTGCTATTAATACAGGCTTGCTGAAGTAATACATTCAGATTTTGTTGTTGTTGTTGGGTTGGGGGTGGGTTGTTTTTTAATGAAAGCTAGAATTCAGACAATAGGGTGAGGAGTTTTTTGAATTAACTTTTTGTCAGAGACATGACTCTGACAGCTAGGGGCTGGCCAGTTAACTGCTTTTAATCATACTATTCTCATGACTTTTGTCAGCATTGCCTAGAGCCACAGAAAGCTGCTCCGTATTGTGGAAATTAATACTCAAATAAACAGAAGTAAGTTTAAAATCTAAACAAATGTGGATTTATACACAGGGAGACGGGCAAGGATAAAATCTCTTACCCTCTGCCCTCTAATCTGCAAATCAAGAGTGGGAACATGGGCATCACAAATAGGCAAAAGTGTGTGTGATTTACAGAAGTGACGGTGAA
This sequence comes from Aythya fuligula, assembly GCF_009819795.1. NCBI lineage: Eukaryota > Metazoa > Chordata > Aves > Anseriformes > Anatidae > Aythya > Aythya fuligula. The sequence continues at coordinate 123,181,861 of NC_045560.1, read as the reverse complement.
TGGAGGGTGAGGGGACACGGTAGTGGGGAGGACTGGGAAGCCAGAACCCAGCTGCCGTGTTACCATGGGCAACTACGCAGACTCACAGGGAATTTCAAAGGTGCCAGCACAACTGTCTTTGGGGTCTGCCAAGGAGCCAGATGCTGGTGCTGAGTGAATATTTTAGACTGTTTGCCACACTGTTTTCAGAATTCTACCTGATCATCTTCCCATCTTCTTTGGAAAACCCAGTGGTGCGTTAATTACCAACTTCATTAAAAAAAAAAAGTAGAAAGTCCACAGTAAGCTTAATGAGTTTACAGAACTTTTACTAAGATGCAAAACAAAACATACCAGTCAGAAAAAAAATAATAATTATAACAATAAAAGAGAGTACATTGTTACATTCAGTATGTTAAAATTCATAGACGACATATAACATTCATGGTCTCTTTGATTAAAAATGAAGTTCCTTCTTTCTGTAACACCCAGGGATTTTCATTAAGCAAAATGAAGATTTTAACTACAGCTCCTAAAAACAGCAGCTGGTGTTTCTATTGGTAGAGCTATAAGACCTGTAACTAGTTCTTTCCCTACTTCTCATTTCTAGTGAGGCAACACATCTACTCCATCTTCCCGTCTTTTGAAAACCCTCTGACCACTTGAGAAATACGAGGGTTCTGTAATAATTTGTGGTTGAGGCATTCCGGTGAGAAGGGTAAACTGCAGGTATAGGTTTGCAATCTGTAGATGCCTGTCTGTTGATTAGATATAACTGTGTTTTTATTTCTGCCTCTTCCAGATTAGAGGATATAAAAGCAGTCACCTGTCAACCCAATCCAGCAATGAAATTCAGCAGCCTATTGTCCCAATCACTGCTTTCAATCACTCTAAACGGTCTCCAGAGACAATCATTATTATAGGACATGTTCCTAAGAGTAGATAAATGGAGCTCAACCTGCCAGCCTGCATAGGGAAAGATGGACAGTCTTGGCCAAAAATATGAAAGGGCCTGGAGCTTTATTGACATTTACATCAAAAATAGTTAGCAATGAAAGCAGCTGTTGTGGAGAGCTTTCACCACAACGTGTTTGGAATATGCTGTGAATTGAAATACAGACCTCCTGACAAGCAATTTACCTTCTGTCATTCTCCATGTGCTTGCAGCATTACTGGGTACTTGCTGTGATAGCCCACTTAAAGCTGCACATGTGTACAGTTTGGATGAAAGATTAACTGCAATTTGAGGCAGGAAGTAACGAATTGTGGAGTGTCATTCATAATGGCCGACATTGTCATCTGCAGGGTGACACCACAGCAAGAAGGTGCCTCTGTTGTGACTAGCTTATAGATTCAGATGTCATTCATCCTAATGAAGATCTGCCTACAGTTCTAATAAGCAGAGTGTGAGACAGCTCAGGATTATAAGCATTAATCTGCCTTGTTTGTTGACATTAACATGATGACTAAAATGCCATTATGCAAGAAATTCTTTCGAAAGCTATTAAAAAGGGGCAATCTTAATATGAGCATTACAGCCCAGAACAAAAGTTAATTTCCATGTTTACTCTTGTCATTTCCTGCACTGTATTGATTTTTTTTCTCCTCTAAATAACTGATACTGCACAAAAGTTTTTGATATTTCACAAATATACTAGCACTTCCTGTGACCAAAATACAACCCAAATGCTGATTCCCCCTAGTGCAAAAGGTAAATCTATTAGCCCCCAGTGCTGAAAGCATGTTATGTTAAATATAAATGTTGATATGATAAATATTTAGCTGATATCTTGTGAGAGTAACAAACTGAAATCACGCCAAGCACACTTAAAAGGAAGACTTATGATAATATTTAGTTTAAATAATTGACCTAATATGTAAATAGATTGGATTTTCTTTTCAGCCACACAAATAAGCCATTTTCAAGCTGATGTGGTGCTCTTGACTATGGGGGTCAATGGAGAACTGCCAAGGCTGATTTTTCCAAAGACATCAAGACTCTTATAAGTCATTATCAACTGGAATTGAAATAAATCTGTGTGTAAATCTCTGTTTAAAGAGGGCTAGAAGGAGGATATTAAGGATTTTGATCTTTATCCCTGCAGAAGTGTATGACATATATAAAAATGGATTTGTGTGTCTGTCTTTGCAACTGAGCTTAAATATCATTTGCTATCTGAAAACTGTATTCACTAACAAAATTCAGACAATGATGGAATGTATTCAAACATGGAATAAGCTATTTTCTTTCTAGAGACCCCTGGGAGACTTGGGGACAGGTTTTAAAAGACCCTGACGCAGATGGTAAATCTCTTTGCACTTGTAGATGTTTGAGTATCTTTTTCTTTATTTTTTTCCTTTTTTTTTTTTTTTTTTTTTTTTTTTTTAATGCCTAGTTCTTAAAAATCAACCTGAAAACTCTCAATTCTTAATTCATGTTAGACACATTTCACCGAAACACAGATATTTTTGCTGTCTGGATGGGGACCAAATTAGACTCAGCAATATGAGATTTGGGTTGGGGTAGGTTAGTAGATCTTCTGAAAAGATTAAACGAGATCTAGTGGAAGCTGTTATCTTTCTAATGCCTCTGTGGAGTACAAGGTGAGGGATTTATCTTGACACTCGTTTGCCTATATATCAATGGATGCAGGTGAGGCAATTTAAAACAAGGACCAGAGAGACATGGAGGATATGCACTGCTTCTTCTTAGTCTTTTATATCTCTTCAAAATGGACAACCTTAAATAGTCTTGTCTACCAGAGTCCATCAAGAAAGAAGTGGGAAGTTAATCAATACTATGTGTGGGACCACTGCAGACTGCTTCTAATGAATCTCCTGAATCCACAAGATGTGGGAACCTTATTGCAATTCTGTGAGTTAGTGACTGAAAACTACAAGCTACAGCAAATCTAGACATGGATTTTTTTTTTTTCTTTGTACTACTAAGTCATAACACCTTTTACTACACTAACGTAAGTAGCTTTAAAAGAGAAATTAAAATTGCCAAAGTATGTATTGGTTCCATTGGAGATCCAGATGGACAGGCTGCCAATTTATGTCAAGTTTATATTTTTGGCCTGCAGGCTAAGCCCAATATTGCAGCTAAAATAATTGTGGCTAAAACTTAGTGGCAGGCTTTCAGACTGAGAAGTCACAGGACTCCAAATACACAAAGTGGAGTGAGTTAGTGACCTGAGTGGGGCTTTTAAAAGAACACTGGATGAAGTTGCTGAAAGTCAGTAGGGCCATTGTGCAACAGTTTAAAAGCAGAGAAATAATTGAATGTCATTGTTGGGAATAACAAGTATCAGGTTACAGAAAATTTGCATGAAAGCAGGGATTTGGTCTCCCTTCAAGCAGCTGAGCAGAGCATACGTTTGTTAAATGATAGCACCTGAAGATGGCATGTGGGACTCAGGTTCACCACACCTCCTTTGTTTGGCAGGTCCCTAAATCCAAAAGTTTTTGGTTGTGGACTCCAACTCTCTCTGTGGATGCATGGGCCTCTGTGGATGCATGGGCTCTTTCTTAGCAGGTGAGAGCAGCGTTTCAAAGGAGAAGGTTGTGCTGAGTGGTCTGAGCTGCAAAGCATGAAGCTCCCTTGTTCCTCAAAACAGCAGCAGGGCAGTGGGGAAAGCCAGGGTGAAAAGGGGTTCGACCACCACCTACGTGGGCTGAGCTCTGAGATCTGAAGCACACAGCTGTATTGCACAGAGGCATCCCACACTGCTCACTGTCGTCTCTTTCCCCCCACAGCTGTGGATGGTTTTACTTGATTCCCTAGTGGGACTGACCACCCAGACTGCTTCAGCTGGGTGGAACGTGTGGTGCAGCTAGTGCTAACTCCCTGACGTATTCCTGGCTGGTGATATGCTCAGACCCAAGGGGAACGTACCTCAGAGAGCAGCTGTTGGCTGCTCATCCTACCCCCTGCATGACCTGCACATCTCTGGAGCACCAGATGTACACAGGAGCTTTTGTTTTCTTACCCTACTTGAATGAGGCTTCTATTCATTTTTTATGCCTACAACCAGGTAGATGAGGACAGCACAGAAGTGAAATTTCAAGTCCTTCTGGTCTTGGGGGAAACAACTTCTTGCAAAACCCTGTGCTCCTTTATGGCAACACTTAGCTGCTGCTTAGGAAGTGTCTTGGAGGTAAAATGCTAGTTGTAAGGGTGCTTATAGACCTTCTTGTGGCTGTCTCAATTATGTGGCCATGAGCATAGTTCTGCTTAGGCTGCATCTAAACTGAAATGTGGATGTATGCCCACAGCAAGGTCCAGGTCTCTGACGAGGGGAGGGACTTGGAAACACACCAGGGGACAGGTAAATTCTGAGATGGCAAGGTAAAAACCCTCAATCTCACCTATGGAAAGTCAGTGCACTCCTGGAACCTGCCCAAGTACCACAGTGTAAGCAGAGCCTTGCTGATTGCAGACCAGGTCAGGGGTTCTGCCTACATTGCCCAATCCAAACCCAACAAATAGAGCCAGTCCAAACCCAACAAATCAGTGGGATTTTGATTCAGTGAGAATGGTTAGCAGTAGATTCAAAAGCCACCCCAGTGAACATTTGGGGAACAAAATGTTAGAACATTTGTCTGAACTTTATTTATTTCAAGTTTGTAATCAAAAAGTATTTTGAAGTAGGTATATACTTATTTGTTTTTGTTATTGTTTTTTGGTTGTTGTTGTTGTTCCCAAGAGACAAAATGAAGATTTCCAGCCATACAAAACAAGCTGAGATTTGTGACAAAATAGTTATTTGCTGGGAAGAGAACTTACGCATGATGCATTTTTGTTTTCTAATATAATCTATGTGTTGAGAGATGTCCAAAAGCTCTAAACTCAGAAGGACTGAGTATGCAAGAACAGGGTTCTCAGCAGACTTTTAATTCTGGGTTCTGAGAGCGAAAACACAGCTGCTTTCTGTCATATTTCTAGAAATGCAAGCAAATTCAGAGCTAACTATGGATTTTGGTGGCATGAATGTCTCGTATCAGAGTGACTGAGGAGATGTGAACAGGTGAATAGTGTAGCACCTATTGATTTGTTTTCATAGTTAGAATGAGAGAGGAACATTTCTAAAAGGAGGAGGAAAATAATAGCTAAAAGTATGAGGAGATTTGAAGGAGAAATAAAAAACCTTAGAGAGGAGTATTTTTTATGATAAAAGTAGATCAAAAACAAAGGATATGTTATTGATCAGACATTATTTTTTATTAAGAATTTCTACTGTTTTGAATTAATTCACTGAATGAAAGCTTTGCCTTTTCTAAACAAATTCTGTTTAGAAAACAGTTTTCACAGAGCTTGGCAAAATTTCTAACAGATCACTTGTGTCTTTAATTAGACCTTGTGCTGGGAAGAAGCTGACAGTGACTTCAAGGGTCAAGATGGAACATCTTATTTATTTTACTTTTCTTGACATGCATTATGAGTGCATCTTCTTTTCTAACACAAAAATAATACTGTGTCATTGAACTGCTGAGTAAATGTTTAGAAAACAGGAGTATTTGACTACCTATGAAATTTCCGTTTCAATCTAGAAGTAGATCATAGAGGAGAGAGGAGAGAAAAAAAAAAAAAAAACAAAAAAAAAAAAAAAAAAAAAAAAAAAAAGACACCTATGATCCTGAATAGGAAATCATTAAAATAATACAAAAAAATCTTGCATGATTAAGGGAGAGAACAGAGAGAAGATTTTATGGTGATCAGACAGAGCTGACATAAGTTCTTCACAGGTTTTCAGTCTGTACTTTTATTGTCTTCATATAAAAATACTGGCCTTACTAATGGAAGGGAAGAAAAACAAAACCAAAGGTTTTAAAATTGTTTATTTTCCCACAAGTATTAGGAGGAACAGCCAAATGAATGCACTAGGGGATAGACTGGATTGACTTTCAGCTGGAGTTATGCAGGCTTATTTCTAGCTCAGAAGCTGGACCTACTTTTGCCTCCTCTAACACTGCCATTAAGCAGTAACACTATCTGGCAGTAACAAACAGCACAAAATAAGTATAAGATTATCCAACAGCACACACAGCTGAGAACATTCAAAACCAGCTGGCAAATGTTTGGACTTCCTCCAGATTCTCATAGATGACTTTCTTATGGCAGACAAAGGTAACAAATTCAGTAAGAGGGGCCAAAGATCTTTTTTTTTCTTCCTTTGTTTTTCCCCATCTTTTGCTTTAGCCATCAGACTGACTTTTGCTATGGACACACAGCTATTTTCTCCCCTTAAATCCTGACAAATCTGTTGAATTTGAGGAAGCAATATAATAAAGTTTTAAAAAAACATCCATGAGCACAGCATGTGATGGAAGAGAGCATTTCTCTCTTCCTACATGTCTAACCAAAACCTTGCAAACTGGTTGTGCTGTGTATGACTGTCTTCATTTTGCTGGAAGGACAATACAAAGTCATTCCTCCAAAACCTGAAGTCTTGGCTTATTGCCATCAGAAAAATCCAGACTCAGAAAATAAGTCCCTAAGCAAAGGACTTGTCTCTTTCACACAACTACTGCAGAAGAAGGAAAGACTTCAGACAGGCATTGCCTGACATTAAAACCTGCTTGTCTGCCTAGTGGAAGATCTGTGCTTGATACACAGACACTGATGCCTCGTGTTTGCCATTCATTTAAGATTACCCCGTAGCTTGTAACTGAAACTCGAGCTTGGTTGTTCCAAACATAAGAAACGTAAGCAACACTGGGCTCCAGTCCCCTCCTGCAGTACACCCTTACCATTGGCTGCCTCACGTGACACTGGTAATAGAAAAATGGTGAATGTGTTACCATTATGTATTTCTGGTGTTTGCCCTCAAAGTGGAGGCATGCTTTGGGCTCAGGCACAGCTGCTTCTCTGAGATGCATGGTGTTAGCACGCTGGTGAACAGCATCCCCAATGACCAGCACAGACTTGGGCCTGCAGAAATTGTTACTGAGCTTATGGGGTATTGTGAGCTCCTGCTAGTGAATGTAGGTGAAGTCTTGCAACTCTTGATTTCAGTGCTTTAGGAAGCAGAATGTTCCTGGCCATGGAGGTTTTGCTGCTCTGGGGTATCCTATCTGACATGGCTTGAAGACCTTTTTGGAGATCATCTGTGCCCCTTTCTGAAGGAAATCTGGAAAGAAGATGGAAGATTCTGGGGGAGAAGGGAGTAATACCCCACAACACCTGTGGATAGGGGAAAGGAAATACTATTTTGACATGTGCCTTTTTTGGCACAATCAGAACCCTTGTCTTAGCATTTCCACAAGCCAAAACTCTGCGAGGAGCTGTGCATTGCAAGACAGAGGAGAAGCCATACCCTTGCTTAATATTCATAATATGGCAAGACCCAGGAGCCTCAGTCAGACTCAGGACTCCCTCATGTGCTAACTTTCATCCAAATGTTTTTTGTCCTTTATCCTATTTACCTGCTAATAGAGCTTCTCTCTGCTTTTTAGCTTCTTGAAACTTTGTTTGCTTCCCTCCCCCCCCCCCCTTTTTTTTTTTTCTTGGGGGCTTATCACCTTCTTTGTCTCATTTCTAAAAACCAGCAGAGAGAGCAGAAAAAGTATTTAGTTTAGTGGGCTATCAAGGTTTTATCTTGTGACTAAGTTACAAAGAAAACCCCCTGCTAGGGAAAATTTCCTTTGGCATCTTTCTTTCCTGTAATAGGATCAGTTTGAGCAGACAGCATTTAATGTTTCCTTTTAAAGGCATTTTCTGAATAAATAATTTTAGTTGGATTTTTATTTTTTTTGCTTGTTCCCCAGATAACTTTGGAAGTACTGATTGCAAAAGTTACTGTTTAACCTAACTAATAACTCATTGCTCTGTTTCGTAAACAAATCTTCATTCTGACCTTGCAGCTCAGCTGTCTCCATAGATCACTCTCAGGATCTAGGACTGCTCCATATATCACCCTCAGTCTAAGTGAGGAACTTGGGGAAACAGAAATGGGCAAGAGAATAGGAGGGGGACAGTTATAAACTTGGCTGAGACATCCAAGCAGTTCATTTCTGGGCTTTCCCTCCATGTTACAGATGCACAGACTGAGGAAAACCTGGGTGTGAAGGAATTGGTCAACTCCACCGCTCTGTAATGCAATGATAGCTATATGCTGACAGGCCTTTATGAAGGAAACTTTTAAGATCAGTAGTACTGAAGAAATACCTGACAATCAGTGGTGTCTATTAGAAAGCTGGGGAGCTGCAGATGCTCCACTGAGGGAGTGAACCCACAGTAAGAGCCCTCTCCTGCACGAGGAGCTAGCTGCCATTTTATGAGTTAAACTAATAGGGCTTGCAGCAGCCATGGATGGTAAAGGTCCAGTGGGGACTCAGACTCTGCAACAAGTGTTGTCTGGGATCCAGTGAGTGACAGGGGGCTGGGAAAACCCTTGAGATTCTGAGGCTTCACCAAGCTGGGTGTCCCAGCTGCATTATCCTCTTCTCTCTGATCTCCCCCTGCACATACCCCTCTACCTGTGTCCCCTCTGATCCAGTCCAGCAGTGTTTTAGGACATCCTGGATTGTCACACAGAGCCTGTTTTCAGTCATAAATGACTAGCGATAGTGAAGGGAGTGTTGGGCAGGATCTGGGTTTCAAAATCTAAAGCAAAGTGCTGAGATAAGGGGAAGTTGTGGTCATTTGAGCAAACAGACCTCGGGTTCGAGAGGAAAGTTCTGGGGAGAACAAATGAATGAATAAATAAACAGATAAAGTGCCTGTGTGGAGTTTTAAATAAAGAGTCAGCTGCACCATAAAAACAGGAAGTCTTTAAAATATGTGGAGAAAGAGGCATTTGTTTTCTGTGTTTGGAAAACCAGAGGCTTGCTGAGATGGTGAGAGATGTGTGCTTAGGCCAAGTACTTTTCATTTCCACTCACAGCACAGGTCAGCATAGGAGAAGGTTTCTGCTTTGACAGGACCTGGGGAGAGAGGGCTCGAGCTCCTGTGCTCAGTAAGCCCTGATGGATGAAGGCTGCAGCTGTACCTGGGCTAGAATGCAGCCAGGATCAAGCCGTAGTGCTGCTGAGATCATTTTAATTCCCCTTCTTGCCACTTGCTTCTTACTTTTTTCTTAGTGAGCTTTTTTGAACTGAAATACTTGCTAGTAGTGGGTTATAAACTCTGAGTGATCAGTCTGAAGGAATATGAAAAAGGAGAAGGTTCTGCACTTATTTGCTTTTGTGTTGCACTGATCTATTTCTTGTTCATGTTCAAAATAATTTCCAAGTTTCTCACCTATACAGTGTCCTTGCACTAATTCTAGCTCTTCTGCAATGTTTGAGGTTTGGGCTCTGTACAAGCTTTGGATTCTAGCTTTTCTGCAATAGAAATTACTTATTTCTGCGTTTATTTATTCACAAGGATAGCAAATAAAACTTTAAAGTGTGTTCTGTTAAGAGATCCAGATCCCCACCAATCTCTTTAACAATATTTGTAAGTGTTTCTCAAGAAAAGTTTATGAAATATGTTTAAATATTTATGGAATGCTAAAAAAAAGAGGCATTAATTGGCAAACAACTTAATTAAAATGCTTTTTCGAGTAATTAGGAGCAAATACTTTCCTATCTGTTTTGCATGCCATTTGTCTTGTTCTCTGTTTGATAAAGCCCGCCTGTCAGTCAGACTTTGCTGCAGGTAATTTTTTAGCTCTGTGGGGAAAATCTTCAAAAATTACATCTGAATTTAAAATATTTTGATTATCATTTTTGTCTAACAAATTCTCCTTTTTTGCTTTATCTTCTATATGTCCCAGTAAAGCAGCATCCTGGGAATTTAGGGCCTGAAGATGAAATTCTGCATCAAGGCATTACTGAGTTTCCAAAAACACTCTCCAGAGAACAAACTGAATCAATCTAGAATCAACAAACAGTGCAGTTAATTAATGAGTACACCATAAGGGAGCTTTTTTAAACAATGTTGACTGCTGCTGCCTCAGGACCAATAGCACCAGAAGTTATTGCTGGTTTCAAAGACGTGATTCTTAGGGTTCCCCCAAGGCACCTTTTGCTTACATTAGCTATTGACTACAACTTTTCTTCTTATTTGCACCCTAGGGAAAGTATACTTATTTGCTAAATTACTTTTTAAGTGATGCTTCTTCATGCCAGTAGCCTGAGGTATATCAGGGAAGATGTTACAGTGTAAATAATAGCAGAAACGGAGCTGCTTTACAGGGAAGTGTGAGGAAAACCTTTGAGCTGGACACCGCCCATGCAGCACTTACAAGAGGGCAACCTGAATCACTGGGCTCCTCAGAGAGAGCAGCTCTGCATATCGCTTTGGAGAGTCAGGACAGGAAAACTGGGAAAAAAACATGAGCCACTATGAACCAGGAACACTGAATCAATCCTAGGAGAGTGATGAGAGATCTGGACATTCCCATTAGGGTCTTCCAATTTAAAAAAAAAAAAAAAAAGAAAAAGAAAAAAAAAGGGGGGAGGGATTATTTTTCTTGTGTAACTTTGGGAATTTCCCTTCCAGGATACTCTGTAGGAGGAGGAAAAAAATCCTGAAGTAGGCAGCTGTGTTTACCAGACGCTTTTCAGAAGATAAGCAGGCAGATCCTCATGTTCTTGCAAAATGACCTTTTCTTGTTACAACTGTGAGATAAGAGTCTAAAATTATTAACAAGTAGGGTCAAACTATGACTGGCCTGGAGCAAAATTGTATTTATTTATTTATTTATTTGGTAACAGAATTCAGATGTTGGATAAATTCCTGAAATTCCTTTTTAAAGACCATGGCTAGCATTTGCCCTTACCTCAGACATGCTTTGAGCTCTTTCTAACTTTAATCACATCTGTCATTCACCCAATTTAAGGTGTCCCATAAAATGGAAGTGCAAAAATATTAATCTAAATTTGAATGGCAGCATTATACATCAATAAATCCAACAGTCTGTACAAGCAATGGGGTTAGCAATAATCAGTTGGTGTTATTGATTGGATCTTGCTGGAAGGCATTTCCAGTCTTCACATGCTTTTAATAGCATTTATTTGCAAATTACCACTACCATAAATATTTCAGTTGGGATTCACTGATCTAATGTAATCCCTAAAAGTTAGGAATGGTTAATGCTCAGTATCATAGAATGGCGAATAAAAGTATATTTTCTTATTCCAGTCATAGCATTTTAGCCAGATTTTTGCGTGATAAATGAAAGTGTGATGAGCTGCAGGAGAGGGGCAAAGCTAGAGAAAGCTTTGTGTTTCTGAAGTATTGTCTCTGCAAAGGGCTCAAGCAGACAGGATGAGAAAATGTCCTGCAAAATGCAGCCTCTGCTCCCAGAGCAGACAATGAAATCTGCCACCAGTAAGGCTAATACTGCCTATAACCATGAAGTTAAACTCAGTCATTTAATTCTCTTACGCTTATGTCTGGTCTACTAAATTTGCTGTAAATTTGAAGGGACTTTTTGCAGCACAGACACCGTGACAGGGTGCGACCCGGTCAGCAGCCATCTGCTAAGAGGGAAAGCCCTCTTGTCACCGAATCTCAAGCACACAGCTCTGGAGCCTTGTGCAACCAGCAGCTGAGCGTGAGGATGCTGTTTCTTTCCATCTCTTCCTGGCACTACCATTTTTATTTTTTCGATCCATTTTCCCCGAGCAAGCACTGCTCTGTGCTGTGCACCAGAGAAGCTTTGCTGAGGGATTGCAACCAGAGGTGGGGTGTTGGTGGCATCAAGCTAAGATTCATGGGCTCTCTGGCAGGTTTGGCTGCAGTGAAAGGTTCACAAAAGTTGCAATTTCCTTAAGATGTTTTGGGGCTGATTTTGCTAACTTTAGATGCACTTAATTTTTGGTGTCAGGAAGCAGCTTACAATTGTTTGTTGTTGTTGTTTTGTTTTGCTTGTTTGTTTATGCTAATATATTTTACCTGATTAAAAACATGAAGCAAAATCTATTGATTACTTAAAGTCAGAGGAAGAAAAAAGAAATAAAAGTGTGTAGTGAGGTGAGAAACTGAAGTAGTTCCATTGAAAACAAACAGGAAAACCCCAACAGATTTGTACTGCTAGTAACGATGGTTTTGATGTCAGCCAGCTTTCAGAGCTCCTCTGTGAAGCAGTTTGTATATGCTGTTTTAAATTTCAAAGTAATAAACATTGCTGTACCCTCAAATCTCAAATATATTTTTTATTATATCTAAAGGGCATGACTTCATATTAGGAGTGTTTATGCCAAGACTTTTTATAAACTACATTTTTGTATCAAATAGAATTAAAACAAACACATTAACACACTGAGTACTGCCTTAGAAGAAAAGACTAATTTCTATACAGGCAGGATCTGATTCAATTTGTTCCTTGTTATATAGTGAAAATCTGGCTTAGAGATGTGTATCAGATTGTTGCATGCAAAAGTTGGAGGATATATTTTCTTTTGCAATAGTCCAGGAATTTGAGACTGAAATCCGAGGAGAGAATTTCTGCTTAGAAAAAAAAAAAAAAAAAAAGTCAACAGAATCTGTTTCTTTTTGTGTGTCATTAAGGTAGTAGATAAACTATAGTATTGACTGAATATTATGATGACCAAAAACTAGGAGTGATATAGTTATATATGACGCAGGACCTAATACAAGATCTTATATGGATTACTAATACTTCACAAATTTTGGAGTGACTAAGGACTTGGCTCTTGACTGAACCCAATTTTTTTGGTTCCCCACCACTTCCTGGAACTCTATGACAATTTTTCTCTGAAGTCTGTGGCCGAGGTTTGACTTTAGTTCAGTCTCAGGGCTCCCATTGGTAAACTGCATCATGTGGCGGGGTCATTTTTTAAGTGCTGACCCAGCATGAGCTCATTCAACCCATTCAAATTCTTTAAAAAATTTTTAAAGAGTTGTCTTTGTGCAGTGGATTTTATGACAGACCAGGTACTGTCTATGCATGCAGCTGTAATGACTTGCTTACTTGGGCATCACCCCTCCTACCACTACCGACACAGAGCTATATAAATATATATGGGTAGAATGAATATGCATTCTAACTAATTTGACAGAAAACTGAGAAACCACACCTCATAAGGATCAAGCATATTAGTGGTTGATTCTCTGATTAAGAGAGCTGATATGATGCATTGTGCAACAGTCTGATTTTTTGTGTCAAGTTTAGAAAAGGAATTTTGTCTTTTTCTGCTGAATTAGTGAAGGACGACAGAGAACAACTTTTTGCTGAATAAAATGTAGTGAGTTTACGTGGCAAGGTTTTGGTTAGTGGGGGGGCTGCAGGGGTGGTTTCTGTGAACAAAGCCCAGCAGTTGCCCCATGTTAGGTAAGAGCCAGTTTCAGCCAGCTCCATAGGGTCCTGCCTCTGTCTGTAGCCAAGCCAATAAGTGATGGTGTTTGTACCTCTGGGAGAGCAGATTTAAGAAAGGCAAAAACAAAAACAAACAAAGAAACAAAAAATTGCTGTGCAACAGCAGCTGGGAGAGAGGAGTGAGAAGCAGCCCTGCAGACCCCAGGTCAGTGCAGCACGAGGGCAGGAGGTGCTCCAGGCAGGCAGCAGCAGTTCCCCTGTGGCCTGTGGAGAGGCCCCTGGTGGAGCAGGCTGTCCCCCTGCAGCCCATGGGTCCCACACAGAGCAGATCTCCATGCTGCAGCCCGTGGAGCAGCCCCCAGTGGAGCAGGGGGATGTGGCCTGGAGGAGGCTGCAGCCCATGGAGAGCCCCCGCAGGAGCAGGCCCTGGGCCAGAGCTGCAGCCCGTGGAGAAGAGCCCACGCAGGAGCAGGGGTCTGGGGGGAGCTGCCGCCCACCCGTGGGGGACCCGTGCTGGAGCAGTTTGCTCCTGGGGGATGGACCCCGTGGGATGGAGCCATGTGGGAGCAGTTCTTGAGGAGCAGCCCCCGCAGGCAGCAGGGAAGTTGGGGAAGGACGGCATCCCGTGGGAGGGACCCCACATGGAGCAGGGGCAGAGAGTGGCTGTGAAGGAGAGGCAGAGACCAAGCGTCAGGGACTGACCGCAGCCCCCATTTTCTGTGCTGCTCGGGGGGAGGAGGTAGAAGAGAGTGGATGGGATCAAGATGTTCTTTAGTTTCTTTCCTTTGTTTCTCACTTCTCTAGCTTGTTAACAATATGCAATAAATTCTAAAAAACTCCCTACACTGAGTCTGTTTTGCCTGTGACAATAGTTGTTGAGTGATCTCCGTGTCCTTATCTCAACCCTTGAGCCCTTAGCATCATATTTTCTCCCCCTTTCCCTTTGAGGAGGGGGAGAGAGTGGTTGTGGTGGAGCTCAGCTGCCCAACTGACTAAAACCACCACATAAGATAATGACAGGGCAATGGGGAATTGTTTTAAATTAAGAGAGGGGAGATTTAGATTAGAAGATACAAGGAAATTCTTCACTCAAAGTGTGGTGAGGCACTGGAACAGGCTGCCCAATGAAGCTGTGGATGCCCCATCCCTGGAGATGTTCAAGGCCAGGTTGGACGAGGCACTGGCAAAACTGATCTAGTGGGTGGCATCCATGCCCATGGCAGAGGGGTTTGAACTTGATGATCTTTAAGGTCCCTTCCAACTGGAGCCATTCTATATTTCTATGATTCTCTGATGACCTGTGGTTTCAGCTGTTAACTGAACAAACAGCTTTTAGTTGCAAATAACTGAATATCAATATTGACAGATAGATAGACTGTCTTTATCTAGACCTTAGGAAATTCCTGAGAAACCTGAGCTGTCAAGTATCATGACGTTTCTGAAATGTGTATCATCATTTTCTGGATTCTGGAAAGGGGATTTACAAAGTTACATCAGCTGGAGAGCCTGGGACTGCTAACTTCCCTGTAGTCCTTCACTGTAACCACTAGGCCAAAAAAAAAAGAAAAAGGAAAAAAAGAAAAAAAAAGAAAAAAAAAAAAAAAAGGTTTAGGGTGGTGTTCCTGCTCTAGTTAACCATTTCTTTCTTTTTCTCTCTCTCTCTCTTTTTTCTCTCTCTTTTTTTTTTTTTTTTTTTTTTTATTTTTCCCTTGTGCAGCATCAGAATGCTTAAGCATTATAGCTGCAAGAGTTTGAAATCCTGTTTGCAAGTCAAACTGTTTCAAAGTAGCCCTGAGGGGAAGGAAAACAAATATTCCCTTAACCTTCATTCTAATTATATCAGTCATTAAAATACAAGGAACAAAGAACAGTGTTTATTAAAATTCCCTTCTGTTAATAGCTCCTCTTTATAGTGTGGTTCATACCGGCAGCTGTTTAGTGGAAAAGCCTTTGTGGAAGGGTGGAAGAGAACACTTACGAATTGAGATAAATTAACCAAATATTTTTAAATATTCAGAAACTCCCTATGATCTTCCATACTCTTTGTAAGCAGAGGAGTTATTTAAGAATGATTTTCCATTACAGTTACCTCTGCAATTGTCCAACTTTGTACAACCCATTAAATTTACAGTCCTGATGAAATCACAGTGTGTTTGATAGTTGCTGTCTAAGATAAAGCTGGCTCTATATGCTCTTGATACAAGCAAACAGTAAGAACAAAAATGGTTGCTTCTGAGTGAAGACTTAATTACCCTTTGCTGTGAGAACTCTTGATTCAGTAATTATTTATTAACTTGGTTAATTTTGAGATTATTAGTTCAGCTGACACCTACTTCAAATAACAAAGCCTTTTGTTTTTATACAGAGCTGGAGAGGGACAAAGGTCTGCCCTACATCTGTCTGCCTTCCTCATAGGTCTCTTTCCTGTGCTGTAAGTTTCAGAGCAGGCTTCAGAGCAGATGCAACTATGCTGAATTTGTGACTTAGGTGATTTGCACTGAGTTCAAAATTTCCCATGGTATTTTGGAAAGAATGATTTCAGGCTAGTTGATGATCTAGAGATGTTAATAGAAGAACAGCAACAATGCTTTTTGGCCAAAATTTGCGCTAGCATGGAGACTTCTCTGTAAATTAAGTGGCTCTCCATGGTGGTAACTAGCACAAGATATTAATCTCTATTTCTACAGCACTTTACTACAGAAATTAGATCTGTAATGCTATATTAAATAATTCACTTTTTGTTTACCAAATGATAAACTTTATTATAATCAAGAGTAAAAATCCTAAGAACTTCAGCACTTACTCTAGAAGTGATTTTTGTTTGTTTACACTTTTTCTTTCACAATCCACTGAAATGAAAATCAACTATCATAAATATTTGGAAAACTGTTTAGATATTTTTAAGCAATATATACATCTGGAAAAAAGTGAAAGTTCGGTATGGTTGCATTAATAGTCTGGTATAGACAGTCGTGACTCCTTTTCCTTTCTTGGTGTTTAAGCTACAAAGCCTCTAACTGACTTACAGGCTGTCTCTGTTAAAAGCAAAAAGAAGTCAGAGCCATTGGCATGGGACTAAGGACCTCTGGCCCTCAGGGAGGTGCTAGCACATCTCTACTGCACAACACCTGTCTACCTTTGTATGGAAATATATGCCCTTGAGGAACAAGATGATGATAGCATATGCTATTGATGTGATCATCCTAAAATGGGGAATTTAGCAAGTAAACCAGGTTACCGAAGCTTGCATAAAATTCAGGTCACACCTGACACAAGGAAAGACAAAGGAGATGACTTCTGGGAAGCTGCATATCCCAGCAGTAAAAGAGAGAGTGAGAACAAGCTCCTTAAGTTGAGTTCTTGAGGCTCCATGGTGTACAAGTGTCAGCTGGTATCCTGAACTCTGTCATGTTTTGTGGCTGCAAGCATGAAGAACATTCAGACTGAAAAGAGCATGACAAGAGCACCAAGTGTAGAGCTGATGGTATGAAAACAAATTGTTCAGGGAGCAGGTGGGAAGCAACAGGGCCCAAGCACCTTAACCCCACTTCAAGCACGCCTACTGCTCCAGCAGCAGAAGGCAGCTGTAACCCAAGTGAATCCCAATGCAGCTCAGAGCTGCTGCAGTGACATGGAGATCCCTGCCACTGGGGTAGAGGCAGGAGTTGCCAGAGCATTTCTGTTACATTTTAAAATTCTTCTTCCTTCAATAAATAGATTAAATTATTTCTTCTATTTTGCCTATAATATCAAACTGGGTAGGGAGTGGGCTGATATAAAAAAACAGAAATTCTAATGCATGCTATAGAGGTATATTGAGACCAAAAGGTCCAGAAGCTACTTTCTGTGTCTAACTTTCCAGAGTTATTCAGTAAAGGCATCTTATCTCATCTAACAGAATATTGTTCGTTCATTTTTTTCTTCATCTGTATCTATTTTTTAATGAAAAAAAACAAAACCCATCCATATCAGAATCTATATTTCTATTTTAAAAATAAAGCTAGATCAGATGATACTAGTATTACTGGTTTCTGTTGTGTATCTCTAATAGGCTTGCTTCTGAAGTCTCTTTCATTGCTTAAGAGGAGGTAAATCTTAAGCAATGCCACCTGGAAAATCTGCTGATTTGCAGCAGCCTGTTTCATGTTCTCCTGCACCTCATGCCTTTTGCCTCTAAAATCAGTCCTTTGCCTTTTGTTGTAAAAGGAATAGCAGAGAAAAGAATTTGGTTCTGACCGGTTTTTATTTTAGTGAAGAGAACAATTATTATTATATAATATAAGACACCACATACATATCTTCCAATCATAATTCATAAAAAAGCTCCAAGTTTCACAAAGTCTAGGTCTGACTGGATGGAATAATGCAGTCTTACATTACAAGTCTTACAGAAGAACCTCAAACTAGGGAGAAAGTATCATGAAAACAAAATGCTATCAAAGCATACAATTTGCCATCAGAAACTAAGTTCCCACAGCTCACTGAAATGTAAAAAAAGACTTTTAAATAAACAAGCAAACAAATGAACAAACAAAAAAAACAGGTAGTTTATAGATTCTCTTGGTGTTGACACGGACACTAATACACTCAGCTCTGGCTGCACCAGAATAAACGGCTTTGCTTTGTGTATATAGACCATCTGATGACCTTGCCTTTCTTTTCAAATTAAGGGCCTAATTCCTTGAAGAAAAAAAATATATATATATATATATATATATATATATATATATATATATATATATATTTAGAAGCTCTACTGAAGCTGTAACTAATGTACTATTTATTTATTTGTTTATTTTCCCCGAAGCTGTCAGGCAAATAAAGTTTTCAGTGGGGTACTATTTTATGTGAAGCTAAATGTATACAAATTGCAAATCAATGTTTCAGAGTCTCTTCTATGATAATGGAAATGCATTTAAATTAAGGATAAAAATTCCTATTTACATTGACACCAGAAAAAAAAACAAACAAACAAAAACAAACAAACAAAAAAACAAACAACACAAAACCGAGGGGTTTGCTCATTGTTAGATCTTATGGGAGCAATATGCAGTAAGTCATGTGTACTCCATTTTTGTTTCTGAAATATCAAAGGTACCGTCTGTCTGCTTGGAACCTTATGTTTAAAAAGAAAAAAAAAAAAAAAAAAAAGTAAAAAAGTTCAACTTTTAAAAATCAACAGCAAAACCTGAATAATCCAGTACTACATGTATTTTGGAAAATAAATATGACCCAATTAAAAATGTGAATGTAGAGGTACAAGCACCAGTTGCATCCAGTAATTGCCAGCAGTCAACGTTATTGCATGCAGAAAATTGACTAGCACACCCAATATAAATTATTGATGTACTCATATTGACTTATTCTGACTTTGATGGATAGAAAATGTGACACTATTGTAATATGCATATTGTATTAATAACATAACTAATCAAAGATAATTTTTAACAGACTATGACATAAGGCCTTAAATTATTGATGGAGAACAGTTTAGAGATGGTTAGTGCATTAGTTGAATGTGTTCATTTCACTGACCATTTGGTCTGGTCCCATCTGCCACAAGTTAGCTTCCTCGTCTCTCTAGTACCCATTCAGGTGCATTTGGAGCAGCTGGGATATTAGTTCTCTATGGAGAAATAAGATATCACCATGACTCGCCAATGCTCCCTGCAGTTCCATGCTCCCCAGCAGCCTCTTCAACAATAGGACAAGGCCCTTCTCAGTTCCAGGTCTAATAATTTAATCTCATAAAACAATGTAACTTAGTCCCTTGGAGAGCCTTGCCTTATTAATAAAAAATGCAGGCATACAATTTAGACTGTTACAGTGACATTCTTCATATTGCATTTTTTCATTCTGTCAAAAGCTTCTGGAAAAAAACTTAATAAAGAGAGACTTAGTCAAGGAAATAATGTGGTCATTTGAGCTAGTTGGCTGAGGATTATAGCATGAAAATGAAGAAAAGGTAGGGACAGGAATGGGACAAATGTGAGAGATGGAGGGTTAGTGCATTAAAGGAGCTCTTTTTCTTTAATTCACTATTTCTACAATGCTAGAAACAGAGTATGGATTGCAAAATGAGAAAAAATCACTTTTGAACCATCTTTGCAGTTAAGCATTCTAATAGCAAATAGGCCATATTTGCTTGATAATAATAACAGCATAATTTAGCCGGACAGTGAATTAAAACAATGTGTAACATGGATCTGTCCCTAAAATAAGTGGCTTCCCATAACTTTTACTTAAGCTCTGTGGTGCAAACTGGCTATCTGTAGCATGTAGCATTTGCAGGCTGCGCTCATTTCCAGACATGTTTAAAGTTAGAAGATGTTCTTTATTGTTAACTCTTACATAGTAACTCAAGAGGAATGTCAAGATGAAACAACTGTTTGGAAGCTTAAAGAAAACATTATGTGGTAGCAGGCTTCTTTTGAAAGAAAATCCTCCTTATTGACAAACTTTACTTGGCATGGTGTGAAATGATGCTCACCAGGTGGTGAGCTGTACCTTAGTTCATGCATAGCTTGTTAAATGGGCTTCAACAATTACCAGCAACAATCAAAGCATGAGTCAGAGGGTGAAGTCAGCCACTGAGCGAACAAAAAGTGATGTCAAAGTCCTCTTATTATTTCTGTCAAAAAACATGTACTTATTTTTGTGTTCCCATAGTCAGAGAGTATATGATTTCACTTGTTTTTCCTTTACGTAGGCTGTGATTACTGTCTTCATCAAAACAGAACGAGGCGGGTCTGAAAAAGTAGAGGAATTTGAGAACATATTCATATGGCAAGCCCCTGTTTACAGAAATAACACAGATCCAGGAGCCAGTAATGAAAAAGTATCTGGATTTTCCATGTGGCTCCAGAGAATCAAGGCAGTGATTTGGTCCCCAGCACTCTTGTTGACTGTCTCTGAAAATAATCCAAAAAGCACTTCTCCAGACTAGGTTTTCTGTCCTAATCACAAGTGAGAGCTTGTGAAGGGCAACTGAGAAATAGTACATCCCCACCACTGTGTAATTTTTCTTATGTGACTAATGTATAACAGAAGAAGCTGTGATAGATTTTCTAGCATTCCAGCTCTAGTGGCACACACTGAGGATGTCTGTGGCTCTCTAGCTCAGTCATCTTCCGGGAGAATGCTTGGGAACTTCCCAGAGCCTGAGCTCGTCTTTTTCCCCTTTTATTGATGGAAACACTGCCTTTGGCTTCCCTGTCCTTGTCAGATGTGACTAACTCTCAGGACTCATAAAAGAACTTCCAAAGAACTGTTTTCTCCTAACAATATCAGATGTACAAAAAGAGGTTAGCTTGTTTTTTGTGTTTTTTTTTTGTTTGTTTGTTTGTTTGTTTGTTTGTTTTTGTTTGGTTTTTTATTTTTTTGTTTTTTTTTTTTTTTTAAACAAAGCAAGGAGTCTGTGTCCCAAGAGACAGCAAAACCATCAAGTTTTGGGTATATGTACTGTTGAAATCTCAGACATCGAACATGTCTTTGATATCAGTGTGTGATTTTAGGAAACATGATACAAAATACAGAAGGGACAAAAAAAAAAAATGTTTTTCTACTGCTGTTGGCAAAAGGAGTACTTATTTCAGTGTTCTAACTGTTAACAAGCATATGATATCCAACTGTTTCTTCCAGAAGAATTAAAAATTGTTGAGTGGCATTCTGCCTTCTTCCCAGATTTCATGGAAACAGCTGGTTAAAATGCTGTACTCCCTCACCCTTCTGCTGGAGCCTGGTGTTTAGTCACAGACTCACATTTTTGCCCTTCTATTTAAACACTGTTTATGCGTTATTAGTCTAGGTGGAGTAAAACATTCTGCAAGATTTTGAAATTAAGGGCAAAAATTGCATAGTAGAGTTGTCAAAACACACTTGAATGAAGATCGAGCTGTGACACTCCTGGTTTGAGTCGAAGGGTTTATCCATATTGACAGAAGTTATTAAATCCTTGTACAATTTTACAAATATAAAACAGGAACAGCCTAATTCATGAAAAGAAGTTGTAAAAGAAGCTGTATTTTTTTTGAACTATATAGTTTATGTTTAAATTACTTGTTCCTATGTCAGAGAAATCTGTTTCTCTTGACTGTCTATCTGCATGCTTGAAGTAGCTTAAAGCAGATTTTTCATTTAATGCAGATTAGTCTGTGGATGGGGCTAGATTTGTGTTCCTGCTATTTGTTTATGATGCCTTCCCCAGACTATCAAAAAGTGAAACCAGCTTGTTCCTTTGTTGGTTCCTGGCTACGGTATTCACTGGATAGTTTTCTAATCAAAGCTAAAAAGCTGTACAGATAAATATCTGCAAAACAAAGTTGCATTTAGTTTTAAAGAGGACTCTCATCTATTGAGATTTCTCTGTGCAAGAAAACATGATTTTAGTTCTTCAGGATTAGAAAACTGAACAATGTTGCACATATTTGGGTTGTCTCTCACTATGTAGATAAAATCATAGAATAATAGATACATGTAACTGATTTTCTGCATATATTATGGCTATGGAAATGGGAATGAGAACCTGATTCCTGTTTTATATTCTAGGTAAAGGGTATGGTGCCCTCTCTTTAGAGGTATGTTTGAAATTTCAGCATAGAAGACATAAGGCAGGGGTATAGGTTGTACCATGCAATACCTCAGAAGTTACCATATCAAGGGTCATACAGCAATGTGAAAAAAAAAAAAAAAAAAAGGAAAAAAAAAAAGTATAGCTTAGGCAATGTCTAACTCATGTGCAGCATACAATCTAGAGTAAGAGATATCCCAGGGTGGGAGTTATTTACCCATACAGGCTGTCCATACTGAAGCACCAGAACCTATTTAGAAACATTGGCCAAAGTCCTCTGCCTTGCTGGGAAGGATGTTATGGGCTGTCCATATTTCACTGGAGGTCCTAAATGTCCTTCCCACTCACACAGCAGTGACAGCACTGTTCTGCCCATCAGCCTCCTGTTGCTTAAGGATGCTCCATTAAAAAAGTGCAACTGAAAATCTGTGGTGGTTTTATATGCAGATTCCTGAGTCTCTCAAACATGTTTTCTGGTGGGACTTGGGTTTCGTTGGCTATAGCTATTTTATAATGAGTCTGTGTTTAAGCCCAGAGCATATGGACACAAGCCCAGGCTATGTCGTGGACATTCAGTGAGTTCCAGAGTTTGAGGAGATAAATTCTGATCCCACCTTCCCCCCTACAGCAAAGCCATGCCTCTTCTGCCTGCAGTGTGAAATGGCTGTGCATAGTTATCCTAGCCACCAGCCCACAATGCCTTAGAGCCATCACACCCTGCTGAATTCATGCAGCAAAGTCATGCCAGGGGTATTGCAAGAGCCAACACCTCATACAGTAAGGGTGGAAGGGGTACAACTTGGACGTGGGTACAGGGCAGTGGGTAGGGTGCTGTGCCCTGGTCTATACTCTGCTGAGCAATACGGGCCTGTGCTTTGCCTCCATCAGGGATGCAACACCTTCCACCAGCTGGATATATAAACACAAGGTAGATATTTTTTATAACATGGAAAAAAAAAATGTTTCCTATTTTTGAATTGATAAATACAGTGCTTTCCCCTGCTAAATAGCATGCAATTATTTCATCTACTAATTCAAAATCATTTGAAAACATGAAAGTGCTACCTAGTTTATTTGGTCAACAGAGGTACAAAATTAAAAGGAAGGAAAGATCATTTTTTGAGTATTTTGCTCAGTTTATTCATGTAGCAAGGTGCTGCTTAGCTTTGAGTGTCTGTCTGAGGAATGGTTTCTTTTGCACTGAATACCATGAAATACATGGGAGCAAGATTATATCTAGAGTTACTGCAATCTCAAATTACTAATTTGTTTTAATGAAATTCAACTCCTCCCAAGATTGCCACAGAACTATATAATGATTTGAAGTGCTAATGCTTGCACTGGGATCTTTACATTAGCAAATAAATCTGGGAAAATAAACATATCCATTTGTCTGCCTTGCAGGGATATTCCTGAGGAGGCAGCTGCACGCTGTTTTGTTTCATTGTTTTGTTTTGGTTTTAACCAGCTTGGCTTTCTTTTCAACCATGCTGGAGGACAGGAAGGCTCTATTTCAGTGGTAAAAATGCTTCTTTTTAGCCAAAAAAAGAACATGTTGGCTCCACCACGAAGTCAAAAGGACATACGGTGTAGCTCTATTTACAGTAGGATGAACTCTAAAACCAAAGCACTGAGAGTCAGTCATCACCACAACTTCACTTTTGAGTTCCACCAGTGAAATCATCTTGTAAGACCATGGTGGTTTTTATTGTGTTATGCTTTTTGAAAGTGCTCAAGCTCCATTTACAAAGTCTAAGTCTCCCAGAAGCAATAAACATAAGTGACCCATGTACATCACTTGAAAATCAAATCTTCAGAGACAACTGTAATAAACAGCTCAACTAAATGTTACACTAAAATATAACTCAAGAATTCATCACTCAAAATAAACAAATAAAAACATTGGGAAGTCTTAAGCAGATGTTGAGATTCGTTCAGCAGATAAATTATGTATCTTGTATAAAAACTAAGCTTCAAGTTTCCATGGGGAAAACAGTGGAAAAAATAATAGAAATATCTTAAATGAAGTAGAAAAGTGAATTATTTTTTAAGCAGAGATTATTTATTTAAGTTCAGCAAATTTTGGGGTTAGTCTCAAGAATCTGACCTTTATGAAAAGTTCCACTGACCAATTAAATGACACAAAGAGAGAAATCAAAGAGCCATAGGTAGCTGAGAATATTTTATCTGGTTTTCTTTAGATAAAGGTGACTGAAATCACAAAAAGGAGATTATTGATAAAAAATATTTACAAGTAATTGTTTGTCTCCAGATGAGGGGAGACCTAGGGAAAGACGTTGCCCAGCTGTAAATGTGTGTAACTTCTACACACATCCTCTTTTGACTTTGACAAATAATGGATTGGTCTTGTGTCAGTCTTCAGAAATGGGAATAAAATGAAGACTTTTAATTTTTATTTGGAAATTAGAAACAGATACCATTCTTACTTCCATTGCTTTACATGAAGATGCAGCAACAGAAGAATGGTCTGATTTTCTTCCAAGGAACATAGGCCAGTTGGTATCTCATCTAATTTTGATTTCAACTTTCAGCTATTTTGAAGGGACAGACACACTCAGCCCCTTCTAAAATCACTGTCTCTGCTCCACTGATGGTGTAAAGAAAGAGGCATTTAGAAATAACCAGTTTAGATTCATGCATGTAACTTTTGGTGACTTACATTAAAAGAGATGAATCCCATCCTTGATGAAGCTGAGATAGCAACTGGATCTAAGATGCTCTAAAATCTCAGTTGTGAAGATAAAGCAGTGTTTGAAATACTCGGGCTTCATTCCTGATTTTTTCTGCTCACCAAAATAGCTGCTGGATCTGTCACCCTGCAAATACCTTTGGATATATTTATGTATACGTTTCCCACTTTGTGTCTAACTGCCATTACTGCTAGCAGGAGATGTATGTAGGTACTGTGGGCAGAACACACCCCAATTTCAAGTACCTGAATTATTTTTCCTTTGCATGGAATATGATTAGTTGTAATGAGAATTCAGGATTCAATGAAGGTGAAGTAGCTTAATGGTGAGAATTTAGTGCACTTTTACAATCTGATTATCTTAAAATGTCTCAACTTATAGCTTTTTCAAGCAGACATAATGGACCTTATTCAATAAGTTTGCTTAATCAGGTGTTACTTGTGGAGAAATATTACCATTCTAAAAATAAAAGACTATGTTTCTATGTGTTACTACTGGGCTTCTCCTTTTTTGTCTTATAAAAGGCATTTCTTATACAGTTCTGCAATTCTTTTATCAATTTCTTTATTTCACTGAAATCAAAGTAGCTTGTAGAACTTGCTCCCTTGGTTTTAGTTTTTTACATATTTCTGATGATCATAGTAACTTGGAGATACTTTATCTTCCATAAATAATATTTGGCAAAAATAACATATTAACTGTATAGGAACCAGGAAAGTCATGGTTTTCTGAGGAGACATAGTCCTGATGAATGCAAACAGGACTGAGACACTGAAGGACTGGCCTTCTAAATATGGCCTTGACACTAGATTGTTGCATTGTTTTAAGCAGCTTTTCACACTGCTGCTTCAGGGTCTGCAAAATGAAGGCAACAATACTTTTCGTACCTCATGCTTGAGAGTAGATAGTGTTTTTCTGCTGCTTGAAAAAGCTGTATGAAAAAGTTCAACTAAGATCAGTGTTACAGTGCATTGTCTGTATCATTCCCAACACAAAGGTTACATCCTCTTCATTTGAAATTTGTGAAAATGGCCTCAACAAGTATGCTTAGACAACAGACAGTTTCTACTTTCCCGTGGGAATGCAGCACCTAGCATGAACAACATGGGAACACTCCATCTTACAGTTGCAATGGCTCAATGTTTCTCCTATGCACAGCTTTGTGCTCAAGATGGGTTTAAGCAATCTGTAATGAAAATGTAGTTTTAGGAAGACAGCAATCAACAACCTGGGGTGTTTTTGTTTTGTTTTGTTTTGTTTTACAAATATCTTGCATGGATACTTTTATATATATATATATATATATATATATATGTATGTATGTATACATATAGCAATATGAAATACCTAACAAAGAAAATATTCTTTCCATATTTAAAAGTAAAGACTAGAGAAAACTCAATACCTGCTGTGTTATTATTGAGGGTATGAAGACACAGAAATGTGTTTTTCACCTATCTTATTGTGTTATGCTGTGTAGAGCTACACAAATTAACTACACATAGGTAGAGACTTATCTGTCTGTGCTAACTTAGACTGCCTAAACCTTAGTTTTTTGGTTTAAACCAGCTGAAACAGAACACAGCACTTCTTCAGGTCTGAAAATAAGTATTTAAAGAAGATGTAGTGTATTGTCCTTTGGAAGCACTTTTCTTTCCACTGATACAGAGGACCAGATGACCATCTTAGTCTAAAATTAAGGAGTAAATTAGAGTAACATCAAGTAAAGTGAGACTGACTTTTAGGTTGCATAAAATGTTAAAAAAGTAAAAAGGATGTAAGAACCGTAAACATGCCAAATGGTTTTAAATATATTCAAAATTTTCAGCCCAAAAAAATGAGGTAATTAACGTTATGAAATATCTAAGGATCATTTTGAATACCTGTTTCTTAGCAGAAGGTGCAGACAGGATTGGTGAGGGCATGAACCATATAGATGTCTGGCTGGTGGTATATCATGTGAGAAACACATTATTATTGCACAGTCTGGAATCCTGTGCAGAAATACTAGGCCAAACAAATGACTAACATGCTAGGGATGACAAAAACCTGTCATCTCGCTTTATCAGCCTCTATCACCATGGTTTTTCAATGTTGCTAATTAGTATCAAACTGAAAACCTATGGAATGCAGAGGAGTAAAATGGATGAAAACTTTTAACTTCTTGAAAGAACAAATGATTCAGAAAATATCAGGACAGGACAAAGTTACAATGAAATTCCCCCTTGTTTTTTCAGGTTGTGATAGAGCTACTAAAAAGAAAGAACAAAAAACAATACAGAACTGAAAAGATATGAAAATATTGTGAGTCTTATTCTTCCACAAATTAACTGTACTATGAATTGAATCCTGTAGTACATACTCAACATTCAAATTGATCGAAGTTTTATCTAGTTTAGCAGAAAAGATCATGTGTTGGTGTTACCTGTTGTGGGACAATTTTTACTTATTGATATGGTATATTTGCTTTGCCATTTCAGCTTGTTGATTCTTAGACATTTTTCAGAAAGGGAAACTAGTCTGTGAGCAGGTACTGAAATGATAAAACCGTTGAAATCCAAAACAAATTCAAGAAGTTTGGAAAAGGTAAAAGACAAATATTGTGATATGTGCCTTAACTGCAGTGAGAAATTGCCAAATGGCAACGTCACAAAAATAGTCAAAGAACATGACTCATGTTCTTTGAGCAAGTTTAAGACTATTTTGAATAGTGATTGATAGAAGTCATTCCTTATACAGAGAATTCAGTGAAGCTAATCTGCCTTACTAATGATGTCACTAGGAGGAGAACATCACCCACAATGTTTAACTTCCTTTACAGTATGATCCAAGCTTTCCTTTGTCTTATGTACATATGCAGTGAACTCACTTTTATTGCTGGAAATGGCTGTCATAAAAAAATGCCAACTTGTTGAGCAGGTATTTCAGGTAATCTTCATTGTATTCATTCCACTGTCGTGATATGGTTGTCTATTTTGAAGTCTGTCATAGCCTGTGAATGGTCAGAGGAAGTAATTTTCCTATCATTCCTGTGCCATAAATATATATGAGCATATAAATATAGACATGTATATGATTTTGAAAACTAAAGCTTTTAGCGATTAGCTAACAGCATCCTTGACAAGCTTGTTTTAGTCTATTACTTCAAATTAATTTTTTAAGGCTAGAGCATTAGAGAGCGTGTCTGCTGGGGCTGCAGTTGGAAAGACAAGTCTGCAGGCTAGACTATGGAATAAAAACAGCACATAAGGGAAGAAAACTGCCTAAAGGGAACATACTGCTGTTTGAATAGCAGGCGAGAGGTAGAAAGCAACCAGCTGAAATAATCCTTGTTAAAAAAAAAAAAAATCAAAACTGGGAAACAGGTACATATCTTCTGTAATATCCAAACTCAAACTGAGGCTTTGCAATCCTTAACCTTTCCTACACATTTTCCTTAGCACAGAGGCTGATTTTTGAGAATTACTGGATAAAAAACAAAAAACAAAAACAACTGCAAATGGTTTGGAGACTGACCAATGGCAGATATACATCAACAGGGTCAAAGGATGCTGTAGTTGTCTCTTTGTAGTTGCCTCCGCTCTATGATACATCTGCCATGGCACATGGCAGTGAAATGGCATTTTGTATGCATATCTGTGCACCTATCAAGCTTTGCTGTCACATTCTGAGTTTCCAGAAAATTCCCAAATTATTTAATTATTTTCTGAAATAAAAAAGCTTTATCCGTAGGACAGAAAAGTATAACAAAATGTGTGGCAATCAAGAGATTTTCATAAGTATTCTGAGATTGTATAAGATGTTTTGATTTTTTTTTGTGTGTGTGTGTGTTTTTTTTTTTTTTTCTCCTTGTCCTTCTGATTTCTGGACTTTGAATGCTCAATTTTAATTAACTTCTCCAAAACAAAATATTATTTCTTAAAGAAAAATGAGATTCTTCTCTGTTTCCAAGAGCTGGAGCTTAAAAGAAATATCACCTAATACCACGAGGCTTGTGCTTCAACTGAATGTGCTTCAAATGGCAAAACTGAGTCTAAAAGTCTGTCCAGAACCTGTAGCTCTGACTATACTCAAATCCCAAGTTCCTTTGAGGAGCTCCCTCATATTAGCCAGGCACAAGCAGAGCAAGTAGCATGGGATATTTCAGAACAAGGTCCTTTCAATAGAAATATCTGTCTGAAGCAATTGACTGAGCATCAAACAATATTTGATGCCCATTCCAGTTCCTCATGTTTTTTTTTGTGGATGTTTCCATATTCTTACCTGGCTCCTGAGGCACCCAAGAAGCCATAGTCTGAATCCTAATGTAATATTAGGGACAAATAGGAATGGTCACACTGAAGAGATTTGTATGTACATATCCCCAAAACTGGGTCCAACAGGCTATCATGAGCTCTGATTTTTGGACTTGCATGCAGCTAAAAGGATCTATCTTAAAGGATCGCCCACCCACCCACCCAGCCACCCACCTACCTTTTTTTTTCTTTTCTTTTCTTTCTTTTTTTTTTTTTTTTAATTTCTATCTCTGCTGGGAACATTGTATTCAGTTCTCCAGGTTTTGCTTAAATCTGAGATCTTCCACTTTCAAGTTTATACTTTCATCCCAATGCTGATTTTGTTTTCTAACTATAATAATTATACCATTAATTTTGCTAATATATAGCATGAATTTAATTCTCACCACATCAAAGCCAGAGAATAATTATTACTGAGCAATAGTTACTATGCCCCTCCTAACTCTTCCAGAGTAAAGAGAAGCAGTTTGAACTTGTGCAATCAAAAATTAAATACAAAATAAAGCATCATCAAAATTACCAGAAACTGGTAAGATTCTGATTTTAACCTGATTACAAAAATCTTCCAAGAAAAACAGCATCTGTGAAGCTACAGCCATCCTGCATCACACAATCCTTTGTGGAAGAATCAAAGGAACTCCATCAATTCAGAGTAGATATATGTACATACATGCATGTGTGTGGAGTTACTTCAACAGATTTAATTGTATGTTACTCTCTCTCTCCTAAAGGTAAAATGGGAATCTATCTAATAGTTTGCTATCAATTGAGAGGTCTTCACACTTAACTCCACTACAGACTGACTATATATATATATGTGTATATATATATACAGACTGACATATATATTTTTCCCAAAGAGGTTTAAGAAAAAATAGTTGAAAATTGCCACTATTTCCATTTTTTAAATTATGTTTAACAGTGTAATTGCTGTTAAACCTCCTCTTCCCCTAACCAAAAAAAAATAAATAAAAATAAAAAAAATTAGGATACAAAGTGTCATTGAACCTCAGAGAAAAAAAAATATTGAACTGCTCTGCTACTAGCAGAGCATTGCTATAGCAAAACACATACTAGTGAGTTGGAATCATATCATTCTGAGCATCTGCACTACTCCTCCTTGGAGAGTGCATACTAATCATCTCTCTTCATGGTCAGTAACCACATAAGGACAACACCAGACGATGCCAGTGGTTTTGGTCCTGTAGCATTTATATGCTTTCCTGCAAAGATAGTCATGCCAGATAATATTCGTCAACCTTGTCTTTGGTCTTCTCTCTTGATTGAGGCAGATGTTTATTTTCCATCTGCACTATATGTCAGTGCAACTGCAGCCTTCATCTGGCAAAGGGTGCCTGTAATATTATGAGGCCATCGCATAAGCTGCTGGAAAGATTACTCTTGTGAATAAAATCAGTTTATGGCTAAAAACATTTATTCTTCATTTTGATAAGCCCTTAACAAATGAAAATTTGCTTCCTTACACTTTTGCCAAGCATAGGACCATGTTTATTTCTAGCTATATGGGTCACGGAGGATTCCCAGCTGTTAGATAGAGTCAGTTGTGCATTGCTGCACTCAACAACATCTGTTTCACAAAAACAGTATCCAGCTTTTAGCGCTCAAATGGAGGTTATACCATATGCCAGCAGACCACTTAGTTTTTACCTTGGGAACCAACTTTACACTAGTCAAGGTAACAGAGGAAGTACTGAGTATTTAAATGCTACCAGGCTTCAGTCACATCTTCATGTGCTCTTGTCATTTCCAACTATATATAGTAAAATTAGTTCCAAGCATATACCACAAGCTGTTCCTCTGTTTAATTATTAACTGGAAGAAAGTTTGTTTGCAAAACAGTTAAAATGTTTTTTGTGATAGACTCTGATGTTGAAAGTGGTGCCATAAGATGCTTCTGCAAATACAGAACCTTGTTAAAATGTCAAATAATATCAGCTATCAACAAAACCAGATCAGGTTGAATACCCTTTAACTACTGAGCAGTATGCTAAAAAGCCATACTATCATGGTACTCTTCAGAGTCTCACAAAACATTCAAAATGTCTGGCGGTGTTATATTACCAGGATGTTTTCGATTATGATTTATGTTGTTCTACCAACTGTCTTCTATCCTCTCATTTGATTTTAATCAGTTAATGGGTCTCTAGAAATAAAGTTTTAAAAATATGTATCATTGACAGCAACAGATAAAATAGAACAAACAAAATGCCTGTGATGGCTGAATCCCCCTCTAAGAAGAATATAAAAAAAAATTCTGCTCATACAAATAATGTGAGGGCAGTTGTTGCATGTAACATTGCACAGTATTATATTGTATTTAGTGATGCAGTAAAACAGTTTTGCAGTTTTCTTTTGGTTTTGTTGCTGTTGTTGTTGTTTTGCCAATTATTCATTTTTATCATAAATGTTTTGTTGCAAAATTCATTCCTTAATGCCAAGTAAGATATTTTTAGTAGCAAATTGATTAATTTTGGTATATACCACAGAAAAGCTATACTTGATTATACTTGATCCTACCAAGTTGTAGCTCTGAAAATGTGGATTATACCAATGAAGTGAATGAGTAAGTTAGATTCAGTTAACACAAACAAATTTTATTTATATATAATTTAACTGGCTGCATTGCAATTATTCTTTGTTGAAGTAATGAAAAGAGCCAGTAATCATACTATAGACCAGTTTGCCCTAAACCCCATCTTTAATTTGTAAAACTGAAGAACTAAATGAGTCAAGCTGAACTACATAATACTTTACATCTATTTCCTAGCCAGGACATAACCAAGTAACATGTTCATATCACTGTATGGACTCAGTCCTGCAAAATTCCAGGGAAGCAGTAAATTCACTTGATTCTTTGTAATTCCTCCGTGAGCATCACATATGCATATGTATATGCATATTACAATTAGTATCTGACTTTGGCTTTGGCTTTACTCACTTTTTGAATTGCACTATGGCCATGCCTCTTGCTCACATGAACATGAACTAGGATTCTGGGGCAGATCAGACCACCAGAGGTGTCTAATTTCTGAAAAAAGGATTATGTAACCTTATGATTTAGTTTATGTAACCTTTTGCAGAAGCTTCAGATAAATAAGAATGGAAAAGAAATAGGATTGCTTAGTTTTTAAATTCAGGTTAGGTATTTGATGGATAGAAAATCTTTCCAGATAGCTAGGTCTAAAACAGTAAAGTCAGAAGTTACTGACCTGTAACTTCTGACTTTACTGTTCTTTGGTTTGATTGTGCTCACTCTACTCATATATGCAGATGAGCTACACTTGTAACGACATTTACTCAAACCACAGATGGAGATCTCGGTGGAAATGGAGAAAAGGTATTTTTTTCCCCATTTTTCAGGGTTTATCCACCAATCACACCAAGCATTAGATGGCCTTTTAGGATTGGGATTTGGCAAATCTCTGACCACCTCAAAATAAATAAATAAATAAATATTCTGCTTTACTCAAATCACTTGAAGACTTTCTTCTGTTTTCAATCCTTTAAGAAACTCTCCAGCCAGGAATGATCTACCTAAAGGGTAGATCTCAAAGTATGGCACACTTTATGCATTGCGAAACACAATAAATCCTTGAAATTACCAGTTCTATCTAAAAATTGGGGGGAGGGGGCGGGGGGAGGAAGGGGGGGAGAGAGAAACATGCTCTCCTGATATTTTGAATATTTTTCCTATCTTCCTCGACATAAAGTTCTTAGAACATCGATGGCTTTCTGTATGTATTTATTGTGCCCTAGGTTTGGCTAATTCTGTACAACAAATAACATCAGTGTAGCTTATTCTTCCTGAAAGGGCTAAAATTACTGAAGGCTTGGGGTTCCTATTTTTGTCACCAACAATTGTCTGCATAGTCATACCCTCCACAAACTGAAATAAGCTTAATTTTAAAAACACATAACTCGTTGAAAAAATGAAAAAACACCATCACCTTATAGCTTTCATCCTTGAATATACCTTATTTCCAAAGGAGGTTGTAATAGGAGTGTTTCTATTTTTCAGTCCTCAGAAAAAAATGATAAGTTGATGGAAAATCTTACCTTCTGTTCATTGTTGTTTGGCATCCAGCTCACTTCTGAAGCGTTAGCCCTTGCTTCATTTGGGAAACACAAGGGTTCGGGGGAATGAAAATAACATTGAGATGGCAAGGGGACTGGGAATTCTTGTTGTTCCAAATCAAACAATGCCAAAAATGTTCCCTCCTCAACCCACTGCCTTATAACAAAATGTTTTACAATATTTCTTACCAAGCATGTTAATCTTGCAAGAGGACTTCTATACACATATTTCTGCTCCCATTGATTAGATAGGGAAGTTAGCAAGTACACTGGAATGATTCTGGACATTGAAGCTCTGTTTTTTCTCCTTTGAGAATTGCTTCCTGGAACAAAGGACCTCTTGGTATCCCTTTTCAGCCCCTTCACTTCTACCATGCACCTTGATACACTTGAGTGCAATCACAAAGGTACTTAGAGATCCTGTGTTCAGCCTGCAGAGTCTACGCTGCTGCTGCAAAGCTTCTGTGTTTCTTAGCTATCAGCTAAAAAGAGACACTCATCATTTCTCAGACAAAATGCCAGTGGTGAACCTGTGAATTGCACTGAACACTAAGTCTCAGACTGTCATTTTTCAGAGTCAAGCATACTTCTGCATGGTGTCCCACAGCCTCATCAGGTCAGCAGATGGGTGCCCTTTGCTGAATGGGGAGTCAGATGAAGCCTGTTCAACCTTTTGGTGGTTTCACTGTGATATATTTAATTCTTCATGCATTTCATCCACCAGATCAATGATTGGCACTTCTGACACCCCTTTAACTATTTGACGGCTCATTTAGTCTTTCTATTATGATGTCGTGCGTCTGCTTCAGGCCCTTTTCCCCTCTCCCCTATTTAAAGCTCTCCACTGGCTTTATTTAAGCACTCCCTAAGCCTACAAGTTTGGTGAGTTTTCTGAACAAAATAAATAAAAAAACAAGCTGGTTTTCCAGGTGGGTTTTCCCAGGCTCTCACAGCTCTCATTAGAGTAAAGTTTTTACAGTTACATCTGTGCAAACAGTGAAAACAAATACAGTGTAATGGCACAGAGCTGAAGGAAGTTAAGTGCACCTCTCCACCTGCCAAGGCCCAGATGTGAGATATAACATGGCACAAAGACCCCAAATATTGGGACACAACAAAATTATGGTTACAGAAGGCTTCAGAACTATATTAGTTTAATTTCTTGAAGCATAATGTTTTCTGTAACCACTGTTTCACCACTCCTGTTGTAAGCAATTTTACAGCACTAGACATGAAGTAAGATTTAAAATGTTGCTACAAACAGAAACGAGCAAAATATTTGTCTGCGATGAAGAATGGTCATCGTTAAGAGAAACCATAAAGAGAGATGTTAGTGCCTCTTGTCAGAGATAGGTAAGATAGGCAACTTACAGCAGGGATATATTCTGTCTCACAGAATTTGGATATGTATGAAGAAAGCAAAGAAAAGACTATTTTCTGAAATTTCAGAGGTTTTCCAAAAATGAGCGAGAAACACACATACTGAGTCTCTTTCTCTTCTTTAGGCCTCCTATTCTTACAAAGTGACATTATTTGGTGCATAAAGGCAGTGAACAATAAGTTGTTGCTTAAACAGAGAAATCCCTTATTAGAGCTAAGCACTTATATCAGAGAGACATAAAGGGATATTATCTGATGAAAGCCTGAAATGCTTCTGAGATGTAGTTTGCCATACTCATACTGGATCAAGTCCCTTTGAATCCAGTATTTGAACTACAGTAATAAACACTACTGTACTAGAGCATGTACAAGCACAACACTGCCTCAAATATGTTCTCCCATTTTGTTTAGTCTTTTGGACTGTATGAGCCGGAGACATACCAACCACATCTTTTCCATTTAAATATCTTTTCTTTTTTTTTTTTTTTTTCAACTGTATATACATTCTATGATATTCTTTGGATACAAGCTCTACAATCTAATTACCATGTGAATGAAATAATGCCTTTTGCTTTGCTGCGTGACGTGTTTGGGTTCCTCTTAATTTTTGCATTAGAGAAACACTTACCAGTTGTTCCCAGTGTGACATTTTCATGACATCTATGACTTTACAGACTTGTCCTCAATCATTCCTTTTCTAAATGAAAGGAATTTTACTCTAATCCCTGTTCATAAAGGAAGCCTTTATATGTTCTTCCAATTGCTCTTTTCACACTCTTCTGCTGCTGCAGCCTTTGGATATGGAGAGGACCAGAAACATGCAGTTCTCATGGGACTCCCCAGGGATTCACAATGGCATAATGATATTTCTGTTTTGCTTTCAATTTCTTTCCCTATATATATATATATGTATATTTTTAAATTGCCTCTAAGTGTTGAGCTGAGATTTTCATACCCACAGTGAGTCAAGATCTCTTTTCTGGGTGGTAATAGCTGATTTATCTATTCAAACTCATCACTGTGTTTGTATAGTTTATGATATACATTTTCCCCTATGTACATTATTTACACCTATGGATATTGAATTTGTTATATTGGTCTTAATCATTCAGTTCTGTGAGATCCTTTTGTAAGTCTTTGTAGACATTTTACTACTAATTATGGTTTTGAATCATCTGCAAGTTTGCCACTCTTCTTGTCAGATTATTTATAGTTTGGACAGCACAGGTTGTCCTCTAGAGCAACTATCAGCACAAAGAATTCATCTGCTATGGCTTTGTGATCCTCATCTGCTCTTTTCACACTCAAGTAATTTCTTATCCCTTAAAAGTTTATTCACAGGCTTTCTTCTTGCAGTGTAAAACATTCTTGTTATTGCTTTTTAATACTGTTATTCTTTTAACAAGTTATCTTTAGTTATCTTCATTTTTTTTTTCCTTATTAATGTTTACATTTACAGTGCTGGAATTCATGTTTTCCTTTATTTTCATTCTTTGGATGCTTGACCAGAAGATATTTTTCCTGCAACCTGAAGAACATCTTTCAGTCCTAATTGTCTTTCCTGTTCTGTTGAATCTTCACCTCTGATTCTTTTCCAGTCCTTTAAGACAATCTATGTCTTGGACCACATATATTTGATCCTAAATGAACAGTCATAATTACATATACAGTAATAATGAGATTCAGGGAATCTGTAGAGCAATAGGAAAACAATTGCTTTTTTGTAAAATTACAAAATTATAGCTGTAAATAATATAAGACAGAATAAAAAGTTACTGCAATAGGCAACTTGCCTTTAAGTGTTACCAACATCTGGAGTAATTACTATGGATTGAAAAGGGCAAATGAAATTATAAAAATGTCATGTATTTACTTTCAGACAACACAGACAGTCCACACCTGCTATATCAGGAACAGTAATGAGGTCAGGAAACCTTGGATTTCTGCAGGGAAAGCTTTGTTTGTTTGTTTGTTTCTTCAAATATTTACTATACTTCATATATTATCATGGGGGAATAATTTGTTGGTCTAGAAAGTGTGAAATACCATGCTTAATAGAAAATATTTCAAATCCCAAATTCATCCTTCTTTTGTTAGCTCACGACAGTTTAAAGAATTGGACAAGAAGAGTGTAAGGATTTGCTTTCCATCATGCTACATCTGTCTTGGGATCTTTTAAGAGAAGGTATTTATCAAGGTATTTTTCAAAACTGCTATATAGGTTTCATTCATCTCTGTCAGTGGAGGATAGTGGAAATTGATGAAATATGAACAGAAGTGTGGGAAAAATATAGAGAAGACCTTCATATACACACTGATGTGTCCAAGTTACTTGGCTCTTCAGTTTGGTCCAACAGCTGACTTACTATGATATTTTTGTTTGCTCCTATTCTCACATGTGAAGCTTTTGTTATTTTCATCTGACTCAAGTTTCATTTATGAATAAACAGTGTTATTATTTATCAGCAAGAGACTAATAGGCACACACACTTGACTAATAGGACCATATTCCACAAATAATCAACTGACACGAGATAGGTTATTTACAGAGGAGGGTACCATTAAAAGTACATTAAAATGTGGCCATTTATTAGTGGGTAATGTGCAGCCAGGCAAGTGTTCTCCATTTGTATTTAGCTTTAATGTTGGTTGTCTCTGTTTGAAAAATAAAAAACAACAAAACAAACAAAACCAGATTTTTTATAGCTGAGAAAGGATTGTATGCCTAAAACTTGTAGCTTTCTCAATGATTTCAACTGTTCTAGTGACTGATATTATCTCTGTCTGCAAACCATGACTTGTGCATGTCCTTAAACAAATGTGAGTAGGCACTAGCAGTAATTCTTTCACTGGTTTTGATGACAGCTTCAGAGGCTATTGATCCTCCCACTGCAGAAAAACTCAAGACTGATGATCATTTGTTTGTATACATCTTCTCTGGAAACTTTGAGACTGAGTCTTCCCTTCAGTCTTGATACTGCACAGAGGAGTAACTGGCATCAGTTAAACAGACTTGTACAGACACCATTTAGTTGGAGAAAACTTTCCCTTTGGGTTTTCTTGCTTAGTGTTTCCCTGTATCCAGTTTCCCTGAATAAGGATTCATAATTGGGCTCTTATTCTGAGTTTCTCAGTGCATGTATAAGGGTTATGTGATCTCACAAATTTTGGATGTCTGCAGTGACTGATGGCTGCCTCTGAGATTGCCTTCCTAGGTTTCTGTGGTGGTCAGCAGAGAGAAGGAGAATGTATCTGACCTGTTTTGGATATCTGCTTTATGATGGAATAAATCAGAACTGTAAGCGTATATCTCTGCTGTTAACATAGTGGTCAAGGCAAATAACTCATATGTGCAGTTTTCTCTGTAGATATCTTTATTTGTTCAGATGAAACCCACCCAGAGTGCTGTCACTTCTTCTTAGCTGTAAAATTTTATTAACAAAAATAGTTGAAGGAGAACATACCGTACTAGAAAATCTGTTCTTTTACCTCTAGTTTACTGATTTGAATGCAGCCTAGGAGTGCTCATGGTCTGACAGCTGTTTAGTGACCTATGTGGCATGCTTTGAGTCTTCAGATCTTATTTTGTGAAGTCCTAAAAAGAAACCTCTTTTTGCCATCCACCTGCTCTGTTGCCACTGCCTGAACACTTGGGGTGTTTCTTCAGGCATGTTAAAGGTGCTGGTTTGTGCCTCCTTGAAAACAAAGTCATTTGGTAATTGTTATGCCAAACACAAGAATAAGGGGAGGAATAGAGATTTACCTGATTTTGACAGCAAACTATTGTCTAGAGGTAGTACCAACCAGCAAAGTACCAACCAACATTTTGGGAGACAGAGACTTTTTACATACAGATCTGCAGTTGAGTCCTTTACTGCCTTGATACCATTTTTCAATGACGGCTAAAACCTTTGTCCTTATTTTCAAAATAATTCGTGGTTTAACCCCCAGTTGCCTCAAATTTGCATCTATGAATCCTGCTGACAGCTATGCTCTTTGGAGACTGCTCTGACCACAAAGCTGAGAGCAAGGCTGGGGACACAGCACGCTCTGTTCAGGGCATCTGGCTAAGGAACAACAGTCCAGAGAAAAACAGCTTTAGGAAATTTTGCAAAAGCCACGAGAAAGCCTTTCAGCCCCAGAAAAAAAAAAAAAAAAATTGAACACCTTTTTCTCTCTTCATCTCAAATTCTTATCTGAGAAAGCCATACCCCAACAGAGTTTTGGCCTTAAATGCACTGGAGATTCCCTGAATACCCCTCTGCACTTTGCTATTGCAAATGCCTTAGTATAGTGCCAGGACTCCTGGCAGCAGCATAAAAGCCAGAGATATACAGAAGAATTATAGTTGTGCTTCTCAGGTCTAGAGTGTGCAAGTGGAGCAGCCTATGCTTTAGGGGTAAGCAAAGATGGGGCAAGATGTAGGCAAGTTGGTCAGCTATTTTCCTTCTTCAAGCCAAGGATCATGCCTGCTCCTGGTGCTTTAGGTTATTTGGGGAAGACAGAAGTCCCACTGCCTGTTGAAGAGATTTACATTATCCTCTGTTCAATTTCCAGGGGATGTTACTGTGTGCCTGGCAGGACTAGAAGCCAGTAAAATGATTAAAAATGCAGCTTTCTTTAAAACATTCATGCAAAATCTGTATCTACCTAGTTGAATGCCTAAATTACTTTGACTTTCTGAAGATTATATAACTATACATTTTCCATATACAACACTATTTTAAGGAGATTAGCTGAAAAGGCTGGCTAACCAGACACCCCACAAAGAAGCATTAATACATTAATAACATTCTTTGTATAACCGGGAAACAAAGCTATAGTGAGTTATTCAATCCAGTGATACTGGGAAAGTTAGAAGCTGCTTGCAGTGTTGTTTTGAAATGCTTTGATTATAAAAATGTTTATAATGTAATGACAGTGCTGTTAAATCTGGGGTACATGGTCATAAAACGCAGACATCTTGGGAACACTGTGGGAGTTCAAGAGCTGTTTGCTGTACACTGTGAGACTTCACAGGTAGTCACAATTAGAGCATTTTTATTGTCTTGAGAGTTCAACTTGTTATGGAGAAGAAAAAAAGTCTCTAAAACACATTACTGGTGTTGTCCCGTTCACCAAAGGTTCCTGACCCTTTTTTTCTTAGTGCAGAGATGCACCTGCAGTTATGTGGCGCTTGGAACAGCTGAGGGGGCAGATCCCACAGAGCACAGGTAGGAAGGAAGAGGTGGCTGCTGAAAGAAACTCCAGAAATCTATGTAGTAAAAGTGTTTCCAACCATAACTTTAAAATAATAACTATGCTGTTCATCAGTCATTCTAGCCAATAGCTCATGCTCTGTCCCATTGTATCATACACTTGCATCCCACTGGTAATGACTTGTTCTTTGAATTGCAATTAACCTATTTAAGACCAATTAAGAAACAGATCTTGAATAGGCCTGCAGTATTACAGCTCAGTACTCACAGAAGATGACAATGATGTTTTAATTAAATATGGGAGCAAAAGGTCTCAAACTGAAGCTTACAGCTAACTAAGCAGCAGTCATTTGGTTACTGAACAGGCAAGGAGCTTTATGGTCTCCTTCCACATGGTTCAGCCTCCATAGCTCTCAAGTTTGCTTAAGGCTAAATAGTTTTCCTAATCTATTATTGCAGAGATGTCCCTCCCACCACTATTTTCCAGATAGCAGTTTGGTATGTTTTAATAAACTGTGATTGTTCCCCCCTCCCCCTCTTTTTTTTTTTTTTTTGGTGATGGTGTGTTTTTTGTTTTTTCAGGGCAAGTGTATTGCTGATAAAGTGATTTCATTTAGGCAAATTAACTCTGTTAGTTACATGAAAGATTGAACACTGTTATCTTATGCCGGTATGCGGAGAGTCTCATAAGTGCAAAATACACATCAAGGGCCAATTTCACATGAAAAACTCCTGATAGTATAGGAGCTGGTTAATATTTCTGAATTATTAAGTCTGACAGCATAATCATGCTTTTTTGTTGTTTAGGCTGTTGATACCAGATGTTTAATGCACAGTAAAATGTGATAGTGTAATAGGAAGCATTTTAAGGAAGTGCAATTTTGGAAAATGAAGAAACTACTCAGGGTAATTTAAAACATAAAAGCAGATGCTGGAACCTGAAGCTGGTTTAATTCAAAAAAAAAAAAAAAAAAAAAAAAAAAAAGCTTTCTCTTAGAAATCTGTAGGTAGCCCTGTCTTTTTTTTTTTTTTTTTTCCCCTGGATGTAGACTTGTCTGGCATTGCTGTGGCCAGCTTTGACCAGGAAATCATTTCAAAGTCTTGCTGTGACGTGGTGTTCAGTACTATGCTGTGGCTATAGGCATTGCAAGTGGGAAGTAAGGATCATTCCCACGGTGCTAGGGCTGGTTGTACTGCTTCCACTGCTTATTTAGCATATGATAACCACAGGGCTGAACTGGAAGCTTGACTACAAATCTCTTCCTGGTGTTGTATTGGATTCTAACACTGATGTATTTCAGGGACACCAGATTTGAATTTGGTTGCGAAACCAAGTTGATTATAAGAGTTGGCTGAGTTTAGATTACATGATGCTTTTGTTAACTGGTATAAATTTACATTATTAAAAACACTGTAAAATAGGAAAAACAGTATCTATGACTGTACGTTTATTATAAAAGTGTATCTGACAAGCTATATATAGGTATAGCCAGTTACTTTCACATAAAAGACTAGTTTCATATGGAAGCAACAGACAATAATGAATGCTGATCAGTATTTTGGGACTGCTGAGTCTAATGACATAATCATGCTTCCATTCTCCTTGATGCTTCTTTTGGCACCAGATGTTTAAAGCACAGCAAAATGGAACCTTAATGTTCTCTGTAATTAATGGGTGAAAGCACAGAAGTATATACAGGCGGGCTGTGTTTCTATTAAGATGTTGTCGTATAATTTATGAGTGAAAACAGATGTTCTTTTAAACAATCTTCACTTGGTGTGCCTGGAATTCCCCCTGAGAAATAAGAAGCTGTGGGAATTTTCTAAGACAAAAAAATGAGTGAATCTTGTACTTAAAAAATAATTGTTAGCATACAGAAATTCCACACCGCAGGAGACAGGAAACTTCGTAACAGCAAGAGTCATTCCTGTTTGATTTTACATATCCTTGCATGTGGCAAGAAATCCAGATCTTAGGCAACCTCACAGAACTCATCTTGCAGGCAGAGAGATGCTTGCCTACAGAAGATTAGGTATCTACCAATCTTTGTTTAACATGTCGATTTCTCTTTTTTTTTTTTTTTGGCGGGGGGTGGGGTGGGATGTTGCTGCATCTCATTGCCTTGCATAAGCTCTGGCAGATCTGCTTTGACACCCATTCTGTTCTGTTTGAACAGAACTGGTGTTTCAACTGCCTTACGTGAGTCTGATTTTCAGAGAACAGCTGCTGGGAGCTTTCTCATGACCATAATTTTTTAAGCTATTGTAACTTAACCAGCCAAAAGAAAGCACCGGGTTAGGTCAGGGTCATTAGCTTATGCCACAATGAATTACCTGTTCACAACACCTTGCAAATATTTTTTAGCTCAAACATCCTTCACAAGTGAAGAAATTATTTCCCACTCATGAAAACCTTTGAAAGAACTGGAAGAACACATGAGAAGCTACACAGATATAAGCCAGACACGAGTTAGAACTTGGAGTGCAAACATTCAGTCAAATCCTTACAGGTTTGTTACTTATCTCACATCAGCTGAAGACTGATAACCATCCTGACTCCATGGAAAAGGTGACTTAGTTCATGCAGAGTAACATTCCTCTTGTCCCTGGCCTTCAGATTGTCTCTAACACAATTTGAAAAATTCATAAATAGAATTATAATATTTGTGTTAATATATTTTTTCGTGGTCCATCATTTTCTAAATTGGGAGAAAGCATCCTTTGACTCGAGAAAGCATCCTTTGACGACTCTTCTGACAACTGTTTTCCCAGGTTTCAAATAGAAGTGACCAAAAGCTGCTGCTGTGTGGTCCAGATTGATAGGCAGGACAACAGGAAGATACCAAATGTTACTTGCTCATCTTTGCTTTCTGTGGTAAAACAAAAATTCAGGATCAGTTCCTGTGTTTAAGATTGTCCCATTATCTCATTTCAAATTAAAATAAGCTTCCCTAATCTTTCAGTGCACAATCTGCTAATATTTTTTGTAAACAGATGTGTAGTAGACAGCTGTTTTATTTAACAACCAACTGAGAAAACCAGACTCCTGCACATAGTAAATAAACAGATGAAATGTAAGATTTAGAATTGCTTCTTCCAGAAATACTAGCCTGAGAACACTGGCTGGAACACAACTATCCATGTCCTTAGCAATTCACATTCCTCTTCTGGAAAACACAGAAACTCTCTTGTTGCCAGCATGTGCTTGAAAAGCATAAGCTATCTCCAGCCTGTACACCATTGGTTTAGCTTATACAAGTTCAATTTAATAAATACATAAATAAATAGTCAAATCTGGGGAGCTTTGGTGCAAAATTCCTGCTTTCAAACATGGATTATGGTAGGAAGTACAAGTAATAGTATCCTCATTTGAACCAAGAACACTCACCTCTAAATCCTACTGACTCATCACAGGACTGCAAATTTTTCTTGCTTCCAACCACTGAGAACAGTCACTTTAGGGCTTCTGGGAACTGCATCTGATATATTCGAGAAATTCCTTTTTTTTTGTTGTTTGTTTTTTGTTTGTTTGTTTGTTGTGTTGTGTTTTGTTTTGTTTGTTTTTGGTTTTTGTTTGTTTTGGTTTGTTTTTGTTTGGT
This sequence comes from Aythya fuligula, assembly GCF_009819795.1. Lineage (NCBI taxonomy): Eukaryota > Metazoa > Chordata > Aves > Anseriformes > Anatidae > Aythya > Aythya fuligula. Next base: position 123,138,764 of record NC_045560.1, on the reverse strand, counting down.
TTGTGTTTGTTTCTTTCTTTTTTTGGTTTTTGGTTTTGACCCTCTCTGGTGGAAAAATATTAAAGGAAAAATCTATTGCTGTATTGCTGTGTTTTGACATATTCTGCCCTCATCTTTAGTAACCATGGATTGGTAAAATGTCTGGAACATCATTCCACTATGCCTCCATATGGCCCAGATTAAAAATGAATATAACTACAGCACATCTGTCAAAAGTATCTTACTATTTAATGAGGAACCGGAATTCCAAGAAAAATAAATACTATATATATATATACACATATATATACACATATATATACACATATATATGTCCTCTTTTGCAATACTGGCTTATTTCTCCTGGCAGAATGGTCAACTGGGTATTGTTCTCATTGAGTATTATGACTCCCAAAGTGTCAAATTACTTGAGATTCTCAAAAAAAGAGGAAATAAAGAATTTCTGAGATTTGAGTGCATACATATGTGTATATTTATTTGTATAACATAGTAACTACTTAATATGATAGGGATTCCAACTACAAAGTTCAGAATTGATGGAAATAACTCATGGAGTCTTTCTGTATTAGGGAAATTATTGAGAAGCATGGATTATTTTCAAGACTATTTTTTTTAAGAAAAACAATAATAATAAAAATACGTTTCATGATAAGCTTCATGCAAATCAATGGGTGAATAATGAGAATTCACCCATTATTTACCCAATAAGAAACTCCCTCAGGAGGAAGAAACACTAAAAATATTTATTCAGAAGCTGAAGTCATGAAGATTCCTTTGCTTGGAGAAGCATGTAAATGTAACAGGAGTATTCCCTGTACCTTCCCTAAACCCAGCTGTACTTTTCAAGGATATAGATGACTCTGATGATAAACCAGGCTGACTCTACAGAGCACTTTGTTCATTCCCCCAAAGATCTGCTGCTCGAGGACTTGGTGTCAAGATAACTTACCTTGCTTTGCTTGCTATGCCCTGGGAGGATAAAAGAACTCCTTCTCCCAAGAGATTTCATAAGAGATGTGTTTTCTAAAAGTCTGTTTAAAGTCAGGTGTTTCTGTTTCCCTGAGAGAGGACTGTTCATGACAGTATTTATTTATTTCCAGAAGGTTTAGGTCAATACGCCTACTGTATTGATTATACGGACAGTTCCTGATGTCAGCTGTGCTGGAGTAAAGTAAATTAAATCACTCCACATTTAAACCAGTGTTAAAAAGGTCAAAATACAGCCCAATAGCTTGTTGCATGCAGGCTAGTCTTCTCATATTTGCTCATATATTTTTGAGAATTTGAGGGCTCTTCAATGTCATTGTCATAATTTGTGCATTACCCATGTGTTCTACTCTTTGGTTGTGTTATTGTTGCTGTGCTGTTTATATGGACACGGTCACAAAACACCGTGGAGAAGAACTTTCAGAGAGATCATGAGATGTATTAAGCTTTCATAGTTCCCATTGATTTTAAAGGCTTTCAAAAATTAGCATGCCCGAGTATGTTACCAAGATGTTAACAGGTATGTTAATGAGACTGTAGGCAGTATTTAGAAATGGATAGCTAAAATTGTATTCCCTCAGGACAAATTCCCTTTTCTCTAACAAAACCAAATTTGATGATGAATGTTCCTCCCCCAGAAAACAAAACAAAGTAAAACAAAACAAAACAAAACATGTTTGTATGTTAAATATGGAACAGAGATGAGATGATTTATATCAAACATGCTGTCAGGAGGAGAAAGCAATACTATTAATGCTGTCCGTTTGAGGGTAATGGTCTCCACTGACTGTAATGGAGTGCCTACCTCACATTAAGTGCCTACCTCATATGTAGATGCCTAAATCTTCATATCTGCACATTAAAACACAACTGCTCTGGAACACAATATGCTACATTGAAAGGACAGTTAATGATGTGATAGAAGGCAAGCTGAGAGTTTAGTTCTTGGCAGTTGGAGCCAGGCAAACATGATAACTTATTAAGTAGAGTAAGGTGGTGGATGGAAAAGAAGGCTATTATCTTCAAACTGGATGAAAGTATGTAGAAAATGTGCCTCCTTACCTATCCGCCCCCAAAGTGGGAAGGCAATGAATAAGGGGCGGGGGGGGGAGGGGGATCAGATGAGGTATCCAAGTGAAGGAAAATGAAAGTGATATCAAATGCTAATCTATAGTTCTATTGTGGTTTCAATTTACAGATACAGATACATTCCAGTTCTTATATAAATATGGGTAAGTTAACCCTTCCAAGTATTTGTACTTGTATCAGGAGAAAAAAAAAAAAAAAAAAAAAAATAAAGAAAGAAAAAAAAAAAAAAAGAGGGTAATGTTATTAATGTGGAACAAAAATACAAATATGATGTGACTTTCAAATTTACTGCTATTCCTACTTGCTATTTCTCATTTGCAGTAGTGCCTGTGAGAATAAGGGAATGGTACACATTCAAAGGTTGATGATAAACAGGGAGGATAGTCCTCGAGGTTCTTCATTAGTAAAGAATACATCACATTTCCAGATAGCACTTTTGCTGAACATGCTAGGCCATCTGCTCATGAGGCTTTTGGTTTCATTTCAGATACAACTGGCTTCAGCCCATCTCTAGCAGTCAATAAAAAGAAAGTTTCTGAAAAATGAATTACTGTCCCAAAACACAAATCACTTTTTGCAAATGGTGTGGTAAAGTTTCAGAGCAATGCAAAGTGGGCTACCATATGTGCAAACCTTTGTGGAGTGGTGGGGCAGGAGATGTTCTCATTGTAGTTCTCTGAGGCCATGTATATTTTCATTTTAATATACCAATATCAAAATCTACATTCATTCTCTCTTTTTTTTTTTTTTTTTTTTTTTTTTTTTTTTTTTTTTTCCCTAGTCATACTTTTTAAAAAAGCTTTTGTTTTTGTTAGCTTAAAGATCCAGGTTTAACAATTACTTTTTCAAAATAGAATGATATTGTCAGTAATCCTAAGAATGCAGCAAAAAGGGCAAATATTTCATGTTGGTTGGAAGGAAATTACAGAAATTTTCTAGTGCAGTCTCTCACTTGAAAAAGGATTATCATCAATGTGTGTTCAAGTCAGGTGTTACTTTTTCCAGCCACCTTCTGAAAATCTCCAACAGTGGTCTAAACCCTGCCTTTTCTGGGTAACTTCTTCCAGTGCTGCATTGCTCTCCTGATGAAGAGTTATTTTCTAATGACCAGCCTGATCCTCCCAAGCCACAACTTGTGTTTACCATTTGCTTTTAATAAAGGAATATAATGCCAAAGGGCAACAAAGTCTGTAAGAATCATTCAAATATCACATAAACTTGATCAGCAGAAATCAGGTAGGACCAAAGAGACACAGGTTCTGAGTGTACATTGGCACTAAAGACTAAGCCCTCTGAATGTAGCATTTTATTAATAATTTTGTGTCTACAAGCATTTCCATCTTATAAGCAATATCAGAAGCAATCATCAGTGGCAACCAACTATCTGCTGGTGTTAGTTATTACTTTTCACAATGCCATACATGAAAAAGAGAGACTGATGGAGACAAAAAAGATGTTTGGGAACAATATCCTACTCGTCACAGGAAGGATGGCAAGGAACTGCTGAGTCTATTACTGCTGAATAGCATCAGCACTGTGTTTTAATAGGCAGGGTTCCTGCATGCTTTGGCAGACTAAGCACTCACTGTTTTATTAAGCTTACACCAAAAATTTGACAGAGATGATTTAAAGTTCCCATATAGTAATCTGTACCTAATTAAAAATGGCATTTGTGGTTCATCAATGGCCTCCTGACAATGGAAGAGCAGGTGTTTTCTTGACATTTTAAGATCAGGATGGTCTTTAAATTTGAGATTCTCAGTGAAATAACCTACTGGCTGCCAAGTTCCAACACTAAGAGCCTTTCAGCAAGGGAGAAGTGCAGTAGGGGCTGCATTTTGGAAAGAAACTTGACTCCATTTGACTGTTTAGGCAATCTGGAATCTGCTGCCATGTTTTGTTGGACCCGTATTTGCTTTTAGTCAAAATATGTGCTTTCTGGGCTAGGCAGCTCTAGGGCAGTATAATGTCAAATAAATTAGTAGACTGCTCAGTCTAAGACAAAGAACTGAGGCTCTCTACTCTTTGGACCATGCAGTAGGACAATGAGTAAAATGAGTGTTCTTCCTGTTGTTGAGTCAGTTACATGATAAGTAGGTGAATGCCATCTTAGTCAAAAAGAAACAAGGAAAAAGTTGTTGATCATAGAATCATTAAGGTTGGAAAAGACCTCCAAGATCATCTGGTCCAAACATCCCCCAACAATCAATGTCACCCATTAAATCATGTCCCTGAGTGCTACGTCCAACCTTTCCTTAAAATTCCCCAGGAACGGTGACTCCACCACCTCCCTGGGCAACCTGTTCCAATGACTAACTACTCTTTCTGAGAAGAAATTTCTCCTAATTTCCAGCCTGAAAATGCTTCTTGTTAGCCCTAAACCAAGGCCTATGGATTAACAGTGCCATTTTGCTCCAATCATGAAAAAAGACAGACAGCTCACAAATTACTTTCAAAACAGAAGTGAATTGAGACACTCAAATTTATTTAGTAATTGGTAATTAGTGTCATTCCCTGATTTTTTGCTTATAAAAATACTCTGGAAATATGGATACCAATATAGTAGGGAAAATAGTCTTCTAATATTTGACTTTCTGTAATCTTCTAAGGACAAAATTTTAAGATTCAGAAAAGAAAAAAAAAAATACTTAACAATTACTGCACATACTTTACTGCTTTCAAAGTTGTTGAGATAGAAACTTGTAAAGGTATCAATTTTATTGTAATAGGTGAGAGAATAATTTGCTATTTTCCAGCAGATGAATAATTGCACTATTACACTTTTCTGCTTCATGAAGATTTCCCCTGACTTTTGCAGGAGTTCTAAATGTGAAAGACTTATAAGATAAAGTCCTTGGTGTTGTTTTCCAAGCTGATATAGTATTTGGTGTAAGGGCAACATTTTCAGTGTATGCTCCTCTCTATGCCATTGAACTTCTTAAGTAGTCTCTGTTTGAGTTCAATGAAACCATTCAGGATTTTAAGGCTAGTATTGATGAAGACATTTTTTTTTCTGAAATATATATAATGAAAAACATACCTAAGTTTTATAGAATTAAATGATTGGTAGGGATATTTAGGCACAAAATAAAACGATCCTATATAAACAACTTCTTTAAGCAAACTAATTTTTATTCTTCTTTAAAGTCCAAACATGGGGTCATTCAGGGTAGAAATCTAAATGCAAATAGAAGTAAACCTTAATTTTGAAAGAAGTTCAAAAAGCACAAAATGTATCAAGAATCTGGTAACACTAACTAGGTATTTAATTTACTTTTTAAAATGTTAATTTATCTAGAAAAAAAAAAATGCGTGGACTTCCACAAAATAACTCTAGAGTATTACAGAAGTTAAATTAACAGAAATGAATACAGAATTAAAAAAATGATGATGCTATGTTTATGATTTCAACCAGCTTATTCCACCTAATGTAAAATTGTGAGAGATAGAGGATTCTATAAGATATCACAAAAAGCAATAGGAAAGACTTATTTTTCAATTAAATGGAACTTATTCCAAAATAAGTTAGGGAAATATGATAATATAAATTCTGAGTATATAAAAGTTTGAAATTTAGAGGGGCCTGTTAAATACATATATCACCATTTAATGCTTGTGAATATAATACAGAACAATAATGGATGTTGGGATGAAACTTCTTTGAAGCTCATGCAACTGGTTATTGACTTTCACAGGTTCTTCTACAAACATAGGAGCAGTTATGCTTCTGTCTGGAGTAAGGTGAAAGAAATGAAATCACAGCCCAAAACACAGAGCACCAAGAAACTGAAGCTGGGTGGCAGGGTACAGTTAGATGGAACTATCTTTGCATTTCTGGAAGCAGAAGCCACTCGTGATCTGCCAAAGGGAAACAGATAGAAACGTCAAACGGAGAGCAAAAGCAGGGAGCAGTGGACCTGACAAGAAAAAAGTAATGAGTAGAAGAAGGCTTGGAAATGCAACCAAATGAAACACCCCATTTATTCCAACCTGGAAACCAGCCTTTGCACTCTGTAGATAAAGGACATGCCTGATTCCACCAACCACTGATTTTTTGGGCTGAAAAAAAAAAAAAAAAAATATATATATATATATATATATATTTCCAGGCAAACTTTTTTTTTTTTTTTATATTACCTTTCTGGTTTAGGGGTTTCTTGATATGTTCTCACATGCTTACATGTGCAGTAGCCATATTTTTGATTGGTGTTTTTGAACTGCCTTGGCCCACTTTGTGTGTGATATACTCAGGAGACTGTTGCTTTGGTGGGACTCTAACACCTCTATCTGTTAATACATTATTTTAGTTCCTCCAGCACTTGCAGAGTAGAACTCAAACTATGAAGCAATCATTTTAATTTGAATTAAAATGTGGACAAGTCCACAAATTTAAATACATTCCCCATGGTCCCAACACTACATTTTTCAGAGTTTTTAACCAGGCCTTGAGTATTAGGCCAGGAAGTATTTTTAGAGAATATCTTTAAAACCAAAGCACTTTTTAAAGGCTAAGTTTTCTAAGTGTAGCCATTTTTAAGTGATTTTAGAAAGTCTGTGCTATCAGTGAAAAAGATGCATAGTGATAAACAGTGAACTGCACACAGCCACAGCTCACAGCCTTAATAACAACTGAATGGATTCAAGTTATTCCCTTCCTTCATTTTTCACACTCTTTTTCCCTAGTAATCAAGCATTCCCATGGCTGTGCTATAGTCACAAAGCAGAATAACTTCCAAGTGTTCCTTCCATCACTTCAGCACTATAATCAGCTCAAGATCCACTGCTTAATTTCCATTATGGCATGGATGCCCATACACAAATGAACAACTGAAGGGTGTTTCTGACTGGCTCTAGATATCCATGAGGGTGTAAATGCCTCCACCTGCTACTGCCTCCTTCATCAGCTACCTACTGATGATCCATTGACTGTATTACATGCTGGTGTGGGGTTGTTTTATTTTTAAGAGCTTATGTAGTCAGCCTGTAGGTGAACAAAATGCCATACTGTTTTAACCATCTCACTTACTACTACAAGTGTGCATATGCTAAGGAACAAATCCCAACTGTTCTAACTTTCAGAGTATTTCTGCTTCTGAAATCCATGTTCTTTCCTATTTTGAAAGCTCTGTGTTTGGATTTGTAGGGCTGCATCTAAACTAAAGGTTTGGAAGAGCTCTGTAGTTCCAACATCTTAGCAGCATCAGTTTTGCCCATTGCAATGGTACCTAGCAAAGTAGCACTTCCCTTCTCACACACTTTGGACTTTGGACGCCAGTGTGAGTACATGTTTAGAAGGGAGCTTCAGTGCTGTCTAATATCATAATAAAGTGCACACAGCATCAGTTTCAATTTAGCCTGTGATAAGCCTGGAAGCAAAGGATGGCCATAGGCTGGCCCCATGCATCTTTCTCAGTTTCCTTTTCAAAGGATCTGTTTTTGCTCCACTCCTTACTTTAGGGGGAAATTAAAGTAAATCAGTCTCTGAAGTCTGATGTTATGTTAGACCTGACTGACCTTAGGCCTTATCAGGAGATTTAATGGGAAAAACGTACCTATTTAGGATGGAGTCCAAAGTACAGACTCAACCTCCACACTCTGCCCAATTCCTTTAATCAAAACTCTCCATAGGTGTGCCCCATGTACAGGCAGGCCCATATTTAGCAAACACAGCAGCTTTGCAGGGCAACGTTGGACTTTGGCAGATTTGCAGCACAAGATTAAAAGCAGCTGACTGAAATAATGAAGGGCTGTGGGTGTCTGCCCCAGCCTTACCGCAGTGTCACCGGGGCAAGAACAGACGTGCATTCACAGATGCATCACTTACAGTTGTCAGCTCAATAAATGGCAAACCACTAAATCAGATTTGGTTCACCTTAATATAGGGTATTGAAAACTGATGGAGCAGAAGCTGATTCACAGGCAAATCAAATGTCTTTGTCTTAAGAGTGGGAGCTGCATTTTGAGTGGTTCACAGGTAAGTGGTACGGAGCAGCTTCAGATTTTAATCTGCTAGTAGGCTGCTGTCAAAACCCTGCTTGTTTAGGTTCAAAACACTTCTGCATTGGCTTCAGATTGAAAGACTCACAAAGAGAAGAATCAGCAACAATAATAAACCCAGAAGCTAATGGAAAAGAAAGAAGCAGCATGCAAAGCATCTGGAGGTACAAATAATTTATCTTTTTAAAGAGTCAATCATATAAAGTGCTGACCGATCTCGAGTACCTTTGACGTAACTGATTGCACATTAACTCTGAATGACTGGCTGCTAAGCCGATACTTGGACTCTGCATCACGCTGTTATAATTTAATGTGCTGAGATGTTTGCTTGTTGTTTTTCACAGTTAGGCTTAATACAAACAATTAAGAACAATAAAATATAAACCCAAATCCTTTAAATAATATTTTAATAATGACATGACAGACCAGCAAGGCCACTAATATCAGTAATATCAGATGAATAAATGATGCAGTAACTTAATAAAAGCTGAAGAACATAAATTTATTGCATTTAAAGGCATGGTTTAAAAATCTGTAGCATAATCCATAATGATAAGCTGTGAGAACTGGTCCAGAAGTGGCTAATAAGATAGAAAAACTGATTGTGCAAGAATATAGTTACCACCTTGGGAATCACTGCCAGGCCTAGTTTAAGACATCAGGACTTAGAAATCCTGTGACTGAGGCACGTTAAGTCCGTTTAAGTCCCATTGGCAGGTCTGTATGAGCATTCTCCCCTTGAAACCTCATTTGTGTAACAGTTAAACCTCACCTGTATAACAGTTAACTAGTTGATAATTACCCCGTGCTTTGTTGCTATTTAACTTTCACATATGCAGTAACTCTAAGCATTGCTCTGTGAAAGCATTCTGCTTTTAGATCTGTTCATCACTGCTTCATCTTGTCTTCTCTTGCCAAGACAGCTCTCTAGTTGTTGAGTGTATTACTGATGAGTCTCTTTTTTAAACACTTTTTTTCCTTTATTATTATTTTTTCTTTAAAATGTATCTGCCATTGTGCATTTGTCCTGTTTTACAACAGTTAGCTTTCCTGACATGCAACTAATCTTTTTAGGAAGAGAGACCATCCAGTCATTTCCTTCTGCTCATATATTTCCTTCATTGCCACACACAGGGCTTCAGAAATATCTGTGGGTGGATTCCTAAATGTATTGAATCCAGCAGGAATATTCTCCTCTCCTCTCCTCTCCTCTCCTCTCCTCTCCTCTCCTCTCCTCTCCTCTCCTCTCCTCTCCTCTCCTCTCCTCTCCTCTCCTCTCCTCTCCTCTCCTCTCCTCTCCTCTCCTCTCCTCTCCTCTCCTCTCCTCTCCTCTCTCTTCAATTTGTGCTATAGCTATGCTCAGTACTCCAGAGAAATGAAACTGTCCAGATGTTGTTTATATACATACACCTGCCAGTTAATGAGTTAATACATGATATTTATTTTTATCGTAGTACAAACACTGTTTAGTTGCCCCAAATATTTGTTGCTAGCAAAGACTGCACTATTCTCAAGGCAAATAAACTGAATCATAGAAATGAAAATAAGTACATTTTGAAGGTCATGAAGTCAGCGATAGGAAAGTTAGGAGATTCCAGAACTGTAGGCTTTTCATTAAGGTAAATATGATGTAGCTATGCATTTTTCCACAGAGTTCTGCCAAATTCTGTCCACATAAACCCACACAGGGAATGAGGCTTTCTTCAAAACTTTGTGATATTACTCTGCATACCTTACTATATTGCAAATATAAATTTTGCTTAGGGTACACCGGCATTAATATTTTCATAGATACTCATCAGTAGGGATGTTAAATACTGGTTCTTTTTTGTATCCAAAGTACTTTATGTGTTCAAATGGCAAGTTCTGAATACATGACTGTTTTTTGTTTGTTTGTTTATTTGTTTGTTTGTTTTTTACATCTATCTATTTATAGCAAATCAGAGCCAAGTACTCAAGCTGAGCCTGCAGGAAATGCAGATCACATAATTAGCCTATGAAAAGCATGACGGTATTTGAAATACCACAGGAAGGAACGGACTATTACTCTCAAGGAGAGACTTCAGTTAACTTGGTCAGGACAGCCAACACTCTTGAAGTCCCCTCCTTGCCTCGCTAAGTTTCCAGCTACCACAAGAGAAAAAAAAAAAAAAAAAAAAGTAGAACTCTATAGCTTCCTTTTCCATATTATCTAGATTTATGTACAGGTAAGAATTTATATCAAAATTTCCTCATTAAAAAGTCAGGGTGAAAATGTGAAAATACCCCCAAGTAGCATCATACTAGCATTTCTCTGAGGGTGAAAACCCCTGCAGTGCAGCACAGCTCCCTTTTGTTTAAATCTCATAGTAGGATGTTTCTTTTTCCCATAGTCCACATCTTGGACTGCTACCCCTTTTCCTTGCATGAGCTGATGACAGTATGGCTTCAGGATGAGCTGAGTCAATGGCTTGCCTGGCATATCCAATTCCTTTCTCTCACTGAGTTTTCTGCCAGATTGGGAAGCAACTGGTCCTTACTGTGACCACATAGTTGTTAGCTATAAGGATTGCGTGATTTGTGGCATGGGTGGCAGGAGGAATATGACCGTGTCTTGGGAGGCTCTGTGCAGTTGTAGCATCTCAGGTACCATGGAACTGCAGCCAGGATGCCCACCCTGTCACTCCCACTCATGCCCAGTTTCACGTCTCTTTGATTTGACCTTTGGGTCATATCACAATTCCACATCTTAATTTCTATATGGAGGAAGTGTCAATTCTCTCACACTCCTCCAAATCTTTCCTATTCTTACTCTCTTCTTCTCTACTTTGATTCCCAGATTCCATCTTCTTGCTCATTCATCCTCATCTGTTCCTTATCCTTTCTTCTATTTCCCTCCCTGACTCCCATTCATAATCTCTTTGCCTAGTCAGTTTCCCGTCTATATCAGCCTATCCCACCTGTGTGCAGTTCAGGGCTCCAGGGTATAAAAAGGATGTTAAGGTACTTCAAGGTGTCCCAAGGGCAACAAAGCTGGTGAAAGGGCTGGGAGGCATGTCCTGTGAGGAGGGGCTGAGGACACTTGGGTTGTCAGGGCTGGAGAAAAGGAGGTAGAGGCGACCTCGCTGCTCCCTGCTTCTTCCTGAGGAGGCGAGGTGGGCAGGGAGGTGCTGGCCTCTGCTCCCTGGTAGGCAGTGACAGGACATGTGGGAACAGCACAAAGCTGCACCAGGGCAGGTTCAGACCGGACATTAGAGACAATTTCTTAACTGTGAGGGTGGTCAGACACCAGAACAGGCTTCCTAGAGAGGTGATTGATGCCCCAGGCCTGCCAGTGTTCAAGAGGCATTTTTGGGTATTGCACTCAATAATAAGCTTTAAATTTTGGGTAGCCCTGAGTGTTCAGGCAGTTGGACTTGGTGATCTTTGTAGATAATAACATGTAACTGTGTTATTCTGTACTTTCCTTGAGATGGTAAGAGAGCCCACATGTGTCTGGCATATCAGTCTGCATGACTGAGGGAAGTGGACCTACAACATATGAAGTGCACATGGGGGAAGATGAGTGAGACTCCTCATCCCTCTCGGTGTGGGGTCTTGCTCACAGATTAGGCCAAGCAGCCGTGATTGACACAGGAGATCACAGGAGAGAGGCTGTGGTGCTGCACTACAAAAGCTTTAAATGCAGATTGATCTGTTCACTAAGGAGAGAATACAAGGCTAGAGGGAGAGCACGAGGCAAGAATCAAAGGTATGAGTCTTAAATGTAGTGCGTGAGATTTGACAGGTCTGTAGCCTTTTTATCCCACGTTTAAATTACTGCACTTCCCTTTGCCTGCCTTCCAGCAGGAAGGGACACGGAGAGCAGTGAACAAAAAGGCTTTGAGTTCTGCTGCCCTGAATTCAGCCTGATCTCTATTAGCTCAGGGCTTCACTTTCAGAGAAAACAGCTGCTGAGCTGAGAGCAGGAAGCAGACCCAGTTCCAGTGGCATCTTCACGGAATTATGCACCAAAAGTCCAGCAAGCTGCTGAAGAGTACACAAAACCTCTCTTCTTGTGTGGCTTACAACCTAAATAAATTTGGATAGCTTATCTCTGACACAGAGGTTAATTTGTTGACCCTGTTTCAAAGTCTGATGCCATTGCATTTTCTCAAAATCACTAACAATGTTAACGCAGGCATTTTTCCTTAGCATTTTCCAAAGAAATACATAGATTGTTTTGGCTGAAATACCTCATATGCATTTATACTGAAGACAAGAATGGACTTGCAATATTGCAACTGCCACGCTTACAGCAGAACAAAGCTGTAAGGTGGTGAAAATAGCCTCAGAATGAGTAGCACTGAACAACCAGAAAAATAAGCCTTGTTCCTGCCATTGCTTATAACACATATCTCAGTGGTGCTTCAATGATGCAAAATCTGCTCTTGTCTGAGCCTGGTAGTTTAAATCCCTGTGCACACAAAAGCTACCCAGTAGAACAGGCATTTGTCCATGTGCTGCATATAGCAAAATCACACTGTGATGTGTAACATACAGTACAGATTGCAGTATATACTGTTCTAAGTTTATTTTGAGTCTTCTGCATTTTCATAAGACAAAAAAATATGATCTATATCATCTTACAACATTGGCAGTATGAAACATACACACAGTATGCATTTTGAACTGTAGCATATGTACAGAATGTTCACAATTTAAACAGGAGAAATGTAACTGAGCATCTATCCATGATCCATCTAGGCTTACTACCAGAGTATTAAGAACCTACTGAAATCTTAGGTGTCTTTGAAGTGAACAGACCTCAAGGATTATTTTATGAATTCTCCACCTCTTCCACCCCCATTCCCCCCGCCCCAGTATACATTTGCAGATGGCTTCCCCTCTCTCTAGACTGCAGTTGTTTCTAGCAGCTTTATAAGCCTGGGGACTGCTCTTGAAGAAATTTTGCTGCTTGCCAAGGAGCCAATATCACTGTCATGGAACAGCAATTACACTCAAGGAGTAAGGATAACAACTGGACACAGCTGTATCCAGATGGACAGTAGCATTACTCTTCCCCAAATATAAGAGCATTTACATTCTTTCTCCCTGTTTATGACCATGCTGCAGTTAGAGCTCCATAAAGATCTCACGATCGCCTGAAACTGAAAATCCTTCTGGTTCTTAAGAGTAATTTTTCAGTCCAAGGCTGTATCACTGTAAGACTGAGCTTGTACCTCTTGAACATGAAACACATTTCCTCTTTTCTGCTATAGCTACGTTAAAGGGGACTGTTCAGCCTAACCTTCCTTATGCAGTTAGCTGAGATGACAGTATGTACAGACACGTCTATCACAATTTTAATTGTGCATTTTGTATGCAAATGTCATCCAGCTGGATCTGCGTTGAGATAGTCCATTACTGTAAGACACCAAACTTCTGACAGTTTTGGGCTTCTAATGCTTTGAGATTCCTGTACTAGTAGAGGAGAAATTAATCTGTCCTCTTGGGTTTTTCAAGAGGTTGATACAGAAGAGTACACAGCACTTAAGGGTGCTTTAAAGCTTTCAGGTTGTATTCCCTGTATTTTAAAATAAAATAATCTTGCTCGTGGTGCTTTGCTGGTGGCATGTTTTTTCTTGTTTGTTTTTCATCTGCAATTGATCTGAGATAGTAACTTTTGGCAAATATAAATAGTGCAAATTAAAAAAAAAAAATGCTGTTGCAAACCTCTTCATGCCCTCAGCCAGAACCCCAGCAATCTTTTTGTTGTTTTGAATCTGGATAAAGGATTATTCTAGCTGCCCTAGCTATTTACTTGTAAGTGAACACATTTCTCACTATATTGAAGTAAAACACTGAATTTTCACAGCATAAGTCACTTGCGAAGTGAGTACTAGTTCACCCTGCATAACCTGACTCTGTAATTTCTCACTGTGCAAGGCCTTTCAGTTCTGAATTACTAGTTTCACAAGAATTAACAGGATAAGTAGCTAAGAAACCCATTGGGATTCCCAAGCTGGGGATTTCAGAGTTCCTGCAAAAAGCCCTAAGAAGCTAGTAGTAAAACGTTATTTTCTCTTATGGTTTCTCTGACTGCATTGTATTGCACAACAGGGGTGTCTGTTCTTTGATCACAGGAAGAACAGTTGATTGTTTTAAGCAGCGGTGTCCAGACCCTATGACACTTCAAATGCAAGGCATATTAATCATAGTTGCCCTGAATACAGAATGACTATTTTTGACTATTTCACTGGAATTAACAGGATTGTTTGAGGAGTAAGACACAAAGTTTTCCCAATACAAGATGTCACATATGAACCAGGCCTCCAAAACTGATGACCTATGCTAAAGTCAAGGAAGCTTTCTTTGGCCAAATCACTTTATTTACTGAGATACACTTGGGTCTCTGCAATTGGCAGAAAACTTACAACAGAGCAATTCAGAAAGCTGAGTTGTATGTGATGCTTCCAAGAAGCGATGAATAAATAAATCACCAAATATTGTGAAACACTTTGTAATTTGCAATACTCTGTGAAACTGAGAATGAGTAAGGTATGCTAACTTCTGTCTTGTCAGCAGTCACAGAATCAGAGGATGGTTGAGGCTGGGAGGAACCTCCAGAGATCATCTAGTCCGGCCCCACTGCTCAAGCGCGCTCACCTGGAGCATGATCACAGGATCACATCAGGGCGGGTTTTGAGTATCTCCAAAGGAGACCAAACTGCAAATACTATCTCATATCCTATCTGTGCTTCTGAACGTACCTTCTGACAGACTGCAGGAAGGCTGCCAGGCTGCTCTGACCCTGCCATTTTGCTCATCTCCTCACCTGCCCTGTAGCACCCAGCGCTCTGGCCTTCTGCCCCACTCCACCTCGCCCCATTATGCTTCCTCAAGCTGGGGATCTCTCAGTTGCCTCACATTTGGGGCCTGTCCTCTGGTCTCTTTCCACAAGATGCTGGCAGCGTGGGACTGGAAGGACTGGGAGAACTGGCCGTGCTACTCTGGGGATCAGCTGTGGCTGCTCACACAGCACAGCATCAGAGTCACTTTGGTTATCCCACCTCGGGTTAGGTTTCACGAACCTGCGAGGCGGGTTGTTTTGTTCTTTTACACACAAATCAGTTGTTTCTACCCCAAAACAAGCAGAAGTTAAACACCTACCAGCCCCGCTCCCTGCACCAGCCCAGCACTGCGAGCCCACGGGGCCCGACGGGCGCTGAGCCCCCGCCACAGACACCCGAGGCCGGGCTTCGGGAGGTCCCGAGCCCCCTCCGGGGTCCCTCCGGGGTCCCTCCGGGGTCGCCCCGTGCCGGCTGCTGCCCGGTGCCGGCGGCAGCCCCGAGGCCCGGGGCGGGCGGGCGCGACCCCCCCCGCCGCGGGGCGCTCCCCGGGGAGGAGCCGGCCGGCTCGCCGCGGGCCCCGCTCGCCAAGTTCAGCTCGGAGCAGCCAAACCCGGCCCCCCGGGCTCGCTGGTGGGCGGGGAGGGCCGGCCGGCCGCGCTCCGCTCCGGCACGGAGCAGGAGGACGGGCGAAACTTTCCCTCCGCGGCCCCAGCGGAGGCGATGGGCCCCGACGCGCTGCCGCTCGGCGCCTGCGGCGGGGCGGCCGCCGCCGCCGCCCTGCTCCTCTGGGCCGTCTGCGTGCTCTGCAGGAGGAAAAGGTACCGGGGAGGGGGCGGAGGGGCCGGCGGCCGCTGCCGTGCCCCCCGCGGGGAGCGGAGGCGCGGGGCGGGCGGAGGGGCTGTGCGCGGCGCTCCCCGACCTCCGCACCCGGGTCCAAGGTGCGCCGTGCTGGCGGCGCCCGGCTCGGTGGGCGGGGGGCGGAGAGCTGGTAGCGGCTGGCTTCGGCTTTAAGTTTAAGCCTAGGCAGGCTAAAGATGTTTGTTTGTTTTTTTTTTGGGGGGGGGGGACGAAGCAGTGCTTGAAACGGGCCTGCCTGTTTCTGAACAATGCCCCTTTCCGTGCAGTGCCTCTTTCCTTGTACGCTGTGAGCTTTCCCCAGGTTGACGCTCCTCAGCATCTCCAGCAGCTGGGGTGTAAATGGGTGTAAAGGCTCGGTGGAGGAGGAGTGGAGAAGGGGAGGGACCACTATGCTTCTCTATTTTAATCCCGTAATAGAATGCATCACAAATGAATTCTTAGGTTATATACAGCTGTTTTTTCTGATCACTGAAAGTTTTGGAAGGCATGGGTGTAGTAGGCATGCAAGTACAAGAAAGAAATTGCTCTATTAATCCCTTAAAAGCAGTCACAAAGTCAGTCTGACAGCTTTTAGACCAACAAGTGTAACTTTGGGACTGTGTGTAGCAATGAGTGAAATTTCTCGCTTTGGGCTCAGAAGGCCACTGAATGTAACAGGTATGGATTATGTCCATGACATCTGCTTTGGAGCCCTTATTAAAACAATTTGAGGTAGAGGGACCGATCCATCTCATAAGTGTGCAGAGAAGACATCTATGCAAGTGGCTGAGTGGGGTCATCTTGTAACACAAGCTACTTGGTAGGTTTGCTTAGGATGCAGCTCCGTGTCTCAGCCCAGCTGACCACATAGGCGGCTGCTGCGGGCCGTGTCATTCCTCCCTGCCGCTCCTCTTAGCCCCCGAGACCTCATTCTGCAAGTTAAACCAACACAAGCTATTTAATCTTCATCTTTTTTAACAACTTTGAGTTTTCTTTAAGTTTCGGTCCTTAAACAAGGTCAGCAGAGGAGGAGTGAGACGTGGTCAGGGCAATCTGCAAGAGGTGTAATTTTGGGGTTAGAAGCTGGTATACTGACTCAGCTGCATTATAAAACTGTGCCTGTTATTAGTAGAAATTCTAGTCGGGTTGTAATAGGTTGCATTTTTGGAAATGGAAGTAGGCAGAGCCTTTACTGTGGAGTTTTCAGGCAGATGTAGATGGTGGGCAAAAAGGGTTGAGGAGCCTATTTTCATATTTTCTTCACTCTTGTGGCTGCAGAGTTTTTGAAGTCATCCCTGTGGAGCCTATAGCAAAATTGTTAGGACATTTGTTCCACACCACAAAGAAATTATATGGGAGGCCACAGCAAGAAGGCATGCTGTTTTGCCCAGAAAACCAAACTGTCGTTTGATTAATAAAGTATTTGTCCAAAACCCAAACTGTTTGTCTAACAAGTATACAAACCACCAGTGTGCAAGCAACTGGAAATAAAAAATGGAAAAACCCATTGACCTCTGTGTAGTACAGGCCTCAGCATAAGCTGCTGATGTAAAAGTGCCATCCTGCTCCAGGAAGGTGGTTTTATTTATTTATTTATTTATTTATTGTTTAAGCATGTGGAAAGAAAAGAAATTGTGCATGGTCTTGAGAGATGCTTGGCAGCAGCCTGTCTGCTTCTGATCTGCAGTAAGAGCAGCCATGCTAAAGCGTGCAGTATATTAAAAATGGGAATAAGTTTTAGTTCATGCTTCTCAGATTAGTGCAAGTTTAAGGTCTCCTGTTGCTTGTCTGGCTCACACCTGCTTCTCTATCCTCATGTTTCCTCCATGTGGCAGTTTTCTTTCCCTTTCTCCTATTTGAATCTAATAAATTCAGCAGCAGGTTGGGCTACTGCCCTCCCACTCGGGAATCCAAAAAAACAATTGGAAACCTGTTGACATATGGAAAGGAGACTTGGCAAATTACTGCATGAATAAGGGCCAAAGTCATAGATTATAGTCCTGATTGAACATGGATCAAACCCATTTGAACAGAGAAGATGAACAATTCTGGCTTTGCAGGGCTTGCCTACACTAGAAAAAAAAAATGGTGCTACTTCACCTGTTCTTATAAAGATGAATATCTTGTCCTAATGCTGGTGTGCTTGTACCAGCATACAAACTGTATGTTGGATTGTGTCTTGTGTTTAAGGTGCCAAGATAAACTTTAGCAGAATAATCAGATTTAACATCTGTACTACAACAATTGCATGGGTTTCAGCTAGGATAGCTACAGTAGTCAAATGTGTGTATAGATGTATACATAAATGAAGAGGTTAAGGAAGTAAATATACACAGCTAAGTGTCACCTTGTCCTTAAGTGTTGGGTTAAGTTTGTTTTGCTGGACGATGTCTCTGTCTGTCACAATTCAGGAGAAATAGAACCACTTGTGTAGCTCTTAAAGCTGTCCTTCCAGGAGCAGAACAGGGGTTTGTATGTCCCAATGAAGAAAACTCCCCAAATCAGCCCCTGATGTTCCTTAAGCAGATGTTGCAGGATTTCTCCTTTCTTGGCACAGGATGTTTCTGCTTCATTTACTCAGGCTATGAGCACTCATTGCCGTACAGAAGATGTTGTCAGAAGAAGTATTGTATTGACTTAACCTGCTATTGCGTTTTTCTGTAGTGCAGTTGGCATAATCTGGCATTACCAGATTTCAGGGTGAGTTCAGTACAGGTTTTCTTATTAAAGTATTTACATCCACCATTTAGAGACAGCAAAGAAAGGCAGAGGAATTTCCTTTTGCATAAATGTTTATCGTTTGAGTGCTAGTGGCAGTAATAACACAAAGGAAACTAATTGGAGTCTTTGCCAGGTTTCATATCACAGATGGTGAAGAAACAGAAGTAGAACAAAAGTTTCCTTAATCACAGAAAATTTTATTTTGAGTTAAACTTCAATGTCAAATGAGGCTCAGTGCCTTCTGCACGCTACAAAAAGATCTCCCTCTTACTGGTTAATGAAAAGAAGCGTATTTCGGCTGTTTGCTGGGGAATGTGCTTTCTCCAGAGAGAGACTCCTTTCTGTGTACCCCCCACCAAAGTATTTCTGCTATGGCAAAACCTGATGACTTCCTAGCCTACAGATTATTCTCTTTTGTCTTCATAAAATGACTAAGCTCCAGCTTTATGTTGCTTTTTTTGTTGTTTTCAAACTGTTTTTCCACTAGCTGTGCACCGTCTCATGGAGTGGGAGGTGAAACAGCAGGTGAAGCCAACTCCTGCTCGTCTTACAGCAGTAACGCTGTAGAAGTCAGGGAAGCGTGCATGAGATCAACAGGGGTTGGCTCCTACTGACATATATAGGGATTCAACTTTTTATTGCTCAAGTTGATGCTTATTTTTGGCTGCTAGAGTTTATTGCATGTCCGTGACTGAAAACCAACAGTTTGGGGACAAGGCTGTGATGCTCTGTGACTCCCTCGTTGCATTACAGAGGCCTCAAATTACTAGGAGGAAAAAGAAGCTCAGGCTGACCACAAAAACCACGTTAGGTTTGGGGAAAGGGACAGTGGAGAAAAGCAGAACAAAGACTGTTGCACCCCCATTTATCCTTTGAAATTGGTTCCTGTAGTTGTGAGGTTTGCATCCCAAGGTTTTCCAGATAAAAAAGATACAGATCCAACCTGGAAATAGTAGTGTGAGGCTTATGCTTGCAAGTTAACACGTCTCGTGTGAGCTACCCTGAGGAAATGTTTTGTAAAATATATTCCCTCTGCAACTCTTTAGGTTAGTAAGGTTGGTGTTTTAATTATTATGAACAGTTCAGACACAGCAATACAGGAATTAGACACAGCAATACAGGAATCACCATGTTGTATTAGACAGGGCACGTGCTTTCCGATTATATTACTTCTGACCAGTTTTTAATGCATCAGAATACGGCGTACAAAAACCTTTAAAAGTATAGTAGATTGGAGTTAACATAAGAAGAATTACTTGATAAATTTCTCAGAAATAATTTTGTTATGGTCTTAGTCATGGATTTAAAGCCTTGTTAGAGATAAGTGCCTTTCATTTCTTTTATTCTATCTTCTAAATTACCTCAAATCCATACAGTAAGTCACCTAAATTTTTTTTCCAAAAAATTGCTCTCTTGAACCCAGATAGATATTGTTGAAAAGAATATAGATTTTATCTTTGCCTTCAAGAACATCTTATCCTTTTCTGTGACAAGCTGTGAGCTTGCTAACAGCTCTCTTACCAAGCGAATTGTAGTTCACAAGATGTCATCAGCCTGTCTTTTTTACCACTTCTGCTAATTTAGGCAATATGTTAAGGTAGTTTTCTGTTGGAGGGAACATCAGGAAGGACAGATAGAAGGATACCAGAAAAATGTAGCCTCTCCTTTCTTACCTTGGCCTTCTACGATTGGCCTTTTTCCCCATCCTCTTTGTTGGTGTCATGCAGACTGAATGCACTTTTACGACCTCCATTTGTTAAATTTTATTGACCATTTTTTACCTGTTTCCATTTTGAAAAGATTAGAACTGATGAGTTAAACTGTTTAAGGCAGAAAAGTAAGAGTTCTGTTTCTTAAATAACCTTGAAAAACCTTTATTTCTCACCAGCACACTTAGGTTTTCTGTCTACTCCTCACTGTTGTGCCAAGTTGCAGTACAAGCTTATTTCTCTGCTTTTGTCTCCAGTTAAGAGTTTAGTGAAGGCTGAATAAAATGACGTAAGCAAAACCATAGTCTTCTCAAGATGTACAAGGCTCAGTTCACTGGCTTTTGAGCTCTCTTGCAGCAGTAATAGACCTGGAGAGCCATTATAGTGTAGACAGTGCATAATAGCATGTCTCAAGACAGGTTTTCTTATTTTTGTTCAGTGCTACTTCTCAGCCTTCTGAAACATTGTCTGTATATTGTGTACATTTTGGGTTCTGTTCCCAACCAGGGCTTTGAAGATGACACTGAAGATGACACCTCCTTTAGCAGATCATGAACTTTTCAATAATCTATGATTTACAGTGTTCTTTGCTTAAGGTACACTGCCACCTAGCAACAGTTTCCCTTCCCTCCCAGTTTTCTTGACCTACTTTGTCGGGGGGTTCTTTGCTTTAGTTTGTACCTGGTCTGGTTTTGATTAGCATCCAGAACTCATCAGTAGATGCCATCCTGTAAGGGACTGGTGTGGAAATATTTTCAGTGGTTATAAGAACTGCTAGCTTCAGGTTTCTCCTTAAAATACAATTTTTATTTTTTTTATTATTTTTTTTTTTTACATTTACAGTGGTTTTTCCTTCCAGTGTTTGTGAAAAATGCCAGTAATCTTTTCCTACTATCTTTATTTCTCTGTCTCTCTCTATTTATTTATTTATTTATTTATTTATTTATTTTGAGTGCTTGGTTTTGCTTTCTTCTGTTCATTATTGTTTGGAGAAAATAATATTACTGTGCGAGAATTAAAAGAAGTTGCTTTTAGTTCTTTTATTACTGCAGTGCAACATGAAGCACGGAGCATCCATCTAGAGCACTGTACACAAATGCACATAGCGTACAGACAGTACTGAATAAATAACCTTTGGGCTTCTCCTTCAAGCTGATAGTCCTAAAGGTATACAAGGAGCACCCAAGCAAATACAGAGTGCAGAATGGATTGCTTCAAAAATTTGATTCAGGCTCACTACTATATTTAGAGGAGGAAAACACACTAGTTCGCAAATCTTAGCTAAAAGGAAGACAGAAAGGGGCAAATCTTAATCCTCATATCACTGAGTTACTGAATGGTTGAGGTTGACAGGGACCTCTGGAGGTCATCTGGTCCAACTCCCCTACTGAACCAGGGCCACCCAGAGCAGGTTGCCGAGGGCCTCTTACAGGAGATACTAACTAATTCTCCCTCAAGCATGATAGCGTAAGTTTCCACTTTATGTGTTATAATCCCTGGTAATATCACCTAGAAAGCCCCATTCTCTGGCTACTGCAGGACAGGCTGGAGCCCAGACCCACAGAGCTACCTGGGCCTCTACCTGCCCCAGTGAGAAGTGCCTTCAGTGGGCTGCAGGGACTTGGATGCTTCCAGAGCTTGAAGTCTTGCCTGCTGGAGCTGCCTTAGTTCCCCAGCTGTAAGCTGGAGGTCAATGTGCTTTCCTCTTGATTTACGGATAACGTAGCCAAATGCTTGACACGGGACTCCGATGGTTGCCAGAGAAGAATCTCTTGATGAAAAACATTCTTCCAGGGTATAAGCACTCAACATGTATCGAAGAGCTGTTGCCTGCCCATTTCTGTTCTCCTATATGCTGAAATACAACTTCTAGTTACTGCTTCAAGCCAAAAATGCCACATTCTGTCACAATATTCAGCTAAGCTGTTGGATCATTTCAGCTGCTTTAGTGTTTTGCTCAGTTATGAGAATTACCGTCCCATATTAATTTTTCTTTTTTCTTTTTACTCCAGTCAGTACTTTGATTAAGAAACTAGGTAGGGTTTGTTTTGGTCAAGTAATTTAGCTGTTCTCAGTGCTCTATCTAGTCACTTAACTTGGTGTGTAGTAATGCCAGGGAGTGGGGGAAATATAGAAGCTAAAAGAAACAGCATAAGTGCAATGTTAATATACTATATGAAGTTAAAGAAAATCTCACATTTAAGTTGGCAGCCTTTTTCTCTTTTATCCAAGTTTTATAGAGCTACTTGGTAGTGAAGCCAGAGTTGGAACTCATTTTCCCGACTTACAGTTTCATGCTTTAACTTACTGTGTTTCCCTTCCAACAAACTTACCATATATGACATTATAGCTGTCTGGTAAACTAACTTTTTAAACCATGAGGCAGATTTTGAATTCCGATTTAAAACTTTAGTAGTGTTCCTTTTCTTTCCCCACCATTTACTGATTCTTCTACAAGATGCGTGTAGGATTTTAGGCTAATATCCATTTGCACGCCGTCTGGGAGAATTTTGGCTGACTGAGAGTCCCATAAAACAAAAGTTTCCTCTTTACAAACCACATGGAGCTTGGCTGTAGATATTCAGTTCCTTTCTCCACAAACTGTTTTTAATGGTGCCAGATTCTTCTGTTTCTTCTCCTTGTTTGGCACATGTCAGGAAAAAAAATCTTGGCTCTCGTATAGAACATATCTTGTTTCCTCTTAACTGCTCGTACTTTCTATTCGTAATTCAAATCAGCAAAAAAACCCTATGGTTGTGCTTCTAGTGATTTAATCTTGTAGTTTCCTAAGCAATATTCTAATGTGCTGAAAGAATATTCTCTCTCATACTACAGTCCTGGCAGTTGGAGGTTCTCGCTGAATGCAATGGACGTGTCTCTGTTGATCTGGGGGAATATTGCGTGGGGTCCTGGCAGGGTGGCCTGCTCTATCCCTTCACAGACAGGTGAAGGAAGAACAGATGAGCACAATAAAGTTAAAATGGGATGTTAGCAGAGTGTCCTGTCAGTAACACAAATGTCCCTTCCTGGCCCTGTGGTGAAATCCTGGATTGCAGTGCTGCACTCTGCAGGGTCATGGCCATAGCAGGAGGCTGAAAAAGCATCTCCTTCCTGGTCCATGGCATCCCAGGGGCCTGCCAGGGAGTGAATGCATGCTTATTGTAACTATTTATGTTCCTTGGTGACAGCTTCCCTCTGCACCCATGTAGTTCTAAGAAGAACAAGTCAATCTGCTACTGATGGCTAAGACAGAGGGGAGCACTGCTGAGTGTGGTTGCCTATCTAGTTTCCTGTGGCTCCCCAGAAAACCAGCAAACTCATTAACGGCCTGCTCTTTCCTCATCCCATCTCTTTGCTTCTCAAAAGGCCTGTCCCCAGATACTTCCTGAGTGGTCATTACAAATTCTTGCATCACTTACCTAGCAAGACTGAACAAAATGGGGACATTTTTGAATGATACATAGAAAAAAAAATGATCATAGAAAATTGCCATATTTTGATCACTTTTTAAAGTAATGAAGTGCTTAAGAAAAATGCTCTCATTTCAATTTTGTGTGAGAATGCAGAAATTCTGCAATTATTAGCTCTGCAATTAATTAGCTTAAAAAAAAAAAAGTCTGCATATTCCTTAACATGAGAAACTATTGCTGTTGAAGCAAAGGAGACAGAAATTACAGGGAACTTGTGATTAAAATGAAGTTCCTGAGAAGTCAGTATTTCAGTCTTTTTGTACTTTTTTTTTTTTTTTTTTTTTTCCTTTGCGTGAGTGCCAGAAGAGGGGTGGTTTTGCCTCTTTGTCATGGTGTAACACTGTACTCTCTGAAGACTTTAATGAGATGGTGTTTAACTTTGTAACTGGGCCCCAAGGAAAATGCTAGTATTTTCAGTTTTCTCATATCTATTTATTCTGGTTAACCAAAGAAAGGTGCTTACCAAAGGAAGGGCAACCTCTTGTATCTCATCCAAGGGATTTTGTGCCACTTCCATTGCTGGTCTGCTCAGCTGATGCTACAGTAGCATTTGGTCATTGCTTCAGTAGCTGGAAAGTACTGCTTTTTTTTTTTTTCTACAGTGTTGGCATGGTTTCTTAGGTTACAATAGCTCATCTTCACTGTATGGTAGATCGTAGCCATGCTAATTCTCTCCAGCTGGTTTTTCAGAATTAGAAGCTTTGGGATTCGCATTTGGGAAGCTTCTCTGAAGCTAGCTCAAGCAGTGGAGCTGATGACAAGATATAATTTTTTTCCTACAGTTGTTCCGGAATTGATCTGTGATACTTACTTATCTCAGACTTATACTTTTATTAAGACAAGCAAAGTGCCTGGAAGGTTTTCTTTTGTTTTGGTAGGTACTACTATCTGTAAAATGTCTCCAGTGGACTATGTGTTTCTTACTTATCCCTTTTGAAAACTTCATGTGTGTGTGTTTTTTGTTTTGTTTTTGATGGGATTTTTTCAATTTTTGTAAATATTTCCAAATATCTAGGTTAGTTTTCAGCATGATAAGCATTTGCTTAAATAGCAAATTTCCAAGCCGTACAGCTGAGGAGGGTGAGGCACGCTGCCAGGCCCTGCACTCCAATCCTTGTATGCATTCCCCTTTTAAAAAGGAGCAGCTGTGTTAGCTGTACAAGAAGTGAAAGTGTCTCTCAGTTCAGGAGTCATCCAAGAACCAACTGTAAAATATGATGAACCTGCAGAACTGATATTTGGGTAAAACAGGGAGGAAAAACGATTGCATGGGGAGATGTTGGGGCTTTTCAGTAACAGTTGCCAGTGGAGTGTGTGACTGGTGGGGATCAATTTACAGGCCCTGAGGTGCAGCAAGGAGGGTTCAGAACGGGGGCTCCTTCTGAGGACTGGGTGAGGGAGATTTGGATTTTGTTTCCTAGCAGCTTGCACAAAATATTCTTTGAAGCCAGGTTAAATTATCTGTCACTACTAAGGAGCGACACAGAGTTGTTCACAGCAGGACTGGAGAGCTTGCCTGTGTCAGTGCTCAGTGGCTTGGGAAACAGCTGCTTCCACAATGTCTGGGTTGTGGTTGAACAGACAGCTGAATTTCTGGCATTGCTGCTTCAAGATAGAAAAAATGGTAATTAAGCTTCAAGAAAAGAAATCTTGCATATGTGAATGAGTCAATTTTTTTTTTCCTGTAAGCTGTTTAGTTTCTTGTATCCAGTGTAGTGAAAATGCTGCTGGATCCCACTTGATGTTGCCACCGTATGAGAGGATGATTTCTTAACCTGTGGACTTCCTTGGATAGAACCACATCAGACATAATACATTTAGAGCCTTAAAAACCTGTTGTTATGAAGACTTCAAAATAAAGCTGTGAATGTCTCTCCCCTGCTGAGAATTTAAAGCTGACAATGCTGAGAATCTGTTCGGCTCAAACAAAAGTTTGGGTTTGTGATCTCACTTGGAGAAGCAGGACATACTTTCGTGTTTTGCCCTCAGAAAGAGACTTCAAGTAAAACGCAGTTATTAGGATCCATCCAGCATCATTCCCTACATAACCTAGGCCACTGCCATGTCTCTTGCAACAGCTAAACTGAACCGTGGAAAGATGTCCTGCATATCAGGCGGAGATATCCTCCTGAAAGACCTCTGAGCGATCAACAGGCCAGTGCTCAACCTTGTAGTTTGCTTTGCTGGTTAATCTGTCTTTGCTTGAAGAAAAGTGGGTGAACTCAGTCTCGTGAGGGGATGGTGTGTCCTTTAAAAGGCTGAAAGGATTTAAATTAAAATGATGAAAGATAGCCTAAGATGGCACCCAAAACTAATAAGGCCATCTCCTGTTCAAAGTACTGTATACTGTTGTTGCAAATAGTTATTCGGTATTTTACTGTGATTCTTGTTTAAAGGTGCTGGCAAGCTACTCCAACACATTATCAGCTTATTAAAGATTTCTGGCTATTCTTTCTCCTCACCCCACAAAACATGTGTATGAACCAAGGCACCCACACTGCCTGCTGCTGCTCTGTGGTTTCTGCATTGAGCGCTTGCTTGTTTGTTTTGGAGAAAGGGAGAAGAACGGTCAGTTTTCTTAACTGGGGCTATAAAAAACAGTTCAGACGGGACCAGATGAACTAATGCTTCATTTTTTTGCTTAAGCATTAAAAATTTTGTTTGTTTTGTGCACTGTTTCAGTGTATTTTGTTATTAATGATGCCTCTGAGACTATCGTTTAGGAGCCAAGAATATGTGGAATATCATACCTTCAAAATCTATTTTAACATTTCCAGAGACTGAAATGCACTGTATACAGTGCACTGTATACAATAGAAATGTGAGGGATAATGCAACTCAAACTGTACCAGTAAGGTTCATTTTATCAAAGTAAAAGCCCCAGAAGATTTTTCATGCTTTAACTGTTTTCAGCATAAATATAATGTGCTGATTTGAAATGTCTGATTGTTTCTATCATCAGACCAAGTGAAAAAAAAAAAAAAAAGTATGCTTATAGCTGTATATTTTCCGAGAATTGGCAATATTAAGAAAATCCTGTAGAGGTACAGGTCCTTCAGTAGTAATTGAATTAAAGACTTCACAACTGGCTCTGCTTTCAGAGCAGGACTGTTATGTTAGAGATAGCAGGAAGATGGAAGTCCCCACAAGCACTATGATGATGGTGACTTTGAAGTAAAGGCTTCCCTGAGATTCCCACCTGTGCAGGACAAGGCCATCTCCCGGAGCTTTTCTCAGGAGACAGGAACAAAGGTTCTGGATGAGAAAATCCCTGCTCTTGCCACTGTTAACCACGTGTACCTCTGGTATCCTATTTAGGCCCAGCCACTCCAACCAGATATAGCTAGAGATTCAGCCCTGCTGAATACTTCTTTTTACTATTTGTAGCAAATATGGATTTTTTTCACCTTAAAGGCAACAAGGAAAGTCTGTCCTGTTCCTGGCAGTCAGTTCATTTCTCAGGACTGTTGAAGGGTCAGACCAGTTAATTTTCTGCTGAAGTACGAGTTGTACTGCAAGCCCGTGCAGAAAATGGCCATCTATTGCATTTCCTAAGGTTGGACTGGTCAGGGCAGCCACAATAAACATGACTTTGCATGCTAAATTTCTCAAAACATCTTTGTATATAGAAAGCAACCAGTACAGTTGGATTCTGTAATATAAATGAGGTCCTTGGGCCCTACTGCAATTCAGCTGATAATCACTGTAACCTGACAGCAGAGGTTGGCTTGTGGGTAATGCTGGATTTATGTCAGGAAAGGATGATGTCTGTATTTATCACTTTGTGCTTCTTCAGCAAGCTTTGTATTTTATATCATCCCTTTTGCCACTAGGTATTAGGTTGATTTTTTTTCCCTGATTTCTCAGTTTTTCCTTTTTACTGTTCACAAAATGCACTTCAGTGAATAGGAACTGTCCTCATCAATTCCCATTGCTCAGCTCAGGGGGTAAGCTAGGCTAATGAGACCCTTCTTTGTTTCATTTGAGTGGGTTTTGCTAATTGCATTTATCACACTGGAACCTGTAAGGGGATTTTCCGTAGACAAAATGACAATAAAAAAATTAAGCCCTTTTGTTGGTAAGTCACCTGGCAATTCCACCTGGATCCTCAACATAGCTGTATTCCTTAGTGTCCACTGCCTCTAATTGCCCTTTATTTGCCCTCTGATCTTCTTGTCTAGGATTTATTTCTCAGTTGACCAGATGAAACCCACAAGCAGGGCCATGATGCATCTCCAGTCAGAAGTAGAGAGAAGGAAAAGCAGGAAGTGAAGTTTCAACTTGCTTCCTGTCCTGTTGTATGTCTGTGGCCACTCTCTCCATCCTACTTCATCCTTGTGTCATCACTTCCCTGTAGCTCAGCTCATTACCGGGAGCCTGCAGCTTCTGCAGATCTAAGAGGAAGAGACTTCAACATTTTGTCCTAGCTCCACAGTTATCCATTGGTATCTGTCTTCTTCCCCAAGCCTTGCTCAACATACTTAGCAACCTAAGCATTCACCCAGGACCATACTGATATTTTCAGCAAGAGGATGGTATTAGGTTTTATGAATGTTCTAAGAAAATAGGATTGAATGAATTTCGATCCCCAAGCATGAGATGGCAGCTGTTACATGAACATACCTGGATTGGACTGCCTCACTGAGTCCCAGAGAGACCTGTGTTCCATCTTTTGAAGAAATTGATGTTCCATCCTGATGGAGTTTATTGAGATACTGAATTTTTAATTATATATATTTATGAATTTCTTAACATTTATACTGAATAAAGATACACATATATATATATATTTTTGTCTAGCTTGAAACTTTTCCTTGAAGCTATGCTGTAGTCCCTTCTTAGCTTTGACTTCGTCAAGAGTAGCTTGAAAACTTCTTGCCTTTTCTAGAAGACCTGTCTTCTGTAGGACTCCTTCTTTCATCCAGGGAAGGGATTAGAGCAGTCACTGTTCACTTCATTTATATAATTCTGTCATCGCCATGACACCAGCCTAATCTTCTTGACTGGCTGATCAAACCGATTTTAAACAGTTTCAGACAGAGTAAAAATTAGTGTGTTTAAGTCTTCCTTCATTTTTATGGCAGCTTTTCTGTCATTCAATCTAGCATTTTCTTTGTTTAGTTCAATTTATTTCTTCTTTTTTTTTTTGGTTTGTTCCGTTTTTTGTTTTGTTTTGTTTGTTTGTTTGTTTTGTTTGTTTTTCTTTTTTCCTGCGCTTATCTTCCACCCGATGAAGTATCTACTATACATGACATTTTCTAACCTTTAGGTCTGTAATTGTGTTAATTTCATTTTTCATTTAAAGCAGTTAACAAGTGAAAATGTTATAGGACTTTATGTTATTGTAGACAGTGTTCAACATGACTTTTCGTCTTTACTTGAGACATTTGAGGATTTCTGTTAATTTTGGCAAGTCCAGGATTTTAACTTAGATTTGGGTTTACATCATTCAGTTTCTACAATAACCACAGCTTTATCATGTAGCCAAATGAAGTAATCTCTTCTGTAGGTTATGCTTGTAAATCTACCATTTTTGTGCTTCACAGCACATCAGTATCAACTGAAGTAATTTTGCAAAAATCTGCCTGTTCAAAATCACAGCAGATCCTAATGCTTTTAGCTGTTGAAAAGGGAACAGAGGTCTCATCTGCGATCCCGTTTCCATCAAGAAAGGGCTTTGGATTTTGTAACACAAGGTTTGCATTTTTGTTTTGCAAGAAGAAAATAGACATGGATCCTTTTGGAAGAGCCAGACACTGAATTTCTCAGTTCCATTTTAAGCACCAAGTTTTGCCAGCCTGGTTGTATTAGAAAGGAGTGTGATTCATCCCTTATCTCCCATTTCTTACCAACCCAGCTGGGCTTGCAGAAACCCTGTGCCAGTTGCAGTAATACCTGGAGGCGGAGGGATTGCTGTGGTAGCTGATGCTATTTGAGGAACCACTTCAGTGGGTCTGCTCTAGACATGTTTACTCATGTGGTATTTACTGATGAGTAGGGCAGGCCACACTATAGAGAAGGATTGTAAAGCTTGATGCTAACGACTTGCAGCCTGACCATGCACAAGCTCTTTGCTTCTGCTGGAGCTCATCTTCACCATCTCTAAGATGTTAGGGATAATGCTTGCAAGTTTAGTTGGGTTTCTTAAGAATTCCCTTAAGATGTGATTCAGTCAATTGCTGAAGCAAGGGCTTGATTTTAAGCCTTTGAATAGCTTCTGATTTTAGTGGGATTTGTGCTGCTAAGTTGAGCAGAAGCTCAAGGTTTGTGTTTTGTTGTTGTTGTTGTTGTTGTTGTTTGTTTGTTTTTTGTTTTTTTTTTTGTTTGTTTGTTTGTTTGCTTGTTTTTTTTTGGCAGATTAGCACATTCTTACTAAGACAAATGGGAATTTCTGGTTTGATAGTACAATATAGAATATATGATAGTATTTTGTCACCTTAGTGTTCACAGGGAAAAAAATGGTATGAATTTTATGCTCTAAATAGAATATCAAAGCTCAATTTTGATACAGTAAAAAAGCCTTTATTCATCAGTTCCTGAAGGGTTTAAATTTCAGAATCTGGAATGCAAATTTAGTTTCCCAAAAGTCTGTGGATAATGAGACCACTTTTTGGTTGGTAACTGAGGTTATTTAAAAATAGAACTTTCACTTCCATGTGAATGTCCGTGATGGCTGGCTGTTCCAAAGGCTTGGACTGATTCTAGTTTTATTTTCATATAAAATACTACATGTATTTGAATTGTGTGGATGCCATGAATCCAGACTGGCCACGTGGCCCTGATTATGAGGCGAACTTTTCATCACATTCCTAACGCTCGAGCTATTTGTCTCTCGTAAATCTTGCTGGGTCTGTAATGCCAGGAGTTGTGTGTGGCTAGCTGGAGTTTGCATGCTCGTCTTTTGCGCTTGCAACTGCAAAACCCATCCATTTATTTTTCTTTCCATAAACTGGCAAGCTTCTGCTTAACCGTATCTGCTGAAAAGTCCAATACAATGTTATCCAATGGGATACTAATGTTTTAAAAGCAATCTGAATCTTAATCTCCTTTCATAATTCTATTGATCTATACAAAGCAACAGTATTCTGTTTCAGTGCTGAAGAGCTTAAGCCTTCAGAGCCTTTTTTCATTAGTAAGCAGTAAGATCCAGAACACAGTCAAGGATGTCTGTCTTCTGGCAGTGGACCACATAGTACGTGAATTTTCTGCAGTTGGGGTGATAAAACTCATCACATAGTCACTAAAATTGATGTAGTCAATTTTGAGCCTCAGAGATTTTGTAACATTATTAATATTTTTGTTTGTTTATTTTGTGTGTCTGGAAGCTGAGGTAATAATACTTTAACAAAATCCATTCCAAGTTTCTGAGGAAGTTGTTACTTATAAAGCTTTCTTGGTAGCCTTCAGCTGCAGAGACCTGACTGCGGTTTGTTATCAATGAAATTTCAAGATTTTATTCCTGCTGCTTTTGTACAAGATAGTTCCTTCTAGTATGAAAAAAAATAAAAAAAGTATCATGTTTAGTAAAAATAATGGTCTTTTTCTGTTGTGAAATGTGTGTGAGTTCCTTCCTACAGAAGCCAGATATGAGGGGAGAAGGAAGGGAGGCTAGAGGAAATCCCACCATATACTGAGTATGACAGGACCAAGTACCTAGGAAGCAATCCTTGTCCCACCCCTCAGATGTAGCCATACTGAGCTCATTTATTTAATTAATTAATTGTTTTAGGGCATTTGCCTCATCAACTATCATATTTATTCAGTTATGATCACGAAGAGGCTAAGTCCTTCTTCTCTGTTATTTTCTGTAGCATCCAGAGTATCATTTTTCCTAATCCTGGGGTCAGTTCTGAATTGCTAGCTTCTACTTCAACTTTAAAATCATTCATTTTTTGGATAGGCAGTTTTTCTAAATTAATGAGGGGTATAACCAAATTGGAAGATAATTGCCTGTATATGATGGAAAAGTAAAAATGTAAGGAAGGTAGTTTAAATTTGGGTATAATAACTGATAAAACTTTTAAAAACAAAGATGGCTTTTTTTTCTCTTCATTAGAAGAGAAAGGTGGAGTAGAAACCTCAAGAATCTTTTGATTACTACCAGATTCAAATCTTATCATAACAATAATAAATCGTTATATTACTACAATCTTACCATACAAATTAACCACAAGTGATGCATTTTGGGGGTCAGAGCAGGTGTCCTCCAAAGGCCCCTTCCAACCTCAGTTGTTCAGTGGTTATGGATGCTCGTAGCTAAGTAATTTTCCTTTCATTCTACTGAAGATACTATTTTAGGCACTTATTTTCAAGTTAACTTTATATTCACTTCACTGTGTGTACTGTTTGATGTCAAAATTTAAACTTAGCTAATTTGATGAAAGTTTCTTGATATGTATCTTTTAAATAATATCTTAGCTCTTGTCAGCAGCCTACAGCCTCCCTAGCTTTTAAAAGAAAAGGATCTCTGTTTTTCTTTAGACTGATTTATATTGGTTGCTGTTTCCTTTAGTGTCAATTACCATTTGTCATCAATTCAGGTACCTGGAGATCTTTGGCTGAACCTGGAAGCTGAAGCTGGAAGCAAAACCCAACTCTTTAAAGTCTGTTTTTTTTCATACTGATGTGTTGAAAGTATGCTTCTTACTGAATTCATGTCCAATCTTCTTCTGAGGTTGCTTCTTTTCCTTTTCCTATTTTTTCTCTTAATAAAAAAGTGTTAGTGGAATCAAATTGCAATCAGTCTTTGTCTTTCTTTAAATTTGTGATTTGAAGCCCCAGTGTGTCCGGGCTGCTGTAGCTATGGCAGTATTGGATGCCTGTTGTTATATGTATGCTGTATTGGTACTTCTAAACCCTGTAATCTGTGGTTGAGCACGCTGGGGCTCTATACCAGTAGGTTGTTTTCTCTGTGTGCTTGCAGTGATGTGGCCACATTGGGCTCAAATCACTGTTATTTAGACAAGGTCTCACTGAAACATAAATGCTGAGTGTTCACAGCTAAAAATCATTGAAAACTTAAGCTCCAGAGAGAGCCATACAGCTTTACCAGAAATTTTAACCTCTCATTGCAAGTCAGGAGTTCAGTGAGGAGTTAGTCTGGACTTGGGGTTCCTGTGCTGAGGCATCTACCTTGTTTCCCTGCTTTGTGTGTGAGATCAGCTGGCACACACCACTCCCTTGGAAGTATAGCTGGTCCTCCACCCTTGTGCTAGTGCCAGGAGTGCTGTGAGAGTACTGCCTGCTTTTCATGTCCTTTGCACCAGTTCTGGACTCATGAACTTCACTGACTTCATTCAAGTCACCCACGTACAGCAGGGATTTGAGTGATGACCAGTGTGTCTGTTTCCTGTAGAGGAAGAAACACCTCCCTTGCTCTTAGTAAATAAGGAAACTCTTTGTGATTTTTTTTTTTTTTTTTCTGAGTAATTATAGAGCTGTCTGAGTAGACCTCATTGGGTAAGATCACTTGGACTGTCTCATATATGAAAAGTAAAGGCCCTCCATAAGCAGGAGTAACTGAAGGTAGTTGATGTAGTATAAAGAATACAGTCATTTTGTCTTGGCTTGTTTAAAGTGGTGACTGCCATAATTAATACATTTTTAAAGTAAGAAAGAATATGAAACAAAGGCATTCAATAAACTTTTTTTTTATAATTCCCCTAAATGTACTCTGCCATGTGAAAAATACTGCAAAATGTTGGTAAGCCTTTTTTCTTCCACAAAATCAAAATGAAATTGCTTTCCCTTTTTTCAACCTGGCACTTCTGCCAGATTTGTTATGTTGGGAACATGATGTGGTGTAAAAGGCATCTGTAACCTCAGGCTCTCAAGAAAAGGCACATGTTTTATACATTATTCTCTTCTCTTCGATGGATACCTTCTAGGAAACGTCTTTGTTAGTTGTTCTTTTTTCCAGTACAGAAATACTGCTTCAACATGTTCTGTGCTGAAATGTCAGCGTTGTGCTGTTGTGTAGGTGGTAGTATGTATTATACACAGTTTTCAAAACCTGAATAATCAGTGATGTGCATGACTTTGCCAGGGAAAACAAATGGCTGTGTCATTTTGATTTCGGTATATCAAGAAAATGTAACCTATAAAAGTTAATTAGCATTCTTCCAGAAGGGGGTTGTTTAACTAACATCTTTGTTTCCATGTTTTCAGTTTTGTCAGAAGTTGGAGGGGAGTGTTTATTCTCTTGCTAATATATACCCATAGATTTGCAGATTATTCTGTGGAGTTTTAGCTATCATGCATCTGTCCTTCACTTCAGTGAATGTCTGGGTTTTCCACTCACTAGAACAAGTGCTTAGATCCACTGAAAAATTGTATTATAGTTTTCATAATTTATTTTTTAATAGTGTTTATAAATAAAGTTCATTGAGCCTGTTGGATTTCCCATTATATGTTAAAATGAATTATTACCAAGGACTTTGACAGAAGAAATCCTGATGTTGTCATTGCAATCCTGACTGTCTACAGTCTCTAGTTGCTGCTGGAAGCTGCTGGGACTCCACCTCCCAAGGGACTGGGTTTTCTGATAGGCTAGGTTCTGCCCATTTAGTTTGGGTATTACTGACATTTGTCTATGTTGAATGCACAAAAGTTTCTTGTCTGAGCCAAAGCTGAAGTTTGAGCACCCATAATACTGAAATAAGTAAATCTCGTTTTATTTTTCTATGTAACTCTGCAATTCATTAGCCTTCACCCACCATTTCAGAAACTGTTAGAAGATATAGCTGTTTGCATGCCAGCATTACTTAACTGTGCTAAAGTAAGTTATAAAAATTAGAGAACAGGCTTTTCACTCACTAACTGCCTTGAAAACTTTACTAGACTGAGGCCTTCCCAAGGTTGAAAAAAGCAAAGATGAATAAAATTGCCCATTGATAGTAAAATTATATTGATAGCTTTACAAGTAAGCTAGTAATGGAGGTGAGGTTTGATTCTGGGTATTATTTCTGGGTGTTAATACTTACATAAAAGTATTTAAGAACAGGCAGTCAGTAGAGATGTCCAATTTTTATTTTTACATGCCCCATATGGAAAAGATAATCCTTAGAGGCCAGATTTTCAAGCCTCCTAAGCCTGATGAGATGTGATTGCTAGATACAGAATCCTTTATTCCTTTAATAAGTCAGAGACTTCAGTGTTTTAACTACACATGAAAATGCCTAGGCCTGGAAGGTTCTTGGAGATGGTTAAAAGGTGATAGGGAGCAAAGACTTGAAAGTTAGTGGAATTTACTAGTCACAGTGAGGGAACTGAACAAATGGTGGGCTCAGCAGCTGGGAGAGGGTCTCAGGACAAATCATTATAAATCCAAGGGTGTGTGAGGGCACATTCACTGTCCTGCTGTTTGAGGTGAGCTTTAGCATTTCACAAAGTGGTGCTCACACCAATGTGTCTTTGAACACACATGTTCCAAACCAGGACGCTGTCTTTCCTGGGAGCCAGCTCTTTTTGTTCCTCATCCTTTAAAATACCATGTTTGTAACCTGGGTTTATCGTTTCCTAGTCTTTGGTGGTTGCTATGTGTTCCTGCTATGTGTTAAGGCTCAATTTTAACACTTAAGACTTAACTGAGTTTTTACAAGCTTTTTCATCAAACTGCAAGGTAGTTAATTCTGTTCAGGAGTCTTGTTTTGTTATTGCTGGACTGGAAAACATTTCCTCTCCTAATCAGTCCCAGACGCTGCCTCTTTGGCTGCCCAGGATACTGCTGCAGCTGCTGCTGTGAGGATCCCACGTTGCGTCTGCAAGAAAGAGAGCCCGGGCTGTGTTGCCTTGGAAGTACGTAGTGTGTGTAGAGACTGCTCCAGATTATCATTTGCTACCACACAGCTAAACCTTATGTACTAAGCATGGTGGCCTCATCCATAATATCTCTTGGACAGGTTCTCTGGGCTGTGCCAGGACTTGCCAGAAGGTTAGCAGCGAAAAGAGTGCTCCTGGCATGCCAACACTTGCATAAGAGGGAAGACAAAGTGCAAGGGCCCTGCCCTACACACTACTTGTAAGTGTGTAGTTTCCTCTTAAAAGCATTGCCTTAAAGAGACTTTATTTCAAACACAAAAAAGCGATAAGGTGAATTTGTACAATGAACAACAGGAAGAAAACACCTTTTCTACTTTACAGACCTGGCAGTCGTCTTGCTGTAATAACCCTTTGCCTCTAGCCTTTGTAAGAGACTTCTGAGCTAAAGTCATATCGATGTCTAACAGCTGGACTTCAAGCCCCCCCCCCCCCCCCCCCCGCCAAGACTTACATGTATTACTAATATCTGTATTTAGAAGCTAATATGCTTTCTTACAAGTTCACTGTCTTCCTTCTTTTCATATTTTCCACTATTTCTCATACGCTTGTTCTTTGCCATTATCCTGAGTCCTACCAACCACATTACCATGTGTTGAATTTTTCCTTGTGAGGGCTCAAATTGTCCTTATGCATTTGCAATAAAAAAAAATGCCTACAAATTCATGGGACGAGAGAGTTTGTTACAGAATACTCTCAAATGAAAAATAGAATAGCTGTTAGAAGTAAAGGGTAGGAAATACCATCTTTACAGCAAGACTGTGTATTTTCTCTTGTGTCCATAGGTTATCCCTTTCTGTTCTTAGTTTTTATTAGTTAATGTTGCCTTGGGTTCTTTACTGACCCAAGTTGCATAGTTTTCCAAGCTTTGATACTTCAGCTTCAAGACCACATCAGTTTTCTTGAAGAGTTTTAAATCTATTTCACATTTTATCTTTGTAATTTTTTCCTCCCCATTTATAATTGCTAGTTTTTCAGCCTTCAGCTTTATTTCACCTATGTGTTCCAGAGTTCAGCATAGTTACTCTGTCTTCAGCAGGGTATCTCCAGTGCTCATGAAGGCTGGAAACTCTAGTGCTGTTGTGTGGCTGTCTGCCTGAAACCCAAAGACAAGCCCCTCATCGCAAAATAATGTTATTTCACATACTGAATAGATGCAAGAAGATGAGTGTATCCCTAAAGTATGAGAAAAGCTTTATTAATGAAGTACAATTTTCTTCTTATTACCCCTTTTTCCCCAAACTCCTCAAGTACAGAATTGTAGCTATGGTTATGAAAAGACAGAGACACTGAGAAGTCGTATAGCTTTGTTGGAACATGGGGTCTGCAAACCATAAGCACTCACCCCTCCATGCTTCTGAAGCAGAATGCAGCACAAAGAGCTGAGGCTTGGGGAGCCCTGCCGAGCACAAAGCAAGCACAGACACAACCTTCAGGAGATCTCCGATAATTCGACATCTGCCCGGCTGATTGCCAGAGCCTGTTCTGAGCACCACATACCTTTAGTTTGCACTACCCTGCAGCCTCATTCATCTGAAACAGCTGGAGTAAGTGCGTCAGCAGTTCATTCAAATGAGTTTTACTATGGATCCTGCTTTATTTTGATGTGTCATTTAACCATCTATTTCAAGTTCTCATGAACTTTAAACTGTAATGTGAGAATACTCAGATCACTAACAGCTTATTTTTCCCTGCTGCCTTTGTACTGTACTAATGCCAGATACACTGCAATGTGAATAATACCATAAGCAGAAGCATACTTGGCAATTTCAGATCTTAAATGATGTAGAGATTTGCTGCAGAGGAGAGTGAAAGACTATTCCTGAGCTCCAGAACTGGTTGATGTTTTGCCACCAAGAGTGGTGAGACCATAAGGAAGGGTGAGGAAAAAGCCAGTGCCAGGACAAGCAGGAGGAGAGAGCAGTGTAGCCTATGAAGTGGGCTAGTACCAATTACTTTTGGCCATGGACAGGTTAATAAGGATTTGAACAGTAGCAAAGTTGAAAAATACTGTGTCATATGCACAAGCATCTCATGGAGGTGAAGTAGACTTCTGTGTCTCAACCTGTGAGAAGGAAGAGGACCTGCAGGTAGGAGAAAAGTGGACGCTTCGGTTTTTAGGGTCAGGCTTCCTACAGGCTTGGGGTTATCTGAAATTACATTGGAAAAAGCCACAAAACAGACAAATGTTTGTGTGGTGAAGGCATAGAGAATGGACAGGAAGATGTTGTCGAGGGCTTCGGAAGATTTGTGCTCAGTTTAGTATCCTGTTCATAAAATGGTGAATTATGAAGGGAAAAAGTGCAGTAGCAGATGACTAAGAGGGGTCATGCAGGTTTTGTTGCTTTTGTATTCATATAGAATATATTTAAACTTTCTGTTTCCCTAGACTCGTTTTCACGTTCTGGTTTATCATCATGTCAGGAAATAAGAGCTCATGTAGATCTTGCTGTATTTGAGGTTTCACCAAGAACTATCAAGAAGGTTTCAGAGGGGAAAAAAAATAATAAGATTTCCAATAAAATGTTGAAGGCTTTCCTGGGCTAAATATTCCTTCTTCCTAGTTAGCGAGCTCACCTCAAAATCAAAATCACATTTCCTTTGCCAAATAGAAAACAGTTATGACCTCTACATAGGTATATACAAATATTCAGTACAGTATTCGTGTAATTCATAATGTCATTTTACCTTAAATAATGATGGAAAACAGAGACGATATATTTGTATATTAATGCCAAATTACATAAGCTTCCCTTTAAAAAGTTTTCTTGGAAAAAAACAGCAGCCTTCATCCCCTCTGGTACAGAAAGAAATGGAGCTATTACTCTATATAAAAATTATAAGTGACTGTGGAATATGTCTATATATCTGAAATAACTGCAAGGAATTAATTCCAAGAGAAAGGGTTAATATGTCATTATTACAATAATTACAAGTCTTGGAAAAAGAAGCATTACTAAGTGAGAAAATAAGTGTTGTATTCAGTTCAAGCTCTCTTTGAGGGGTTGCATTTATTTTTTTGAAACTATTCTACACTTTACTTTCGTAGTTTTTGCTTCTGTTTTCTAGCATGAAGACAAAAAACATACCTTCCACAATGATCCCATACTGTAATACAAATTACAGAAATGTGCAATAGTGTCTTTATACTTCTATAGAAGTGTAACATTTATTTTTATCTACCTATATATATAATATTTAAAACTAGTCCTTTCTCTCTTGTCAGTGTGCTGTGCCATATGGTGCCGAGCAACATGCCAGATGATAAAAATATTCCTAGAACATATGATATCATCAGTCAATTCAAGAGGGGTGAAACTTCTTGACCAAAGCATTTGTGGCTTTGATACATTTTCATAGGTGTAAACTGTATATTTTGAAATGATGAAGTATGTCCAAGAGGTCTCCTCTTTATGCAAATTCTAAAATACATGCTTAGAGTATTTTGTTTGTTAATAAGGTTGAAAGGAAAGAAATTTTAACAAAGGAATTCATGGCAAAGTAGCATGTTCTTTTCATAGCAAAAAAAAAAAAAAAAAAAAAAAAAATGATTCACCTTCTTCCTTTCAATAGATATTGCTGATAGCAGCTCTGATGTTGGATCTATGCCATGAGGAATGGCATTTCTCCATCTCTCTTTTCCACTTGTGGAGAAGACGGAATATAATGCTTGGTCAGAGGATGTTCATATTTAGTGCAGACAGCTATCTGTGCATGATGGGGAAAAGACTGTGTGCGCTCTCTCTCACTCTCTACCTCAAGAAAAAAAATGACAGTAATAAGTATTATGATTTCCATCAGAGTTTTCATTAATCTGTGGTGTTAATGCTGGTTTTTTTGTACTTTATTTCGAGCTTTTTTCTTGTTTCAGTCTGTTTGCACGAAACACCAAAAAATCCTGGCGTGTTTTGTAATTGGCAGAGTGAGTAGTGGTTGAGAAGCCTGCACTGGACAAACTGGGGTGCTTCTTTTGGAAATAACACAAGGATGTTACAAAGCAACTAGAAGAGAGGCATTAAAAGCTGTAGGGGCAATGCTGCAAGAAAAGTGGCCTTTGCAGGGTGTTAGCAATATGCATTGCAATAACAAACTTGAATGTTGCAAGTGCCTTAGCTGTGCCATTTTAGTTCTTTGTTCACGTTTATCTTTGTCATAGGAAACATATTAAGGATAAATAAAAAAACTCCGTCTATGAGTTGGGACCTAAAAATTGTGCTAGTTAAGTTACCAGGATCAGCTCCATGGCACTGGACTCTATTCCTGCTTAGTGTATTTCCTTACAATGTCTGTGTTTTTAGCTGATAACCTCAATAGCATCAGGTCTGGCATTCCTGAGCTGATGTTTTTTTTAGGCACTCATTAAAAGTTTAAGTGTATATGGCAGCATTTTCATTCTGTAGCTATTGTTGACAGATTTTGAGTTCCTAGTCATTATCACTTCCCCTCCTATCAAATACTATTAGGGATCTGATCTATTTGTTTGTATTTAAAAAGTGCCTTGTAGGAATTCTTGAATAGCGCATCAGAGAGACCTCAGTTATATAAAGCATGGTTTAAAAGGTAGTGTGTAGTCTGATTGTTATAAACTGATTATTGGAATAAATTTATTAAGTGGGCCTGAATGAAAAGTGGCATTTGGAAGTGTGGTTGTGTATTGGATTTACATGGCAAGGTTTTGGTTAGCAGGGGACTGCAGAAGCATCCAGAAGCTGCCCCATGTCAGATAAGGGCCAGTTTCAGCTGGCTTCAGAGGGACCTGCTGCTGGCCAGAACCGAGCTAGTAAGTGATGTTGTTTACACCTCTGGGAGGGCAGATTTAAGAAAGGAGAAAAAACTGCTGCACAACAGCAGCTGGGAGAAGGAGGAGTGAGAAGCAGCCCTGCAGCCCCCCAAGTCAGTGCAGAAGGAGGGCAGGAGGTGCTCCAGGCAGGCAGCAGCAGTTCCCCTGCAGCCTGTGGAAAGGCCCCTGGTGGAGCAGGCTGTCCCCCTGCAGCCCATGGGTCCCACATAGAGCAGATCTCCACACTGCAGCCCGTGGAGGAGCCCCTGATGGAGCAGGTGGATGTGGTGGGAGCTTCTGCTCTTGAGGGACCCGTTGTGTCCATTTCTGAAAGATGGACCCCGTAGTACAGACCCAGATTTGGAGCAGTTCTTGAGGAGCTGCTGCCTGTGGGCAGCCCCCACAGGCTCAGTTCAGGAAGGACGGCATCCTGTGGGAGGGACCCCACGTGGAACAGGGGCAGAGAGTGTGACCGTGAGGGAGCAGTGGAGATGAAGCATCAGGGACTGACCGCAGCCACCATTCCCTGTGCCTCTTGGGGGGAGGATGTAGAACAGGGTGGATGGGGGTGGTGGAGGTGGTTTTGGTTTGTTTTTAGTTTCTCATTTCTCTAGCTTGTTAGTAATAGGCAATAAATTGGATTAACTTCCCTACACTGAGTCTGTTTTACCTGTGATGATAACTGGTGAGTGATCTCCTCGTCCTTATCTCAAACTTTGATCCCTTTGTATCAATATTTTCTCACCCTTTCCCTTTGAGGACGGGTTGTGGTGGAGTTCAGCTGCCCAGCTGAGTAAAAACACTGCAAGTTAAAAATCATTTTTGCATATTGCTTGGGCTGAAATCTTTGAAGTTACAGTCCTGCTAGTTCTCCAGTCATGCTTTAGGTTCCCAAATTGATATGATGTGTTGTTATAACTAAAAACATGAAAAATCTTTTTTTGTTTGTTTGTTTTTGTACAGTGGGAAGAGGAAAAAAGGGATGCAAAGTGAAAATTATAAAACAGTGAAGAAAGTGTAAATATTGTCATATATTGGTGTCTGTACTCCAGCATGGATGCTGTTGATGTAATGGAAAAAAAATAGTCCTAGCTTCTAATTTATACTTTTTACCCTTTACTTGTGAGAATTCTCTTTCATATTTAATGGTCCTCCATAACACTCTTTTTCAACCCATGAACCCATCAGTATTTTGTTTCTACAGGTAATACACTTACAAATGTTTTTGCAATACAATATCCTCATCAGAGGGCAGATTTGTTATCATACCCCTCTGATTTTTCCTTTGAAACTCAACTGTGTGTATCATTTACTGCTTTTATGGTGACTGGTTTGGAGAGAAGTGCTTTGCTCAGTGATTAAACTCTTAACCACTTGAGTGTCTCCAGAGGAACATCGCACCATAGACATCTTAAGAACTCTTGCACTGTATGTTTGTTTGAGTTTTGTATGTTTAATGCAGCACTAAATGGGGTTAAGAACCCATTAGGTTATATCACTTTTTAGGATTTTGGGTTCTCTTCTGGAGTGTTGTATTCACCATGCTTGCATTATCCCCTTAACTGTCAGTCACTGCTGATCTCTCCTCAATGAGCCTTGCTTGTGCTCGTCATTTGTGAAACTGGATGTGCTTTTCTATGCAGATGTTTGATAATATAATATTGATTCAGATTTTGAAAATGATTCTGTTGTCACCTATAGACACCTGCCCTACAAATTGAGAATTATAATAAAAATGGAAGATGAGGGCATTTTGCTTAAAGAAAATACATTGGTTCTGGCTGGTCCATTGGTGTGTTAGGTTTAGTCAGCAATGGCTGAGTAAGGCTAAAAGGAAGACCAAAAACCATGTAATTGATAGATAGTCTGTTTTTTCTTCTCTTGTTGAAGTGCTGGAGGCTCTTGTGATGGATTCCATGCCCTGCCAGTAGCACACGCTGTTTAGTAGTGAGTTCCTTCCACTGAATCTTGTCTGAGATTCTAAGCCCCAGCGATCAGATCCACAGGTCCTGTCTATCCTTATGGTTCAAGTATGGATTAGGGGCTTGTCCTTCACTTGAACCTTCTGAGTATCATTGCTGAGATGTTTTAAGCCAAGGTGATCAAAGGGCTGTGAAGAGGTCAGAGACAAAATCGTTGCAAAATTGTGTTGCAAAGACCTTTCAGGAAGGCAAAAGTAGCTGTCTATATTTCAACACAAAAGGCCTCAAAGTGATTTCTTAATGAGGTTCTGGTACCTACAGATATTCTTTATCACTAACTGTAGGCTGAACTAGGCTAATGTGTCAGTGCAAAAGACCTGGATGTGATTAAAGGCTGAAATGACCTCTGTGGATAAGACCTGTACCTCATCTACTTCAAGAAAGAATAGAGCAGTACTTAGTAATGTTATACAGTATCTTTCACCCTCTTTCTGAGGATCTTGTCATGACAGTAATTTGGAGCGTTACTGTCCATAACTTACTGATAAGGGAATTGAGGCATGGATACAGGTTTTAAAGATGCCATTGAACAGAGTTCATGGGTTCTGCACTGACATTGGACTGGGCTGTGCAGCCAGAGTTGGATGCCACAGGAGCTGTGATCCTGTGTCAAGGGCATATCCCGTACATTGTATCATATAATGGGCACTGGACACCTCAGCTGAACATTTATTAATTTGCTGTCTTAATATTGTAACCTGCAGACCATCTCAATTAATTTGCAATCAAGAAGAAACAACTCAGTGGGAACAGAAATGCTATCTAAACAACGAGGAGCTAACGAGGCCGTGTGATGCTCTGCACAGCTATGTGGCAGTAACCTGCATGTAAAGCTTCACAGCAGGTGAATTACAGCACACACAACGCTCTGTAGTCTCAGCTAGGCTGCTTTTGTGCTGGAGCTTGCTTGTTTGAAATGTTGCCTATCTAAAGAAAGCAAATCAGACAGTTTGTTATTGTATTATTATTTTTTAATATTTATTAAGCAGTCCATAGACTGTATTAACCTTATCTGACCACATTGTAAATGTTTTCAGTAAACTCTACTAAGCATGACAAACAACTAGAGGAGCCAAAGCTTAGAAGTTATAAGCAACGTTGAAAGGGTAGGCTGAATTTGTAGGCTCTTATAACCTTAATTATTCATTCTGATAGGAGATCACATTTTCAAAAGGTAAAGAAACACTTAGAAGCACAAATATATGCTGCTTGTATGGATTAGAGCAGTTGGCTCACTACACCAGCAAAAGCACATTTCAGCACCTAATTACCCCTTCTGAAGTGTAG
Source organism: Aythya fuligula (assembly GCF_009819795.1). NCBI lineage: Eukaryota > Metazoa > Chordata > Aves > Anseriformes > Anatidae > Aythya > Aythya fuligula. The sequence goes on along the minus strand of NC_045560.1, from coordinate 123,095,276 downwards.
TTATGCAATGTATCCACCCACTTGCTATAAACCTGAATGAAGATATAAGCTGCATATAGGTTGTTTACATTGCAAATCTCTGCCTCTTTTAGAATATCCAACCTCTACTCACTTCGTATGAGCAGCTCACAGGGTTTTAAGAATTCATCTTAACAGAAAGCAGATGGTTTCAGAAAGCTGAAATGAAGAAGGAGAAGGAAGAAATTCAAGATTAGAACTAAAACGTGTAACATTAAGTGAAAGTTACCATGATCGATTTTTCTTTTTAAAGATGGGGTATTACAACAATTAGCCTTGTGTCCTGCCATGCAGGAAAAAGAAAAGCGCACGAGATATTTTTGAAACGATAACTTTGTTTTTTATCTGGATAGTGCTCAACAACAAATTGCAGAGCACAGATTAGCACTCCTTCTCTAATCATATCTGTCTGTTTAGGAGACAGTGTATGTTGTCAATACCTAACTATTCCCTGAGACCACGCTCCTCTCTGCTTGTAAAAACCCACGCTTCCTCACTCTGCATGACCCCAAGGAGCTCTCGTCTCAGTACTGAGGTTCAAGAAGGCATCATCTGCTAAGCAAGGGAACGTTCACTTCTCCAGCATCAGCAGGAGAGCTGTGTCCCATTCTGTTCAGCCACTGCCTCCAAAGATACATCCTGTCTGACCAAGGGCCTGTGGATTAGGGGAACCCTAAAGGACGCGTAACTGTCCTACTGCAAAAATCAACAGCCTGCTTTAAATTAGCAGGAAGAGTAATTTCCTCTTGCAGTACCAATATTTCATTATTAAAATGAGAGGACAGAATTTAAATATACCATAACACTTCCAATACTGTGTCGTATTTCTTGGAGGACTGTGTTTTGCTATGTTTATTTGCCTCAGGGGTAACACTTTTTTATGTATATTGTGAGGCTCAATAGTCTGGCAGAGGCAGCATTTAGAACTGCTTTTCTTGATACTGTGCATCTGTCTCTGTTGTGATGGTATCTATAGCAAAGTTTATAGAAAAGAAAGAGATAGCAAAGATGTCTCTGGACTCTGATTTTCAGTGTTGCTGTAGTTAGGTTTTCCAAAAGGCTGTGATTAACTTTAGTGGAAGATAACAGGGTAACCCTTTTTGCCCGTGACTAATTTGTAATGGAAGAATGATGAAAATTTCCCTAAGCAATTTATCTGTAAATACTGGGATTAATTACTGCCTGTTGTCTCCACATGGATAAGTAATTCTTTGGTTATGTGTGAGAAGGATTGTGTGGGCTCTACTAATGATCAGTATTTGGTCAAAATAACCTTTTATGATATTTGAAACTTCTGTTCAGTCAGTCCCACTACAGTAACTGGAGGCAATGAATATGAATTGTCCCTATGTAATAATTCCACCAAATCACTGCTGTCATTACAGTATCTTTTTATATACTGGAAGTTCATCTTTAAACAGGTGATGTAAGTGTGGTTGGTATATCTTCTCCTTTCCACCTTCCTCTCTACAGGGACTGGATTCCAGGGACCAAGTGCTGGTGGCATTTCTGCCTGTGCTGTGTGGAGTTCCAGAGCAAGCCCTGGGTTCATTGTTCCTAAATCTGTTCCTTATTCCTAAATCTATTCCTTCCATATTCCTAATCCTTATTCTTGAGTGCCCACATGGAAAACTGACTGGGAATAACTGTTCTGTTCACAATTTATAGTGTAACTTACTCATATTGACTGTGCCCAGCCCGGTTTTGAAAGCTGTTGAAAACAGCAGCAGTCAGTACTACTAGCTTGTGCTGGAGGCAGTACTGATCCTACCTGATCCAAAAGGAATGGTGGTAAGGTCATTATGTGGAATGCCACTCATCCCCAGAGTCCACGGGTAAAATCATCCTTGGTCTGAACTCTTCCTGCTTGTGCTTTGAAGCAGCATGTGTCCTTGGATCTGCCAGGAGAGGGACAGTTTCTTTGTTCCTGTCATTCCTTGATGTAGGTTACATTTGCTTGTGGTTAGCATAAATATTAACACCTAAGTGGCAGAGCACATTCCTTCAGGTTCATCTGACTGCATGTACGTTTGGGAGCAGGGAGCAATTCTAAAGCACAATTCATCTCATTTTGTGTAAATCTAAAACAGATTAGACAAATTGGAGCTTATCGGGGGATGGCTAGTCCAGATGTCAAACCAGAGACCAGCACCCCATAAGACAAGAGGAATGAAAGAGGAACCTGTTCTCACTCTTCAAAACTCGTCGTTCTGATATCATACGTGCACAGTGTTTCACACTAGATTAAAAATATTCTGGAATTTTTTAATGCAATTTTTTATTTTTCTAAACTCTTCTGGGGATTAAACTTATTCTGTTTATATCCAAAGTACAATTACTTCTTGATTTGTAACAGCTGCCACAAAGGAATCTTTCATATTAAGAATTGTGGGTGGGCAGACATATTTTCAACTCTGAGCTACTCCATTTTCTCTCCCTGATTTTCTCAGGAGACAGTAAATCAAATAAAAAAAGAAGAAGAAAAAAGATTTGGATACATATGACACATTATGCAAACCAACAAACTTTACACTTTCTGGGGGGATGCAACAAGTACATGAAGACTAGAAATCTGTTTGGGAGACATGAAGTTGTGAGACAGTTAATGAGGAAAATAATTAAATTTAAAATTTGATTAAAAAAAATCTGGTGCAAATATTGGAGAAAAAAAGAGTTTCTTAGATGGTCAGTAGAGGGCAGGCATATTTTATTTCTGAAGAACCTTTGCCCGCTACTGTGTGCAAAGAATATTTGTTCTATCTTCAGATTTGAGGAGTGTAAGTCTACTTTGTCATATTACAGTGATATAAATCAGTGGTTATAATTTAAAAAGACATTGTCAACCCCTTTGAGGAGCTAAATGTCCATTTTAAAGCAATTGGAGGATATGAGTTATGACTACAGGCATTTAATTTCTGTGTTTGGATTGTAAAAACCATGGCATAAAAAACCTGAAATATTGCTGGTACTGAGTACTAGAGAAGAATCATTTCTCTGCTGAATTCTGTAAAATGCAGTAGTTCTTTCTGATGTGAACTACTATATCACTAATGGGGTGGAAACACACTCTTGAAAGTCATGATTGTTTAAATCTTAAGCTCAGTAACAGAGATTCTTCTTGAAGATCTGACTATCCAAGCGACTTTAAACCTAAAGGAGCAATGCCTCTTTTAATTTCTACCTGCCTTCCTCTGTAATTGAAACAGTGTTTGTATTTCAGCCAGACAGAATACCTAACAGATTCTGAATACAGGATAAAATCAGTGTCATATCTGATTAACTCAACAGGAGAAAATAAAGTGGATTTAAAGAAGCATTTATTCTGAATGAGCCCAAATGTGTTTTAGTACTGAAACAAAATGTAGATGGTGTCTTTGCAAGAAACCAATCAATATAAACACATTTCTAACACTGTTATGGTACACAACTTTTAAACTCTTGTAATGGGATTTGTTCTTGAAGAGAATGAGCAATGAAAACATATATGCTGATCCTATAAAAACTGGACATTTTTGTTTAGATTAACTTCTGTGTGCATGTACACATATACAAGCTCTGCATGTGTGCTCAAAATTACTACAGTGAAGCTACACATGTAAATCATAGTAACGTGAGGAAAGGGTTATGTCAGCTACCGTTTCTTTCTGTGACTTGACAGTTTCATTTTTTTCTGGCAAGATGTTCACATAGACACCTCTAATTAGGATCAAAAATGTTTTGAAGTTTTTTTCCGAAAATATGCAGTTCTTGTTCACTTCGTCTTCACTTTATGTATAAAGAGAATGTTTTTGTTGCATTTCACAATAATTTCAGCTAGTGGAGGAAGTGAATGCTCTGAAAATTGTTGGCCCTCAACTCCAACATCATAGACTTCTTGATTTGGGAACCCCATTCCCTTCATTACTCTCATGGTTTAGAGGTGAGTGAGGTATAGAGGGCCTCGAATGGTACTTGTGGGTGAACATAAAACTAGTTTGTATGATTACTTTAATTCTTTTTAAATTGATGTGGCCTTGCAAGCAAGGAGATGAATTTTTATGCTACCCATACCTTCCAGATGGTCTCTGGGATTAGTTTCAAGTTTTTGTTCTAGAAATTAATGGAGGTCCATATTTTCCTGCAATCCAGATAGATACTTAGAGGATGAATCTCTATAAGAAATGAAAGCTGATTGAAGAGACGCAAATGTTAGAACCTTCAAATGATTTCAATCAAAATTGGACTTGCTATCATGCGGGTACATGTTACTAAATTAACTGCAATTTTATCTACTTGTATCTTTGTTGTAGTCATCTAGGCAGATGGAAAAACTGTCCATATGCGGCCTATATCATAGGCAAAATTTACAGGATACACTTATTCTAATTTTGTGCTTAACCCCTGAATGATTTAGTGTTAAGTTTTCTTTGAAGTGTTCAGTGCAAAAAAAAATGGGAAATTAGGTGACTTGATTTCATAGGACTTACACGGATAGAAAATCAAAAACGTTATATTGTTCTGTTGTGATGATGCCACTGCAGCAAAGTGTTTTTAGCCTTAAGGATCTTAAGAAAAAAATATGTAAAAAATATTTCTGTAGTTAATACCCTCATCAAGCCAGAAAATACCTTTGAAAGTTTTAATGCATAAGCATTCAGAAAGGACTTTCTCATTTAAAATCTCTGCTTTTGACTTGAGATAGTCAAACTGCTGTAGTGTAAATTTTAAGATTACTTGCACTGACAACATCAACTTGAAACCTAGTCATTTCATAAAAAAGAGCTAGTGGTTTCAGGAAATATTCCTATTTCTATGTTATCTTGCCAGTTTCTGTTATTCCACAGTTATATTTTCCTCTTTAATGACATCTATCTCTCTCCTGTGTTGGACTGCGAGGTACTCACAAAAGAAGGGGAAAATACATTTATGCAGAGTAACAATGAAACAGACTTTAAACAAAATAATATTTTTTACACAAATTATTTTGTGAGTTATTTACACAAATTCTATTTTCATGAAGCAAACAGAAATTAGAGAATCTCACTGCATTATTAGTATTAGTATTGTTTGTCGGAGCAGGCCTATTTATTGTTATATTTGTGCTTAGCATGATAAAAGCTGGTAATAATTTCTCCTTTGAGAACATGAGTCTTCAAAACAAGACAGACAGCTATAGAGAAAACAGAGATGCACCGGAATGGCATGCGCAGTAGTATGATAAAGATTTTTGTCTGGTCGTTTTCTAACAAGATATTCCTGAATGTCTTCAATGCCACCTAAAATATCAGAACTGCTGTTTTAGCTTATCCATTTGTGTAAGACTTAAGACCTTGATGCAGGTAGGCTGCAGTGCAGCATACATTAGCCACCTATCACAGCCTCTGTAGAAACCGTGTATGGATCACCTAGGGTCTCATCTCATCTACCTTAAGCTGAGGAAGAGCTGGCGACAGTCAAGCATGAGATGTCTTTCCCTAGTAAGTAAGTTTGTCTCTAGAAGTGCTGAAATGGCTACTTCCATGGCTTTTCTTGTGCTGTTTCTCTTTGAAACCTCCATGAGGCAAAGGATGGTTTGTGCTGGATGGAATCTGCATCATGGGAAGCTGAATGGAGGTGACCCAGATGTGACCACAGGATGATGTTCAACACCTGGTTGAATACCTGTGTAAATGTCTCTACGGTTAAGAAGATTTGGAAGTGAACTAAGAAATAGGAAAGATGTAGTAAGTCCCCCCAAAATTGCATGACAGGATGAGAGATGAATCTGTGGAGAGGATGAATCTGCTGGAGATCAAGATGATTAAAGAGAAGTAAAAGGAAGCCTGAGAAAAGGGATACAAGGAAGGAAGAAAAAAAAGAAAAAGAAAAAAAAAACAAAAACACTCTTGATAATCAAGTCTCTTGCATAAACACTGCTGCCTGAGGCAGGGCTCATTTGAACAGTGCCAAAGTAAAAAGAACCAGGAAGGCTGACCAGGGAAAAATTAAACTGGAAGGAAAGAGAGGGAAAGAGCTTTCTTTTCCTTTCTCTTCCTTTTCTTCTTCTTTTTATTTTCTTTCGTCTTCTTCTTTGAAAACAGAATGCTCCCAGATTGTTGGTGTTTTGTTTTGTTTGTTTGTTTGTTTCTAAGAATCTCCCAATTTCCCAGCTTCTCATTCTGCACACAGAGGTGTGACTTATAACTTTCCCATAGTATTTATTTTTGTTGTTGCAATACCACCCAAAGTTTCAAACAAATTCAAGACCTTTCTGGGAGAGAGGCTGTGAAAACAACAAAGATGATAATTTTTGTGTCCTGAAGTCTCATGCAATGCCCATTATACAACCAGTGTGAGGACTCTTTTTATTGTAAATGAGTAGATAACATTTTAAATGTACTAGAAAACTAAGTGTATGTGCGTATACTGCAGTAACGTGTCAAAGCCAGCTCTGAACATCTGAACAGCAGAAGTCTGAAGTACTTCATTGCAGGACACAAGACTGAAGTCCCAGACTCATTGTAGAAGATGAGGGTAGAGTTTTACCCCTGCAGCTTCAGGAACAGGAATTGGTCCAGGTGTGTCTAAATGGTTCCTGCATTGTAACAATGTGGTGCAGCTACAGTGGTTTTCTGCAAAATGGTCCTAACATAGAAAGTGTCTGGGTTTGTTTGTTGGGCTTAAAGCATAAAGTATGTTTAATGTAAACAGAAGAAGCCTGGCAGGGCTGAAGAAGGCCAGACATGGGGCTTGTCATCAGTTCTCTGGGTGTTCCTTTTTCCAGTTGCCAAATCCAGTTTGGCCCTCGTTTGATCCTCCAGAGAGATGTTAGAATAACACATAAGCACCTAGACAATAATAAGGTGATAAAAAACAGCCAGAATGAATTTATCATGAACAAATTGTGTCAAACCAATCTCATTTCCTTCTTTGACAGGGTAACTGGCCTAGTGGATAACACAGAAGTAGGAGATGTGATGTATCTTGACTTAACTGAGGCTTTTGACACTGTCCAACATGACATTCTTATAAGCAAGCTTGAAAAATATGGCCTAGATGAAATCGCCATAAGTGGCTGCAAAACAGCTGAAAAAAATGTTCTCCAAGAGAAGTTATCAGTGGTTCTCTTTCCAACTGCAGGGGCAGCCCATGTGGCAACACTCATCCGTCTTTTCCAGGGGAAGTTCTGTTCTCTAGGCCATCATTCAAATGTTAATGAGAAAATACACGTTATTTCTTTTTACAGAGACAACTGCAGGGGGAGAGGAGGTTTGCAGCACTTTGGAGGAAAGAACCAGTTCAGAAAGATCTATATAAATTAAGAAGCCACAATAAAAGTCAAGAAGGTGAAATTTGGTAAAGAAGTGCAAAATACTGCCCATGTAAAAAAATATGATAATGCACAAAGGCAAAATGCAGAAGTAATTGGGAAGCAGAAAAGTGTCTGGGGTTTTAGGAGCTCACAAGTGAAATATAACTCACAAAGGACATGCTATTGCAAATAAAGCACCTCTTTTTTCGGGATTCTTTAACAGGAGTGTCATGTGTAAGACATGGGAAGTAATTATTTTGCACCATATGGTGCTGGTGAGGCCTCAGCTGGAGTATTGAATCCAGTTTTGGGGACTGCATAGAAAGAAAGATGTAGATAAATTGGAGAGTTTCCAAAAGAAATCATGAGGAAATGAAGATTTTTAAAAGCATGATTTAAAAGGAAAGGTTGAAGGAGTTAGATTTGCCTAGAATATTTATTCCCCTTACCCGTTCTGTGTGGCAGAAGGGCCTAGACAGTCTCCTGAGGTCTCTCCTAGTCTTGTGCTTTCATAGCTCAACCTGTAATACCGGCTATCTGACTAGCTTATATTCATCTAAGTCACAATTTGTTGATGTCATAGCAGAGACATCTTTAGAGATGTCATAGCAGAGGCATCAGAAAAGATTTGAAAGAGCAAGCAGATACTTAGAGTGACTTAAAAGGATCTCTGTGTGTCAGTATTGCAATAAGGAAAGTGATTTTATAGGGCAAATAAAGAAAACAGTGTTCAAAACTGACATCATTAGTGTGGAGGAAAAACACGATATATGATGATGATTTTTGTTTGGCAACATGGATTTTAGTATCATCATTTCGACAGGTTGGTACCATCATTCAGCAGTCTCAGGTCTCCTTCTGTAAAGTTTTCATCAATGCAGATTTCTGATTTGACCCAGAATATTATTTTAATGAGCTGAAATGCAGTAGAGCGAGAAAGTAAAAAACAAAATTTAGAAGGAAAATACTCCACATGTATAGTATTTGGTCATATTTTTCTTTTTTTCCTTTTCATGTTTATTTTCAATTCCACGAATAGATCTTCTGAATTGTAGCTCTTAGATATTAAGGCATTGGCAAAAATAGTTTCTGGCTCTTGCTCTCTATTTTTCTGCTTTTCCTTTGAACTGTATGGCATATATGTACATATACCTATCACAAAAAAATTAGGTATTTACAGGAAGCAGCCCCAGGTTTGGCCCTGAAAGGCAGAATTACAGTACTATAATAATACTACAGTACTATTGTAACTGCAGAGTGGCTCAGCTCAGTGGACTAATGCAGTGCCATTTAGAGCATTTGTCTTTGCTGTGGAAAGTTCATATGTCAGCTGACAAAATATTAATAGATCAGTAGGTAATGAATCTTCCTAAGCTGCTAAGCAAGGAATGATAAATATAACTCCTTTTTTTTCCTAGAAGCCAAATCTTCCTATCCTGCCTCAGGAAGAGTTAGACCTTCCAAGGTGGCTTGAGGGAGTTAAGCTTCCCCAAAGTTGTAGGGATTTGTGGAGCAAGTGAAAACAGTCTTGCATCCTGTGAATGATAACAGGGGGCCAAGATGGTACAGAACAATCCCTGGGTCAGGCTGTGTAGCCTGTGGAGCTGAGGAGCCATGGTCATGGCTATGTTTCATCCTGTCCTTGGTGCCGATCCAGACCATGGTGCTGAGCAGTGGCATTTGGAGGGGCAGGACAGTCACTCAAGAAGACCCTTGACCTGTTGTGTGGAGAACTGCAGCTTTTGGGGTGCTAATGTCTGTGACTGGAGTGGAAATGGTGTGACTGTCTATAGGTACTACAGGATCTGTCCATAGGTACTACAGGATCTGTATTACTGCACATCCTGTGCCTTTCCTAATGCACTGCCGCAAAACATTTGTGCTCGTCTGTGGAAGAAGCAAGCACAAAAATCTCTTTCTCTCAGATAAACACACACACACACACAATAGCAGGGCCTGGTTTAATCTGTAGCAAAACCCAGGCGGCTCAAAGTTAAACTTGCCATTGAATTACTAATTTATTGCTTTTGTTTGTGGGTATTGCGGTATATGGGGTGTGTGAGATTACCCGCTGACTGTCATTTCTCACAGTAATGTGGATACCCCATAGCAGGAATTAAGAACGAAGCTTCTTTTAGCATCTGCACTTCAAAATGCTATAGGACACAAAAAAGTTGTTTTGTGTGCGTGTGAGGGGAGCTGTGTGTGGGTGTGAATTAATAGAATTTTTAAACGTATTTTTAATTTTTATCTTCCAGCAATGCTCCATTATCAGATAGATGATAAAATGTCTTGAATAGTTGACTCTGGGGCTTTCACTAAACTGCCCATGAATGCTGAAACCATCTGTTTTTCTGGACGTTTGTCAGGGTGAGTGTGGCAGAGGCAGCTGTTTGAAAAGGGACGCTTTGGATGATGAACCAGCCCATTGTTTCTGAGCGATTCGCTCGCATTCAGAGGCTCTACCCAAGCGTACTATAGAGCAATCAAAATCAAACTATTGTTTGTACCAATCATATTGATCTGAAAAGGAGGTGGTGGGATGACCGCATTGTAGATGCAAATAGTTGTTTAGAGCAGCTGTATGCTGGCCAATATGTACCACAGTAGGAAACCCACATGGAAGCTAGAGGGCTCCCTGCACCCTACTGGGGAAAAAGAAAAGATGCTGCCAGATTGAACTCTAGTTTACAGCAAAAATGAAGGCTCTGGACTGTTGGTATTGCTAGTAATTTGCTTTTTACAGCAATTGTTGACATTAACCCTCTAGTGCCTTAGTAATTAAAGTCAATTTTTTTTTTTTCCTGCAAGCACATTGTGAAGAGAGTTTATCAACAAGATAATTACCTAAAGCTACCGCAGTGAAATATAGGAACGATTTGCTTGGTTGTCAACTATCAATTTTCTCTTCTATAAAAATTAATTGCATTTTTGTTGTTGTTGTTGTTTGTTTTTTTTTGTTTGTTTTTTTTTTTTTTCTTATGCAGAATCATTCATGCACTGTTTAAAGTTTTCATAATTTATTTATGATGTTGAAAATATAGCAGCTGAATCAAAACATATTGTGGTGTTCGTTTCTACGTTAAATATAGCTGTCTTATCTCTGCAGAAAGCAGGGGAAAAGATGATCTTTAGTGCATGTAATGAAGATTAGAGCTTTTAGTTTAGAGTAACTGAGAAAGCTACACTTCATCCATTAACATTTTAAGCTTTTTAGTTGTCCTTGTCACTTCATTGCATGCATGCTAATATCTCCTCATATAAAATTTAATCTGTCGAACTAAATGAAGGAATTAGTATCTGAAAGACATCTTTCATTAAGCAATTAACGAATCTTTCTAACAAATCTACAAAAGCATATGTGTTTATATTTAATAAGTATTTGTATGATCAGCCAATTACAATACATAGGTACATCTTCTTGTTTATTTTTGATATTATAAAATCAAGTTGTAATTATGCTTTAGTAAATATATAACAATTGTCAACAACTGTGGTTAGGGGACTACTTTTAAAATCATCATAGTCCAATAAAGCTTAATATTTATTTCTTTGTGTAAGAATCTTTTTTCTCTCTCTTCATGATTCACAGGTGGAAATTATGAGGTAGTAAAGAAGGGAATAAACTCAAGGATATGTCTTTTTATAATTAACAATGATGTGTGCGTGCATGTAGGAGGGAAGGAAGCAAGAATAGGATGGCAGCCTGTATTAAAACATGATCACCTGCACCAGCTGCAACATGTTTCCTTTCACAGCCTTAGAGTAGCTTTTCAAATCTATTCTCTTCCCAGGCTGCTTGCATAATTTTATGAAGGGACATCCCACCCTACATTAACCTAATACTTAACCAGTGTCAGTTCTGTATGGCCTCCATGTAAAAAGTGAAGAATGTAAGTAAAAATAGTGATATAGCCCTTTTGCCCTTCCACCATTATTACTTGTTTGTGGGTCATTTTCTTATTAGTATATATGAGTGCTTCCTTTCTTGGCGTCATTCTTGTCTGAATTATTTTAGTCTTCAAAATTCTCCATTTAATGTATAAATGCCTAGTCAGTACATAATAATGAATTATAAATTGACTAATGACACTTTCATGTGTAAAATATATGCTACTTTATTTCTTTGAATGAGGTGGTGCTCAGGCAATAGTTACTCTTTGATTTGGCTTTCATTTATAAAATTTTTAGAAATGAAAATTCATTTCATTTTCATTTCATCCTTTCATTTGGATCCTGCAGTTGTTTTAGAGATGTGGTAAAGCAGATGAGCACCTAGGTTCACATAATGGTCACTTCCCTGAGTGAACAGCAAATTCTGCATAAAGAAATGGTTGCAGTCTTTGAAAACATGCAGTGTATAGAGCACTTTTAATCATTTCTTTCCACTAAATGATAAATAATAATGTTACTCAGAAACTTCTACCATTCTGAGTGCATGTAGGTCCATATATATGAAAAACTCCAGAAAGCTGGCAGAAAAACTCCACAGAGAAAAACTGGAGGTTGATAGGAAGAATAAAAGCCCAAGTACTACCAAAATACTGTATGTACAATTCTACCCCAGCCTGGGTTTGCTGGGGGGCAGCTGGGGAAGAAAGTGAGGCATGCATGGGAGATGTCTGTCCGAGCAGTTGATGAATTGCAGGAGAGCACTTGGGAACTAAGAGGCAAGGACAGTATAAACATGAATTTGGAGAAGTGCAACCAGTAGGAATACTTGTTTTTCTTTCCAGACGCACCAAGTGATGCTAAGACAGACAGTGTAGCATGCTTGATTTGTCTCATTTGCTTATCATTTTCATTAGCACTTTGCTACCTGACTGTTTTGGAGCCAGTTCTCTAAGTGTTAAAATAACTCACCAGCTTGACAGCTATCATGTATGTCTGGCAGTATTAACAAAGTGAAATCCTTGCCATAAAGTTTGAAAAAAATGTATCAGACACCTACTCACTGGTTGCCAGAGGACCAAACCTCTGAGCAGGAGAGAGACAGAGGGAGAAACTTCATCACCAGTGAGGTTCAGGGATGATGAGAAGCCAAGGCACCTGCTGTCTTCACTTCCCGGAAAGGGTGGGGTGAGGGAGTCGTGGAAATCTTTGTTCACTACCTGGTACTTCTCTGTAGCCTCTGTGAAAATCTGCTCCAAGTTCCCTTGTTGGCAACAGACTCTATCTCATCTCATTTTGTGATGGAGGCTGAAGTCAACTGCTGAAGGATGCTTTCCGCTGTGTGCAGTGCACTGCACAATGTACTGATAAGGCACCATCCCATTCTGGAAGCACTAGCAGCTTCTGTCTTCTTTTAATCTTTTGTTTGCTCTTCTGCAGCTTCCTGAGCATACCTGGGCATAGTCTTTTATTATGCTCCTTTTTTTTTTTTTTTTTTTTTTAATACAACAGTGATTGATTCCAGTGACCACATCCAAAGCTGTTGAGTTTCATCAAATATTGGCTACATGACATGAGTATTTAGTTAAATCCAGAGATTTTACTGAGTGCAGTTCCTAGATCCACTTTGCTTCAAATACAATTACACAAACAGGAGTTGCTGAAGATCGGTGCTTGGTTGTAGTGCTTCTGATGAAGAGCAGTATAAATACATATTAAGCAGAAAACAGGGCCTTGGAAATACATTACATCACTATTGTATTTCAATGTAACCTTTTCCCATTACCAAGTTTCATCAGAAAAATTCTGGAGATGGGCTGTATGGGATGCAGATGTAGGGTTACTGGTCCAAGCTGCAGTTATGTGGAGGGAATCATTTGCCTATGGACTTGGACTGAATTAGTCTCCAGTTGGGTCCAGTGTTGTGTATATCTTGGCCTGGGCATGGGTTGTGAAAAAGGTAGATGCAAACCATGATCTGGAACTATTAGTTCCAGACACTCTCTGAGTGTCTGTTATGTTTATCTTGCTGCTTTTTATTAGGAAAAAAGTGGGAGTTCCTTTTTTAGAGTGAAGGATGATACAGATTTTTAAATCCTAATGGAGAAAGGATCGTCTAATATGACTATATGACTATGATAGTCTAATATAAGTAATGTTTGTTTGGAGTGTAAACACGGAAATAGAGCCTGTTTTGCCTCCTTTCTTTTAGGATTTTAAACTTCCCAATATAAAAATGTATGCATCTGAATAAGCCTATTTTCTTTCTTCCCAGTGAAGGAAATTTATTTTGTTTTAATGTATGTTGTTACAATCCCCTAAAGAGATTTTTAAAGCAATCTCTTTTTCCTGGAAAAAATGTTTTTCCCAAAGAAGCCTTTTGACAATGATACTATTTAACATCCTTTCACAAGGTGAATAATATGTTAGGCAAAAATGTAGTGCAGTTAGAGAATTTGGCACAAAATTGGAATAAGGACAAAATGTTGTCAGAATTGGGTGCTGAAAGCCATATGCTTGTTTTTTGAAGGTGGGTCACGTTTTTAACTGTCAGATTGTTAAGAATCCTCACATCACCCATGGATTTCAGTCAGAGACAGGTTTTCACCACTGTGGGAAGTCAGGCCTGCCTGCTACCCCCAATTTGGCACATAAATTCGAAACTTTTATGACAAGGCATCTAATTTATCAACCCTAATTTGTGACGTGGAAGGACTTCTCTTGCAGAGAGTTGATTTTCATTCTTACTGTGGCAACCTGTCATTTTATTGTGAGTCTCAGAACATGGGGAAGATAATCTTGTTTTATGTCTTTTTTTTTTTATTTTTAATGATTCAACTTGTGGAGTTAAGTGCTTGAGAATAGGAATTTCATCTTCTGTTTAAGAACACAAACAAGTTCCTTGACTTGTGGTCCATCATTCTCCTATTTGTGTAGGAATAAGAGATTGAGGGAAAAAGCTTTAAAAAATTAGACTTCTCATCTCAACTCTGAATGAGTGCATTGGTAATTTGCAAACACACTTCTGTGCCAACATTTTTGTTCTAGCTTGAATAAATCTGCTGTTTGCACCTTCTACTTCCTTCCAGTGTATTTTTAGGAAGCCTTAATTTTACTATGCTAAATAAATATGCCTCCTTAATTATGATGCCCAAAGTACTGCTTACTGCTCTTGCTCCTGTACCATACAAATTCATCTCTTTTTTTTTTTTTTTTTTTTTTGAACCCAATATCCAGAATTGTCCACTAGTTCTACCTTGAAGTTCAAGATGAGGTTTCATTAGAAACTCTTTGGAGGTGATGCAAATATTTTTCTGGAAATCCTTCTGATTGATAGTGCTTTTGCACAATAAGTATTATTACACTATATGATACATAATACAATATTATTATTAATATTATTATTGTAATAGAAGAAATGAATATAGGGAGATCCTTCACCTCCTCTGTATTTTCAGTGGTGGAACCCAGGCACCCAGCAGAAATTCTTGTTTTGATCCTGAGTGCATTGTCCTCTGTAGGGGCTGACAGATCTTCCATTTTCATTTCTGTCATCCCAGATGTCTTTGTGATTTCTGGTAGTAACAACTTCATTTTCTCATCAGGATCCTTTTTCTTTTTTTTTTTTTTTTTTTTTTTTTTTTTTTTTTTTTTAATACTTTGCTGGTGAAAGTACTAAGCTCAACTAGTCTTAAAACCAGTCCCTTAAGTACTTTACCAGTAACCTCCATCCCATATGAATCATTAATTTTTCCATGTATACCACTGTCTACTCTAGCCAATTTCAGTCCTCCATTTGAACTGTGACTGTTGAATGCTATTCTGAATTCCAGACAGATAAAAATTACTATTGTTGTTGTTTTGTTTTGTTTTGTTATTTTTAGTCTAAAGCAGTGATTCTCCAGGGAAAGAAAGATAACAGAAAGGTTTAATTTAACCTCCGTCTGTCTTCTTTCAAAAATTGGATCAAAACTTGTGTAGCTCTAAAGGTATCTTAGTAACCTAGGATTGGTCTTCTTCAGTATTGCCATTAGAAAGAAATGTGCATAATCATAAAGTGCAACTTCTGACTTGTTTGAAGACTTAATTTATTTCAAGCAAAATTAGCTCAGTGATCTTTTCAAAGCAGGCTATTCTTGAGTTGTAATCTTTCTCGGGTTTTGAAAATGAAGTTCAGTTGCACTTTGTGGATGTTGTATGTCACAAGATTGAGTTTTATACAGCAATTTAGCATGTAGGATTTTCATTTCTGAATTATTTTTAATCAGAAACTTGTTAGCCCCATCAGGTTTCTTTCTGTCTTCTTTTCAAGTATAAGCCAACAGATATAGACCCATTCACACTGAGAAAAAAATTATCCCACTGTCCTGCAAATGAATTTGAAAAAAAGGAGACTGTTTATGGTTATTAGAGACCCCATAGGTATCCCATAAGATTTTCATCAAATTCTGCTTTAGATGCTCACCAAGTCACATATTTCAGTCATTTTGGAAAATACCTTTCCTTTAATATTGTTTGTCTTTATTTCACATCCTAAACAGTGCATAGTTTAATCCCCCAATGGTGAAAACACCTACTGAGTTGCTGCACTGCAGCAGCTCTCATGAAACTGAGTGGGGTCAACCCTTAAAACAGACCTGGTCAGCAGCAGAGTGGAAGTTGTGTTTTGCTCAAGTGAGAGTGGCTCTCAAGTAGCTTTCTCGTGTTTCATTATGAGGAACCAATAGCATACATAGGGAAATAGTTGTCATAATTTAAAATAAACTGTTTTGTTTAGATGTTTTCAAAAATGCTTAGCAGTAACATTTGTTTTTTCTTGAGTTTATGAGAAATTTTGTTAAGGGTTAATCTAGTTGATCTATTTCTATGTCTCCTTTTGCTGCTACAGGAAAAAAAAGTTGGAATAGTATAACTTAAGCCTCCCCATAACCAGCTGAAATGAGATCAGACAGGGTAATTTACCTGTAGGGAAATCACCATGTTGTAGCAGATATTAAGGAAGAGTTGTAAATGGTTGTCACAGTGGCAGTAACTTTTGCTAAAACGGGTGTTAACATCATTCACATATTATCAGAAAACAAATCAAAGCTTAGTTTTTATTAAAGGATAAATTCATTGCTGTCCCATGGGGAACTAGGAATGCTCTTCTGCTTTGGACAGTCTATATGTGATGTCTGATTTTCAGCATGATTCCCTGTGGTTTGGTTTCATTGGCAGTTTGATAATTGACCTCAGCCTCCCAAAAATCCTGCTGCACAGGAGTTTTGCTTATATTACTTTCTTGTTCCTTTTCTAGTTCCTACTTTTTTTTTCTTCCATACCCCAGTATTTAAGAAGATTAGACAGAGAATTACTCCTTTTCAAAGTACAGTCATGCTTAATTGAGCATTGTCCATAGCTTCAGTGTAATGCACAGGCAGACCCCTTCCCTGAGTGTGGTGGGATTTGTAATTTGGTGGGTTTACCCCTTTGAGCCTTGGGTGTGTGCAAATGGTCCCTCAGAGCTGCTCCAGCATGATTTTGTACTCTGTTTGTGTTCTATCTCTGGAAGGAGGCTATCCTGAGGTGCCACTAATGGTTTTGTGTAAATCGTTTAAACTGGTGCTGTAATGAAGACATAAAGGGCACCATTCGTTCTCCTAAACTGAGGTGTCTGCCCTGCATGGCCTCCTGCTGTGGGTCCAGAAGGATGTAATTCTCCCTTCGTGGCAGTGTCAGACCTGCCAGCTCTGCGTGAATGTGGGATACTGCAGAGCATCTCATGGCACTACACAGACCCCTGCCTTGAGACAGCTGAACCGAGCCCTGTTTGTCTGTTGTGGGTGAAATAAATCAGTCTAAGCTCCATTGGCTCTACTGGTAGCTGTTATGGAGTGTGGGGGGTGTAGATAGAACATTTTTAGGTACCTACATTAAAGTACGTCCGTTTAATCTGAAACCAAATCCCCAGCACACAGCCAAAAGCAGAATACTTAGTTTCTTTTTGGTATGTGGGATGCTATTCTCTACCAAATTAAAGCCATTGTGGTGCATACTCATCTTTAAATCTAATGTGAAGATGCATACTCACCCTTCCTAAATTCATGCACCTGGCCTGTTTAAGTGGAAATGTCCCTCTGCACCCTCGGGAGATAAGGGAGGTGTCTGTAGGGGGGAATTCAGATCTGAAGCACCTGAATTGGCACCAAGAACGATACTTTCTACTAGCTGTATAGGGTAGGTGGGCTGTTAGGATCCTTACCGATGGCTTTAATTTAAGGGACATTAATGTGGACCTGAATAGTTTTACACTACAGCTTCAGGGAGTGCCCCCAGAATGTACAAGTATAACTAGCAGAGCCCATGAGGAGTATGGAGTGATATTCCCAGCAGGGGGATGTAGGGCTGTAGGGGAATCAGACAAAGAGCGCATAGATTTGGTGTTCAGCAGACTCAGGTGTTGGGCCAAGTGTCAGATTTGGACTAGGAATTCCTTTCTTGCAGATCTCTAAAAGCACAGCCTGCTGATTTTGTGTCAGGAAAGGGGCTGATGATGACTTATCCCAAGTGCCACCAGGACCTCCAGCCTGTGTCTTTTCTGTGGTGAATTTGTGAAAGAATAATGACAGACAGGGAATAATTTCAGTGGAAAGGAAGGTGAAACCACTAATTATTCTGTTTGTGAGACAAAGCTCTGTTCTTCATTTTCTTATCTTCTCTCTGGAAAGCACAAAGAAGAGCTCTTGTAGGAAAAACAGCAAGGCTGAAAAGAGAGAAGCCCAACGGTCCCATTGCACGCTAGAAAGACTGACTGCTGCAGGGATGTGCTTCCTCTCACACAGGGTCAGCTTGAGACTGTAGACAGCTTCTTCCATTGTATTTCTAACCCTGGGATGATGAGCTACATGTGTAATTGCAACAGTGCTGAATGTTTTACAAGGGTAAGAATCAAAGCTGAAAGATAGGGGGGGTGTCAATTGTTCAAATACAAGGTGCTGCCACCTGTACTACCATGCCTCTGCCCATGGGAGGTCACTGCAGGGCCTGAGCCCTTGGGGATGATGGCAAGGAGGCTGCAACCTCATGTCTGGTGGAATGGGAAATCTCAGTACTTCTGGCCAACACCAGTTAGGGTCCCGACGGAAAGTCAGTGTAAAAACACCTAAGTTGGACAGTTTTTACATCCTTGTTTAAGTTTCTGAGCAGGGTGGCCTATGAATACCTGAAAGCTATTAAACTTCATGGTTTGAGAGGTTCTTCTCATTGTTTTTTGGTTGTTGGTGTTTTTTTTTGGTGTGATTTTTTTTTTTTTTTTGAATTGCTGTCACCTTGATTGAGGTTGACTTATTACGGTATTTTTTGACTATGTTCTTGGAAATGTTTGACTGCTTGTGAGTTTAAAGCAAATTAACAATGCTTCTTTTTTTTCCCCTCTGTAAAAGCTGTTTTACAATATGTCTCTTGTAAACTTGCAGCTTTCTAAGTTTCTGTATCAGAATGTGAATTGATTATGGGATTTGACAGATCGTATCCCATTAGCTCTTTGGCCTGTAGGAAACAGCCCTTGACCTATTTTTTAAGCTTTATTTCATAAATGTTTTCAAAACTATCTGAAGATCAAAAAAGCAGGGTCATTTATTTAAATTTACTTTAAAGACCAGCGGTTCATGGCTAATGAATGTATGGTTTATTAATCAAATGTATGTAGCTGAAAGAAGCCAACTACAATTCACTTACAATTGCGATTTTACCCTATTTTAACGTTATTTTAATGAGCTACAGATTTGAATGTGGGCTTTGTTCATCTGTTGCTTCCACTCAATTGCAGTTTCACCCTAAGAAGACACAAGACAGATTGATCAGGCTTCCAGTCATTGTGAGACTTAAATGAAGTGAACAGGGCCTTATGTTTCAAAACCAAATGAGAGGATTAAAGCAACAAAAAAAAAAATCTCCTATGTTATCTGTCTGCTGTTCTTAAATTTGATTAAGCTACTTGCCACTAAGCACTTTTGGTTTTACTGTAAATACAGCCTAGAAATAAATTTTCATGGCCGCAGGCACCAATCAGCAAGTGATACCATGAATAATTAGCACTTAGAAACACTTGTTCATGTTAGAATATTTCTTTGATTGCCATTTCCAAAAACGCACTCAGATAATAGGACACTACATTTCTTTAAGGTCTAACTGGGATAGATCTCCATGCCAGCAGTTACAATAGTATTATAAGCAAACTTTTCTCTTTCTTTTCTCTCTTTTTCCTTTTTTGTGTGTGTGTGTGTGTGTGTGTGTGTGTGCGTGTGTTTGTGTAGTGCAAGTTCATATTTTGTAAGAACAGGAGAAAAAGAATAGTCGTGAGTTAAACTGGCAGATTTTGTAATAACTGAATGTATACATTTTATTTTTTTAAACTCCAGAATTGAGTATTAGGCTATAAATGACAATTTTGAACATGAATACGACCATTTTGAACATGAATATAGCATTGTCCTCTTAAAATCTAAGCAGATTGCAACCACTTGTAAAATAATGAAATGGCCTGTGAAGACAGCGCTATCAAGGATTCTGTATTCTGCTTCCTTCTTATTCTACTTTCTTCTTAAAGGCTCTCTGGTTAGCTTGAGAGTGGTGGGGAGTAGCAGTCTCCAGGAGTCATACTGAACATAAACTCTAGCAACAGAAAGATGTAGTAACATGGCTCAGTTTTGTAGACTTTTCCTTGGTTTGTATGTTTAACTCTGGGCATAAGTGTGTTTGAACTGCAAAGTGCATCAAGAAATGTTGTGAAAATATTCATCGCACTAGGAACAATGGTATGTTTTTCACATATGTTTCATTTGCCTATTTTATTATTGCTAATACCAATTAGGTATTTCTTTATTTAACATAAACCATTTATGTTCTTTCTAAATTGCTTTTTACATTTTGCATGAAAAATGCTAAGTAGCAAAGCAAACTAGCAAATCTATACTTGATTCCATATTTCTTGTGTATCCAAACTCTCACTCTACTCTGGGATTACTTTCTATGCAGAAAAGCGCCATGTGCAGACACTGTTGAACTGGGCAACATGAAGTTGTTACCTCAAATGACTTTTTGCATTGAGATAAGAAATACAGAAAATAAGTTTTGCTAATGCTGAGACTTTCTACAGGGGTTAAGGAAATGCTTTTGGAGTGGGGAAAAAAAAAAAAAAAAAAAGCTGTAAAATACATTAAAATAAATGTTTTTGAAAACTGACCTTCATGTAATACTGTGACTGGGATAGGAACTGGTTGGTGCAGGTACTAACTGTTTAGCACAGTATCTCTGTGAAGTAGGCTGCATTTACAGCTGGTGAAACTGAGGCAGAGAATGAACAAATGGACCTTCTGGTGTGCTGAGGATTTCCTCTAGAGTTTTTCCCATACCATGTCTTAAGGGATCAGCAAATGAAGTGCTGGCTGCCCTAACCGTGCCAGTTTTCATCCAGCAAGAAAAAGAGTAATCAATGGTTATGAAGCGGTGGTAGCACAGCTGAGCAACCTCAGTGTATCTTCACTAATACATGTATTATTGTCTATAGGACTGAGATGAAAGCTAATTGTCATTTTCCTAGCTAGACTGTGTACTGTCCCTTCCTTCAGTACGTAGACATATCCTAAGGACATGCCCAATTTAGAAATTGCAAGATTATGATTAGATTTGGAAGTCCCAGACTCCCAGATTTGCATGGCTCTCTCTTGAAAATTCAGACTCTCCTTGTCTTGTCTAAGTGTTAGACTAATGTCTATCAGCCTGAAGAATTAAATGTGTGAGAATGAACACATTGATAAGAAAAACTAATTTATAATCAACACTGAGTCTTTATGCAAAAATTTAGAATAATGCAGGTCTTAAATCTGTCGGATTCCCACACATTGTTTGTTTTTAAATAATGTGCTGCATGAAGTACATTTTTTGTGTTCTAGGGAGATGATTGTTAATAGACCTTTGTGTTTTCTCATCTTTTGTGTGGCCATATGTAAACTTTAGGAACTGAGTTGTGCCTGCGTGCATCTGTGTCTAACTGAAATCAAAGTGATTAGATTCTTTCATCATTATTTATTTATTTAGAATTCAGATGACAAAAATATTTGTGGTGATCTTGAAGCTCAAACATATATTCATCTTCTGTATGATAAATTTTATGTAAATTTGTGTGTTATTATTTAAGAAGAAAGCTTTAAGAAACATTTACATATATTTTTGATGGACTTGGATTACTTTGTTTCATAAAAATATATGAAGACAAAATCACATAGCGTAATGAAATTTAAAGCATTCGTGGATTCATTTTCTACAGTGCAGGGTGTTTGGTGCCGCAGTTGGTGAATATTTCTGTATAGCTTCACAGCATTAAACAAATTTATGTTGACATTCAGTATATGTAAGTAACTGAGAGTATAGTTCATTTCATTTAGTGTTCAGTCATCTAAAATCAAAGCATTTGGAATATTATTACTTAGCTTTGATATAATGAGTAATCTACCATGTATTAAGCCTGCTCTGTTTAAACTGAAGTTTCCATATAGCACAGGTTACCATCTGTATTTTTTCATATTATTATTGCCCTCATAATAAGTTCAAGGTGAGGTTTTCAGGCAGTAAGCTGCAAGTCAGTTTTCATATAAACACTTCAGAAAAGCTATCTTGACATCAGCAGCTTATGCAGTCTTCCATCTATAATGTAAATGACTACACCTGCGTTATTTTTATTTCTTCATTCTTTTGTAGCCACTCATTTAAAAATGTTTAAAGCATTAAAAACGTCTCTGCAAATACGTGTGAAAGGACACAATTGTTCTTAGAGGAAAGGCCAGGAAAACACACAAAAGAGGCCACAGTGAGACGATAAACATAAAGGTCCAGGAGGTATTATTATGAAGTTCACAGATACTGTGTTCCAATCAAGCTCAATAAGGTCTGAATTCCTATTATGTTTCTCAAGCCTCCAAAAAGACATGGGAAGGAACCAAAAGTTTAAGTCAAATAAAAAGCACTTAAGCCAAGACCACATGAATGTATAGCTGGGTAATGGAGCTTTCATCTCTGAAATAAAAACAGTTCAATTCAATTGGAACTGAAGTTTCTTCCCCCTTTGAAAAAGTTTATTTTAATGAGTTTCCATTTTATGCGTGGGCTGTTCTTTAATCGATGCTGCTCCATTGAAGTTTTACCCAATGAAGACACAAGACAGATTGTCCAAGCTTGCGGCTATTGTTGGGAGTTGATGAAGTGTATGGGCCCTTATGGTTGATAACAGAAGTAGATGGTCAGAGCCAATAAATAAAACTTTAACTCTGATTGTTGGGTGCTTTATGCTGAAACGCTTTCTATTACCATGAATCTTCGGTTTTGAAGGACTTGTGAACCCAAAGGCAGCTCATAGCTCTGTCACACAAACTAAGTCAGTCAGACAAGCAGCAATCTGTCCTATCTGATAAACCCAGTTTTGTCTTTTAAATTCCAGACTTCTCTTCAGGAATCAACATTGTTAATATCTTGACAGACCATTAACTTCATAATACATGTATCTGCTGCCCTGTTGATTTATCATAAAAATATGATGTTTGCAGAAGTATTGTCCTTGATCATGTTTTAGCAAAGTAAATATCAGAAAGAACTGTTTGCCTGTTCTAATGTTTGAGGAAATTAGTAAAATATTTTTATGGCAGCACCATGAGTCACAAGTGCAAAAGAACCATAGAAAATCATGCGCAGCATAGCAAGAAATCAGAATATTAACATAGGATTTTGATTTTTTTCAATGACAAATAGAATTTAATTTGCAGATAGAGCAGTCCTAAAGATAGGCTGATTTATGTGTCACTTGGGCCAAGGAGATCTGAGAGAACAGAAGAGCAAATACAAATTAAATTAAAATATTCTATATATTTACTGAAGAAATGTCAGTCATTTCAATTTTAAGGAGAAGGTCTGTTAAATATTTGCATTAACTGGTTTTCTCTGAGTGGCAATACCCAGACTGTGGCAGCTAGTAGCTGCCTCACTTTGGAGGTGTCACACAGATACAGTGGAAGATACTTGGCTGTAGGGATGCCTTGTGTGTCCTGGAGTTTCCTGATTCCTGGCATGAGAAGTGGGTAAAGAACTCTGACCAGCTGGAGAAATACAGGGAGTATAGGTGTGGGAGCCCTTGGGAGGGATGGCAAAGAGGAGAGGGTAAGGTTGTGGGGAAACAGAAGAGATATTTCTCTGGGAATGTCTATTGCCTACTTGCATGAAGGTCACTTAAGATCTGGCCCTTCTAATTCTCTGAGGTTCTTACTTTTCCTCATCTTCTCCGTATCAGAACATCTTCCGGTGGCTCATGAAGTGGTATTTCTCACGTGTGGTTCATTCATTCACTTTTTTTTTTGAACGTGAAGGTCATCACTGGAACAAGTTCCTCAGACAGGTTATGAAGTATTCCATCTGTTGACATACGGTTTTGGACAACCTGCTGTCAATGAGCCTGCTTGAGCAAGGATGTTGGTCTGTATGATCTTAAAAGGCCCCTTCCAGCCTAAACAACTCCAGCTCCCTCAGCCACCCCTCATAAGACTTGTTCTCTAGACCTTTCATCAGCTTTGTTGCCCTTCTCTGGAAATGCTCTAGCACATCAATGTCCTTCTTGTAGTGAGGGGCCTGAAGTTGAACACAGTACTCAAGGTGTGGCCTCACCAGAGCTGAGTACAAAGGGACAATCACTTCCCCGGTCCTGCTGGCGGCACTATTCTGATACAAGCCAGGATGCTGTTGGCTTTCTTGGCCAACTGAGCACACTGCTGGCTCATGTTTGGCCTTTATCGACCAATACCCCTGGGTCCCTTTCTGCTGGGCAGCTTTCCAGGCACTCTTCTCCCACCCTTCTCCCATCTCTCTTCTCCCATCACATGGGGTTGTTGTGCCCCAAGTGTAGGACCTGACATTTGGCCTCATTGAACTTCATACAGTCGGCCTCAGCCCACCCTTCAGCCTATCCAGCTCCCTCTGCAGAGCCCTCCTACCCGTGAGCAGATCAACACTCCCTCCCAACTTGGTGTCATCTGCAAACTTAATGAGGGTGCACTTGATCCCCTCATTCAGCTCATTGATGAAGATATTGAAGAAAACTGGCCCCGATACTGAGCCCTGGGGGGACACCACTTTTGAGTAGCCTCCAGCTGGATTTAACTTCATTCACCACAACTCTTTGGGCCCACCCAGTCATCTTTTTACCCAGCAAAACCTGCATCCATCCAAGCCATGAGCAGCCAGTTTCTTCTGAAGAATGCTGTGGGAAATAGTGTCAAAAGCTCTACTAAGGTCTAGGTAGACCTCATCCAATAAGTGCCTCTATATGAGGAGTAGCCATAACGTACAAGGTGTGGGAGGTCAGGTAGGTACATGTAGGGTGTGCCAAAGGATCCTGGGCTGCAGCCGTTGTGCCTCCAAACTATGAACCAGGATATGTTTAATACTGACTTTAAATGAAGTATACAAGCCATTTATAGCAATACAGCTTCTCCTGCAATACAATATGTCAACCTTGGTCTTCATATAATTTGTAAATCTTTCATGTGCTAAATATGCAGATATTTCCATAGTCTTGTAAACCATGCTTTAACTCAAAGTATGTTGGATGTGGTAATGGACTAAAATGTAGCTAGTAGTAATATACTACTCTGTTTGGATGTGGGTGGCTGGAAAGGCTGAACATAGAGTAAGAAGCTTTGAAATACTGCAAGAAACTCTTGGAGGAAAGCCAGTTACTAAAATCTCTGTGAAGAGTGGACACAGAAGGAGCTAATTCCACAGAAAATTGAAGGTCAGGCTAATTTAGTGTTGACCAAAGCTGGTAAGTACCTAAGATAAGCTGCTCAGATGCTTGTGAGAGTGAACATGCTAACTGCAGCCTCAAACCAAATCACAAACCTTTACCCTCTTTTGTACTGTGTGGGTTCTCTTCTGGCTCTGTCAGTAGATAAGCCACTAACTGAAAGGATTCAGAGGTTGATTCCATCTTACTCTAAGTGATGGTAATTCTGTCCTTATTATAGTCATCTGTCCATACTGTGTTGTAGGAAATGGCAGTAGCATGACCTGTTATTAAAGGTCATGCTACTTATGATCATGAGTACCAAGATCAGAGTTCATTTCCATGAACCAGGTCTTGGTACTGGTTCCTGCCTCTTGTTTGTAACATGCTTAGAAAATTGCACAGGAATAGCTATACAGACGTCTGGATATTACTGTTTTATATTTTTGTATTATATTACACTGAGTGGCATCACGCAAACAAACCTTCTCACTGGAAAACAGGTAATGTGAGCTCTTGCATATGAGATTTGTTCCCTTGCTGATGCCCATCCTTGCAGAAAAGCTTCATTTCCAGCTGTTTCCCAGAGAGGGCTTGTGGTTTTGCAGACATCCTCAACAGCAGCAGGTTGCACTCCCCAGAGTGCTCAGTGAGCACGGGGGAGGCACAAACAGCAGACAAAGATTCACTTAGACATTCACCATTAGCACAAAGAGAATTCTCTAAGAAGATTCAGATTTCAGATTTCTCTCCAAATAGGGAGAGCAGTGTTCTTTCCTTGAGGCACCTAATTATGAGTCTATTCCTGGGTATTATCTGGCACGGGGAGGCGTGCTTGCATTTTCCTCAAGAGATAAAATTATTCCTCTCCTTCTAATTACTTCATGTGGTAGGAATTTATTCTTTTTACAGTTAAATCTGTTTTGTATCAAGCTTCTTCTACCTGCTAATATATAACAGCTTATAGGGTTCCCTTAGGTTCTGTACCAGCGGAATTAGGGAATCTGCCTGTTTCCCCAAGGATGTCCTGAAGGATGGTTATCCATGCATGTCTTGGATAGACTAGGTCATCTGGGGATTTCACCAGTTTCAGGAGTTCCATACAGGCTGGGCAAAAGAGTCCGGGGCAGCTAGAGTCTACTGGCATCCTAACTTACTACCTTTTAAAAAAATGTTCTCTCTTCTGTTGCATAACATCAACAGAGCTTTGGTGATGGTATCAAAGAGGGGAAGTATTGCTCGAGAAAGCTCTATTTTTTTTTTTATACACACCGTGGTTTAATAATGAAACAGAAAGTTGTTGGTATAGTGTTATTTAAGAAAATGAAATAAAATATGCAGTTAAAATATATTATATATTTATTTTTATTTTGGATAAATTTGCAGCCATAGGTCCTTTTCCATGTATTACCTGCACTATGGCACACAAAGACCCTAGACTTTATTGGGAGTGAGTGTTCTGGCTGTAGGAAAGGGCTGGGATGTGTGTAACGCCCTGGTGAGGCTACATTGCAGGGCACGGGCTGCATCCAGGACCTGCACAACCACTCAGTAACAGGCTTTGGCTTTGCTGTTCATATTGCAGCAGTTAACTTCTTGACCTCTGGAAGCCTCTGTTGTGTTAAGCAAGGCTGTGGGTTATCTCAGGGCCATGAAGTACTGACACTGTGACTTTTAAGTCTGTGGAACATACATAAAGCAATATCCAGCAGGAAAACTGTGGTTGATAAAGCAAACTTCTTTTGCCAGAAGATGAGGAGCGTTAGAATTCGATTTATATGATAAAAGTACTAGCTAGAGGCTGAATTGCTTGCTGTCCTTTATTATAATCTCCCAATTGCCAGATATGGGTCAAAAAGGTAAGATGTACTCTTTTGTACCAAAGCAGTGGAGTAATGAGGACATCTGTTTTCATATGGTACTTGACACACACTACCAGAAATTTGATGTCATGCTGTCCAAACTTGTACATCATTGTGGAATTGCATTAGATTTTCTGATTGATTCTGACAAGTCACTGACAGTTTTTGAGGTGAAACACATACATGACAAAGGGCAAGCAGAGGCTGCATATGTCAGCTGGAACACTCCCTTGTTGACTCGAAGGGGTGAAAATCTTGCAGTCTTGCCTCTATCTGCCCCTCACTGTTGTGTAACCTCCCCACCATTGCCTCAGTGTGCAAGCTTTATACATTATTTGGTTACTGTAGTGGGTCCTTATGAGTTTTCTGTTAAAAGAAGCATACTGCCAAGGAATTATTTCTTTTCATGGGTTAATGTGTGTGCCCATGAGGTAAGAAATACAGTTCAGTAAATTTATTCAACATGAATCATGCAAGGTTGATTTCATTTATCATATCACACCATAAACGTAGAATTTTGTGGTTTGTATTTACACATACATAAACTTAATTTACCCTCATGTTGTCAACCAAGTCTTCACTTCCTTTCCAGAAAGTGTCATTGTATATCTACTTACACAAAGTGTTTTAAAATACCAGTGCTTGGTGAAAAAAAATAATATATATATATATATATATCATATATATATATAAAATATATAAATAATATATACATTTATTATATATTTATATTTTATTTATTTATTTATTTTAACGTTGTAAGGAGGGTTTTTCTGTTTTGGGAGTGGTTGCTTTTTTAAAGAAAAATAAGAACAAATTGCACTTCAGTGATGATATACGCAGGTTTATCAGCTCTGAAACAACACAGGATTCCCTCCGGTGCTACTGTCAGTAAGGTCAAATGCACCATTTGTTCTCAATATATGTTTCTAGGTATACTAGCAAAAGAGCAAGTGTTGTGCTGTAGCATAGCAAGTCAGAGTTGCATTTTGTTTCAGTTTTACATGCTATATTTTGCTGCAGCCTTTCCCTGCGAGATGATTGGTAATTTGTGGCCATGTCTTCTTTTGTCCATTTCTTGAGAAACAGCAGATTATTAAATACATGCGAGTTGTATTACAGGTACTCTGCTGAAACACTCAGCATTCAATAAAAGTAATAAAAGAAGGATGTAACATAAATGGAAGAACACAGTATTGCACCTGGTTTATCTAGCTAAAGTTGCACACTGACCTCAGAAAGGATCAGATAACCTTGCTCTTGCTTTTGCGGATAAACATGTGTTACAGTAATTTGGTTTATTTTTACTTTTTCATAAGTAAAAATAGAAATGCATTGATCTATTTAAAGTGGAATACTGAAATCACCATTTATTATTTTAACAAACAGATAGGTATAGCTTCAAACTGTATGCTTTTCTTAGTAAAAGAAAGCTCCCCTTTCCCCAAGTTTTTTTGTTCTTGTTGTGGTCGGTTGGTTTTAATTAAGAACAGGGCTTCTTAAAGACCAGTAATATCCATAGTATTGAAGAAGCATAGAAATCAAATGACATAAATACGGAAAATATTGTGGAATCTTAAAGTCATATCTGAATGTTAAACCACAAGTTATATGAATGTTGTCTTTAATTTCATTTGGAAAAGGTTGTGATGTCTCGGTTTAGCTAGTGAAATGCACTTGTAGATGAACCATAGATGGCATTATCAAATCCTAACAGAAAGGGGAATGTGTGAAAGAAATGCTGTATGAAATAAAGCCACGAACTTTCCCACCTTATTGTCATGTACATTGAAAGACACTGCTTGATTTCATCACCTTCACCCCAATCACTGGGCTCTGTGCAATGTAAGCAGTGAGATGTTTGCAAAGTTGTTGATCTATGGGCACCTTTTTTTTTTTTCTTTTTTTTTTTTTTTTTTTTATCCAATGGTGATGCAGACCTCTCTTGTTTGCAAAAGACTTGCTTTTTGCAGTTGACTGTTGCAGACATTTGAGAGGCAATTCATTGATTCTTAGAGATTCGCAGCTTACACTGTGAAAACCACTGGCATTTGGAGGACAAGTTATCAACTGATCATGGTGACCACTACAGTGTGTGGTTGATGTTTTTGTGGCTGTAGAGAGCTATGGTGATCTTCACTATCCCACAGGGGAGAGCAATATATCAGCTGAGATACAAAAAAATGTTGGCTCATTGGTGTATCTGACATGCTTAGTCTATCCTTTTGCATTCTTTTTGAATGTACAGTTGTATTGTGTTTATTTGGCAAGGCTTTGGTAGCTGGGGGCTACAGGGGTGGCCTCTGAGAAGAACAGACTCTTAGGTTTATGTTTATATGCAAAACCACACATCATTATCAGATTCTTGCAGTGTTTAGGACACACAGCTGAATCAAGGTAATTTGCAAAATGTTTCTTAAAGCATTTCTTGTTTTGCCTAAATGTTATTGACTTGAATTTCCATTGTATTTTTTGTGGCAAAACTTGGAGTTACATAAAAAAGTATTCTCTGTTAGTTGTGCATACATAATTTGTGCTCACCAGCTGGAATCACATATATATGTAAATGATGGCAGATTTGGGCTCATAATTGTTCAAATTGGCTATGGCATTTGTTATGTCAACCCTGTGTTATCAGTGCTGCCACTTTGATTTCAATCAAAATTTTGTTCAGGCAGGAGTCACAGAAAATTTGAAACCCATTCTTTTAAATGTGTAGCTTTCTCCTAGTGCAGTCTGGAGTAACTGGCCACTTAGAAAATTACTTGAGCAAACATCAGCCTTTTAGTAGTTTAATCTGTGGCATACTCTAACAGGTTATATTCTTCACAGATTCCCGAATTACCCATCAAAATAGCTTTGATGTATATTAATGATGTGTGTTTGACTTCAATCTATGAAAGTAAATCTGTGTCAGTATCTTAGCCTCTTCTTCTGCAAGGGCATTCTGTAGTTTATATTTGTTAGGGGCAATTGCTAGCTGCAATGCCATTTCTGAAATTAGGACCTATATAGCATTCCTCTTAGTGCTGACACCAGGCATAATCAGCAGACCCAGAGCAATGGGACCCTCCAAGCATTTCCTTTGGAAGCAGCTGGTTAAAGTTACTCAAAACTACTGCTTCAGAACAAAAGACATTTATTTCCAAAACTATGAGGCACACTGGACAAAAAATTCACAACAGAAAAAAAAAAAAAAAAAAAAAAAAAAAAAAAAAAGTCCTAAATATATCCTTTACCTGTAATCTATTTAGTGTAATTTGGACACATCAAGTGTAATCCTCATGTTTGAGTTGGAAGAAGGAGCCTTTTCAGCCCACAGCATACTCCAGCTTTCTGTTTTTCAGATTTTCTAAATTGTTGACTATTTCTCTAACAAACCCTCTGACTTTTTGCAGCATGGCCAGAAAAATCCCTCTCTCTTCTCAAGGCTTTGAAGATTTCAGGTTGCCATCGATCTCAGGCTTGATCTTGGGAAGTTTCTACCCTGGAGAAAACCAACTCTGTTCATTTTTGACTCTTCAAAAACTTGTTCCTATAGTTGCCTTTTTTTGTATAACCTTTCCCTTCCAGTTTTGCTTTTGGAGTCCTTTGATTCTGAGCACAGTTGCATGGGTCAGATGTCATCAGAGCAAACACAAACAGGGAAACAGCCAACCTCAGGTACACATGAGACAACACCAACAGTTTGGAGTTCTTCAGTGTAAAAATGTAGGTGCATTTGTGCCTAGGTAGATGCTAGTTTGTGTAGGAAACAGCCAGAATTTTATGGGATGGCTGTAGGTCTTACTCTCTGGTGACATTTTTCAGCTTTGTTTCAGAGCATCTTACTACTATGGAGTCTATGGTGTAAGTTTAAATTTACATTTTATAGTGGTGATTACTAATTTGTATGATTATGTTGAATTTGTATAGTGCCTGTTATGACACCAACGTGTATTAATGTCCCAAACTCGCATTTGTGTATTCCATTAAAAGTACTGATACTGGCTTGATGGATAGCCTGTTAAGGTGTTCCTTAACTGGAGCGTCTGACTATTGCTGGGGTTAGTATATTGATGACAGACAAGCAGTGTACTCTCCTCTGCTCCTTTCCACACACTTATAATGTTGGGGGGGTGGGTGGATTTTTTTTCTGTTCTTTTTTTTTTTTTAATAATAATTTCTACTGTGGTCTGGACTCATTGCAAGCAATTGCAGAAACAAATACTAATATGCTGTAACATTTAAAAACCATTACCCTACATTCATCATGCTGTTATAGCATGGCAGCACCATTCCAGCATTAAGTTAATTGTAAGGAAACTGCTCCTGGGCACAGCAGCTTGCTTTCTGTACTAAGATCCAGATTGCAAAAACTTGCTGATTTGTCCCCCATTGAATCCAAATGTTTTTATGCTAATAAAATATTTGTAAGTGCACCTTCTATGTGGTGTGCTTGTTAATGTGTGATAAATGAAGTTGGTTCTATGAAAGTACTGGGAAAAAAAATAGAAAGATACTTCCATGAAAGACAAGCTTGATGCATTTTTGTCTCAAAGCAATTCTTTGGCAGTCCGGCAGGAAGAGATATTACATGCTTATAAGGAAACTAAAGACAGAAAAAGAGTATGAGATTGTGATAGGTAGAAGTATCCAGTGGTCCAGTGATAAAATGGAGTTATTCCCCAAAGTTCAAGGCAAGTCCAATTTATCTCATGTTTTATTTTTTAGGGAGAATATTTCACTCAAAGAAAGGGTTTTACTTTTCTATGAAAATGGAAAATTTATTTCTCTAATTTTCTGGAAAGTAGACCTGCTATAAAATTATGTGAGCTGCATTGATGAGAAATAAAAAAGCAACATCAGAAGGAATGTTGATTTGTTTGTCTTCCAGAAACAAAGAGTGTTAGCAGCCTTTTAAGCCTTACTTTCATCCAAGCAGTGGCTCATTTCAGAGACTGACGGGTAGAGTGACTGGCATCAGGAAGGCAAGGGTTTGCAGGCTCCTGACATGGATGCAGCTCTGTGAATCGTGCCCTGACACAAGGCAGCAGAGCTGCAGTTACTGTGCAAGGCTTTTGTTTGTTTGTTTGTTTTTTACAGCAGAATTGCAGGCACATGGACAGAGGTCAGAGGTTTTAAACAAAGGTCTATCTGTAAGTAGAAGTATTCTGCATTTCTAATAAATTCTTCATTTCTAATAAATTAAGATGCGAGCGTTGCCTCACTGCAAGAAGACAAGGCCCAAAAACAGAGAAGTTTGAAGCTTAGCAGACTCTCAAGACAGTACCAACGTGTTCCAAGTGTGATAGTGCTACTATTATTAAGATGGATCAGCTTTTCTCTTGAAATCTTGGCTTTCAAGGTGTTATAACTTGAAAGGTGGTTGGTTTCCAAAATTTAGAGTATGATACACAACTCAGCTGAAATTGCTTACATGATATTCTGTTTCAACAGCAACAAACACATTCCTCTAAAAAAAAAGGGGGGGGGGGGAGGAGGGGATTGGTAGGTTTTCATTCATTATTGGGCAGACGTTTCCTGAGATACTGAAGTAAATCTATTTTGTTGTATTCAAGGTGATACTTAAAATACAAGTACTCAAAGTAACTGCAGTTCTGTGGAGCCATTGTTTTTGCTTGTAACAGCTCCTTCAAATCAAGGTGACAGTAATACTACTGAAGAGCTTGTGAGATCTGTAAGAGCTCTTTCTCCAGGCTTTGGTATTCATTCAGTTTCACAGCACTAGGTTCCCTACGTTTTTCAGTGTACATTTGAGGGTACCCAAGTAGGCTCATGTACCAAATAGCTCCCATAGTTGCTGGGGCTTGGTACAAAATCAAACAATTCAGCGACAAGATTTCACTCCAGCAGACCTTATATTGTGAACTTTAAGAATGTACTGAAAAGAAGGTACCAAATGAAAGCAAGTTTTCGTTCAAAGAAGCCAAGATATCTTCCCACTGAGAGGAAGTTTCTTGCCAAATGCTGGCTCTCCAACTGTGGCCATCTTGACTAGAAAGCTATTTAAAGCAAGGATGCAATGATGTCTTTCGTTATGGCAAGACTTTATTTCACTTCTTGTGGATGGCTGATCTGATGTTCAAACTTCGCTTAGAAAAGTATGTTCAGACAGAAAGCAAGATCGGGAAATTTAAGAAAGAAAATGATAATGGGAAGAACTGAAAGCAGAATTAAAATAAGCTGTTACTCAGAATATCTTGGTTTTGCTGCTATAATAGTAACAATTTATCGTTATCTGATATATTCCATCCTAGCCTAAATCAGAACACACCCCACACGGTCATTGCATCCCGTTGGATGTGTATTGACTTTTCTACTCCCTGACATGACTTATTGATAGTAAAGAAAGGGCATTACAAAAACTGGATGTGCCAGCCTCTGCTAAGATAAATTCTGTTGCCTCGGATGAGGCAACTCGTAAGTGTCGCTCGGACAAAAGCATGGATGCGGCATTAATGTACATTAGGGAGCATCTTGCAGAAATTTGAGAGCTATCACTTGTATATATTTTGTGTGCAAAGCTGTTAATGTTTGTCAAAAAGGTCTTGGAAAAGAGTTTTTACATCTACTAAGAGCTAGAAACATGCAAGGTATTGGGCAGTTGCTCATAACTCAAGGTAAGCAAGGAAGTGATGGAGCAGCTGATGAAGTGGTTAATACCCCAAGGCTGAGTTTTCATTGTGGACTGACTTGTACATTTTTTCCATGAAATTAATGAAGTCAAGACATGCATATGCTCAGTCTGCTTGGACACAGATTTTTGACCCTTGAGCAATGTAGTATCTGTTTCACCTTTTTTAATTGTTATAACTTGGAGTTCTTCTTTGGACTGGGAGTGAACGACTCATGTTCATTGGTGTTTAGTTACAGCTTGAACATGTCTCTGAAAAGGATGAAAGAAACTTGTCTGTGTTTTATATCTATGTTTATAAGAATTTGTCCCCAGATCTGGAGCGAACTATTGCTAATACCTGAGCACAAGTCACTTACCTTTGTAGTCCAGGCCTGTCTGTGTGAACATTTCAAATAGTACTGCTTTTATTTCCTAGATAACACTGACTTCTGGAGAGTATTGCTGTCTCTGAGTGGTAGTTCCTATCCTTGATGAGGAAAGCTTATATTTAATTTTATAACTTTGCTGCAAATTTACATGCTATGTAAGTACTTAGTGCTTCAGTGTTTATTATTGTTCTTACAAAGAACAACCCGTGTATTTTTGACATTAAAGAATTTATCTTTTCCAAAAACTTGCAGCCATTAATCACCTATCTTCTTGTCTGCCAAGATTACTACCAATCAGTGCTAACTGAATGTTATTCCTATGCATTTTGCTATTTTCTTCTGTCTATAAACAGTAGCTGTCTATTGTTTAAAGTAAGATCTTTGAGGAAGAAAATGCCTTCTTTGTTTGCTGTGGCTTTGTGCAGAGCCTAATAAAATGGGTTTCTGAGCCATGCTTTAGATTATAGACATAGTTCCAAAAATAACAAAGTACAAATAGTTTCTTCCTGTCATTAGCTATAATAGCATTGGTTATGCCTCATCTTTTTTATATTTTTTTTCACCTGCAAACAGTAACTTTTAACTTCCTGTGAATTTCAAAGCCAAAACAAGTAATTCTTGAGACTATAATGTAAGTGTATTGCTAGCTAAAACCTTCCATCATAATTCAGGACAATCGAACAGAAAAATAAAGGCCACCAGCAACTTAAACTGCGTTTCTGTTACTATTCCAAGTCAGTTTACTGTCCTGAAAAAAAAAAAAGGATAAAAAAGAATAAAAAAGGAAAATATATTTTCTCCAATTGCTTATGCTTTATTGTACTTTGTTTATAGACTGTTACACTGAAGGAAATGGTGAGAATGAATCCAAAGCCTGTTGAAGCCAAAGGCGCATTAGTCAGATTTGCCATTTGTTTGTTTGTTCCTTTGATACAGAAAGAAGGTTGTTCTTTTTTGTTTGTTTGTTTGTTTGTTTTGTGTGTGTGTGTGTGGTGTGGGTGGCTTTTTTCTTTTTTTCTTTTTTTTTTTTTCTTTTTTTCTCTTTATTTTTTTTTAACATAAGATACACAAATCTGATTGCAAAATGACAAAATTGGTAAACTGGCTTGGGGGCAAGCTCTGAAGCTGCTTTTAAATCACGTTCTTAATTGACTGAATTTAAAGTTGACTTCTCTTTAAACAACCTCACATGGATACCAGAGAGAATTCCCAAATTCATTAACAGTCAGCTGATTTTTTTCCTAATTTTCCTTCTAACTGATGCTCCAAACTTTGCTTGACTGGGTAGGCATAGCCAGAATAGTTACACAGAGAATGAGTTTTTAGTTTCTTAAAAACAGATTTTAGTTTTGACTCTTATTTTCTGCAAAAAAAAATAGTGGCCTCTTTGCCAGAGGCAAATTGTAATCTGACAGACACACAGGGCCCTAAAGACTTCAGAGGAGCTAAGCAGAATGGCCCATATATCTCATTTTAAAGCTTTCTGCAATAGCTTTGAGTGCAATGAAGATCTGTATGATGGAAAGGTCTGCCTTGTGACACAGCCATGGAGGAAGAAGGATTAAACAGGCACTTTATTCCTTATGTTGATGTCTAATTTCCTTCTTTATCAGAAGGACCTCAGCAATGTGCTGTTGGATACGATAAAACACGTTTTTTATGTTTTTCACCTAAATCTTCACTGTGTCATCATAACTTTGTGCTGAAAATAATGAAATTGGGGTTGGGGGTGTTTCAGGACACAGTAAGCAAAAAGAGAAGATGCATATTATCTGCAAAGCTTTAAAATTTCCTATATCTGACTAACATGCTACATTTTTGAAGCCATTAAGGGCTTGATTACTTTTGTGGAGATGAAATAAGAGGAGAAGCTTTTAACATGTCTATCACCCCTCTGCTGGTGTGTGTGCTTTGTGTAAGGCATGCACATTGAATAGATAGATGTACCTGTAAACAGACTGCCTTAGACTCCCTTACATAGTCTTGTGGATGTGCAGTTGAAATAAGTGTGCAGAAAAGTCAGATGCAGAATGCTTTTAGATAAATAGGACAGGGGCTCTGGTGCTGAAAGTTAGCAGAGCTCCTTTAACCTCGGGCAGTATAAATCAGCAGAGCATCACTGGAGACCCAGCCCATCCTGCCTTAACTCACAAATATTGCTCTTTTCATTTCTGCTAACATTTTATTTTTCTGGGCCTTTATTGCTTCTGAGGTAAGCATAGGTTTCTCTCTGCCTTTCAGTGCTTACTTCAGGTTATCAGTCTAAAGCCATTAGAAAAATCCAAATACAGCCACCTACACCCCCATGTGCTGATCAGGAAGGCCACCTGCAGGGTAGCCCTTGCAGGAAGGGGTTGGTGCCAAGCAGCATCTATGAGTACCAGCTTCTGCCTCAGTCCAGCTGTTTAACATCAGCCCTCTGAAGTGAACTTATCCTTCTCTAGCACTGCAGCAGTTTGCTTGCTTAGAGTAGCGACTGCACTGAATTAAACACACAGCAGACTCTCTCAGGCGCCTCTGGCCTTTGTGCAATAGCATGTCTTAGGTGGTTTCCAGTGATACCTTCTCTAGTGATTGGTCAGAAGTCAAGAAATTGCATATGTTTTCAAGGCATTCCTTTTGGCTTCATCATGGACATATCTCCAGTTGAATTCAGTCATCTTCCCCCACAACAAGGTGAAATGGGGTATCAAAACAGACCACAGTTAGAGATTTAGGGAAAATCGTATGCTGAAGGCAGACTGGATGAAGCATTTGTCCCAAATCCATGGCAGTCTGCAATATGTTTCTTTTACTGCTTCTAATTATCAAGTATGGAAATTTTTTGACTGCAAAAATTATTTATTAGAACTGAGCACAAGGCAGGTTGTCATCAGAAATTATAATAAAATTCAGGTAGAAACAGAAATCAAAGTATTTCTCCAAATTTCCAGGCAATTTCAAAGACTACGGTATTAAAACTCTTTGTATATATTATAAATATATTATGTAAATATATATAATATATATTATAAATATGCTATAATTAATACTTTATATATAACTATATTATAGTATGATGTAGTTATATATTATAATATATAGTTATAATTATATATATAGTTATATAGTATATAATATGATAGTATAATATACATATATGTATAATACTATATATATTATATGTAGTATAATATATAGCTCATTGCATATGTATATATGTAAATAGGAATATACGTGCCTTTTTTTAAGAAAATAAAATATCAGTTGATTTTCATCTATAAAATAAAATGATCCTGGTAGTTCTCCCTAAAGCCGTAGTCTCTGCTTTATTTTTTCCCCTTAGTGTGCATGCTCACAGGTTGTATGTTCAGCTTGTTTTTGAGGAAGCTGGGTGCTGAGAGAGCCCTGTTGTGAGAGCACCAGATTCATCCTTCAGGATTCATAGTTCCTGAGGGGCAAAGCTGTCATGAGTGGTTGACATTTAAAGAAGAGGAGGCTGTCTTCTGTGAATGCTGTGCAAGCCTCTCAAAGGTTTTGAAAACAGGGGCTAAATGCAAACTATATAAAGGCTTGAAGGGCAGCGTGCTCCTGGTAACCTGTGTGACTGTGAGTGCAGGTTGCTGCACTGGATTCAGGTCTAGAGGATTAAATCTGTTGCTGGCCAGGGAATGCTACTGGTTTTGACATCTATTCACATTCATTGCTTATGGAGGAGAAGAGAAATCTTCAGTGTTCATAGAAGTTGTTGAATGTATTAGGATACAACAGAAAAATTATACAAAGATTTCAATTCATTTGGAGTCACAGTTATCCCTCCTGTGATTAGGAATCATTTCAGTGGTGCAGTAAATTAGTGCAGATCTTTCACCTCCAGCCACTGGGTTCAAACTCATGCAAAGCTGCAGGCTGATAAAAACTGAGTGATTTAAACTATATCCTTACTAGGGCATGGCCATGTTTTCTTGTGTGTGACTCTCTTCAGTAGGAAAGAGATTGCAGATTTCCATTATATTCTAGTCCAGAATGTGGGATTATAGCATTGTAAATTTACAAAATTTACATTTTTTTGATTATTTTTGATACCTTTTCAAAGTTATTTAGATATTTATAAGACAAACTTTGTCCTAATTTTATTAAAATGTTTCAGAACAGAGCTATTACAATTGTTTTAGTATGGGCATCATTACAGGAGCATGGGAGTTCTTTATTCTCTTACTTCTTTAAGAAGAGTTTGCATATATATGTGTGTACACATACTGTTTATATATAATAAAAACACTAAAAAAGCGAATTGTCTGTTTTTAAAAACCTTAAGCCCTTAATCTTTCCTTTTTATAATAGCTAGACTTGGATGTAGCTAATGTCATTTGGATGTTCAGTACAACATATGCTATGAAAGCACAGCCAGCTATATTGATAAGATAACCCTACTTCTGTGCATACTATGGGTGCAGATTTGAATTTAACACTGTTAAGCTGTGGATGCGAAATGAGAGATCATGTGAGGCCTTTTTCAAAAATCAGACCGTAAAACATACATTCAAATGATACCAAGTCATAAATTCATAAAAGTGAAACAGCTCCATGTTTATGTTTCTTTAACACTCCATAACTCAGACATTTTGTGTATATGTTGTGTTGTGGCATACGGTCTTCTTCTATCAGAAAGTTACAAAGATCTGAATAATGTTACATAAAAATTGGGAGAAAAGCTCTGGTATTTTTCATTGTTGAGATTACGATCTGGTACGTGGTATAGGTGACAGAATACCTATATCCTAGACAAGATGAGATACAACTTTCAGTAGGTATCTCTAACTGCATGAAATAAATATTATTTTATGTATTTATTTTATTTTAGAAATGTATTATCATCTCTCATTGCTGAGGCAATATTTTATTAATCGTTCTTTCCTGGAAGAAAAATAACATCTCAGTAGTCAGTCGGGAATCCTTACAGTTCTGGAAGCTGCATAAGACAGCCTTTTTAGACATGAAAAAGACCTTTCAGAGAATTAGAGGGGCATAGGTGTTCGTTAATAAAAGCCCAAATGTTCCACTCTTGTTCATTTGAGTAATTCAGTTTACTTCAGCAAAAAGGACTACTCATGTGTCAGTATGAGGCACCTAGTGAAAAAGTACCAATTTGTAATTTCTTAAATAATTCATCTCTGGGGATGGATAATGCATATTAGAGCATTTTAATTATAGTTGATTGTATTTTACTTGCAGAGCAACAGCTAGGGTGTACAGCGGTTTTTGGGGTTATTGTGTAATGCATTATGTCTCTGATTAAAGATTATTTATGTGTTGGGATTTTCATTATTATTGTTATTTACTTCATAGACATACTTCACAAAATATCATAGGCTGGCATCTCTACAGTAGCTCGGAGCTGCTCTTTAAAATGTCCTTGACTTTAAATAAGTATATAGCCAGAATAGGCATATTCTTGGCTTCAATGTAATTTGCCTTAGTCCACTCTCTGACAAGGCTGTTTAGAAGGGAAGATGCCAGTGGTTTCCAACAGGAAAATTTATACTGGGGGAAATTCTGCGTTTGACAGTAATGCGAAAGGACACTGGAGGTAGGTGTGGAAGCACCTAC
The DNA here is from genome assembly GCF_009819795.1 of Aythya fuligula. Taxonomy (NCBI): domain Eukaryota; kingdom Metazoa; phylum Chordata; class Aves; order Anseriformes; family Anatidae; genus Aythya; species Aythya fuligula. Next base: position 123,055,834 of record NC_045560.1, on the reverse strand, counting down.
TACAAGGGATTCCAAATTTTAATTGGGCTTTTATTTGCTGCTGCCATACAAACAGTTGGAGAATTTATTAATAATTAAATAAAAACAGTAGAATCCTTCTGGCTGACTGGGCTTGGGGGGAGCTAATAATATACCACAGTGCTTTTAACAAAGAGTCATATTTTCTGCTTGGGCCATGTGCTGGAAAGTGCCTGATTTTGGAAAGAGGAACAGCAAAGGACAGCAGACTCCTTTTCTGTTGCATTTTCTTTTTTTTTTTTTTTTTTTTTTTTTTTTATTTTCACATGTAGGTGGGAAGGGAGGGAAACAGCTAAGAATATTTATTTTTACCAGAAAAAAAAAAAAAAATTTGAATATTCTGTCTTCAATATAAAGAACCAGAATAGCCTAACTCCTGGTGCCCCTTCTCAGGAGGGATACAGGGCAGAACACCTTTTCAGCTTTCAAGTTGTCCTCTCTAAAAGATGATATCAGCTTGCACGTGGGGCCTCCCGTGACCTCATACCAAGGATGTGCTGGGTAGGCAGCCCTTAGGCTGCTGGGGGCCCTCATGGCTCTCCTCAGCCTAAACCAGGTAGGCCTGAAGGTTATGTCAGATGCGATAAGCAACAATGAGCTCTTAATTGCCACCTGATCACTGCTTGGTTTCTGATTCTTCAGGTAATAAGTTGTTTTTTGGTAGAGTGGGAGAGGATGGTGTAAGAACTTCTTGGAAATGTGCCTCACAGCATCAGCAACTGAAACCAGCCCAGAGTTGGTTCTTTTTTCTTTTCTTTTCTTTTCTTTTCTTTTCGTTTCTTTTCTTTTCGTTTGTTTTCTTTTTTTTTTTTTTTTTTTTTTCCATGCTTTTCAGTATAGTACTTTAGAGACCAGTAAATGTGAGTTTAATTCATCCTTAGGGCTCCTTTGGGACATAAAAGGTTGCTGTTAGGCCTATTTTGCAGATGGGGAAACTGAGATAGTTTCAGGCGGCTCATTTCTACATGGTGAAGCACTGGTGGAGCAAAGATGGAGGCAGGAACACTTCCTGCCTCCCAGCCCTCTGCCTCTTCTTCAAACTGTATCATGCTTCTCCAAGGCCCTACATACCTGTGCCAGCTTTAAGTGCTTCAGCGCTGCTTACTGCATCTGAAGAATGGGATATATACAAAAGATATCTGTCAAATGTGTGATTTAAAGGCCTTGCCAAGCATGACAAATCTGTGAGAGCATCAGGCACAGGATTCGTTCTGGTGGCATTCATCTTCCTTGACCATACTGATGTTTTTCTCCAGTTCTATAACACTTTCATTTCTGTACCTCTTGCTCGACAATCTCTGACCCTGAGAGCCATTTAGAGGCAGGAGTCTTGCTGAAAACAGCCTCATTTACTGCAGAGTCTTAATTTGCTCTTTGAAAACGATCCTTATGATATGCTGAGGCCATGGAAGAAGAGAGTATACACAGGCCTGTAGCTGATGAGTGGGTCATAACGTATAAAAAAGAAAGGGAATGAAATGCAGTAACATGGGGGAGCTTTAATGCTGGTGCTTCCTAACTTCATGCTTGATAAAGCTATGTACCTTTAACTGAGATTTAGAATGTAATTCCTTGAGGTTGTTTGTTTCCTTTGTGTTTTTTGAGAGCCAGAAAGAATGATGTTACTTGCCATTGTAGCAACAACTTCCTACATACGTGATGATCACTCATTGAACCCTGGGCCTCTAAGACTACAGCACATGCTGTTTCAGCTTGTTAGGGGATTAACAACTTTAGCTGAAAGCGTAATAAGCCTTTTATCCTTTAGGCACCAGCTATTGCAGGGGGTATGCACATCACGTTTGAGCGGTGCCCTATCTAGCATGATTTAAAAAGAAACAAAGAAGGAATGGAGGACAGTTGGGGACACAGCCATGGACTGAAAGCTGGAGCTGTACTGCAGGGTATCTTGAGCCTCAGTAGTTTCTGCTTTCTTAATTGTTTTGCTGTTCACAGGGCTGACGCGCATGCTACAAAGAGGAGGGCTGCTGAGGCTGTTGTTAATGGGGAATGTGCCTCTTGCTGTGTTGGAGCATGCTGTATTTCCTTTTTATTGCACCTGCAAGTGTTACTCTGGAGCAAGGCACTAAATTTTGTATACCGTCTGGATGTCAGTGAGCCTTTCAAAGAGTTTTTTTGTGTTCTAGTTAGAATTCCAGTTTGGGTTAGCAAACTGATGTCAGAGCTATGGAGGAGCTCTCTGTTTACTTTGCTCATGACAGTGCTTTGAACCAGGCTAAAAAACATTTTCATTTTCCCTTAATTTCTCAGGTAAAAAGGATGCCATTCAATTCCCCTACCCTCTCTGACAGCCTGTTTCATTTTGTTGTAAACAAACACAAAACGCAGTTTGTTTCTAAACTCTTGTTCATCTGAAAACTCTTTTTAGCTCTAAATTAGGAAATGTTTTAATGTGTTTTGGGCTATGCTTTTAATTGTTTATGGTGGACACAGAAACCTGCCTGGTGCATTTTTTTTTGTTGTTCCCTTTTTCACCTCACAAGAATGTAGAATATTTCAGTATCGGTAACATTTTGTTCCCTGAAATGAAATCTGTCTTTAAATGTAAAAGGCAGATTATTAGTATGGCATTTGCGGTCTGAATTCACTTTCTATTTTGGATATGCCTGTCTTTGGATAAAACTTTAGTAGAAAATTAGGATAGGATAGAGCAGAGCAGAGCAGATTAGAGCGGAGCAGAGCAGAGCAGAGCAGAGCAGAGTAGAGTAGGATGGTTCAGTTGGAGGGGACCTTCAGAGATCATCTAGTCCAACTGCCCGAAAGTTTCACCTTTCTGACTTTCAGCCATCAGAATACTGCCAAAACCCAACTTTCAGCATCAAAATATTGTAAATGCCTGCTGATACACCGACTTCTCAGCAAATGTTTGAAAGAGCATCGCCTGAGGAGCGATGTCAGGACGCAGTGAGCAGGGGTGGCATGCGGAGCAGCGCGTCCCCGTGTGCTGGGCTCCGTCACCCAGCAGCCGGGTGCTGGGGATGGGCACAGGGAGGCTGCCGTGCTGCCTGGCAGGTGACACGAGTGTCAGCCGAGTGTGGAGGAATGCCACATGCCAGGAAATACTGCGACCACCTCCTGCATTTTGTATAAGCAATTTTCCAGTCTGTTGTCTTCTGTCAAATGCAATGTTCTGAAACATTTAAATAAAATAAATATTGCTGTTGAGTTATATTTAGGAGCCATGTGAAATTCCTCTAGTGAAACTCCCAGCCAGGCAAAACATGCTGGCTTTCAGGTTTCTGTACCAGTTGAAGCTCAATCTGGGTTTGTTGAAGAGGTGGTTCGTGAAATCTGCCGTCCCGAGGAGGAGGCCTGGCATGGTGCTAAGCAGGTGGCTGTGGAGATTTTGGGGAGGGTGCCCCCCAGGTGGGCCCAGGAGGAGCAGAATTCAGCTTCTGCCAGGTGGGAGGTCAAGAAAGCAAATTGCAAGAGGGGCTGCTGGTGGGAATTGAAAGGAAGGTTTGCATACACCTCCCACCCCTGTTCATTGCAATCACCGAGATTTTGAATTTGCCTGTCTTTCCGGATGTGCATTGCTTGTCTAACAAGTGACAGTATTGATGTGATGAATCCCAGTGCTAGCAGGGGCTGGCTGAGGCGAGAGAAGGTAGGTGGAAGGTAGGGTTGGAGCCTGCTCAGGTGGGGACTGCTGGGGATGATGGGGGCAGAAAAGGCCGGCCTCAGCTGAGGCTGGCCTCCCACCGCCTGCCTGCCCATTCCTTCCCCCAAACAAGGGGCTGCTCCCCACACACCATCCATAGTCCTTAGCCCAAGGGACTTCCAGTGGCACCATTTTGCCAGCTGGGACATGGCCAGGTGGAGCACTTGCACCTTCTATGTTGGGTGATCTGGAGGCCCCGTTGGGAGGCTCCGTGAGCAGAGGTGAGGGAGGCCTGCATCCCAGTATGATTTCTGGGTGGGTGCCAGCAGTGCAACAGTTTGTCATCCACATGGCATCCTCTGCTGGTCTCATGTAGGCTCCAACGCACATTTTACTTCACTTTTCACCAATACTAAAGCACAGTCAAAGGTGTTTGGGTAAAAGCAACTCTTGCTGTTCCCTCTTCCTTTTCATGGCATGGGGGGAGGGGAGGCATAGCATGCTTGCAAATCACCGTGGTTCTTCCTCATAAAGATTTCCAAAATAATTTCAAAATGTACAAGGATTTTATTTTATAGTGTGTATTAATGAAGAAGCATGCAGATTTGTTTGCTGCGGTGGTGGTCTAGCTGTGAAGGTTATGCAATAAAACAGAATTTTAAACAGCACTTAAAATAGGAACACACATTGTCTACAAGCTTGTTTTATTTTTAACCCAGTAGGACCCTTCTTTTGTTCATTTAAAAGTTAACCTCGTTTGATGATATACTAGGAAGGGGCACAGAAACCTTTATTCTTCCAGAGGGTTGAATTCTTTTGTGAGATATGATAGACAAAGCTGGCATCCCTTTTACAAGATATGTAAAGCCTGTCTCCAGACATTGTGACATTGCTACAGACAGAGTTTGTCATCCATAAATTTACAGCTTATTTCAGTCTATTCATAAATTGACTAAATTTTTTTTGAAAGAAAAAAATATATATAGGTGTATAAAATACCCGGTTACAGGTTGTGTTCTATTTAGCCCTTGATTGAAACGTATTGCTCCTCAGTATCTTTTAGCTATGAAAATTATAATATGGAACAGAGATTAGAATGAAATTATCATGGCTAGAAGGCATTTACTCAGTGGTGGCAGCCACATAAACCTGAGCCCTGAGAATGATGATAATACATTAGGTTCTGCATGCCCGATATTATTGCTGTACATTATGTATGTTTCATTTATACTATTTCGCACACACCAGCAACGCTGACAGATAGGTAATTACTCTCTGCGCCAATGAACACTTATCAGCACCGCCGCTGTTTATTGCTGGAATGAAGTGCGCTTGTCAGTCAAGGTCACTTGTTTGTGTGTCCTTTTTAATAGTTCTTTCACAGTTGTTGAACTTTGCGTGCAGTTCTTACAGTGGGCTTTCTGGGGCTTTACTTTACTGCATAACGTGCCACGTGCGTTATCAAAGTCATTTGTATTTATCACTTTAATTGATAAACAACCAAGTCGCAAGAAGCAGAACTGGAGATACCAAAAAGCATATTTTGCTAGTCACCTGATTGCGGGAGGTGTGTGGTCATGAATGACCTTAGAAAGCAGCATTTAGCGGAGACCCTTGGACCGTGGTGTGCCACCAGCAGAAGCTGGTGAAATTACTTGTTGTAAAGAAAAACATTAATTTGATGGGGATGAATACCAGTGCAATTTGCAGACTGCTGTAGGGCTGCTGCTAGTGCTTTTGGGCAGAATATTTGCCATTCCTGAACAGGGCTCTTAGTGCGCATACCCTTGGGATATGCATGTGATAGACAAATCTACTTTCTTTGCCTTCAAATCAGCATTTCCTTTTCTGCAAGAAATCTCACAGAAATTCTATAGTACTGCATGAAATATGTTTTCCAGGCTATATGTGTGTGTCTGTAAAAATATTTCTGTTCTTCAAAGAGAATATTTCTGTTCTTCAGATAGTGTCAAAGGCATTATGGCAAGCCCATAATTTCATCGGTTACAAAGCAAAAAAAAATATCAACTCTCCTTTCCTTTCCTTTCCTTTCCTTTCCTTTCCTTTCCTTTCCTTTCCTTTCCTTTCCTTTCCTTTCCTTTCCTTTCCTTTCCTTTCCTTTCCTTTCCTTTCCTTTCCTTTCCTTTCCTTTCCTTTCCTTTCCTTTCCTTTCCTTTCCTTTCCTTTCCTTTCCTTTCCTTTCCTTCTCTTCTCTTCTCTTCTCTTCTCTTCTCTTCTCTTCTCTTCTCTTCTCTTCTCTTCTCTTCTCTTCTCTTCTCTTCTCTTCTCTTCTCTTCTCTTCTCTTCTCTTCTCTTCTCTTCTCTTCTCTTCTCTTCTCTTCTCTTCTCTTCTCTTCTCTTCTCTTCTCTTCTCTTCTCTTCTTCTTTTTTTTTGCTACTCAAGCTTTATTAGGAAAAAAAAAAAAAAAAAGAATAACCTCTAGGATATAATAATTTATCCAGTCAAGATAACTGTAGCTATTTCCTTAAGCCTGTAATCAGCCTGAGTTTGTGTGTTGTGAGATTTATACGGCAGTTACTTATTACCAAAGAAACAGTTAAAAAGGATTTATGTAGTGCATACAGCGTGTGTGTCTGGAATTTTTGTACATATTCCTAACTTCTGTACTCTGGTATCTCCTTGGTCCTGTTAGCAGAGGGCACTATTTTGAAGTGGAGACTGAACATTCAATTAAATGCAAATTTTATTCAGACATTAAAGCAGAATCACATTCATTCATTAAACTCAAATGATGCTTTTATTTAGAAAAATATATCAGCACATGGTAGCACCACATGCTGCTTATAAATAACTGTGGTGATCTGGTTGTGCAAAAGTATATAATTTCATTATTAAAGGATTTAAACTCCTTACAAAGTGCATGGTGTCCATGAATGTCTCACTTAATTTGATTACATCCATAGAAAAAGAATTTCACTTACATGGGAGGCAGTGGGTCTCCTATCTTACGGTGCAGTTCTAATGCATTATGATCCCAATCTCACACTTGAAGGTGCTGACTTTGCTGGATGCGTTTAATATTTCTGATGCATAAATGCAGATTTGAGCAATTCGGTTCGTTTCTGAACCTAGCCTGCCAAGCTTCCACGTTTTCATACCACTTCCTTTTCTTAGTTCTTAGTTACCAGAGTGTTACAAAGAAAGGGTTTTGATCTCATGTAGATAGCATAGCATTAATTACCCTGACACTAATTAAACTGCATCAAACAAATACCACCGTGTTCCTCAGGGGGACAACAGAAGGCAGTTTAAAATAATTACTGGAGCTTCATGCATGTGTGAAGTTTTCATTACTCTTAGGACACGAGCAAAAGAGATTTGATATCATTAAAATCCCCCCCCCCTTCAGTGTTTGCAAAAAATGACTAAAATTTCCTTGGAGCATATTGATGTCTAAATAGTAGTGATTTCAGTTCTTGCAAATAGTAACTTTTCTTTAAGAATTGTAAGCCTGTGAAGCAGGAACAGGTGTTCCAGTCCACATTCTGGTATGATTATGTATTAGCTTATGTTTGTCAGACCATTTCATTAACCACCCACTGCTATCACATATACATATACTTTGTTCTTTCTGAACCATGAAATGAAATGCATATATCTTCACTAATGCTTGCTATCAATGTAAATGAGAAAAGGAGGCTTATTACCAATCACGGCTGCTGTGAAGCACACACCTCTGTACAGTTACAGGTAATAAACATCTTTTTGTAAGTAGGAAGCAAGATATATTGAGTTCTGCATGCAATAAGAAGCAGGCATGCCTTCCGCTGTACTCCAGCATTAATAGATTGCAATTCCCAGCCATGTTTGCACATTCAACAGGACATCCTAAAGCATGTTTCTAATCTCTGAACCAGAAGGTATTATTCCTTTTCGTGCTTGTTTCTGTCTTGCAAATGTTTTGGAGCTAAAGAAAACTTTTCTGGCCAGCAGTTATCGGGCAGCTTCTTGGAGGAAAATTAGAGCATATTTGCACAGTTGAGCAAGGGCCGGTTTCTGGATCAGTGGTCACTGCCGTCAGCATCCTGCAGCCCACAGCAGCAGCAGCTTTATAGCCCCTTTTAAAAAGTGGGTGGAAGAGTGTCAGGAACCAAACAGCAGCAAGCAAAGACGACACAAGAGACAGTAAATGCACAAAATCTGGAGTTCCAAACTCGATGCAAATACCATATTTCGCTAATGCTTACTTGACTATGTATGAAGCACTGCTTTCCCTTCTCCAAGTTTGTGTGCATTTTGTATTTCCCAATGTCATAAAAGCCAAGGAAACCATTGTATGTGGTCACATAGCCTGTTTATTTCTAGAGGTCTACATGGTGTTAGTAAACTTTGAATTTAGTCCTGATGGCAATTGCCTACAGTATCTTAGACAGCCAGCATTTCTAGATCTGTGCCAGTCATAGCATTCAGAGAATGTGATCCTTGCTTGAAATTTGATTATTTAGAATTTAAATGTATACAGTCATGTATCATAACCCACTTATTTCCTGTCTCCTTTGAAAGAACTATTTAAAAGATTTATCTGTGTTGGAAGGTCCAAGGATATTGATGTTGATTCTTTTTTTTTTTTTTTAATATATATTAAAGGAATGGCATGATATTACTAAATCTGCTGCCTGGAATATACCATTGAATTAGTATTGTGCAATTGACAGACTAAGCAGAGATGATCAAAACCGATTGGAGAGGAAATACAAAATTAATCCAGTTGTAGGATTCTGCAAACCCAACAAACATGCAGAAAGGAGTACTTTTATTTCTTTGTAGCCAGATGGTTTGTCCTATTTTAAGCTGATAGAATCTTCATGCATTTCTTTTGGATGTCATTGGTTTTAACTGCCAGACAGTATCTACTGTTAGAACTTTCCTTATTCCTGGATTATTTAAAGAGTATTTTTGGCACATTTGAATGATCATACTGTACACCAAGTTAATTTTTCCTTACACTTAGCTCATACGTGAAAAAGTGTTTATATAATGAAAAAAACCCTCTGAAATGAACAGTTCTTTTTTTCCTTCTTTTGACATGATGTTGACAGAAGTCGCTTTGATGTAGTTTAGAGTCATGAATTTTCTATCTGTTCTGTTTTTCCTGGGGCTCCATCTATTCAGACATCCTGATCTGTCATTTTGCAACACTTTGTGAAGTGCTTGACAGATAGCGGTTTTGACAAGTGCTGGACATCAGCAGCAATTCAGAATAAGCAGTGTATATTTCTCCAGGTAAAGTGACAAAATGTCTAAAAGCGTAAGAAGAACTGTACAGTCTTCAATCACATTTAATGTTACAAAGCAAGACTTTTTCTGCTTTCTCCATTTGTTCTAGTAATGCGTCGTGGTTCATACTTGAGTATCTGCTGGAATTTTGGATTGAGAACTCTTTTTTTTTGTTTGTTTTTGTATTTCCTAATACACGCTGTGATAAAAAATGAAAGGGCGTGCTGAGTCTGAGATCCAGAAAAGTGCAGCACAGCTAATGTTTCTTGCAATAATAATTTCCAGTGTCTTTCTAGTGTTTGACATGAACAATATGCATATGATCAAATATCTTTTTTTTTTCCTTTTTTTTTTTTTTTATGCCATTTAATTCTATGAATAGAGTGTATAAGGAATATAATTTAGGAAAGTCACCAATACTGATTAGTCATTCTGTTTCCTGTGCCACTTCTATGTTCCTTTCCTGATGATGGTTTATATTATATGCCCAATAGGTACCCATAGATTCTATATTTACATTATGTAGTATATTGAACATGTAAAACATTTCATATAATTATTTTGCATCTGTATTCACTCAAGAAACAGCTGTTGAAAGTTGAGGGGATGCAAAATGGCACAGCCTGAAGATGTTCTTGTTCATTCAGCTAACTCCTTTTTGATGTGATACCTACTGGCAGGGTTGTGTGGTGAATTCAACTTCTTTGACAGCCATCAGCCCCACTGACCAGTAGTTTCAGTTTTTGTAGTTAGGGGAAAGATGAGAAAAAATATTTCCATAATTTGGATTTTTTTCAGCTGCTGGATCGAAAGCCCCTGCCAACAGCTATCTAAATCAACACCATGCCAACATGTTCTGTAGTCCGAAGGTCACTCAAACATCTGGCCCCACAGTCTTGTTCTTTAAGGTTTGTCACTGGGCAGCATCTGTTTATAGATTCTTTCTCAACCTCTCTTTGATCACTTTGACAGCAAAAAGAAGCTTCTATCACCCTTGATGTGTTAAGATAAAAATATCAGGAACCTCAGACCATTGTAAAATTTGGTGCAATTTCATTTCATACTGGATCCGCACCTTTGGTTTTTCAAGTTTAAATATTTTTCCCTTGGCTGCATTAGAGGGAATTATGTTGTACGCTCTGCTGTTGAGATTTAAAAAAATATATATTGTCAGAGCTGATATGTTCAGTGGGAATGTGAAAATGACTACACTAAGCAGGTCTTGCCCAGCTGAGCTTGGTCAGCATTTAAAAAAAAAAAAAAAAAAAGTTTGGAAAGTGAGCAGAGCCTGCATATTTAGCTCTTGTCTATTTTGAGTAACCTTAGCTATCTGTGTCTGGTATGTCTGCCCTATGTAGTCCTACAAAGAGGTACCTATTCCTTGAGGGTTTGTATCTGCTTCTATGTGTCTAGATACCTCTTTTTGTAGTAATCATGAAAAAATAAATGCAAGTATGATAGCTACTTCCCTCTTTCCATTTAGTAACTTATGGTTAACTTTTGGATGTATTGTTTCAAAACAATGAGGAACTTCTTGCTTTATTCTATACAAGAGTGAGTAGTCTCTCTTCACAGTGGTCTTCTGCTTTCAAAACCATTTCATAGTCTTTGACAGTGTTAGAGTAGTTGTATTTATGTATTAAAAATCATGACGAGTAGCTTGTATCATGATGGAACAGCTCTCAGGTGACTCATCTTATAGAGTATTATGGTCCCACCATCAGCGAGGGCACTTTGTTTGAAGATGTATAACCCAGCAATAGACACGGCCTGTAATATGAATGCAAAAAAATATTTATATGTGGAGTTAATTTTTGTTCATGCACTTCCAGTTTGTGGCAAATGCTGTAGGTAGCTCTAGAGTCCTTTGTTACTCCATGGAATTGGTACAGTATGGTCATGATATCAGTCATTTGGGCTTCTCGACCTTCAACAGAGAGGTGTCTGCATGAGAACTTAATTAAACGTGCACACGAAGGCCTTAGTCCTGTGCATATGCCAAGGTCAGTCACCTCAATTCTGTAATGGGGTGTTTTTATAGGTATATGTCTGTTAGATTGAAACAAGCTGTGAACCCACCTCACCCAGCGTATTGACAGCCAACAGATAGCTAAAGCTTTGGACTGTCATTGGCTGAGTGTGAGAAAATAGCCATATGTGAAAATCAGGAGCAGACCGATCTTAGCTGAGCACTGTGCAGCCATATAAAATGATAAGGGAATGTGTATATCAAGTAGTTGAAATGAGGGGGTTACATCCCCACTGTTGTTTCAGATGCCATCATCCTTGGCATTGTGTATGTGGAACATTGTGTTTGGGCTCTTCCCAGCCACTGGTGTGTAACAGGAAAGTGAACACTGAGAGGTTGTACTGGTGGCAGCATGGCACTTTAGTTGGAAACTCCATTTTCCCCAAGAGCAAAGGGAAGCCATGAAGAGTCTTAGCAACAGAGAACAGTTTGAACCTGATGAAGAGGAATAAAGGAAGCAACAGGACAGGGCAGCCTCTTTTCCTGGTCCCCCACCAAAACACCCCAACTATTACATGGTCAGAATGAAGAAGAAGGAGCAGAGCCCTTACTGAACCATTTCCAGTAGCTTTGAAGGGCCCATCTGGACACTTGATGAGATTTCTCATTGTATGGAAGAGGAGAAAGGTCAGTGTTCAGAGATATTTTCAGGAAGAAGTGGCAACATTTTGTTATAATCTAGTATGCAAAGAAGGCCAAGTCTAAGATTGTAGATCTGAAATATACAGAGGGTAGGCGCTTCCATAGTAACTGTGAAAGAGATGTAGGCTTTGAATTTAAATTCCAGCTAGCACATTTAATAGCGTATGAACTGTTTATGATAGATAACTTCAGGGTAATTCTGCCCAGTCTTTCTTTTTAATAGAACAATGCATTGTGAAAAGGGATTGATGGCACAGTACAGCTTCACTGATATTCTGCATCTCTCTTCTCCCATTTCTTGCCTGGTGTTAAAATGTTTTGTTTGGAGTTTCTCTTTCTAGGTGATCTTTCAAGTACTCATGGAGGTATGATCTGTACTTCTTTCCCTGTGTCTTGGTGCTTGAAATGCACATTGCTTAATCCCCTGTCTTCTCTTCTGCCTTCCATTTGGTCTCCTGGCCTTCAGAGCAGTATCTATTCTCTTCTTCTACTTTAAGAAAATCTGACTCCTGAAGGGACAAATCAGTGAGAATAAGCCATATTCCCATTTATTCATTTACAGATAGTAATTCATGACTCAGGAAATGTCTCAGCTGAAGGGCATTGCATAAGGAAGCAGAGATATTGAGGCAGAAAGTTTGTCCACATTTTTGTAGAACAACAGCAGTTGATATCACCTGCAGGAATCAGAAGGTTTCATCCTGTTGCTGGTACTAGCATCAGAAAAATGTAGGTGCTTTCTGAGAAAAATAAAGCAGATTTGCACATCAGAAAACCTGCTGTACCCTCTCAGGTGAGTTGTGGAGATCCTTATGTTCTTGTACCTATGGATAACAATATAACCCACAAGTTGCTTAATTTTAAGCTTTAGATAAACAAGAAAATTTTCACACAGAAATTATTAAGGAATACAAAGACCTGGAAGAAGGAAAAATGTTGACCTCCAGGGAACAAAAAGACAATATCTTAATCAACATGGTCCAGATCCTATAGATTTTAAAGGGCTGTCCTTTCTAGCATAAGGACTAGAGGGCATCAGATCAGCCTGGCAGGGTATCTGTGGAAACCATACTGTAGAAACTAGAAGTTTGTTCCCTGGAGTTCAGCGTTTTTCTTCTGTTTTCTGCCTTCCTAGACCTATTTCTTTCTTTTTCATCTCGATGTTCTTCATTGTTTTGCTCCTGACCCTGTTCTTTCTCTCTTGCCTTCCTTTTTTTCTTCGCTCTCCAGGAACTTACATGTATCTCGGGCAGCTCTTCTGAGCATGGGTCTTTGGAAAGGTGTCTGCTAAATTTAGAGACAGGACCCACTAGCTGAGGACTGAATGCTGTGGGCACATTGCAACCAAACGTTCCTCTGCTCACTTGCTGTGCCAGGAAGGGCAGTGAGGATGGGGATCCTATGAGCACAGGACTGTACACATCAGGCTGTTAGGAAATTGACATTTTAGTGGGATTATCAGCTCAAGTTTTGAGTCATAAAGGGCTTCTAATTTAGTAAGAATGTGGGCCTTTATTATGGCAGTGATCTCTTTAAAACAAGATGCATTAAAACATTGCTGCATATTGTCTGTGAGCACAACTCCTTTAAACCAAGGAAGAAGTCCCTGACTCACTGGCTGCAAGGCAGACTTGAACTGATGACTGCAGTTCATTTTCTGTGTTGGAACTTTCAATAGCTGATATTGCAGGCTGAAGAGCCTTTCCAAGGCAGACTGGAGTATTTTATGTAAGCTCCTAACTGGGCCAAACGCCGTACAAGATGGTATACTACAGCAGCTATAAGTATTTTGTCACATTCCTTACACAAACAACCAGGCTTGTAACCATTTGTGTCACCTGTAATTAAAAATGAGATAATCCCAGCAATATTAAGGAGTCCTGTACAATTAATATCCATTTCCTATTTCCTTGCTGCACTGAAAGATAATTAGTTGTAAAGTCATTTTTAGAAAAAATGCAACAACCTTCTCTCACAAAAAGCAAATGTTTAAAAAGTAAGAAAATTGATAATGCCGTTAATTATGTGGCTATTGCAATAATCTAACCTTCTTGGTAGAAAGTTGGTGCCTAGGGACAGTATTATCCACACATTAAATTGAAATTAACAATAACATTCTCTTTAGCATTATAGTCTAGGAAATGACAGATATAATATAGCTGCAGCTCTACAGAGCTGCTTAGGTTTAGCTTTCAGCACTGCTCTTGAAGATGCGGACGTGTATTCATCATTAGATATTAATAGAAGACATGTCTCTATATTTTCTAAAAGGACATTTCAGCTAAAGATATTAAGACTTACCCTGAAGTGTATTTATAGACTTTGCATTGCAACAATGCTTTCAAATTCCCTAGGTGAATTTTATCTAGATGATAGGTTAATGACACTGTATCCACCCCTTTTCAAACTTCAACCTATGTTTTCAAATTATTTACTCCACAAATAAGCATTCATTGATCACAGATTTTCTTTAATTGTAAACAATAAATTTTAAGTTTAGCCTTATTATTTCCAAAACAAATCTTAATGGAGGAAACAATAAACATAAATACTTAATTTCTAAAATGCAAATTTACAGGAAAATAAATAAAAGATATGGTTGATAATAGAATGGAAATTAATACACAGAGTTACTGCAAGCTGTTGTGCTGAACATTTTCTTGAAGAACTGTAAACTCTTTTAACCAATTGGGTATATGGATATAATTTACCTACAGCATTTTGCTAATATTACAGATGGCAGTAGAAGCTCAAGATTAAATTACTTATCTGGTATTCAATTAGACTTCAACAGGTTGCTTATAATATAACAAGAAGATGAGCATTTGAAATCATTTCAGTTGTAATGGTGAACTGAAAATATACAAGGAGGTAAAACACAACACAGTAAGGCAAATTGCAGGTGTTGTTTCAGCTCTGCATAGGTGTGTGTAATAATGCATATGATTTTATATATAGTGTGAATGTATGCTTTTTTGTGCATTATAAAGGAGAAACATCAATATGAGCTTTATTAATAAAACTGAAGAAACTATTGCAAGTAATAGGGAAAGGTTTGCAAAAAATATGGAGGGGTAAAAGGAAGGTTTTGTCTTTGATATTTTGGTTGTTGATTTATTTGTATGTGCATATGCATAGACATATATTTCTCAGGTCTTAAGTGGTCTTTGTAACAAACGATGAAGTGTCTGCTCTATGATTCACTTTCTTATGGAAAATCAATATGCCGTTCAGAGGAAGAATATGATATGCTAAGCAGTGCCCAGTTGTTGGGATGCAGAGTGACCAGGGCTCAGCATCTGAAGGCAACATAAAGAAATGGAGGATTTATGGAATAGTTCTTCTGTAACAACTTTGCTATATGGGTTTTGATCTTGATATCTGATTCCCACTACCTTCCAGATGACTTTCCAGTGGGGCATGCACCACCACCTCCGGGGCTCTGACTTCCACCTAGAGGAAATCTGAGTTTGCAGGTCAGACAGGAGCTCGTGTGGGTTTCAGCAGGTCAAGAGCCGTCTTGTTATGGGTTCAAGCCAAAAAAGGTCATTTTTTACACTTAGATGGAAGCCACCCCAGATTCATGGATCAGGAGTATGACATAAAGCTTGCTCTAATTTTCTTATTATGATCTGTATGTGGGCTGGCCCTGGGCGTGGGTCATTATCACTTGAACTAGCAGAGCTGTAGCAATGCACATCATTGTGAGAACAGTGAATGTTTCATGCATTACGCAGTGGTGGTCAGTTCCATCAGAAGTTCAGCAGCAGCATCAAACACTCCAGATGTAGCTGCATTTCACTTGTTTCCTTACATAGGCACTTAGAGCCCAAGTCATAGAGCAAAAACTCTTCAAGCTACCCAAACATCGAATCATACAAAAATAAAAGCATCTCCCTTAACAACAACAAATCCACATTTGAGCATTTAGATCCAAAATCTGTCAATAGCTACATGCTTAATTCTGCAGTGCAGTTTAAATTAAGCATTCACTTATGTTCTGCAGGGTTTGGAGCCATATATTGCACAATACTTAAATTTGTTGCTGGCATGGTAAGACTGCAATATTCTAATGTACGTGTCCCGAATTATATAATACTACTGAGCACCCTTTCCAATTTCCTTAATGCTGTGAGTCATTCGGCTTCTGGGCATTAGTTAAGTTGTTACATAGATGATTTCCCTCATAATTGTAGACAGTTTTGCTGCCTTGTTTTTCTCTTTTTCTTTGGCAAACAGCATTGTTTCACTAGTGTTAATAGAGTTGCCTGTTGCTATTACAAGTTTAGTCAG
The DNA here is from genome assembly GCF_009819795.1 of Aythya fuligula. Lineage (NCBI taxonomy): Eukaryota > Metazoa > Chordata > Aves > Anseriformes > Anatidae > Aythya > Aythya fuligula. The sequence continues at coordinate 123,039,991 of NC_045560.1, read as the reverse complement.
CTGTGAAGTTGCACTTAGGTTTGTTATTACCGTGCACTTGGTTATGTAAAATGCAGCCTATTAATGACACCACAAAAATATCGCCACTTGGCCCAATCCTGGGAGATAATCCACTTTTCCCTGCTGCTTTACATTTCCATTCATTTTAATGGCAGTTCAGGCTGTTTCTTTACTTTTATGTGTAATTTCCCTTGACCATCGCTGCCTGTTCCTTCTAGATACTTCACTCAATATTTTCCACCATTGACTAAATCCTGGTTTCTGTTCAGGAGCTGTCATTGTAATGTCTGGCCTCTGATTTCCCCTTCGATGCAATAGTTGAACATTGAGGTGTACAGGAATGGAGGTCAGAGGTGTGACTCTTCTTATTTACCACAGAACAGCTTTCTAGAACAATACCCATCTTCAAGCATCAAAGCATCTGACCCGTAGCCCACCTTGGTCACTGCGATTGACGTAGTAGCACCATTTTTTTTCCCTTTTCGATCTGATTGGTGTTGCAGTGGACTTGTTGTGGAGTTAATAGCTATCATGGCAATTTTTATTTTCTAAATGAAACAATGCCCCCTGGTGCTCTAGGATTCAAGAGGTCTGATTTTACAGACAAAACAAAAATAAAACCAAATAAAATCTTTTCAGACAGATACTTCCTGTGCCTAAATCTGCCAGCTACCACTCAGACGCTGTCATTGTCATTCACAGGGTTAGGGGAAGAACTCTGTCAGCACTGAGCAACACACATAAGCACTGATAACAAAGATAAGGAGAGCAATACGGAATAGAAGCACACTTGAAACGAGACACACGTTGGTTAGGCAGAGTAAAAGCAAATTACAGAAGAGAAAATAAAATGAAAGGGTCAAGACAAGAAACAGGCTAATCAAAGGAACAGTCAGAAAAAAAAGTAAAATTAAAGCTGTCTGCTTAATGAAATGTAAAATCCGGATAATTATGGAGAAGAAGCAATAATATTAAAAAATGGAAGTACTTTTTACTAAAAAGATTGAATTTAATAAAGGTATTACTGAGGAAAAGGACAAAGAGGGTAAGTGTGAAAAATACACGAGAGAACATTAAAAATGGCAAATCTAAAAAAGAAGAGAAAACGGAAAGTACATAGTAAGTGCATGGATACTACAGAAATTGGGGGAATAAATGTAGTTTTGTATTTTCTGTGTGCCAACAACATAGATTATTAATGCAGAAACGGAAATCAAAGTCCCTGTGGAGTAAAAATATAAGCAAGCTGATAAGCACTGAAACGAAACAGTTGATCTCCCTTCAGTTTAGCCTGTCACAAGCAGCTTTTTTTTTTTTTTTTTTCAATTAAGATGCTAAATTACCAAACTATTCCTGGTGGGCAGGGCACACATGTGGACCAGCAGAATGCTGCACGCCTTGTTTGCGAACAACAAATTTGTGTGCGGTTTGACTTCGCGGAGCCCCACAGCCAACGGGAGCCTCAGCTTTGTAAGACTGATCAATAGAGCACAGGCTGACATGGATCACCATTTCTGCTCAAGCATGGGACTGCAAGCACTCCCAGAGCTAGCTGCAAAACCCAAACAGACAGAAGGACAAAGGCAGGAGAAAGGCAAAGGAAGCCACCCCATTGCTGCAGCCACAGGACTCGCCAACAAGCTGCGGTCTCATTTATTTTCAGTTGCAGACAAGGATAAAATAGCACGGCTCAGAAGCAGGGATGTCTGAAAATGGCTTTAAGGTAGCTTTATGTTCCCACAGTCCTGGAGCGGCAATGAGTCAGTCAAGTCCCTCGCTGTAACTTAGAATAGCCTGAAGGCTGCTCTAAATCATTCTGGCTGCCAGTGACCCTCTCACAGCAGCAAGGAGCTGCTGGGGCACAGCAAAGTCTTGGCTGCACTTCTCTGCCCTCGGCCGTGTCCAGGGGGGGTAGGAGGAGTAAGAGAAGGGACTGTAATGCCTCTTCTGCTGGAAGATGCTGCTTATGCTGTGACTGGCAGATGTCCAGTGCACGGTGGTGGCAGCTGATGTCCCGGAGGGGGCTGATCCCAGCACGGGCAGGAGCAGCTCTGAGGCTGTGCAAAGGCCAGGTGTGGTTGCAGTTTTTTGTTACAAAGATTTACAAATCTGCTGTTCAAAGGCAATTTATGGAGGAGAGTTCTTCAGTCAACATACAGTCCCCTTTCCCTGGGAATGTCATCGTGATACTGACTGTGGTATAGGTCCTGCTCCTGTGCATGTTGGCGAGCACTCGGACATGTATTCTGCAAACAGCACAGTCTGCTTTGTTAGCGTACCAATGCTAATCTGATACTTCTACTTACCAGTATTACTTGGCCTAGCAATAGCAAGGTATAAATTAATGCTGCTATGTGGATTCATACCACTGTGTCTGCACATTTGCTTATTTATTTATTTATTTTCCTGCTCTTATAAACCAGATGTGCAACCCGGATCAACAGAAAAACCCAAGGCAATGCCAAATATCAGCAATATTTTTTGTTCAGTTATCCTAACTCCAGATATTTACATTTGGATTAGGATGGTGTGTTACTGTTCTCAGTCACCTCTGAGGTGACCTGACGTCTGATGGAAGCTTCAGTTAAGAGCATGATGTGTTTCCAAATTCTTCTGTAAATTTTCCACTCTTGTAATTTCTGTTCTATGTGAGTGAAATGGTTCTGGCTGAGAAGAAGATGCTGCAGCTTTCCAAACAAAAGATCATACATTCTGAGATCTTCCCTTTCTCCCACTAAACAGGGAGCAGCCCAGCCTTATCAGCAGGTAGCTATCAGAACTAGGTGCTATCAAACTGCTTTTAGTAACAGTAGGCAATGGAGCACGCTGTTAGAGGAGATCCTGAGGCTGAGGAAAAATTATTACCCCCTTTAAGAATTCCTTTAAAGCACTTCCCAAAATTTTGCTTTCAGTCAGCTAGGTATTCCATGGTGTACAACACGAGTGATTTTTTGTACCAGGCAAGACCACTTCATTTTATAAGTAGTAAACACCACCTATCCTGCAGTTATGCAGAGAAATATGTCTAGCCTCCATATCTAGTGCAAAGGATATAGCTTATAATTTCAGATGTATATTAGTAAAAGTGCAAGGAGGTACATTCCTTGCTGACTAAGGCTCAGTGAAGGCAAAGACAGTGGGTTTTTTCCCAGTCTGAGGTCCCAGACATTCAACCAGTCACTGTCTCTAATTATTGAGGGAAAAGGATGCGACTCCTTCACCAGAAAATGGTAAAAGAGTGGTAATTTGTAACCATTGGTGCAGTGTGCAAGTTAGGGGAAAAAAAAAAAAAAAAAAAAAAAAGAAACACAAACGTTTTCAAAGGAATAAAGAAAAATCTGTGTTTAACACTAGTTGACATGGTCAACAGCTGAAGACTAGCTCTTAGTGGATGCCAGGAGAGCTGTGTCAGCCTCTGTCCTGAGGACACCGGCACCGTCTGTGGGAATCCCTCGCAGAGGCAGTGGAGCTCCTTGGAAAGGGCTTTGTGCTCTCCTGCCAACAGCTGCAGCTGTGAGTTCGTCAGCACAGACACTGGTACCAAAGCTCTGGTGCTGTTAGATGAGACATGTAACCTCCGCTGCCTTTAATCACAACTGAGGGGAAAACTGTTTCATGGTATCTTCAAGACTGAAAACTGCGAGTATCCCAAAATACTGAAGATCATCTGTGGAGCTTGCCTGCTTCTGTTTGCTCTGTGGCCTTTTTAGGTGACACAGATTACAGCAATTAGTGCGGGCATGTGGGAGATTGTTCAAGTCCAGTACATCTCCATCCAAACACAAAGGCATCCCTACAATAGCAAGCATTTCATCCCATCCACAGTGTTGTCACAAAAACACCTGTTGGTTCACCACGATGAGCAGTCACTGCAGCTAGTTCTGGTTCACAAAACAGAGGAACATTTATGGTAGCTTGGAGGATGTGGTGAAAGCTGCTTATTTTCTGTGTTCCCTGCTAATGCATATGTCACTGCAGAAGAATACTTCCAGAAAGTATTCCTTTGTGCAGGAGACCCCACTGAGCAGGTATCTGATTTAACAGGATGGGGCTGAAACCATGTCTTTGTATACAAGCAGTTTGGATTGTTATACATCTTATGTTTTTTTCCTTGAGGATTGATGGTTCAGCCTGTCATTTATTTGTTTGAGATAGTTTATGATCTGATGGCTTCTTCTCACATATTTTACTCAGGCATATTATGTATCATTGTTGCTTTATGTTTTCTATGGCTGGGAATTCATTTTTCACACAGTATCTTCATTTAATTAAATAATACAATCACATGTGCCTTTTGCATGAATAGGAAGAATCTGTTTTAATTTAGCCAGTACATATTTTGCCATCTTGGGTTTTTCAGTTAAAATTCCCAAGTTTTTTGTTTTAGCATAACAATAGTCATATTCATTGCTTCTTACATTGTAACAAAAGCACTCAGATGTCAGTTCATAGATTGACATAATCAGCTTTGTCTCTTAATTAGAAAAGAGAATAAAGCTGTTTAGGGGTGTCAATGAAATGACAGATGTATCATTAACAGAAGGCTACATTGGATCAGAATGGTGCAAATGCTTGGAATTGAAATGTTAAAAATTGTTACTGATAACCTTTCATTTCTAATTTTCATTTTCTTATTTTTTTTTCTAATTGAAAAATAATAAAGGCAAAGGTGCATGATACAGCATATAAATGGAATAGTTATTGGTAAAGAAAAACATCAGTTCCTTCTATAAAGACTCAAGTTTATAACCAAAGTATTTAAACTTTTTTTTTCCTGTAGCTAGGGAAACCTGTTACTCAGGATTTGCCATGCCTTAGGATGCACTCTTCAGCATCCCTTTAATGTCACCATTTTTTATGGGCAACAGGACAGCGTGTACATTTTAATAGAAAATTTGGGACTGACTGCATACCTGACTTCACAGTGCAACACACGACATGAAATCTTCCCAGTTAGTCTGAATAGCGAAGCTAGTACTGACTTCAGTGAGTTCACATTTTGCACGTTTCTCCATCGGTTTACAATGCTGTTTATATCCAACCTATGATACAGTGGAAGTCTATTGGACTTGTAAGACATGACAGCTTTCAATTGGAGAAATTCAACATTGTAGAACCTGACCAGACTTCAAATATGCAAGTCCTGGGACAGTGAGAAGGGCATGCTTCAGGACATAGGCATGCAGATGGAAATAAGATTGCAAGCAGCATCTATGCTGCATCTGAGGTGCTGATCCCAGCAGAGTCTGATGTCTGGGGCATTCACAAGACCCAGCACCTCATACAAACCTTACTGGCAACCTGAGCTGGTGGAGTTTCAGACTGCCTGTAGATCCCAGCTGTCTTCTGGGGAGAAATCCGAGCTGTTTGGTCCACCCAGCAACAGTCATACGGCAAAATTCAAGGTGCACATGGGCTACCTGCCAGGTCAAGTAGCAGGCTACACAGGAGAGGACCCTTCGGTGTACTCTGAGCCATTGCCCACAGCCATGGCCTTCTGCACTAGCTGAGGGGCGAGTCATGGGGGTGGTTCAGCAAGGAGAAGACGAATGGGTGAGCAACCTGGTCAGAGTCCCAGGTTTACGTCTGTTTTTGCACAATTATGTAAACATGGACAAAACATCCTGAATCTCTTTTGCTTTCTCTGACTGCATTCATTTTCTTTTCATTAGAACCTCAAACTCCTATCATCTCCCCAGTGGAAATGTTTTAAATTTCCAAAGACTCGTGAAGCTTTGAGACTAAAGAATTTTGTGTTCTGTGTGTAGACTGCCTCACCTACTGCTTGGCATTCAGCAGTTGGATAATGTGGGGCTTAAAAACAGGTGTGATGGTGTTCAGTTGGAAGAGCTGTTTACAAAACATTGAATGTTTCTTAAATGAAATTTGTAATTTTCAAATTCAGGCTTTTACTCGATGGAAAATGGAAATTACTGTTACCTGCCAGGTGTGCCACTGAATTTAGAGGCGGGGGGGGGTGAACTTAACTAGAAATTAACTGAAGTCGCAGTGTTTGAATTAAAAACTAGATTTCAGTTGAAAATTTTACAATGTTGGAAGTTGTTTGATGGTGCTCTTTTAAATCATTTTCATGGTAAGTGGACTAGAAAGTGCAGAAGTGTGTTTAGATGTGGTGTTTTGGTTCCATCTCTTCAAGTACAGATGACTGCAAAATTAGGCTCTTTGTATTTCAAATCTAAATCTGAATGAAATGAAGATCTATCCTATACTCTTGAACCAGAGTAGGAAATGATGCAATTGAGTAGATTTTTTTTTTTTTTAAAAAAAAAAAAAAAAAGTCATTTTTCAGTAAATCAAGGACAGTAAAATCTTGGACTCCTCAAAAAGATGATGCTTTTGTAAAATGAATATTATTTTCTGGAGGAAAGAACTTAGGAAAATAATGAAACAAGTATTAATTTGCAATTATAATGCCTCTGCTTAGTCCCCAACCCAAGTTGACATTTGCTCATTTTAATTTAAAAAATTGAGAATTGTGTTTGTATTTTCTACTCCCTGTTTCACAGCAGAGGGATTTAAAACATGTCCAGACCTATGATGTCTCAGTTATCGTTGCATCTTACAATCTCCAATTAATAATATTTTAGCTTTCTGTGACTGCAGAATGAAAATGCATTCCTGATTTACCTAAAATTGGAATTAGCTCGGTTACCTAAAACTGACGAAGATGTCGTACATTCCAGAGAACGCTAACAAACACAAAGCCAATAACTTCATTTAGATTTAACCCTTATGCCCTTGAACACAATAGAGTTTACATAAATATTTAAGAAGGGCAGACGTAGACCAATTAAAGGAATATATTTCCCAAGCATCAAACCATTGTTTTCAGGCAATACACCGAAGCTCCTAAATTAATACACATTAAATCTGTTACAGGCTCAGCAGAGTTTGAGGCTCAGGAGAGGGAGAAGCAGATGAGGACACCCCAGGGGAAGGTCGGGGGGAGGCTGTCTGTGAGCAGCACAATCCATTGCCCAGCTTGCAGGGTGTCTGCACGGGCTGCTGCTGTCCACAGGCTGCCCTGAATATCCCTGCAAGGAGAAGAGGGCACAAGTATCCTTCTCGTCAGTTCTTCCAGGAGCAGGGAAAGTCTGTGGGCACACTGAGCAGGCTGCAGCTGCCTTCTTTCTGGTACTTGCTAAGTAAAATCGAGGAGCAGCTGTTTGATGGGAAATATATTTAAAGTCTTTTCTTTTTTTTTTAATGTTTAAAAATAAAAATGTTTTTAGATATTTTAGAATCTCCCCCATGATGAGATGTCTAGTTTCAGGCTGGTCCTACACGGGAATATTTAGTGAAAGACTGCGCTTCATATCCACTCAGATCAGACTAGATGCTGAATGAGGCTGCTGTTACAGAGTGTGCAGCATGAATAATAGAAGGGTGCTTCTCATATGCACAGCGGTGTGAAAGGTGTCACTACCCAACCCAAGGAAAATAAATTTGGAAATAATCAGGTTTGTTGCCCCCTAATTGTGGCAGCTTGTTAAGGCAGGATTGGGTTTTATCAGGCTATGAACTATGAGAAAGTGTGGCTTGCAAAAGACTAATGTAGGCAGGGGCAGAGCCATAGCAGAGTATAGAGAAAGAGAAGATGGAAAGAAAGGATTCAAGGGAAATGGAAAATGGAGTAAGGAATTTTCAGAAGAGGGGTTCGAGGAAAGAGCATTGAAGTATGTCTATGAATAGGGAAAGAGACATTACAACTAGTGAGGAGCAAAAGAAGAGTGCAGATTACAATATGCTCTCTGCTGAAATAAATTGCCTACATTCTGTGCTGAAAGAAGTAAAAGCTAAAGTTGTGGAGGGCAGGGAGAGAAAAAAAAAGGGGGGATTTCAAGCATAGCATCAGTTCAGATGGAGAAATGGAGATGTTAATCTAGGCTGGTGGCAGAAGGAGACGAAGCGGGAGAGAATGAATTTGTAATGGAGAGTTAGGTTTCAAGACTGTTTCTCCTAACATGCAATAGATTTTTAAAAGAAGGAAAAGATCGAAAACAGCAATCTGGAAAGCAAGTATATATAATCCTATAACAGGGAAGAAGACATAAGCTTCTGATATTGTGTTCATCTTAAAAACAGTAAGGTTTTTGAAACATTCACTGAGTACTGTATTCAATTGCTGTTCTCATCTGATGTATGCATTAGTGACAGTAGTCACCTTCTCTCAGTGCTTCATCCCAAATTAGAGTTGTATTTACAAATAAGTAGACTAAGCAAGGTATCTGGGACATTTTTGTATTTATTCAACTCTTCAGACTTTGGAATTTTTCAGTACATTTTTTGAGCAAAATGTGTGTGTCCTGACTGTTAATTTTTTAATAAGGTTCATGAAATGTCTGACATCTGAAACACTAGGAGGAGTGGTAGAAAATTGCTTTTAGATTGCTCGTGTACTTCCAGTTGGGGAATGCATGATCGTAATTGTGGAAGTCATGAAATTGTTAATTGCATCTTTTTTAAACATTAAATGATTTTTTTTTATTCATATAAAGCTATGCACATGCAGATTTTAAGACAGAGTAAGTGGCCCTGTTTCTCTGCGTAATTAAGTAGATAAATCAGGAGTTGGCTGCTGGTATTTGCAAATCATGTATGTGGCAGATAGAGCAAGTGAGAGACCAACGTTCCGCAGTGTTCCTCTGGTGACCTGGAGTGGTATATAATGTACTCCGTTCAAAAGGACGGATGCACTCCCTCTACCACCTAAGTGAGCATCTCTAACCTATCTGTTGTTAGTAAAGAGCAATATTTTGAAAAAAGCCTTTTCACACCTTTTCTCTCTATTGGTTATAGAGAACTTCAAGATGTCTGGCTTAACCAAGAAACCAGACTTTTGGACTTACACTTTCATTTACAGGAAATAAAGTCTATATTTTCATTACCTGCTTTGTTCTAATGAACATCCTTCATTATTTAACATTCCTACAGTTTCAGAGAAAATAATAGTTGAATTTTATTATTTATTTTTTTTACTTCTGAAATTCTATACTCTCTACTCAAAGAAAATACAGTTGATACACACAGAAGATGCAACATCGATGTATAATATTCTCCTCACTTTCCTTGTTAACATGGCTTTTTAAACGTGATGATGTCCCACCACTGTTTCTGAGATTGCCTGAATTTATTTGTTTGCTCTTTATTACGTAAGGAATGATTTCTGCATGTTTGAATATATTTCTGTGTGGAGTGCTGACATTCTTATCCACACTTCACTTGTCATTTCTAGGCCAGACGGTTAATATGATTTCCTACTATGAGCTACTTTCTGTGTACAGTTTTAACATGTGTTGCAGTAAGGCAATGTATTAAAGTGCAGAAATGGATTATGGAAGAGATGGATATCAGACGAGAGTTGTTGGGTTGTTGGTGAAGTCAATCATTGTGCAGTGTAAATATGTTCCTGACAGTGGTAAAGGGAAATGCTGGTGGAGTTCATATTCTGGTCCAGTCCTTCTCACATGAATATAGGGGGAAAAAAAAGCATTTTATGTTTGTTTCTGGATAATATTAAAAGAGAAAGGGGCTGCAAAGGAGGGATTAGTGCTCCAATGGCAAACTGGAAAAAATTGAGGACTAACCAGCAGCGTCTGAACGGATCTTTTCTCTGGGAAAAGGCTGAGGTCTGTAATGGTTCTGAAGCTGTTTTTTTTGTTGTTGTTGTTGTTTTGTTTTTGTTTTTTGTTTTTTGTTTTTTTTTTTTTCTCATCGCTGTTGTGATACTGCTCAGAAAGCTGAGGTTGTGCTGGGGTGCAGAGCCGGGCGCATCGCCCACAAGATGCACCAGGTAATCACTGTGTGGTGCTCAGTGCACAGTGCTGCGCTTCCAGGGGGGATGTGGGCTAACTTCAAGAAGTCGAGAAAGGAGTGGTGTGAGTACACAGAGCTCTAGAAAACAGTTGTGAGGAAGTACCAGAAGAACCTGGGGTTGTTTAACCCAAAGAATACTAAAGGAGAACATAAGTACCTTTGAATACCTAAAGTACCTGAAGTTCCCCTGCAGAAGTAAAGGGGTTCATTTATTCTCTTATCCTTTGTAGACAGAATGAGAAGTAGAGGGCTTGAAGTGCAGCATGAAGATAAAGGTTAGACATGAGGAGAAATTTTCTGATAAGGACAGATTGCTTGGGGAGACTGGAGACTCCATTACTATCTTCAAGAGCAGCATAGGGGAGTAAGAGAGAAGGTGTTGGCATGAAGTAGCCATGAAGTAGCCTACCTGGAATGTGAACCACAAAATAAGTAACCTCTCAGCATCCCTTCCTAGACCATTTTTATTTGATCACAGTTGAACTAAGAAAGGAAAATACCCAGACCAGCCAAGTGATTCCAAATGTAAGATATGGTAAAATAACCATGAGCTGCTTTTATTGACTTCACCCAGAGCAAAGACAACATAGCATTTCAGAGAAGGGGCCATAAGCACTGAATTTGTATTAACTTCTAATATCACTGAACTATTGTTGCATTTACTGAGTCTTTTCCATGACTCGGATTCTGGCTGTTATGAAACTTCAAATTACCTTTTGTGTAGAAACCTTCTGGGAATTTTAAGCCTCTGGTATACCTAAGCTAAAAGGGCTTTTTCAGTGGGTTTCCATTTTTAAACTGTTCAGAGTGCTTTCTCAAAATGATATTTTCCTGCTTTTTGTTTTTTTAGGCAATGCCCCAGCCAGTCACTACAAGTAATGGTTGAATTTTTGGATGTGCCCTTCAACACACAAGTTTGAAGAGGTGATAAGTGCAGTGTGAACCTACAGCTGCTAAGATAATGTAGCTGAAAAAAAAAAAAAAAAAAAAAAAAAAAGATCCTAGACAGCAATATATCAGAGCTGCTGCATGAGTTCTTGAGTATCGGTATTTTTTGGATATCCAGGGATGACCCAAATGGAATTAATAGAAGAGGGGAAAAAATAATAGGTGAATAGGTTCTTGTAATGAACGGTTTACTACAGAAGTTAGAGTTCTTAACAACAAAAAGTTTGTATGCTCTTACAGAAGAAATGAATTTTTATTGAAAATCCCAGAAGTTTTTGACAAAAATACTTTCAATATAAGTATTGCATTTTTCAGGAGGGAGAGGGAAGCCTTAATATTCACTGGTTGGTTGGTTTGTTCTCATCAGCATTTCTACTAGTTTGTCTCACACCACCATGGTAGTCAGTTCTTGCCATATGCTCTTTTTGAAAGAACAAATACACTTTTCTTTTTTTTTGGTGTGCTCAAAGGTGTATATCCTGTGTCTAGTCATTGCTTTTTAACTCTTTTTTCCCAAAATTTTGAGCACACCATTGAGCGCTGCAGTCGGTTTACCTCGATGAAGGTATAGGCAGCGGCAGTGAGTTTTCCTTTCTGTGTGTGAAGAGCTAGCTTCTTCACTGAGTCAGTCCTCATGTGCATCTCTCTGCCAAGACATGGGCTGGTGAATCCATTTGCTCTACGTACGCCCCCAGGTAGTGATCAGATAGGAGCAACAGCTGGTCCTCACCTCTGCAGGAAGTGTTCAAGCTGGGAATTCAAAGGTAGAAGACTATATTACTAAAGCTCTTTTCTGTCTAATCCTGCAGGGAATACTTTTAAATATCACATGTGTTCAACCTGGAAAACTCTGAGTGCCAGGGGATCGCTGAGGCAAATAATTTCAATGGGGTGTTTAAAGCCTGCTTAATTTTATAAGTATCAAAAATTTTTGTTGTGGACAAATGTCTGAAAGAAAGTTCTGATTTTTTGTTTTGTTTCGTCCTCGTGGATTCAAGCGCCTAATGCTATGAAAAGGTTTGGGAGAAACTAACTGCAAAATTAAAACAAAAAAAAAAAAAAGAGAGAGAGAGAGAAAGGAAAGAAAGAGAAAAAGAAAGAAAGAAGGACTTGCTGGCTTTCTCCTGTCCTAAGTTTCCTGTGTCTCTCTTTCATAATACAACGAGACACTCCAGACACCACATTTCTGGGGATTACCTTTGTTGGGGTTGAAGCCTTTGGCCTCATTCTTTTCCTCACAGTTAGAGTGCTTATAAGCCCCTGGAAAGACACTGTCTGTCATGTCTTGTTGCTTAAATATTGTGATCGAGCCTGTGAATAATCTCAGACTGCTCTGACATGTTCATAATAGCTTTTGTTCTACTCCTGTGCCCACACATTTCCATTCCTTGAAGTCCCCCAGCATGGTTTGCTCCAACGTCGACGTAGGATGTGGTAGTTTGACCAAAAGTGATATGGAGAAATGAGACCAAAGCCTTTAATTTTTGTGGGTGGTAATGATGGTTTAGAAAGTGCAAATGGCTCCTTTGTGGCAAGTGGCACAGTTAGACTTTGCTGGGCTCTTTTTCTCCCCAGCTTGGGGTTTCTTTCACCCATTGGTGCGAGTTGCTCAGAAGCGGCTGGCGGAGCCAGCAGTGCCCTGCAGAGTGACATTTTCTTGTGTGGCTTTTTCGGTCGTTCTTTGTGCAGCGGAGGCTGTGCTCACACCAGATGCCAATCATACACCACCAGTGGATTTGCAAGATTATAGGACAGGAAAAAAGATGAAGGTTAAGCACAGGGCACAATAGAGATTACTTATGGTAATGAATTGTATAATTTTTCTAGACAGATCTGGATTAATGTTTATCCCAGGCAAGAGATTACTGTATGTCTGATTCTAGTTGTAAACAGACATTATTAAACAGAAGGTTTATGTTCATGAAATGTGACTATGGGTGTTAAAGCACTTATGATTTATTATGTGCAAAGAGAAAAATTAACCTGTTCATCTGCTATAGTACTAGATGTGCTGTGGATTTTTGCATAATTTGGAAGGCATCTGCTCCTTTGGAATACAAATAACGAGTGAAATGGGGAAGATTCTCCTCTCGTTTACACTGATCCAATGCCCTGTACTGCAGAGGAGTGGTGTAACCAGCAAAAGGATAGGCTTGTGTGCTTTTATAAAGCAATAATATTTCTATTACAGATAAATGTTGGCAAAGTCTGTTTGTTTGTGGATCTTTAGGGTTTTTACTTTACAATAATAAAAAAAAAATATCTACATTGACATTCACAGAGCCTCACAAATGTTGACCTAATTTGGGTTTCCCAAATAATTCCCTTTTACTAATGGAAAACAACCTTTAGAAAACTTTGAAATAAAATAAAAATTAATATATATATATATAATCTATTTTTTTCACGTAATTTATGTTGCAGCACATTTTTCATTTGGTTTACTACATCACTGCTGCTTACCATAAATGAGGCATAAATGATACAACAATCACATTTTTTTAATACTGCCTTACCTTAGTAACTAAATAGTCACACCTGAGTCAGTAACTTAAAATATTTTAGGTGAGCTCAGAAATTCCTGTTAAAGAAACTGTAAACAAACTCCAAAACTTTGCTTCTTTTTCATTACATGCTAACAAGGAAGCATCTTTTCAGCATGAAAGGGAAAGAAAAATTACAGTTATCAATAATCTATTCATTGTATTTTGTAGCCATAAGACTTTTTGCACAATGTTATTTGAAATTATCAATTTACCCGTGGTGGATGGATGATACAAATTCATTGGTTTCCTCCACTTTTTAATTGATCTGCCTACTAATAGATTGCATTGGATATGTTGCTGGTGCTTTATTTGTAAAATTTGCTCATATTAAGTCTTACTCATTTTAAAGAGATTTCTCGGTTAAGTGTAGATATTCCTGTATATATGTAAAAATAGCCCAATATGTGAAAAAAATGACAACAACAACAAAATTAAGGAACATGCAGCAAATACGAGATGCTCAGTGTGTTAAGTGAATTAGGTTTTAAGCAGTTAAACTAGAACTGAGTACCATTATACATGGGATAATCAGGTAGGAAGCTCTCAGTGCTTGAATATAAAAAGTTGCAAACTTAAATAGCCATCAGAACACTTCATACTGCTTTAAAAAAAAAAAATATTTCTTAGATATTTACATTTGATGCAAGTGTTACATTTGATACAAAAATCAATACCACAAGAAAACACTAAGTTTAACATTTGTCTTATCTTGTCTAATGATCAGATTTTATCCGATCATTTATCTGAAGTGTGAGCCCTGAGGTAAAAATTGTAAGAAATTAATTGAAAGGGGAAAGTTTGCATGGGCTTCACTGGTAGGTCATACCAACAGCTGTAAAAGCAGCACGGTGCAGGTAGTAAAAGCAGCACAAACTTTGGAGTGCCGTCAGACTGCAGGTGAGAAGTTGAGGTTTTCAGGAAGCCCAGCTGAGGTGAGCAGTACTGCCTAAAGCTTTGTGCAGTGAAGCATTACATTTCAGGGGGCAAGAAAGCCTCATCTGCGCTCTTTTCTTCGCTGTGTGTTGGCAGACGTCTATGAGTCATTACAACCTCCATCTTCGAAAGAGAAGCAAAGATGGAGATGAAGACAGGTCTCTGTTATCAGCCCGCTGTGGGTCGCAAGTCGAACGGGTGCTGCGTTTCCCCCTGGAAGGCTCAGAGCCATGCCACGGTGCTCAGCGGTACTAAGCTTATTGCTGCTGAGCTGAACACGGCTGCAGCGAATGGTGACCCTCACGTCTTCGCGATAGCAAAACGTCTCCCTGATGTGATCCCACGGACTCGGAGCATTAAGTTAATTTTCCCCTGGATCTCTGAGCTGCGTCCTCTTTACCCGGCGGAAAGCTGGTGAAGAATACAGCTTTTGACCGACTGACAGAACACGGAGAGTGAAATTAGATGCATTAAATTAGAATATGACAAAAAGCCTATCTAAATATTTGTCACAGGGCTACGTACGGGGTGTCGCGTCCAGTCCAGGAAGTGAAAGGAGGCCGCTGGTGGGACTGTGTAGTCTGGGGGGGGAAATTGGTAAATCATCCAGATTCATTACAAGCTTTGAGGGGATAATTAAGGGTATTGAGTCGGCTGTTACACTTCCAGGGCTGGTGATCCCTCTGATGTAATCTCAGATTAGTTCTTGTCTTGTCTTCACCTAACACAGAATTAACCAGTACAAAGTTCACTGCACCACACAAGTAAATAATGGTGTTACTTGCCTGTGAGAGGACATATAGCATGTTGGCTTACGCGATGTGCACCTTCCCCACAATCAAGAAATCACCAGAAAACAAACAAACAAAAACCCCAAACCCTCAAAACCCAAAGAACCAAAAAAGCCAGTGCAAACACATAAGCTGTGAAATTTTCTACTTTGTACTAGAATGTTTGCAATGTTTATTTTCCAGTTAACAAAATGATTTTCTTGAAAACCAACATTTGTAATTAGTGGCCAGTTAAACAGAAAGAGCTCAAGATGTGCAACTTGGTTTGGCCACATCTGTTCATCTTTAAACTAAATTTATTCCAACTTTTTTTTGTGGTAAGAGAGCAAATCACTGACTTATAATTTCCTCCACAGAAAGTTTTAATTAGAAAAAAAATTAAAAAAATAAATTCAGCATACATGTTTACCTTTTTATTATTTTTTTTTAATTTCTATTTGAGCAGTTCAAGGAGGAATGTGCCTATGATAGGGTTAATCCAGCTACATAAAAATCCATGCTGTGTATGATAGTAGTAAAGCTTGTGATCCCTTGATCTTTGATTAGATCCGAGCTAGTAAATATCTTGTGTTTAATCAGAATGAGTTGTTCTGCATGTAGTATAAGTCACCTTCACAGATGGGATGTAGCATCAGAGTTGTTCATGAATATTTGTTTTAATCCTTTCCAGAGCAAGCATGCTTTATGTTTCTTTGTTGTAAATCAGATTCAAGCAACTAAAGACCAGCACGAAGGAAAGACGTTTACTTGCAGTTAGGAATAGGACAGCGTGAAAAGGACAGGAATAGGACCTTTTTTCCTTTGTAAAGAAAAATATAACTTGCTAGAATTTTGAAAGGTATTTTATACTATTCCACAAACATAACTAACACACCATGGCTGCTTTTTCAGGCTGGGTTACAAATATAGTTATCTAGAATTTCATCTTAATCTGTTCATACCTATTTCTGGCTTAGCAGACTATAAACATACAAAGTCTAAGATTTATTACTGTTAATGTTTGGCCTCTATTATTATTCTTTATGTTAAAGTTATTTAGTTAGAATGGTAGCTTTTTTGTGTGCTGGTAAATGGAAATTCTTAAAACCTTATCTGTAAAGCTAATCGTTTAGTGTGGTATGTCAGCGTCCTATTTACCTAAATCTGTCATAATTGCCTTCTGATACATCTTCCTTTGACATGCAAAATATTGAAAACAAGAGGACTCTTCGCTGTGAGATTTTCTGTGGAATGTAATTTTTCTGTGTTCATAACTTTATGGTAATAACTGGACGACCTGTAGTTAAATGCATCTCAATTTCTCCCTCTTATTTTTCATAATCACCACACAGAGCCTTCTGTGCTCAGAGGTGTGATTAGATTTAACCTGCCGTCATATCTGAAGAACTTTCTGTACAACATATTATACATTGTAAGAATTATATGCATAGATAGTAGGTCTAAGTGTAATATATAAATAGATATAAAGATGAGTTGCTCTCATGCCAAAGCTAGTTCCTGATTTTTTTTTTTTATGTTTTTAACAGGAAGACTGGAGAGCCCCCACTAATAAATGGCTGGATTCCTTACCTTGGAAAAGCTTTGATTTTTAGAAAAGATGCTTACAAATTCTTACTGGATCAGCAAAAGAAACTTGGAGATATTTTCACTGTACATATTGCTGGTGAGCAGTATTTTTGTACTTCTCTTGATTTTTCCATCAGTGATGTTAAATATTAATTCAGATGTTTAATTTAGAATCTTACTTAACCAAAAACATTTCAGCATACCATAGGATACAATACATTAAATTCAAATGTTTTATATACATAAAAAGTATCCACAATATTTAGTTATGGTTATGTGTATTTATATACAGCTATAGGTATATATGCATATCGACAGAATTTTTAGACAAGTAATGTCTGAACATAGATGTTCCCAACACATATAAACGTGTATTGTTTTTTTTGTGGTTTTTTTTTTTTTTTTTCCTAAGGAAAGGAGAACTAACATCATCTTGACACTGCACAGAAAAATATCAGATTAAATTTAGAAAACACTTAAGAAAAAAAGTGCAGAATATGTTCTCACACATTTTACAACTGGTTGACAGGAACACAAGGGAATGAATGACACATTGACTCAGTGATACAATCAGGACTGGAACACAGAAACTTCCTGTTGCCAGTCTCTTACTCTGATCATGCTTGCTGAAAATAACAATATAATAAAGTATGATATAACCTTGCTGCTTTCTGTATTTATAGCTGTTTTACTACGCTAGCTCAAATACAAACATTTGAGTGATTTCACATATACACTGAAATGTACCAGAAAAGCACAGAATGAAACTGGAATCTTGAATGAAACACAAATATATAAATTTACATATATATATATATATATATATATATATACACATTTCACTAAAATCATTTTAAGATCAAGTATTTTCCTTTGTTCAGAAAAAGGCAAACTCCTATTAGTAGGTAGATGTTATGGATCTTTGGGCCCTCTACATGCTGATATCCTTGTTCAAATGATGAATTTTATAGTTGCATCAATTATTACTTTACAGTTAAGTCTACCTCATTTTTAGCTATTCCGGTATTTTTAGAGAGTTTCAAAAAAATGTAAAATGTAAAGTTTGCTTGTTAATTTTGTGGCAGTGATTCTAGCTTTATTTTTCCATATAAACAATGTTTTGCAATACAAATATTTATTTTCTTCAAAAGTCTATTAATTAAATTACAAGCAGAATGTTTAATTAACTTTTTTTTTTCTTCCTGTTACCAAATATATTCTATTGTCCTTTGGAAGAGCATTTTACTGCTGTTAAATGCATTTTTTACTATTATTCATTCTTTTTTTATTATTATTCCTTTGGAAATTGGTGTGTTTCATCTTCAAGTGAGTTTAACACATCTTCAACTCTAATTTTATTTGAAATAGTCTTTTTTATTGTTAATGTATACTCACATGATAATGAGTGAGTACAATAATGGCTTCTTGTGAGTAAAATTAATAATAATTCAAAGACTTACCATAGTGCATTCATGAAAGCAGATACAGTCATACTTCAGAATCCTTAATTTGTTTAACCAAATAGTTATTTCTCTTTCCCCTTTTTATTGTTTTATATAAGACTGTATTTAGAGATTTGTGTCTTTAAGCAATCTGTGAGTGTAATTTAGTTTAATGAATTTCTGTTTGCATAATAAGCAGAATTCCATTTCAATTCATCTCCCTATTTTTGGGTATTTTGCAAAAGCTTTCATATGTACAGGTAAATAGACTGAGTTACGGATATTGTTTCAGCCTTATACAAGGAAATCTTTGGTTTTGTGAATTTGTTGTGTTGGAGATACTACCTCAAGTTCTCTTTTTTCAGTGTAAACATACTGACCATCAAGTTTTCACTGAGAAACAGCTTGTCAACCACAACTTGAAAAAGAAGATGAAGCTAGTTGGTAGCTCATGTCCTGTCCTGATTCCGAGACATGCAGGCTTTCTGTGTGTCTCAGTGATTTGACAAAGATGATGTTTGTATGTTCAGCAAACATAACGTAGCCGGCTGTGTATGTACTATCATTACTTTAGCCCCCTGGTGAGTGACTACAGGTTCTGTCAACAAATCCTATCAATATGTATTGTTCTAATTATTGGTTCTCAAACTAGTTCATTTGGAAAATGTGGAACGATGCTTGGAGTTTCTGTCATTGCCCCGTACCGGTAATGCGATTTCGCTGATTGTACTTTCCCATGTGATGAGCAAATGATTGTCATCCCTAAAAGTCGCAAGGGACATGGATGTCATCTTAATAAAGAAATTAAAAAGCACATCTTTCTATGAGAAACAATGTAAATTCCTGACCTGTCGCAGAAAATAGTTCTCTAATTGGTTTTGTGTGGTGGTGCAGCAGAATCGTTTTCCCCAAACGTCATACCGGCGAAGCACTACTGTACATCATTGTCAGCAGTTCAGCAGAATCTTCCTAATAAGAGGACGATTACGTAAATGCGATAGTCTTCAGAAAAGAAAGAGAGAGAGAGAGAAAAGAAAAGAAGAAGGAAGGGAAGAGAGAAAGAGAGAGATACTGAGTCTGTTGTTTTTAGATGACAATATGTCCCAGCCCAAGCTTTCTGCTTGCTAAGGATCAGCCGGGTAGGCAGACAGCTAGGTAAGAACATAAAGAACTTGAAGCAGTTTTCTCACAGTTTCTTGGGATTAAACTTTGTCTCCGTTTGATGATACATTATTAGGAATGATACTGAGCATTGCAACACTGTCAATGAGACTAATTCAGATTTTGATAAAGTAATCTGTCTTCCAGTGTTTTTGCTAAGCACATTTGGCCTTTTATAATTCTGCTAATAAGTCATTCTTTTCTTTTAAATCATGACACACCTACAGTAAAATACCACATTTTTCTGTCTTAGGCAAAAGGTAATTTCCATGAACCCCTTACAAAGCTGAAGTATGCTGCAAGCATTACTGAAATAACATCCATCATTATATGTCATATGAAATGCTTGTCTTTCATCATTAGCATTAAAAAGCTCCAGAATGCATTATTAGAGTAATTTCTTAACTATCATACAAATACTGGCTTCTGTGCTTAGATTTACCAAAGTTGACAATTTTCATATTTTCCACATCAATCTTATTTTTCTAGGAGACTGTGTAAACTACAAGGAGATAACCAAGCTATTTGCAGCACGGTTGTAATGCAAACTGAAGGATTGGACAAGGAATATAAATTCTCTGAATCCATATTAAAAAAAAAAAAAAGCTTAGAGGGCTTTTTAGAGAAACAAGTATACGTTTATTATTTTGACTTGTTTCTATTGTACTAAATAAAAAAGCCAAACTACTGAGATTTGGAGTGTGACATTTCTGTATGACCTGGGTTTTTTGTTTTGTTTTGTTTTTATGTGTGTGTGTGTTAAAGGTATTTTTTTGCATTCTAACAAGGAAAGGCGTTGTGCTTTCAGTGGTTTCTGTATAAATGCATCAAATAGTTAAAGCTTCCTGATTTGGAAAGCATGTGGCATTCCTCCACTTTTGGTTGATCTGACATTTACCTTTGCCAATACTCTGATGGAAACTCACAAGAATCAATATTTTGGTACCGTTTTAGAAAAGACTACTACAAGAGGTAATTCTTGGCATTAGCTGCAATGGAAAGGCATGGGAGGGGTGAGAGGGAATGCATTTTAAAATACTGTATAGTAAGTGGAAACTTGAGGAAAGGTTTCCATTTGTTGGTATCAAACACCACCAGGGACAATAAGTGGGAAGAGACTTCAACAGCGACAATGAAATTATTTGAAAAGAAAAATGAATTGCAATATTGACACTCAAAACTTTAAAGTCATACCTTGAGGTCAGAACATTTGTTAGGGTTTGGATGTTTGCTCTTCAGATCTTGAAGGGTGCTTAGGGTAAGGGAGATGTTGGGGCATGACTTTCTAATTTTGAGTCTGTTGCTGGATGGAAGGCAAGCACTGTGTTAACCTGTGTGGCTGCAACCGTGTGCAAGAATGACTGTAATTGCTAAGGCTCCTGTAACCAATCTTACAGCAATAACTTTCTAACTGCAGATTTTAGTCTTTAGATTTTAATCATTTTCTAATGAAGAGATCTAAAATTAGATCCTCTCTGAGGTACATAGACAAGCTGCCTTTGTTATTCAGGGGCTCCACTTTCCTGGCTAGAGACATTTAATAAATACAGTAACAAAAGTATTTTTTTTCATGTATTTATACATATTGTTGACTTGCAAGGGAATGGTCTGGAGCCTGAACTGAATTCTACAAAATGAGTATTTTGGTACATACTTACTTTTTTTTCTACCAGGAACCTGATGAGAATAATAAAAATCAGGATTCGTGATGTTCTGTTTGTTAGAGATTTTCTCATCCAAAGTGTGCTGCTTTTGAGAGAGTTTTGATTTAAAATTACTGCTAAAATAGTTTGTTTGTCTGAAAACCCATTTGCTGAAAATCTTTTCTTACTTAAAAATGATAAGAATTGATGTGCGTTTGCTAAGTGTCTGATTAAAGATCACAAAGAAACTCATATTTTGCATCAGAAATAAGCAGATGGTGGACAGATGGTTTAAATTAATATTAATTAAAAATCTTAACTTAAATTGTTTACCCTGTAAATGCAAAGTTAGGAAGCCAGCTTTCATCTTTAGGGTTAATAACACTCCAAGTTTATTTATTAAAAATCACTCCAATGGGCATTCTTTCCAAGCTTTGATCACAAAGATGGTGGCCTCAATAAGAGCATGCAAGTGCGTGAAAGCTGGAGCAAGAGGAGTGCAAAGAGAGCAGCTCTAAAGCTGAACAAAGACATGGGGAGATCCCGCAGAGGTTGGGGCTAAAAATTCCTGTGCAGTTTGGGAAGGGAGAAATGATCAGGGAAGAGGACTGAGAATTTAAGATCCTTTTGTCAAGCCGGCAAACTCTACAAGTGCCTCAAAAACCCTCACACTGTTGACAAAAATGGGGGTCAAATTCTCAATTTATCCTTGTCTTTCCTTGCTGTTTTCACTGGGATTGCAGTGGACATAAACAGGATGAAAATTACATGCAAAGAAAGTCCAGAACACACCCGTCCTTACCACAGAGCCGTGTGTGTATATACAAGTCAGGATGCGGAATAACTATGATAATTCAAATATCACTATATGGTAACCATGGATACTTGTTGACATTTTTAGTGGTAGTGACTACTTTATCTCAGGACATCTGTCACCGAGCCAAATTTGGTCCTCAGTTAAGCATGTAGTGTTCCCATTAAAATCAAAGGAGATCTGTCCCTTTAGTGAGACAGAATTAGACTATAAGTGTGGTAAGCTTTGATATTTTCTGGGTTTATGGCTAGGAGGTTTATCTCTATTTCACAGAGAATGTGTACATTTTAATGGGTACTTTTTTCCCTAATGCACCTGTCCTACAAGCTAAGAATCAGGAGCTCTAACTTTAGACTTAACAAGGGAATCATCCATAAAGAGTTAAGATTTAATTGGGCTTTGGGAGTATTAGCATTTTGATTCATGACAGTTCACCAAAATATTCTTCTTTATTAGTTGACTTTATGCTTGGGGGAAATTTTCCAATTTTTTTTTCTGGCATAGACAACTTCAAAAAGATGTCAAAAGCTACAATTCTGTACCTTAGTACAACTGGAGGTCCAGCTGTAGTCTCTCCTTAGTACCTCAGTAAGATGGAAAGTTGTCTGTGCACTCTGATACAATGTCTTATAATGCCAGGACAGTTTGTGCCCCAAAATGGCAACCATTTTAAGAATGAGAGCCTCCTTCATTGTAAGCTAGGGCTTCAAAATCAGATCCTGTTGTGGTCATTTTACTGGTACTAAACAAATTCTTAACAAAAAATTAGACAAAACTTCAGAGGAAAATAAATAAATAAATATGAAACAGGTGGGGCTTTAAATATTGGGGTTTGGCAGTGTGCAATTAAAGCTGTAACCAGCAGATTTTGAGTCTTGGTGTCATCTCCTTGAAGAAAAGCTGCCTAGGTAACACATTTTCTACTCCAGCCCCCCTCATCCACTTCTTCCATTCAGGTGAAATGTGTTTCTCCCTTTCTGCTATTAAAAAAAAAAAAAAAAAAAGCATTTTTAAAATGTTGCTATGATTCCTTGTATTTCATGAATTATAACAGTGTAGTAAATTACTTATTCCAGAGTGCCACAGTTACAGGTCACACCCTACTGTTGCCAAAACCAGTACATCAGTCTACATTGAAGGCTTCATGCTGATTTTAGAAGTGCTGTGAGAGTATACACTTGTGAAATCTTCATCCTGACAAAAAAAAAAAAAAGTATTCTTTTTTTTCTGAAGCAAAATACAATTTATCTTCCTTTTTTGCTTTGCAGATCTCTTCACAGGATTTTGGTTTGGGAATTTTCTTTGTGCTCTTTTTCCAGACATTGGTGGTGCTTATTTTCGTTTACTACTTCTGAAAGCGTCACAAGATTATAAAACCCCATGTGTCTCTATTTTTTTTTCTCTTCTATTCAGGCAGATATATTACCTTTATCATGGACCCATTTCAATATGTTTACGTCATCCGAAATAGCAAGCAACTTGAGTTCCATGAATTTGCTAATAAGATGGCTTCCAAGACTTTTGACTACCCAGCATTGTCGAAAGCAAAATTCCCCGATCTCAAGGAAAACCTGCACAGAATCTACCAGTATCTACAAGGCAAGCCTTTGGACATAATTTCTGACCACATGATGAAAAATCTCCAGGATATATTTGAATGGAAATGCTCGCAAGCAACAGATTGGGAAACAGAAAAAATGTACAAATTCTGCTGCTCTGTAATGTTTGAAGCCAGTTTTGTAACACTATATGGAAGAGTTCCTGCTGCAGATGGCCACAAAGTTATTAGTGAAATCAGAGACAAATTTATCAAGTTTGATGCCAGCTTTCCCTATTTAGCTGCAAACATACCAATTGAGTTGCTAGGAGCTACCAAGAAGGTTCGAAAGGAGCTTATACATCATTTTTTACTTCAGAACATGACAAAATGGCTGGGAGGGTCAAAAGTGGTCCAAGCCAGACAAGATATATTTGAGAAATATGAGCTGCTTGGAGATTATGACAAAGCAGGTAGGAAACTTATGAATGATTGCTTGTCTAAAATAAAATAATTTACTATAGACCTTTGAAATAAAAAGGCAAAATGGCGACCTTGAAATTTTTTTATGTTCTTTCTAATTGGCTAATGATAAAATGTTTTACTCTGAAACAACCCTCTATGATAATTGATTTTTTTTTTTTTTTTTGTGCTGAGGTGGTAAAACAAGATACTTAATGGTGATAATGAGAAAGATTATAACTGAGCTGCATTTACTCCCCTTATTCCCCCCACCCCCCCGACATTACATTTCAAACTATTCTCATTAAGCAGAAAATTAGACTTCAGAAGCCTATTGGTCCTCATTAGCATTCACTGATCCTTGGCTGGGTCTGTGTCCTAACATCTTTTAATTAGCACACTGCAAATCTAATCAGTGTAATAAACGCTATTAATCTTCCTTTTCACTTATTTTCTCCCAGCACATCATTTTGCCTTCCTGTGGGCCTCTGTGGGAAACACGATTCCAGCTACATTCTGGGCCATGTATTATCTGCTGCGGCACCCAGAAGCTCTTGCAGCGGTGCGTGACGAGATTGACCATTTGCTGCAGTCAACAGGTCAGAAGAGAGGGCCCACGTATAACATCCACCTCACCAGAGAACAATTGGACAACCTGGTCTACCTGGGTAATTTATTTTTATCTGTTAGAAACGGAAGAGGGTCTCTCCCTGCAAACTCGGTTTATCACTCATTTCTGTTTACTGAGAAGGTGGAGGACACAGCTGCCTAATTGACATAATAACACCCATTTACATCAATTATAAATTATGTAGTTTATAGCTGTAGATACTCTCATTGCATGTAAACATTAAAGCCTAGGTAATTAGCTATGCAAGGTATGCAAAAGGCTAAATCGAAGCTTTGCAATTATTTGAAAAAAGTTGATGCCTATTAAGTTGTTTGATTCTGAGCATCTGCCGAAGTGTTAATGCATTTCAAATACTTTGGTATGGTACTGCCAAGAAAGACCCTTTCCTGAAATTAAAGTAGGATAATGTATTTAAACTGCAAATGTAATTTTTTTCACAAGCGGTTTCTTTCTTTTTCTCTTTTTAACACAACAAAAAGACTTCTGAAGCAGGCTTCAGCATAGCTGTGCCTCCGAACTAAACATAAGAGCTTTACAGATGAGAAATGGCGTTTCCAATATTGAAAGAAGTACCTTGATTCAAAACAGAGTGTTGTAAGGGAGATCCAGGTCTTCCAGTTCGAGACCAGTGGTTCAGAGGGAGGCCACCATTAGAAGTTGTATTCCGGAGCTGGATGGGCCTTCAGGGCATCAGCTGATGGCTTCATTTCACTTGCCAGTGCACAAGCACAGCAAGTGCACAGGCACTTCAAGATTATTGCTGAAATTAGCCCAAGGGAGGAGAGAGGGAAACATTCATAGGTACATAGAGCAAGGAGGAACCTAGCCTTGAAGCATCTGAAAATCTCTGTAGATAGTAGTATCAGAATAGACAACAGCTGTAAAAAAAAGCATAAAGGATCGATATTACTTTCACTTTAGATATTGATTCCAATCCCCTGTTAAAGCTGAGCTCATGTCTCTGGGGTTTGATAGCTGGTGGCCTGACCTGATGGTCTGCTCTAAAAGGAAGCTGTATCAGAGCAGAGTCACTGTTCCTGGGGTGCATCTAAGTGAGGGCTGCCATTCTCCAGGACCATCTCGTATGGCATGCTTCAAGAACCTGTGGTCCAATTTGAGTTGTCTCTCACAGCACAAATATAAAATTGAGTTTGATTCAGCTACTTTGTATTAAAGCATTAGTGTTAACCATATATACCATGGGTCTAGTAAGTCGGTTTCATCTGGAGGCACAGCTGTTTTGGTGCAGATTTATCTCCAAGTGATGGAGCAGGCTTTTGATGTCAAGATAACATGACATTCTAAGCAATTTATATACTTTAAAGAACACAAGTAAAATTGCTTCACATCAGAGTTAGCATCCACCAACAAATAATAGAAAAGGAAAGTTGCCAAGCATCAAGATCAAGAGAGAATTTATTTTCTATTTGGAGACAGAGATGGGAATGGCAAGGGAAAAATACAAGCACCCCAGAAGTGCAAGAATAAGGAAAATAAAGCATGTACCTCACTAAAACCAGCTGGTGCAAAATGGAGTGAACACTTTACAACATCAACTGTGTCATCCCCCCACGGCTCCTACAAATTGTCAAGCACCTTGGTAACATTTGATTTACATGTTGAGAGGAAAGTGCCACATCCTACTTTGTAGTAGTCTTGTAACACTTCTGTTAAATTTTATAATCGCGTTAAAAGTAATGTGGTATGAACAGAAGCTGGATTTCAATTCTTCTGGCACTTAAGTCATAAAGGGCTGGATACTGTCCCATAAAATAATAATATAGAAAGAAAAAAACTGTACTATAAGAGAATTAAATTCATGCTTCAGTGGAGAATGAAAGGAGATGTTTTCTTAGTAAATGTATAGGAAGGACAAAGGTCCAAATTTTCATGGCTTGTGCACCAAAAATTCCCTGTCTGCTCTGGCAGCTGTGTGGGGAAAAGCACGCTGTGGGCCAGCCCTGCCTTTGCACTTACAGCTTTCTGACCACGGCATCTGAGAAGGAGCTTTTCTTCCTTCCTCCTTCTCCCCCATACCAACGCAGAGCACAGAAAGCCAGGAATTCCTGTCCCTGCTCCCGAGTAAGGCAGACAGGTGGGATTCTTGTGTATTTATCACCTTGTCATCTCCTTCTCCTGTTTTAAGTGCTCTGATTCCCCGTCCTCTTTTTGGCCTGCTGTAACAAGAGCCTTTTTTTGGATTCATCATGCTATGGAGAGCAAGCAGGAATTGCTAAAAAGCCTGTCTCAGAGGCAATGTTGTTGTTCTGGCCATATTCCTTGGGTCTAGGGAATGACATGTCCTGATTTACTTCTAAATTCAAAATACAGGTATGTGAATTAAAAAAAAAAAAAAAAAAAAAAGTCTTTCAACCCACAGCAAAACCAGCTCTTGTCACAAATTGTGGCCCTGATTATTTTTTCTTATGGCATTTCTGGGGCAGCACACTTTGTATCGTTTAGTTAAGACTTTTCCAGCAACCAAAACACGCATACTTGTGTGCGCTTACAGAGTAACATACATTATTAGTCATTATGAGTCACAATGGAGCTCTAATACGGTAAACGATACATGAGAACGGTCTGTCAGCTTTTATGGTTATACTGGAAATGCAAAGGGTAGCGCAGAAATACACTTGGTGCATGTGTAATGCTAGGCATGTTTAGTCAGTTCGTTTGTTTAATATTAGTCCATTCATTTATCTGGTGAAGTATTCTTGCCCCAGGTCATTGCTGAATCCCAGATATTTCCTGCAAAAAGAGCACAGCTTGAAAATTTGTTTCGTCTATACGAAAGGGTTATGAATCCAAAAACAGATAATGCAGAGTATGTAATCGTAACACAAGCATTAAGTGTTAAAATTGCTGGTTGGATTGAGATACATGAATATATTTTCCTGGAATGGGCTGGGCAGTACCATGTAGTTCTTCCTAAGTTGCAAATGTACTTGTTTCCAATTGTCATTTCTGTTGGCACACCTCGGTGCATGTAAGTGACCCCTCCAAATATTTGCATACCGATAGCTATTTTCCTACAATACACTCTAATAATGGTGGTACCCTATTACCTGCTATCTGCTAGTGCAAAATTAACAATCCATTATGCACAATAAGTTTTATAAAACATTTACAGATCGAGATCATGTTTAATTAAAATTAACTTGCTTATGAAAGCCAAATGCACTTATGATTCACAATGACCTTTTATTACCTGCAGTCCCTTGTTTTGGCTGGATGATTGACAGCTTGCTGTTTGGCTACCATGTTGTATTTCAGCTGACAAGACTTTTCATTTTAACTCAATTTGCCTGCCTATCACAAGCTGGTGGCAGGCCAGGCTCAAGTCACCCAGCTTTGCCTCAGCAGCTTGCTCTATTTCTCATTAGTACGCATTTATTCAGTGGAAATTGGAAGACAAATGCTTGAAGGCATGTGAACTAAGTATAGCAAATTAGGGTTTAAAGACTGAATATTTATAAGTATATTGAAACAGTTTTTTTAAAAAAATCTAGAATGAATTGGAGGCTGAGTGCTAGCTTTAGTATAAGAGAAATGAAGAGAGAAGTGGGAGGATTCTAAGAATAACAATACTATGAGATATTTCTCTCTCTCTCTCTCTCTAGAAAATATGTAAAATCTCTCTGACAACACCTTATCAAACAACAGCCTGGCTTCTTTATGTGGCGCTTGTACAGCGAAGTTTAGCATCTCGTGTGTGTAAGAAGGGGGAAAAAATGAGGGTCATGTTCATTTGCTGCTTGGTTATCCCTTGGTATGCTTTAAATTGCCTTGTTTGTTCGGCACAAGCACAGAAACAGATGTTGCTCTACCGTGCTGGATAATTTACTGTACCTCATGGTGCAGAATGGAAGGCCTCCCAAGCTACCCAGCTGGTCTGTCAGCAGCAATGGCTGGTGTCTGCTGAACTATGACAACTGCAAGCAAAGGCTGCGGCGTTATTGTGCAGTTGTCATTCCTCCCAACGTATAGCCTGGGCATTTGGGGAAGGCTGACTGTCTATTTTTTTAATGTTAGCCTGCAAACCCATATAAGCTCCATCCTCCTTTGTTGATCATAATGTGACTCATTACTTTTGTCATCTAATGATTATCGGCATGATCGCTCAGAGCTAGAGCCAAGCTTGCCTTCCACACATAGCTGGTACTGGAAGGTAAAGCAGATTTGTCATTTACGATCTGACCGCTAAGCCACACTTTGTGCTCCATTATTGTGATTAACTTCTGCATAAGATACGCTGCCCAATTGTCAGCTGCGATCCGGCAGCGGGCACCGAATGCCGCGCTCCCCGGGAGGATGGCCCCCAATAGGATGTGACCGCGTCACTCGTCCAGCTAAACGCACACCCGCTACTGTGCAGCGGCGTTTTAGTAATTATTTTTCCTTTCTTGCTCTCCCCAGCCCGCACCCGATTTGATTTCTTGGGTGAACGGTGCTGCATGTACATCGCCACCGTTCCCAAGCCGGAGTTAGGGGCTTTGTTTTTTTGGAGGCTGGGGGCAGTCTGGGAGCAGAGGCTGGACCCTCCCTTTGTACCGCGCAAAGTTTTGTTGCCAGAGCGCTGCCAGTTGAAATCTATCGTGTCAGGTGCCTTGTGGCTATCCGCAGTAGAGGCCATATTCTGGAACCGGGGTTCTTCTCTGGCTTCGTCACCAACAAGCCGATTTGACTCTGCCTGATTATAGTAACGAAGGCAGTCCAAAAGAATATGCACAGACTCACTGTACGTCACATTGAATCACGGCACTGGCCACACAGAGCTGACCGCAGCCTCATTTCTTTAGACAAATGCATGCTTAAGGAAAAACCTCCTGCAAGAAAGCATCCAGGGCCACTTTATTTGCTATGCATGCTGCACCAGATTTAATTTTTTGTGAAAGAGCGGTTGTTATTATTTTTTTCAGATGCATCTACACTGGGTAGCTACTGTCTCTAATAAACCAACCTTTTGGGTGCAGCAGTTACAGTGCTTCGGTGAACACTTAGAGCAGGCTTATTTGGTATCACAAAACATAAATACAGGCACAAATGGATTATTATGTGAAAATGAAACCTGATTTTAGGCTGTTTTTCACACTGGCGATTAGAAGGAATCAGGCCACATATAACAGCACCCATACACGCTGGTGGAAAAATAGTCAGTTTTGATTACAAAGTGAGAGATGCAGCCCTAGACAGGAGCTACATGCTGATATACATGCTATCAGAATGATTTATGCAAATTATGCATATTATTCCCAAAGGAATTCCTCCTCAAACTGCCAGGATAAATTGCCGGAAATTAGCCATAAAATCTGTCGTGCTAGGAGCAAAAGGTGAAGGCCACTGGGAAAGCAAGGACATTCAGCTTCTGGAGCCTTCCAGGACGTGATGGTGGAGAAAAAATCATGCTTCCCCTAGTACTGAAAGGACTACATTTTGTTTTCTCTTTGCAATTAAAAGTGTCTTTCTCTCTTAAATCTACCAGGCAAATAATGAATTGTTTTCATTCACTTGGACCATAATAGACATTATCGTTTGGCAACGTAGCTCATTGAAAACAAAATAAATTTAAAAATCCTCAGCCTGACTGCGGAATTAACAAGTGAAATGTTTTTTCTAACGTGTAGCCCTGACGCTACATCCACCAGCTTTTGAAAGGCAAGCCGAATAGCTCCGTGGATGCTTTCACTGGTATTTACTTGCAACCTCCGAAATATATGTAAATGCATAAAGCATTCATGTTTTCTGATTGCGTTGTTTTCAACGTGATGCCTGAATAATGACTTTCCACCCAAAATCCAGGGCTGCCTCCAGCCGACACGATTTCCCAGAACTATCAGCGAGAATCACATCGCAGTGCTCAGAGCAGCGGCCCCCCGCCCTGCGGGACTGTTTAGTACCTCCTCGTGGTGTCTGGTTTATGTTTTGTTTTCTTTGTGGTTTGTTGTTTTTTTTTCTTTTTCCTTTTTTTTTCCTTCAGCCTGCCCTACTAAACCTGTCGAGATGCAGCAGCTGCAGCCATGTATAACTTGCAGTCATCTCCCATATTTCTGACGCTTCCCCCCCTCTGTTTTTGTTTAATCGCAGAAAGCGCCTTAAACGAGAGTTTACGGATGTGCTCGTCTTCCATGAACATTCGCATCAGCCAGGAGGATTTTGTCCTCAAGCTTGAAGGGGATCAGGAAGTCAGTCTGAGGAAAGGAGACTGGATAGCCCTTTACCCTCAGATTTTGCACATGGACCCCGAGGTCTATGAAGATCCTAAGGTAAACACTCCGCTGGTGTTACTCTTCCTACTTCAGGCACATTGCAGCAGCCTGGCCTTTTGTGATAGGTTTTTTTCTTTTTCTTTTTCTTTTTTTTCCTGCTGTTCCTTCTTGTGGAACAAATCTTCCGACTTTCAGATGTATTTTCGAGGGCCCTATAGGTCAAAGGATTCATGGCCTGAAGAGAGAAATATGGTGATGAGACTGACTGCTACTGCTTTCAAAGGAATTGACAATTGCACATTGACTACCATAAACTTTAGGCTAAATGTGGGTTTTGTTTGGCAGTGGATCATTTGATACCCAAGGAGGGCTGAATAATAGAAGGTGGTTTAAATAGCAAATAATGTGGGCCATTTAGCTAAGTGCCCCCAAAGCATCATTGACTCTCTGAAGCCCTATAATAGCAGTCTTACTTGAGCCTTATGCTTTTTCACCTCTCTTCATAGGGATTCACCCCTTCTTGATCAATTAGTATAGTGTTGTGAACTTGAAACTGCAAAGCTGTTGCTCCACAATGAAGCTCCGAGGGTAATTGTGTCATCTCCTTGTATTTTTCTCTGACGCTCGAGTTAATGAATATCAAAGACTCGAAATTAATCCACCCTGCCTCAGCCTTAATACGGCTTCAGAAGTTCACCACCTGCATGCAAATTGAATAGTCCTAGTCTCCAGTAGGTTATTCCACCAGGTTGTTGTCCAGGGTACCACATAGGAGGTGAAGCTGTATATACGCTGAGGCCATTAAATGCCTCCTTATCCAGAGAGGTAGGAGTTACACCTGAATCATTCCTCATCCCCCTTTTCCTAGGCAAACAGCTCTCTCCGTGTCATGCTCATTTCCAGCCTTGATATTTGAGCCAAAGATGCGTTTCAGACCGCAGTTCAGCTTTGGGAGACATAGGATGTCTTTAAATGTTTGTAGAAACCCCATGTTGGAGACAGTGCTCCTTGAAGCTTTTCCTTTTGGGAACTTGGGGATAAAGATGTGCATGTGGGGTTGCAGAAGAAGGGTGATGTTCAGGTGCCTTGTTTGTGCAGGACAGCTTTTCGCTGTGCAGGAGCTCCGCCAGAGGCAGTGAGAGGAGGTGTGGAGTGTGTTGGAGTTAGCAGAAGTAGGGTATAGTTACAGGTATGAATACAAAGGCCACGAAAATGGAAGTGACATCCAGTAGAGCCCAGCAGTCTGTACCCACCCAAAAATAAAGACAAAGGCTGCTAAGAAAATCAGTGTTTTAAAAAAATCATATACTGGCAAATAGTTAATTAATATTTTTATCCTTATAAGCCACAACTAGCAAATAAGCTTTTTTCTCATTTTATTCTTAACACTTTATTTTGGAGAACATTATTGATTTGTCAAAAGTCCATCTGTTTGTTTAGGTCCTAGACCAAAGCATCAGAGCGGTAGCTGAGCCCCTCCCTTATTCAATAATTGTCAGAATACATTACCATATTTCTATTGCTTGAATATATCTGCTTGGTATCAGCTCTGCTCAGCTTTCACAGTACAGCTTTAGTTCATATATTTCATCTTTTTGATAGTGAATGAGCAATCCACACTTTGCAGTACATTGATTTCAGCACATGGGCCCTCTCGAAAAGTGGGGAAATCACTGTTCTGTTTGGTTCTTAAAATATGCAGTGTGCTTTCAACAATAACTACTGAAGATCAGATAGAGATGGAGAATGAATTTTTTGAAAGGTGCAGTCTTGAGCTTGTCATGTATTTAGGGAAAACTTTCCTGGGAAAACAGGCAGCTTGACGAGATAATTTTGTAGCAATGCTTTTCTCCTGGATACATAAATTTAAGTTCAAGCTATCTTCTGCTTTGGCACCATATTGTATAAGTGTGAGCATATATTGTTGACCTCCTTCTTCACTTAGAGCCTAAATAAATGAGTCAATTTTTATGAAGTGGGTAAGTGAACCTCTGAATCATAACACAGCTAAGTTACAGAGCTCAGTAATTGAACTCTGCAAATCCCATAGAATGAAATATGAGGAAATCCTGCAGGAAACCCAACATGGATGGTGGCTTCCCAAACAAAGCTAAATACAAGAGCTAAATACAAGATGTGACAGAGAGAGACTTACACCAGTCACAGGAGATTCCTCAGTTTTCATAATACTCTGAACAGGCCATCCACACAAAACTTCATCTCCAGTTTCTTCACC
Source organism: Aythya fuligula (assembly GCF_009819795.1). Classification (NCBI taxonomy): domain Eukaryota; kingdom Metazoa; phylum Chordata; class Aves; order Anseriformes; family Anatidae; genus Aythya; species Aythya fuligula. Next base: position 123,007,235 of record NC_045560.1, on the reverse strand, counting down.
CTTTCCTCACCATGATCCAGCCTCTCCCATCCAAGCAAGCCTCATGCATGGCTGAAAGCTCCTGCGCTGTCAAAAATAAGTCTTCCCTTAAAAGCTAGTTTGCTGGCTCAAAAAATCTATCCGAACCTAGGGGATTCAACAACACAAGCATGAGTTTGCTGTCTCACATGTGTTTTCTGATTTTTCCAATTCCCTAGACAACAATTATTTATTTATTTATTTATTTATTTTTGGTAAAATGAACTACAGCTTTCAGATGGCTCTTGGCATTTGGTTTGTTCCAGTATGTATATATGTATGCAACACCATAGTTCCTCACATCTCCAGACACGAGGAGTTCACCTTGTAGATATATTCCAATTAAGTGATTTGGTTTAGTGGTTTTTTTGTTTTGTTTTCTTTTGTTTTGCTTTTTAAACTGTCACAGTTCATATTTGGCAGTGCTTTTTTTTGATCAACAGGTTTTACATTTCAGGAAGTGAATCTGTTTTAAGGAAGAGGAGGGTATTCTGGTCTTTCATTTCATAGAATCATAGAATATCCTGAGTTGGAAGGGACCCTTAAGGATCATCAAGTCCAACTCTTGACACCGCACAGGTCTACCCAAAAGTTCAGACCATGTGACTAAGTGCACAGTCCAATCTCTTCTTAAATTCAGACAGGCTCGGTGCAGTGACCACTTCCCTGGGGAGCCTGTTCCAGTGTGCAACCACCCTCTCTGTGAAGAACCCCCTCCTGATGTCAAGCCTAAATTTCCCTTGCCTCAGCTTAACCCCGTTCCCACGGGTCCTGTCACTGGTGTTAATGGAGAAAAGGTCTCCTGCCTCTTGACACCCCCTTACGAGGAAGTTGTAGACTGATTTGTTACTGTTCTTCAAAACACTTCCTTTTGGTTGGGGTATTCAATGAGACTGAAAATAATTATTTCTCAGTGAAAAAAAAAAAAAAAAAAAAAAAGAACATATAATGGTTTTTAACATTCTTGCCATGTAGAGAAACAGGTCTTCAGCACCCCAAGTTATATCCCCTCCAGTGCACATTCTCCTTCTCCCCTTTCTCATACCCCAAATCCCCTGCCACTGTTTTTCTCAACAACCAGACATACAGTGTGTTGTTTCCAGAGCCTTTAACCTAATGGGTAGATCAGTATCAGTGCGTTTTATCATTATGTTGTTTTGTGGTGTGGTGTTGTTTTTTTTTTAATCAGTTGAGGTGGTTTCTGTCTGACTGACTTGTTCCCAGCCAGCTCCAAATGGCTGCTGCTATAGCAGATGTATGCAAAGCAGGACAAATGCTAATGAGTGACCATAAGCAAGAAGTGTCTGTCATTTTTATTCAAAGCATGCAGGAGGATTTTGTAAGTGGTTAATTTGCCGTTGACTGAGTGAGGATGCCAGATCTCCTTCATTCAAAAACATGAATTATCTCTAAGCAGTGATCCTGCTGCTGGGAAGTAGTCAGAAAGATGTTCAGTTTATGGAATGTAAGTTACAAGCCCAGCCTCAAGCCTTACCTGAAAGTACACTCGTTACAATGGTCAGTCATTGGCAGTTGTCCTGCTTTGCACATAGCTTCTGGAGCAAACCATGTGAAGGTCAGATGTGGGAAATTAAGCAGCAACCATCTCCAGCTGAAGGGAAAATTGACTGCAAAGTATCAGGTCTGCTTTTCGAATAATCTGCACCACTGGGTGCAAAAGAAGGATGGATTTTGCTCTGATCTTGCAAGAACAAGATCAGTGCAATGCATTGATTTATTCATAGGCATTTGCACAATTTGACAGATTATCCTTATTCGTGATGTATGTACCACACCAAGCACATATGATGCTTTACAAGAAAATTGTCCTTCCACTAAGGTTCATTGTCTCTGCTACAAAGCGGTCAAAATCTAATTACAATCAATACAGGCCAGACACTCAGTGGATGAGACATGGAAGTTGAAGGAACTTGATGTAACGCAGCTAAATAAGTGGATTTCATCAGTATTCTTTACAGGGGCGGTAACGTGAGCTAATGAAACTTGGGGCAACCAACTAAAAAGGAGAAGCTGTCTACTCCTTGTCTTCCTCTTGATCCTGGTTTCTGAGTTTAAGAAGTACCACTGACATGCAAACAAAGCACCTCATATAACTGTTTCATTAGATATCTCACTCTCTTTCTCTTTTATTTTCAGGAGTATAAGTTTGATCGTTACATAGAGAATGGCAAGAAGAAAACCACGTTCTTCAAGGCAGGAAGAAAACTGAAGTATTTCCTAATGCCTTTTGGCTCTGGGATCAGCATGTGTCCAGGGAGGTTCCTTGCGATGAATGAGATGAAGATGTTTCTTTTCTTACTTTTGGCTCATTTCGATGTAGAACTAGTGGAAAGCAAAGCTGTCAGACTTGATAACAGTCGTATGGGCCTTGGTATCCTTCTGCCAGACGTTGATATTGCCTTCCGTTACAAGCTAAGGTCCCTAAAAAAGTGAGCGGCTGCCTATATGTCTTCTACTAATCTCAGTGTTAGCTCTGTTTCCTCACTCAACTTTGTATTCTTGGGAATGTTTGCTTTTACCCTATCTGCTTTCACCTCCTCCTTACTTTTTTTTCTGAGGAGCAAAGCCCTTAGGCTAGAGGTAGATGTCGGACATGGGAACAAGCAACCCTGCCCAAGTTGTGAGTAGTGAGGTGAGATGACAAGCATTTGGCTGGGTAAATAGTCCCTATGAGAAGGATCCCTATACTCTTGGCCATAAGTCAAGTAGGTTTTAGAGGGAGGATGACATCAAGTTGAATCCAGGCCATTATTTGGGAAATGGGCTCAACAGACATACATTGGGAATTCCTCAGACTCCTCGGAAACCTGGCAATCCAGATACACTGCAAGCATGCTGGTAGAACCAAAAGGCCTCCTACCATAGCTGTGTCATGAGGTTCCCCCTTGTTAGATGGGGAGGTCCCACATACCCACCATCTGGAGGCATCACTACATCTGCTTGTAGAACAGTAGCAACAAATGGGGAAGTTAATTCTAGAAGGTGAAAGGTTGTTTAGAGATAATTGTTCTATTTGTTCTTTTTATTTACTCTCTTCCCTTTGTGATCCTGAGTGTCTTAGTCCTTACTTGGGAGATGTAATGAAAGCTATATGAGTTGGATGGGGGGTAGGGGGAAAGAATTCACAAGAATGCCTTATAGGAAACACATCTCTGACTTGAGTGGTATGAATGTGAGTGGTATGAGTGGTACGAAGCAAGGGTGAACGCTCTGTTTTTGTGCAATACAAAGAAATTAAAGTCTATGATTTTTTCTGCAGATGATTAATATCATAGTAGAGGTTCTGTTGATTTTAGTAGGCCTTGGATCAAGCCTACATTATCTATTTTGCCTTTGAGCCAAAAGCAAACAAACAAACAAAAACAGTATACTCTTCAGGTAGAAAATATATGAGCTTGTTTGAAATGATTCTATCATCTCAAAAATTATCTTCTGTTTGTCTTACTGTTTTACTAGTGGCATGTATCTGTGTTTATTTTCACCATTTCTTGTGTTTATTAGTTGCTCCAGAAAGGCAAAATAGTGAGAGGACTTCAAGGAGAAGAATGGTATCTAAAACTACTTTTTAATAGTGTTTTAATGTGCCTAAGAAATACACAGGCAGAGTAGTGCAACCCCTGTTTGGAAACAGAACTGCTTCTCTACAAGATGGAAAACAGGCTCTTTGGGCCCAAAACTTGAGTAAGTGAAGACCTCAGACAGCCACAGAGGTTGGCTGCATATGGGCTTCACTGGGTGACATGATTCCTGGTGCATGGTGCACAGGATCTAAGATTTGTAGACCCTGTCTCTCTTCCTAGCCACCACTTTGGAGACGGAGGAGGATTCTCATGGCTGTCTCAGTTTGACGAGATAGTAATTGTGATGGGAGAATAGCCATGTCTGTGGGCCTTGCTTTGTGTTCCCCAAAAAATCTCAGTTTGCGATGTGCCAGCATAAGTTCTGCCCACACTGCCAGCTGACAAATAACGTTATACATGAAAAAGACTTCCCCTGATACGCTCAAGTGTCCCGTCATCATTCATAGAACTTAGAGTGGAAGAAAGATGAGTAATCACCGCAAGAGGTTATTTTGGGCAGCCAACCCTTAATCTATTCTGTGCCAGGATCTGCATTTCTCTAAATAGCTAACCAACCACAGAGGTGTGACCCCTGTCTGGACATGAGTTCGAATTTGCCCTACAGATGATGAATGAACTGCTGTCTCACCTGGAACTGGAGTACCCAGCAGCATTATAGAAATTTCTCAGTGATTGCTAAGCAAATCACTAAAAATGTTTTTTTTTGTTTGTTTTTTTTTTGTTTTTTTTTTTTCCAGTATTTCATTGCCTGCATTTCTGTGTTTTTGGGGTGTCCTCCTCTGGTGCTGTCAGAGGTTTGATGCTGAAAAAAAAAGCACCTGACACTCTACTTTGTGCAAAAGACACATTGCTCTGAAAACTTCAGCTTGACTTGTCTCTTGTCTTTTCCCAGTGGAGCATCAGAGCCACTAGGTCATTTTGGGAATACTAAGCTGCAATCTGCTGTTCCTCAATCTTCCGTGTCTTCCAAAATCAGAAATTTTACTTGTCTCCTAAGCACTTGATAGCCTATGGATGGAAACTGCTACATACATACTAAGGTTTAGAATTATTTATTGTTATTTGTGTAGGAGACTGTTTAGTTACTCATGTAAAGCACATACCCTAAATAAGCATTAGGAGAAAGTCTTTCAAAAACTGGCACAGCCACATTCCAAATCCTCTGAGGAGAAAATTGTGTTTTTGTGAGATATATTGGATGAACATTTTCTCTTCACATATAATATCAATAGCATCTACAGTGTTAGAGTACACTTATATTAACTGGGCTTTGCGGTTGATTAAATGCCTTAACTTTGCTTCAACATTTAATCAACAGCAAAACCTGATTATTACTTTGTGCCACAGAATAAAATTTGATTTTATGGAGAGATTCCTGTACTCGAGTTACTTACTGCTGTACTTACTTGGTAGGAGCTATTCTGTACTCAGCCATAGCTCACAATCCAGTTTGGACATTAGAGCCTGTTTTATTGAGAGAGGAAATGCTGATATCATTATACTGTTGACTATATTACATTATTGCTTAAGTGTAAGCTGTAAAATGTCTCATGCCACAGTTATGATAAATCTTTCTTTGGCATCCAACTTTGAAACAAACCTGAAGCAACTGCGAAAATAACAGTAGGTATTTGTTTTAAACATAAGATTTTTTTTTATAATTGTGTTCTATTTTTAGGATTTTGAATGAGAATATCACAGGCTGCTGCATAATTTAGTAGGACATAATAGCGCTGTGCCAAAAGTACATGCAAATCATTAGTAATTTCAGATTAATTGCTGATCAGTTTGTACAGTATCAGTTATGAAATTAAAAGAAGATCTAGATTGTCTCCAAACTAGAAAATTAAATCTGTAGGCCTTACTTCCTTCTTCAAAAAAATAAAAAAGAGCCTTTCCCAGGAGCCAAAGGAAGGCTCCATGAAGGTGCTCAGAGGCTTTGCATGGGGGTTGGAGACCACACCTCGCACCACACAGGAGGCCTCTATTTTGCTGAGATAAGGTCAGTTGCTCTTTTAGCTCAGGAACCAAAAGGATCAACCTTAAGACAAAGCAAAGCCTGCCCAGCTTGCCCTGGAACTGTGTCCCTGGTAGACCCATGCTCCTGGTAGGTGACTTCTGCATCTTTAAGGCCTGCATACATTTGTGTACTCCATCTGCAGTTGAGGTAAGCTTCACGCCCTCTTCAAAGTCATGAGTGTTAAAGCAGGAAAGAGGAATGTTAGGCCTGGTTGGTTCTCTCCCAAATACTCTGCAACTAAGCAGGTGACTTAGTGACACTGAGTCAGCAGCTGGTCTGACCAAGAACAGCCTGGTCTCCACAGAGCAGGGAGTGAAAACCCATGGTATTCCTGGGTGAGCCTGCAGCATGCCTCAAGGCCGCAGCTGGAGCCAAGCTGGCCGCAACATTATGCCTGTGGTAGAGGGCCAGCTTTGCACGTTTTCTTCACGACATGAGGAGCAAAATGGTTTTTGATCATGTCCTTTGCCACAGACCCAGGAGCTCTTAGTGTTGGTCACTTGGACACCATAGTGCTGTTGGCAAGTGTTCAGTTAGGGGGGGGTGGAGGGAGATGGTGGGACCTTTTGTTGCCTTATCCCTCCTTTCCACTGCAGAAGGGGGCTGCCCAACAGCCCCAGCAGCACCTGCTCGCCTTCCCCAGGTAACCCCACAGGCACAGGACCAGTCGGGAGGGCTACTGGGGGCCCTGGCTTCCCTCTGTTCATCCTGGAGTGAAATGGTGTGCCTACTGCTCAGTTTTAAAAGTCATAGAGCTGGTCTGTACTGGCCTCTACTGTAAGCTGTCACCTCCTATGGCTATACTGATACTATCTTCTGCTGTTAAGAAAAGATATATATATTTTTTCTGATATAAAATAGGTTTTCTAAGTCAGCGTGGCCCTGTGTAGTGTGTGAGAAGAAAAGTGAATTTATCATGACCTAATGTGAATACTAAAATGTGATTTTTTTTTTACTATTGTCATTTTAATTTACAGTTTGTTGCCATTTTCATGTTGCCACTGAATATTGCTGTAACCTGTCATAAACTTACTAAACTGCTATATTTCTCCAAAGGCCACACTGGTCCATGTGTACCTGTTTGCAAATTTGACTTCCACATCTCTGTCAATATGTCCTAATGTACTAATATGAAACCATTTAAGAGTTGTTCTTCAGCTTACGGTTTTAAGCCCGTTGCATGTGACTGGTTTTGGCATTGCTATTTTTATGAGTAATTGCTGGTCTGTGAATTTCACTTGTAGAATTATAAATGATCTTTTATTTCATCATTATTGAACTTTCTGACATTCAAAAGATTGTGAATTGCTCTTAATTGTGCAAACTGACATTTTGTATATAGATGAACAATGGTTAGGTTCTATTTTAATAGTTAATATCCATCATTAAGGCTCTCAGATCGAATAAGGTGAATATTGTGAATTTCTGAGCGAGAAAATTGAAACTTCATTATTTTAGTAATCTAACACCTTAAGTGAATTTTGTATTTCAAGGATACAATAAAAATGAATATATCTATTTTAGTATTGAATGACTGTCTGTGGTAATTTTTTCCACCTTACATTTACACTTTTCTCACAGATTCACAACTATTGGTTTCCTTTTTAAATGATTCAGTCAGCATACAGCATTTTTCTGTTGCTTGATCTTGAAAAAAATATATATGTTTCTTTAGGAAAAGGGAAAAAAAAAAAAAAAAAGAACTTCAGCACTGGCATGGAGCAACTCCTTGGAATTTAGGAAATGATTAGGAAATGATCAAGTCTGCTTTACCCTCATGAAACTGAAGCCAGTTATTACCAGGTGAGGAAGAAAGGTGGTACTTCTGACATTCTTAGATATTATTCAGAATTAATATAAAGATTTGCATTCCCAGTATAAAGATTGGTACCCAAATACAGTTCCTAGGTTTTTCCTTTTGCAAACCTCTGGGTAGCACCAGATGTACTACCTTGTGTAAATTTAGATCATTCATTTTAAAAGGGGAAATGATGGAAAATTGCTTCAAAACCCAGCACTGCATGAGCAAAGTACAACTTAGCTTTTCTAAGCATCACTGTAGCTACCGAATTCTGCCAGTAGCTGTTTAATATGAAGCTTGTATCCTAAAGAGATCACTTTTCTTCAGTCCTTCATGCAGAAATGTTAGTCGGGAATGTCTGTGAGGATTGTTGAAGAAACGTTGTAGAGAAGATAGACCTGCAGCATTTTTTTGTATTTGATAAATGTGCTTATAACTTTGTGATTGCATTAACTCCATATTATTTTAAAAGTTACTGACATTTGTAAAGAAAAAGTGGCATTGTTTGAGGTTTCTTGAAGGGCATCCTTCAGAGTGAGCTTTCCTTCATGGTCTGAAAGGGAGCTTTGTGGAGGAGTAACAATAGCTTCAAATATTGTTTTTTATTCAATCTTTGTTTTGACACTTAATACTTTTTGATGTTACTTATATTGCATTATATTTTAAAATTGAGACATCAGTTTATGCAAGACACATGCTTAATGCATATGAATAAAGTTATTTTAACTGTCAGACCATAGAAAGTGAACTATATTCCTGCCCATTACTTAAACGTGCCTGTGTGTCATGGCCAGTCATGTCCTGATAGACACAGCATATCAGAAAACTGATATAATTATAAAAACACCGTTTCAAACTACACCTGTGAAAGTATGGTGATCTTTAAGTTAAATTCTGTGTTTATAAATGCTAATGAGTATGAAGAAATTGTTGCTGCATGCAAAGAACCATGTAAAAAATACCTAAAATACCCATTTCATTTGAAAGCAAAGGATTAAAATGTAGTGGGATCTTTACCCTCGTATAAAGCATCACTGTGTCTGTGTAACCCTTGCTATGCAGCAGGCTTCCCTGGGATCTCAAGTATGAGGTTGCCTGAATACCTCATTTGTAATTGCAGAAATACTCTTGTCTCCAAAACTATTTACACCAAAATAAGGAGTCAAAAGAAGTCTAAGCTTCAGCTGTTCCTGCTCGGAGCCTTGCAGGATGTTCAGTTAAACTGATTTCGACGCGGATGTATGTGCTGGTTTGTATTTTTCCCCAAAAAAAAACAGCACCTCTGAGCACAGCAAAGTTGAACACAAGTCTAGGGTCTGGCTACGGCGGCTGCAAACGGCAGAAAGTGAACTCTTTGCTATGACTTTTGCCGGCGAACTCCTGCAGCAGCCACCCCTCTCCTCCAAAGTCGCCAACCTCCCGCAGGCAGCAAGCCTTTTCCTCGCCTTGCGAGCCAATGACTCGTCTGGCTCCTCGCCGTCTCTTCCAGCCGCCTCCCGAGGAGGAAAGACATCTCCCCGGCGGCGCTTTCCCAAGTCGGCGGCGAGGGGAACCTCGGCTGAGCATCGCTGCAGGTGGGAAGCCGGGGGGCTCCTCCTAGGAGCAAACCCAAAGCTCCGAGGAAGGGGGTGAGGGGACAGGACCCCCACCCCCGGGAGTGAGCCCTGCCGGGGGTTAGGTGAGTTTGGAGGGCTTCAGCCGGTGGAGAGAGGGGGTTTACTCCGGTAAGGCGATTGTTTGCCCCTAATCCTCAATTAGAGGGATTTCAAACTAGTATTAGAGGGGCAATCTGTTCTGCAACTTCTCGGAAGAAATAATTGTTGATTTAGATAAGCGCTGATCCCTTCAGCGTTTGATGAAGACGTTAATTTATGGCTGTCTAGCAGTTTATGGCTGTCATTAGGTTTTCAGCTTTGTCTCTGTTCGAGATGCATCTTTCTCTTTATTTTCATCCGAGACAATTATGGAAGCAAACGGTTACGTTTGATCTAAAACGCATCATTTTCCTATAGCATTTCAAATTATTCACAGCTCATAGTTCTTACACGCGCATATATGAATTTAAAAACACAGCACTGAAGTGCTTGAAACAGCCCATAAATTCGCTTCGTGTTTTATTACACGTCTCGGAACCGGCTTGAGAGGAGAAGGGTGACTCGGGACTCGAGGGGGGGGGGGGGAGGATTTAACCCTTCCAGAGCCCAGGGGAAGGGAGCAAACCCCGCTGGGGGAGGCTCGGTGACACGGAGCTGCCGGGGGACCTAGGGGACAGGGGCCGGCTGTAGCTCTTTGCTCAGACAGCTGCTGGTCCTTCCGACGGCTGGGACATCCTGGGGGGCCGGAGTGTCACTTGCCCAAAGTTTTGTCCTGTCCGACGGCAAGTTCTCTCTCCCCTCGGCCTGTTGGCACCCAAGTGACAAAGGATGCTGCAGGGAGCCGCCGAGCCCGGGCTCGTTTATTTTACACCCCCACAAACCCCTCCGACGTCCCCCCTCTGCCACCAAAACCCGAGTGTTAATTGCTGTAAAGTTTCCGAGCACGTGGATAATTTACTTTGACTGCTGCGTTTTAATTAAAAGCAAACTTATTTATGTTTCTGATGTTTATATTACGCGATTTAATTACGTTTAGAGGCAGCGTCGCGCTTTTTTTCCCCCCCTTCTACCCTAAATCACATTTTCATTAAAGGTTTTAATAAGAAAACTCACTTGACCACTATTCATTATCTAGTCCCCTCCATGCACACAAGTTCACTTACCCATTCATTTATTCACTTACTCATTCCAGCAGATCCGCTGCAACTGCTGCTAGCAGGGATGTGAACACTCATAATTATTTGTCAAAGTCTGGAAAGTGTATTATCCCTTCTTCTAGTGGTAATTAGTTACCATAGCATCTAATACGTAAATGTGCCCAGAGCACACCATTAACAGTTAAGCGGAGGATTCAATTTAACACATGATTATATCTTTCATAAGTCATTACATTAGGAAAGCCAATGTCACTCATGCTGGGACGATTTCAGGCTCGGGGCCGGGGGAAGGGAGCGGGTCCGAGGGGGCGTTTGGAGCAGGGCCGGGGCTGCTGCAGGTGAGGAAGCTTCCCTTTCCAGGGGGGACACGTCCCTCTTAGGCTTACTGATAGATCGGGGGAGAAGAGGGGCGGGGGAGCCTCTCTCCTCCCCCTGCCCGACGGGACCTGCCCCGGGACTGGCCCCGCGCCCTCTCCTCGCTCCCCAGGGGTGACAGCAGCGAGGTGCCGGCAGTGGCAGCGCCCCCAGCCCGCACGGAGCCCCCTGCTCTCTCCCAGGAAAGCGAGCAGGAGGCAAAGCGAGAGCTTTAAAGTAGCAGCCGGGATGGCAGGGAGTGCAGAGCGAGTGCGGGGCGCTTCCTTCCTCCCTGAGCATCCTTCGCACGGGAGGCACAGGGAGAAAGACACCTGGGCGACATCGCCCCGGAGAAGAAGGAGCAACGAGGTTAAGCCAGACAGAGCCGGGAGGAAGGGGACGGTCCCTGCAGCCCCCCCGGGAGCCCCCCAGCCCGGTGCCGGCATCTGCAAGAGTTTCAGCGAGGGCTGGCCTCTGTCTCGCCTCCCCCGGTGTCACCCCTGTCCCATGGGCAGCCAAGAGCCAGAGCCTTCGAGGGGACGGCTCCGGGAAGGCTGCTCGGAAAGGAGAGGTATTAAGCAGTAAATCTTGCAGCAAATGCGTCCTGCGATGTTAAATGCACGAACACACACACACACACGCACCCGCACACACAGAGGCACGCACCACGCCAAGCTGGTGGCGGTGGTTAATTCCTAATCAGAATGATGGACAGCAGAGACAGAACAATACAAACTAATGGCTGTGTTGCTGATCACTTTACCCCTTGATTAAAGACACCCAATTATGGCGCAGAACAGTGTCGTAATTATGTTCCTTAATCACATCCAGGAGGTTTAATTGCCTTAACGATGTGTTTCATTAAATGAATTTAGGTATTATAGTCGACAGTTTTCATACACAGTTGTTTTCAAATTAACATAATATTAGACATCGTCATGGAAATTGTTTTAATAATCATAATTAGACGCACCCAGCCTTTGTCTAGTAAATGCTGAGAGACGCTTCTCCTTGCGCCTGGGGGCTGATCTGCCCACCCTCTCTGGGCTGCCTTCCCACAGCTCCGTGGCACTTTACAGTTATGTTTCCTGAAAAGTTACAGGTTCTGATTAATCTTTTTTGATGGCAAGTGGAGCGGAAAATATTTATCCCCTTCCCCCGCGTGCAGGGCTGCCGATGGGAGCGGAGGCACCGCGGACACCGGGCGCCGGCCGGAAGGGAAGGAAGGAGGGGGCCCGACGGAGAGGCGGCTGTGCCGGCCCCAAAATTTGGGGGGGGGGGGGGGCAAGGAGGAGGTGGAAAGGGATAGGGGGACGGCTCACCTCGGGGTATCAGGGGGGACTAAGGCGCTGTCACCCCCCGACCCCCCTGTAGGGGCCCGGTGAGGGAGAAGAGGGAGCTCCTCGGCCCCATCCCAAGGGCTGGGAGAGGGGAGGGGGGAAAATGGGGGGGGGCAAGGCAAAGGAAAGGAGCGACACCACCGCCCCCCCCTTAAATCTGGAGGTGTATCCTTAACAGAGCACAGCATAATACAAGCGTTTGTTCAAAATATTTTAATAAAGATTCTTTCCGACATAAATACACATACAAACGATCGTACATTGCTGTCATAATCTGATTGACCTATTTAATATATATCACTCTTTACACATCCGTGACCTGCCAACAGATCCATCATGGCTCCTATTTCGCCATCCAACCTGACAGTCCGAATTTGTATTATCTGCAAGTAGTGGAAAATAGCAGGACTCGTTTTGGAATAAAAAAAAACGAACCAAAGCAAACAAAAATCTTGATTTACAAATGGCAGAGAGACAGCCACCCAGCCATGCAAACTCAAACTGAAGGCTCACTTTGGGTAAATAGCTACTTCTTGCTCTTCATCTCTCATTTATCTTCAAAAAAAAAAAAAAGATTAAAAAAAAAAAAAAAAGAAAAAAATTACCCCACCCTCCCACCCCGCCCCCAAGAAAAAGAAAAGGTAAGAATTCCACGCGTTCTGTAAATAAGCCTAAAGTACTTTAAAGTATTTCAACTTAAATAATCATCCACAGTCAGAATAATTTACATCCACGTTAAAAGCGGTTTAAATTATACCTTTGAAAACCACCCAGCGCCTGGGAAAACATTGGCTTGGCAAATGTTCTTGTAGCAGCTATTGCTCTGATGCCATGTAAAAGTAAATAGCTATTACCTGTTATAATGCCTGTTATAATGCAAAGGATACCCTCTCAAAAATCAGTGGGTTGAGCAATTAAGAATACACCTTTCCTGTAATTTTTGGACTGAAGCAATTTATTAAAGCTCAATTGAAATACAGGGATGATGCAACTTAAAATCCAGATGACCTTTCATAAACCTAAGCAGCTCGGATACATCAACATTTCTGGCTATACGGCGTTGGCAAATAAACGTTTTAAAACACTTGGCACACAGTTTAAGTTAATCCATAAACAGAATTTTAGAAGCATTTTAAAGTAACCGCACAGAAGACCCGTGACCTTAACACATGAGAAATACTGTTGGCGTGGGAGGGTCAGTTAAAGAATAACAAATAAATATCATGTCTTGTTTATACATCATTGCGAAGTGGAAAGAAACAAGGTGCACGTAAATATTTCTTTGAAAAATGCGATACTTTCGGCCACACGGAGGAGGGGTTCGGATCGGTTATTTTTTTGCCGTTTTTTTTTTCTTTTAACTCTCTCAATTTTTTTTTTTAAATCACTCTCACCAAAACTTTGCGCATTTTCACAGGATCAAAGTTTAGAGACGATAAAAAATACAAAGTCTTCCATAGCAGTGGTCCAGTCTCTTTGTTTCTGCGAGTCGCTTAAATAATAAGTTTACATTTCAAGTTTGTTCGTTTCCTGGCTCAGAATAATCATAATACTGCTAATAATAATTAAAAAAAAAAAAAATCTATGCTCGAGTGCCCTCTCTGATTTGTCCCATCCATCCACCTCCGCCGCCGGCTCCTGCCCCGGGACCGGCCCCGGGACCTCGGCGCCCCGGGCGGGCAGAGGGGCGGCGGGGCCGGGGTCCCGGGTGGGGGTGTGGGGGGGTTCTCTCCATCCCTCTCCGCGGCTCCAGCCCTCCCGGCCTGCCGCCTCTCAGCCTCTCCTTTGTGCGGGTCGCACCTCCAGGGAAACCCCCCCGGCACCCCCGAGGCTGAAGCCCCCTCCCCGCCGCCCCTCCGCCCGCCCTGGCCCCGCGCCCCTTTCCCACCGGGGCCCGTCTCCGTCCCCAAAAAGCCGCCTTCCCAGCGGGGATACGGGGGAGCCCTGGCGGCTCGCAGTCCCTCCTCTGCCCCCTCGCCCCCCGGCCCGGCCGCAGACCCCCGCTTGCCACCGCCGGTGCCCGGCTACCGGAGGCGGGGAGGCGGCGGCGGCGGCGAGGCTTAAGGCTTCTCCGTGCACTGTTTGCAGAGGCTGGAGGAGACGCTGTTGAAAATGGCACATTTCTCCGGGCAGGAGGTGGCGGGGGGCAGCCCGGCGCTGAAGGGGTAGCCGGCCGCCTGCTCGTAGGCGCCGAGGGCGGGGTGCAGCGCGGCCGCCGCCGCCGCCGCCGCCGCGGCGGAGCTGGGCAGGGAGGCGGCGGAGATGGCCTGGCCCTGGTTGAGATAAGCCACGAGGCGCCGCATCTCCTCCAGGGCCTGCGCCTGCATGAGGATGTAGTTCTTGGCCAGGAGCAGCGTGGCGATCTTGGACAGCTTCCGCACCGAGGGGCTGTGCGCGTAGGGGATGACGGCCCGCAGCTCGTCCAGCGCGTCGTTCAGGTCGTGCATCCGCCGCCGCTCCCGCGCGTTGATGTTGAGGCGCAGCGCCTTCTGCTCCTTGGACTTCTTGCTGCCGCCGTGCCCGTGGCTGTTGGAGCAGCCCCCCTCGGCCGCCTTCGGCCCCACGCCGCCGCCGCCGCCGCCGCCGCCGCTGCCCCCGCCGCCGCCGACCGCCGGCGAGGCGTCGCGGGGGTCCCCCCCGGGGCCGCGCAGCAGCAGCTCGCAGCGGCCGTCGCTGTCGTCGTCGGGGCTCTGCTCGCCGCCGCTGCTCTCGGCCACCGAGCTGCGGCTGGCGCTCTCGCCGTACTTGACGCACACGGAGCCCGGCGGCAGCCCCAGCGGGTCCCCCCCGCCGCCGCCGCCTCCGCCGCCGCCGCCTCCTCCTCCGCCGGGCTGCAGCAGCGCCTCGGGCTCGGCCGCCTCGTAGCAGGCGAGCGGCGAGGGCTGGCGGTCGCGGGGGTGCGACAGGTCGAGCCCCGGGGGCGAGCGGAAGGCGGACTCCATGCGCTTGGCCGAGGCGGCCAGGCTCTTGTGGAAGAGGTCCTCTTCGGCGGGCAGCCCCAGCGCCCGCTCCATCGGCGCCGCCGCCGCCGCCGCCGCCCCCCTCAGCTCCCGGCCCGCTCCTCCAAGGCTCCTCCGCGCCGCGGCGGGCGGCGAGCGGGCGTCCTGCTGCCGCTGCCGGGCTCCCGGCTCCCGCCGGGGCTGCGCCCTGCCCGGCGCTGCCGCCGCCGCTGCTGCTGCTGCTGCTGCTGCTGCTCCGGCTCCGGCTCCGGCTTCGTCCCCGGCTCCGGCTTCGTCCCCGGCTTCGTCCCCGGCTCCGGCTCGCCCTCAGCAGGCGCCGCGCTGGGGCATTGTGCGCTGCCAGCGGAGCCGCTTCCACCGTTTATCTTGCTTGGATTCACCTTCAAGAGATTTCCGGAGCCATCAACCAGCAGCCGCCGCAGACGGGGGAGTCTTTTACATCATTATCTCTGAGAGTAGGTTATTATGAAGAAGACTCGCCTGTTGGGACAGAGCTTTCTACCCAATCAGGTTAACGTTTTAATTAATAGGATTAAAACGGTAACAAACAATCCCAGGCGCTATCTGGCCCTGAGTCTGAATAGTTTCATTTCCCAGGTCTGAAGACAGGCAGCAGCTAGAGCTTTATAAGAGGCGCCTGCTCCATTATTCTCCCTGCCATCTGTATACACAGCTTAACGCATATGTTTGCAAGACGTTGTGTCCTGTTAGTAACCCAACAACTGCCTTTAGCTTGACATGTGTGGCGACTTTCACTCATCAATGAGCACACTAAAAGCCCTACTTAGATCGAAGGATGTTCTTTGCCTCCTTCAGCAAATTACAGCCCTGCACTGCAGAAAAAAAGCCCGCTTGAACACTTCCCCTCCCGAGTGCTGCCAGCAGACTTCTGCTAACTTAGCCGCCGAGTCAGGAGTGACACCCTTTCCCCCCACCCCAGCCCACCCACCCCTGCATTTACATTCACTTCTAGCCCCCTCCCACCCCTTCCCCTCTTCTCGAAAAGGATCGCCTGGGAAAAATACTTTAAAAAAAAAAAAAAAAAAAAAAAAAAAAAGGATTTAAAGTCTCCGGACCAACCCGAGACGAGGTGCCCGCTCCTGCCCACCGCCAGAGTCCACCTTGCTTCCGTGGGAGGCGAATGGTCCCCAGCCCTCTTCCCCCAACTCCCCCCCCCTCCCAGCAAATGGAGACCAAACTGCGAGGAGGTTCCCCTCCTCCTCCCCTCAGCCGCTTTCGAGTAGCAGATTGCCGCTTTAGACTGATTATCCCCCGTGTCCCTATAAAAATATAAAGCCCCATCAGTTACCTTGAAAATGAACCGAGCTGGGGAGGAAGGGAGGGGTGAGAAAAGGGCAAAACCGGCGCAACTTTTTGGTGCCGTGGACCAACTCTTGGCAGCATCCCTCATCCCTTCATCCATCCCTCCATCCCTCCATCCATCCCTACATCCCTACATCCATCCCTACATCCATCCCTACATCCCTCCCCGGGGCAGCCCCGGGGCTGCGGGTGCCAGGGCGAGGGGCGGCCCCGGTCCGGTTCCCCTCGAGTCCCGGGGCTCCGGCTCCCCGGGGCTGTGCCGAGCCTCCCGGCTCTCCCCTCCTAATCGGCAGCCCAAAGGGCTTGCGTGAATTTTGTCCCGCTGCTCCTCCACCGCCAGACGCCAGCAGCTCCCTCCCCGCTTCATTGTCAGCGCTCTGAAAGCACCTAGCATTTCGCGGCGGGGTTTTCAGCCTCCTGACATCAGTAAAAACAATATTTCCCAACACTTGCGGCAAATCATTCTTATGTGGCAGAATTACTGAAGGCTATGAAATTTGGGGTTTCTCCGGTTTCATTAAAAACCTTTTAATTGTGTCTTTCAGAGTTGGCCCCAGGTGTTGGACTCTTTTCATTACATTTTGCTCTAATGTGATGAAATTCTAATTCTCTCCTTACCATATGGTTAAATTTCCCCACTGAGAATTAGTTGAAAAAGGAGAAATAATCTATTAATCTCTGTAATAGATTCACAAATGAGGTTTGCCACAGAACCTGTTTTTGAATGGTAATATCAGAACAGTTGGGTGCCTTGTTTCGGGAAAGAAAGGACCAGGCGACAACAGCAAACGTTTGAATTTTCACCTGGAAAGAATGAAAAGAAGCCAAGCTGCGGATTTCAAAGTAATTGACTGAGATTTCATCCAGCAAGGACACAACTACAATACGGCCCTCCGTCACCTCGTGCCTCGGGATCAGACACGAACACACAAGCCGAGCCCTGCGAAGAGGGGCTGTGTCCCCCCCTCCCCAGCCCCCCCCAGCCCCCTTTGGCTGCCGCACTTGTCCCTGGTCGCCGTCCAAGCGCCTCGCTCCCCTCCCCCTTTCCGGGGGATGCCACACCGTTAACCTCCATCATTATTAATCCGAAGGCATTTTACCTTTATTGTCTGCCAATTAGCGACTTCATTTTTCCCTGGGATCATAAACAAAGGGCTTTATAACCGCAATACTTTTATTTTATTTTTATTTTAGTTTTAAAAATCTGTTTAACGTCCAACTTGTGAAACTCCTGTGGTCACTTGAGGATGACGGATAGCATTATTCTGATATGATGCCTAGGGGGAAGGTTCTCGCAGCTTATTCCTTTGGAGACAGAGGTCTCCAGCTCCATCCCTCCTTCACTAATGCTGCCTCCCTCCCTCCTTTTGCCTTAAACTTTGGGGACCTCGAGTGCTCCCCCTCCGCAAGCACCGAGGGGGCCGCGCCGTCGGAGCGGGGGGACAGGGGCGGCTCAGCCACCTCCCCGGGGTCTCGGCCACCTCCCCTTGTCCTCGGTTGTGTTCACCAACATTTGCTCTGTACTCCTGCAATTTTTCTCCTTCTTCGTCTCTAAGCTCATCCTTGTCCACTCATCAGCTGTGCGTGGATCTCTGCCCGGCCGCTCGTCTGCCTCGCCTTTTATTTATTCTCAGCCTTTCTTCTCCCCTTCTTTCTGGGTCTGCCCCCTGCTCTTGAAACTTTGCTGCACCCCAGTCATCTCGCCTGTGCCCTGCCGTGCTTTAATATCCCAACTTTCTGGCAAACTTTAGCTTTGGAGGGGGGAAAAAGGAGACAAAATGGGAGCCCCGCTGGCTGCGATCTGCTTCTCCCCGCTCCCCCGGGCACCCTCCCGTGAGAAGTGGCTGTTTTGTAGTCTCCGGGAACTTTAGTTTGGAAGCAGGCAGAAGAATTTATAGAAGCTTTAAATGCGGGGCTTATAAAAATACCGAGGAATGGTCTTTGAGGTTTATGCACTCGTAAACTTTTGCTGATTGCTTCTGGGAAGTTGTCAGGCATTTAACACCGCGTTTATCTTACAGCGCAATGAAAACACATCTGCCCGGCGTCTCGTTACCTGCTTTAATTGTACCGCAGCCCCTTGAGCTCCTCTTCGGGCGTTATTTGGGGAAAGGAGCAGCCCCCAGCGCCCGGCAAAGGCGGCCGGGGGGTGGCCGCAGGCAGCTGCAAACTTGAACGTGGCTCTAGCACCAGGAGACCCCGTCTCGGGGAAGGCCGGAGGGTCCGGGGGGTCCTGGATACGGATTTTAGTCTGACAGCTCCTTCCTGCAGCCTGTCCTGCCCCCGGCACGCCGAGCCCTCTACAGCAGGGCACAGGCGAGCCGGCGGTCGGGGAGAGCCTGCCCTCGCCGCGGCTGCCTGAGTGTTTTCTCCACCCGTTGGCAAACTTTAGTTAAGTTCAGGGTGGAGAGGAGAAAGGTTAAAATAGAAAAATAAAGCCACCTCCATCACATCGTCTCCTAGTACAAACCTCCTCAGAGGTATCTCTCCCCGGTGAATTCCCAGGTTGGGAAGTTTTTATTATTATTGTTATTTTCTTCTATTTTTATTTCTTGTTTATTCCCAGGGACCACGCAGCCCACAGGTGCTGCGTGTAGGGGAGGAGGAGAAGGGGCCGAAGCTCTCCGTACAAACCTGCCTCCGGTGTCCCAGCTTTTTTTCCGGTCTACAGAGAGGGGGCCCGGCAGAGAAATTTGGGTGGCGAGGGGCTGCGAAACGCTGCTCCCGTGTCCCTTGCGGGAAGAGGGAAAAGTCTGCAGGGCTGCAGGGGCACCGGTGGCACCCCGGGGTCCCCGGCAAGCCCTACAGCCTCCCACCGCCCCCTTCCCCGCACGGAGCGGGGCTGCTGGCCGCCAGCCCCCGGCCCCCGCCGCGGCTCTCCCGATCCAAAATCCACAGCACCATCTCCTGGGCAGCAGGAGAAGTGCACTGAGCCCCGGCACGGCTCGTCTCGATCCGGGAAGGAAGGTGCTGGAGACGCCGAAAGTGACCTGGAAATGTGGAGGTGGGGGAATCCGGCCGAAAATGCACGCAAGAAGCATGGGGAAGGGAATGATCACTGGTCTACTTTTGAAGCTGAAGCCGAGGGACTAAGGGATGAGCCTGGGTAAGAGTCGAGAGGCTCTCAACAGGTTTTTATTAACGCATTTACATAGTCACACTTTGGGAAGTATATGCACTTGAAATGGACTTTGGCTGGAAGAGCCTGATGGCATTCCAGGGTCAGGGACAGCTCAGGGTGCATGAGCACTGACTGAAGCGTTACCTGAGGTTTAAGAACGACTAGAAGAGACCACTATTCAGCTCGTTTTGCTTTGGTTTTGGGAACTTTGAGACTCTGGCCATCCCCAATATTTCTTTCTTTCTTTCTTTCTTTCTTTCTTTCTTTCTTTCTTTCTTTCTTTCTTTCTTTCTTTCTTTCTTTCTTTCTTTCTTTCTTTCTTTCTTTCTTTCTTTCTTTCTTTCTTTCTTTCTTTCTTTCTTTCTTTCTTTCTTTCTTTCTTTCTTTCTTTCTTTCTTTCTTTCTTTCTTTCTTTTCTTTCTTTCTTTCTTTCTCTCTTTCTTTCTCTCTTTCTTTCTCTCTTTCTTTCTCTCTTTCTCTCTTTCTCTCTTTCTCTCTTTCTTTCTCTCTTTCTTTCTCTCTTTCTTTCTCTCTTTCTTTCTCTCTTTCTCTCTTTCTCTCTTTCTCTCTTTCTCTCTTTCTCTCTTTCTCTTTCTCTCTTTCTCTCTTTCTCTCTTTCTCTCTTTCTCTCTTTCTCTCTTTCTCTCTTTCTCTCTTTCTCTCTCTCTTTCTCTCTTTCTCTCTTTCTCTCTTTCTCTCTTTCTCTCTTTCTCTCTTTCTTTCTTTCTCTCTTTCTTTCTATCTATCTCTCTTTCTCTCTCTCTCTCTATCTCTCTATCTCTCTCTCTCTCTCTCTCTTTCTATCTATCTCTCTATCTCTCTTCCTTTCTCTCTTCCTTTCTCTCTTCCTTTCTCTCTTCCTTTCTCTCTTTCTCTCTTTCTCTCTTTCTCTCCTTCTCTCTTTCTCTCTTTCTCTCTTTCTTTCTCTCTCTCTTCCTTCCTTCCTTCCTTCCTTCCTTCCTTCCTTCCTTCCTTCCTTCCTTCCTTCCTTCCTTCCTTCCTTCCTTCCTTCCTTCCTTCCTTCCTTCCTTTCTCTTTCCTTCCTCACCCTATTTTTCTCTTTCCTTTTGTTCTCCAGACAACCACCTCTAAGGCATTCCCTTCCTAACTCCTATAAATTCTCATGCTTTGGCCAAAGTAGATTTACCTGCACTGCTCAGCAAACAATTCCCTGGACTAATGGAGCTACCTACAATGCTTATTTATCTCCTTCAGCCTGAATTATGCCTTACACAGCTCCATCCAATCACACCACTCTTGTTTCTAGCTCTCAGAGAAAGTCCTTATTCTCTCTGTCCCTTTGAAACACCCACAAGAAATGTCTGGATGGGTCTCAGCAGGAACAGAGGCCAGAGTGCTGGCCATGTACAGTTAGTATTTACTCCCTGTCTATCTTTCATGCTTACACTCAACTCTACTTTCTTTATATTAGAAACTTTCCACTGTAATGAATGTGGCACTGAGCTTACTCTTCCCACTACTATTTGGCCAAGCTATAGATGTTTATTTTCAGTTAATATTTCATTGCCAATAGGCATTTCCTTTTCCTTCCATGCTTCTTGAACTCCTTCCAGTTCACCTTTATTGGTACTGAAAGTACTTAAATCTGAAAGCAGTAGTCGAGTGCTATCTCATCAGTATTGTATACTGAGAGAGACATCTATCACTTCCCAGGTACATGACACGATGCCTCTGTGCTGGAAGCCCAGAAATTACATTGGATTTTTTTTTATTTTTTTTTTTTTTTCCACAGTGCTAGATCTTATTTAATTTACTGAGGCCCATACATCCAAATCTATACGTTGGTAGGCACGTATATTACACCTACTGTATTCCCTTCAGTCACCACTTTGCAATTATAGGAAGAAAAAAAATGCTTGCGTGTGCCTTTCTTCCCTTCTTTATAAATCCATGCTGTTTATTGGTTGTGGATCCATTCTCCCCTAAGTGCTTAGGATTTTTACCTTTTAATATTTTTTCCACTATATTACTGCAGTCTGAAGTTAGGCTTAGCAGATGGTAGATGACAGGTTCACTCTTTCTCTTCCTCTTCCCCTGCCACTTTTAAAGACCAGTAACGTGTTCCCTTTTCTTTTCAGACCTCTGAGAGCTCACTAATTCTCCAGAAACACTTTAAAATAATTGTTAGTAGTTTGGATAAGTTCATTAGTGAATTCCCTTTACTCCCCATGCTGCACATCACAGAGATATGCTCAGTTTCACATACTTAGTTTTCTCCCCCTTAACCTTCCTTATGACCTTCTCTCAACAACTCTAAGTACAAGGATTTATTTTCTAACAACTGTGCTTTATTTTTCTTTAAAAAAATACAGTTTGATACATTTTCTGATTTAGAATCATCATTCCTTTTGTTCCCTTCTTCAGAGATTAACAAACCTGTTTTATTCCTAGCAATTCTCTTCATTCCCTTGTAATTAAAAGTTCATCTAGAATCTATGCACATCTAAGTAGTTGCTATATTGAAAAATACAGGCACTATTGCTAGCAACTTTGTTATACTCTATAAATAAGGCAATTTTATATGTTTAATAACTTATCAGGGGCATAAAATACAAAAATGTGTTGAAATATAGTTTAGTACGAGTAAAAATCCATATATTTAACAGAGAAAAATTATTTTGTTTTCAGACTTCCTATATTTCAACTGCTTTTAAATTAAATTGTAAGCTCATTTCCCATTACACCACTTCAGTTGCCAAGATAAGTAACAAGGGAGAACAAAGGATTTCCTTCCTGGATTACTTTACTAAATTCATACTTTAATCTCTTGGTAGACGATGTTTTTCAAACACACTCAGCTGTCTGATTGTCAGCTTTATGTCTCAGGAAGTATTCCCAGCAATTCAGGTACAGTAAAGTATCTACCTCTAGCAAGTCTCTGTGTACTATATAACTTTTATAGTCATTATAAAAAGTAATTTATTGAAAAAACTTAAACCTTTTCCAACTCAACTGACTTTTGATTTAAAGGTGTGTGCTCCTGGTTATGGTAATCAGGTGTGGTAGGTGCTTTTTCCAGAATTAGGTTTGCTGTTTATATCATGAAGTTTAGAAGTTATAAGAGTAACATCATCTAAAACATAGCATGTTCACTGAAACAGAGATATCTCAGCTCATGTTTCATGCCTACACTGCCCAGAATTGCACATATTACAAGGCAGGGGAACTTTTCCCTTTTTTAGATCACATTTTTTCTCTCAGGTACTCTTTTTATTTGCCTTCACTGTAGTACAATGCAGCGATTATGGCTACAGGGTGGATCTGGGGAAATGGCACATAACAAAAAAGAGGAAGCAGCATATCTCATTGGTATTTGACTGTTCTCTCTCCCTCTGTCTTTCTGCCTCTCATTTTCTTTCCATGTCTCTTTCCCTCTTTCTCTTTTTTGCTTGCTTTTGCTTTCTTGCTGTCTTGCTTCCTTGTGTTCTTGCTTCATATACCATATGGCCTTGCTTCATTATGAGATGGAACAGCACTGTTTTAAAAGTGACAAGATCCTTTAATAACAGCAGAGATCATGACCAGGAGGAAAACTCCTTGTAACAGTGCCTAGTTCTGATTAGCACTGTGACACAAGCTCACGATATTTTTGAGCCAAACCATTGCAATGGGATTTGAACTTGCAATTCAATCCAGAGATAAGGATGCTGCCAGCTACAGTCCCACTCCTGTCATGGATTCTGTGTGGGCAGAGGGCTTCTGATGCAAACTAGAGGACCCAACCTCACTGCAACCACAACAGCAAGGGAAAGAAAAACAGGGAGGCATGAGCAGGTGAGGCAGGGACCCTGCCATGCTTCTGAGATGACCAACTGCTGAGCTCTGGCAGCCGGGGGTGACTTACATCTGCCTTAGTGTTGCTCCACGTTGTGCTGGTAGCTCAGTGAGTCCTTTGTTCAGACCCAGTGCTGGCACACCAGCTGCCACAGCTCAGCCAGAAACCTTAATGGGGTAAGGACAGAGGCCAAATGATATCTATAGGTTGGAAAAAAAAAAGGGGGGGGGGGGGAGAAGAGAGAAAAACAAACAAACAAACAACAACATACACATAAAAACCCACCACAGTTCAGCATTTTGAGGAACTTTGTCTTTCAGAGTATTTTGTAACACAGCCTCAGCTACCAAGAAGAGCTCAGGTAGTACAAAGTTTACACACAGCTTCCTTTCTGAGAGTAAGAACGAGTGACCAGCCAATGCTTGAGGGCTGACAAAAGCATTTAGCATCCTTAGCCCCTGCTTAGGCTGTCACAGAGACTTACCGATGTTTCCTTTGCAGAGTTATTTGATTATTCCAGGAGAGGACTGCTGGAGGCAAGGGGCTCCATGGACCTGCAGGCTGAATCCACCAAGGTGACAGTCATCTTTGAAGAGGCAACTTTGCAGGAGGATCAGAACATATTTCAGACTGATTTACTTCATTACGGTCCAACTTCTCTGGTTGACCATCCGTTTGGACAACAGCTTGATTTAGCTGAGTTCAAATGGGCATGAAAACAAATGATGTGGCTTGAGGCAAGGCGAGGTGCGCCTGATTTACAGAATGTGTAGGATTGCAGCTGGGGACTTGTGAGCTAGGGAGGCGTTGTCAGGAAAAGGGCATAGGCAGCCTTTTCACATTGCTGGCTCTATACTTGCTTCTACATATAGCGTCAGACTAGGTTAAAACAGGAAAGAAGCCTTCTTTAATGTACTGGTCAATATGTGTTTTGACTTCATCAGTAGCTGGATCAGGAACCAAACAAACCGCATTGTGTTATGGCCTGCAAGGTGACTTCACTGAATTCAGCTTTATACCAGTCTGGCTGCCCATCAGACTTGGAGGAATGCTTATTTGAGCTGCCAGAGGCCCCCTAAGGCACATTTTTTAGACATGGGATTTTCCCTGTTGCTAATCGTGGCCATAGGAAACTATGCCGGAATTTCTCAGCATAATGGCAGGGGTGTGGGAGATGGAGGCTGCAGCACTGACCCTCAGCTTTGGTAAACTCAAGTCATCCTGGGGACCCATGTTCTTCATCACAGGACACACATCAGGTTTGCCCTTTGGGATTCTGGTTATCTAGTCTCTTGGTCCAAGTTTTGCTTTTTCTAAATTTGGCCTCCCTTCTTTGTACTATACCAAATGATTTCATTCAGGATTCTCTCACTTGTTAGGGTAGTTTCAGTGTGTTGTTCTTCTGAAATAAAACAAACAAGCAAAAAAAAAAAAAAAAAAAACCACAACCCCCTGAAAGATAACACAGATTCAAACACAAAGCTTTAGGCTTTGGTAATTACTCCTGCATATCAGATGAAGCCCATGGTGCAGAGGAGTATAGCTGCAGAAAGCTCACTAAACTTCTGCTCATGCATGGGATGAATCTGGACCTAAGTGCCCACACATTAGAAGATTTGGGCACCATTTTTAGTGCTAACTCCAGGATTATACTGGTAGCATGAGACCAGGCACAGTGAGAAGCACAGAGCCTGTAACATGTTGTTATCATATTCATGCTGTTGATTCTGATTCTCTGATAAAGTTAATTGACTGAGTCAGGGCAAATTTGCTCCACACCTGCTCTGGACAGAGCAGGCTCAACCAGCTCTAATCAATCACTCCCACCAGGAAACTGGAACAAATGGTGGTGGCTCTGTTGGTGCCAGAGGCTGATCTGGGTGGCACTGGTGAAACCACAGCACAAGACTGTGGGATGGGGGGGAGTCCTCCCTGAAACCACTTCATTTTTAACCCTTATGGTAGTACATTCCTTCAACCTTTCTAATAAGCTGTTCTGGTCTCAGTGTCACTCACTTAATATTCTGGCAACATTTATTTTGGAAAAAAAAAAGAAGTATTTTTATTTTATTTTATTTTATTTTATTTTATTTTATTTTATTTTATTTTATTTTATTTTATTTTATTTTATTTTATTTTATTTTATTTTATTTTATTTTATTTTATTTTATTTTATTTTATTTTACTTTTTCAACTGGTCCTTTATCATACTGATTCTGTGATGGACCATGGGAATATTTTTCCTGTGGGTACCTACACTCACACTCCTCCTCTGAGTGCCTTCAGCAAGGAGGGTTGGCTGCAGTTTGCCCTGCTTGTAGGGCCTGTGGATCAGAAACAGCTCTCCAAGCTATTTGCTGGACTGAATCAGCTATTTGCTATCTCCAATCCATTTGCTGGATTTACTCATCAAGAGACTCACCCCAATTAGGGCATGTATAGAAATGGCTATAAGGCACCCCCAGAGCCTGCCTCAGCCTTTGTTCCTGAAGCCTTTGAGCCTGGGGTGCTCAGCCATGAGTCTGATGGGAGCTGAAACCGTGGCTGGGGCTTCAGAAAAAAGATCAGTCAGACACCGCAGAAGGGCTCAGAGGCTGCCTCTAGCCTGTGGGACAACTGTGTCCTGCTCATGGGCTTGGCCTCTTCATCCCTGGCCACAGCACCATGCCCCCCTGGCATAGCCTTGGCAGGGTGGTTGGGTCCTTCGGCTCGAATGTGCCCAGGACCAACTCTTACAGGAGCGACTGAAAACTGCCAAGCCAAGACAAGTGCCAGATCTGAAATGGGACACGGAGAGGGAGGGTGACACTTGGACATGGCTGACACCTGGACCTGTCTGAGAAGCTGAAATGCTATGACAGAAGAGACCAGAGGCAGAAAAAAAAATACAAAAAGCACAGCTGACATACACAACGAGTGGAGTGACCTTTATGTACATGATAAACTCTGCAGATCAGCACAATGTCTAGAAGCTTCAAGTGGTAGAAGAAAGTAAAAGATTTGTATGACTTTTCCAGCATTTGTAAGTGGAGAAGAGCTGGGGCAAGAACAAGGAGAAAGGTAACAGCTGTAGCAGCTGTGGAAATCCCTAGGGGAAACGAGCAACTCCTTAGTAGAAGACAAGTGGATTTGAAAAGTAGCAACATAAGAATAAATTGTAAGGAAAGACCATGCAGAGATTTGGATCCTGTAAGCTTTCTGTTTACATGTTGTGGCTACACACTCTCATCCTGTGCTAAATGCAGGTTTACATTACTCCCTAGTTACTGTGGGATCAGGACTTTTAACCTGGGGCAAGAGGGCACACAAGGGGTTGTTGTGCTTTGTGCTCTGCCTCGTGATATCTTGCTTGTGTCTCCAGATGCTCAATCAGAAAGGAAGGAGACAAAGATTTTAAATTGGATGCTAATGAACAAATCAAGGCATGGGCAGAAACAGTTATTAGTCCTCTTGTCCTCACCCTGGCTGTGATGGGCACAGTAGTGGGGTGCTTCTCTCTGTGCCGGGCTGTGAAGGCATGGGAAGAAGTTCAGCTGTCCCAGTGAATTAATTCCTTGAACATCTGGTCTCCGTCTGCTACGGACAAGATGGTAGGCCAGATGGGAACGTCCTAGTGGCTGCAGTCAGCCTGGAGGGCACCTACTGCATCGTGCTCAAAGATATTTTGCAAATGATATATCACAGGACCTGAAGACCTTTCAAATAACAGATCTAATGCTACTGTAAAGTTAAATACTTCTTTTTTTTTTTTTTTTTTTGTGTAAGGGAAAGATGTTAATCTAGTAAGACGTTAAAGATGTATTCACTGTAGATCCAGAAGGTAGATCACAATTCCAGGTAAAGGAAGATAAAAGGCGGAGAATGAGCATGAACACAGGCCGTGCACATTGTTTAGTTGCTAGTACACACCCTGCCTCTGCTTTCAACCTTTTCAGCTGACTACTTCCAAAATAGAGTTTGGGAATAGTCTGCAAAAAGGTCATGCCAGTGGTTTCTCCCAAAAGGCAATATGGACTTCACCAGGTTTAGCTACCTACATGCTATGTAGCCCTCTCAAACCATCCTGGAAGGCTTTGTGCTTCCAGAAGCCTGAACTCTCAGCAAGACCTGTTTGTCTTATTTTAGATCTATCAAATTAATAAAAGACACATAAACCAACAGTGGTATCTTGGGGCTTATATAGTGATATCCAGGGGCTTGAGGACACACAGGCTAAATGCACTGGGTGATGGGTGAAGCCATTCTGCTTGAAGAGGGGTCTGGCCCTAGTGATGTAGGTATCCATTAGCCTGTGCCGCTCTGCTGTGGCAGCTAGGGTCTGCTCCTCACCTTCTTTACTTAGGTGTGCAGAGATAGCCTCAAAGCTAGGACCTTCACCACTAGGACTGTTCCAGCTGACAAGTGCAGGATGCAGTTTCCCCAGGATGCCAAATGATGAAGGGAAATTTGCCTTACTGAACTGGTTGAACTAATCAGTACAGAGGGTCAGCAAGTTTTAGGAACCAACAGAAACTCAACATGACTGGTTCCAGTCCTTGAATTAAAACTTTTGTTTTTTAACCTTAACAATCAGTAGTAAAGACGTCTATGCTCAGAGACTGACCATACATTATTAATTGCCATCACTAAGCAAGGTGTGGCAGCTTCTACCTCAAGCTTATAGATTTTTTTTTTTTCCTTTCTTTTTTTCAGTTCCAAAACAGTGTTTCTACAGTTTGAATACAAACCTGACTGAGGTTTGGTAGTTGATAGAAATGCAGTGGAACAACATCTAGTGCTAGACCATGTTTATGCTATGTTGTGAGGAAAACAGAAATGCATCCAATTTCAAATGAAAGTTGGACAACAGCTGCCTACTGCTGGAATAAAACCCTGGAAGAAGAATGTAAGGATATTACAATAGGGTAGCCAAAACAGCTTACTTACAAAAATTATTGGCAGTTTAAGGAAAGGATGAGATTTAAAGGTTTTTATCTCACAATATTTTATTTTAAAGGACTTTATATCAGCCTGTATTGTGATTCTTAAGCAGTTACAGGAAACAAAACAAAACAAAACAAAACAAAACAAAACAAAACCCTTCACCAATTAAAAAAATAAACAAGTCCACAAAGAAATCATCTAGGAACTAGAAAATGCAAGAGGAATGCTAGAGGAATATTGTAGTGGCTGGAAAGAAATTGTGAGTATTCAAACACTGTTAAGGGTTATCATTTATGTAAAACATACAGATAAATTAAAGCAAAAGGACATAAAGACTAGCTATGGCCATAGGTGACACAGCTGGTATAGGGAAGATTTATTCCTTTAGGTCAAATTTGACACAGATTATTCACTGAGGTGTTTGAGAAACCTCCCTGTCCTCTCTGTTCTTGCTTCCCTGAGACAGCCTTGCTGTGACTAAATGGGACATTTTTGTATTTCAGATAATTTTTGCTGATCTGCTGAAACAGCAGGCACCGTTTAGAGTCACACAGTCTCAGCTAAGTGGACATCAGTTTAGCAGTTCACAGTAAAGTGCAGGCTTAGGTAAACACCCTTTAGTTCCCATTTTCTTCAGCCTGTTGGAAACTGTCACTGAGAAAAAGATAATGCCTAATGGAAGATAAAAAAAGGGCTATGGAGTCAGCTTCTGACTACGCTTAGTACTGCTATTACTGACTAGTGCCAATGAAACAGTTCTTGAGAGAACAATACAAAAAAATCTGTTATAAATAAAAAGAAATTAAGTACTTGAAAAAAATAAAAGAGAGAGATAAGGCAAGACCAGCATGCCCTAAGACCTGCTACCATTTGATAAAAACAATATGCATATCTGTAAGGATATCGGTTGTGTCATGAGAGGTAGCCTGGTGGTCATAGGAGGTTGTAACTCCAGATGGACACATGCTCTGCCAAGAGGCGAGCAGACAAGAGGTATTAAGTCAATTGTTTTGCACAAGACATTTTCAGGCAACAACCAGCAGGTAGAGCTGACTGAGTCCCAAAATATGGCACAGTCAGGAAAAGGATGCATCAAGGCAGACCCGGAGGTCCAAATGACAAATATGCAAATACAATTCAGCATCAATTCAATTATTTAAGTTAATAACTCATTTACAAGTGCTTGGAGGTCTTTGCTGTGTTTACTTTAGAGAGGCAATGAAGATGTTGATGGTGTGTTCCTGCTAAGGAAAGGTGTGGGGAAGTGTGTTGTGAGGCGGTGCTGGCACTTGCCCTTTGGAAGCTACTGTTGCGTTGTGCTCCTGCAGCGATGTACCGATCCATTTGCACACAAGCAATCCATGGAGCAGATCTCTGTCAGGCTCCTTGGCTCTTAATGAGTCTAAACAACAGCTGTTCTCTCTTTCTTTGGGCCAAAGTCAAATGCTGCAGCATAAAACATGTAGGTTACAGTGCCATGGAGGGAGTGTGTAATTCATCCTCCTGTAACTGCAGGCATATTGTACTTGCATGAGCAGCATCTGCATGCACGTGACACTCTAGAGGAGAGAGGAAGAGTCATGAAGTACAGATTACGGTTAAAAGGCCCAAAAGAACCACTGTGAGCATCTGATCTGACCTCCTGCGCAATGCAGAAGACTGCAATGAAAAACAGTATAAACTAAAGTCTTTAGAAAAGAGAATCTTAACGTTTCAGTTTCCTGTGTTAATGCACCATAACCTTAAGAGAAAGTGTTCCAATGACACCTATTCCCACGGTTTAAAACATGCAGTTTTCTCTTGGTTTGAATTTGACTACTTTCAGCTCCTTGGCATTGTGATATTATACCTTTCCCAGCTAGGCTGAAGATCATGTATACTCATGTAACTGAAGCATTTATTTCACACTTGTTGAAGTCAGTGTTTTGGGTTCCTTGAGTTTATCATGCTAAAACTCCCCTCAATGATTCTTTCTGTTTTATTTCTGAACCCTTTCCATATTGCTACCTGCCTTCCAGATAGGTGGGCAGCAAAACGACACTGTGCTCCCACTGCACTGGTTCATGGGGTCAATGGCTGAATTGCCACTTGAACATCAACACTGAATATCCAGCTGTCCCTTACTTGATATTGCCTGTTTATATATCTGAAGATTTCAGTAGCCTCAGAATTGCACTTGGAACTGGTGCTTAGGTCATTGGTCATTTTTTTCCACCACTAAAATCAGCTGTAATTCTTTGTCACACTGACAGTTGCAATCAAGTCATTTTTTTATTTTTTTTTTTATGATGTAGGCATTATATTACCTTACTTTTAGTCCTCTTGAACTCCTCCAGCACTTCACAGATTATATAAAATTGTAAGTTTCTTTGCCAACTCTTCTGAAGTTCTTGTCTACAAATTTTCCTACAATGTAATCCTCATCTACGTTTTGAAAGGGAACTCACATTCATTTAAATGCACCTGCTATAACTAACAGAATTTGCATATACACTTCAAATATGCTAAAACTTATGTTTAAATATGCATTGAAGACCAGGGAAATGGTGTTCTGCTACTCACTGATTTTAAAATCAGAAACCACTATTATAATAATTTAATCTAGGTCTGTCTATGAGGACTCTGGAGCAGGTTCAGTGCAAGAAGCAAAGAGGAACAGCCTGACATTGATAAATGAAGTTGTATATTTTGATCTAAGATTTGCCTGACTCTTAGACTGCATATATTATTATTATTATTATTATTATTATTATTATTATTATTATTATTATTATTATTAATTATTATTTTAATAATCAATATAATAATCAATATAATAATCAATATAATAATAATAATAATAATAATAATAATAATAATAATAATAATAATAATAATAATAATAATAATAATAATAATAATAATAATAATGTGCTTGTTAGAAATAGCTTCTACTTTCTGGGTGAGCTGGAGCAGCCATCTCAAGCAGACATTTTCTCTTGAAGCCTTTTCAGAGGCTTCAGCTGATGAGAAATGATTATGATGACAGAAGAATTTCATCAAAGTCTAATTAACTGTTAACATTTTTTATGAGTTCTAAATCTTATACACTGTCAGCCACAGAATCACAGAATGGTTGAGGTTGGAAGATATCTCTGAAGGTCATCTGGTCCAAGCCCCCTGCTCAGACAGGGTCATCTAGAGCATGTTGCCCAAGACCATGTCCAGTTATCTTTCGAATACTTCCACAGATAGAGACTTCAAAACCTGTCCGGGCATTCTATCCCTATGTTCACCAGCCTCACAGTAAGATGTGTTTTCTTGTGTTCAAGTGGAATTTCTTGTTTTTAATTTATGCCCATCGTCTCTAGCTTTTTCTGTGGACATTATTGAGAAAGTTCTGACTCACTCTTCTTCATTTCTTTCCCATCAGGTATTTATACATGTTGATAGGAAAAAATTCTTTACCATGAGGGTGGCTGAACACTTAACAAGCTTCCTAGAGAGGTGTTTTATGCCCCATGTCTGTCAGTGTTCAAGAGGCATTTGGACACAGCCTTTAAAAACATGCTTTAGCTTTTGGTTATCCTTGAAGTGGACAGGTAGTTGGACTCAATGGGCTTTGCAGGTCCCTTCCCACTGAACTATTTTCTTTTCTGTTGTGTTGTGTTGTGTTCTAGTCTAGTCTAGTCTAGTCTTGATTCCCGTGGTCCTACACATTCTCAATTCTCTTGTTATGGCGAGCCCACAACTGGACACAGAACTCTAGATATGGCCTTACCAACACTGTGTAGACAGGAAGGATCACTTCTCTCAAAGTGTTGGCAATGCACTTCATAATTTTGGGATGAACTTAGCTTCTGGACACCCACCCACTTGCTCTCTCACTTCCCCTCCTCACCAGGGCAGGGGAAGAGCTCTTAGGTCAAGACAAAGACAGAGAGATCACTTTACAATTACTGTCAGAAAACCACACAATGTGGGGAAAATTAATTTAATTTATTGACAATTACAGAGTTTGATGGTGAGAAAAAAGACAAAAGCTAAAACACCGTCAACCCTTCTCCCCTTCTTTCCAGGCTCAACTTCACTCCTTCATTCCCAACTCCTCTACCTCCCTTGCAGGTGGGATAGGGAATGGGGGCTGTGGTCACTTGTTAACAGTTTGCTTCTGCTGCTCTGTCGTCCTCAGTCTTTTCCCCCTCCCATGGGTTGCAGTCCTTCACAAGCTACTCCAACATGTAGACTACAGGGCAATCTCTGCTTTTGTGCACGAAACATTTCCTCTCCCTCCCCCCTTCTTCTCTGACATTCATGTCTGCAGGATTGTTCATCACACACTTTTTCCTCTGACAAGCATGTCAGTTGTTCAAAGCATATGAGTCTGCTTCATGGATGGTGCATCCAGAAGTGCTTCTGCCTGATGGTCCATATCTACTTCTCCTTCCATACTTGCTTTTTCTTCACAGCCCCTTTGCTGTCCATCCCCCAGGAGCAAACTGCTCCAGCACAGATCCCCCATGGGTGGGCGGCATCTCCCCCCCAGACCCCTGCTCCTGCATGGGCTCCTCTCCACGGGCTGCAGCTCCGGCCTGGGGTCTGCTCCTGCAGGGGCTCTCCATGGGCCACAGCCTCCTCCAGGCCACCTCCACCTGCTCCACCAGGTGCTCCTCCACGGGCTGCAGCGTGGAGATCTGCTCCATGTGGGACCCATGGGCTGCAGGGGGACAGCCTGCTCCTCCAGGGGTCTCTCCACAGGCCACAGGGGAACTGCTGCTGCCTGCCTGGAGCACCTCCTGCCCTCCTGTTGCACTGACCTGGGGGTCTGAAGAGCTGATTCTCACTCTTCAATCTCCCAGATGCTGTTGTGCAGCATTTTTTTCCCCCTTTCTTAAATCTGCTCTCACAGAGGCACAGACAACATCACTGATTGGCTTGGCTCTGGGCAGCGGCGAGTACCTTTGGAGCCAGCTGAAACTGGCCCTTAGCTAATATGTGGCAACTGCTGGACTCTTCTCACAGAAGCTACCCCTGCAGCCCCCTGCTAACAAAACCTTGCCACGTGAACCCACTGCACCACTGAGACCAGCTCTGGCCCCTCTGGCTAAGCTCCCAGGCAGGGATGACTCAAGGATTGCATTCATTACAGATCCTTCACCACTCAGCCAGAAAGGAGAAACATCTCCAGGCTCTGAACTGCACCACCCCAGCTTGGGGGGATGTGGCACCCAGACCCACCAGAAAGTGGCCACACAGGAGCCAGTGGGCAAGGCAAGGATGAGGGAAGCACTGCCCTTGCTGTTCCCCTCCTTCTCCCCAGCAATAGAGGTCCAGCCACGGATGGCAGCCATGAACTCCAGCCCTGTCCTGGGGCACATGCTGGCTGCTGCTACCCCACTGCTCCCCTATACAATATGCCTGTCCTTGGCATAGACGTGGATGTGTCCAGCACCAACACCCCAGGCCCAGGCTTGCAATGACATCTGCCAGCTCCCTCAGCACTTGTGGGTGTATCCCATCAGGGCCCATGAATTTATGGATGTCTAGTTTGCTGAAGTATTCATATCTGATCCTGTCTCACCTGATCTAACCTGATCCTCTGTCACTAGAGGTCTGTCTTCTTTGTTTTAGAGTTTCTTTCCCCTTGGCCTCTGGGGCCTGGGATTTCTGAAGGACAGTCTTCCTAGAGCCAGCATTACCTGGGATGACTGGCAGAATCTACATCAGCCCCAAGTACCAACCTGGATTTCCGGTAAGCATGAATGGAACTTGCCAAATGATTAGCAATGAGGTCCCTAAACAATATATTTGGTAACAAGGGTGCATAGATTTCCTGGGATTCTTTATGTTTGTACCTGTGCTATGCACAGTCTATCCCAGCCTCTCAGCATGTCTCCTTGTGCCACTGCAATAAGGAGTCAAAGTGAGTGTTTTCTTTAGTCAATTCAGTGATTAAAATGGAAAGGCCACCACTTGTTATGAAGCAGAGTATGAACCTTGGTGACAGAGTCCAGAGATGGAGTTTCTGCAGAATTTTATCTTTTTTTACTTAACTCCAACTTTTAATATCAACTTTGTGCTTCTCTATACAATACACAGGTAGAAGACAGTGGTTGTGACTATCATAAAAAAAGCTATAAAAGAGTTTCCCTTTGCTGGCTGCAATAAAAACAGCAGTTAAACATCTGCCTTCTGTAGAGACCAGCCATCCCAGAGCCCACCTTCTGAAACATGGAGGGGGGAACTCTAAGAAGCTGAGCAGACATAAATAGTGCAGCACAGAGGATTACAGACATGTCTTGTTCATTTTGCACTCTTCCTGAGGTGCTTTACACTGTTGACAGAAAGAACAAAGCAGTCCTTCTGCCTGTTCAAGACAACTGTGTTCTCTCTTCAGCTCAGAATTTATTAAGCACAATAAGAAGACAACGTTGCACGATATACTTTGCCCTGAAACTATCCTGGAAAGCAATTACAGTGAAATTTGACTGGAGAACACATTACCTGCTATGCTTTCTGATTAAATATTTCAATCATGTGAGAGATCCAGAGCATGAATAAATGATGTAACCCGTTTTAAATAAACCTACACAATTTAATGATTGACAGAAAATACATCAGCCTATATAGATACTGACAAACACAAAATATAGTAGGCTTATGCAAATTGCATGGTGGATTTACAAAGTAGCAAATTTTCTGTGTAGTTTTCTATAAAACCAAAAAGACACCCCAAACAACACCACAGGAAAAGACGAAGTTTTAATTGATTTCATATATGATAAGTAATTACAAATCATAACATTCTGTTTGGGTAATAGTAGTTCCCTGAAGAGTATTTTTAAGTAAGTCAAAAGGAAAACACAGTCAACAATTACAGCTATGCATTTAAGGGGAATGCAGATTCTTTTTTAGAGGTATTGTAAATCACCAGCGATCAATCTTCATATAAAATAAAGCATTAATAAACCTTTAACTGCTCCTTCATGATGTATAGCTAACCCTTACTTAAAAAGTATATACCACAGAATTTTAAAAATAATAAGCTACCAAGATTTCATTCTGAGCCTTCTCTTTAGGCTAAACAGTCACCGCCCTTTCAGCCTCTCATATGAAAGATTCTCCAGTCATTTAATCATCTCAGTGGCTCTGCCATAAGTTCACCTTTCTTTTGTACTTAGAAGCCCAGAACTGGACACATTATCCTCACCAATACTGAACAGAGAGGCAAGATCATCTCCCTTGAACTGCTGGCAACACTTATCCCAGTGCAGCCCTGGGTTGGCTTTTATCTATCTATCTATCTATCTATCTATCTATCTATCTATCTATTTATTTCTGCAGCAAGCTTGCATTGTTGTCTCATGATAAGTTTGTTTTCCACAAGAACCTGAAGGTCCTTCTCTGCAGATCTGATTTCTTGTTGGTCAGCCTCCGGCATATACTGATGCCTGAGGTTATTCTTCCTCCAATCCCCCTTGTTGAACTTTGTGAGATTTCTCTCTGCCTCATCCTCCAGCCTGCCCAGGTCCTTCTGAATGGTGTCATAACCATATGACACTCCTCCCAGCTTTGCATAATCTGAGAACTTGCTTAGGGTGCACTCTCTCCCAGCATCCAGGTCATTAATAAAGAGGTTAAATGGTGTTGTTTCCAGTATTGAACCCTATGGTACACCACTGGTGTTTTAACTCCAGATGAACATTGTCCTGCTTATCACAACTCTCTGGGCCCAGTTGTTCAGCTAGTTTTCTTTCCATCTCACTGTTCACTTATCTAACTTGTCTCTGATGATGTTATGAGAGACAGTGTTAAAAGCCTTACTACAGCCAAGGTAAACAATATCAACTGCTTTCCCCTCATTCACTGAGCTATTCATCTCATGTGAGAATGCCATCAGGCTGGTTAAGCATGATTTCCCCTTCACAAATCCATGCTAACTATTCTCAATAATTTTTTTCGTCCTTCTTGTATTTGGAAATGTTTCCACAAGGATTTTTATCATCTTCCCAGGGACTGAGATGAGGTTGACTGGCTTGTAGTTGACTGGCTAGTCTTTCTTGTACTTTCTTTCCTTAGTCTTCCCATTGCTGCTGAAGTACCTGTAGAAACATTTCTTGTTGCTCTTCACATTTCTCACCAGATTCAACTCCAGGTTGACCTTGACTTTCCTAACCCTGTTCCTGCTAGATCAAACATGAACTCTATATTTCTTCTGTGTCACCTGCCCCTGCTTCTAACTTCTCATATCTTTTTATGTCTACGTTCAGTTAGGATCTCCTTGCTTATCCATGCAGGCCTTCTGCTGCCTTTGCTTGATTTTCCACTTGTCAGGATGGACATTCCTTGATCCTGAAGGAGGTGATCTTTGAATTTTAACCAGCTCTTCTGGACCCCTTTTCCCTCCAGGGCTGTATTGCATGGGATTCTTCCAATAAGATGTCTGAAGAGGTTGAATTCCACTCTTCTGAATTCCAGGCTTGTGGTGTGGTCCTGCTTTTACCTTACTCCTTCTTCTTATGTTCCTAGACTCCACCATTTTATTATTACTGCAGCTAAGGGTGCCTCTGACTTTCACATCCACAACTGGATCTGACTGTGTTATTAAAGCTGTCATTGATAAGAGTCCTGTATGCTTTTTTTTTTTTTTTTTTTTTTTTTTTTTAACTATCGTTATCACTGCTTTCAGTAGTGGCAACCCCAGTGTGCTGGCTTTGCACAGGCCTAAATTTTATTCACAGTTGTGGAGAAGATAAAAGGGAAAGAAATTAGAGGAAGAAATGGGTTGGGTTTTATTTTTTATCTTTTTTTTTTTTTTGAAAGTCAAAGTGAATTACATGAGTCATTCATAGGTGATTCTGATCTAGCTTGTAAAATAACAAATTAGAGGGGTGCAGCTGTCTGTGATGTTAATCAAGATCAAATGAACATGAAGTAAAGTCTGCAAGTCTCCAATCAGAAGTCCCGTGTTTTGCTTATTTATTAGGACAGCATCAGGAAACTTGAACTGCAAAGGCCTGTACTGTACATGTATATGTTATATGGATAAACAACACTCTCTTAAAAATCTGTCAATCTTACACTTTTTAAAAGCAGTAAAATCGTTTCAGATATAAATTATTTGTATTAAAATATTAGAAGCTGAAAAAATTTAAGGAATATATATTCACTAGGCAGGGGTCATTCCTGTGCCTCAGGGAGAGATGAATTTTATAGCCTCACATAAACAATTACAAACTGCACTATGTTTTAAAGAAATACAGAAAATGAATGGAAGGTTCTGTTAGGCTGCTGAAGTGTGTGAAATTGCAAGCAGATATAAACGTTATTCTGACCATTGTTCTTATTTTGAAAACTTAAGGTTCCTAGGGTTTGTCTGTTTAATTTTTGTATCTTTTATTTCCTTTTTTGGAAGTGAACAGTTGACAGTCTGCTTTATATGCAGCATGCATAGCACATAAATAGCATTCAAATTAAATTCTACACCAGCTGTACATACCCCATACATGTGGTTCGCGAATGTTGCTGACTGCAAATGGTGCATATTTTGATTTTCAGTTGATATCTAAAACTGTGAATTATCTTTTGAATATGTAGTGTTTTGCTTTCGATCCCTAGATTACATTTATATCAAGCAAAATAAATACAACTGTCTGATAATCACAACCTGGCTTTCTTCAACTTAGGTAGGGATCAGTTTCTGGCAAAGTGACCCCAGATCTTGTCTTCTGTAATGCAAAACTCCCGTTTTAGATCTGAAAGCAAAGTTTGAAATGAAAAGTAGCCTCCGAGGAAAAGCCAGCGTATTTCTATGTGCTGCTCCCTGTTAACCTGAAGTGTTTTGAACATGGGGCTGCTTTTACGGCTGCTAAAGTCCCGATGTGCCTCTAACATAGAAAGATTTGGTATTCAGCTATTAGTCTTTTCAGGCATGTTCATGCTGCATGACATTTATATAACATTGACTCCCAGAAACCTGTTCCAGCATCCACTGGGCCCAGTATAAAACCTGTGAGGATTTTTTGGATGTGGCCTGTATGTATCTGGTTCTTCCAATATCCTGGTCAGGAATATGGCAGGGAGCCATCTGAGGGAGGAAAAGTAGCCAGATGGCACCAATACACTGTTGCTTTGGCATTTTTTTCTGGCCAGCTGACTGGTGTGATCTCTAAGGAGGATTTTTGTTTGTCTGCTTGTTTTGTATCTTTTCTTTGAGGTAGCCTGCAGACCTGAGTTAAGCTTACAGGTAGCTCAATCACCTAACCCACCTAAGAAAAGGTTTCCCACCTTTTCTTCCCTCTTTGTGTTTGTTGTGCATAGTGTTAGAGGAAATTTAGTTGATTATACTCAAATCTTGCCCTGATTTCATATTCATTTTTCATACAAAAGCCTTGTTGGCTCTAAGGAGAGCCATATGCTTGAAAGACATGCAACACTGATATTTTTTTTTTTCTATCAGCATATCTATGAACATTGTAAAAATAGAAGACAAATCTCAAAGGGAGATAAGACCCATACAGATATTTATTTCCATAGCAAAGACTTTGTTTTAGATTCTGACTGAGCTTGAAAATGCCCCCTCTCACTGGCTCCATCTCGGATGCTGGCATCTTCCTTAGCAAGTCTAGGGAATTCAAGGGGATCTTTGGGTGCATCCTCCTGAGGGTGGACATAGCTGAGAGATTTGTCTCCCCACCCTCCGAGCTGGCCAACCATAAGCCATTTCTGGTCTATAGAACTGTGTTAACATTGCACTGTGCTCAAGTCAATAAGGCCTGATGACAGGCTGTGTATATTACCGGTTTGTGTCTAAACAGCTTCTAGACTAGAGCTGGCTCATATCCAGCCATCTGAGAGCACCGACCAAGCAGCCTGCATGTATCTGCACCTGTCCACGTGGATGTATTATAAATGTGTATGATGCAATATCATTCACTGTTTATAAATGACATAAGGTGACACCTCCTCCTTAAAACACATTTTTATCCCACCAAAGCCTTCCAGCAATGACCCAACACCCAAATATCATGGCTAAGAGAATAAGCACATCACGGAGAGTTACCACCTCTCCTTTGTGTTTGAACCCTCTGATCTGCCTAATTGAGAGATTGATCCTGACTGGTTGTGAGCACCCACAGTTCCTTCTGATGGGAGCATATGGTACTGCACTGTATGCGCTTTGAGCCAGAGAACAGATCTCTCGCTACCCTCTTTACACTTAGAGCTGACATTACTACAAAGACAAGTGGCAGTAATAATAATGCCTTCCAGCAACTGTGAAACTGTCTGCATGATTCAGATGCTTTTCTACTTACTGATAATTTAGTTCTGGTAGTGTCTTAAAAGGCAGTTCATCAGCTTCCCAAAAGCAAAGTGCTCCTGGGTCACCTGTCTGCCTGTGCCATTACAGGTGATGCTGTACCTTCTGCTTTAGTGTATCAACGGTGCAGGAGTGACTTCAATATAGAAAGTAAATGTTAAAACATTAATTGTAAAAGCTGCTTATTGGCATTTATCTTTCCAACACGCAGGTTATAGATTCTTAAAAACTCAGTTCCGAATAAGATGATGCTACACCCGTTTTGATGACTGATTTTTGTGTGAGACAGGAGCAGCAGCTCGGAGATTCTAAGGGAAGAAGATGGGAAGCAGCTACGTTTGTGGTCTGCAGATGTTCAAGACAACACCAGTCAAGAAGCTGCTAACTACCCTTAATTCATGAGCACACTGAACTGGGGGAGTGAGCGCTCACATCTGTGGCCCATTCTTATTAACATGTTTCCTCCTCACTAATTCTTGCTATTGTCTGGAAGCTTTCCAGGCTGCTGCTGGTGATCAGAAGACAATTCTTCCATAAAGACCTAGGCATTTCCAGCTCTCAGAGGACTTTACACAACTAAACAGAGGTGTGTTCTGTTATAACAATGAGTTAATCTAAATAAACTGTATTTAGGATTTTAGTTTGTTTTTAAGGTTTGCTACTCCTGGAGGATTTCTAGGCCTTGGTGCTTTACTAGCTATGCTGAAAATCAAGTGAGCGTAAAAGGTTTGCAAAAACTGAAATAAAATGATGTTACAGAGCATTATAAAGTCACAATCAAGAGGAAGCAAAACAAGCCATGTTTAGTCTGCAGGGTCATATACAAAAGATCTTTCTCCATCTCTTTATTAAACATTCAGGTTGTGGATGCCTTCCTCAGCCCTGTGGTACAGTGCATACCTCTGCCTCCAGGTAGCATAGAGAATAGCCCTGACTTGGGAAAGGAAACCTGCTTTCAGATGCTAACCCCTCCTTGGGGCTTCCATGGGGTCCATTCAGATTCAAATCTTCCCCCTCTCTCTTCTCTGGGGTTTCCTAATCCTTAGCTCTACTAGGGAGGAGTGCTGAGCTTCCTCCCAGAAGGCCAGGGCTGCCTTTGCTTTGGAAATGCTAATGTCCCCTGGGCATGACTGGAGGTGATTAGGGCTAGTCCAACTGGAAATTGGCTAATCCCTAAACAGATTGTTAGCCCATGGCTGGGGTTGAGCAAGGTTCATATTCTGCATCGCTAAGCATTCTTTAAAAGCCTACATAGTTTGAGAGAGTGCACATAAAACACAACTGTCTTTGGGGTGATAATGTGACTGCCGCTAACCTTGGTTTTGACAGTTTCTGTGATAAATGTGGTGACAATCAATTTAGAAAGGTAAAGATGGATTTAGAAATCAGGGTCCATTCTGTGGATTTGAGAGGTGAAATGTTCAGTAATAATAAAAGGTAACAGATGGCAGAATTCCTTGTAATGGGATGTTGTTGAGACTAGGAACCTAAATAGGACTTGATGCTTATAGAGGTAAAAATATCCAGACTTATAAATAGTTAAATATATGAAATGGAAAGAGACAATTATTTTTCTTGAGACTTTTTGTCACTCAGTAAAGTTATACTTAGTCTGTTTCTTTATATTGCATACCCATCTGGAAACAAAGTTTTATCTATATCTGAAATTTAGCAGCCTTGCAAGATCTCTGAGCAGTGTAATTGCATCAAAGAACATTGACTGGACTCAGCATGGAAAAAGCTTGTTGTTGTGTTATTCCAACCTACTTGTTTTCTTTATCAGGATGCCAAGACAGTGAATTGGGTATGCAACATAAAGGTTACCTGATTTAAGTAAAAAAAAATAAAATAATGTAAAGTATGATACAAAGTCTGGCTTATGTCAAATTTGGATACTTTACATTTTGGAGCACAAATTTCTGTACAAATTTGAATGACCAGAAAAAGAAGTAGTCCTGCATTCATTGTTTCTGTCAGAAGGAGCGTAGTAGTTATGAAACCACACTTTACCAAGAAAAGAATCGTTTCTTGCTTCAGAAATGTAAAGAGAACAGACATGGTATATGAGTCTCAATCTCACCTTTCTGAGAGGAGATAATGAGAAACTGCTAGAACTGTCTATTGCAAACTAAGGATAAACATTGTACCAGGACTCCACATTAGGTACGGAGAGATCTTTGAGGAGTACAGCTGACTTCAGTGCATGGACAGTCACTGCAGAGCATGAGAGCTCATGCCAATTTGACATGCAAAGGTGAACAGAAGGATGTGGAAAAGAATGTATCTTTTGGTGGCAGCCCAGCTAAGCGATGCTGCTACATGTATGCTGCTGAATTAAAATAGCCCAGGACAGTTTTCTGGCAGTGGTGACTCACAGACCTCTGAGAGAGGTCTGAGAGAGCATGACTGAGAAGGACTGTGCCTTTTGAGTGTGCTCTCTGATGTTGATGCTCTCTGCCCACTGAGCTCACCACTCATGTCTTCTTTACGTTTCTCCCCAACTTTTAGCTAGACTTTGAACTGAAATAAATTGTGCCAGAGGTATCATTTTTGTGAGTAATTACAGTTTGCATTGCAGTATTGTGGCAGTGGACAGAGAGTACCAACCACTAGTGCTCTATCCCTTGTTCAGTCTTCAAGGATTTCATTGATCTTTCTGCCTGTGAGCCTCCAATTTTGCAGTTCAATATGTGAGGCTGCTCCTGTCTCCCTCTCTCTCTCTAGGTTATATATGTGACTGGCTGGCTGGCTGGTCAACTGTGTCTGCTCACAACAAGAGGAGATGTGGTGTCCAGAGTGCTGCTTGAGTTGTTTCTCCCACTCATGCCACTTCAATAATTTGGATAAATTCTGTAGGATTTGTCCAGCCAGTCCATTAACAGTGTTGTATGCTGAGAAACATCTTAGATTCAGTTATTCTCAATATTCTGCATTTTTATATATTCACAGTGATTCTGGGTTATTTCAGGCAATTATTAATGCTTTTTGTTAACACTGATGTGTATTGCAAATATTTCCCATGCTAAATGATATTCATGGAAAAAAGGTCTTTTCCTTGAATGCAGTATGGACAAAAGAGGTGCCCAAATGCCAGGGTAAATTCTACACATTGAGAAGTAAATCAAAGCTCATAAATTTCCTTTCAGCACTTAACAGCTTTGTGGTTTGAAACTTTTCTTCTGACAGCAGACAACTTCACTGGTATGGTTCCTCTTCTGAACAGTTCCGCCTCTCGTTTCTCAGTTTCACTTTTGACATATCCAGACTCACTGCCCACTGCTTGCAACTGCATAACTCAATGGGATCTCCTGGTTTCAGAGCGCTTAGTTGAAGGGTTAATCTATGAATCTGACCAAGAAGGGTCCAGAGGGCCAGTGTGGAATACATAGCTACAACTTAATATTCTCCTTTTTTTTTCATTATTGCTAGATAGCCTGATTCTGCACTTTGAGTGAAACTAATTTGGCATTGGCATAAATCAGAAGTAGCTCAGTTGCACGGATTGATGATAAAGTTGAACTGATGCCAATATCAGAAACACATCACAGGTTTAAAGACTTCCATAGGAGGCATAAATGAACAGTTACATGCTATGTTGTGATTTCCAACATAAGTTCTACCTACATGTGACCCTATCCTGCCCTTGTTCCATGTCAGTTATAATCCACCTGACTAAAAAGCCCCTAGCTAAAGCCCATATATTATCTCGTGTTTCTGTCTTGGTAGCTGGGTCTCAGTGTTGCAACATCTGCAGTCCCAAGGTTTGGCATCACTTTGGACTGCAAAAGGCAATGCAGCTTTTTGTGCCTGTCAGGCACCCCTCCCCGTGGCACTGGGCTGCTTCAGGAGCTGTGGTTCCGTGCAGCTGAATACTGCAGTCACTAAAAATAGTCGGGAAGGTTAAAAAAAGCAATAGTGGGAAAAAAAAAAAAAAAAAAAAAAAAAAAAAAAATTTAATGTGTGATAAAGTAAGTGATTTTATAACTGATTTTATTACTTAAAGTTCAAACATTATTTTCACTAGTCTTTGTCTGGCACAAATGAAGATGAAAGAAGTTGGACAAGGAGAGACTTGGGTACTGCAGGATGCTTCAGGGATCACATCTTTAAGGGTTATTAAACACAATTTGCTTTTGTCAGATTCCAATTTGTCTGTGTTTTAGCAAATCCTAGAAACTTGAGTTCTGACATTTTGTATATCCATATTAATTATTCATTCCTGAGAATCTGTTCTTGTTTGACCTTAAGAATTTCTGTCTGTTTACCTCGAAGAAGACCCTGTAATACATTGTCCTTCACAAAATTGTCATACATTGTCCTTCACAAAAAAATAATAAAAAAAAAATCAGAGTCTTTCTCCCTGGGTAAATGAGGAAATAAAACAAGCTGGGCTGGGTCAATGGTTTTAATACTGGTGGGAAACTCTTAACATGCTGCAGAGGCAGCATCTCAGGAATCTGCTGAGATAGCTGGATCTGCAGTTCTAGGTTAAAGTTAGGGATAAAGGACCACACTTCATCAGCATTACATGAGATGAACTGACCTTTGCGCAGAGTGCTGCCAGCAGAGGACTCACATGTCGCTTATGTCTGACAAAGTGTCCTAAGTGGGACTTTGGAGGTGCATGAGACTAATATGTGAACTCTTCACAAAAGCTGAGCTGTAACCACTAGGAGTAAGGGTAATACAATTTACCTCTTTGCATATGCATTGTTTTGACTGTGACAAACTTCTAGTGAGATCAGCATGTGTGTATTGCACAAGCCCTACTCTTTTGTACAGCTCCATTGCAGAGCTGGCTGCAGATTTCCAGCTAGAACAAGATTTTGTTGGAAAATTCCAACTCCACGAGGCATTTCATAGAAAAAAACAAGCTTTTGATGTCAGTGGTCCAATCTGAACCACTTCTAATGCAGCTTTGTGTAGTTCCCATGTATCCTGTCACTGCCTACCAGGGAGCAGAGGCTGGCACCTCCCTGCCCACCTCCCCTCCTCAGGAAGGAGCAGGGAGCAGCGAGGTCACCTCTTCCTCTTTTTCTCCAGCCCTGACAACCCAAGTGTCCTCAGCCCCTCCTCACAGGACATGCCTCCCAGCCCTTTCACCAGCTTTGTTGTCCTACTCTGGATGCTGTCAAGTATGTTGATATCCTTTTAATACTTGGGAAACCAGAACTGTGTGCAATACTCAAGGTGAGACCACACCAATGTTAGATATAGCAGGAGAATCACCTCTTTTGAGCAGCTGGCTGTGCTGTATTTAATGCACCTAAAAATGCAGTTTGACCTCTTGGCTGCCACGAC
This sequence comes from Aythya fuligula, assembly GCF_009819795.1. Lineage (NCBI taxonomy): Eukaryota > Metazoa > Chordata > Aves > Anseriformes > Anatidae > Aythya > Aythya fuligula. Next base: position 122,962,625 of record NC_045560.1, on the reverse strand, counting down.
ACTTTTCTTTCCTAAAACTGGGTTAAGACGTGAAGGGAAAGCTTGTTGTTGCCAAACTGTACCTGTTCTTTGGATTTGTTTATCATTTGTCACTCTGTAAGGTTTATCTGTTTGGAGACATTATGAACTTCCCAAAGAGAGTGAAGAGGAGTGGACAGCAGTATCTGCTGCAGAGACTATAATTCAGGATAAGCAAACAAACAAACAAACAAACAAAAAATCATCCCCCACACTGTTCTTTTGAAAAAGAGATCCTGGAAAATAGGTAAAACATCCTGTTTGAACTGGTCTGCCTTATCATCCTCATAGCAGCTGCAGGCTTGTGCTCTGCTCTGTGGGAGGTTTCTGGGATATGGCTTCCTATGCTCAAAATGAATACTTTTTAAAGCCCAGTCTGGAATATCACTCTTTTACCTTGGTTTCAGCATTTAAGATGCTGACCCTTTTTTCTTCATTTTTGTTTTCCATCTTCATTTAATGTAAATCTTCCCTTGTTTTTTCCATGACTGCTCCCCTGCAAAACTCCAGCTACAACAACACCCTGCTTTGGTTGTCACCCAAATGTTCTCTTCTTTCATTCCTGATAAATTCCTCTTCCTGATACAAGTCACTCATTGTTTTCTTAACATGTTCTGACTACATTCTGTTGTCTTCTCTCAGCCTTTGGGTTTCCTCAAGGGTGACCATCCCATCTAATCTCAGTAAAGCACTGGGTGCACTGGTTCCTCATGTGGCAGTCATATGTGAGCATGGTATACATTTTTTAGGGTATAAAGTTCAGAACATGCAAAAAACTTCACATTCAAACTTGGCTGCTGTCTAGACTGATAGAAAACCTGTTATAACAGACTGCCTAAGGCATTGCCAAGCATCCAAACAGTAACTAACTGACTTTGTTTACCCAGTGATGAAAAATAAATAAATATATGTACCCAGGGCACCAGCTTTCCAAAGCCAGAGAGGGTTGGTGATAATCTGCTGTGAGCAAGACTCAAACTCCTTCCTGACTGAGTTCAGGAATAAGAAATTCATGAGAGGTAATACAATGAGGGAAAGAGGAAGACTTGAAACTAATTAGACTCTAAAGGAGGTGGCGTATAGAAGGAAGCAGGATCCCCAGGATCTGTGGGAAAGAGCAGAGTGGAAAGTGAATCATCTGACAGGAGGTTGTGAAAACATTGCACCCTGTCAGCTGTACCATGGAGGTATAGCTGACATATATGCCAGGATGCACACTGCCCCTAGGTAGAACATGTTCCGGTGAATACCACCTTGCAGCTGGTAAGAAAGTTGTTCAACCAAAACATGGCCAGGGCTTCAGGTGTTAAGGCTGAGACTGATCCTCATTGTGCTAAAGTGATTCCCAGAGAGGAAGATAGAGGTATTACAAAAAGCTACAGCCTGTACATTGAGAATCAAGAGATTCAGTTCCTACAGGTACCTCTATACTGGTAACTGAGGCAAAGCCTTATTTAAGGAGTGTTGGTGGAGCTAAAAGGCAAAAGGGGAGGAAATCTGTATATCTGTGGGGTTATTTGGGCTACTGTCTTCACCTGATTTTAAATGTGCTTTTGAAGTGTGTGGAAAGAAGTGTTAACTTCTGTTTGGGGAAGGATGCCTATTACTGAAGATGCTACAAGACTAGGATGGATTTTCTGTGACCACAGGTGGTAATCGGGGAAGAGGATGGTAGGAAATGCTCTGAGCCTGGGAGGCTGGGCTGTGGGCTGTGGAGGGGATTATGAGCAAACCAAGGGCATCATGATAGGAAAAGTAGGCACATGGGTTCGTACTGTCGCCTGTGGCTGTGACCATCAGAGGTTTCAAAATAAAATGAACTAGACTGATGAGATTAAGAAACTGAGACACTGCAGGTCTAAGTATTTCTAACTTGCTGTATGATTAGTGCCTTGTCATCTAATTTCTCAGGGCATCAGTTTTTCCGTCTGTGAAATGTGGATGATGTGACCACCATCAATAAATGGCACAACGTAAGTGCAACGTGATACCTCTCCCCAGTGCCTTGTGGACAGATTTTTATTTAGATACTCGACCACCTTTGAGATCACATTGAATAGGTGATTTGAAAGCTTTGTCATAAATCTGAATATCGCTGACACATTAAGAAGAATGAGGTGATCTGAGGATGCACTGCATTAGCAGAAGAAATATGTTTAAATCTGCTATAAACGAGTTTTAACCACAGCGGTATGAAGGTATTTTTTGTTTAGGCATTGAGCCAAAGTGTGAGGCATTCATGTTTTTATTCTTTTCATGAATTTTCTGTGAACATAAACAAAATATATATTACTATTACAACTTTGCAGATGTAAGTAACTCAAATACAATTTGACTATTGTTGATGAACTGTGCAGATAAGATTTGCTGTAGAGGAAGTAATTTTGCGATTGTAAAATTGAAAAAACGGGGAGCTGTGTGAGGCATCCATCATATGCTGCATTTTTTTTGTTTTCTCACAATAAACAGATCGAAGGGGAAGCATTCATTTTGCAGAGGACTGTGCACTGATTTGAGGATAGTGCACAGTGAGGATACCAGCAATGGATGTCACCTTCCAGAATTTCCCGAACTCTCTACCAACTTTAAAATTTCAAGAGTTGAGCATGTCTTTATAACACAGGATAAAAACATATTCAGAGAAGTGCAGCTTAGTCTTTCCTGAATAAGCCAATCACAAATTTCAAGGAAAAAAGGCAATGGAATTGGCCCTAAAAGAAAGCTGAATTGCAACTCTGTTTTAGGTGCTGTAATATAAACCATGCATTTTAATGTGTACATCGTGCTTGCAGCAGTGCGATAATATGGAAGCATAACAATTACATCAGTAGAATGAACACATTTCTAATGGTATTTGCGTTATATGGATATATGGCTGTTGGCCTGTATGCTGATACTTTCATTGCTGCCATATACATGCAATCTACTTATGGTTAAGGTTGCCAGGCAAGTAATTACCAGAATGGAGTGCTAAGCAAGCAGTCCCGGTGTCAAAGAATCTGACCTTGTGAAGATAATGAGACAAGGAGAATTCAGAACAGATGAAAGCCAAGAGCACCTACTTTATCTACTGACAGCCAGGGAACACCTTCATGCTCAATCAGTTCCTGCTAATGAGACAAGATGGGGCAAGATGGTAAAACAGCAGTAACGGGCAAACTTTTTTTCAGCTTAATGATCTATAACTTAGTTAGATAAAATTGTCTTTTAAACCAGGCAATAACATAAGTATGAACAGAGAAATACAAAGAATGTAGTTAATACCTTTTGGTTTTGTTTACATTATAATGGGGAATGATTAATGGGTGGGAAAATATACCCTATAGTGTGCCTGGGGGAAGATCAATCCATTTAACTTATCAGAGGGAAGGCAAAAGGGCAGCACAGTCTGTCTCTGAGTCCACATCAGGAAAGGAGCACAGTAATGGAGGGCTTTTCAGCCTAGCCAGCAAAGAGAAACAGCATATACTGTCTGGAAGCTGAAACCAGAGAAATCTGGGTAAGAAGTAGTGAGCTTTTATCCATGGGGGTAATTTATTAATCAGCATTAATAAACTGGGGACCCCTTATTCTGGCATTTAAAATGTTTGTTTCAATTATTTAAAATTAAGAGTTGATGCTTTTTGAAAGGTACTTGTGCTTTGTATATATATTTGTGAGCACCCTGGAAGTCCAGGGGCTACTCTGAAGAGGTCTAAGACAGGTAACTAGGAAGACCAAGTTTGTTGTCAGTGGGCTTGAAATACCCGTACAACATTTCAAGCCTATTGGAAAGCTTAAAGGTATGCAAATTGTGAAAGGTTGAAAACTAATGGACTAGATAAATAGGCTCTTGGACGTGGATCAAGAGTTAATGTAGGGGAATGCTAAAATCTCTCTTACACAGAATATCAGACTAAACAATCACTCTGGACTGTTCTTGTTTTGCAGTCTATAAATAGGAGTAATATTGTGGAACCAGACTGAGGAGATCAGGAAATTCTGGCATATGCTATAGATTACCTTTTCAGGTGCATATTAGCCAGTCAACCTTATGAGGTGTGTTCAGTACAGCCAGTTGACTTTCTAAATTATCTTCTTGCATTCTCTTTTTTTCCTGCCATTTTAAGCTATGCAGGATTTACAGGCTGTTCCTGATGGTTACACGAAGTGTAGCCTCATTCTTTCCATTCTGCATTGAAAAACTTTGCATTTATTCTCTAGAAGCTGTGGCTTGGTGAGAAGGCAGCATAGGCAAGGAACAGACTCTGGGCAAGAGCAACCTGTAGTCTCAGTCTTACTTGAAACTCCAGCCAAAATGATAATTAAAGGTCCTTGGCAGGCTGATGGCAAGAAAGAAATATAAATTCCATACCCAAGTCCCTGTTTAAAATCCTTTGCATTTGAGGATTATTGTAAAGAAGTTAGGCCACACAGAATGAATTAGACCACCTGAAAAAAAAAAAAAAAAAAAAAAAACAGATCAGAGTTTCTAAGAGGTATTTGACTGTTTCAGTCCCCTGAAGGAAAGGAGTAAGTCATCTCCTCTAGACACTGCTGGGCAGAAGTCCACTCTTTTTACTCTGGGAGGGAACAGGAGTGCATCTCTGGCGGCTAGAAACCACTTTTAAGGTCAGGAGGGAGGGAGAGAGGGACACCATGAGATGTTTGGGATCAGTCTCTTCATCCAGTCCAGAATTTTACCCAGCAGTCTCAGTGCTGAGCTGCAACAAAGATAGTTGTCCCTTTTAAGAAACAAAACAAAACAAAACAAAACAAAAATCTAAACTTGATTTAATGCCTCTGAGCAAACAGAACACTCTGGAGACTTGGCTTGTTCTTAATTGAGGCAAAAAAAACTAATGGTAGCTCCCAAATGCAAGTCACTCTTGGAACTGGGATGAACTGTCACTCCCGTGATGCTCTCTCCTTTCCTTACCCCCGTTAATAAGCAATGAAATACCCAGCAATGTTGAGACCTCACCCAAATGGTGAATTATGCTGATTCACTTCCAGACCTGTCAGATCTTGCATGTTGCCACCGAGACATGTGTTACTGGCTCCTGTTTTGTTTTCTTCAGGCTTGGCCTACCCCTTGGTGGTTCACCATGCTGCTACTCCAACTGCAGCTCAGGGGCTGTGGCCAACCAGGGCTTGGTGCACAAGCTCACCAAGTATGAGGAGTTCACAAATTCACCAGCACAAGAGCCCTGGGGATGTGCTTCTGTTCCACGATGGTCCTCCATAGGCCTTCCTTAGAAGCCATGTTTGTCAACCACACCCTTGTTTTGTGGCCCCTTCCCCTCCACTTTCATTGGCATAGCCTCCCATCTGTCTAGAGAGGAGACACCAAAAAGATCTAAAGGTAATTCTTCTCTTCCTAGCATGTCAAAGTTGAGGACTGTAGCTCTTGGTGCTAGCCTACAGCAGCCCAATAAACTGTAAGTTGTTTTTTGTTTGTTTGAGAAAAATTTACCCTTTGCTTTATTCAGTTTGTTTTACACTTTTTTTTTTTTTTTTTTTTTTTTTTTTTTTTTTTTTTTTTCTGTTCCATTCACTTCTATTCTGGACCTATATGAACCAGCTGCACTGGGTGCCACTGGCTCATGGCTTCAAAATCTGTTGTTCTAAACTGGCAAGAGTGAAGAAGTGAGCTTGGTTGTAGCACTGCTGCAAGGTCCCAGGTTAGCATAACTAGAGAAAACAGACAAGTGTTTTGATCTGAGACAGACTGAATTCATGTAAAGTGTTAGAAATGATTGATTATTCTTACTGCTTTTCCCCAAATCCTCTTTTTTTTTTTTTTTTTTTTTTCCCCCTATTAAGAAGATGGGTACATAGGTCTCTTGAGCTAGCCCTGTGGAAGCTACTGTTGGTGGTAAAAGGATGCTCTGGGTTGGTCACTGTATGCTGCTGTGTAGTCCTTTAGATTAAGCCATCTGGGGGTGTCTCAGTTGTAGCATGATCCTACAGACTAAGCAAAGGGTTGTGTGCACTGTGCACATTAGGTTGATGATAGTGATCTGCTTCTGCTTGTAACCCTGCTTAACCCTGCTGTACTTGGGGTTTGGGAGCCACATATGTCCAGCTGTATAGTGCCCCTTCATTATTCCCACTTATATGTCTATGCATGACTATTTTTCTCTAAAACTGATGTGAGTCCCTGTGAACAGGTTATAACCAGTCATCATTTTTCAGGGTCTGTTTTCTGTTATCCAGGCCTCTGAGCTCAGGTTGTATTTTGTGTTCTGGTTTGCATGGCTTTGCATTTGACTTTCATCACTTGCTGTCCTGCTTGGGCATTGCTGGGGTTTCTCCCCTGCTTTTCATCCCCTTGTACAAGAGCCAGAGGATTGTAGCTGTGTAGTCTGGGCCTTTTTTCTCACTGTGACCCTGCATGGTGGCACTGTCCCCACAAGGTGTTGTGACCCAGAGTGACAAAGCCATTCTGTTTCACAATATCTGGTTGCAACTGGCTTGTGCCATTCTTATTTGACATGCAAACTGTCTTTATCACAACTGTGTTTTAGATTTTGTGGTGTGAAGTAAAATGTGAATCTTTGATTTAATGAAAAAAAAAAGTAATTTGATGTCTCCACTTCAATCACCTATTTTTTCCCCATTATGCTGAATGAAGAAGGGGAGAAAAATGTTATTTAAAGAAGAGTGAGAGGTAATTTGCACACCCAATAGCACACACTAGAAAAAGTAACAAAGGGAAAAACTTTTTCTTTCTTCAACTTTCTTCACAATGTTGGCCTTAATTTTTCCAATAGAAAGGGTTAAAAAAATGCAGACAATGTAAGCATTTAACAGTTTGGTTTTTATTACTGTTGTCATTCTTTCCTGACAAAAGTCATGAGCAACTGGAAATAAATGCTGAAGATGGGTCCTCTCCTGTGACTGCAAACAACTACAAAAATAATTGTATCAAAATTACATCTCAAAGTACAAAATTATGATTTTTCTTAGGACAGCTGAGCTGCTTTCAGAAAACAACACTTCCAAGTTTAGAGTAGAAAAGAGCAAGGAGGGTTAGGAGTTTAGAGAAGGACCTGCCCATGTCTTTTAATTCAGCTGTGCTGTGGAAGACAAGTCTGCTCTCTTACTATTTTATGTTTTTAAGTACTTAAAGGAAAAGCTGCAGAAATAATTAATATTTTAGAATCTTTAAATAAATTGGAGTGTATGTATCTGTGTGTGCATGTATATGCATATGTAAAAGATGGAAAAATATCATTTCTCATCTTGGCTTCAGATTGTAGTAGATATAAACAAAGGAGAAGAAGCTGGCAGCATTGTTATGTCATTTTATATGGAGATATATATATATATTTCTTTAATATCGCACTTTGTGGCTGGTTAGCTGCCAAATGAAACCTGCACATGAAAAATAGAGAGCAACACTCATTCCTAGAGACAGCCAGGAGTTTAACTAAGTTGCCTCAGTCACACCTGTAGCATGGCTGAGCAGGGTCATTTTGGTCTGTCATCTGCATGAGAAGCCCATAGAGTGGGGCATCTTTTATACATGCAGCTGAACTTTATACTGGAGATTTTATGTGCAAAGAAGTACTTAGAGACCACAGGGATTTTGCACAGAGAATATTCTTTAAAGACCAAAGCACTCCTTCCATTAATTCCTTTCTGTAGCTTGAGCTGCAGGTCTGAAGCACCCAGGTGTAGAGGGGTTAGACAGAGCTGCTGAAGCAGCAGCACTTGTTTCTAGGGCGACAAAGCAGAGAGGAACACAAGTAGGTGAGAAAGCCAATACTGAGAGTTGTTAAAAGGTGAAGGCATTCAAAGCAGGAGGGGACTAAATTGAAATGATACATATAATGGATGAAACAGTTTCTGCTGTAAAATTTTGGCTTAGGATGACTGGGTTTTCCTCCTTGTGGGCTCACCATTTGAATCCATATGATGTGTGCTGAATTGAAGAAGCACCCACGCCCCTCCACTCTCTGTGCCTGAGGGTCAGGGCTAATTTTGGGGCCAGAGCTGCCAATAATAAATGGTGCAGCTGAGGTAGCAGGCAGGTTTCGTCCTGGGAAGGAGTCCCATAGGGAGGAAGGGAGGAGCACATACTGTGGGGTCGAGGAGTCACTGTTGGTGGCTTGTGCTACTCTGTTCCTCCCTGTGCTGCTGGCCCTCACTGCAATCTTCATTCCCCCATCCAGGAGGGAGCACAGTTTAAACACCTGAGGATGAGAGAGTGGTCTTGAGGGGGGTGCAGCCGGCTGGTGGTGCACTGTGGCAGTCGGATGCACACATCGCAGGAAGCCTGTCAGCCAGGGGCTTTGTGATAAGGCACAGAAGGAGCGAAATTCAGCCTTCTGACAGCTGATGGGGGGCTGACAGCTCCGCAACAGACACCAAAAGTAATTGCTAGGTGCAGCTTTGTGGAAGAAGGCAATCACAGGCGGGGTGAGGCGCAGACTGTCACAGGGAGTGTAACGTCGGTGGCATCATCTGTCCTGCCGTACAGCCCGCTTCCTAAAACTTTGTCTCAAATTCTGTCAATTTTTAAAAAAGAAAACAACAGATAGTATAAATCGTGAGGTAGGTTCCAGACAAATCTCAGTTCATCTGGTGAAGGCTGAATCATAGCTGAAAGAGCGTCAACTGAAGAAAGCAGTGGAGGAAAACTTGACAGCCCAAGTTTTGTACCCACTTGGAGAGGCAGAACAACCTGCTTGTGTGGAGAGCAGTCCCGGGTTGTGGTGAGAAGAGAAAAGCAACCCTCAGACTTGCTGGATGTGAGAAAGACGCGAAAATCAGGGGAAGCTGCTATTTGCTGTATTTTTTCTGACAAAAAGGGATGCGTATGTTCAGCAACAACAGAACATATGATAATAGATAGTTGTAGTTTATATTTACTTTTCATGCAATAACTTGGATTATAGCTGATCAATTCAATTTTTATTTCTTCTTATCCCCTGACCTTCTTTTGTATCACTTTACAGCATAGTTCATCTTGGTAAGACTGATTTCGAACAAATAGAATAAAACGACTTCAGTTTATGTTAACTGAGCAAGTAGTACAAGCTCAGGGTCCTTCTCCTTCATCCATCTCTAAAAGGGATGGGAATCTAACTCACTTAAGGATCATCATTTTAGGCTGAAGATCTCTCACAGCCATAATTTTCACATTCTTCTAAGCCTATATTTTCTAAATGCAGATTTCTGATATTATACAAAGAAGAATTTAATTATGGTATTGGATGTAAATTCCATACTTTCTCTAATAACTGTTTAGATTTGGGCTCATCATTTGGTTACCTCAAACAGAAGAGAGAGAAGATCTGGGCTGGTGAATGTAGTGTTACCATCTAACTTTAGAGAATGTTCAGGTCTGAAATTCTGTTTCAGGAAACTTTGCCAATGTACATCTTTACAGGATGTAATCAGATTGGGAATTTTGGATAAAGATGCAGAATGCGTAACTTCTTGTTAAGAATCTGTTAAACCTTATGGCTATTGATCCAATGAAGTTTTGTTTAAAATAGAACCATGCATAAAAGCAACAGTTATGTGCAAACAAAAAAAAAAAATTAGAGTTTTTCAAAACAATGAATCTGAAATGAATTTAAAAATATCCATCAACAAGTTGACATGATTTTCAGAGAAGTCTCCCATGTTCTCTAGCAGTTTATCCTTTCTCTACTCTCTGGAAGAGTGGCTGCAGACTGCATATATTTTATTTTTCAAAATGTGATGAGACCAAGAAGTTTAGAGGCAGAAGAGCTATTTAAAATAGCTTACAAATTCAACACATTCCTATGCTTCATACAAAACAAAGAGTCGTTGGATCAGTAAGAGGGAGCTAAAACCGAAGAAAGGGATAGCTTATGTTTTTGCTGAAGAACTGAAGCTGAGCAATACTGTTCACTGTGTAATTTTTTAGTTTATCACATCTTCCTGTGTGTTGTCTGCCTTGATAGATAGCAGGATGACAGATGACATCTGCCTGCATCTGAACACAATGTTAAAACATGCAGATTTGCTCAGGAAGGATCCATTGTCCCAGTGATGTGCCAGCCCTAGGAAGCCTAAAAAAAAAAGAGAAAGGGATGTTGAAACTAAGGCTTTTAAGGATATATATATTTAAATTGAAGTAAATTATAGAAAACATACCAGTATAGGACAATTTATGTGGTTTTGGTAGTGGTTTTTATTTATTTATTTATTTATTTATTTATTTAGCACAGTCTTTTCTACATCCATTGTTTTCCACAACTCCTTTTCATCTGAACCTCTGTTACTACTTTTATCTTCCTTTATCACTTTTCTATCCTGAACCATGGCAAAAGTTTTCTTCTTTGTTTCTTGCACCCTGGCTTTACACATTTTTGCTCTTTCCTCACTGATTACTGTGACATATATACTTTCTGTCCTCTCTTTTGACTATGTCCTCAAATTAAAAAAACAAAACAAAAAACTTCTCAGTCATCAGAAATCTCTCTCCTCAATTAATCAGCTGTAGTATTATTGCTCTTGAAGGGTGATAGGACAGTTCATAGGAAATGATCTTTAGCGAGTAAGTTCATCTTGTATCATTCCAAGTTTCTCATAATCAAGATCTACATCACCAAATGTAATATAATGGATATATTTTCTACATGAAATAAGCTTTCTCTCTAATTGCCCATTTGGAGTCCTATGGTAGTAACAGAACTTTCATTATTGAATTATTATAGATGCCAGCCTCATAATGAAATGATTATCATGGACTAGATGGACCCAGATGAGGGAGGCAGACCAGACTAACCTCTTTTAGCCTTATTTTCTATGATTATACAACCGTTGCAAATCAGGTAGAACATTATTCAACCTAGAGAAGAACACAAAAGATGTCTACACAAATGTTTGATCCAGGTGCAAGATTTTCAGTGTTACATACCTCATGACTTCACTGGAAAAAGACTCAAAAGTATCGTATAGGTTGGAAAGGACCCCTAGAGGTCATCTATCCAATGTGCTGCTCAAGACATTTTACAAGAATTAAAATAAAATACCCTGTTGCTGTTTCCCTGGTTATTAAATGAATATATATATATATATATATAAGCTAAAGCTAGATAGTTACTTAATTTTTTAGATTAGTTCCTTATAGATATGAGGCAAACATTAATTATGTCATCATTCCATTAGACCTGGGCACACTTCAAATAGATTGAGAAAACTTAATCAAATTGTGTAAGCATTCAAAGTTACAAATGAATACCAAAATTAAAACTGAACAGGTATTTACTACCTGATAGTATGTGTCAAAATGTTAACCCCTTTCTTCACCTTTCAATGCTTTGTGATCTGATTTTCATCTGAACAACTACATTTATTATTCAAAAATACTTGTCAAATAGTTCATATAAACAATTCACTTACATTAACTTTTGTTATACAGTTGATTTACATCACCTGGTATCTCTAACGCTCTTGATTGCATGACTGAAAACCAAAGGTAAAAAAAAAACAGTAAATGGGAAACAAAATGTAATGCCACATAGTACAGTCAATTAGCAAAGTTGGGAATTCTGAAACAAGACTGCAACACACAGCATTTGTTCAAATACCTAAGACTTCCAAAAAGCTCTTGAGCTAATCTTTGTAGAACATATTTGCCGTGCCTGAGGACAGAAATGTTTGTCTGTAGCGCTGTCTAAATCTCAGGACTCTAACTGTTTAAATTGTCATGATGGAGGTTTATTTTATTTTTATTTATTTTTTAATTCTACTTATAGGGCTGATTAAATACAAGAACTACAGGGAAAAATAAACAAACAAACAAAAGTACTTCTAATTTTCAGATAGATGTTCCAAAGAATTTTACAGTAAATCTCCCAAAAGCTTTGACTCAGAGCTGAATGAAGACTCTTTGACTCACTGAGTTGCTTTCATTTTTACAAAATAACCCAGTAACTTTACCTGTATATTGCCATTAAAGCAAGAGTGCAGCATCACTGGGTCTAAAGTGGTCTAAAATAATTCTAAAAGTTTCCAGTTACCTAACCATTGTATTTTGTTTTTATTATGAAAAAAATATCTGTGTTTCATGTTTGTTTAAAACTGAAAGGCTCCTGATTGAGCCATTAGAAGTCAGTAACAATTCTTACTGAACTAGAGAAAAAATCTGTAGAGGTTTTGTTTTACAAATTCTTCAGAACATTAATTTCACATCCTGTTCTTTAAAATGTGTTCCCTTTTGTAGCAATAATTATTGAGGATGTGAGTGAATCAGAGTCTGAATCATTTAAGACCTCTACATCCATGAATAATGTTCACCAGTGACTATTTCTAAGCTACGTATTTATGCAGTAATTCAAACAATGAAGTCTTGTTGTGTTTCAAGAAAATAAACATTAAAGTAAACAGCTTGTTCTGTATTGAGATGATTAGAGGAGGTATTCAACAAAGACTAGACTTCTGTCAGTCCAGTTAAGAGTTTATTACTGAAAGCTGTTGCAATAACAGTGTTATTTCAGTAGATACAGGCTGTTCAAGTTTCCTGGGATTTAAAGGTGAATTCAGGTCATTCATTACTTTTGTTGGCACTGTAAATCTGTAGCATTAGGAAGGAGTGGAAGGAGATAAGCACGCTGCAAATAGTACAGATAAAGATGGAAGAGATCATTTTAAACCACCCTAATTCATCTTGTGTGAAAATCTTGTTCCCCTCATGCCTTAATCACAAAAACATGAAGGAAGAATAAAAAAAATAAAAAATAAATCATTTCCAGACACACTGTGTATGCATCCTTATACATGCAGGACATTCTCTGAAATCCTCAAGTTTGTTCACTCTGTGACTTTCCAATAGGCTCTTCAAATTCTGGAGTTCAATATCGGCAGTGCAAACACCAGAGGAACTGGGGAACTTGCACAATAAACCACTTAAAGTCTGTGCTGATATTTTTAACAGCTGTAATCTATACTGTGAGTACCCCCTAATTCAGATTTGACTTGTGAAAGAAAATGAGTCAAAATTTGTTTCAGTGCAGTTTGTGTAGATCCTCGGCAGCCTTGGACTGAGTATAGTTGGGCACCTTCCTTCTTCTTAGATACCTTTTTATTTTCTCTATTCCCAAGGGAGATGAAAGGGGAAAAAAAGACAGACCTTTGCCTTCAATTTCTCCAATCTGATAGTAGGATCTTCCTCTTTGCCAGTTGTTCTGTCTCTCAGATCACTTTTTTTTTTTTTTTCCATGAAAAATGTTGAAAATTCATTTCCTGTGACATGGTGACTAGATGCATACTAATCTTGCTGGTTCATTGTGTTAACTGTTCCCTTTTGCTAATTTCTTTGCAGTTAGTCCGCTTCTAATTTTTGGATGAAAACTGTTTATCTCTATTATTCTGGTTAGCACTGATAGAGGTCTATACCTATATAGAGGTCCTATATACCTATAGAGAAGCCTTAGATATCTAGGAAAGGCTCGGTGGATGTCTGTCTTAGGTGTTTGTGGTGAGTGGAAGGCTAAAAGAGTCAACTCACTGAAAATTTCAATGAGGGTGATTAAAGGTAAGTTTGTATATGGAGCAATGTTAGAATTACATATCTGTTCAGGGGTTTCATTTAAGCATCCTCAGATATACAAATGGTCAAATGTGAACCTTATGGGTAAAGAGAACTAAGTTTTTTTTTATATCAGAAAATCACATTGTAGTTAGTTGCTGCTTTTCATTACATGCAAATCAACTTGAACCTTGTAGGTTGTTTTTGATTGAGGGTTTTGAGTTTTAGTACCTCAAGTACTAAAGTTTGACTCTGAAATCTTGGAATGGTCTTTGTCCTAAGTAGTCCCATATAAAGACAGAAGCTCTAAACACCTTGCTTTTTGGGGGACCTGTATAGTGTTTTCATTATCAGATTGTGGTGGCTATTGATACACCTAGAAATCCACTAATAAAAAGATAAAGCATCTGACACTGTCTAAGTAGAGATGAAATGGATGGATCCTTACAAAAAGAGTAGAACACAGAATTGAAATTTACTGAAATTCTTTCTGTTATGAACAGTTTTAAATGAGTATCCCTTCCGGAGTGTAAAACAACAGTGCTCTTTTATTTGTAGGACCCTGTCTGAAGATTGTTTGAGATCTTAATTTTACCATTATGTCTCCTGTCTTCAGAATCTATCTTTCAAAGATAGATTCAAAACAAGACACTGAGATGAGATGAGATGAGATGAGATGAGATGAGATGAGATGAGATGAGATGAGATGAGATGAGATGAGATGAGATGAGATGAGGTGATACAGCCAATCAAACCCTTGTAGTCATCAGGGGACACATTTTGAAAACAGCTTGGTTGCTCAACTTTTCTCTTTTCTACTCAGTGTGTACAGAGTCTGGCAGATGACACATTCACTCAACCCTGTGCTTACTATCAAACACCTTTCAACAAACACAAGCGAAAACACTCTACCATAGTAACACTAACTCCTACTTCCAGTGAAAAGCTATTGCAGTTACAGGGAGGGAAAGCATCAGCTGTGTGGGGAAACGTGTGCCCTCCTCTGAGCATATCTGCTGTCAGGATGGTTAGGTGTCTAGCATGAACGTTTGTACAGACTGCATTTTGGCACAGCTGGGAGTCCTGCTGCCCGACGAGCCCATCTGGCTATGGAAAGCACAGGCTGACTGACACCCTCTAAGGCTGATGTAGAAACTTTGCTGTAAAACCTGATATAGTTTCTGACACTGATGGGTATGAATAGTGAGAAATGTCAGTTCAAGCTGAAAAGCTACTGGTGAAATAGCATCCACCAAACATATTCCCATGATACCATGGAAGACTTTAGCAGCCTTGATTTTCCTGACATGGAAGCACGTAACTAAAGGTCTTAATATAGCTTCAGTCATATTATTTTCAAACAGTTGCTGTAAAGGCTATAGCCTGATTTGCAGAGTGCATTTTCACTCCTAATGCAGAGAGGTGAAGGTTGTTTCTCTACTGTCAAATACATGGGGTAAAATAGATATATATGCATGTATTAAGGGCTTTTAAAAGGTAAGTCTAAATACGAGCTTAGTAAAGCCTTTTGAGCTGGTTGCTTTAAACAGTGTGAAGTTGGGTTTTGAATATCTGCAAGGATGGAGACTCCACAGCCTCTCTGTGCAACCTCTTCCAGTTTGACCATTTCCACAGCAAAAAGTATCAATTGAGTTTAAAAGGATGTCTTGGTTTTGGCTGGGATAGAGTTAGCTTTCTTCCTAGTAGCTGGTAGGGTCCTGTTTTGTACGTATTATTATTGGTAGTACTGTTATCATTATTATTATTATTTTCCTTTCCTCTATGTCCTAATAAACTGTCTTCATCTCAACCCACAGGCTTTCATTTTTTTCTGATTCTCTCCCCCATCCCAGAGAGGGGGGAAGGTGACTGAATGGCTATGTGGTGCTTACCTGCTGGCCAGGTTAAACCACAACAAAGAAATTTCAGTTTGTGCCTCCCATCTTGTCACTGGGCACCACTGAAAGGACTCTAGCGTCATCTTCTTCATTTCCTCTCATGAGGTATATACATACATTGTAAGACACTCTTGACCCTTCTCTTCTCTAGGCTGAACAGTCCCAGATCTCTCCCCATTCATCAGATACTCTAACTCCTTAATCATCTTTGTGGTCCTTCACTGGATTCTTGTGCAGGAAGGAGAGCACAAATCGATTCCCCACCCTCCATATGCGCCACATTGGGGTTGAGTATAGTGGAAGGATCACCTCCATCAACCTTCTGGCAACGCTTTTCTTAAGGCAGGGCCACTCCTCCCAGTTTTGTACCATCTGCAAACTTGCTGAGAGTGCATTCTTTCTCATTGTCCAGGTATTTAATGAAGATGTTACAAGTTTGGAGCTGGTACCAACACCAATCCACTAATCACTGACCACCAGTTGTACTTTGCGCTGCTGGTCACAACCCTTTGAGCCTGGAACGTTACCCGGTTTTCAATGCACCTCGTTGTTTGCTTACGTACTTTGTACTTAATTGGTTTATCAATGAGTTTATTACAGGACACATTGTGTTAAACCCTTACTAAAGTCATGATAAACACTGTCCACTGCTTTCTCCTCATCCACTGAGATAGTCGTCTCATCGTAGAGGGCTATCAGGTTGTTTAAGCATGATTTCACCTTTGTAAATCCACGCTGAATCTTCCCAGTCATTTTCTTGTTCTTCATATATTTGGAAATGGCTTACAGAATTAGTTGCTCCATCATTTTCCTAGGAATGAGATGAGGCAGACTGGCCTGTAGTTCCTCAGATATTCCTCCTTGCCCTTGTAAGTAGGAGTGACAACTGCTTTTTTCCAGTCCTCAAGAACTTTCCCTGCTCACCTTGACCTTTCAAAGATAACTCAAAATGACATCAGCCAGTTCCTTCAGCATTTGAAAGTACATTCAGTCAGGCCCCATGCACCTATTGTGTATGTTTGGTTTGTTTAACTATTCCCTTACCTGATCCACCAAAAGTAAGTCATCCTTTCTCCAGGCAAGGTCTCATTGGTCTCATGGGCCTGTGGTTCCAGAAGGCCTATCTTGCTGGTAAAGACTGAGGTAAATAATGCATTGAGCACCTCAGCCCTTTCCACATGCTTTGTCACCAGATCCCCTGTCCAATTCAGCAGTGGGCCGGTGTTTTCCCTATTCTTCCTTTTGATGTTTTTGTACCTGCAGAAATCTTTTCTATTGCCCTTCACATCCATCTCCAGATTCAACTCCCTGTGGTCTTTGGCTTTCCTAACCTCATCACATGCTCAGACAATGTTTCTATACTTCTGCTGTATGACCTGACCCTGCTTCTTTCTCTTTTATGCTTCCTTTTAAAGTCTGAATTTAATCAGGAGCTCTCTGTTGACTCATGGACACCTCTTGCCACTTTTGTTTGACTTTATGAAGGTGGGAATGGATCATACCTGATCTTGTAGGAGGTGGTCCCTGAAAATCAACAAGCTACCCTGCATCCCTCTTCTCCAGGTCTGTATCTCACGTGATTCTTCCAAGTAGTTTCCTGAAGGGGCCTGAATCTACTCTCTTGAGGTCCAGGGCTTGGAATCCTGCTATTGGCTTTGCTCCCTACTCTCAGGATCCCGAAAACCACCATACCATAGTCCCTTCAGCCAAAGCTGCCCTCAGCCTTCACATCCCTGTTGAACTCTTCCATGTGTTTAAGTATGAGGTGCAGAAGAGCACAAACTATTAGGGAATGTCCAAAGGAGGGCAACAAAGATGGTGAAAAATCTAGAAGGAAAGACATATGAGGAGTGACTGAAGTCACTTGGTTTGTTCAGCCTAGAGTGGAGAAGAGAAGACTGAACGGAGTCCTCATGGTGGCCTGTGGCTTCCTTGCGAGGGGAGCAAAGGGCAGGTGCTGATCTTTCATTTCTTGTGGCCAGTGATAGGACCCAAGGGAATGGTCTGAAGCTGCAACAGGGGGAGGTTCAGTCTGGATATCAGGAAAAGGTTCTTCACTGGGTGAAGAGTGGTCAGACACTGGAACAGGGTCTGCAGGGAAGTGGTTTTGTCACCAAGCCTGCTAGAGTTCAAGTAGCATTTGGACAGTGCTCTCAGACATATGGTCTCATTTTGGGGTGCTCCTCTGTGGGGCCAGGTCTCAGTGATACTTGTGGGAGGGTTCCTTCCAACTTAGGATATTCTATGATTCTATAACAGCACATCTCCTTGTTGTCTCCTTGATCACAGGAAGTTATAATTAATGCACTCCAGAAGCTCCTGGATTGCTTGTGCCCTGCTGCGTTGCTCTTCTAACAGATACTGGAGTGGTTAAACTGTCCCAGGATGACCAGGGCCTGTGAAAAAGTGACTTCTTCCTGATGTATGAAGAAAGGAATATCCCATGCTCTCTAATGTCAAGGTTGCACCATCACTCCTTTTTAGAAAACAAGTGGAATGAGAAGTTTGCAAAATGTACTGGTTTCATGATAGTATTTATTTATTTTCCAAAAATGCCATGCATGACCAGCTTGATTTCTGAGCTAGGGAAGTTCCTGTTCCACAGAACATGACTTTGGAACAGATACGCGGAATTATTTCTGGTATATGTGGCTCAGATTCAGAACCAAGCCATCAGTGCTTTGAAGGTAATTCAGAATATTCTGGTCCATAAGCCCAAAAAGCAAAGTACCAAACTTATTATGTGTCTCTGATGTTGAGTTTCTGTTTGACATCTCTTGTGCCTTTATTGGAACATTTATATGTCATTTATAAGACATTTATATGTCTTTCCTGGACAATATTCTACACCTCTGGTCAAACCCTGTTCCTTGCTATGCAAAAGGAGTTTATAGGATTTATAAGACTTAAGCTAAATCTACTGCATTTGGTTAGTTGTTTTTTTCTTTTTTTTTTTTTTTTTTTAATTATTATTATTTTTTTTTTTTCTTGGATGATTGTCGTGGTTTAACCCGACCGGCAGCTAAACACCACGCAGCCGTTCGCTCACCCTCCCCCTCCCTCTCTGGGACGGGGGAGAGAAATGGAAAGTGAAGCCCGTGAGTTGAGATAAAGACAGTTTAATAAGACAGGAAAAAAAAAAAAAAAAAAAAAAAATAATAATAACAATAATAATAATGATGATACAATGGTGATAATACGAAAGTAATAATAGTATGTACAAACAAGTGATGCACAATGCAATTGCTCACCACCCGCTGACCGATGCCCAGCCTAACCCCGAGCAGTCCGGCCCCCTCCCCCCGGCTAGCCACCCCTATATATTGTTTAGCATGACGTCAGATGGTATGGAATACCCCTTTGGCTAGTTTGGGTCACCTGTCCTGGGTCTGTCCCCTCCCAGCTCTTACTGCACCCCCCAGCCTGCCCGTTGGCAGGACAGAGCAAAGGCTGAGATGTCCTTGGCTTAGTATAAGCACTGCTCTGCAACAATTAAAGCATCGGGGTGTTATCAGCACTCTTCTCATTCTAAGCCAAAACACAGCATTCCACCAGCTACTAGGAAGAAAATTAATTCTGTGCTAACTGAAACCAGGACAATTATTTATACACATTATACTAAATGTGACACTAGAGGGTATGGACTATCTCATGTGTTGTAGTGCCCTTTTCTTGGAGGAGTTCAGTAGATTCCCTGAATCTGCAGGATTACCTCTGCATTTCTGATTCTGACCACGTCAGCCAAAGTTACTCACTAGGGCTAGAGTGGTTTAGTCACACCACATTTTCTAGACAGTATTCTCAGAAGATGATGTTCTCATCCCTGTCTTGTGTGGCTGGGTTTCACACCAATCTGCCTTGAATGTAGGTCTGAGGATACAAAACAAAGCCTAAATGCTAATACTATACCATGAAAGTCCTTTTGGGGACTTCTTAATTTGTATTATATATATGTATATGTATATGTATATGTATATGTATATGTATATATTTAATATTATTTAATTTTTTTAAATGCTGTAATAGATTTTACGGCATACAGTACATCAGAATGTACTGTGACATTCTGATTTATTTTGCAGCAAGTTAAGTACGTTCATTAAGATTGTTAGTAATTCTTAGGTGTGTCTATTTATTTTTATTTCATGGCTTATTTTAAAATAAACTGACTTCAGTGATTGTATGTAGATAACGTTTTTGGCAGAATTAACTTCACATTTTAGTAGTCTTTTTCTTAAGTTGCCCAAGTAGCAGGCTTAAACTCCCACGGAGTGTTATTAAAGTATGTCAGTAGCGTGGCTGGCATTTTTCAAGACACAAATGTGAAAGAAGAGCCTGTTGTCAGTAGTGTATGATCAGACAGAAATTATTTCATTAATTCTGGAATAACTAAACTACAATGTTTGGATTTTGTGGCTTCCCTTTAGGTTCAATTACCTATGATTGAAACCCAGGCTTTATTTTCACTGTAGCTTGAAAACACATGCTAATAAACTACCAAGATGGTAGATTGTGTGTTCTTTAATATTTCTATTGGTGTACCCAGTGGGGTCACATTTGAATAGTGTTACTTCTGAAGAGGTACTGAGTTCTGTAGCCTGACTTTGAATGCAATACTATATTTTGGCCACTAAGTGTCAGACACTGAATAATCTTTTGACACAGAGTTTTTTTCAGCTTTTTCACTTTTTTTTTTTTTTTTTTTTTTTTTTCCTGCAGTACAGAGTTAAAAAGACAAGGTTATTTCAGATCTTCCTGGCCTTAGCTTAACGTGGAAAAGATCACGTTTATTTAATAGATTAAATTCTGTTACTGAAAGAAAAGACACTTGAGCCTGCTGAAAGAAAAGCTTTGTTTTACAACACGTGCTAAATGTTATATGATTTACTGGTGGCACAGTGCAGATTAGTTGGTCGCTGAAGAACAAGAGTTGGATTTTACTGATAAGAGGTTATGCAGGCGGTTCAAATCCTGCTTGTGGTATTGCTGTTCCATGATTCTTCCTCAAAAGCAGAGTATAGACATGACACTAAACTATATCTCAGGATTGTTCTGGGACTGTGAGATGAGGGAACCCTATGCTGTTTATTGACTGTTGACATGCTAAAGGCCTGCATCTGTGCTGGAAAGGCTTGTGTTGTGATCTTTGTAAGCTTTCTTGGTGGAGATATAATTTAAACAAGCAGTAACTTCAGTGTTACAGTATTCTGGTTTCTTTTTTCCCTGCACTTTTAGCTACTGCAACTACACAGACAAAGCACTGAAATACAGACTAGACCTTACAGCACTGCTGGTTGCTAAGTTGAAGAAACCAGCATTATGAAGTGTATTTGATGCAATGCTTAGTAACAATGAGTAAAGTGTCATCTTGGTATTAATATGAAAAGTCAGTTGTGACAGTCCCCACTGCAACCGCTGAAGACAGAGCTGCTAGGAATACTCCTTAGGTGAGCCTCTCTAATACTTTTCATTGTAAGACTCTAGCTTTCAGCTGGTAATAGCCACTGAACGTTCTCACCTGGTCTTCCTCTCTCCAAGTGTCTATGTGGTAAACACAGGGATCTGCCACATTGGATTAAAAAAAAAAAAAAAAAGTAGAAAGGAAGAAGCTGGGAAAAAAATATTTGTAAGTGCTGTTAGGGAGTGAAAAGCTGAGCTAGCCTGTAGCAAAGAGATGACTGGCTAGGAGAAGAGGGAGAAGCTTGGGTGACACAGGGCAAATGTGAAGAGTATGGGTGGGAGAAACAACTGTTAGCTGTGTCCCTAAAGTGAATGTGAAAACCTCAGCTTTGCTTCAACTCACGTGGAGTGCTATACAATGAAATTTACAGTAGGGAAATACCAAAGTCAGCATTGCATGTGCAACCTTCATCCCGTCACTAATGAATGTGAAGTCTCTAATAACAGTCACTTAATGCTTTATCTGGAAGATATCTCAGGAGTCGCTCGAACAATTTGGTGAGATCTCTATTTCTGCTACAGAGATAAGATGTGATGCTGCATGAGTCATACATACAAATTTATCTTAGGTTTTGTCTGGTGCATCATGTTGTATAATGTTAAATACTTCTGAAAATCACCTGAGGGACAATCAATTAAACTGGACCCTAATGCCCCTGTGCCTCAGCCTCCGTTCTGTGAAATGTCTTTGCCTTCATCTCTGGGGCATGCTGGTGAGACAAATTCATGGCGGTGAATCAGTTATTGTGAAATGACATCATCACATAAACTTCCAGGAGGTAATAAATAACATCATAGCTGATAAAAGACTGTGCTGTGGCAGTACAAATAATGCTCAAACCATCTCTTGAGGGAAGATACATTGAAAAATTCAATAAGATTTTGCACATCTACTTATTCTGCATGCTGAGTGAGCCTGGGATATGATGCTGTCGCCATGTCACAGTATATACTATCTGCTTGGATTTTCTAAGTTTATTTTTTTTAACACTACTTTTAATCTCATAGTCCAATTGCGAGAAGGTAGTTTCTGCCTTCCTAAGAATAGGCTGCTGGTCAATTTACTGTCCAGTGAGGACGTGTTTTGGACAAAGCTCTTTTCTGTAGGGATCTCTCGTTCTTTAATCTTTTCTCCATCTATCAAACACTAGATAAGTCTATTCTACAAACACAGGCTTTCAATTTTAATTTGCTTTATGCTGCACTTTCATCACATTTTAATCCATTGAAATCTGATCACTTATAAAATTGCCCATTAAGGAACACTGCTTCCAAGAAGTAAGTAAGACGCCACTATGAGGATGTAATAACAAAACCTAGAGTTTTCAACCAAGAAGGAATAGTCTAGGATGGCCTGGGAACATTGTGACAAATAATAGAACTTGAAGGCAATCTTGTGGGCTTATGAACTGTAGGGCCTCTAGCTAGCCGGAAAGAACACTGAGAGATGCTGCTGTACTGTGTCCATCTCCCTGAAGGGAAGAGTTTTCATAGAGTCTGCCCCCTGTCTGGAGAGTCACTGGACTGCTTACTTTCATTAGGGTGGTTTTATGGTCTTCTCCTCTATTTGCATTTTGCATTTCGGTTTGCATTTTACCTTGGCAATCTCTGTAAAGGAGACTTGCTGTTTAGTGCAAGACAGACTCCAAAATACACTGCTAACCCATCTTCTGACTTGGGTGGTACTGCAGTTCATGTGTCTCTGCTAGCTGTAACAGGTAGATTGGAAAGGAGCTCAGTGGTCCATGGGTAAAGGAAAATTATGTAGATTTTTGCAGGTCAATTCAATATCCGAAAATGAATTGCAGTGCTTGATGGCACAGAATCTGTTTCCAGCAGTGGGCTACAGAGCTACTAATGGAAAGCTTACATTTTGCTTGTGGTTGGGCTAATCAGGACTCAGCACTGCATGGATGCAGTTTGCTTTTGGTTTGGTTCAACCTTTTGGATGGGACTGGCACCACTGAGATCAAATCTCAAGATTTTGGTGCAGTCTGGAAAAGGTGATTCAGACAGACCACTGTCCAGAGGGTGGCACACTTACACCAGTGGTTGGAAAAATCTCCTTCTATGGCCACCCTATCCCTTAAACATCACATCTGGTTTGAAGTTCTGCTGCTCTCAGCAGGTTTGCCTGGGTCTGTGTAAGCAGAAATAGCTCTTTGGAGATGGGAGTGCAAATAGTTGAAGCAGTGAACACAATAAGCTCTAATCAATTTAGTTAGGAGACTGCTGGTCTCTGTGGACTATTTCTAAAAGATCTCAAAGGAGAACTTAAGAAGGCAGCTTTATTGCCCGGAGGTTTGACAGAAGTTAACGCCTCTTCTTGAAAAGCGCAAGTAAAAAGGGGATGAAAATTGCTACATCTAAACCATGGATGAGTGGGTTTGGTGGAGGAATCACTAAAAAAAAAAAAAAACAAACAACAAAACAAAAACAAACAAACAAAAAAAACTTTACAAACTCTTATGCAAGAGGACGAGCCATAGAACTCCTTACTGGCCTTAAAATAGCTGTGAAGATATTTTTTCAGTCTTACAGTAACTGTGAAACCTATGATAATGATGTTAGGCTAATTATACTTTTTGCCTTGTAGCAAAAGGCAGAAACTGATACTTTGTACTATGGATTGCAGAAATGCTCGTTGTAATGGCATGAATTATGCCTAATGAAGTTCAGACTGTAGTGAATCCACTAGGCATGGTTATCCCTGCGTTACGGGTAGGTAACTGAGTAAAGGAGTGGAGAGGCTTCCTCTGAGCTGCACAGGTGGGCAGCTGGTAGTGCAGGGAAAGGAGGCAGAAAACCTGCCTTGCAGTCCTCTCTGTCTTGGCACAAGGCCTTGCAGCTGTGACATATCTGCATGTAAAAAAGACAAGAAGGATAGTGCGTATGTTGTCTAACCTACTTGGGTGACTACCTCATGTGGGCATGCACAGTGACATCACTGAACTGTGATGTAAAAGGGTAGGTAATAATGGTGTGACTGAATCCCAAGGTGATGCTGACTTTTTTTTTAACTCCTTAACTCTTCATGGTGTAAATAAGATCAAGTTCCCAAACAAAAAGTCTTCAACACAGGAATAAAATGATTTGGCACTAAAACCCATGAAACTAAGATATTAGAACAGTTTCAACATTGGAAATCTTTCTGAGATCAGAAAATTTATAAAAGTAGTTCAGGTTCTGGTTTGACTATTTAATATTTTATAATCAAAACTAAATCTGTTAAGAGCCTCTCAAGCACCTCTGCTCATATTTAGCATCCCATACCATTTTTTTCTCTTAGCAAGTTCTGCTGCAGGAGATGAGATACGATGTTGTAGGAAGCTGAGGGCATATGTACCTTGTGGCTCACAAGTTTTTATTAACATCAGGTTCCTATTTCCCAAGATTACCAAAATATAATTTCCATTTACAACATATCCTGTCAGTTTCCATTATAAAGCCCAAGCCTGTGCAAAGACAATATGCAAAAACACTGCAAAGCTGTTATGAGGCACAAGTAACTTGATAGGATAGGACAAAAATGGTTTATTTTGCAGTCAGTTAATTTGAATGGAAAAATATCTATTTGGGATTGAAATCTAATCAAGTGTTTGAGACAGTTCTGTTTGGAAAGGGCAGATGATTTTCACTTTGAATTGCTTCATTTCAAAATCTCTGCCAAATCATCTCTCTGGCAAGACAGAGCCACCTGGCAGTTTTGAATGGTTGCTGGGGGTGGCTGCAAGCCAAAAATTTGCCAGACTGCAGTGATTAGTTTTAAAGAACTTGGCCTATGCTGTTTCTTCCCTATGCAATGCCCTTAGGTCTCTCAAGCTAGGCAGATGCCCATAGGTGTATCAGGAGGGACACAGACCTTTTGAAGTTAGCTAGTGAGGATGCTCTTGCATCAGCAGTTTTCACCACCAGAAGGTAACATGGCAAATGGCACAGATGTTTACAGGAATCTCTTTGCTTTTTGCCTTCGAGCTTCCACTTCAGAAATCTTTGTTTGTTGAGAGGCAGAGGTTGTACATAGCTGCCTATCATTAGTGTGGACTAATTACACTTCTGCTTATGCTGGATTCCATCTGTAGCTGATGATAACAGTGTTCCATATCCCTGGAAGGAAATGTTGAGCTGATAAAGTGTATGTGCTGTTTACTAACAGGTCTCTCTCTTTATTTTATTTTATTCTATTTTATTTTATTTTATTTTATTTTATTTTATTTTATTTTATTTTATTTTATTTTATTTTATTTTATTTTATTTTATTTTATTTTATTTTATTTTATTTTATTTTATTTTATTTTATTTTATTTTATTTTATTTTATTTTATTTTCCCCACACTTCACAGTCTGGGTCCATTTGTGTCATGCAAAATGAGTTCTGTGTTTTGGCTTTTAAACTAGCAAGATGTTTCTCATCAGGGAAAAAAAATAGTTCATTTTTAGATTAATTTCCATTCTTAGAAGATACTTGTTCTCTAGATGTAAGTGCTACAGAGATACGTCATCTAGTTTTAAATGCAGCTGAAGCAGAGGAAGAGTTTGTCCTGACTCTACAGTGTAGGTGCAGTTTTTAAGTATAAAGCAGAGACTCCAATGAGCTGGCTGGGTATAGAAACCAAATGAGCTTTTTGCTTCAGAAGTGATCACTTCAAGCTAGACTCAAAACACACTGCCAGACTGGAATGGGAAATTTGTGATTACATGTATGAAATGTATGATCAAATAGAAGACTTTGGATGTACCTTTCACAAACTAGTATGTTAACATGATGATATTATTTTTCAAATTATAAGTATCAGATAATCTTAAATATAACAATAAACTCATTTATTTTGGTTTTACATACTGACTACAACTGATGTGACAGTGTAGCAATCAGAAGTGTTTATATATGAATGTATATCTGTCTTGACCTACCAGTATAGATAGATATTTACCTTCTGTAAACAGAAACATTTATCATTTACGTTTAGCTAGAAGCATGTGAATTTATAAATGCTTTAGGTAAGACTTCTTTTTGCTAGGGATTGTAGTATGAAATTACCCTTACTTCTGCATTATTTAGGGGAGGGGAACAATAGCAGGGATAAACATGAATAGTAATCTATTCTAGAAATAGTCCAGTAGTACCAGTGGGAATATTTTTGGCATACATTACTGCTTAACCTAATTTAATGATAACTTGACCTGGTCAACTAAAACTAAAGAGACAATTCAGGGAATCATATGATATGCATTGTAAGTGAGAGTGGCAGATCCTGATCATTAGCAAGAAACTCTGTATTTTCCATTTCTTCTCAACCGACAAATCAGCCTTAGGTGCCATCCAGTCAGTTAATTATGGAGCTAACATCAGTGACTTAGGTTGCCTAGAGATACAAGAAAACATTCATGGCACTCTGTCCTGTTACACAACATGCTGTATATTAAGTATTCATTTCTACTGTTTCCTTTTCATACCCACAAGTATCTGAATTTATGTGTGAAACACACTTCCAAGTTGTAAGTAGGAGTCACAGAATCACAGAATGGCCGAGGCTGGAAGGGACCTCTGAAGATGACCCAGTCCAACCCCCCTGCCGAGCAGGATCACCCAGAGCACATTGTGAAGGATGGCATCCAGGCGGGTTTTGAATATCTCCAGAGAAGGAGACTCTACAATCTCTCTAGGCAACCTGTTCAGTGCTCTGTCACCCTCACAGCAAAGAAGTGCCCCCTTATATTTGGTTGGAACCTCCTGTGCTTCAGTTTGTGTATGTTACCTCTCGTCCTGTTGCTGGGCACAACTGAAAAGACACTGGATCCATCCTCGTGGCACCCTCCCCTCGGATATTTATACACAATGATGAGTCTTCTCTCTCATTCTTCTCTTTTCTAGGCTAAACAGGCCCAGCTGTCTCAGACTGTCCTTGTACGATGGGTGCTCCAGTCCCCTGATCATCCTAGTAGCCCTCTGCTGGACTCTCTCCAGGATCTCCATGTCCCTCTTGTACTGGGGAGCCGAGAACTGGACACAATGCTACAGATGTGGCCTCACCAGGGTTGAGTAGAGGGGGAGGACCACCTCCCTTGGCCTGCTGGCAGCACTGTTCTGAATGCAGCACAGAATACCATTGACCTTCTTGGCCACAAGGGCACATTGCTGGGTCATGGTCATCCTGCTGTCCACCAGGACTTCCAGTTCCTCTCTGCAGAGCTGCTTTCC
The DNA here is from genome assembly GCF_009819795.1 of Aythya fuligula. Taxonomy (NCBI): domain Eukaryota; kingdom Metazoa; phylum Chordata; class Aves; order Anseriformes; family Anatidae; genus Aythya; species Aythya fuligula. The sequence goes on along the minus strand of NC_045560.1, from coordinate 122,935,552 downwards.
AGCAGGTCAGCCCCAAGCCTGTACTGGTGCTTGGGGTTATTCCTCCCGAAGTGCAGGACCCTGCACTTGCCCTTCATGATGTTCCTCTTGGCCCTACCCTCCAGCCCGTCAAAGTCCCCCTGAATGGCAACAAGTTAGGACACAAACTTTCAGTGTCAGAGTGAGATAGTTCACCGTGGCAGTGGTTTTGGCCATAAAGCTTGCCATTGCTTTAATACAGAATATGTAGCCCTCTATGTGTCTTCTGGGTAGGGGATTAAATACACCAGCTGTAAACAAGGGTTAGGGCCAAATAGGGACAATTAAGAGAGCTCCTGAGGCACATGAGTCTGAAATTGCAGTCTGGAAGAAAACATCTGCCTATCTGCTATTAGCAGCAGGTCCTCATCACCATGCCTCTCGGTGTATGCTGCCACAGGCCTCACAGTCATACTCAATTCCTTATGGTGCTTAGTAAATTGCTTTCCTTCCTCTAACCTGGCTTAGAGGCTCCTTAAGTAGGTGTTGTCTGACACCACCTGATGTACTCTGACAGCATCAGACTTCTCTCCAAACGCAGCTAACAACAATTGTTTTCCTTTAAGACAGGAATAATGATGCCTCACCTTTTCTATGGTAGAGCAATGGAGGAAGAATATATGCAGCAAGAAGACAGTCAAGTTTGTATCTTGTCTTCTGATAGGGAGCACACTTACTATTCCTTCAGTGGTACCTTAACCACAGACCTTACTTCTGCTTGCTCATCTGCCATCTTTCTGGCTTACTGAATCTTGATTTACTTCTTCTTTACACAGTGGAATAGCTTCAACTGGAGTAACAAAAAGACACAGAGGCAGCTTCTCTTGTAATTCGGATTCATTTGTATGCCTACTAAATCTATACGCATATACACGTAGTTGTATAGACTAAGGAAAGTTTATGAACTGGTATTGCAGAGGTTACTGGTATGATTCTGGGATGGACATATAGCTTATTAATACTTGTTTCTGGTGAAATAAGTGGTTGCTTTTTTCAGTTTTGCTGTGTTGCTTAGAGACAGAACCGGGTTACACTCCTGGTCATATTTTTGCAGTCTCTTTTGTATTGCTGTTGCTTACCTTTCATTGTGTTCTGAGGGCTTTGTTTATGGGTTCCTCAAATATTTTTCCATACTTGACATTCTTTTTCCCACCATCAGCATAAGTTACTGGCATGGGGTGGTCCGTGGCTCCATAACCCTTGCAAGGTGCATTGCCTGTAACATCTCTCCAAACACCACAGAGCTTCTTTTGTGCAGGAGGTGGATAACTGTAGTCACAGTTAATACATTTGAGCAGAAGACCACAAGGAGTGGAGAGAAAGGCAAAATGAGAAGGCTGGTATGCTGTAAGGCCACAGTGAGACACAAAACCATTCTTGGTCATTCATATATTCATTGTGAACACTCCCAGCGGAGAGGTGTATGTGCCACTGATTAGGTACTGCTTTTTGTTGCAGGACATTTTTTCCCTAGCGAATATATACGTTTGATAAATCTCTCACGTAGTGAATAATGGGCTTACACAAAATACCGATTAAATTAATAGTCTAGTTATAAATGGAGAAGGAAACAGAATCTGCACTCTTAGCCTTTGAATAGCAAGCCTGCTTTAAATGTCTTGACTGACACCTCTTTAAATTCACCTAGAAGTCCTAGGGGCTTTAGCTCATCCCCTGTGTAAATCCTTTTCACTTACAGGAAAGTTTTACAGGATCTTACTGTAAAAGAGGCTTAGGCCTGCTATTTGTGTGTTACAGAAAGTTCTTTCAAAACTGCTGTGACAAGTGGAATGGCACCATTATAAAGCAAGAATTTTGGGAAATGTGCCTTTGGAACTTTTTAGGAAGGAGGAGGAGAGACCATCTGTTTTGCTTGTCACAATTCTTGTTTGTTTAAGATGTGAATTGCCAGAAATGTGGAAAGATTGGGTACAACGACAAGTGATAGAGTAATTTTCACACTGGACTTATGGGAAGCATGTGTTGTCCATCTGTGTGATTCTCATTTTATGCAAATTTGGGAAATATAGTCTTATGTCTAATTGTCCAAAGGTAGTTCTGAACATTCAAATGGAGGAAAGATACCATGCCATATCGTCAGTAGGCCTGCCTTTGGCTCAGTAACACGCCAATGCAGAATGCTGCTTGCTTGAAACTACAAATCATAATAAACATTTATATTTAGAATCCAATAAAATAATGTTCCAGGGTCTGCAAAACACTTCAGACCTATGGCTGGGTTTTCCTTGAAGTGGAAGAGGAAGCCAGCATTTCCCTGCCCCTCCTAAGCAGGTGTTATTAACATGTCCGGTACCTCAATGTGATTCATGCTGGTTCATGATGACAAGGGAATACTAAAAGAAGCTGGTGTGAGTCTTTGTTCTAAAAAAAAATACACAGCTGTGTGTATTTAAGGCTTATACAAGAAATATCTGACCTTCTGGGAGGAAGCTTTGATTTAAGATTCGTTTTGGGGGAGGAAAGTGTTTGTTTGCTTCCTTAAAAAAAATCACACTCACAAAGGGTGATGGAAGTTTTACCTGGAGCATATTGCTTTTTTTCAGAGATGGTGAAAATAATTCTTCCCCTGACCTACTCTAAGCACTTTGAGTGAATAGCTCCCAAAAGATAAAAAATATTTTTTCTCTATTTTTTTTTTGTTTCCTTCCAGTTCATGATTTGTTTATGAACTGGAGGAGTTGTTGACTCTGTTGAGGGTGAAAAGGCCTTGCAGAGAGATCTGGACAGATTGGAGAGCTGGGCAATCACCAACCGCATGAAGTTCAACAAGAGCAAGTGCCAGGTCCTGCACCTGGGACAGGGCAACCCAGTACAGACTGGGCTACAAGATGCTGGAGAACAGCCCTGCAGAAAGGGATCTGTGAGTTGTGGTTGATAGCAAGATGAGTATTAGTCAGCAGTGTGCCCTGGCAGCCAGGAGGGCCAACTGCACCCTGGGGGGCATCAAGCACAGAATTGCTAGTCGGTCGAGGGAAGGGATTGTCCTGCTCTGCTCTGCACTGGTGTGGCCTCACCTTGAGTACTATGTGCAGTTCTGGGCACCACAGTACAAAAAGAATGTGAAACTATTGGAGAGTGTCCAAAGAAGGGCAACAAAGATGTTGAAGGGTCTAGAGGAGAAGACGTATGAGGAGCGGCTGAGGTCACTTGGCCTGTTTAGCCTGGAAAAGAGGAGGCTGAGGGGAGACCTCATTGTGGCCTACAGCTTCCTCGTGAGGGGGAGTGGAGGGGCAGGCGCTGATCTGTTCTCTTTAGTGACCAGTGATAGGACCTGCAGGAACAGCATGGAGCTGCAACAGGGGAAGCTCATGCTGGACATCAGGAAGAGGTTCTTCACTGAGAGAGTTGTCACGCACTGGAACAGGCTCCCCAGGGATGTAGTTATGGCACCAAGCCTGTCAGAGTTTAAGAAGCATTTGGACTGTGCTCTTAGTCACATGGTCTGAATTTTTGGGTAGACCTGTGTGGAGCCAGGGGTTGGACTCGATGATCCTTATGGGTCCCTTCCAACTTGGGATATTCTATGATTCTATGATTCTAACTGCAAAATGCAAACTGCAGAAAAAAAATACTTTTTATCTCAGTACAGCAACTGGAAATTTGACTAAAAATATTTCTTAATTCCACTGTCATTGAAGTACAAGCATTCTGAATTTAAAATACACTTTTTGAGAGCATTTTGTCGAGAAATACTTCAGTGCTTGAATCATTATGGAAAAAAGACAAAAGGGATCCAAACACAGTGAAAATGAGATTCAGTTTGGAATTCTTATCAGAGTTTTCCATGTAAAGTTTTTGCTTATTGCTGATTCTTTAAATGGTACAATGTCAGCAGTGACCAAGGTTTAGCCTTGTGCAATATCAGTTACTGAGCCTTTGTTAGCTAAACAACTGTGGCTCAACACTGAGGCTTTCATATTGCCTTGACTTCCATCTTCTTTCCATTGTTGCTGTTTGGATAATTTCAAGACAATTCCTATTTGTGACTTCAAAAATATTATAATTAATAAAAACACAAGAAGAAATAGAATTATGACACTGATACCAACTTCTTGTAATTAGGCTGGCTTTTGGTGGGAAGTCTGTCAGGTCTGTGAGCAGGATGGAAACTTCATCCATGTGGGATGCCTAAAGTTCAGCTCTGTGATGGCTGATGTTGGAAAAACAACCTCTGTGTAAACTTGTGAAACACTTGGTATAGCAGGACCATGGGTTTTGGCTGAGATGACTACTGCTTTAATAGAGCTCAGAAGCTTTTAGCTGCATGAAGCTAAGACAAAGTTGAAGAAATGGACTTACTGAGGGAAGACAGGGCACATCACAACCAAAGAACTTGGGAAATTAAACAGTCTCCCAGCTTGCAGCAGGTGTCACATGGTGAAGGGGTGGAAGAAAGAGAAGCTGGGTCTTGTGCATCCAGCAGAACAAGAAGGAGCAGGCAGGAAAGGAATAGGAATCCATATTTAATTGAATGAATATGCTCTTTGTATATTGAAGAAGAGACAAGGAGGTGAACTAGAGCAGACCATTATTTAGAGAGGGCTCTGGGAAAAAAGAAAGGAAAAATGCCTTCTTTTGGCCAGCAGAATTATTTAATAAGTTAGCTGGCTTTAAGCGGGTAGAGAGAGGCTGAGGAGATGTTTCAAGTCTTCTGGTGGAAGTATCAAGGTGCTCTGTGGTAGAGGTGGGAATCAAAGATAGAAGAGGAAGAAAGGGAGGTGTTGGGGTGGCAGAACAAGAGGGATGTTCCTGTGCTATTCAAGATGGGTGGACTCAAAGGAGATGAACTGCATCCTTGTGAGACATAATGTTTTTTTTCTGTGTGTTAAGAAGCTGAGCTCTGTGACAGCCTCCTACTGAAATGTGTCATTTACCTGGAGAAAAGACTGTTCCTGTCTTAGCTCAGGAAATTGGGAGCTCTTTTTCTGTTTCTTTCTCTGTCCTAGACTACTTGTTAAATGCATCTCTGTGGTGCTATGTGGGTAAGTACATTAAAAATTGCAAGATTCTTGGATATATATGACTGGAGCTATATATATAATAAGTTATCTGAATATGGTATAACTGAATGTATAAAAATTTTAAATGGAACAATTAAGTACATTATCAATGTAGCAAATATGTACCAGACCCAGTAGAAGCAGCTCCATAATGCATAATCTTTTCTGTTATCTATGTGTGCAAAATATATATTAAAAATATTTCTTATATTTGATTTTATAAGTTCCAAGTTTCCAGCAGTTCTCAGTAAAGAGAAATTAATACCTCTAACCTAACCATGACAGCCACTTTGGAATATGAAGTGACATTAATGTCTTTGGATACCAAAAACTTTGCATCTGAAGGAGTGAACTGCACTATTAGTTCCGCTTCCTACTTAGAATTATATAAGGATGTGTTTAACCTATAACTAATTCACTTAAAAAAAAAAAAAAGATTTTTCTTTTGATGCTTTCATCATCCGTTACCTTTTTCATGCAAAAGAAACATGGAATTCAAGATAATTGAATAAACAACTTGTAGCTGTCCATGTTTACTGCTTGTATGTTTTAATCAAGCAATCTTGAGCGAAATGTTGCTATGTTACTGTTTTGTCTTTGCTTTCCTTCAACAGGACTAATTATTTCCAAAGCCACACCATGCTCTTGCCACACTGAAATGTGCTGTATACACGTGCCCTAAGCAAGTTATCTGAAATATCTCTGCATTGTAAACCAATTTAAGAAAACAGTAAAGAAGAGGTACAGCTCTTCTGTTCCACACTCAAAATATTGTGGAATCTGCAACAACTTCAGAAATTCTTGCTTGTTGCTGGAGGTGGTTTCAGTTTTCACACCAGAAGTAATTTAATTTCAGCACTTAAAACCCAAAAAGCTCCAACATATTGCTAGCGTGCAAAAATTCCATGTGTGCTAAAAAACAACAGCATATGGTTGGGTGGGGTGTGACCAAAATGAACATAGTTATCACATTGTGAACTTTCTTTTTACAGACTTGATTAAATAAGTGTGTGGGGGGGCATCTAGGACAAGAACCTGGAATCCTCCTAGAGTCTGCCTTTTCAAATGTTGTGTGGTTAACTGAAATGTTCAGCTTGCATAAACTTTGGCTTAAAATAGGGGACTGACATTTCATCTGAACATGAAGAAGACACTTGAAAGAAAGGTAAAAAGAAGGTGAGATATCTCTGGGGTGAACTTTTTGAGGAGAATGGTACAGGGAATAGGTTGGAGGAAACTTCAGCCCTCCTGGTTTGTTGTTAGAAAACAGAAAGATTAATATTTTTTACTTTTTATTTAAAATCTATTGGCTGATCTTTAATTGGACAGAGTGGGTTTTAAGTGGGTTTATTTGTTGCAACTGCATATTTTAGGGTGTTTAAATGCTTTTTGCAATTCTTCTCAGCATAGTTTAGTGCTGAGGTAATTGGAAGCACAGATATCTTAGCCATCTGTGATGGTTACTGTTTTTGACCTGATTTCCATTGAATCCAATGGTGGTCAAAGCCTTATCAAAGCCTAATAGTACAGGAATATCTAAAAATCAAGCAAATCAAAACCAGAGATACTTCTGGAAACTTAGGCCTAGATACTTGACTTATCCTTCTGAATCCTCAGTGGCAAGCTTGAAGACCCTTAAAATAGTAATACCAACAACAACAACAAAAACTTGGAGAACTAATAGACTAATATTACTTTGCAGTTGTTTTGTTTAGCTATTTTGTTGCACTCGCCTGACTTCTCAGGTGAGAAAAACTTTGAATATTAGTCAGAGTTTTAGCCAGAAAAGCCATCGCTCATGTTAATTGTGCTGGCCAAGGAAAAGCAGTTCTTTCAGAGTAAAACTCAGGATACTCTGTGGAACAATTAGGTCTGTCAACACATGACAAGGTCTTCATATCTTGAGGGGAGGATCCAGTTGATGCATCCAAGTGTCAATCAGGATGCAGAGCTGCAGGAAGTTAACTCATGCGTATTCCAGGGTTGTCCAGATCAGATGAAAAAAGTGCCAAAAGAGGTTACCCTTCATCACCAGCTGAGAGATGAGCTATGTTTGAAAGACAGGACAGCTTGATGGGCTTTGAATGGTAATATCAGGAGATGTGTCCCTCAAGAGATAGAGACATGCTTCATGTCCTTGTACAGTCATTTGAGCAACTTGACATGAAAATACTAAATAAAACATACAGAAGCCCCAGGAGGGCATTTCACCAAGGATCCCGATTGGGAATTATCCATCCTTTTAGCAGGTGTAGGGCCCTGCCTGAAAGTGGCATCATAGATGTCTCCTGAGCCTTCCCAGTAAGCCCGTAATGGATCTGCAGCTTGCCAGATAGTCTGTCATAGGTTGTCAGCCATGGCTGGGAGGAGGGACGGCAGCCTCTTTTGTTCCAGTGTCAGACATGCAGAGAAAGGACTCCTAAGTAGATAATTCAAGGGGAAACAGCTGCTGAGTTCTCAGTTCCCAATGACTCTTTTAATTTTGCCTTCTTCTCTTAATGTATTTGCATGCTGCTGGATGAATACTGCCTGCAGGCAGCCAGAGAAATAGAAAAAAATAAAAACTTCATTGAAAACATGACTGTTTTAATGCTTATGCCAGAACAAGTTGAAAGGCTTTCCTGAGTATGAGGGTCAGGGACTGATCGTTTTAAACTCCTAGGAAAGGGCATACTAACTCGATTGCCCTAGTTCTGATCTTTTAAGTAAAAGAAAACTCAGTATTACAAACTCTTATGACTTTGATTGTAAAGGTGTGTCTCTCCTCCTCCCCCCCCCCAAAAAAAAAACATAGCTCCTGACATTCTGTCACTATGTAAGTGTCTAACACATCTTTGAAAAGTGAAGAAACATTGTGATTTGAAAGTGTAAATCCTACATGGATAAAAAGCCAGACAGTTGATATTTTGATATCCTCCTCTCTCTCTCTCCCCCCCTCCCCCTCAATTAATATCTCATTACTTCTGAGCTAATATCAGGAGCCTTACTCATAGGTTCTGAATATTTTGGTTGACTGTACTTTGGCTTCGGTATCACTCAGCATACTACAGAAGTTTTCTTGAACTCCAGTAAGAAAAAAAAAACTTGTCGTGGTCAATTTGTGTCCACTAGAAACTAGCTGGCATAGCCAGCCCTATATAAACATGTCCTTATACCCTTGCAAATAAACTATTTGCCTTTGCCTGCTCTGACACTGCCATCTGAAGCATCCCATGCTTCCTTCCTGGGCTATGTTAATTTGTCGATTTCTAATTATTCTGTGTCTGGTTAGCTCAGGCTCTGGGGTGATTTGGGGGCTGGTAATTACCTAGTAGCTGAACACGGTGCTGGGCTGTTTCGCCTTCCTCCCCTGCCACCTAGTCTGTAGGAAATGCTTGTACCTATGCTGCCGAGCCAAGGCGAGCAGTGCCGTGCATTGACGAGCCGTGCCAAGCCGATCCGAGCCGCTCGGTCCCTCGCGGCGGTCACTAGATGGCACCAAGCGACCGGGCTGGGAGCGGCGCGGGCCGGGGCCGGGCATCCCCCGCGTTTCCTCCCCACCGGCAGGGTGCTGCTCCTGGGTACGTGTGTGGTGGACTCCAGAGCAGGGTGACCTCCAGAACTCCAGAACCTCCAGCAGGATGGAATCAGCCTTGTGTTCCCTGCCATCCCCGACCGCGGTGAGGATGGATGTTCACGGCGCCTGCGTTGGGCTGCGTTAGGCAGCTTACTTAGGCAGCATGCGGAGGATTAAAGTTGAAAGCCAAAGAGTATGTGCATGCTGTTAAAATATTTCCTTGCTTGGTTTTGGCTGTCTGACAGGCTGTAGGGAAAGGGTCCTCTGCTCCAGCATTTTAGTTTGGATCAGGAGTGCTGCTCTGACCTCTTGAGTGCTTCAGTTTGCACCACAGGGTGGTCTCAGAGGGCATGAATTGGATTTCTTTCGGGTGAGACTAACAAATCCTACTGGAAGAGACACGGAAGATACAGTCACAGACGGCATACACATTATCTGCAACTGCTAAGGCATTCAGACCCCAGGAGGAGATTAGAGTCTAGACTGAAGTACCCCCTCCACCCAAGCTTCCAGCATGGATGCTCAGCTCTTGGCTCCAGCTGCCTTACTGTGCGGACCACTCCTGTCAGGCTGTGATAGGTGCTGTTAGACATAGCCTGAATTCCCTCTGCTGTCAGCTGAGAAAGACAGGAAGAAAACCCATGGGGAAAACCAAGTGTCTCCAGCTTAGGTACCTGCATTTGCCCCACCTAGGTGATGTGGTTAAACCTGGTAGTGGTGAAAGGCTTCCTGAGTCTATACACAAACACATGCAGTGTGAGCATCCTGTTGGCCGTACTGTTTGTGTTTTGAAGATGGTCATAAAATACTTTTTTTTTTTTTTTTTTTTTTTCCTCCCCCTTTTTTGTTTCACTCTTACAGCATGGTCTTAGGCTTTCTACAGATCCAGGCAGGTGTTTCTGCATGCATTTGCAGAGTTATGCCAGTTCTGAAGCTTTTTTTTTTTTTTTTTTTTTTTTTCACTGCAGTCATAGGCTCTTCATCATTCCTCTTTTAAAATCAAAGCAAAGACTGTGGGGAGCTATTAAGAGATTATTTCACATATCCCTAATTCTGGAAAGCAATTTCAGAATACAGAGATCTTGATGACTGTGGTGCTTTAATTCTGCAAGGTGATGTCACTTACTGACTGAATTTTTGGTAAACCCTCAAATATGATATCTGTAGAAATGAAATTTGTAGTTGCTGGGTAAAAGACAGTTAATAAGCCTATATTTATTTAAAGGCATATGCTTTCTATATTCAAGAGAAACTGTATGCAGTGTCACATAGAGATGGGTGGTAAATGCTATGAAGCATCCAACAACTTGGTGAGTGGGCATCCAGCACCGCCTTTGTAGAACATATTCTAGAATCACTGCTAAATAAATTTGAGGTAATTTGGAAAGTCTAAAATCCTGGAAGTAGGAACTACCAAATTTGGGTGTCCTGCATTACTTTCATTCCTGCTTTCTGGGTTGTCTACTGCAGTCATGGGTGGAAAATGTGTTTTATGTTATCTTTCCATGCTTGTGCTGCCATGCCACAAGGAGGATGAAATGAAGCTTCACAGACACCTGTGATTCTAACATACTCTAATTTCTTTAAACATTTTATTTTTTACTGTAGTTATTGATCTTTCAGTTGAGGGACTTTGGGTAAAATACCATTCTCTTTTTAAGGAAAAATTATAATAAGCACTTTGAAAATATAATGTTTTAGCAGGATTTCAGCAGGACTTCTTGTGTGCTGAAAGTTAATCATGCTCACAAAAGGTTTTTGAATTTAACCCTGCTTGTTACACTCTGAGTGATTACAGAATATTTTCACTGAGATGTTAGTGATAGACATTTCCTAGCTAGGTATTTCAAAAGACTGCAGTTAACTCAGAAATCACAATTTCTTTTAGGGGTGGCTTTGAATTGCTAGAAAATTAGTGTAAGTATTGTGATATTTTTTTTCCCAAATATTTTGTTATTTATTTATTTATTATTATTTTTATATAAATTGAAAAAAAAAAAGGTTCTTTTATTTTCAAAGATGGAAAGAATATTGAAGGATATTGAAGGAAATACATTGAAGGCAAGTTGTGCCAGCACTGCTTAGCCTGCTGGTATCTTTGAGATTATTTCTGTGGGGGGAGGGAGAGAGGCTTTTCAGTGTGATCCCTGAAAATGCTAATTAATTTCAGGATAGCTGTGTGTGTGATATGCTTTGACATACAGAGCACATTAATAATAATATAATAATCTTTCCAAAATAATTTTTAGAACAATTTATAGTTCATGCCAGATGTCAGTTGACTGAGTAATTTATCACACTTGTGTAACTGAAACGTAATAGCTTCTGCTAGCTTTCCATGCTGCTTATAGATATGACTGACAAAATTTATGTGTTTTTAGCTGTGTGCATAATCTGAAAAATTCACTCCCTGTTGCAGGAAATAAGCAGTTTCACAAGCAAACGTGTTTTAATCATCTGAAACATATAGATCAAATACTATTTTATTTGTTTCAACCAGAAACAGGCATAATTCCTCTAAAGGAAGTGCTGTGAATGCAAGACTAAGAAAATTGTTTGTCATATCACTAGATGCAGAAACCATGTCACCACAGAAGCATTAAAATGAGCAAAGACAGACTGTCAATTTAGAAACTGTGCTAAAAGATCTACTAAGCCTCTGGCCCCAGGGTCAAGAGTGATCCTTCCCATGTGTTTGTGCCCAGTGTAAAAACCCTGAATCTTACAGCTTTAAGACCTGGAAGGGACCCTGGGAATGAGGTTAAAGGGAAACCAGAGATCAACTTTGCCAGACTTTAGCTTCCTATAAACATTCACCCTGAATTAGAGCTCCTCCAGAGTGGATAGAGAGGCACAGGCACCTCTGGGAGGAGGGTTGTCTCCAGGTAGATGGAAGAATTGTTCCTTGTAGGGAACCAAGACTAAGTAAATTGAATCTCTCTGTCCTTTCATGCAAATAACAGTAAATTATACAATTGAATAGAAGATGTTCCCTTCACACATCAGGAAAATGTGTGGGTTTCACAATAATCTTGGAAGTTATGACACTAAGCAATTTTTTAACTTGTACTAATTTTACAAGGAGTGCCATTTATAATTGTTTTTGTTTTACCCTTCCCTCAGCATCAGGTTCTTTATAAAGTGTCTTTGAAGCTTTAGTCCATAGCACTTGGTGCGCTGTGATGTGATGGTTAGTCCTAGAGCATTGGCCCATCAGAGTCTTCCCAGCTCTCCACTCTGCTGCTGACTCCAACTCCTTTACCTCTTTTATCTCTGAGAAAGGATGAGCCATGTGAGATGTCATTAATGTGAGAAATACCTCAATAATTTTCTCAGACAGGGTCTTCTGTGAAGCTCATATTGAAGCTCACATTTATAACCTCATATTACCTATTACCTGATGCTTGATTCCTCCCCTGTTTCCTCATTGGCTGAGTACTGCAGGTTCAAAAACTACTCAACATTAATTACTATACCATATATGTACAATTCTATTTGACCAACCGTTAGTTTCTCCTTTTCCTTTTTTTTTTTTTTTCCCCCCTTCTTCTCTCATGACTAGAGGGCCCATGATTTTTTGTTTTTACTGGTTTCACACTGCTCATCCTGATTTTCTTAGCTGTCCTCCTTATTTTTGGGACAGTGGGACCTTCCCCTTATCTGCTTAACATACTCCCCACTGCTATGACACTGTCATGTCTGCACAATCACTTTTGAATATGCAAGACTGGTGGAATTTTCCACTCCAAAAACACATTCTACTGCAAAAACACAACTTTGTTTCTCACATTAAGGCTAACAAATATAGGATTTGTCAAGCTAAATTAAGTGGTGTAACCACTCTGGAGTGTAAGGAAAGGAGTTACAAATTCAGTTCCTGCCTGTAATTGGTTTCCTTCAGCTGAGACTTTAATCCCCACTACTACAGAAACTAGTAAGTGTGGTGAAATGAATCCTGTTGTCATCATCATCATCTTCTTCAAATAGTGTTTATGCTTCACTTCTAGTGTTAAACATAACAACTAGCAATATTACACCCTGAAACTTCACACACATGCTATTAGATGCCCAAGCATGTCTGTGAACCAGAATTCAACAGGTAGAAGCCGGAGAAGTAGGTGAAGGAGGATTAGGGGTGGATTGGTTTAATCAAGAAGGAAAGAGAATTGGATTAATGGTAAAAGACTACTTTAGGTGCTCCACTCATTCTCCTGCACAGAAATATCACTGATATAGAAGAGCTGTTACTCAGATACTCAAGTGACAGGACACATACCATCCATGATGTTTCAAAAAAAACTCACAAGGACTACAAATCTGCCAGGTTGTGATTGCTACATACCATAATTTCCTTCAGTTTGTCACAGCTTTTGTATGTATCTGTTTCTTCATCAAAGTTTAGTAGTCAGGAGGCTATTGTGTATGTGTATAGCCCACACACACAGTACCTAGTAGAGCGGGACCCTGGTCTTGAGAGCCTTTCATAACTGAGAATAAGAAGAACAACTACAATGTTTGCTCAGGTCATTTCATGAGCCATTTTCCTCTTTCTCATAGGAAACATTTGACATTGTTATCCTATTTACATATGCCATGGTAAATTGCAGGACTCTCAGAGAGGCTGCTAGAAAGTGATGTTTCTCATCAGTAGCTGGTGGGGAGCTGGTGCTGTGTAAAGAATTGCCTATATGTGCTCTGTAAGCCAATCACAAACAAAACTTAAGTATGCATTCCCACACACATAAGCAAAGGGTCAACATAGAGAAAACAAGTGTGATGTAACTGCTTGATTTTTATTGGATTGTACATGAAGCTGATCTCAGCAGCATTGTATAAGTCAGTCTGGCTTTTTCTCTTCAAAAAGACTATGTTCCAAAGTATGCAAGTAGGCCCTGGGCATAAGTACTGTAAATCTGCAGTGCCTATAAACTTCTATGTTTTCACTATAGTTGATAGACAGATTTTAGTGTTTTCAGATGAGATTATCTAGACATTGTTGATATGAGGGATAACTAAAGCTCTGGCTCTGATGCCTCCATCTGAGTGAGGCTTTACCACAGTAAAGCTGAATAACATCTCCAATTCTGACTAGGGATCTTAAATCCAGCTCAGAGGCTTCTCTTATTAAGATAGCTGAGGAATATATATATATTTTTCCTGTCTGCCTGAGCCAAAAAAAAAAAAAAAAAAAAAAAAAAAAAGATTGTTCCAGACAGCTTTTTATCTTGTGTACATCTTCCTGCAGATTTGACTGAGGTCAGTAGAGATGCATGCAAGTACACGAATGCAAACTTTCTGTTGCATAGCAAAGACAATTTTAAAACAATCTTAATTCCTTGTAACAATATCTGTATTTGCTTAAATTATAATGTTCCAGGATTCTTGTTAAACTCTACGTGATTGATAGTTTTGATAACAGGCTTCAAAATATACCTGAAGTAACTTATGTCTTCTGCGTTTTTCTGACTGGAGCTGCATAAAGTTGTTCTAAGAATGAATTTGGTTATTTATTGTAACAGCCCATTTAAGGGAACTTAATGTACAGCAGTCCTTATGTCAGTTTTTGATTTCATGTGTGTAGGAGGAATATTGGATTGACATCATATATAGAATCTTTAGCTTGGATTTTTATTGGAGTTTTAGTAGAAGTGCTGCTTTCATGGTCTACTTTTGTAGCAGTACCACAAACTAAATGGAGTTTCTCAAGAGGCAGGGACTTGCCAAATGCTGTCCTCATAGTAGGAGAGGCTACATGAACAGCTGCAACATCAGACTAACCATGGCATATAGTGGCACATTTCTTTACTCACTGCTGAGAGGGGAGAGGCTATGTTACTTCTGAGAAAAATTTAGTGGCAAGACTTGGCAGGTGAGAGGTGGAAATTCTGCAGAGGCAGAACAGAAGTGCGGGTGTCTCTGGTGCGTGTGGTTGGTCCTCTGGGCTGATCTGCTTTGGAAGGGGAGCTTAGAAAGAAGTATGGGGAGGAAAGGGATGAATTTTGTTCTCTTGTGTGTATGTGTGTATTTTGTTGTGTTGTCATCCCTCCCCTCAACAATAACATAAGTGCTATTTTTCCTTTGATAAGAATTTTGAAAGCATGAATTTTGAAATCTTAGCACACTTCTTGTAAAACTCTTTTTCTGGCCTAGGACTTTATTAAGCAAATAAAGAACAAACTGCATATTGGAGTGCACTAAACACAGCATAGTCAGCCGGTCAAAAGAGCGGATTCTCTTGCTATATCTAACATTAATATGGCCTCACCTTGAATGTTGTATATGGTTCTGGTTTCCACAATGTAAAAAGGATATCAACATACTTGACAGCCTCCACAGGAGGACAAAAGGCTGGTGAAAGGCATGTCCTGAGAGGAGGGGCTGAGGACACTTGGGTTGTCTGGTCTGGAGAAGAGGCAAGAGGCGACCTCACTGCCCTCTGTGGAGGGGAGGTGAGCAGGGAGGTGTCAGCCTCTGCTCCCTGGTAGACAGTGACAGGACACATGGGAATGGCACAAAGGTGTGCCAGGGCAGCTTCAGACTGGACATTAGGGACAATTTCTTAACTGTGAGGGTGGTCAGACACCAGAACAGGCTTCATAGAGAGGTGGTTGATACCCCAGGCTTGTCAGTGTTCTAGAGGCATTTCTAAAGATTGCTCTCAATAATATGCTTTGACTTTTGGTTACCCCTGAAGTGCTCAAGCAGATGGACTCAATGATCTTTGTAAGTCCCTTCCAATTGAATTTATTCTATTCTACTCTACTCTACTCTACTCTACTCTACTCTACTCTACTCTACTCTACTCTACTCTATGTATACCAAAGGGGAAGTTAAGTTTAATAGGGATGTACCTAAGATTGCCACTACTGTTATAAAACTAAAAATTTAGAGAGAGAGGATAAATGCCTTTTGTGTGGCAAGCAGAGCTGATTAGATTTACATGTCAAATGCATTTAGACCTTTCTTTTCTTCTGAACACTTCTGAACTAAGCCTGTTTTTTAGGACATTTGTTAAATTATGCCACTTAGGAACAATTCAGAGCTTATAGATTGTTCCTGGGCTATTGTAAATAGTTACCAGTTATCATGCTTTACTGTAAAAACCTATGTGGCTTTTCTCAGTGACATTGTTAGTTTCTTCCCCATCCCTTCTCACTGTTCCCTGTTGCTTATTCCTTCTTTGTGCTTTTCCTCCAGCTGTGCAAGTACAACTTGTTGTGGTACTATTTGCTGAACTATATGGGTAGAATGGTTCACAACAGTCCTGTGAGGATATTCCCCCTGCAGCCCTACAGCTGAGAGAGAAATGGGAGAGCAGTGGTACATGGCTGGCAACACTGATGAAGAAAACAGAAATGTCCTCACCCTGTCACTGTCAGAAAAAAAGCAATATATTGGGTGGAGGCCAGGTGGTGAGGCTGGTGGTGATAGTTTTTCTCCAGTGCTGTGCTGGCTGCAGACCAGACCATTTCCACAGCCCCTCCATTTTACCACTGCTGAAGCCCTTTATCACAGAATTTGACTCATTCTTGAATTTAGCACAGAGGATTTTTGCAGAAAAGGAGGAGAAGTGGTGGAGAGTGTTTTTGGAATGTCCCTGTTTAGACTCAGATAGCCTTGTCTGACTGAGTCTGTGGGAAGGGAGGACACTCCTTTTCTGAGAGTCTGTGTGGGCAAATGCCAGTTTGTATCTCATTTACACACACATACACATGAATGCTCATATATACTTAGTTGTGATCATTTCCAACCACTATTCACAATTCAGTCATTGTTGTGACAAACTGGAAGCTGAGTTGTATGTTGCTATGGACATAATGGTTTGCCTAAAAGAATCGGTCAAAATTTCCAAATAATTACTGATGCTTGGTGCTCAGATAATGACTTTTTCATTGTGAACCTGATTCTCTGAAGTGATGCAATTCTGAAAATGAGGCTTTGCGAAGACATCTTAGCCTCCACTATCAAAAACCTGGAGCCATCTTTCCATATCTTCCTGTTTGTTGTCTTGGTCGTAAAAACTGAGAAATGTGAAAGAACGTGAAAACATCACCACATTGTAAACACATATCAGATGTAATTTTTTATTAAGGAGTGTTTATTAATACTATTTTAAATTATAAGGCTGATTCAAGAAGTCACTTACCTTTAAGAATGTGCTTAAGTGTATGTTTCAGTGCTTTCCTGAACAGAGATGTTTTTCTGAACTGGTTCAGTAACAAAGGAACTGGGTTAGAACTAAAAGTAAACACCGGGGATGTCTTTGGACTTTAGTAAATTAAATATGCCTATTTTTATCAAAGGAGTGATAGAAGAAAGCATAGGATAAAATATTTTGGAAAACTTTTTCCTCTTCTTTTGTAAATACAGTATTTTATAGCTTCTCTAGAACTCTTAATTTTTGTAGATATATTAGAAATGTATGTGTGTTTATAGCTTTAAATAAATAGAGTTGCATTTGATGTCTAAATATGACACATGGGAACAAATAAGCAGGTAGCTAGCTGTAACCTGATGCTGTAACCTGAAAAGGGAGGAGATGGCAGGAGAATTTGGTTGCATGACAGTACTTCCAACAGTGTGCTTGACCAAGTTTCCTCGGTCTCTGTATCAGCCATACTAATAACAAAAGAGGGAAAAATCACAGGCTACCCAATTTTTCCCACTGCTGTTCCATGAAAAAATCTAAAGTGGAATGCGTAGTGACAAGCATTAAGTACAAATTTAATTTACATAGACTGTAGCTAAATCGGGAGTGTTCTTCACACTGAATATCCAGATTTTGTTGTTATGCACATCCCAGTCCCTGGAGCACTTCTTAGAAGTTCGTTAGCAGCTCTGATCCCTACAGAGCTCTTAAGCTCCATCTCTGCCCATATAGAATTTAGAAAATATGTGGTTTTGGATAATTGCCCATACATTAGACAGTTGGATTAAACAGTCTCTACCATCCCTACTTTGCTCTAAACAGTTGCATCACATGAGTAGCAGAGATTTACAGATAGAGTCACATGAATTATACCCTGAAAAAGTGACATATGTAATGTTGCTCACCTGCCCTACCCATGATTGATCTCTGTAAATACCTGCTCCACTTTCTTCTTACTCACTTCCAGCAACAGAGCTTCTGTAATAACCAGTGCTGCAGAGGTCACAGCTTTCTTATGCTGGGAACTGATAAACTTTCATAATCTGTACTTGTGCTTCCCAAACTGGGGCAGTGGGAATTCAGCTGTGTCACACACACACACACAGACGTATCCACTCCTGCCAGGGGAGGCAGATCTCAAGTGCTTTAGGTCAGTAACCTGGACTGGTACCAGTACTGAAATGAGGCCTTATCATCAGCAAGGTATTACCTCTGCGTTTCTCTATGGTGAGAAGCAGCCATTTGATGGATGATTATAAATATTGATGAATTTCGATGCCAGTTGTCTAGCAATATCTTTGTCTGAGGCTGCCAACTTGGTTCTCCTGGCCTTATGGGAAGGCAGTCCTGCTAGTTCATATTCAGGGGAAGAAAAGAGGGTAAATAAACTTCATAAAATTACTTTTTCTTGTTTCAGCAGTTGGACATCCCTGAGAAATTATGTTGAAATAATAAATATAATAAATAATAGGATCCTGTCTGAAAATCTCTGATCTCTTTACAAATGCAGATATTTCTCATAAATGATGAACTTTTCCAAATGCCTTTTAAAAACTTCACAGTCAAGCCAGTATATATATTTTTAAATAAAGAACATCAAGTCACTTTTCCTTTATCGTCTTAAGATTTTGCTCTGTATTTTCCATGTTTATCTTTATGAAGCAGCTTGCTTGGGAGAACTCAGACATTTTTTGACCCTGTAAGAATATCTATTTTATTAGACTTTTCTCATTGTTGAACAAATGGAAAAAATAGGAAATTCAGTAGTAGCTGCTAAACCATCTCCCCAGATACTTGTGTTTTGTTGTTGTTGTTGTTTTCCTAGAACCTTAAGAAAACATAAACCATTAGTATGATGTCTACTAACCCCTCCCTGCCATTGCAATCATTTTCTAAATGTGCCAGCTCTCCTAGCAGTCAAAGAGCACAACAATGCTGCATGCAACTCAAGCATTTCAGCTCATCTCTGTCTCATCCAGGGCAGAGGGTTCATTTAACACAACTTGACTCCTTAGCTGACCAGTTTTGATGGTTAAAATCCCACCTTGTTGTTCTTAGCCAGAAAAGTGGTGGCTGCTAGTAAGACAGTTTCTAAAATTAAGGAAAATACGGGGATGTAAACTCTGAAATACATCAGGGAAACACCCGATTTCATATAAGGGATCATATGCAATATTGTTGTGCATTACATTGATTTGTGTTGCATTAATTAATGTGTATATGTGTAACACAATACTTTAATGTTTCTGTATAAGTCTAGCAAATTCAAAGCCAGCTTTCTCCTGCTCATTCTACAGGGATTATTTCAGAAGAAGAAAGATCATCCATCTTTCTCTTTCATTTGTTCTGATTTATCCTTGATGTTTCCAACTGCTTCACAGGAGCTGTTTCTGTATTTCCCTTTCTGGATTCAGCTACAGCTCTCCTTCTTTACTGATCTTTCTAAATTCCAGGTCTTTTGGTTTTGCTCATTTCTGTGAGGTACATAGGAAAAAGAAAGATTTGTCTTCCTGTTCCTTAGAAGCCTCTCATACCCCTCCTCAAGGGCAGACTTTGGGTTATAATCGTGGCCCCACACTCAAGGTTTATACCCACTCTCCATCTCCTTTGCACTTCATCTTTCTTTATATAGATCAAGGAAAAATACGTTGTGGTCCTGAATCCAACCTATGTATGAACAGACACAGCTTCTTCTAACATGCCCAGTGGATGTTTCAGTTTTCAGAAGAAAACATCTCTGACATTCCTTATCCAGTCAAAACCTGTTTGTGGATCTTGCTAGTTGAACAAAGTTGTTCTTACATTTTGAGTGGACGAGTGCTTGAATATATTCATCGAAAATGTGTGCATGTTGAAACTTGCACACATGGACATGAGTTTGCCCACAAAAAGTTAATGCTTGTTGAAAAATAAACTTGCTTGCATAAATGTCTTACTTAAGCTCGACATAAAAAGATGAGCATACACAAATGAAGAAAATGCATTGTAAATTAAAAAATAATAATGCAATTTTCACGGTTCTGTTGCTCTTTGTCTCCTTTCTGTGCTTTTCTGTATTACAGTATAATCTTCAGGAGTTGGAGATTTATTTATCTTCGTTTAACTTTTTACTGTATCTCAGTATTTATTTCTACTCAAGACCAGTTGCACTCTTCTGAATAAATAATTGGCTTCTGTATTCCTATAATATTCCAGGCACCTTTGCTGTTACTATCCATATTAGCTTGGGTAGTCTTTCATCTTTGCTCCTTCACAGCTGCTCATAGAGTAGTAGAATAGTCTTCATGTTGCAGGCTCCTATCTTGCATCTGGACATACAGCCGTGACTGTAGACTAAGATGGTAAAAACAATGAATTATATTCAGTTCTAATCAGTTCTAATCACTTGTCTTCCTCCATTTATGATTTCCTGAAGCTTTTGCATCCTGAGGTGACTTTTTTCCAATGCTTGCTTTGTCTCAAAAATTGAGGGAAAATTAAAACATTTTAATATGAAAGTTAGGTTATTTATTGTTGAAGCTTATGATTATTGAAAAATAGATTAATATTAATATAGTTGATATCAGGTGTATATTTACTTATACATATTTTTAATTCCATATGTGCCTTGCAGGCAAAACCAAATATATTTGAGCTCAGACGTGCGTTTAAACCTGAGTGTCCAAGAGCTGAATTCTTTGATTGTGTATAGGCAGTAGAACTTAAAAACTGCCAAATGTTCTTCTATCAGCCCACAAAATCTACCAAAAGGGAAAAAAAAAAAAAAAAAAAAAAAAAGTATTTGCATTTTCCTTATTTCTGTATTTAAAAACAGAAAAAAAATAAAGAAAAAATCTGGATCCCCTGATCTAGAGAACATTAAATGAGAATTTATTTCTAGCAGTGTTAAACAAGCCATAACATAGTCTGATTTTCTGTTTCTGTAAGCTTATAATATTTTTTCATATATTTAAATTTATATTACTATGTAAATTATGCATAGTGACAGAAGGAAAACTTCAAAGAAGAACAGAGGGTTATTTGAGTAGCAGGGGATTTAGGATTTTTATTTTTATTTGGTTAAAAAAATTGCTGATTTATTGAAAACAAATAGTGTACATTTTGGTAAATCAGACAACTCAGAAATACTTTGAATTAATAAAATAAAACACTTTGTTGTGAACATTTTCTTTTATTTAAAAATATTTTTCTCCTTCCCTCTGCCTGTTTCTCTCTGTTTCTCCTTGCCTCTCCTATCTTTCTTGCTCTCTTGCTATTGCTCTTTTGCTCTTTCTCTCATTCTCTCTTCCAAAACAGCCTTTTATATGTTCATAGAACTCATAAATAAGTGTGAAATATTTTGTTTGATGTAGGCTGACATCTGGTCTAATTATTTTTCTTCACTTTTTTTTTTTTTTTTTTGAGATTTCAGCATGTTATAAAAAGAGGACCTGAATAATATTTAGTGAAAGAATTTAGTTACTTGCACTTAAAATTAGTTTCCTACCTCCACTTGTCTAATGAGAAGAATGTATATGAATTTACCTCCCATTATGCTTAGATTACACTAATTTATTGTCAAGATAGTGTTTGTGCTTCCATCCTATAATATAACTAGTTCTTTGCCCAACCTGATGTTTCTTCTTAGGTAGTTGTGAAGAGCCATCACTCCCCTTTGACTTCATTTTTGCTGAGCTTACACATCAAGTTCTCCCGATCACCTCACGTTCTGCAGGTTCTTCCTTCTCTTTGCTCTCTTGGCAGCCCTTTTCCTGACTAAGACTGTACATAATATTCCCAGTGAAGCCTTGCCTGCACCTATGGTTACAGCATAAAATAATTTCCTGTAGTAGCAGCTCATTGGCCTTTCTGCACCCTCCCTCCCAGGTTTATATCACATACAGATATTATGCAATCAAATCATATGCCTTTTTTTTTTTTTCTCTCTCTACCCCCAGCCATTGCAGTTCTAACTTATAACATGAAATAATCTCTTTAACTCCAGAGTGTGAGCTGCCACATCTTCACATGATATTTCACTCTGTTTCTACTGTTCCTGATCCTTAAAGTAATTCTGTTCTTTCTTCCAAATATCCTAATATTTTCACAGATATGGAAAAGTGTTTGGGGATTATTTCTGCTATTGTTGAGTGTTTCCTTCTTAATGCAAAATTAATGCTCTGTTTCGCGCATATACAATATTTGACTGTATTTAATTGACTGCACTGTGTGAACACTGGCTTTATGACCTGTGTGACATGTATGAACTTTCAGCTCAAAGTATCTGCTGTCCTGGGGGCTCCAAGCACACGTGTTCTCACCCCCCTATGTAACTGTGGGGCCTGAACACATCTAGGGACTGCAGTGTGTGTTGAGAGCCATCTTGAGTCAAGAATTCCTGCAAGGAAGGAAGGAATTACTTTCTAAACATATATTGTGTCCTATGTACTTCCAGTCATCATCCTGTGTGGTTAAACCTTGCTTTTAGTCTTAAATGTGCGTCTTGATAAAAAATCAAGCATATTTGAGGCATATTTCGTCTGAAAGATTAATCAAGTTTGTGGACATGTAAATGCAGAAGATCTATCTGAATAAGCGCATACTTCTTTTTTCAACACATTAACACATCTTTTTTACCTGTGAGGTTAAAAGATCAGGGTTTCTAAGTATTTCTTAAATACTTGTGACCTGAAACCTATACCTGCTTTTGTTAGATTCAGATAAGTAGTTTGACATTGCGAAGAAGCTAAAACTTCAGTTTGTTATTTTTTCTTGTAGGTTTCTGTCACTCTTTTCATGCAAATGATTTATTCTGATTAGTTTTTAGAGTCCTGTTCAGAACAGAGATGAGGAACTACAAAAATCTTTAAAGTAGGTCAACATCTTACTAATTATTGCTCTAATTAGTGACAGCCACATCATTATTATTTTTTTAATGCTATTTAATAGGATTCATAGATATCCTAATTTTGTTAATTTGAAGGAAGTTGTGCCCTTGATTTTTAATGGACTTTGCCCAGTCTGTCACATTACCTGAAAGTGTGTATGGTAAAAAAATAAAAAATAAAATAATAATAATAAAGGATGTACTTTTACTTTTCCTGTAAAAGCTGCTCTTTTCATTTTATCCACAAATATCAATAGACTGAACATACATGGTCCAAAGAAAGAACAAATAGCAAAAAGGTTTTAGGTAAGTTTGAAAAATAACAGTGTAAAGGTAAGAGCTTTTTCCCGTGACCTGTATGCTCACTGAAAAAATGTTCTCTCAACTGATTGTCTCATGCTTAGGATGTAAAACAGTAAATCAAAACATAAATCTTTGGATGGCCTAAAAGAGGTTAAATACTTCTAACAGTTAGCGAGATCTGAATGTTGTATGGGGGAAGTTTTATGTTCAGAAAACCCTGAAGAGCCCTTTTATACAAGTATCATAAAATGACATATGACTATGTGTGCTATAATCCTCCAAGGTGGGAAAGTATATTATGTTATTCTCTGTTCCAGGCACTGTAAAGGTATCTTCAAAAAACTCTGTAGTTATCTGCTAGAATTGCTAAGAAACAAAAGCTATTGCCTTGCTTTTACTTCATTACCAACTGCCTTCATTAAGATTGGTTTAAATGTATGCTAGTTCATTGCTGAAAACAGCATATTTCATCTTGTATTTTCTTGTACAGAACACACACAAAAAACTGTTAGTGACTGAGTTAACAACCTTAGATTAGATTTTAACTACTTTTGTACAAGTATTTACTGTGTATTTAAATTAAATTGTTTAACACACAACCTGTGCTATCACCACCTAATAAACAGAATTACTTTAATATAGTGAATTATAAGCTAGCCTAAGCATGAAAAGTACATGAAGTTAATTTGGTTATCTACTGATGCTAAAAGTAAATCAAATTGCCTCTAAGTTAAATTTTACCATAACAGTGTATTTCAAATTTGGTATATCTTCCCTGTTTTCTAATTGTGGGACTACTCTAGAGTAATCAGATTTTTTTTTTTTTTTTTTTTTTTTTTTTTAGGAATACTTCAGGCAAACAAATATTTAATATTAAGAAGTACTGTACTCGATTCCCACCATGCTATTTAGCAGTGCCTGATTAAGAGAAAATTAATTCACGTTAGACTGCAAATTGCTATCTGCTATTATCTCACTCCTTAGTTATTGTGGTAATTTATCAGCATCAACGGAGCTAAATCATACAAAATAAATGAAAGGAGGCTTGTGCAGGGCGTGAAAATGAGTCTGGTGCCATACCTTGTTTGCTGGCTCACACACTGTCCCGCACTGTGGCAGTTGCAGTCGTGCACCAGGCCTTGAAGTGCTGGACACAGTGCTTCTCCTCTGTGTCTCTAGGTGGAGGCTCGGTGGAAGGTCCTGCTCCTGGCGCAGGCTCTGCAGGGTGCAGGCAGCAGAAGAGCGCTCGTTCTGCTGGAGGGCTCGCTCTCCTTATCACGTCACTTACCTGTGCTCTACATATTCCTTGACCACGGCCTTGAATATAGGAGGACAGGTGAAATAAAATGAAATGCTGGCATTTAATCAGTCTGATTCTAAGTTTAAAGGATTCATTTTATCTTTCCAAAGAAAGCCTGTCTCTGCAGCTGGGTGTTACCTTGACTTTCTCCCTTGCTGTAGTAGGACCATTTGTCCCTGGGTGAAACTGGTGCCCCAGATGGCCTCAACATCCCCAACAGACAGGTCGCCCTTCATATTTTGGCCCATTGCCCTTCATGAAGGACAGTTGCCCTTCATTTTTTTGTGTGTCACAGCTGCTATTTCACAGCACTGACTTTACACGAGAGGGAAAGCCTTGATTTCCAATGGACGGGCCAGAAAAGCCTTCATGCTCTACAGTGCAAAGACTTGAAGTGGCTCGAGTTCTGTGGCGGAGAGAGTGCGGAGGCTGAGCGGAGGCTGCGCCGTGCGCCCTGCAAGGCCGGCAGGGGGCACTGCAGTAGCGGAGGGGCGCGGAGGGGCGCGGATTGCCGGGGAGGTGTCGGTTCAGAAAGGGAAAGGGGGATGGAAAGAGGGGAGGAGGGATCTTAACGCTTCGTCCTGCGGAGGGGGCTCGCAGGCAGCGCTAAGCCATGATTGAGTTAGCCTTGGGAATCAGGCTGCCCCCAGGATAAACTGCGGAGAGCAGGGTTCTCCTTATTTTTTCGAGGCAGGAAGGAAAGCGGTTAATATTAAATGCGGGTTATGTTCAGACGCCACCACCAGAATCTCAATACTCCTACGGCAGCAACATGACACCAGAGGGAGAAATGCACGGCTCTGGATGGCTCTCTCCATCACCCGGGTCTTCACTAGATCAGACCTTACTTACATCCATTTTTCGTGTGCTACGTCACCACCGTCATTTGCTGCTACTACAATTTAGAAGGCGGCAAGGTTCCATGTCTTTGGAAGGCTCCATCTATTCCAAAGAAAGTTCAGTCTCTTTCCAAGCTTTAAGAAAAATTTTAAAGCCTACACTGAGAGACTGGCAGTGGCACCTTTGTGTACACATTTACTGCATTTCTTTTGCTATGGAACAGTATAATATTTATAACAGATCTTTGGTATCTATTTTCAAGAAAGAAAATGTAAGTGAGTTGTGGTGGGCGCAATGCCTTGATGAAGGAATGGCCAGCTCAGGTTTGTAATCCTACAAAGAGTTTAAATGAGCACTTCAGGTTGCTCAGTACACAAGGTATTTAAAAGTCCTCCCCGCTCTCTACCTGTGCAAGGGTCAGTCTTGGCTGCGGCTTATTCTGGCTCACATACAAGCAGGCGAAGATAGGCTTTCCTCTGCTCCCTTCTCGGCTCCCCGAGATCCTGCGAAGCTGTGGGTATTGCAGAGGAAATATAAACAAGAAGCGATGATGAGGAGAAATTTTAAGCCTGCATAGATATTATAATGTAAACCTGCATAAACACACAGATGTGCGTATGAGTGCATATGCAGATGTATGTATACGGTTATCACAAAGCAAAAAATGAGAGCTGCTATGCGGCATGGCAGGAGCATTAGGAGAGGCTTAACCCCCAATTCACTGTGTTGGAGGGAAGGGACAGAGAATCTGATGGGCCTCCTCTGTCAGCTGGACCTTGAAAGGACAAGTACAAAGCAAGACAGAAGCAAAAGGCCGGGAAAAGGGCAGAGACTGTCCCCTTCATACCTTTGCAGAGAAGGTGACAAGTCTGATCTACACTTCAACCTCTGGAATAATAATAATAATAATAATAATAATAATAATAATAATAATAATAATAATAATAATAATAATAAAGGCAAAACAAATGCACAAAAAGCAACTACATGCAAAACACTGCGATCACTGCTCTTTGCTGAGTGCAAGAAGAGAGAAGGCGAAGACACCCGCACCAGGTGGGGTTGAACAGTACGGCTATCGTTATTGTCCTTGTCCTTATCACTGTTGTTTAGTTGTGTTGCCTTATTTAGTCTCCGAGAGCATCCCCCGCTCTTGCCGGCTGTGACCGCTGTTCCATAGCGGGCAGTGCAGAATGAGGCCCGCCGGGGTGCCGTGCGCCGCCTGGCGATGGCCGCTGCCGGGAGCGGGGCCAGAGCCCCTGCAGGACCCCCTCCAAGCCCCCCTGCTTTAGGCAGGGGGCGGCGGGGGGCTTTGCCGGGAGGGATGCTGTGCGCTGCGCGGCGGGGGACACCCCGTCGGGGCATGGGCTCTGCACGGCGCACAAGGAGAGACGGAGGCCGAGCCTCTTCTCAGCCCTTTCCACACCCCTGCCCTGCCTGCAACCATCCCTTCTACATCTCAGCCCAGTTTGGGATTTTTCCTCCGTGCTTTCCCCCGGCCCCGAGCCGCGCCGTGCGGCCGGGCCAGCACCAGGGACAGCGCCGGCCCCGGCCTCCCTCCTTTCCTTTGTTCCTCCACCGGCGAGGCCCCGCGGAACAAAGGAGGCCGCCGCCGCTGCCTCTGAAGCCCCGGCCTCTCCCCTCCTCGCCCCGCACCCCCTGCTCACCGCACCGACGTGGCCCCCGCCACCTCTTCCTCCTCCTCCACCACAGCCTCATCTCCGCTGCCCCGGCCTCGCATGCACCTGCCCCGCTGCTGGCGTGTGCCCCCCTCTCTCCCCGCTCTCCCTTTCACACCCAAGCCTCCTCCGGCCTCCCCCCACCCCTTTGCCCCGCTGCCTCCCCCCGCTCCGCACCCGTGAGCCGCACCGCACCGCTCCGCTCACCAAGCCGCACACCGCTCCGCTCTCCCCGCCGCACCGCTGCCCTCCTGCAGCGCTCTGCTTCCAGCTTCACCCCCCCCCCTTCTCCGCTCCCCCCTACCCCTCCCCTTCTTTTTTACCCTCTCCCCGGTGCACAAAACGCGCCCCCCCCCCCCGACCCCCGAACGATCGTGCCGCGGAGACCCCCGAAAGGAGGAGCCACCGCCGAGCCCGCAGCGCTCCTGCCACCGGCTGGGCGATGCGCAAAGAACAATTCCTCGCGATGATCATAGCAGAAAATGTATTTATTTCCCAGTCGTCGACTTTACATGATTTTAAGCCCAGGAAAGCGAGAGGTCGAGGCACCGCCACCTCGAAAGACACCGCTGCCACCGCACGGCTCCCGCACCGCCCCACGTCCCCGTTACCTGCTGCTGACAGCTGCCATCCCCTGGCAGCGGTCCCCTCCTCTCCACGGGGCTCAGCCGTCCCGGCCTCGAGTCCTATTCAGTGGCGCTTTCCGTAGGTGAGTACAGAACGTCGAGCCCTTTATTGCTTTTTTTCTCTCCTTTATGATGTGTCACTTAGCGCTACTCTTTTTATTCGTGGTGCTATGCTATGTTCGGGCGAGAGCTTTAATGCCGCCTGGAGGATCCGCTCTTGGCATTCACCGCGTGCCTTAATTGTATGACATTAAATCAAGGTCCGCTGTGAACACGGAGAGTCAGAGCCTTGGAGCGTTCCCGCTCGCTCTCTCTGGAAACAGAACAGCAACCGATCCCCGAAAAAAATAATATATATATATAGAGAAAAAATATATGTATAATTCCCCTCCGCCCTAGTCCCATCCTGGCCTGGGCTGGACGTAATTCATGCTCGAATTTTTCTACTGGCCCATCTGTTGTTTGCAAAGCCCGGAAAGCTGTTACATATGTACTTAATGGCTAAAAAAAAAAAAAAAAAAAATCATAGAAATTAAGCGTGTGCTTATAACGCACTTCCAGGCGACTGCTTTAATTTCGCCAGCGTCTTCGCGTGATTTGAAACGCAGGAGTTGGCTCTCCCCGTCTCGACGTCTCTGGTGTGGCATCCCTGCCCGGGAGGGACCGTGCGACCCGGGCCGTGGGACCCGCACCCCCGGAGCATCCCCGCTCCCCTCGGCCGGGTGTCGGCGATGAAAAATGAAAGGACGGGACATGTCATCTTTCTTTGTAAAGCGAAAAAAAAAAAAAAATCAACTCACTCGCACCTGCCCCTTTCCCGGGAGGGTCTGGGCAGCCCATCTGGCCTGCCTACGCTGAACTGTGCGAGCGATGAAATGAGGGGTGAAGTCATTACAATAAAAAAATAATAATTAAAAAAAAAGCCTAAGGTAATTGTTATTATTATTATTATCACGGTTGTTGCCGTCTTTCACCGCTCAGGACGGGGACGCTTCTGTTTTGGTGCCGATGGCACGCCGGGGAAGAGCTGGGGGGCGGCCGGGCACTGCGCATCGCCCTGCGGGCTCGACCCGGGCTGGACCCCACGACCCGTGCGGGCTGACCTCGACTGCTGCCTCCGAGCCTGGCCCGGGAGAGGGAGAGGAGAAGAGAGGAGAGGAGAGAAGGCGAAGCGGGTGTGCTGCGGCTGGGCTCCGGCGGCGAGCTGGGTTTCCCCGAGACTTTTCGGCGGCTTTGCCCGAGCATCCGGGGGGCAAGCCGAGCAGGCGGCTCTGGCACCCCTCGGCACCGCAGCTCCTGCGTGCGTCCGCCTGGAAAAGAGACAAAGCGAGAGAATTAGAAAGGCAGGCGGGGAGGGACGGGCGCCGGGAGCCCGCACGCCGCGCGGTTGCCAATGACAAAAGGGAGAGAGGGGGGAGTCAGAGCAGGGGAAGGGCGGGGAGGGAAGGGGAAGGGGAGGAAGGAAAGGAAGGCAAGGGAAGGCAAGGAAAGAGAAGGGGGGCCACACGGGTTGACGCGGAACTGGTGCCGGGCAGACCCCAGCCTCCCGGGCTGCCCGCTCGGCGGCCGAGGGGGGTCAGGCGAAACGCCCATCACTGGGGCGTCTGTGGGAAGCGACCAGGCAGGGGGGACCACAAAGGGCAAGCGCCCTGCCCGCCGCTGCAAAAACATCCCCGGACAGGGGAAAAAAAAAAAAAAAAAAAAAAAAAATCTTAAAAAATGGAAGAACATGGATGAGAGAAAGAGAAAAAAAAAAACACCCCAGCTTCTTTTCTCGGTTTGAGGAGCGTACGAGAGCAGACAGCAAAATCCATGGGGAGAAATCCGAGCACCCAAATAAAAGGAAGACTTATGACCCCGCTCTGAGTATTAAAAAATAGTAATTAAAAATAAATAAATAAAAAAGAAAGAAAATGGCCAAACCTGCCGAAGGCTGGCTGCTCCTCCGCCCAGCCGGAGCCGCAGAGCGCAGACAGGAGGAGAGCCCCGTGAGCTGCTTTCGGGGGTACGAAGCGGTCCGTTCTCTCCCCCTCGCTTGCTGCTCCAGAATTAGGGATTAATGCCTCTCCAGCCAAACAAATAAGGCATCTGCCTTCAGTACAAGAGGATTACACGGGGCTGCTGACGTCACCAGCCAGGCAGATGTTGGCTCCCAAAGTCCCGATCATCTCCCGTGTCCTTGAAACCCGGCGCAATCCCAGCCCCGCGCAGCCCGGCCGGGTCCCTGCAAGGTCGAGGGGGACCCGCTCGGAGGGGACCCCACCGAGCCGCTCTCTCCCCAAACGTCCTCTCGCATGGTGGGGAAAGAAAGGTGTGAAAAGCCTAGCCCGGCAGAAAGTTCAACCCTCCCCCTTCCCTCCGGCTCCTCTCCCTCCCCCCCCCCCACTCCGCCTTCCTCCCACCTCCCCAACCTCAATGTCACATGAATCTGTACAGTCATAGCGAGGAAGAGGAGCCCGCTGCCAGGCTCAGCCCAGAGGCCACCCTCCCTCCCCGCACGGCGACCGCCCCCCCTTCACTGCGGCACCGCCGCGTCCCCCCTCCGGCGCCCCCCGGCCGCCCCCGGTCCCACCCCAGCCCCCACTATGGGGCCGGGGGAGTCCGCCGCCAGCCGGGCCCACTCGAAGCTCCCGTGGGCTTTGTCCCCGGGGGGGCCGGCCCGGTTAGCACGGGTCTGGCCCGGTTGCGCGGGGCCAACTCGCTTCCGAGGCTCCGGGTTCTGCGGCAGGCGTGCAGCAAGCTGCCGAGCCGAGCCGTGCCGTGCTGAGCCGTGCTGAGCCGAGTTAGGGCAGGCAAAGAGCGCTGAGGTCGGTCAAGGCCAGCAGTCGGGGGGCTCTGGCTAACAGGCTTGTGCCGTTCCTAGGAGGGCGCAGAGAGGCTTGTCCTTCTGGGAGCTCAGCTCTGAGTTTGCTGATGGCTGCTGAGGAGCTTTGGGTGGTTTGGAAGGGCTGCAAAGTACATCTGAAAGGGGAGTCCGATTGGAAGCGCGATCAAAATAAAAGAGAAATTTGCCTCAGAGCCATGTCTGTTGCCTTTGCTATGGCATAAAGTCCATGACTCATCATCGTTAGTCCCTTTGCATCAAACAATGGTTTCAATCATTTCGGTACCGCAGAAAGGCAAACTTAATGATGTGACATAACGGAGTGGGATGAGGAAGAAGGGATCGCCAGTACCTAGGCTCCTGTTGGGCTGACGTTGTTGTTGATGTTGTTGTTCAAAGGAGCTGCTTTATAGATCTGTTCCATATTATCCTTGTCTGTCAAAGTGGCATTTAATTTTTCCAATTGTGGAACTTGGTCACTGATAAAATCAATTTAATTTACACCACTGTCATTCAGCCGATCCGAGCAGTAGGTTTATTTTTGGCTCGGAGTTGAAGGGAGGAAAAAAAAAAGAAAAAAAAAGAAAAAGAAAAAAAAGCAATCTTGTGCAGAACGGAGAGATCTTTCTACTTCTTTTATGGGTGGTAAGAAGAGAAAACACTAGCACGACATTCTAACAGGGCTTGCTCTCATGCCGGAAAATTCTACATGTCATTTCTTAAGGCTTTTGTTTGCAAACACGAAACGGAAAGCAGGGAAGGCAGGCCAGCGGGGTTTCGCTCGGTGCCGTCCCATGCCATACCATGCCATACAATGCCATACCGTGCCATACCATGCCGCGCCGTGCCGTGCCTGGCTGCCCCGGTCCGGCAGCTGCCGCCCGGCCGCGCTCTGTCCATGGTCCTGACCGTCGGGCGGCAGCGGCACGGGCTGGGCTCGCTGCTGCTGCCGCCGAGGGCAAGGGACCCGGCAAAGCTATCCCGGGGCACTGCTAGGCTGCCTCTGCTCTATTGGTATTAGTGGTGATAGTACAGATAGATTTCAGTTCAGCACCTTGGAAGGAGGTGTGTGTGTGTGTGTGTGTGTGTGTGTGTGTGTGTGTGTGTTGGGGGGGGTCTGCCTTTCTTGGGGTTTATTTGATAGCTCGACGGTTTTGAAGTGCTCTCAATCACCGACGCCTGGGCAAGTCCACATTGCAGTGAAAAATAGTTAATATCGGACAACGGTCTAAAAACGTCGGGCTTTCAATTGTTTCTTTGAACGGATTAATGTGGAAATTCAGAGGCGACTTTTGGTAAGCGATACCGACCTACCGACGGACCTGAAAAGAACTGACAGCATTGCAAACTATTTTTCTTTCCATGTTACAGAGGGAATAACTTGCAGACAATGGTAAAATATGTTCTAAAATTGCACGATTACACAACCTATTTCCGAGCCTAAAGAATTCTCTTACTATGTGGCTACACGCATAGACGCTCTCTTTCTCTCCCCCCCCCCCCCCCCCCCCCCCCCCACATACAAACACGTAAACATAAATAAAGTTAAAATAATTTAGTGGAAAAGTCAGATCTTCGCTCAACAGTTCACGAGTCTTTTCTCAGCTGAATTCGACCCTCCAACCCCCCAGCTGGCTAACGTTGCTTCTTCCTAGCATTTTATACCAAGGACAGTTCTCAGATTATTATTTCTTCGGTCTCCCTTCTTCCCATAACCTTTCCCCCCTGACTCGAATAACGCTGAAATTGCCGCTGCGATGCAAGAGGCTCCGAAGACAGCAGCTTTAGAAATTGCGCACCAGCCCTGCGAGGAGCAATGTGTAGGCTCTCTCAAAAGTGAGGTACGACTGGCTGGGGAAAAGGCAGAGCTGCAGCCATTCACACTTCGTGGGCCGGGAGACTTCTTTCAAAAGAGCCCTGAAGTATTTAGGATTTGGGGGAAAACCCTTGTACCGGAAGAAAATGGCCTAAACACAATAGGACTCGCCATTTTCTCCTTCCAAAGCACAAAGCAGCTCCGCGGCTTCAGCACCACACAAAGAAAGCCCGGACCCTCTGAATTCTCTTACATTTTCCCCCCACCGTTTCAAAAGCCTTTCCCTCTAAGCGATCCGCTTTCCCAGGAATGCTCGCACAGAAATAAAGGAAGAAAGAAAGGAGGGGAGGGGGAGAAAAGCGACTAGCTAAGGAGAGAGGAAGACAGTTTTGATCTTAGTTTATTTAAATCAAACCCTGCCAGGGAAAAGTCACGCTCTCACATGTGCTGTTGAGGAAAAAAATAATAAATAATAATAATAATAAAACGATCTCGAAAGCTGTTTTGACCACCGCATTCCTTCAAGCTGGGCGGACTCGCGTTACGCCACAGAGACTCGAGCAAGACCACGCTGCCTGAGGATGTGTATGTACACACACAGGCGCGCACACACACACCGGCTCCGGAGAAAAATGCCTTTTCGGGCCGGCTAAACCCACAACTTGGTGTTGAAAATGCCCCCGTGCTTCTCGCACCGCCGGGACCCGCCGGTCCTCCGCGCCCGCGGGGCTCCCGCGGCTCGGCTGCCTCCCCGCGCCGCCCGCTCCCCCTCGCCGGGCTCTGCCTTATTTAGGTAACTCGGCAGGAGGCTGATAAAGAGGCGATGATATTAAAAAGACAGAGAGGGAACAACAAAGAAGCAAGCCAAACCCGAGCAACTCAAACCCAAACCGCGGCGGCCTCTCGGTATCTCTCAGAAATGCAGCAGGAGATTTTGTACTTACAGACAGCGCTAAAGTGAGTAATCCTCATCCCAGCGTGCTTGGGTTTGTAATTTTTCTCTCTCTTTTTTTTTTTTTTTTTTTTTTTTTTTCTATTTGTTTTTAAGCACTTGTTCATTCCCATCGTCCATGGCTCGGAGTGGATGCAAACAAAAACGGCCCGTTAGCACGAATAAAAACAGAAGTGATTTCATTATGTAAATGCAGGAAAGAGGCAAGATGCTGCGTTTCTCCTAATACTTTCTGCTTGGGAACCAGCAGCGCTCAGCTCAGGAGAGCAGGACTCTGTGTGTGTCTCCCCCTCCTCTCTCTCTCACACGAACACGCACACACACGCACACACACGCACACACACACTTACTCTTCTCCTTCTCCTTCTCCTTCCTTTTTTTTTTTTTTTTTTTTTTTTTTTTTTCAAAAGAGGGCAGGTCGTTCCCTGAATCCCAATGAGTTAAGTCAGTCACTTTCCTTCGCATGCATCACAGCCTCCTTAGAGCTGCAGGCACAAAAGAGCATTTAGCTGCCTCCAATTTGTGTAGAAGGCCTGTCCTTATTTTTTTCTTTTCTCTTTTTTTTTTTTTTTTTTTTTTTGTATAATTAAATCATGTATTTCACTCCATATAAAAATACCACGTCCCCAACTTTGACGATTGAACCACTAATTGTAACCTTTTAAATAAATTCCTGAACTTGTACACGTACTTAGCTGGTCTGCAGGGGCTTCACAATAAATTGATGCACAGCATTTCTCAGCTGTGCGGACCTGCACCCTGCTTCCTGCAAAGGTCAGAGCTGTACAATCCACAATTACTTTCCAATGAAGTCTTATATCAACAAAATCTCCTTGAAAGGATTACGGGCCTTTCAGAATAAAGCTTTAATCTTAAATATACATGCCGGCATATTCCATTTCAATCAAATATGAGAGATTGTTTAAAAAAGTAGCCGCACACGTACATGTGTTTTCACGCGGGCTTACTTTTCCCAGGCGGACAGGGGAAAGTGTAAACCCGGTAGCACCCACTCCACATATCACTTTCTGCTTTATGTCTGTTCTTCCTTCCAGGCAATACAGGAGCATCCATGTGCGTGTGTATACACACGCATACACACATACATGCAAATATATACACAGGCATTCATACACCACTGGGCGTACCTAGCCCGCTCATGCCAAAAGCTGAGAAGCGCAGGGCTGGCAGAAGCCTGCCAGGAGGCGAAGGAGCACCCGGGGGACCCGGGAAGGCCGTGATGGTGCGGAGCAGATGCAGGAGGGTGGCAGGGCCCCGCTGGTGCTGGGCGATGGGTACTGAGTGCTCGGCACCGCTTGACCGCGGCCGCCCCCGCCGAGGCCTTAAGGGGAGCCCGGGAGGTTTCGAGGGGCCGGGGCCACCCCGACATCTCAGTCACCTCAGGAGTTCTTGGCACTTTCTTTCCACCCTTGTCATCTCCTAATTCCAGCTGCACTCGCTCAAATGGGTGGTAATCCGACTCTAGAGGAGATTAAGGAACCAGAGATAGCTACATTTAGGATTACCGAAAGGAAATGAAGGAATCTAATCCACTCCTGCCCCTTACATTACTGGGTTTCAATAAGACCTTATACCACCTTTTAGGATTTTAAACAAATGAAATCGCTTGGAGAAGGGGACAGAAAGAGACCGAGTGCTGGAGAGGGTGTTTACCCATTACACGAATTGAATAGCAGAGGATAAGGTGAATTGCAAAAGCGGCCGCGACCGGGCTGCTTTGCTTCTGCATCCCAATAGCCACTGTGTCTGGATGGGCCCAAGGCTTGCAGCCCCCTCAGAGCTCTCCTCAGGACCAGAGGAAGTCCATGCTGAAGATGCACGTATAAACCGCAAAAGCAACCCAGTAATGATCTGATATCAACCCCACCACCGCCAAACCTCGAGAGAAAAACACTCTCACTATATAATGAGGCTCAAAGTACATTGTTTCCAGTCAATAAAAATTATCAGCAAAACTTAGAGTGTACTTAGCTTCGGAAGATTTTCTGCTCTATTCTGATTACATAAAGCCAAGAAGAAAATAACCAGTGCTTACTACAGTGATAAAAATACAGTCTTCTTGCTTTTTTCCTAGGTTCGCTTTAAACCGAGGAAACAGGATACTCTTTTGCTTCCAATGATACAAGCAATCTCCAGAAACAGCACTGCACTAACCTAGTCCCGAGACCAGTTCCTTCTTTGGAAAGACTCTAATATGAGTGACATGGAAAATTAAAAAAAATACTGTGAAATCTAAAGATGTTTTCATGTTGTCATTTCAGATATAACCTTCCCTTTCCCCAGATGACTTTTTTTTTTTTTTTTTTTTTTTTTTTATAGTTGATGTACTAGACTGCCTAAACCTAGCCTCTCTAAATAATATTTAATATGAATGTGGTTAATTGTATTGAGCTTCTTCATATACTGATTATTCTCGGTGCATTATCAGGGCACTCTGAAATGCTCTTCGGTGGCAAGAAAAGAGCCTTAATATAAGCGAAAAAAATGGCTAGTCATCCTCGAGTAAGATTTTGTTTTGTAGAGTGCATGTCATAGTCCTTTGCAAGCCTGGAAGCAATGTGAATCAAACGCCTCGGAAGAAGACCTACGTCGACAGAGGCTCCATGTATAGCAGGCGCTAATTATTAAAGCTCATTCCCTGATTTAGGACTCTATTTTCCGTAGCGAGCCCATCACCCTGACACAACGCAGCTCAGGATGTTTGTTCAAAGCTTATGAAAATGTAACCCAACTCATTGCTAGAAGTTGTTGCTAATTAGTTGATAATAAACTTCTCCGGACAGGACACAAAAGTCTTTCAGAAGTGCAAGGTGTTCTTTGTTATGCCCTCACAAGGGGAATTAGCATATCAATCGAGCAGGGGAACAATAGAGCAGGGCGCTTTTTTTCCTCCTTTTTTTTTTTTTTTTTTTTTTTTTTTTTTTTTTTTTTTCCTCCCCCCTTCTCTCCCCTTCCTAACGTTTTAAGTGGATCTGGTGGGCATGAAAGCGAAAGGCCGAGGGCCGCCGTGTCCCCCTCCCGGGGATGCTCAGGGCTCCGGCTGAGGCCCCCGCGCTCATCGCACTTGGAGCCGGCCCCCTCTTCGGGAGCAAGCCCCCGGCCGTGAGGGGCTGCAGCGCTTTGCAAGGCCGGACCACCGGGCAGCCCACCCCACCAAGCAGCCCACCCCTCCAGCCCAGCGCCTCTCCCACCCCTCCTCTGCGGCGCTGACAAATGGGGAGAGTTGGGGGGTTCTCAGCCCCCGCCCTGCCTCCCCCTCCCCTCGCCGCCGATAAAAGAGTTTCGGCCTGAAAGCCCTTTGCAAATGGGTGTTTTACAACGCCTCCTCCCCCTCCTTCCCCCTCCCCCCCCCCCCCAAGGTAATTTTGCTGCCCGATATCCTTAATAAAGACTGTTGTTGCCCCTTGGGTTGCAGGGGGGGTTTCTGACAGCCTCCCTCACCTCCAGATTTCCAGACCTCCCTGCGCAGGTGTGGACCTCGAGAGAGAGCAATGGGCCTGATAAAAATGCTCAGTCAGTTATAAATTCAAATAACTGAGGGAGAAGAAATCCCATTCTTAGCAATTTAACAGGAATTTGTCCTATTGATTGCAACCTCCTCCTGTTCTTCCTTTTTTTTTTTTTTTTTAAATAAATGCCCAGTAGATTCACAAGAAGACACATAAACTACAAACACAAGGCACTACTAAATACCCAAACCTCCCAGCTGCATGGTGACATGTGTAAGTGGAGGCCATAGAGGAATGGAAATACATGCATAACGGACCGGGGAAGGCAATTAAACAAAACTCCTCAATTCTGAGGCCTCTGATCCATCTAGCTGTGTTCCTACCCAAAGGCTCAACAGCTGCAAAAGTTATTTATCGACATGGCTAGAGTGCAAATAAATGCATAGGTTAGAATGAGAAATGTGGTTTGGGCCCTACAGGTAAATCAGAGCATGTCTTTAGAGTGGCATTTGCCCTCTTTGGTGGCTGCAGATGAACTCTTTGTTTGGAGTGTGGGGAAGGGGCTAGCCTGAGAGCAGATAAAAGCTAGGCTTGCCTAATCAGGACAGAAATAAACCAAGAGATTTCAATCTTCTGCATTTTTTTTTTTTTTTTGGAAAGGAACAGCACTCTCCAGTTGGCTCCCACTCAAGAAAGAGGATGCTTGAAAACAGTTATTTTTAGGACCTTCAGTGATATGTTGTGTGCATTAAAGCATAGTGATGTACTAAGAAATAAAAGAAATCTCCCTCCTCCCCCAAAAAAATCTCTGGGGAAGCAGTTCCCCAGGAAAAATGTGTTGTGTAATTAAAAAAAGAAAGCATTTATTAAAAGAAAATATTTGTTTTCTAAGGTTTATATAGAAAGTCTTGAGAGATGAGAAAACCTCAAATCCTAGGAGTTTTTATGAAATTCATATAAGGGAAAAAATGTTAAGGATGGTTGTTTCCCCAAATGCAAAACATCAGGGAGGAATCTGAAAAGAGCTTTACTTTCTGTGCAAAATCTCCATTGTTGCTTGGCAAACAATGGGAGCTCTGGGCGACTGTAAGGCTGTGAGAATGAATAGGGAATCCGCAGGATGTGTGCGGGTCAGTGCTTGGGGTCTCTGTCCTAAAGCCCCTTTCTCAGCTTGCCACAATAAAGTAGCACAAGGTTTAGTCTTTCCTGGGTCACCGGCCATCTTCTATTATTCAACACTTCACAACAAAAAACACTTATTAATCAGCGCTGACCAGAGGCCCCTTTCGAAACAAGAGAAGGGGAGAAAGAGAGAGGGGGGAAGAGAGAGAGAAAAGGAGATTGAGAAACCCTGAACAGACCCTCCCAATACAAGAGCAACCATAGGCACTTTCTCAACTGGCCAAAGCAATTTTTTTTTTTTTTTCTTTTTGCCACAACAAAGTTTCCAATCAGGTCACAGAGGACTGGACTTTCCCCCTACCCCCACCCCTGTTTTCCCTCTCACTCTCTTCCCTTCTTGATCTGAAGATGATGGAGACTTTGTTTTGCAAGTAAGGATGGCTTTAGGTCAAATTGCCAAGGTTGTCTGATTTTAGAGGTTCATCCTTGTTGTATTGGAAGATAAGGCTGTTTCTCATCTGGGCCTCAACTCTGGAGATGGCGTAGGAGAGAAGAGGTTTGCTTGTGGGGCTCTGCTCTTGTGCTTTAAGAGCTGATGGATGAGGTGTCAGGGCAGTAGTTGTGTGAGGACTCGTTTCAAAATGGTATGAGAGAGAGTCAAATGTGCCATTTATTGACTCTGCTGAGGGCAATTGTGGGCTTGTTGTTGTTGCTCCTGATTTTCTAGCACTACGTTTTGCACAGGGATAAATGGTGAGCTTTGGAGTGAGAAGGAACTGAGAGATTTACAGAAAAACTTTGTATTCCTCTGTGCAAAAAAGGATGCAAAGACAGTGGTGAAAAGGGATCTTAAAGGACCTCATAAGTGATAATTTAATTCTCAAGGGAAAGTGGGGGGAATTCTTTTTTTCTTTGTTGCCTTCTAATAATTTTTTAGGATGTTTATTTATTCTGAAGTAAGTTGGTGTTTCTATGTAATGAAATATGCATAGATTGTCACACAGCCCACATTACTGTGTCCATGTCCCTTACCTCCAGGAAAATTATCTGAATAAGTTTGTACCAGATAAGTTTAGCTTGTTGGATAAAATTGTTTTTTGTTGGTTTGTTTTTGAGTGGAGAACATGACTGAAAAATCTAAATATTTCAGATTGTTAACAGGACAGTTGTAGATGTGCCTAAGAGAAAAAAAAGCAATTTGTACTATTTATTTTTTTTTTTATTTATGTAACAAATACATAGAGACAGCAAATATTGAATCCCCTGTGGATTACCCGAGAAATTGAAATTATTCTCTCAAGAAAATTTTAGTCCACCAGAAAGGTAAAACTTGCTTTATTTATTTATTTATTTTTGCTGACTAAATTTTGTGTGTGTCTGTGTGTCATGGGGGTGGGCTTTTTTGTTTGTTTGAAGTCGTCATGCACATTTTAGCTAGGGTGTATCACTGAACAGTATGAACCTAAGGAAAAGCTGCTCCATAAGCCCTATGAATATTGTACTTTGTAGCATGTAAGCTGTGACCGGCGCACTACAGAACTCCTAACTAACGGGTTTTGTTAGGGGAAAAAAGAATACAGTATTATTTGGGAAGTAGCCTCAGTGGTGCTTTACCACAGTTTGCCTTGCAAACACAAGGCTGCAGTTCATGTTTTGTTCTCAGGAAATGTATTTTACTTAAGTGCTTATAGAAGAGTATTCTCTCTTTTCCCCTCAAATATTGTGTTACTCAGATTTTGCAGAGCTTGACGTTCCAGCAATGGAGTAATCAAGTGTTACCTAAATTATTTAAAGCCTGGGATTAAAGGCCTTAGTGCTGAGTGCTGACAAGCTTTCAAATGTAGCCTGGGAAAAGTTTTGTATCCTTTCCTGTGCATGCACTTTGAAAATAATTTGGAAAAGTACAGTGAATTATTCTCAAAATGTATGCACAGAGAGAATGAATAATTCTTTTACAAGTTGCTCTGCAAAGGAACGAGTGACTATTAAAAGCAGAATAGCAGTGTATACACAATAATATTGTGGCACCTGCAATGTTATTTTTTAGCAGATCCATTCCATTCAGCAGAGCTTGCTTAAAGGAGCTCTTTTATTTTTTTAACTTTGGTTTGGTCCACAACACAGAGCATGCATTAGCCAACAAAACTGGCTATTTCAAATGTTAAGCTCCTTTATGTTTTGAGGCCTTACCCTTCATTTCTTGCTCTTCAGAACACCCAGTGGCTTTATTCTTCTGTGTACTGAAAATAAAAGGTGACAATGTATGAGTACCTTAAAACATTTGATAAAATGCATAGAAATGCATTTTAACCAGCTAAATTTTATTTTCACTTGTGTGTGGATTTGGTGAGCTATGTGTTAATTTATTTGTATATGCTCTTCATAGATTTTTATTTTATTTATTTATTTATTTATTTATTTATTGGCGAATGGGTGGATTGTTAGTGTTAAACAATTTTGGAGAATTCATTTATTCTTTTAGATAACTTTCTGTTATCTTGCAATGTAAAAATAGATGCATGGCCATTATATTCTGAGTTTTAGTTGCATCACTATTTGAGTGAAATTCTTTAAAATTAAAGTAATTCATAGAAATTAGTATTTTTCTAATTTGTCAAAAAAGAAATAACATTAATGGTTAGATTTTGCAAAGGTATCACCACCAGTTGGTTGTTCTGTGCCATCAGAAGACATATTAGAAATGTTACTGTATAATGTATGCTTCTCTTTCAATTCTTACTAATGGCTGATTGTATGAATAACTTCTGTTTAAATCAGTGAGACTATTCATGGACTGAGATACTGCTCTACATGACAAAGGAGAGGACAAAATTTGGCCCACAGAAGTGAATGGGACTATTGGAAGAATGAGATAGCACTTGGGTGCACACATCTCTCTTTAATATAATGCTCCATCTTTGCATAGTGCTTTAAAAACAGTGACATTTCTGCACATACGAGTTTGTAGCTTTAGCCCAGAGAGGAAAACTCAAGTCACTGGGGATAAGTCAGGCGTGTGAGGCTGGCAGTGATGGGAAGCGGAGAGTATCGATTACAGGCAGCAGTGTGGGTTAAGGTGGTGAAGACCATTAGAGAGAGGACCCCAGTGCTTTGTCAATGGAAGATTTGTGCCAGGCAGAAGGGCTGAGGATGGGTTTAGAAGATAAAAGAAGCTTGCGTTTACTACTGTGAAGTACTCAGAAAGCAGATGTTCTTTCTGTGTATTTACATATCATTTGTTGTTTTAAAATAGCTCCATATATATTTGTATTGACATTTTAACGTAGAAAGAT
This sequence comes from Aythya fuligula, assembly GCF_009819795.1. Taxonomy (NCBI): domain Eukaryota; kingdom Metazoa; phylum Chordata; class Aves; order Anseriformes; family Anatidae; genus Aythya; species Aythya fuligula. The sequence goes on along the minus strand of NC_045560.1, from coordinate 122,894,717 downwards.
TTCTAAAATACTGCCTTGTCTGTACAGTGCATCCTGGGTTAAAAATGACTTATTGTACTGTAACAGTTCTTGATATCTATGGGAATTCTGATGCTTTTGGCATAAATTATCTCTGATCCAGTGAAGGCTGCTTTACTCATATATGAATTGTATGCACCCCACTTGTTAAAGGTTTTCAAGCCAAGTAATTTCAGAGAAGGCTTGGTTACAATTCAAAATAGATAGAGCGAGGTTTTATAAAATGAATTCCTGAAAAATTGGCAGGGAAAAGAATACATACATCATTTTAGCCTTGTACAGATGTACAAATATGCCTTATATACACCTGAGGAGTTACACCTTCACAGCTGTTTGCATATATATGTCACTATGGACTGACAACAAAAAGCCCTTGCATACACATATTGTGGTTTTTGTAAATTTAACTTTGACATGTAAAAACATAAGCATGTTTTTTCTTTTAGTAAGTCAGGTCCTTGGTACTGAATACAAAGGTTATGTTCATTCCTGAGACAGTACGTTGTATCTAACTAAATACAGGGGAAAAGGGTGTGTGGGTTTATCTCCTAAGAAAAATATTTATTTCTCTGGAAATGGTAGTGTTACCATGATTGAAGGTGTTTTTGTCAAAGATAGGTATAGACAAGCTAAAACTGTGACAGAGGTATATCATACTGGGTTGGGTGTAGATGCATATTCAATAAATGACAGCATGGCACAGGCAGAGCACTGTGCAATACAGCAAAAACTGATGCATACAGACAGAGTACTTTCGCTCTTATTCACACTAGAAGTTTTCCATCCAGTTCTGCATGGCACTGCTAGACCTTCATGGAGATTTTGTCAAGTGTTTTAATAAATGCATTAGCTCAGAGGCCTGCCATAAGCTGTCTCTTTAAGAGCAGGCTGAAGCCTGCCTACCTGCTGGAAGGCATCAGCTCCTTACAGACCTGGAGTTTGGGACCTGCAATCTCAGCAGCTGATGAGCTGGGGGGCCTGCTGGGAGGCGAGGCAGGGGATAAAGGGCTGAATCTCTTGGTCAGCTTGAAAGCTGTTTTGATAACTTTTTATTTTTTTATTTTTTTAAGGTGGAATCTGAATGATGAAGCATTCATCAAAAATTAGTATTATCTATCTAAAGAATTCAAAACTAATGAGTAATTTTTTCCAAAGTTTTGATTTTTTTTTTAAATTATTTTTTATTTTTTTATTTTTAATAATAAGACAGTTAGGGCTAATTTGGCTGTTTCTGAGCCTAGAAACCTATTTTTTTTTTCAGACTTTTCATCTGCAAAGGCTGGAAATTTACTTTAAAAACAAGATTTGAGCTTCTCTTGCAGATATCTTGATTGCAGCAGCTGGGGCTTTATGAAACACTGGCTCATGGAAGTGGGAGAGCTAGCAGTATTAAGAAGAGAAGGAAAGGGCCTGGGATTATTATGAAGCCTTATAGCTGAGAGAGATCAAATCAGTATTCAAAAGCCTTTAAGAAGCTCTATAATTCAGTGTGTGGGGTGTTGTTTGTGTAGGGGGCTGAGTTTGATCACAGATCCTTACTAAAAGACTGTGGAAATCTGAGGAGAGGTTGCTAGTGAGAGTAAAGTTTGTGGCTGATGTAGCAGGAGTGAGGCTGTGCTTTGTGAGGTTGACAGGTGAGCCCTGGGTAGGAGTGCAGAGATGGAGGCAGTAATTCCTCACACGGGCAGGAGTGGGGGGATGAGAGGGAAGCTCTTGCTCATGCACCTGATGACTGGTTGCTTAAACGGATCAAAATTGATAATTTATACAGCCAAGATCAGCTTGCTGTAGGCAGGAACTGCTCCAACGTGGCTGCAAGCAGCTGAACTCGATGCAAGACTGAAATTGCTAAACTAACTCCGTCTTTCACGACAAAACTGCATTGTAAATCTAGATGTCATGGTTTGGGGAAAAAAAGTACCGGTAGATGGCGTGCAAAAATATTCAGCACTGTTCATAGGTTTTATTGGAAAATGCAAGTTCTTCTTACTGCAACTGGCTTTGGGTACAGAGACATTTAAGTAGTGAGTTTAATGAGGAGGTCCCTGTTAAGCAGGGACCTTGTGCATGCAAGGGGAAAAAAGGAGTGAAAGAAATTTAATCCATTCTTCATCTGTTTTCACAAACTGTATTTCAAATGCTTCTGCTTCTTTTTTTAACCCAGCCAAAGCATGCACATCTCAGCAAGGATCATTTCCTCCCTGGGCTTTACACTGCAGTCTCCTCTTTTATAATGCTACCGAAAATACATGGTTAGACTTTCACTCTGTCTTGAGAAGGAGGAAAACACAGAGAAAAAAAAAGCTTGTTTATTTTTCCTTTATTCAAATTTACAAATAATAATAGTCTGTAAGAAAAATCAATCATTAAATACGTCAGCTGAAAATATCAGTCCTCTGGAATGATATGAATTCAAGAAACAGGGTCTGGTTGGTGTTCTTAATTTTAGTGGGTGTTACTATTGCATGTCAAACTGTTTAGTCTTGTGCTACCTTCCTGCAGAACTGGAAATACCTTTTTTTTTTCTTTTACTTTTTTTTTTTTTTTTTTTTTTTTTGTACAAGTTTGTGTGCATATGAGGTATCAACAATAATTAATTTAATTTATGATGGTGCTTTTTATAGGTGTCAGTTGACACTGCCCACCTGCAGAGCTAAAAGTAGTATCGTGTGACTTTGCTGTCAGCAACTCTTACTCTAACACAAAAAGGTGCTGAAATCATTTGTAATTATAGGCGGTCATGATGTGGTTGTGTGTACATGAAAATACTGTGTTTGATAGGTATCTTTGATCATATTAGTGACATTCTGTCTCCTGATCAGTAGTTTTCCAAGAATGGTTTTGAGATTGCAGGTATTCCTCACCTGCTCCACTATATAGTGTTATTCAACTGAGTATGATATGGTGTTAGATGATCTACAAGAAAAACTGAAGTTTGCTAGTAGCTTGATATACTTTATTTATTTATTTTTTTTAATGGGAGTCACTGCATAAGCCTGCTACCAACCAACTTTGTTCAAGCATTTACAGTGAGAAAATACCTTCAAAGGCCTACTCTTAAAAAAAATCTTACAAACATTGTCTTCTCTTTCTGCTCTTACCGTGGTTCACTGAGACAGCGTGTAGGTATATCAGAATTTACAGAGGTGAGATTTCTGCACGAAAACTTGATATAAGTGTGTCTATGGAAAGACTGAGGGAGAAAATATCAGCAAGAATATACTGTGTTGCTTGTAGGCTTTCTTGATTTAATACAAATTAGTACTCATGGAGATTCAGACTAGACTACATACTAAACTCTAGATCATTGCTAGCTTCTACCTTGATGCATTGTAGAACTGGAAGCAGGAGTCTCAAAACACTGGAGTGCTTTACTTTCATAATGGTGAGATAGGCAGAATTTTCTGCTTCTGTACGAGAATGGGAGGCATGGAGCTTTGTGGTTATAACAGAAGAAAATTAAGTAAATTGAGAAAATTTTTTTTTTTTTTTTTGCTAATATTTATGACTTATGCTTTCCATTTGCCAGTTTTGCTTTTTATTTGCACAGCTATCTTTATATGTGGAAATCCTAAAATGAAATAAACTATGTTGTTTTTTATTATTTTTTTTTCCAGTTAGGTTTATCTATTCTACATCTTACTTGTCTTTCTACTGTGTTCTGTCTTAATTAGAGTTCCTTTGCAGCAGTCTGCATAACTTGCTTGTTTCTTGTGATAGTACCACTGTTTAAAACTAAGCCAATAAAAAAATCTTTTTTTCATGGCATTCTGTCTTGATTTCTCAAATTTTTATGGTGGTGTTGTGGTGATTCTCAGATTAGATTAAAGTTTGAAGATGAAGCATTCACAAAATTCATTTAATTAATTGATATTTTATTTCAGTACATTTAAATGGTCACATCTATTTTATTTTCTTCACAACTGAGTATTCAGAACTTCTAGTGGCAAAGTAAGGTATGATGAGATGTAAATGGAAAATGCTGAATTCTACTCTATTGTATACTTTCCCCACATTAAAAACAAAGTATATCTATCTATCCTAGATGAATGGTTAAATTATAATTTTCATTTTATTTTTTTATTTTATTATTCACTTACCCTTTTGGCATGAATTTTAATAGTATATGATCTGAGGTTTCTGATATAAAGAGCCAGTGTGGAGCTTCTTTCTTAACCTGTAGTTCTTGCTGGGATTTGTTATGGGAAAGGATTTAAATGTTTATGAAAAGTAAATGCTTTTTTCTGTCAAAACATTAACATTTTGTGAGACAAGTTGATTTTAGAGATTTAATTTTGTTCAAACTGAAATTTAGTTTTTGTTTGTTAGTTTGTTTTTAAAATCTGGAACACAGTTCTATGAGTTGATGATTCCTGTCACTTACTTGAATGGATAAACTATGTTTTAGAAATTAGTACTTTGTAGAATAAAAATTGCATTGGTTTTATGCTTTTTACAGATCAGTATTTTATGATATGCACTAAGAATTATTTGTTGTGTGTTCTACAGAGAGAATGTGATCTATTGCATGTTCATTAATGCCTTTACTGGGTGTCTTGAAACGTGTGAGACACCAGGTAACAGTGATGATGGTACATCTGAAGGAAGATATGTAGTACTATTAAGGAGCATATAATTTAATGAAGTCTGATTAATTGCAGTTTGAAACAAAGTGTTCTTTAGTAATATTCAGCCTTGTAAATACCCTCCAAATTTTATAGGCCTTTTAAAGGCTGCCCGTCAGATGTTCATGCCAAACAATAGTCAGCCAAAAATATTTAGATTTTCAAGTAAACAGATCTAAGTATATGCTTTATAACCCACTCTGCTGTTACAGGCAGGCTGGGGACTGCTGCTTAGGACAGCAGCCTGAATTCCCAGAAACCAATTCAGAGAAGCAGCCAAGCCAACAACAGAAAATGAAAGATTAGAAAATTAATTATCTGCTGTGATTTAAAATAGTTTGTAAGTACAATATCAGTTCATTCGTCTCTGCAAGAATACCTAGCTTAATTTTATCAATCCAGAGACCTACTCTGCTCTAAAAATACTAGTTTCAGAGTTTATATCCCTGTTGTGCTTCCTCTGTCCTTTGGGTTGATAGACTGACTTTGGACAAAAGTATGAAAATGAGAGAGTGGATGGCCGTTTTTTAACAATTTCTGTGATTGGTTGGGATGAGTTTTAAATTCTGTTTTCAGATTACTCAGGCTCCAAACCAGTTCGTTGTGAAATGCCCTAAACACCAATGTTACATTTAAAAGTCATCACTTTGAAAATCTCTAATCATTTAAGAAAAATGTGGGCCTTTGCCTGTATTCTTGCTATAAAGTCCCGACATTACTCCCTTTGCTGAAAAGTAGGGTATCAATTCCTCTCTATGTTAACATATTTGACCATATCCTATTTCTAATTATTTTTTTTTTCTCTGTTCTAACATTACTATCTGAAATATCACTCTACCACATTGAGTTTACCTACATAAATATTTTCTTTCAAATTATTCTGCCTTCCCACGCTTTCACTTCCATAATCTTCTAGAATCTTACAACTACAAAAGTTAAGTAGTCAGATGATGGTTTACATGGGTAAACAAGTATTGCCTCTGGTTTATCCTACTGGAGAATGAGAGAGGGAGGTTAGAAGAACTAGCTGTCAGGAAAAGTATTTTGTTCAGAGGTTTACTTTTGAAGTTCACATCGGAGAAGAGATTCCCCCCCCCCCCCTCTTTTGCACATGTATATAGTCTGGCAAGAGGAAAGCTTGGTAGGAAGAGGGGTTGCATGGTCTACCCCCTAAATAATGTGAAGAAATAGAGCATGCTGCAAGCCATGCTTTCCCCAGACTTTAGTATCTGGTGTACCAAGGGTGCCAGGGAAGGTCAGGCTTCAGTACAGGAGCTGTGTGACTTAGCACAGAGGAACTTGGCTACCTGATGGGTTTCATTTTTGACCTCAACTGTGGTATATATTTCTATATACATACATGGACACTATTGGGAGGGCTGAGAGGAGCTCTGTAAAAGGAGGCCTGAGCCTAGTTTTAGAGTGTGAAAAGAGCTTGCTGCTGGCATTGTGTGCTTGAGGTCTGCCAAGCCCAGAGGAGCATCCCACCTGCAGTAATGCACTGGATGACTCTCTCTCATAGGGTTTAAGAGCTCCTGATAAAGATGACTTGCATAGCAATTGTGTGCTGAGTGTTTAAAACTGGAGAGCTAGCTCTCAAAGTTACTGTCTATACTCCAGCTGCCCTACTAGGGAACGTTTAACTGGAATTAGCATTGGTCAGCCAGCTGTTTGCTCCTGTGATGCACACAGGGAAAGGGCTACAACTGTCATGTATAACAGCTCTGTGCAGTAGAGGAGTTACATCTGCCTCAAGATATAGATTTGCCAGAATAAGGCTTTGTTTCTCTTTTGGGATAATGTGTCCAGAGAAGTTGTGGATGCCCCATCCCTGGAGGTGTACAAGACTAGGTTGGATGAGGCCCTGGGCAACCTGATCTAGTGGGTAGTATCCCTGCCCATTGCAGGAGGATTGGATCTACATGATCTTTAGGATCCCTTCCAACCCAAGCTATTCTATGATTCTATGGTCCTTTGCCTAGTTCTATAAATAATTTTAGAAACCAACTTGAAAGCTTACTTCACATGATAATATTATCTAGTCAGTCAGTGTAAAAGATACATCATATACTGTGTAAATGGCCAGTAATAAAAAATATGCATCTTTTTTTCTCCCAAGCCTCTATTTATTTTATTTTATTTTTTTTTTGTAAATTTTTGTGGTTTTGGTATTCAGACAGAATTTGTTAAAGTTGAGTTTAGGAGTAATCATAAATAACAGTCTATGAATCACTGTATAGATAAATGTTTGAACATAGTCAGAAAAAAGACAATTCTTACTTATGTGAGACCCTAATTTTATTAAAAAAAAACACCTGTAAGTTAAAGCAATAGGTCTGGCCTAACTATGGTAGGACTTTTTAAAACCTCATTCTACCTTAGTTAAAAAACCTTTGTCATTGCATTAATAGCTGTGCTCAGCACCTCTCAGAATCAGGCTGTAAAATGTGTACAGGCAGTTAATATTTTTATGAGAGGAAACCATTGTAGACCACAAACTCTGTGAGGTAGGTTTCTTTTCTAATTATCTTTTCCCTGAGGTACCTATTATACCTCATGGTGGAATAAATTGTATTAATAATTTTATTCATTTAAATGGGAAATGGTTTCTCAAAAGGAGAAACTAAAAAAGACAGGATCAGAAAAGGAAATGAAGGCTCCATCTTGCTACTAACAAGGTTGATTTTTGAATGTCCTACAGCCATGTATCCCCATATGATACCTTGGGTAAATGCACTTGCTTTATTTCATACATGAAGTCATACTGACTTTAAATGGAAACTAATCAAATTAATAGTCCCCACAGTATTTTTAAATACTTATTTTATTTTAAGGCAAGATTTGATTATCATTTGTGTTACACTACTAATATTTATAAACCAAGTACTAGTTTGTTGCATGGTGTAGGTGAGCGCTAATTACTGCATTTTGCAGTAATATTTTTAAATTTGTTGTACTCATACTAAATCAAAAGGAGGACATTGCTAACCCAGCTATGGTAGCTCAGTAAGATTTAAGATAGTTAATATGACAACATAGTTACTCTATGATGTGATTACTGACTGACCAAATTAAATCACCCTTCACCTGCATTGCTATAGAAATGGTGGTGATGGCAGGTGTGGCTACTGGCTAATGTTGGTTAAATGCAGGGTTTAAGGTTGAAGAAGAGAATATTCTAGCTTCTATTAGATCTTGGGAAATACCATAAGAAGGTGAGCAGTATTTAAATATGGTAAGAAATGAGATTCTGAATGAAAGGTGTTTCAGGAAATGGCTACACTATGAAATGGCAGCTTTTGTGAGCAAGCCCAGGGCAGTAGTACTAGCTTAAAATCTTTCCAGCAGTGCAGGGATGAAAATCTCTCAGGAAGAATCATCCCCCATTTCTCCCCATCTAGGATGGAAAATATGACCTGAGCTCAGAATGCCTGTCAACGGCCTCTGCAGGAGAGGAAGTGTCAGGGATCAAACAGTGTTCACTGCAGTTCCCTTCTGCTATGCAGTCTGACACATGATTATAGACAGAGCCACTTGTAGTCCAGAATCTGTGCTTTGTAGAATACAAATATTACACTTTTGTACATGATCAGGCTTTGGAACCTCACATAACAGTGTAGAATTTCACCCTGAAATCCCTGTATCCATCCTGTAGGATGGAGCACATCTTATAGACAGTGAGAGATTCAGTAGGAGTTGAGTGTTCATGCAAGTCTCTATATGGACTCTAGAGATTAAACAACCTCTATCAAGTCACAGAATAAGCTCAGGAGAGTAAGATTACTTCTGTGCAGTAGTTTCATTCTAGTATTGTCTTTCAACTTAGATACCACAGTCCAAGATGAGTTCCAGAAACCATTTGGTTAACACTGTACACTGTAAGCCTAGTACTAATGCTTTCTCTGTTTCTGCTGTCTCTGTTTTTTTCTGCTGTTTCCCTGGCTTATAGACCTCGGGATCCTTTCAGTCACTGTGTCACACTGAGAGCTCAAATTGAGCTGCACCAGGAGGTCCTCTTATGGAAGCAGGGAGATTTTTAAAGCATGACTTGAGAGGAAGTGGTGCAACATTGTCGCCTTTTCTGAGAATCCTCTAAAGAGATATTTCTGAGAGCTGTAATTTTCTTCCCCTTTTAAGTGGGATTTAACACAGTCCTAAACATGAAAATTCAGTTGACAATGTATTTTTTTTTTCCATTTATTATTTTTTTTTATTATTATATTTAAGATAGCATCCAGCTATTGCATTTATCCTAGAGTCTTAAAATGCGGCCCATGATTTCCCAAGTACACAAGTACTACATGTGTGTATTCATTCAAAAGTACTGCAGAGCTATTTAGGTCTAGATTTTAGGTCTAGCTTGAGTGCAAGAACATAAGAACTTGATTTTATGGTTCCTTAAAACGCATGTGACAGGCTCAGACCCACTCTCTAGTGAGCTGGGGCAGGGCTTTGAAACAAAGGCTTGAGCTTGGCTTGTTTTGTATTGAATACTGAAATGCCAGTTGAGAAATTGTGGCTAGCAGGTGAGAACAGCTCTAGTCTGGAGTTGAGGATGCTCACCTGAGAAGGGAGTTTCTGTTACACTGAATGTTTAGTTATTTATGCCAAGTGGAACCACATCACTGAGGAGTAGGTCTTTCTTTGATTCCCTGCCAAATTTTGATAACATTATGGTGAGGATGCTGTGCTGGTAGGCAGGAGAGGGAAGAATGTACGTGAGTTTCCTGTCACATAGGGGGTTGCCTGTACCACTGGGATTGGTGCTAGAATTTAAACAGATTATTATTCTTGTAGTGCTTTTTCTGGAATTTCTCAGTTCTAGAAATTTGTCTCCCAACTGAAATAATTTGGAGAGTTTTACTGAATCCAGTGTAAATGAGACAATACTTTTAGTATCTGGATTGTGCGCTGAAAAAAACTTCCCCAGCTCTGCACATGAATAATTGGCATATCCTGCTCCATGGAGAATTAATCAACGGTAGCAGAGTAGCATAGCATAAACTGCTATTGCTGGAAGGAGAGGGGAAGGGACGATATGATGAAGTCATTGCTGTAAGGCTGAAGCCCTTGGATATTGAGCTATTAGATTGGTCTCTTTTTGTAGTGGCATATGGAAAATGTTTTGATTTCTCAAAGGTCAATGGTCTACTTCAGACAAGGGGCCAAATAAGTCTTTGAGATCTATATATTCTGGAAATATTTTTTACATAACTCATGGATGTACAAATGGATATAACTTAACATTGCTTTCTCTCTTCCATTCCCTGTAATGCAAATTGATAGAAAACATGTAGAAAGAATTTGCATTCTTATCTAGGTATGATCTTCTGTGAACTTATCTCAGAAAAACAAGCTGTCTTGAAGGCAGAAAGATTCTTCAAAGTGGTCCATCCCTTAGCCTTTTTCATTTCCTCTCTATTTGCATTATTTCAGTAGCACAAAACACAAATTTGTTCCTCACATCATTTCCAAACCATGTCCTCTGATACTTTGACATACTCTGAGTATGAGGATTTGAATTCTGTCACGAGTGACATCTGGATTGAGTCTATGAAAACTTTGCTACTCTTTCTTCAGGCTGAAGTCAATAATAACCATCCTGAACAGATATTAAGTTTACATTATAAAAAATGTATATGATATAACAGCAATATCAAGTGCATCTTTCTCTGTAATTGTTCAATTTGCCCTGAGGGTGGTAATAAAAACTGGTTATCTTGTAGAAACTTCTTTTCTGGCATTCAAAATTGCAATAAATAAATATATAAATATATAAATTACTAGCATTATTGTAAAATGGTCACTTTATTCCTGACCATTGTTCATTTTTCTCTTCCAGAATGTGACCTTTCCTTGGAAATGGACACTTAAATGATTTTAAGGGCACGACAGCACTGCATTATTTTATCATAGTGATGCTTTTTAAAATCAGATGATATCTAGACACATATATATATGTGGAACTGAACAAAAGTAGAAGAAAATCTGTTTGAAAACAATTGATTCAAAAATATTGCTGTTTCCCAGGATTATTATTTTTTAGATGGGAGACTTGAGGTGTGAAAGGGGTGAACTGCAGCTATACAAAACATTGGGCTGAGAGGCAGGATGGATGGAGGGGGGACTCCAGAGGCTAGGCACTTTGCGAAAAGAGATGGTAAGCTCTGTTCTGGGTGGACAGAACACTTTTCCCTCTAAGAAGATTAAAAAGATTAGAAAAGTGATTGAAATAGCATAAATATTTAGAGATGTAATAAAAATAATAATAAAAAAATAAGGTTAGTAAACTAGCATTAAAATAAGAGTAAACTAAGGGAAGTGGTATGTACACTTTGATACTAAGGTGGTTACAATGCAATAGGCAGGATTTCATTAGCTCTACAGAGGGCCAAACATGTTCTCCTTGCCTCATTCTTACTGACTTGAATTCTGTTCAGGATAAATGCATTTTTAAAAATACATCCCCAGTTGAGTAAAAGGAAAAAAAAAAAAAGATTATCTATCTATCTGTCTATCTATCTATCTCTATATAGATATATAGTCACTGCACTAAAATCCCCTCTTAGAGAATAAAATGAGAACATTATTTTGTTAAACCAAGGAGAGTCAAGAAAGTGACTTCAGTAGGATATGTGTCTGTTTCTCCTTACAATCAGTTTGGGTGTCAGAATTCCTTTGAGATTCTCAGACCAAGTAGCTTACTCAAAGTCACACAAGAAGTATGGTGAGGAGGTGAGACTTTAATTCACTGCCTCTGGCTATTGCTATTGTCTCCATGAACTTTTCTTCCCTGGGACACAGTAAAGTCTAGAGGCCATTAACCTAAGGGCTCCCTAGTTCAGGAAACAAGGAGAAGCTGAGAAATAGTGTGTCCAGTTGACCTAGGAGAGTCATAAATACTCATCAGATTTAAGGTAAGGAGTATTGGTGTCTCCCTCTTTTTTATCTTTCTTACTTCTTTGTTTTAGGTTTTGGCTGAACTGAGAGGTCCAATGCCTAATATTTTACTCTCTTGTTGGGGCAGGTTGAGAAAAGCCTTGGTATATCTATGCCTGTGCCAAGGCAGAGCAGTACTTCACCTGGAGGAGCATGCTCAATTAAGGGTCATAGTGCAGTTTTCTGTTTCTTTTCACCTCTTTTTCCTTTGTACTTGAGGCTGTGACCCTGGAGCACACTGGTATAATAGAAAACTATTCCGAGGGAAAAGATGGGAATTGAAGAAAAGATGCATTAGGATATGGCAAATGCATAAAAGGTGGTGGTAAGAGACAATCAACCTGTGGAAAAAGATAGAAAAAGATAAACTTACGAAAATTTATACCACACACTGATGTAATGTATCATCTGACAAGTGATGTCCCAGTGCAATAGAAACCAGAATTTGTCCTTTGCTTACAGTGGGATATGCTAGGAGAGCCTCAGGGTCTTTACACCAAGACAGTGGATACTAAGGAAGGTTACCTGAAAGCATGGGTGGTAGGCATGTAGTGATTGGTAGAGAGCCTGTCCATCTCTTGCTACCAAACATGTCCCTTTGAAAATCTTATTTTCTCCTTATTTCTCTCTCTCTTTTTTTTTTTTTTTTTCTCTCTTAAATACATAAAATGTTGTGTTTTGTTTTGCTTCTTAATAGCTTCCTACAGCAATTCACTAGATTAAGTTGAATTCATTTTCAAAGGAAATAATATGTAACCACTGTAAATTTGTGCATTGGTTACAGTTTCCTGTGATGGCTAGACTCTTGTGTGGAGTTCACTTTGATCTGGGTGGATGGGGATCATGTTGTTGTGTGAAAGATATCAAGAGTATGGGAAGATTTATCTGGGTGTGGGTGTGTCTGGTCTGCTGGTCATACAGATGAGAATCCTGGTCAAATATACTCTGGTTCCTTTCTGACCCCTTTGGCCTTCTTCTCTGTGGGATTTGATACGTGAAGGACTGTCATGGTTAGGTTTGGCTGAGGGAGATGAGAGAAATGACCTCTCTGTGGCTTCAGGTTGGTGTGACCAGCAGGCTGGCTGAACTGCGAGCCCTCCTGCTGCACAACCATGCACAACACACCCTGTGACCACACATAGCCTCCCACATGCTTACAGGGCATTCTTGCAGGTCTCTGTCCCTACTAGTCCCAGCTCAAGAGTGCAAAGGGGCTTCAGAGGGACTAAATATCTCACACGGAGTCCTGGTCACATCTACCCTCTGAAGAGGACAGAGACTGGCGGGTGGAGGCTGGAGGATGCTGTGCAGGTTGTGAGAGCTTGCAGGAGAGTGATGGGTCAGTTTGTGTTAGGTCCATGTGTTAGAGCAGCAGAGTTACTTGCATCCTACCAGATTGAGATTTCTTTTATATTAAAGGAGGAGTTCTGTTTTGCTAAAATCTCTGTTCAATGTGACCAGGAGCAAATTTATCTTGTTAGTACTTATTTACAACTGACAATTCTCAATTAGCATTTGAGCCTAGATTCCCATTTCTATAAATCCCTAATGAGAGTATAAATTACTAATGAAAGAGCTAAATCTCAGGGCCAAAGTCTTACTTCATTAACACACTAATGTAAATCTGAAGGGTTTCTGTTTGTATGAGTATTTACTTCACAATAACAGTGGTCCAACCAGTATGGGAATGAATCTTCAAGACTTTTGTAGTGGCCAGCACAAAGTTATGTTGTTCTGTCTAATTTTCAAATATAGTTGGCCTTATGGAAACATCTCAAGTATTTTTGTACTGATATATTTTATTTTAGATGATTTGATTTCTTTCTTTCTTTATTTATTTTTCTTGCACCTGCTGCTTGGGACAGAAAGACTGTATGGAACCCTAAAATATTTGTCACATTTTGTTATGATTACTAAAGATTTTACTTATTTTAACTATCATTTAATTGCTAAATTATATGGCTCATAGGAAATAGTAACAAATTAAACTTCAATAATATTATAACCAAAGTAACAAGATCAATTTTGAATGTTGCAGTGTTTTTGAAAGTCTCTTGGTAATCTATGGTAAAATTAACATTTTACTACTGTTAGCAAAGACCTAACAGTAAATGTACTGTACTGATTATATTCCTGTTTGGAACACTTTATAAGAATGATAATACTTGGTCAGGGGATGGTTATCTCAGCTAGGGTAATCACTAGAAACAGACCCTTGTTCCAAGGGTCTTTTAGGAAGAACCTTTAGGAAAGGTCTGTTTGGAAATCACTTAGGTAGTATGCACCTAATACATCATACTGGCCAGTGATGTTGTCTTTGACAATAACAAAAAATGCTACAGGCTTACATGATATCACAGCTTCAAAAATACATTGAAGGCCCAGGGCCCAGGCATGCTGATTGCTGTCCATCACTTACTGCATTACAGTGTTTAGCAGTGGCTCATTCTGGATGGTAAAGTTGATGAGTGTTTAGCCCAAGTTAAAAACTACATGAAATAGACATACTGGAAACCATGGACATACTGGAAAGAGTCCAGTGGAGGGCCACCAGGATGATCAAGGGACTAGAGCACCTTTCCTATGAGGGAAGGCTAAGAGAGCTGGGTTTGTTCAGCCTTGAGAAGGCGAGGCTTTGAAGGGATCTCACCAATGTCTATACATCTGAAAGGTGGGTGCAAAGAATGGAGCCAGGCTCTGTTCAGTGGGGCCCAGTGCCAGGACAAGAGACAATGGGCACAAACTGGCACACAGGAGGCTCCCTCTAAACACCAGGAAGCATTGCTTTGCTGTGCTATTGATGGAGCGCTGGCACAGGTTGCCCAGGGAGGCTGTGGAGTCTCCTCCTTGGAGATCTTCAAAAGTCATCTGTACGTGGTCTTGGACAGCCTGCTCTGGGTGGCCCTGCATGAGGAGGGAGTTAGACGAATGACCTCCAGAGGTCCCTTCCTACCTCAACCATTCTGTGATTTTGTGATATGATACAACTTTGTGTTCAATAGACTGAACAGTTGAATATTACAGGTAAAAGTTGTACTTGTAGTCCAAATATTAATGAAATACAAATTAAAATTTTCTCTGCTAGGTTTGCAAACTTTCTCTTTTAATGAGCTCCTTTAGTTGAGATGTTCAAAGACTTTCTTCCAGTGTGTATGAAGTAATTAATTAAAATCATAACTAATATTGCATGGATGGCAAATTATAAAGCTAAAATTGTTATATTTATGAAAAAGCTAGTACTGTCATGTTGAGTGAATAACAGTTTTACAATTTCTCCCAGACAGGGAAAGTTAAAACATGTTTGGTAAGGGGGAAAAGTCTACCAAATATTGAAACACTGGCACCATTAGAGTAAAAATTATTGTACAGCTGTTTTTGTCATGCTTTATAATATGTGACTAACTGAGTTTCTAGTATTCTTAGAGCATTATCATTCAGTTTTGTAGCAGGTTGTATACTATATATTATGTATGATTGTACTGTCTTATAAGCAATAGAAACAAGTGCAAAAAATGTAACTACAAATAGATGTTTTGACTATATTGAAATTAACATGGAGGAAGAACATACAATCCTAGACCCAAGGATATCTCTGTTAGGAAATAAAAACTAGTGTGTTAGAACAAAATGTGCATATTTAACATATACCATTAAGCTTTGGTATAGCAATCACAAGATAAACAAGCTTTGTTGTTGTCGTTGTTTTCTTGTGAAGGAATGAGCAAATAAAAGCTAATAAAGGAAGTCATTCTTAGCAGAAGGTCAAATCTGACACACATAAGCCTGGTCTTGTAGTTTGTAGCTGCAGAAGACACTACTGTAGCCAGTTAGATAAGTCTGGACTGTTGGTGTAAGAGCTCTCCATAAAGTTTTCCTCTTAACAGTGCAAAATATTTATTTCAAACCTCTCTGTGCCTGAAGATAAAACATGGATTTGGTGTCACATAGTTGGCAACAGCAGCCTTAGAATTAGGCATTCTGAATTCTACGTGGCATGCTTTATAAATGCTGTTTTTAGTATAAAAACATAGTTGTCATCTTGCTAATATACCAATATGTAAACAGCAAAATGATGATGTGTAAAAATGGAAGAACAACTATAAAACATTTTGTAACAGCTTACTTTATTTCTTGTAAATACTTCTTTTTTGGTGACATACTAAAATAAACAATCATAAGTAGAAATGCAGCAATTTTTGTGAGCATAGTGATATCTGAATAGAAATGAGGACTGGAAAAGATTAAGTCTAATGTTTGCCAAGAATTTGTCTTTTAGGTGTGTGGGTTTTTTTGTACGTGGCTTTTATTTTTTGTGCATGCGATATACTTTGTTCAACCAGTACTTGTTTTGTGGTTATGAAATCTCAAACAGTTGTGAAAATACAACAAAATTATTGTTGCACACTATCTGAAATCTATTTTAATTGATTAAATATAAAAAAGGTTTTGAAATGAAAAAGAATAATTGTAATTCTGACCTTCTCATGTTAAGAAAAACAAATTGAAAACCACAGAAGAAAATAAAACAATGTTTTTCAACATTCAAAAGAAATATTCAGTCAGTAAAAGCACATTTCATTCTGTATATTATATTTAGCTTTTACAGGAGGTATTTTTAAAGTTAATGGGTTTGTATATACCTTGAGTAAATAGATGAGGAAGGATTTATGTCAGATACTATGTCGATGGGCTTTAGTTTAAATCCTTAAGACAGATAAATAGAAGTAGATTAACTGGCCTTAGTTATTTCATGTTCCATGTCTGAGTGGAAACATGCTTCTATGTTCAGCCAGAGTGTCCTAAAGGCTTGGAATTGTATTTGCTGCCTTTTTTTGCACCTTCCTTTAACTTTTGCTTAACACATTTATTCAAATGAAGCTGTGCATTTGTTTATTCCTTATCAAACGAAACAGCATGGTTCTAGGACAAGAGCAAACAGACAGGATCAACAGAAGCACCTTTGGTCTTACTTTTTTTTTTTTTTTTTTTTTTTTTTTTTTTTGTGTGGAGGGAATAATATTTAGCAAAGAAAATATCAGCTTCATAAAATATGCTCATAAAATGATGTTAGCCAAACTTCTTGTAACTTTTGTTCAGTCTTTGAAAATGTAATAAACTTTAAAGGCTGTAAGAAAGACTGAGTGCAACAACCTTAAAACCAAAGTGGACTTTTCTCTATACCCAACTTCAGGCAAACCAACTAACCCAGCTCTGGGGAGCACCGTATCCAATTGAACAAATAAACTTTAGCATATGACTTTTGGATGGAGTATGGTTAGACTAATTCAAACACTTGAAAGATAAAGCACAAAATCATTTATCCTGACTGGCAAGTGTTTGTATGAAGAATTGTGTGTGGTGTAAATACCAAGTTTAACAGGACACATGCATGCTCTGTACATTGTCTAGACTCATTTTCTCTCTCCTGCTCTTATTCATATTGATTCATACGCTATCCTGTGCTCATCACTTTAATTTGTATAAATAAAAAGTCTACCGAATCAGTAACAATCTTAATCACAGCTGATATTTGGTTTTGGCCTTGCATCTTCTGTCCCTTTTTGTTATCTGCTTTAAGGATTCAGTGCCCGGACTTCCCCTTAGGTACATCTAGCACATCCCACACCATCAGCAGGTCACACAGGTGCATTGTGGTGATGACTCTGGAAGGTAAATGTAGAGTTCCTCTCTATTGGCCCTTAGGAACAAATCTGTCAATGTATCCACAGTAACTTCCTGTGCAAGCTTTGCTTGGTGGTGTTTACAGCAAAATACATGCTTAAGCATCCCAAACATGTGAAATGAAATATGATTTTAAATATAAGAGAGTACCCTCTTAGAAATTACCTGCTAACCCTATAGCAGTGAGTATTCTCACATAAATACGCTAATCTCCAGAGAACATGAGAGGAAAAGATGTCTTAAAAATTATGGTGATTTAATTTTATTTTGCCCTAGAATGACATTCTCTTGAGTATTTGTGAAAATGAAGATGAATATGCAGGGCTACATTTGGTTGATTTCGCGCCAGATGGCCAGTTGCAGAGGCTGAACTAAGCTGAACTGATTGATTCATTTTTGCCATATTGCATGCTGGCGTTTACCAGAGTTCACATCATTCAACTACTAACATCTTTGGTGCTTTCTCTTTTTATTTTATTGTATTTTTCTCTGTTTCTTGGGATGACCTCTGTTTTCATAATGGATTGTCCCTCCTCTCTTTTCTCCCTCAGTCTTAAAAGGAATCAGTTTTTCCCCACCAAACTCTTGTTTTCAGTTTTTGTTTGTTTGTCTGTTTTGGTCTTAAAAAGATATTTAAAAAACTGTTCAGAGTCATAAGAAAAGGAGAAAATACAGAGGTCAAATATTTTCCTACAGAACTTTAACTTTCTCTTGAACTACTCTATCACTCGTGAAGAGAAAATACATCATTAAAAATGAATTATTAAAATTCTGTGGTTTCAATTTACCTATTATTTTTGGAACCACACAGAAAGTCATTTAAATTCCCAGTCTTCTAAGTTTCATGGAGATATTTCCTCAAAAGATAATAGAGATCAATAGTTACACAGAAGTTACTAGAGAAGCTCAAGGAAATTAATAGAAAAAGTGATACTTCCATTTGTTTTGAGCCTTTTTATAGCTATCTATAGTAAATTATATATAGGAAATAGGATACTGTATGTGAATGTATACATATGCATCTTATAATTTAGAATAGATATAGATTTAAAATACTTAATTCATTTGTTTGTTTGTTTGTCTGTTTGTTTGTTTTTGGTAAGGTCTGTAAACTTTGTAGAGAGTTGAGTAAAATCTTTCTATAGTGTCCTTCTATCTAAGCAGCACTGTATGTCTTTAATTTTTATACATACACAAATTCTCTTGGAATGTAAAATAAAGTAAGATCTCAAATTCATTTTATATTTTTTCTGTAAAATAGACAGTTTGATCATTTTGCAGAAGGAAAAAAAAATCTGAGTATATATATGAGATAAATATAAGTAGAACAGTATTCTGGAAAAGAAAATCTGCATTTTGTTAGAGGAGTCTTCCTTTTCACTATTCCACTAAGCATAACTTGGAATATAATGTCAGAAGCTTCCTCTTTGTTAGGCCACATGTTTTGTAAAGCACAGTTCCTCACTGATTTCATACCTTGGACAAGGAGGTCTTTCTAGGGTCAGAGGAAAGGAAAAAAAGTGATGAGTTATATATATTCTCTACTGACAGCACTTTTTGTTGATCAACAGCAGAAATTTAAATCAAAATGTTGGTCAGAAAGAGCAAGAGATAGTGATACCCCATCCTCAAGACAGGAGGGATTTTACTGTGGACACATAAGGAACTGCAATTTTGCAGAGAGGAGCCCAGAAGGGCAGGAGGACTTTGGGGCATGCTTGTTTCACAGGACTGGGCCTACAGATTGAACCATCAGCTTAATCTCAAGTACATTGCAAAGTCCACATGGTGTTTTGTAGGAAAAATCTTTTGCCAAGCTATCATGATTGATACATGCTGGTGTGGGGCTGGGAATCCTCCAGACTGCTTCAAAACCAGATATCTGGCTGCAATAGGCCAGATGTCTTCTTCAGCAGACACACCTAGAGAGAGCAGGGCAATCCTCATGTCTTCAGCTCAACTTTCTTGAAGCTCAATTGGGTGGGTCCAAAGCACCTTTGCCTCCCTCACCCAGAAAAACTACTTTGGTTTCTCTGCCATGCTGGGTGACGTGCAGGAAGGAGTGCTGTTCTTAAAATATTTAAAGCACTGTGAATTTACTTACTAAAACTAAAAATACTCTCTGAACTTTTTCCACACTGTTATTTTAATGGCTACTGCAGTGAAAAAGGTACAGCACTGAAGCAGCCAAACCTAAAGTTTACCATTTACCTCACTCCAAGGACCTTCTGACACTTATGCTCAAAAATGTATTGTGGGATTGATATAAATCTCACCTTTTCTTAACGATTTTCTGCACATCTTTGTCACCTATAATAGTTCTGAGTCAAACAGAGCAGTCAGAAACCCAGTCTATAGGATTGAGAAGGATTAAAAAGGGTGAACCTACAGTACTTTATTGACCTAGGTCCTCACATTAACCTGATCTGATCCTTTAATTACTATGAATAGAATAGGGCTTACAGTCCTACTTAATAACACCCCATGCTTTTTATTCTATAAAGAGCTTTCCTATTCATGTGACCTCTTCTTTTCAGATTTACAGATTTGTAGCAAGAAGGAATGCATGTTTTTTTTTCTGTCACTCCAGGGGAGAAAGCTACCTAATGTGTATGTGTGGGATACTGGAAAGCATAACTACAACCTTTCTCTTTTGAAAAAGTTGTTTGAAAATCAATTCTCATTCAAGTTACTTGTTGTTTGGCAAGAAAAGTAAAAAAGGCAACCAAAACACAAGATCTTAATTTTATAAAGGTAGTAGAACAATCTTAACATAGTTTCTATGCTAAATGGAATTGTAATCAAATAAGATCCATACTTTTCCCCCTTCCCATACACATTTTCTCCCTCCCTGAAGGCTCAAAGAACTAGCATGTTACTGTAATCTTCGCAAACTGATATATACATAAATGATCATATATATGGATGATATATGATACTATAATTAATAATTGATATTTTCTCTGAATTCAGGAAAGCAGCTGCAGCCCACTGATAAGGTACTTTATGAGAATGAAATCAAAGCTGAGCATTAATGATTATAATTTGTTGTGATCGATAATGGTGAAACAATCATTTTATTTTTTGAATTCAGCTGAAATATGAGTGGGCCACTGGGTTAAAAATGAGAAGGGGATATAAGCTGTGATTAAGAATGTAAGATTTTTGCTGAGAGTGGTACAAAAAGTAGGAACGTTTTCCTAATTTTTAGATGAGCGTATTGTGTCCAGAGTATTGTGCATATCCACCCAGAGAACTGGTTGAGAGAGCAATCTGAGCCTACTTTTGAATTAAAAAGAGAAGAACTGACAGAAAAGAATTAGATAGTCTGCTTCTTTTTGGAATGAAAGAAGGAAGAGAGAGAAGGAGAATGAAGAATCTGACCAAAAAATTGGTGAAGGTGGTAGGAAGAACTTGACCAAAATCAGCTTTCTCTTGCAGTCATCACTTGCAATATGATTTGCCTGAGCACACAATCCTTTGACTATTGTAATTAGAAAAAAATTATAGTTGTATACTTAATTTGGAGGAGAAAGGGAATAAGCCGTAGAAATTTTGCCTTTTGGATGTTTTTCTGTTTATTAAGTAACTACATGTTTCTGCACTATTTTATGGCTAAAACTGGATTAAAATGCAGCAATGAAACTAGTCAAATTTTATTTTATTAAATTTGCAGTAAATAATGCTGTTAGCAAAATAAATACTGAAATAAGATAGTATTTGACAGTAAAGATGTATTTAAAATATTTTATCATAATTCTTTAGCTTTCACAAGACAGGTATTGTTAGGACTCAGTCTGATTAGTCTATCAAAGACATATTGTTGCCTCCTTCTCCCCACCCTCCACCCCCTTGAAAGTAGAATAATCTTTACTATGCTTTTAAGGAATAAGAATTTAAATTAAAGCAAACTGTGAAACTGCCAAAGCATGTTGATTATTGACAGGTTATATGAAAATGATTGCTTAAAATTCCACCCCACAGACAGACAGACAGATGTGTGTAATCCCTACTTTAGCATTATGGTCTTGCTCTCTGTTGCTACTCTATATGGCTGTAATTTCAAAAGACCGTTTATTAAATGTGAAATATTGTATGTTCCTGTAGCCCTTTTTCTTGATTGTGTTCCTAGGGCCTTGTTGGGCAATTGATTACTCTGTGCACAATCTTGCTGCTTTAGGTATTAATGGGGAAAACAAAAACAAAAACAAACAAACAAACAACCCCCCTCCCCCCCACCACATTGTCTTCAGGATTTAGGCCCTTTATGATTTTTTAAAGTTCATTATATTTTGCAAGCAATGGAGTTTAAAATCTGTGATTGGAAAGACTTACCCCTTACATCTACCTGTGAGATGTTTTACGTTTAGAAAGAAAAAGCATTTGGAAACTGTAGGATGTTTTTGATCTGTGGGATTAAAAGGAATCAGTACTGAAAATGGATTCATATCATTTTCTTTTTGGGAACCCAATACTTGTGGGGAGGGGGAGGAGTGAAAAAAATAACAGCTGATTCAATATAAGTGGGCTGAATTCCCTCTCCTGGTGGGTCTTTCAAACCTCCTTTTTCTGTTCTTGCCATCTCTCTGTGAATATCCCCCTCCCCTTTTTGTTAAAAGGCATTTCCTATGAAAGCCTACAAAAGCAGCTTTCAATCTGATTAAGCTTCTCCTGTAAAAACGTGCAAAAATAGGGATACATTTGGGTCAGTATCACCCTTCATTCACCATTCATCTGACTTCATTTGCCTGGGCTGCCTCCTAAGGAAACTGTATGTGAACAATGACAGTTCCTGGGTCATTAGGGCTTGCCAAAATTTCATTTGTTACATTCCAGAGGGCAACAGTGAGAACAGCTGAAAACCAAATTATTGAAAAGTCCAGAGCAGCTTGGCATAGCTATAGGTTTGCCACTGTTGGGTATTCATTTTCCAGTCTTACCTGGAATGAGCTGCTGCTTAAGTGAGGTAGAAGGAAAGGCTCTCTTAGTCTGCTTCCAGAACTTGCTCACCCTCAGTTAAAGCAAACTCTACTTCACCTTAGTCTACTTGTCTTTAAAATGGGTACAGGATATTGCGTTTCAGATAAGTTTTGTGAGGGAGGATAAGTACCTGAGACACTTCTTGTGTTGACTTTTCTCAGCATCTGTGTCTTTCACTTGCCTATTAGTAGAAATGCATACAATATTTGTCTCTAGCAGATTAGTGTTTGCTTGAGATATTTGTACAGCAATTTACAAAGGTGCTGTGATAACGCATGTAAGCATTTCAACAGGATAGTACTGAAAAATTAGCTTGAACTGGAACTCTGATTTTTTTCTGCCCTCACAAGAGGTTTGTAACCTTTCTTAATATTTCTTTTGTTTAGTACATAGTGATGTTGAAATGCAATCTGTATTACTAAATGAATGAATGACTGGTGTTGCTTAGGGCACAGACTAAAAACTATTTTCACATGAAACCTAAGTATTGTTGCTGTTGTAGTTGTTCTGTTGTTTTATTAGCTCAGAACAATGTTGGACTACTTTCTAAATCTAATAAGCTCTGTAAAGTGTCTCCCCTCAGTAGCATCTTTGATAATGGAGAGCAGATTCTAAAAATACAACAGAAGCATTAAAGAAATGAAAAAGTAAAAACCAAACAAATAAGCAAACAAAAAAAGGCAAACTGCATAGAAAGGAAAGAGAAGAAAATACACTAAATGTTAGTTTTTAATCACTTTGTGTGAGTATTTATGATTTAATCTGCTAACAGCCACGATAAGCATAGGATTTGCTGGATTTTTCAGCACCAGCTGCACACTTATTTTTTTTTGTGCAGAAAAAGAGAATTATCAAAAAAAGTGATGTTTTATTCAGTTTATTACTTGAATTATAATATATATATATTTCATAATGGCTGTTAGTTGCTATCAAGTATATTTACATGGAACTGGTTGTTTCAAATATTATAACTGTTTTCTATACTTTCCTTATTAAGTAAGCATCTTTTGATCTCTGAAGAGGAGAAATGGCCCTTGAGACAAAAGTGTTTTTCCAGTGTGTGCATGTATGTGTGCGTATGCGTGTGCATGTGTGGATGCGTGTGTGTTTGCATACGCACACATAGATATATAAGATATACATTTTTGCACAAAGCAAAAAGCTTCACACGTTTATAACAGAAGAAAAACTTATGTTTATGTGGTTTTCATTTGATTTCTAAAAGCAGAAAATATGAATTCTGCCTTCAGAATGTCAGAACGATAAAGCTATTTTTGCTCTGTCCATGGGAGATATATATATATATTTTAATTACAATTTTTTATACCAATGACTTTTTTATGGAACAACATTCAGATGTTTTATGTTTCACATTTATTTAAACAATCATTGTCTCTCTCAAAATATTTTCCTGAAACCTTATGTACAGGTAATAAAAACCCGGTATTGGAGAAGGTTCATCTGATAATAGCAATACAAGGTTGTCTGATTATACCAAAATGATATTGGAGAAAGGATATTTTATTAACTTACTTAGAATGAAATCCATAACATCTATGAGCTTTCTCCCTTCCAAATGGACCAAAAGCTTCATTAGAGAACAGAAACCTTTTTTAAAGTATACAAGCTTGAGTATAAAATATATTTAAATTGAAGCCTAGGGAACAAATGATAACTATTAAGTTTATTTGCCAGAAAGATACTAAGTTATTATTTATTTATTTATTTATTTTAAATTGTATTTGTATTCACCCTCCATCCCCTCCCCCTCTTCCCCTCAGCTCCCCCCCCCCCCCCCCCCCCCCCGCCTTAGTTAGCATCTAGATGCAGTATCTACCTGCTAACACTTCAGACAATTCACTCCCCTGTTTCTAGTGGCTTGAGAGGTAACCTCAGCTCACAGAGTATCCTAAGAGCCAGGCTCAGTGTTAGGGGATGCCATACTTGTCAAATACCTTTTCTTCCCATGTCTTTGTACAGGTCATCAGTATCTAGGTGCTGCCATGCACATCAGGCTTTTGAAATGCTGCTTTTCTTGGTGCTTTTTATAGCCTTTTCACCTCAGAAAAATACTTGTGCCAGAAGAGATTTTGCCTGGCATGTCTCTATGCAGGAACAGGAAAAATTAATGTTGTTAGACATGCTCTTGTAGAAACGAGGAGGTTTTTCATCCCTGCATTTGCAAAGGCAAACAACTGCCCACTGGCTCAGGCAGTAGCTTTCTCCATGTTTGGCTGTCTGCAAGATTACATGTCAGTAGGAGCTGATGGTAGATAGCTGTATGTAGTCCTCTGATTTCTGTAGGGGTATTTTCCCTCTGATTGGACTTTTTTTTTTTTTTTTTCCTGTCTTTCATCCCTTAGCTCTGTCACATTCTCCTTTCTACCTCTCAAGGAGGGCACACCTTTCCCGGTCAGCAGCTTCTCAGGACTTCCTTCTGCCAAACCCAAGGACGAATTCAGAAAGGCTTTTCTTATTTTCTTATTTTCTTACCACTCTGTCATCTTTGCCATCAGGAGCAGCAAACTTTCCAAGAAATGTGGTTTTAGGTCTTGTGGTAGTAAAGGATTTTTTTTTCCCAAAAAATATTTTAATATATGTTATTTTTTATTATTTTAAAATATATTATTTGAAAATATGTGAATAAGTGTTTGAGTTATACATATGAAAGTGTATTTTGATTAAAAGAAAACCCCCAAAGCTTTACTACTATTGCAGAAGTTTTAATATGAGTATTTTGGTCAAAGCATTGACCTCACATCCTAGACTCCAGTAAAAAACAGATTAATATCATAAAATGAGATATGCTTCAAAAAAATTAAGTCAATATATTAGAGGAAACCATACTTACAAACAAAGAAATAAATACAAACACCAGGACTTTAGTTTAAGTTTGTGGTAATTAAAAATACAGCTACTGTGGGGAAAATGTGTTGATTGATTAAGTGGAAGCGATTGTGCATTGTTAAAAAATAAAACTTTGAAAAATGCTTTATTATAGCTATTTAAACCAGAAATAGCTGTCTTCTAATTGGCAAAAACTGAAGTTGGAAGAAGAATTTTTCAAACCAACATTTTAGGATTGGGAATTCTTTTATTGGGAGGTAAGCTGTTAATTTCACATGATTTCTCACCTTACTTAAATACTAAATTCTCAACAAATTCAACAAAATAACAGATTCTGCAGATTATATGCAACAAAATGCAAATTTTGAATGTCTACTGCAAAAGTAATATAATTTGGAGAAGAGGATTATTTTAGAAAAAAAAAAATCACAACACATTTTTGGTAGGTTAATAGTTTGCTGCTCAAAAAATGTATTAAGTTTAGCAATACTTGTTTTCAATAGCATCATCTATGTCCTTCAGTTTTGAGTCCTGGGTCACCTTGCAAATATTTTGCTCATTTCTGATGGTTACATGTTGTACAGGCACAAATAGTTGCAGTCTTATACAGTTCTCTTACTGTCATTTTCAGGGCCTTATTCTATAGCTTCTGAATGTACTTTCAGAATTACATTAAATATCACATGAGACGAAAAGGCCTTCTGAAATGCGCCTTGCTAAAAAACTTCTAACACTGTGGTAAGAGAATTCTTAAATTATTTGATCTACCTGCATTTATTCAGAAACCATCGAGTCCCTACCAGAAATGGAAGCAGCAGTTGCCAGCCTTGCTTTGCCAGACAAGCATTTTTTGGTACTGAGACATACTAAGTTTGCCTTTGCTGCTGTATTGCTGTGCTATTTGAAGACAGGACTAGTGTCCTCAAAGGGTTAAACCCAGTATTGAATTTGAGTTAATCCATATGGTAATCTATTTTAAATACCCCTGCATTGCTACTAGCATATTTTTAGAAGTGCAGTTTGTTGTTCCAGTTGCCAGCTATTTCTGATGACACAACAAAATAGGGCAGAGTATAGTTTTAAGGGTTATTTTGGCCTTTATCTTTAAAAAGAGGAAAAAAAAAAAAACACACACACACACACACACACACACACACACAAACAACAACAACAACGAACCCACTCCTTGTCCAACAACATTTTTGATTTGAATGTTTTATACCTGCACTCTGCAATAAGCCAATTATTGTAAGCAGTGTGATGGGCCTGAGGTATTAGCACTGAGAACATTCATGTTGTCCCTCAGGTTAGGAATTGTTTTGCAATGATCACCCGTCCTGATTTGAAGATTGCATGACAAGACACTATTAAAGGAAGGGCAAGGAATTCAATTTCTCGATGTCATTTTGCCTGGCCTGGTTTTGAAAATAGGTCACTGTATGCTATCTGGATTTGTATATTATAACAGCACCTGCTAGTATTTTCATAGTGAAGGGTCTATCCATATTTTCATTATAAACCTCTATTTTCAGGGGTTTATAGACTGTAACTTGACCATAGAAATAAGCCTCTATCTGAATGGTGGCATGCTAGGTCTCTTTTAAGGAGCATGTTTTTTACACTGCAAATCTCCAAAGATACGTGTTCAGCCATTTCTGCAGGAGTGAAAAATGCAAGCAGCTTTTCAGCTGCGGTTTGGTATCGATAATAGATTCCTTCAGAAAGAGCCAGCGTGCTATGTTTATCTTTTAATTAAAATGATATCTAAGAGAGCTGGATCTGAGTAAGTATAGGGTATAAACTTTGGTGAATGGGCACGTATATTTTAATTATGCAAATCCTTAGTAATAAATGCCCTTATATAATAGAAGGATTTAACAGGGTCAAAAACTGTTTGTTTGAAAGGGTTTGTAAATAAATCATATGGATCCAAATGACAAGTTTATGTTTATATACTTGTTTACACAGTTTTTTCCCATAATGTGGAACTGTTTCTGAGGGAGTCAACGTCACTCTGTGGCCTAATATTTTAAATCGTGAATAGATTCTAGCTTACACAACTGAATCAGCACAGCTGTGCAAATGTGTGTATTTAAAATTGATTAAATGCTTCCACCTATACATGACAAAATCCAGACCAAAGTCCCTTACTACCACTAACTGCAGGATTTTGTAAAACAACTCTTGAGGAGCATCTTGTCACCTGCCATCTACTTCCTGACACATTTTAGTTTTTGTTAATATGATCAGGAGCAGCCAGGCAGCAACAGAGCTAAATAAAACTTCTAAAACAAAGATAATAAAATACATTCGAGTAACATTAAAGGATTGTCTGAAGACTGCAGATGTAAGGAAATTCAGGGTTAATGCCGCGTTACTTCATTTTGAAGTCAACCCCATCGCGCCTGTTTATTGCAGGGGTCTCCAAACAGAGCCATCACACGCAGATGCGAGGGAGGCTGCCACAGCACCCGTGGGCTGAGCTGAGAGCCAAACTTTCAGGTGACCGAACACAAAATATCCAAATTTCTTGGTTTTGGAGGGAAAGGGATCTGGAGGGCAGGAGAGGAGGATGATGGCCCTGGCCATGCCATGGGGTCTGAAGCAGCACAAAAGAGAAAGGCAGGTAAGATTTCAGGGCATGGGACGGTGCCTCATTTTGGCTAGATGTTAAGATTCCTGGTATTATTTTACCTAGTCCTTGAAATACCCACCGGTAAACCAAAATCCCCCAACCCCTGCAAAGCCAACAGTTTGCTCCTTAAATGGGTTTAGACTTAATTTTAATGGAAGTGAAACATAGTCGATGGAGGCAAATTAAAACCATATAATTTTGTAATCTTAGTTTAGCTATAATTGCGGCAATAAAACAGTGGAAAGAATAATTGTGGAACATATGTTTGTGAGTGACATTATCTAGGTGACTTCCCTTTTACGGCAATGCGCTGTCCTATTTGTCTCCCCCTCCCCATGCATTGGAATGACAAACCTGCGAGCCTGGAGTTAATGCTGATTGCAGCAGCTGCTTACACACGGAGTCTCCATGGCAACTGGGGACGTTGCCACGCAACCATATTCTTTTAGGGACAGTGAAAATGCCCAAAGGCTTACTAAAAATACATGGAAGGGGGGGAAAAAAATCTTAAATTTTCTTACTACTTTTAATGGTTGGAAGGGACCGTGCTGCCGCCTGAAAGCACAGGTCACGTAAATACAAACCCGGCCATGACCTTTCAAAAATTGCTTGCCATGGCTTGAAACCTCAAGCTCTATTGACAAAGATGACTTTTGATCGATTGTAAAATTGGTAGCTAACGCGCGGCAGCCCTGGCGGACTGCAAGATGCAGCAGCGGCCCATTGCTATTCCGGAGAGGTTGAAGGTCAGCCGAGAGCCATCAATGCTGTATTGATCAGCGGAGCTGAAAAATGCCCATGTTTTATGGCCCTCGTGCACTGCAGGGCTGCAGCCTCGGCCTCCAGCGAGCTCCTCCACCACCCGGGCGTACGCCACGGAGCGAGCCGTCCTACCAGCAAAAGTGACATCACTTCGCTCAGCTCAGCTGTTTCTGCAGTTTTCTATAAATAGCTAGATAAAAAATTGAAGGCTGCTTTTAGGGAATTTAGCCAGCCAATCTCCTGATTGTCAGCAGACGAGACAGGCTGTTTGCCTTTTTTTTTTTTTTTTCACCCTACTAATATTGCATTGTGAATTCTTCCTCCTAGTATTCAGAGGTTGACCCCAAATAACCAAAAATTTTGAATGGTATACATGGCCACATTCAGGATCGTCCTGGGATGGGTATTTAATTCATCACTCATCACTTCTGTAGCTCCATCTTAAGGGATGGAGGGAGCAGAAAGGGTTGGCGCTGCTAGATGAGATGTATGCTCCTGTCATTGTGCTAAGCTGGGATATTTGCTGAGCTCAGTATCACTCCGAGCTGCAGAAAGCCCCATGTACCAGGCTCCCTGGTGCCCACTGGAATTGAACACACTGCTCACCTGAGTCACAGTTACACAAGGGTTCTTGCTGGTTGTTAATAGTGGAGACAAGGTATTTGAAGGAATCAATTAGAGAAGCAAACAAAAGAGCTGTTAATACGCATGCCTCCTATTTTTTCTTTGGTTCTGATTTCCCCACTCTACTTCTTAATTAATCCTCTAAGATAGCTGATGAAATAAAAACATAATCTGCCTACTCTGTAAATAACCTCTCACTTGACAGTACTTCTTTCTGGAAATAGGAGCATTAAAAACCTGCAAAACACAGAAAGTCTTGGAATGATGCAGATAACAATGTGCATTCTGCAAATTTTATTACATTTTGGAGGCCATGTCAGTTCTTTCAGAAAAAAAGAGGGGAAAAAGCACTTGCAAACATAAGAAATACCAATTGGTCTGGGTGACGAAAAGCATGTCCTCTGCAGATGTTTTCCATAGGCAGCCATCACATTGAGTTCACATTGCTTACAATTTGTTTTCAAAGGCCTTGCTGTCACTGGGATGCATTCCCAGAGGGGAAGGGAAGGGAAGGGAAGGGAAGGGAAGGGAAGGGAAGGGAAGGGAAGGGAAGGGAAGGGAAGGGAAGGGAAGGGAAGGGAAGGGAAGGGAAGGGAAGGGAAGGGAAGGGAAGGGAAGGGAAGGGAAGGGAAGGGAAGGGAAGGGAAGGGAAGGGAAGGGAAGGGAAGGGAAGGGAAGGGAAGGGAAGGGAAGGGAAGGGAAGGGAAGGGAAGGGAAGGGAAGGGAAGGGAAGGGAAGGGTCTCACACAGTACACGAGCCTCCCTCGGTGCACCAGCATTCCCCTTCCAGGCACAAGCCTGTGCTCAGCATCACACGGAATCAAGCCGAAATAGTCCCCATCCTTACTGATTTCAATAGGGAGCTGAAACTGCCTGGCAACAGGAAAGAAGAAAGTACTTGTTTTTCAGAAAAGGTAATGGAGCTAGGAATAGAAACCACACTGTTCCTTGAAGGCATGGGAGAGGAGACCAGAAGGCTTTCTCTGCCTACTGCAGTACCGATAGTGCAGGGAGTATTGCAAGGTGAAGTGCTATGGCCTGCACCATATGAGCGACTAAGACAGGACTGTGACAGCTCATGTTGGCCTCAAAGTTTGCATCCTTCCCTTAGCAATGAAAATGGGAAGGAATTGCAAAATGTATGTAAAATTATTGGTATATGGGATTTGAAATTATGTTCTCTGCAGAATCTGATCTATAAATGATCCTGTGTGTAACATTTTGAGTCTGTCCCAGAGAAGATCAGTGAGATGATTCTTAAATGTCTTCTGAGGTTCTGAGTGCACATGATACAAAATTATTTACTGAAATATTTCTGCTATGGTTAATACTTAGTCTCTGAATGGTCAATTCTGATGCTCTGACTTGGGAGGGGAGAAAAGGAAGGAATATGGCAGAATGAGATAAATCCAATCTGTCTTCTCTGCAGAGTGGGACAAATAGTATTTGACACATTGGTTGAGTGGTAAGCAAACAAACCAGACAAAATAAATGAAACTTCACAAAAACTGCTGATTTTTTTTTTTTTTCCCCCCCACAGGAAACTAACATTTAGAAGATACAGTTTAATTTTGCCCAGAAACTTCTTATATATTTATTCAACTTCCAGAAGAACTACTGGAGTAGTATTGCCATAAGAAAAACAAACAGACAAAAAGCATAATAGCTACCCCCTCCAAAAACAAACAAAACAAAACCAACCAAACAACAACAACAAAAAAACAACAACACAAGTTTAAATTATTTACTGGTACTGCATATAAAAACTGATTTCTGTTTTTAAGTCAATGTATAAATTCTTTGCATATGAAAGGATATAAAACCCTTACAGCTGGCTCATTTTTTCTATGGTATAATATTTTTTTAATAATGCTCACCTTCTGCCATTTTCATTAAATTCCATAATGAATTTTAAAAATTGCTGGTTTTAAAACTTTTATCTTCCACTGTACAATAAAGCACACATAATTGAGATTTTTGGTGCTGAATCAAGCTAGTATTCTTCCTATTAAAAAACCACCTGTTTACTAAGTACAGAATAGAGAGAGCTGAAAATAAAAAAGACTTTCCCACATTCCTAAACCCAGCATCATCTTGTCTTATTAATCAATACAGCTAGTATGTATTGAATACTGATAAGCTAGACAATAGTTTTTATTATCTTTTCATGTTCTCAAGCCCCTTCTGGGGACAACAGTCTTGATGCTGCATTCTGTGACCTTTTCAAAATCTCATATTGAAAATATGAGTGGATTAGCCAAATTTGTGAATCACAGGCCTGTTCACTAAGTCAACAAGAACTTGCTAATTTCAATGGATGCAGGAACAAAACCATTTGGATTCTGCCCCAGCAAAACTCTATTTGACCTCAAGTCAAGAAGAAATCTTTTCCAATCATCTTTATTGTCCTGTTAAGTCTTTTAGCTGACAGACAAACAAAGAACTTTATTTTTTCTGAACCATTTCCCAAGAGGGGAAATGTGAGTCCGATCACTTTTGTTTCTGAGCAGGCAATCATCACGTGCATAAGACCTCTTCTCAATCTTCTGCTGGAAGGAGTTAAAAATTACTTATAGTGGGGGTGAACCCTGGCTGAGGTTTAACCTGGTTTGTTGGTGTGAACAAACTTGATATTTGCTTGGGGGAGAGAAAGAGTGTCCTGGAGAATCATTCTCAGAGTATTCTGCACCCTGAAAGGTTCAAGATCTCTGAAAATACTTCTAGGCACCACATTTTACCTCTCCATCATTGACAGGACAGAAAAAGCAGCAGCCCTGTAAAGAAAAGTGTCCTAAAACACTGAATGACAACATGTGGAAGAACAAAGGAATTGCTTCTGTTGCCTGCAATCTTTTCCTACACTTTTTTCTTTAAGGAATTTATTTATCTTTATTCAATGTGGTTTTCTCTTACCACTCTAGTAACTAGACTTTCAGGATTTCTTCAACATCAGAGACCTATTGAATATGAACCAAATGTGTGTGTGTGTGCTAAGACACACACAGCGACAGCAGCAAACATGATGTTTTGCAAGGCTGTTTACTAGTGGAACTATGCACAGAGCAGCCACATTGCTATTAAATATCTCATTAGTATCATACAACTAAAAACTATCGCCTGTCTTAGGCAGAATATATATATTTTTGAATGAGATGAAGCCTTTCATAAAAATGCTGCCTTTATCATTTTGTCTGTTTGTGTCAAAATATCTCAGGGCACAAAGCCCAGTGGAAAGCCAACTTTAAAAAAAAAAAAAAATAGAAATCTTTGTAAGCTCTTTCATGACAGTGAACCATTAAATCTCATGAGTAATGTAGGGAAGAGCTGGATCATGCCTAGATTGCTCTTTACCCAGGATGCACCATTGCCTGCAAGATTCTGAATAAAAAGACACACCTGCTAGCAAGCTGATAACACTCTGGGGTCATTTCATTGAAGAAACTGTCAGCCAAGAGGTATTTAAATAAAGCCACAGATGAATTCATGACCTGCACTGCTGAGACTAAAAAAAAGGTGTTGAAGCAGAAAGAGAATGCAGATAAATGCACATTCCTTTGTATTGCAACAAAACTTCGACATGTAAATCAAAGGAATAGGAGAGAATGGGAAAGGAATGTGCTTCTCCATACAGTAGCGGGAAGGGAGATGGTTCAGCTGCACATCTGGCTACTGGCCAAAGCAGTCGTGTGCCATGCTTGTTTGCCTACTAGTGCTGCTTAGATTGGCAAATGCCCATGCAGTTTGAAGAGGGCAGGCGCATGACTGGATGGCTGCCAGGAAGTGTGCGGGACTGATGCCACTGCTGGACGCCATAGCCTGGTAGGAATGAGGAATACAAAGGCATTCAATAATCTGAATGTCCCTTTGCTTCAAGAGAGTGGTGCCAGGCAGCATTTAATGAGAGATTGCTTTGTTACAAAGTCCTCGACATCAAGTGGGCTGGTGAGCTCATTAACCTGACTGCAGCAAATAAAAAAGGCACACTCAGAAGACTCCCATGATAGCATACTCAATAGTGTAAGAGTCCTTTTGCTTCCTTTATGGTGATCCATTAGCAAGCAGCAGTGTAAACACCATAAAGCAAGCCAGTTTTCTGATTGTTCAACTAAAGTCTGTTTTCTCTTGGGGATTATGCCACCAGTTGATGCTATAACACCCCCACCCCTCCCCTCCTTATATCCCCCCATTATTTATTACATAATGACTTTCTGTGCAATGAGGGATTTTCCAGTATTTCTTAGGAGTGCAACTGCAGCTAAGGAAACTACTGACAATTCACGTCTCTGGAAGAAGAAAAGCAGTCATATAGGGCACATCAGAAAACAAATAAGTGATGTCAAGGGAAATGAATAATATGATGATGCTTATGTTTATACAAGTTCAGTTAGAAGTTATGAAAATGATATATATCTGTCTTTGTTGCCTTTGTTCTTGTTTACACAGGGCTTTATATCTGTAGGAGAAGCAGCCCACCTTGCTTACGTAACTTGAATCTCTGTCTTTCAATGAATGCTGTTTGCCCTCAGGAAAATTAATTATGAAGTAGTACTTCCAGAACAAGCACCTACTGTATCTCTATTCGAAGCATAGCCCTTTGCTGATTTCCTAATCAAAGGAAGAGGGAAGAAGCAAGTCCCCAAAGAATTTTCACTTTTAAAACAAAAGGGAAAATTCCTCGTTGTAGTTATTCCATTTAATCCACTTGAGCTATGCTAGTGGAAACATTTTTTCAACAGCTAGAAAAGGTCAAATTAAAATACCTGTGTTTATTTCCCAGGAATTGTAAAGAACTATTGCTTCAACATAAGCACCAAACAAACAGAAATAGAAAAATAGCTAAACAAGTTCAATGAATTTTTCCTTTTTTGGCAGGTTAGGTGATCAGCACAGACCCAGTACACACTAGTAGTAATGATTTTTGGTTATTCAATTGCTCATTCAAGGTCCTATTACTCAAGTATCTGTCTGGAAGAAAAAAATAAAATAAAAATCCCATTAGGCACTAATTAGTACCATTTTTAGAAGAATTACATACTAGTTGCAGAATTAAAATGCATTATTTTCTCAGTAATAACATTGGTTTTAATTCTTTAACAAATGGCAGAATTCTTTAATGATCTTCAAGGTGCTGCCACCAGTCAGATCCCATTATAGGATCAATATAATGTCCCAAGCAGTAGTTAGAGCGCCACTGTTAGTATGTGAAATTGTGAAAAAAATACTAAAGGAAATAATTAGTCTACCTCTTCCTACCTTTATCTACTTCAGGACAAAAATATTAGTCTGAATTATGTTTTGTCTGCAATGCTTAGACAGTGTTTCACATTTTGTAACTAAAAGCCTTTTTGGTCTCTGTTTTCACTTGTTGTTTCCCACCCTTTCAGTCAACAAAATGCAATTTAACTGCTGCAAAAAATCTACAGGGAGTTGTTGCAGTAGATCAGATGCAACTTCTTACAAATCCTTCAGAGACTTTAAAAGGGTATCAGAGGAAATAATCTTATCTGCTTTTCAGAGTTTTTATGTTCTTAATGTTCAAATGTAGATGGAGATGACATGCTGGACTGAGTCCAGTGAAGACCCCCAAGACTTTTTGGGGGCTGGAGCACATAATGTATGAAGAGATGTAAAGAGAATTGGGTTTGTTCAGTGTTAAGGTGAGAAAGCTTTGGAGAGACCTCACTGCTATCTACAGCTGCCTCAGGGGAGTGTAAAGAAGATGTAGGTAGACTCTATTTCAAGGTGCACAGTGATAACACAAGAGGGAACTGATGAAGGTTGGAATAAGTCCTATTAGATAGAGGGTTTTTTTTGTTTGTTTGTTTTTGTTTGTTTTGTTTTGTTTTGTTTTGTTTTCAGCATGAAGGTGTTTATATATTTCAGCAGGTGGCCTAGGGAGGTAAGGGATGTAGAATTGCTATCCTTGGAGGCGTTAAAATCTTAGCTGGAAAAGATCACGAGCAACTTGACCTAATTGAAACTGCCTTGAGTCAGGTATCTGGCAGAGCTTTCTTTTGGCCTGAGTTATTCCTTGATTTTGGGGCCAGTTTGGGGTGAGATTGTTCAGGCACAGACTGAGATCTCAGCAAAGGACTGGCCCTCTTGCAAGACTGATCAGGAACAAAGAAAGGTGGCACCCCAGGGTTGCTCAGATATACAAGTTCTCAAAAACATAATTCTGGGAGTGTTTGTGGTATTTCACACTTCTATCTCTGGCAGCAAGTCCTTCACACTCCTAAAAAAGGTCAATAAATGCAGGCAGCAATAGCACCTTGTCACTACAGTATGAAACACTCGCATGTGAATTTTTTATTTGAATCATGCAATGCCTGATCCAAAGGCAGTCCTTGAACTGCAAACTCCTGGTGAGAGGACATTGCCAGTGATTTATCCTGACAGTGTGTTGAGATGAAAATCACTAGATCTGCGAGCATTCATAATCAATCCCTAAGCACAATGCTGGAAAAGAACAAAAAGGGTGGAAATATCAGACACTCAGGGCCACCACAGTAACTTTGAACTTAACACTGCTCTGGTACACAGATGTGTTAGGATGTAACTCTTTTTTCTTTTTATGAGGCAGCTTGGGTTGATGTTGTGAACAGTGAGGAAAAGAGTATCATCATGCTGGACCAACTGCTGCCAGGGTAGGATAATACAACAGGGATCAAGCCATACTATCCCAAGAGCAGAGGCTTGCTCTGGGAACTGCTATGTGACACCTGATCTACAACAAGGATTGAAAGCAGGGGGGGAAACAAGGAAGATAAACTTTAGGAAAACCAAAACTGAGTCATAAATATCACCAGTAACCTTTAACCCAGCAATGGAAAATAAGCTGAGTAACAGGCCTTATCATTTTTGGTAAGCACGATAAGGGCAGGTACTGAGCACAGATAGATTGGACCCAGGGTAACATATTTTTCTTTTCATTCTCTTGCTGCTACATGAATCTCTCTCTTTTAAGCTTGAACAAGGTTGTGTTGTCAAAACACCTTGTGCAGTTCCTCTGAAAAGTAACATGGATGTTTGACTATGCCAAGATAGCAACTGCAATTGTAATGGTAAAAATCTGATTCACAAACACATTTGGGAAAAAGCTTCAGATGGATCTGAAAGTAGAGAGGAAAATACTCATTGTTGCAGCATATGCTACTTTTAGTTCTTTTGGCTGACTTTCTTTCTGTCTTCAAGGCTTATTCAGCCATTTTGACCTTGCTGAGATGGGAGTGAAGAGGACTGTCTGTTTGGTTTAAGATGGACAAAGCCTTTTAAGAGAAGTGAGCAAAGGAAAAACAGGAAGGTTCAAGAATCATTTTAGCAATGGAGGGTCTGTTTCTCGGATGTTACATGGACAAGTGCTAGCAAATTAGCAAGGAACTTTTTTCACAAAACTTTTAATACTTTTTCTTTGCTTCATTGGCCTTGCCCACTAGCATGATCACACAGAAAGCAGTAAGAGCCGTCTAGCAATATCCCACAGCATCACTTGTGCTGGACCAATAGGTCCGACAATAGATTTGAAGCCTTTCATTCTCCCAGAAATACTTGTAAAGATGTTTATATGACTCGGTAGAACTTTATGATGAAATATTCCAAGGATAGCAGCTCAACTCACAGATTTGCTATCATCCAAAGACTTGCCAGGCTTTGTTGCCAATATCTACAAAGCAAAAATAATTCTTTTCATGATAAGTGGAACTTTGCTCCATGTAAAGTCCTGCTGTCAAGCCAGACTGACTGCTGGGTAGAGACAGAGCAAGTTCACGGGAGATCTTCAACTATCTTAGCTTACTGGACCATACAATGTCAGCACCGAGCACTGCAGAGGACCTATCTAAAGCCAGAGGACAAGGTTTAAAAAAGGTCAGGGTATAATATCTTCCTGTGCAGCCTAGACAGTATAATACATGTGTCCCCTGCAGCTGCAGCCTCAAGACTTAAGGCATCTTGTGAATTCTGTTTGTGTGCTAGTTCCGCTCTGGGAATTTAATAGCACTTGCTGGCTGTTGAATTATAAAATAACATAGGAACAGCAGCACTCCTCCACTCTACAGTTTTGAGGATACTACTTGTAACAGCAATACATGGTGAACAGTGCAAGGAATTGAGAAAGCTTGTTCTTAACAGCAGCCTGAGCTGAGAACATTATGGTGAGACCACGTAGCCTCTGCCCATGCTAACAGAGCAATTTTAGGTAGAATTTTCAGAAGTCTGGGAGAGCTCTACTATAAACACAATATTCATTTTCTATGTGATCAGACCATTATTCTGATGGATATTTGCTTGGGCCCTGATGCACTGAATCACTGAAAAGAGAGAGAATCAACCAGCTGTTTCTGAAAAACCTCATCCTTCCCCCCATTTATTTATTTATTTTTGTAAGCAGATGTGCTGAAAAAAACACCAGCCTTGATTCTCCTACCCTTAAAGAGCTGCAGAATCTAGTATCATAGTTTTTCATGATAAGATGGACCATGATTTTTCCTTTCTCTGGCCCTTCTGGTCCTCCTGCTGTTTTAACTGTTTATTCCCTTTGACTCCAAATACACAGACCTACTTCATGCTGTCACAGGAAGCCCTAAAACTTCCAGATGTAAACTAATGACCCTCGCTGCCCAAATATCAGCCAACTATCTGTCACTCTTTAACCATTTGGATTTCCCATCTCTAAATTCTAGAGCCTCCTTGAACAGTTGGGCCAATGCCCATAGAAGGGATATGGCGGAGAAAAAGAGTACATCATGCCTGCAAGAGCTTTTCACAGTTACTCAAGATCTCCAGTGGCAGGGACTCTTGAACTATAATAAAGCTGTAAGACAAAGTGAGAGACAGAATAGGGATGGTACTAGTTCTTTTTTATTTTTTTCTTAGTAGCCAGTGATTTTTTTTATAATTCTGTGATTATTTAAAAGATCACCAGAGAATATATTATAATATGCATACGACCTCTTGATAGCTAATTTCCAGAATGTTAATTCAAAAATTTTGAATGATTTTTTTTTTTTTCATCTTACAGAAGTCTACCTATGATAACTAAGTTTTTGGTAGTGTAGGACCTTCTGACAGAAGAGGAATGTTTTTGTCTTGTCCTCTCACATTTTGCAACTAGTAAGTTGAATACTAAACTTCCTTATTTGCACAGAATAAAACTCTTCCTGAATCAGTGGTTGGTGGAGGAGGCTGGACAGATGAACAATGTTTGCTCCATTCTAAGCAGGCAATATAGGACAACCTTTTCTAACATTGACCAAATAGGTCATGCGTATCTTATTCTCTAACAATTATACCATATATTTAAAAAACAGAGAGGATAGGTCTTGTAGCTTTCATTTCCAGGAGAAGCCTTATTTTGACCTTCATAATGACATTTATAGAAGAAAAAACTAAAACTTCTCATGACA
This sequence comes from Aythya fuligula, assembly GCF_009819795.1. NCBI lineage: Eukaryota > Metazoa > Chordata > Aves > Anseriformes > Anatidae > Aythya > Aythya fuligula. The sequence goes on along the minus strand of NC_045560.1, from coordinate 122,856,201 downwards.
TAGGATAATTTTCTCCCAGACCTAGATGTTAGTCAGGAGTCATGAAAGTCACTGATTTCTGGCAGGATGAAGCACCCACCACGTAGTTATCCCCACATATGTGCTTGTTGAATACAAATTAAAAAAACAGCCTCCACTGATAATGACCTCAATTGTTGTCTCTTTCTCTAGCCTCATCTGGCAATGAGAAGTGGACCTGGTGTGACTGCAGATTCTCTCATAGCCTCTGAGGGCAGAGGGGACACAGACTACATGGGCATGAGAAGGTACGGTGGGAAGCTGGAGCCCAGCTACCTTTGAAAACCAGGGTGGTTTGTCATATCCAAAGAAGCCAAGGTTAGTCTGTTTGTCTAATAATAATAATATATATATATATATTTATTTGTCTGTGACAAGAATCACACAATATTCTGCAGTATTTTCAGCCTCACCTGATAGCACTAATGAACAGATGGAGGTACTGGTTCATCTCATGTATTCAGCTGTATGTCTTGTCTGGAGTTGTTCTCCCATATCATGAAAAGTTTTTACTGTGAACTGCTGGAAATACTACCTTTCATTCTCAGATAGGTTATTCCTGGTGTATTGGAATTCTTATCATCTGCAGGGACAAGACTAACTGCCAATATGCTCTTTGAAGTAGTAAAACTCCACAGCCTTATAAGGCTGTCCAAGAAAGCTTAGATAGTGACACTATATTGAGACGTTTATTTTCTCAAATCTGGAAATAGTTGCCAAGACAGCAGAGAGGTGATTTTCTGCCTGGGAAATGTTGTTTGTCCCCCTTCCCTCCCCTTCTCTAATGTCCTCAGATGACAGCAAGCCAGGTATTGATAAAATAATCAGGGTCAATGTCAATAACAACAGGGCATTGTGTTAAAGAGTTCATATCAAATTCTGTCCCCACGCCTGTCTTAATAGAAGGGATAAGCCTGTTGTCCCCTCCTCCCAAATCAAAGATTTTTTTTGTGATAAAGTTAATTTGAATCTGAATTTTGTTGTTGTCTCTTGGGCAAACCTTCTCTTGCCTGCAGTGATGTGTTGTTTGAATTAAGGATTGAAGGCAGACTGCAAGATTTGGTCCTCTAATGTTAACACAGTAGTTAAAAACCATAGTTTTCCCCAAAGCTGGCACAAAATATGTATGAGATAGTATTAAAAATAGACGGATATGTAGGAGTGGTAACTCCAAAATTAGCAAAAGAAGAAAATAACTGCAAATAGAAATGTATGACAATTCTTTTGAGCACTCAGCTAAACTAGGGGAGGAGATAGAACAAGCTGCATGAAGCTGTGAGTCAGGACAAGCAGCTGCATTCTGCACCCGGCCTCCCGCCACCTCTTCTCTGCCGTCCCTCTCTGCAGTGCAGTTGCCTGTGCCTGCTACAAGCGTGGCTCCTACTTCAGCGAAGTGGAAAAATGGATTTTACTGTCCCCAAACTACACTGCTTGCCAATTGCCACCCGATTTTGAGGAGCCTGGTTGCCTGGGAAACGTAACTGGGTGTTGCTGTGGAAACTCGTCTTCGCTGACCACTGGGTTTCCCTGCCGCTGAGTGCGGAGATGGGGACTCTCCACATCAGTCCATGCTAGCAGGTGACAGGAGATGGCTTTGCCACTGGCACTATCAATAAAGTTGCAAAGCAATGTTAATAGCTTTGCTTTCACTTATTTAAACCTCCTTTGCCGTTGACTTGCGGTGGGGGAAAAAATGAGGCTAATCCATTTAGGTAATAGATTAGAGGAAGAAGTCCAAGTAGGAACATTTGTTTATTTCGTTCAGAAGAGTTGCTAAGACTTTTAGTGCACAAATTATCTGGGAAAAAAGTGAATGTGAAAACCTCACAAATTGTAGAATTTCACATGTAAGCTTTTTGAAGTTAATATAAATATTCCTTTGCTATTAATGCTTCTGTGTACTCAGTTGGCTTAAATTGTTCATCTCATAACGAACATATGCTGTCAGTAAAAGCAATAGCTGCTCGGCATGCATTAACTCCTTGTTTCCAAGACTCATGCCAAGTCAAAATGGCATTGACCATGTATAATCCTGTTTCCAGATTTTGGGGCAAAAGGGGTTAACAGGTATCTGAAGCAGAGTGCTGTAAATTCCTAGATGGTCTCTGCTGGCTTTGGAAACAGAGGGAGAACTGTGCAGTGGCTAATTTTTCTTTCTCTTTTAAGTAACAAAACAAAACAAAACAAAACAAACAAACAAACAAAAAACAGACCAAAAACACACCACTATTACAGCTCACATTGACATCAATGAAATCATAATAATAATACTTTGTGCTTATGTGACACCTTTTATCCCAAGTTTTCAAAGGATTTTTCAAACCTTTATGGTATACCACTGTGTTTTCTGTTGGCAAGGCAAGGCAGTCACATGATGGTGTGGGAGCAGAGGAGACATGAGGCAATTTATAGGGTGGTAGGACACTAATGCAGATTTTAGGAAGCTATGCAACCAACTGACAACAGCTCTATGGCTAAATCACATTTAAGATAAAGTATCTGTCTACTCTATCATTGGTATGTTTTGCTGCAGTACAAAAGGATGAAATCTCTTCAGCAGTCCATTGATTCTACTACAGATACTACAATGAAGGAAACCGCATTTAGGCTTATTTAGAGGTATCTCTTGATCTATTTACTTCAGTAGATGCTTTTATTTATTTTTTTTCCTTCCGTAATTCTTAAAAATACATGTAATATTAAAATCTGCAGTAGTTTTGGTGTATGTACCATAGTTCACCAAACACTATGCTAGCATAAAAATGTACAATAACTTGAAAAATTGTCCCACATTTTTATATTTTAGGGCTTCCAAAATATTCTGTGCTTGAGCTTACTTGAAGAGAGAAACTTTGGCAAATCAGGAAAAATCAGTCTCTCCTGCTCCCTCCCCTATTTTTAATTTAAAAGTACCTAAAAGTACCTTTTTTTTTTTTCTTTTTTTTTTTTTTTTCTTTTTTTCCCTTACTGTAATAAATTGACACAAATTTGATGTTCAAATGGAGAAAGGAAGAAAAATTGGATCCTTGATACTGGATACTGGAAACGTGACATAGAAGTAAATCCTGCTTTCAAATGCACCCATGTCCAATTCATAAACTGACAGCACTCTGGATACATCTCCTAAGGGACTTTATGGAGGTAGGGAAAACTTTGCTATCCATAGCTCACAGGAAAACCTGTCTTATCTGTAACTAATATAATTCAGAGAAGCTCTGATGAGATCTATGGAGCTACATCAATTTACACAGGCTGAAAATCGTGCTAAACTATTCCCAGACAAACAAAGGCATACAATTCCCCATTTGCCTCCACAAAGGCAGATGCTCTACCTCCTTACCTGCTCCATTTGCTTTAATGAGGTGTTCAAAGCAAAGCGCAAATGGTACCATTTAGACGTCAACATTAAGCATGGCGATGTTTTAAGAGTAGCACTTAAGGAAATTAAATGCGTAATCTGAGCTAATGTGAACAGTGTATGACTGTTGTTAAATAAAGTTAAAATGGACAAAGTAAAATTCTCTCAAGTGCCTCTAACTAAGGCATGTTGTATGTTCTGTGAGTTATGTCATAATCTTAGGCTAGAAATTTCTCCATTCAGATTTTTAACAAAGAAAGCAAATCTGTAAAGGTGTTCATTTTTTGAACATTAACATTTGACATGCAAAATGCTAAAGGTGTGGAAATAGTGTAGGTTATGGAAAGGCAACTTTTGGGGAGGGTCTGTGGCTGTACTGCGTATGGAAGGAAATAGGAAGGGGTTCAGTTTTGTTCCCTTTTCATTTCCTCTGTCCCCACATTGCAAATACTTGCATTGCATACTTACATTGCAAATGTAAGTAGAAGAAACATGATTTGGTACATTTACACCAACGGTGTACTTACACCAACATACACTTACAGTGATGTACACAGCATCATTGCCTGCAATGGAATTATTCTACATATACTTCTCCGTGAAAAAAGACTAGCAAATTTAGCTTAGTGTGCTGATATGAAATGCAAAATGATAATGTCATCATTTGTGTTTCTTCTTGCTCTGAAAAACTGCTTGAGGCCTTGTGGGGACGGAAATGTTAGTAGTTACAACATAGCATTGCATATATATATTATTTTCAATATATTGGTTTTAAATCTGTTTTTAGGAACTGATAAGGCATACCTCTGGTTAGTGGCAAGTCATGTTTATAAGGTCCAAGTTCTGATTTTTTGTATGTATGTATTTTAACCTCAGGACAAAAATAGAGTTTTTGCTAGACTAAGCAAAACCATGTATTCACGGGGAAACCATTATCACAGACAAAAAAAAAGTATCTGTTTTAAAATCATTTTCAGACCTTTCTACTACCCTTGGATTAAAAAAAAAAAAAAAGAAAAAAAAAAGCAATGAATAAATTAGTAGCAACATCTTTGCTCCAACAACCTAATTTTAATAGTATCGTAATAAAAGGACAAAGGTCATAGATTAAAGTATTGTAATGGAAATGCAAAATCTATATCTGCTCATAGGTATAGAACTGCATTTTAAAAGATATTACTACTTGTAATGATTATAATTTGAGCCTAGTGTCACTAATAAGAAAATAGTTACTTTTTGTTCTCATCCAAGAACCAATATTTACAAGTGTATGTATATATATATGTGTACAAATAAACAGTTAACAACTGCACTGAGAATATCTGCTTGGAATACTGGGTCAGTTGTAGTTGTTTCTCTAATGTTTTTATCAAGACACCTGTTACAATTATTTTTTTTTCATTCTTTCTTGTAGTTGGGGGCAAGTAATAGACTCAGGATGCATTTAGAATAGAAAAATATTAATATTATTTTCCTGAATATTTTCTGGAAATATGTTAAAATGGTTCAAAATTGTTATTCATAAAATGTCAACATTATCCACTTTCTGTCAAAAATCACACAGAATAACGCAGCTCATACCTATCAAAGTCTGCCATCCAGAGTCTTACATCCCAAATAAAGAATCCAGTTATACATGTTTAGAGACCCCAACGTGGCTTCTACATTAGTAGATGCATAAACTTAATCTCTCCCTCCACAGATAGCAGACAGAATAATTTCCTGTAACATTGAATATGAGCAGACCTTATGCCTACTCTCCCTCTAAGTCAGAGGTAAAATGCAGGAGGAAGCTGTCGCAAACACCAGAGGTAGTAAACTTTTGTCTGCAGTATTTTATGTGTGATTGGTTAAAGGGAGATAAATAGTAGTGGCTTCCTACTGTATCGTATGTCTCTCTCTCTCTTTCTCTCTCCCCCACCCCATTAAAACTGCTTCACATATGGCTGAGGATCCATGCAAAAATAAATGACATTCCCTCTACCTAACGTGATAGTATATAACATGGAAACAAAAATTCACTTAACTTCTGTCATTTCCTAACAAAATTCTTAATGAGCAGTTTACAGTGGCAAGGCAGTGCTGTATGACTCGTTCTTAGCAGAGCAGAATAGCAATAAAGAAATACCTGAAGGATGCCAGAACTTTGCGTTCAAGGGATCTGTTTAGTGGTGCACAACAGACGGAAGATCTGAGGGACATTAGAAAACACATTGGTGTGAAGGCTCTTTTCGTCTTCACCTGAGAATGCAAATGCCTGCAGTCCTGCTGTATCGACTGTCAGCTGTTTTGCTGCCAGTTGATGCACAGTGGTGAGAAGAGCAGCCTGGGGCCTCCTATTTATTTATTTATTTATTTATTTATTTATTTATTTATTTATTTATTTATTTATTTATTTATTTTACTTGCACTGAAGTGGAGTCCTGACTCCTATGGCATTGTGATGTCTTCTGGTCACTCCTGGATCTCTGCCCTGAACCTCCCTCACTGAGGTCACAAGTTAGAGAGCAGAAAGATGTAAACTATGGTGTATGAGTACATTTTGTAGTACACAAGCTACTTTAGAGCCATACAACTCTAGTGCTTCTAGAGCTAAACAGTCCTCCTGAGCTTGCACAGGACAAGCGAACTGCTTCTGGCAGTGGCTCCTAAGATGGCTCTGCTTGAGACTGGCTGATCTGGAGCAAAGTGGAGTGCATAGCACCTACAGGTCTTTGCCCGTACTTCTTGCCCATAGTTCTTGGACTCTTAAGCCTTTTCTGTCACTAGTTTCTTCACAGGACTAGTTTCATACTCTGAAGTGCTGCCTTTGTCGGCAGCACTTTGCCTCCTTGGTCCTGGTTTGTTCAGAGAAAGAAAGTCAGCATAGCCTCTCATCTTCCTGCTCCTGGGGCTTGGGGGCCAAAGTGGAAAAATTGAAATAAGCAAAAAATACAGTTCTGTCCTCCCTGCTGTCTCCAGTCCCTGCTCCCACCCAGCTTCTACATGCCAATGGGCTGGTTTCTCCATCAGTCAATAGCCCAGCTTCCCAACCTACAAAAAGATTTCCCAGCCCTGAAGCCTTGCTACAAAGCAGTTTTGCCTGTGCAGAACTGTCTTGCAAGTGACGAGAAAGGAACCCTGACTTAGAGATTAAAGGTGGAAACCATAAATCAGGTTTATATAACCTTTTATTGGGAATGAGTCATTTCAGAGCAAGGCACTGCTGTAAATGGATGCATGTCAATGGCAGGGTGTGATGCCCAGATGGGGCATAGGCTGTGCTGATGTTAAGGCGATGCACATGTTAGCCTGTGTCTTTAGTGGCCTCTCGTGAGCCAATCAAACTGCTTTATGAGCCACAGCTATAATTTGGCCTCCTCTGCCCTCCTAAATGTATCTTGGGATAAATACATTGTAGGGATCACAGAAAGTCACAAATTTGTGTGGTAGCAGCTGGATCTGTCTTTTTTGTCTTTATGCATTTCATGATTTTCAAAGCTAAGCAGATTTGGGCCTCATTAATGTTTGAATGAATTAAAAAAATGGATACTGCTCATAGTATAAGCTGTAACCCACTATTTTCTATAGTATATCATTATGTATATCTTTTATCTTCATAATCTTTAGAGAGCTATTTTGTAGAGTGATATTTATTTTGAAAATATATACATGTCTTCAGACATCTTCACACAGAGAGTCTGGTCCCTCACACAAAACGATTACAATGCTGTTTCCAAAAGACTAGTGCTTTTCTATGTGTTATGTAAGCGAAAGGGAGATTTGGGGGGGGAGGGGAGGAGAAGGGGAGGGGGAGGTGTTCATGAATATAGTTCATACTGCATGAGTTCAAACATCTTAAGAGCAAGATGAAAATATTGTGCTCGTTTACCATTTTTTCCCACAAAGGAACCCCAGGTCAGAGAATTTCTCAGATCAGGGTAGCAAATACAAATCTGTGTGTCCGTGTGTGTATGTACATGTTTTAAAGCAAAGGAATATTGCTGGATTTTTGCATAGAAATTTATGTAGTAAAACAGTGATGTGCCCCATGCTTTGTTTGGCCTCATCCTTCCATGCAATCATAGTAAGGGAAAAAATGTTCATATCATTTTCAGTGCCTCTCTCTTGGTGTCATTCTGTTCTTTGCACTGTACTACTCAGATTTTCCAATTTGTTTTAAATAGCTTGTGGATACGGCTTCTCCTTCTTCCCTTGGGATACTCTTCCACAATTTAATGGTTCTCAAAATTAGAATTTTTCCTCCATCCCAGGTGTAAGACTTTGTTTATAAAGCACTGAATTCATACAGTAATGCATATGGTGCAGATGTTTCACATGGGGACATTTATGTGATATGCTTCCATTGAAAAATGGGTATAAAAACAAAAAAACTTATTAAGTGACTTTACAATATATGATGTGTAAACATGCTTTTATTTTGCAATTTCACTACAAAATTAGCAACACATACAACTGTAATAGAGTATTGCTGCATAAAAATTAATTACCAAGAATTGTATTTTTCCAAAGCTTAGGATCACAGCAAATTAATTAAAATTCTTCATGCAAACAAAGGAATTTCAAAATATATTTTTACAAAATATATGTATAGTGCATTTCAACCTTTTAAATTTTGTGACAGTTACATGGGCTTATTTTTTTTTCCTTTTTCTGCATTCTTAATAAGAAGGCAATTGAGATATATCAAGTCTATAGCATATATCACAGTTTTTATTCAAGAATTATTGTGAAAATAAAGCACTTCCTTTATTCACAAAAATCATAATTGCAACATACATAAAACCTGTCAAAGCTCCAATTTCCAATATTCTAATGAATATCAAAAGAGTCCAGCATTTCTGACTTTGACAAATTGCAAATGAGGTTTTATTCATTAAGAGGGCTGCTAATGTTTATTTAAATGCAATTTACTGTTGCATTATTGATTAGCTACTGCAAAATTATCTTACAAGGAGCACGTGTAGCAAGAAGATTTCAGGTTGAGAAAGGATTTATCTAGGGAAGGCCTGTAGGCTTGATTTAGGCCCCAGGACATGAGAGTTTTAATTTATCTGGAAAGAAAGGCCTGGTGGAAGGTTTGCTTTGTTTGCATTTAGACAGCAGATGAAAGGGGTTTTGATGTTGAGCTGGGAGAAAATGGCTGCCACTCTTGTTATTCACAGAGCGAATTGAGCAAAAGAAAAAATCTATTATAGGGGGCAAGATAAAAAAGTCTCCCCCCCAAATCATTTTCAGAATCAGGCTATATGTGACTTGTTATTCTCCAACAGAGAAATAATAATGAAAATGTTGCTTGTTATCTAAAATCTCTTTAAAAAAATCCATATTGTATTTATTACTGAGTCCTCACTTCTTGTTTCAGTACCATATAACTCAAGAGAGGTTGCTGTATCTGACTTGAAAGTACAAATTACTTCTGGACCTATATATTTTAATGAAAACCAAATGTATAATGTTTTCAGTGTTTCCCACCATAAATAGACTCTTTCTGGCAACATCTCATGGAACTAATTGCTAAGAGCCCAAAGTGCCAGAAAGTGATACAGAGCCTCTTTGGCTTCCACCTTAAAGTCAGAGGCATTTGCAGGACTTATTTGTTTTAGCATCGGTTTTGTCTACAACAATCAATTAGCCGTGTAAACCACTAGCATGAATCCTATCCTTCATGAAAGGTACTACTATAAGATTAAAGAAGACTCATGCAAACATATACCAATGATCCATATTTGAGAAATTAAGGGGAATCACTCAATTGATCTAACAAATCGAAGCCTGTGCACACAAATAAAGCCATTGGAGGAGATGGAATCTGGTGAGCAGATGGATTCTAGTCTTGGGATAAATTATTTTAAATTTCCAGCTTGGAGAAAATATCTTCAACTGAATGATGTGCTGCTTCAAAAAGCATAGTTCAACTACACACTATCAGGACCTAAACATCCTTTTCTGGACTCATTACAACCTGACAGTGCTTTTCATTTCAAATGATGCTCAGGAAAACTTGGAAAGCTCTCAGCCAATTGCAGGGAAGAAGAATAATCCTACTGAAATTAAATCTGAAACTCAAATATTACACCAAGACCTTTCAACTTGATCATTATTCCATTAAACCAACTGTAAAGGCACCATTCTTCATCTGAAATTAGTTTAGAAAAACTTTCATTGTGTGACTTGGTCCACAAATGAGAGTGACAGGAGCAGAATGATATTTTCCTTCAGGTTTTATACCTTTAGTGACTCCTATGATGATGACTAAGTATCAGTTCTGACAAGCTGAAGGTTAATTACTTATTCTGTGTTTCAGGTCTGTCAGGGTGGAATATCAGCATTGATTTATTTACCAAAAGTCAAAAGTATTTGATATTTGCTTTGGGCATAGGGAACTTTTGTTCTAAAGACTTGTTGTCTGTCTTCTGCATGCTGCAAATGCTTCTCTGCTTCTGCCTCATTTAAATTTCCCTCCCTTCTTCAACTTTCAAGGAGTTTGTTGGTATTTTTCCTCTTTACCCATTGTTCTAGGCAAACAGTAAAATACAGTGAAAAACATGAGTCATTAGAAGGCTGAGATAGAAACAAATGTAATTTTGAGTTGGATGAATGCACGCATGGCAGTCAGTTCATTAGAAAATGCAGAAAAACCTAAAATCATATTGTTAATGAAAAATCCTTCTCAAAATTGGGTAGGTGACGAAAGTCTTTCCCTGTGAATGTGGTGTATTTGTCTTATTAAGTTAAAATGATGTGGAAAACAGGTGATTCTGATGCAAAAAAGGACAGGTGTCTGAAATGCTCCAAGTGGAGCACTGTTTGACAAACTAGGGTTAGCTGTCATAGGCTTTTCTAAATTTGAATTATTTGGCAGATCATAATTTATTTAAATGGAAATGAAAAATTATGAGAACATGTGTCTACTTATACCCCATCTTTTACTGACCTCTGGAGCCTACCTTAGCAGCAGTACTCACGCCTTCTTTCTGATTCTCTCCTTCATGTGTTCTTAAATCCCTCTGACTCCTCTCTCTTGCCAGCTTTTAGGCTTCCTCTCACTCTTTCATGGCTCTTTCTACTCTCCTCAGAGATCCTTTCCAGTATACAAGACCAAAATTCACCATATTGAAAGGGTGTCTTTATGAATATGCATATATCCTCACATCAGCACTCTGAGACTTTGTTGCTGAATCATACTCCTTCACATATTTACTGTTTTGCATGTTTCTTCAAGGCTGAGACTTTTCTCCCCTTTTAGAAACTTGGCTTTGCCCAACATTTCTGTGTATGACAGTTTCTTGTTGTATTTTATATATATATAAATTATATATATGTATATATACAGTCTTGTTGTATGTTAGAAGGTCCTCCTTACTTTGATTGGATTAGATTTCTCCAGCAGGATGTAAATGTGGAAGAAATACAGGCATTCCTCCCTGACACCTGTGTTTAGTTTGACTTTATTTGGGTGCAGTTAATTAAACCTGGATTCCATCCAAGTCCCGTTGGTAAAAGACACCTGAATTCCAGTGCCACCTTATGACTAGACCTACTTACAAACAGATTGAGTCTCTAGTAGTCTCTAACTACTCAAGCTATAGAGCTGTTATTTTGCTTCCAGAAGAAAAAAAAAAAAATGCCTTTCATGCATTATCTATCCATAAATACTTTTTTTTTATCCATAAATACTTTTTTTTTTTTTCTTCCTGTGTAGAAGGCTGCAGCTGTAGTTGGAGTTAGTTATGCTGAGATCCCAGATCAAAACATGTATACATCAACAGAAACATCTCTCATTAGGAATTTGCTGTGATGTTTTCTTTGACAATTTTTAAGGACTTTTTTTTTTTTTTCTATATGGCTGAGTTTATTTTAGAATCTAGATTTCCAGTTAATTGTTTGTAGATTTAATTCTTTAACAATAATACTGAAAAATGCTTCTATGCAACTTTCAGGTCATAATGATATTTATTCTTTTCTTTGACATCTTCAGTATCCCCAGCCTTTAACAGGATTGTTCTATTGCTGGAAAAGATTGATGATCAACTCAGCATCTACTGGAATAGTGAAGACAGTTGAAAAAAATCTTGTTTCTTAACTTTCTTTTCCCCAGCATCTTTGTTCCAAAGACAAAGGAGAACTCTAATGTCATCTTCTGAGTCAAAAGGAGTGTCAAACAAAACAACATTCTGTATATAATCAAGAAGTCTGACATCTATATAAGACCTTGGGGAAAAATACTTCTTGTATAAGTTGAGTCCCAGTGTTTTGTTCTACTTTGAGTAATTTACCTTGAAGATTTGCCATAATAGCCATATCAAAAACTTGGTAGAAACAATCTAATCAGAAGGACTCTGCAATACAAGGATACAGAAACATAGGGAAAAAAAAAGTACAGGTGGAGCATTGGTCTTGTACATAAAAGACAGCTTAAAGTCAGTTGAGATATACAAAGCAACCACTATCACCTGTTAATGAAAGATAACTATTCTAGCATAAGTATAGCATTAAAACTGTCCCATTAACTGTCCCACTAGTCCCATTAAATCCATTCTGGATTTACTAGCAGGTGTGAAGGGTGTCCACAGGGGCTCTGAGGGTAGAGACATGAATTCTGGTACTCCCTTTACAGAAAGAGGGATTGTGTAGAAATAGTGAAGTTTATTAAAAAAAAAAATAAGAAGGAGGAAAGTGGTAAAACTGCTAAAATGTTTGTGAATAACAGAGAATGTTCAAAGATACTAACATTGGCTGAGCAAATATAGGCTAACTATCACAACAAACTATGGAAGGACAAGATCCATTTCTCCCTAGATTGAGGTGTTTTAAGCAGTAGACAATTAACAATAAAATGAAGGACACTATTAAATGTAAGAATTCTGACTTCCAAACTGAAGTTCTGTTTAAGTGAGGAAAATAATAAAATAAAATAAAATAAAATAAAATAAAATAAAATAAAATAAAATAAAATAAAATAAAATAAAATAAAATAAAATAAAATGGAAAGGCAAGGCAAGGAAATAAGATAGAAAAGCTTTGGCAAGTAGGTGTTAAACACAATGAGGCAAGCCAAAGAGGGTTCTGAAGAGCAGGTTGTTAAAGGTGTAAGAACTAAAAATGAATTCTCTTCAAACACATCAGAGGCAGGACTTGTGAGGTAGTTTGTAGGGCCAGTATATGATGGATATAGTAAAGGGAAGCTCAAAGTAAATAAAGCCATGTTGAGAAGCAAAATGAATTCTGTGCTTCTTTGTTCACTGTAAAAGGGTGTATGCCAAAAACTTTGTTTACAGGAGGAATACTGGGAAAAAGGCAACATAACTTTTAAAGGAGAGAGTGATGTCTCTCAAATATGTTCTAGTTCCTCAGAGGAGTTACTTAATATGTCGGCAAGGCTGATCTGATGGAAACCATCTGCATACCAGTCTGCAACTGCTTCATCAAAGACTCCTAAAAAAGTAGCCTATCATGCTCTTATGGCCAGATAATCATACTTGAAAGCCCAAAGGGAGGCACCTACCTCTGTAATGAGACACCTGAATAAGTGAGTTCCTTTTTTTAATTGGATCTCCCAATTGGATCCTCCCAATAAAGTTAGCTGCAAGAGATGCAGCTGCAAAAGCTGGTTTTTACTCTGTGGAAACAAAGTCTGTTTCTGTTGAGAAGTACAGTATTAGGGATACAAGACTGGCTTGTTTGCCACTTGATGTCCACACAAGGAATTTGTCACGCTTGCCTATAGACAACTGTACTAATTGCCGTAAGTATCCATATACTTACGCTAGGGAATAAAACACTTCTATCTTTACATATGACCTAATTTGATAGGCAGAATAGCAGATTACCACTGAATTTAAATATTCTTTATCAGCATTCATTTGTTAACTGTGCTGAAGCTTTAGTCAAGAAATCTCAACTTCATTGTAGTATCCACTCTATAAAAACTTGTAAAGGCAGAAACTCTGTAGATGTCTGAACAAAGAGAAATTCATAGCACACAGGTACAAAGAGGATGAAAAAATCATGAGATCTAGGAAAAGAACAGTATTTCCTATTAATAGTACTGGCAGGGCTGTTGCACTAAGAACAACTGCATCAACAAATCCTGCCTGGCCTGGCAAAATCCTATCCCAGTCTTCCCTAAGATATACACCTTCTTGTTCAGAACCTGTCATTATTGCAAATGTTTTACTGTTCTGAGGACAGAGAAAACATATTTCATTGCAAAATTTAGTTTCTCCATTTTTCACTGTTTGCCTAAAAAAATGAATGTCTCTATCAAAACAAGAAATTAGCCCATGAAGAAGCTAGGGGACCTGAAAAGCTTTCTATATTGGGTTTTCGGCAGGCTGTAGGGGTGGCCTCTGTGAGAAGAATCCATGTTAGATAAGGGCCAGTTTCAGCTGGCTTCCAAGGAGCCTGCTGCTGCCCAGAGCTGAGCCCATGAATGAGGTTGTTTGTGCCTCTGTGAGAGCAGATTTATGAAAGAAGAAAAAACTGCTGCACAACAGCAGCTGGGAGATTGAGGAGTGAGAAGAAGCCTTGCAGACCCCCACGTCAGTGCAGCAGGAGGGCAGGAAGTGCTCCAGGCATGCAACAGCAGTTCCCCTGCAGCCTGGTGGCTGTCCTCCTGCAGCCCATGGGTCCCACATGGAGCAGATCTCCATGCTGCAGCCTATGTAGGAGCCCCTGGTGGAGCAGGTGGATATGGCCTGGAGGAGGCTGCGGCCCATGGAGAGCCCCTGCAGGAGCAGGGGTTCTGGGTGGAGCTGCTGCCTCTGGGGGACCTGTGCTGGAGCAGTTTGCTCCTGGGGGATGGAGCCCATGGTACAGAGCCATGTGGGAGCAGTTCCTGAAGAGTTGCTGCCTGTGGGCAGCACCCGCAGGCTCAGTTCAGGAAGGACGGCATCCCATGGGAGGGACCCCATGGGGAGCAAGGGCAGAAAGTGACCGTGATGGAGTGGGGGAGATGAAGCATCAGCGACTGACCGCAGCCCCCATTCCCTGTTTCCCTGTGCTGCTCATAGTGGGGAGGAGCTGAAAAAGGGGTGGTTGGGGGGAAGGTGTTTTTGGTGTCTTTCCTTTGTTTCTCACTTCTCTAGCTTGTTAGGCTTGTTGCCTATTTATAGGCAATAAATTTTATTAATTTACCTATGCTGAGTCTGTTTTGCCTACGACAACAATTGTTGAGTGATCTCCTTGTCCTTATCTCAACCCTTGAGCCCTTTTCATCATATCTTTTTCCCTCAAAGTGGCCTTTAAGGAGGGAGAATGAGAGAACAGTTGTGCTGGAGCTCAGTTGCCCAGCTGGGTAAAACCACCCCACTTTCCTATCTGATACTGCTTCCATCATTTTGGGAATAGTCTTTAAAGAAAACACCGTTTGAATTATGCCTATTTATAAATAGAATCTAGATACTACGGAGCCTGTATATTTTCCAGTTTCAGAAAAGAACCTTTCTATAAAGCCATTCACACAACCAGTTATTTGGGCTGAAAGACACTCTACATGAAACCACCAGCTTTAATGTCAAGGCCAAGAATAGCAAAGCTTTGTTAGGCTCTGTTTCAAATTCTGGAGTAAGTTTGGTAACTTTAGTAAAATTATGCTGCAGATCAATCCAGGCTCTCCTAGGTACCAGGTACACTGTAAACAATGTTATAGCAAACCCAATTCTGTATCAGAGAAAGCAGCATCTCAGCAAACCTATTTCTCTTTATTTATGGAGGCTATTTATATATTTATTTTTATTTTCATGTGTGTAGTAGCTCTTTTCTGCACGTGCCAATAAAAAGATATATATATTTTTTTTCCTTAACAAGATCAGAATTAAGGAAAAAACAGAATTTCAGTGCCTTGTTGAATCAGTGGCCAGGAGGTGAACAATATGTTTTGGTGTGCTATCAGGAAGGTATGGCCATGTACAAGTTAACAATGACAGCAAAGCTTGCTGGCTTTCCAGGAGTTTCTTAATACCTGTCTGAAAGATGCTGGGGGCAAAATAAAGTAGCTGTAAGTTATAGCTGTAAAACTGTTACTTGTTTCAGTGGTTACATTTTTTTTTTTTTTTTTTTATGTCAAGGTGTTAATTTTACATGCCCAGGGTATCTTATGAAGAAACATGGGGTTTCCTGCCAAAGAACTGGATGTTTGGTATTTTGCCAGAAAAACCTCTGCCAGCCCCCAGGATTGACACACTGTCCCTCTTGTCTTTGCAGAACTAATTACTTGGAGGAATTAAATTGCAGTAGCAAATCGGCACCTCATCGTGATTGGAATCTGTTTCAAGTAGGCCTTTTTGTGACTCATTGTATTTTAGAATTCCTTTTAAAATGGCCTGCTGAAGAGATCTCAGAAAGATTCAAGCTGGTGGGACAAAGTCTGTGGCACACTGCCATTTTATTTTAAATTACTCTGAAGGTTTGTTCTACTTTGAAAACATTCTCTAACAACAGCCTAGAAAGGAGATGATGTCTCAGTTTTATTGATTCACTCTTGTCATCATGTTCAAGCATAAAGATGACTTTTCCACTTGCAAGCCTTGCAGACTCCCCCAAACACCTGAAAGTCAACCTAGCTTCTCTCTTTTGTTGAGACTGATTTTGCCTCTGCCACTCCATCGACTGAGTGCATCTCTAATAGAAGGGTAGGACTGCAAGACAGCTGCTCGTATGCCTCTGTCTTCTTTTATAGTTCTTTGCCTTTAGGAGATTCAAAGACATTTTTTCATAGATGGAATAAATTTCTCAGATACTATAAAAAGAAACAAATAAGCATATAAACAACATAAACAGTGATTCCACTGGAAAATGTTGATCCAAAACTTCTTGGAGTAGGATGATAGTTTTTATTCTAATTTCCATCACAAAAAGAAAATAATAATAAAAAAAATAATAATCCCAAGTTAGAGATGAGGCCCAGTCAGAATAAGGAAAACGTTCTGACTCTGCAGTTCACTGTTAGTCACATTTGTGTTAGATAAGCAAACAGAACTGAATGTTATGTCAGAACACTGCACTGCCTACTGCTCTGTATGAAAAAGGAGGAATTATGTATCTAAAA
The DNA here is from genome assembly GCF_009819795.1 of Aythya fuligula. Lineage (NCBI taxonomy): Eukaryota > Metazoa > Chordata > Aves > Anseriformes > Anatidae > Aythya > Aythya fuligula. The sequence continues at coordinate 122,839,774 of NC_045560.1, read as the reverse complement.
AACCCCATACTTTTTAGCCTAATGCAGTGTCAGCATCTCCAGTGTTAAATGATTCTATTTACATCGAGGATCTGTTATTTTAATAACAATTTGTCTATGAACAAAAAAAGATGAACATCAAATCAAGGGCTATCTCATCTTTGGCAAAATTAACAGTTTACCTTCTGTGTACGGGTATGAAAGAGAAAAAATACAAAGCTTTATTGCATGAGGTAATCCAAGCCTTGTCTTATGGTGAGATATTCATCTTACAGCTTGCTCTACCATTATGTATTATTTCAAAAGTCTGGACTAAAATTGTTCACTTTACTAACTTTAGCAAGCACCTGGCAGAGTGGATCTTCAGGAATACAGGACTGTATTCTGCTACTCTGACTCCCCACATATTGTCATTTGCTTCCTAAATCATTCAAGTGAAAACACTACTCCTGGAACAAGGTGATATTCCAGGTTAACAAAGGTAGTCCTAAAAAAAAAATTAACTACAAAATAAGAGTGCAGAAATACAGTTCCTAAAACATCATACTATAGATTTGTGATGTACCAAGAGACTTACCAAGACTGTGATATATATGGTCTTGCTTTAGTAGTTGGCGCAGAGAAATTTCCTTTTTAACAAATTTTAAATAGAAATTAGCAAGATAACTATTGGTTTATGCTTTTAAAAATAATTTCTTCCAAGAGAGGAAGGCTGGAGGTGCACCAGTTCTGAAGACAATGTTTGGAAAACAGAAAATTCAAGATATTGATCAGAGCCTTGCACTGTGATCAGATCCCTGTCTGAAACTTTTATCCTGATATTAACACTGCATGTTCTTTCATAAGCCATCTATCTTTCATGAAGCTGAGCTCAGGCTCTATCCAAAACTCACAGCAACCCAGTGGTCTGGGTTCCTCTTGAAGTTCTCACTAAATATATATATTTTTTCAAAAGTGAAATAATCTGAATTGCTTCCAAAGAGCATTCAGGTGCTAGGTTCTAGAGATGCTAAAGAAAAAAAGTAGTCATGTTTTCTAATCGTGGGCTGGTATTAATGCTTATTCTGAACTGATTTTAATACCTTTGTGCAACAGAAAAAGGGGAAACAGGACATAGATGACCTTTGTAGCAGGTCCTAAAATTGGTAGTGTGAAGAGAAAGAAATAACAAAGCAAAACATGGGTCTGAAGTTAGGAACACAAAAAGGAAACAGTGATATTCACATAAAATTAGGGAATCTATGAACTCATCAGCTGAGGAAAACAGCCTATTCAATGAAAAGAGAAGATCTAGAAAGCTGGAACACAAGAGTAGGAACAAAAGATCACATTTGGCATAAAAGAACAAGAAAAATGATTTGTTGTCTGACACAATTAATTTCCAGAAAATTAAAATACAAAAGTGATGCTTTGTTGTGTGGAAATGGTGTTTAAACCCAGGAAAATAAAAATAAATCCACCACCATGTTTTCCCCATGGCATGAATGCCTAATGATGGGGGTAACATATCCAGATCAAGCTTACACAGAAAAAGAAGGCATACAGAGAGCAGAAGCAAGGACAGATAGCTTGAGAGGGATACAGAGATATTGTTTGAGCAGACAGGGATCAGGTTAGGAAAGCCAAAGCTCATTTAGAATTAAATTTGGCCAGGGACATCAGGGGCAATAAGAAAGAGTTCTATAGGTACATTAGTGATAAAAGAAAGACTAGGGAAATTGTGGGCCCTCTCCAGAAGGAAACATGAGACTGGGTCATCCAGGTTGTGGAGAAGGCTGAGGTACTTAATTACTATTTTGCCTCACTCTTCCCTGGGAAGTGCTCCAGACACATGGTCTGTGTTCCAGGGGGCAAAAGCAGGGACTAGAAGAACGGTGAACTGTCCAGTGTAGGAGAAGATCAGGTTCAAGACTGGCTAAGTATGAAGGTGCACAAGTCCATGGGACCTGATGAGATACATCTGTGAATCCTGAAGAACTGGTGTACGTAGTTGCTAAGCCATTACCTATTATAGTTGAGAAGTCACAGTTCAGTGAAGTTCCTGATGGAAAGGGAAAACATAACCCTAATTTTTAAGAAGGGAAAAAAGGAAGACCCAGGGAACTACAGGCCAGACAGTCTCACCTCTGTGTGTGGTAGAATCGTGGAATAGATCCTCCTGGAAACTATGCAAATGCACATGGAAGATAAGGAGATGACTGGTGACAGCCAACATGGCTTCACTAAGGGTAGATCATGCCTGAAAAATCTGGTGGCCTTCTACAATTAGGTTACAGCATTGGTGTATAGGGGAAGAGCAATTGACATCATCTACCTGGACTTCTGCAAAGCATTTGATGCTGTACCCCATGATATCTTTGTCTCTAAATTGGAGAGATGGGGATCTGATGGAAGGACCACTCAGTGGGTAAGGAGTTGTCTGGATGGTCACACTCAGGGTTGCTGTCAATGTCTTAATGTCCAGGTGGAAATCAGCAATGAATGGTGTTCCTCAAGGGTCAGTATTGGGACTGACACTGACAGTTAAGAATTAAAACTTTTGTCAGTAACATGGACAGTGAAATTGAGTGCATCCTTGGCAAGTTTGCTGATGACTCCAGCTGTGTGGAGCAGTCAACACATTGGAGGGAAGGGATGCCATCCAGAGGGACAAGGACAGACTTAGGAAGTGGGCCTGTGCAAACCTTGTGAAGTTCAACAAGACCAAGTGCAAGGCCCTGCACCTGGCCAGGGCAATCCCAAGCACAAATACAGGCTGGGTAGAGAATGTGTTGAGAGCAGCCCTGAAGAGAAGGACCTGGGGGTGTTGGTAGATGAGAAGCTAGACATGAGCCTGCAATGTGTGCTTGCAGCCCAGAAAGCCAACAATATCCTGGGCTGCATCAAAACTAGCATGACCAGCAGGGCGAGGGAGGTGATTCTCCTTCTCTGCTCTGCTCTTATGAGATCCCACTTGGAGTGTTGCGTTCAGCTCTGTCACCTCCAGCACAAGAAGAACATGAAGCTATTAGAACAAGCCCAGAGGAGAGCCACGAGGATGATCAGAGGGCTGGAACACCTCTCTGATGAAGACAGGCTGAGAGAGCTGGGATTGTTCAGCCTGAAAAAGAGAAGGCTCCTAGGAGACCTTATAGAGACCTTCTAATACCTAAAGAATCCTACAGGAAAGCTGGGAAGGGACTCTTTGTTAGGGAGTATAGGACAAGGGGGAATGGCTTTAAAGTAAAAGAGGGGAGGTTTAGGTGGCGTATTAGGAAGAAATTCTTTACTCAGAGGCACTCATGAGGCACTGGAACTGGTTGTCCAGGGAAATTACGAATGCCCCATCCCTGGAAGTGTTCAAGGCCAGGTTGGATGGTGCTTTGAGCTGGTATAGTGGGTGGTGTCCCCACCTATGTTTGGAATTAGATGATCTTTAAGGTCCCTTCCAACCCAAACTATTTTATGATTCTATGATCACTTGAAGTTTGCCCAAAGAATTGTTACTTCTGCTCCCACAGAGGTAAGGTCTCATCTCCCAGACTGTCCCCCTCACTTAAAAGACCAAGAACATCAGGGAAGAGACCTTCTCTCAGGCTATAAATGTGCCCAATCCTGAATTTCGTAGGTTGGCCAAAAAGTACACCTTTTTACCCAGTGCTAAACTGTTACTGACTTACGCTCAACATGTTAAAAGGCACTTTTGGGAATATATATTGAAAGAAATTGAGTAAAGCACTAGAGACAGCTTTATTATAGAAATTGATCTCAGTGACCTTTTTTATTTTATTTTATTTTATTTTATTTTATTTTATTTTATTTTATTTTATTTTATTTTATTTTATTTTAATTTTATTTTCCATCTGTCATTAATAATAAAAATCAGAGGTATAATGAACATTTCTTTCTACAACAAAAGTGTTAATTCCTCCTCCTCTCTCCCAGAGTCAGCAAAATGTCATCAATGACTGGTTTGCAAATTCTATAAAATATACTTTTATTCAATTTCACTACCAAATATAATCAAATCATTTTATGGTAAATCTACATACTTGTTTCAGATAATTCTGACTTTTTGCCCTAAGTAGAGATGGATTCTTCTTTAATGTGGCTAAAAACAACAATGAATAAAAAAGTAGTTTTATCATGCCACATAGGATATAGATAAGAGAAATTAATTCATTCCAAACTATATTTATGGTTGCATATAAAAACTTGCCATCTAGAATGGCTAATGAGAAACTGGAAACTTCAATCTATTAAAAAAAAAAAAAAAAAGAAAAGAAAAGATAATTAATACATAACTTGGAGATATATTTTGGACTTAAAATCAGATAGTGGTAACAGATATTGCTTTTTAATTATTAGTCATATTGAACCCCAAGTATTTAGAGCATTGTGTTAAATAAAAAAGAGTAAAAAGGAATTTTGGGGGAAAGAAAAAAACAACAACAAATATCAATTTTGTAGCTCTTTGCTTTTCAGCTTGGAAAAGAAGACCTATGAAAAGAATAAATGGAATGATATACTGCAAAATAGCTTACATTCTCACATCAATCTTTTCAGACTTTTTTTGTTTTGTAGAACACAACCAACAAGATGTAACTGCAATGTAAGAGATCTGTAGAAAACCTTAAAGAAGATTTTGAAGTGGTTGCAAAGCAAAGAGAACTGAAAATGGTTTCATACTAGATTAACAAATATATTGTTTATTACCTCAATGATATGGCATGCTGTGAGGTGCCTATGCTCATGCAGTAATGATTAGCTAGTTGGCTAACTTCCAGCCAGTAAGGTTATTAACATGATATTGTGAAACCTCAATGTAAGGTTGATTTTTTTTTCACTGTATATTGCATGCAGAAAACTTGTATTAATCAATACAAATTATTCCCCAAACAATAAGACACAGTGGGGACAAGTAAGAAAGGCTGGAAATTTGGTGATAGTGAAAAAAGAAAAGAGAAGAAAAGGGAAGAAAGGAAAAATAAAAGAAAGGAAAAGATAGGAAAAGAGAGCAAAAAAAAAAAAAAGAGAAGAGAAGAGAAGAGAAGAGAAGAGAAGAGAAGAGAAGAGAAGAGAAGAGAAGAGAAGAGAAGAGAAGAGAAGAGAAGAGAAGAGAAGAGAAGAGAAGAGAAGAGAAGAGAGAAGAGAAGAGAAGAGAAGAGAAGAGAAGAGAAGAGAAGAGAAGAGAAGAGAAGAGAAGAGAAGAGAAGAGAAGAGAAGAGAAGAGAGAAGAGAAGAGAAGAGAAGAGAAGAGAAGAGAAGAGAAGAGAAGAGAAGAGAAGAGAAGAGAAGAGAAGAGAAAAGAGAAGAGAAGAGAAGAGAAGAGAAGAGAAGAGAAGAGAAGAGAAGAGAAGAGAAGAGAAGAGAAGAGAAGAGAAGAGAAGAGAAGAGAAGAGAAGAGAAGAGAAGAGAAGAGAAGAGAAGAGAAGAGAAGAGAAGAGAAGAGGGAAAAAAAAAAAGGAAAGGAGAAAAGGAAAAGAAGGTCACATTGAAGGAAAGTCTTTAGAAGGCTAGTGGTTCAAACAAGAGACTGACAAACCAATAGTCTGTGCTTTGTTAAAGAACAGTGTTGGGATGTAAACTCAAGCAAATAATTTTTTTCTCATTGTGTCTCAAATTATACCTATAAAATAAGGATGATATCTCCCTCCTATATTTGCTGTTAAATCTTGGGAAGAAAGAGCAGAAAGGTTGAAAGTATCACTAATAGATACTTGGTGGAGAAAGCTTTATATTGGACAGTGACATTTCTGTAATAGGTGAGTTACAGAATTTAAAATATTGTATTGAAATAATGTGAACATGTAGAACAGATACAATCCAGAGTATTTGAGTATATGATCTATCTTGCTGATATTTTGATTGCCCTACCTGGTTTTCCTTCCTTCCTTTTCCTTCCTTCCTTTTCCTTTTTTTTTTTTTTTTTTTTTTTTTTTTTTTTTTTTTTTTTTTTAAGTAATAGCCTCAGGCATGTACTTCTTGAATTGCTCATCATGCCATAAATACTGTTGCTAAGTAGTGTGAATGCAGTATCTGACACTTTTAACTGGGTTGGGAATTAAATAAGAGCATGTATAGTTCAAATGGACTGTTAGTGTTTATGGTCTACTAGCTTGTGGACCAACAAAAAATTGTTCTGTTTATTTGGCCCCTGCTTCTTCCTCTGGTATGGTTGAATGTTGGAAATCAGAAACCTAGTCAGGTTGATGGGTCTAGTCAGAATAACTATGCACTATGACTTCATGTTCACTTTTATGGGCTATCAGTTATCCATTTCTGGCCTCAGCTGGATATGATAAATATCTCACAGGTGTGTAGTGGAACAGATGCCTTTAGAGTGCTGCTTGGAATAATGAAAAGTGTTGTGCAGAACATTGCTTTAAATAGAGACAGAACTGTTGACCAAAGAGGTCCTGGCATCAGCCAGATTTCCATATGGTTGGAAGACTCCTCAATACATTTTGACATTACTTTGATTTTGTTCATATACAGCCATGAACGTTAAACTACTTCTGAGAGCTCTTAGCACTAGAGTGGGTAAATTGAGACCACAGTGTTCACTGCTGGTGCCATTTATGTTGGATTATGTGTTAGGGCCAGCTGAGAAAGCCATTTCCATACATTTTTGGCATTAAGCATATGAATGGAATGATTGACATCAATGTGACTACATAAATATTTTTAAATGTTTGAATAAAGCATGTGCTAACCCACAGGCTTAAGCTTTCACTAAGCAGTTTGCACACTCTGCAGCATAAAACAAACAATAATTTTGCCTTTGTTGTGTAAACTATTTCAGTACATGCTCAATTTTAAGCTGGACACATAGCCCAACTGCGATCCATGGGACTACTTGTGCACTTGTGCCTGAAGCTAAGCATATGCTTAATGAACTGCTGAAGTCAGGCCTGAAAATAAACGAGGCTGCTGGTATCCTGAAGGTCCATCTGCTTCCCTGGTATCTAAACCTTGGTGGAAGTGGCTTAAACTGACATGTTTTACTTCTCAGTTGGAGTGGACTGAGGGCATACAACATGGTCAGTTATAGCCTGTGTTACCATCTGTCTGGGTTTTCCTAAACATACTACATACTTTTTTTTTTTTTTTTTTTTTTTGGGGGGGGGGAGGTTGAGGAAGGGTAGGGGGCGGGTGGGGAGGTGGGTCTGGATAGAGGATATTTAATTTTTCTAAATCCCAGGCAGAAATATGGCAACCCTAGGGTCAGCAGTATATTTCAAAAGCTGTAACTTGATGTGAACTAGCTGAATGTTTGTCTCTACAGTTACTTTTCAAAAATTATTTAAAACTTTGGAAGGTGTCTTCAGAACTGCAATCTTTTTTATTTGGTACAGCCTTAATAGAACAAAGCAAACTTTTTAAAAGACCACATTATTTACCAGAAGACTTGAGTTTTGTTTCCAGTTTTCAATGTTAAGGATATGAAAAACATTAAAAAATACTTATATTTAAGCAAAAAAAAAACAAAAAAACTTTAGAGAGAGGTGGATTTTTTTTCCCCTGACAATGTGGAAGAGCAGCAGCAATCAGAAGCCTTGAAAACATAATTAGTTTTGCTGAGCAAATAGCAAAAAAAGCTTTGTTATTCTGCCACACATCATATCTACTTTGTGTTTACATGTTCTTAAAGACAGATTACTAGTGATGTCGTTGACTTATTATAGTTTATTATAGGTTGCTTATTATAGGTTGCTTTTTACACTTTTCACATCATGCAGATACTATGGGGTTGGTATATGAGAGTGGATATAAGTGAAATAATTTCAATAAATATACATTTACTTTGTACTATGCCTTTGTCCTATGCATATAATATATGGAATTAAAATTCAGATATGAAATGGAAAAAATGGAGAGGAAACATAATCAAAAGAAATGTAATTGAGGGAATGAACAGAGAGGAAATGTGGATTTACAACTAGAAAAATGTAGAGAACAGAAAACTGAATGATTAAAAACTAAATATAAATAGTTATTAGAAATGCATAAGATGAATTCAAAGCTTAGCATAAAGAATAAGTAGACACAGATTTTAAAATGTGACAGATAATAAGAGAAAAAAAAAATAAAAGAGAACCCAAAGGAAATTAAAAATAGAGATATGGTAAAAATCAAAATGAAAAGTTTAAAAATTTGTGTACTGGCAAATACTTAGCTATTAGCAACTATTTAAAATTATTATCAATTTAAAGGATTATTAACAGAAGTTGTAGATTCTGAGGGTCTATTCTGAATTTTTTGATACTGTAATAATGAAGGTCATATCCTTAAGGTGATTATGTCCCTAATTAAATGGGATTATTCCTGAGTTAAACTTTAGTTCCTGTTGGTTAGTCCTGTGATATACTACTTACTTTATTCTACTCTTAGGATGATAAAAAAGAAAAGGTCAATAAAAATAAAATGGAAACCTGTGGAACTAGTGAAGACTGAAAAAAAAAAAAAAAAGTGTCAATTTCTGGGTATTGAAAATAGACAGCTAATGGAAGTATTTACCATAGAAGCTAGCAGACTCTCTATGATTTGAAATGTTGCAATTGAATGTGTTCCTTTCTGAAATGCATCATTTATTCACAAATTATGTGTCTGATGAAGAAATTGTTAAGATATTTTTCTCTGTGGGAAGATTGGCAACCATAACTATTGTGAAGTGAAATATTCTGTCGCTGCTGTTTCAGAATAGCTCATTGCATTGACACACTGTTGCAGAGTGATATCGTTTGCATGTCAGGATAGAGTGACTGTGTAGGCAAGAGCTCCTGTAAAATAGCAAAGTCTCCAATGGCTATGCCTCTCTGTTTCTATCACTAGGCAAAGCCTAGCTAGGACATCTCACATTTCATGTGGTTGGTAGCCAATGACATCAGTGTTGCCTGTCTTCAATAGCTTGACAAGAAATACCTCAGTTATCACCAGCTGTGTTTTTTAAATCTTTTTTATCTACTTGGAAATTGTTCAGATACCATGAGAGGAACAAAGCCTTCCTTGCCTGTGAAATCCCTAATTTGTAGATTGCTGGAAGTAGGAGCGGGAACATATTGCTGTATTTTCTTCCCACATGTTTGCTGCTGGACACTGGCAATCCTTTTATCTGAACCAGCACAGTATCTCTCTCTCTCTCTTTTTTTTTTTTTTTTTTTTTCCTACCATGATTTAGTTACCTCTAGCACAAGCATTACTAGTCGTTACTTTCTGCCTGATAGCCTGTAGATCAACTTTGTCTTAGACACTTATTACATCTAACACACAACTCCTTTGTGCCTCAGATATCCCGATAAACTCTTGGAAGTTCATTTGCAGGGAAATTAATCCCTGCAAATCTTGGTTAAAGTGAATTTAAAATGGCAATGAGAGCTTGTTATTTTTCTTGTATTTCTGGGGTGTGTTGTATTTCTCTCTCAAAAGCTACGAGAGATGACAAATAAAGGCCTACACTATATATTAAAATCTGTCCACATATCAACATATATTTTTTTTATACGTGTGGCTGTACTGATGACCCAATTATATTTTGTTTCAGCTTCTGAGAGATCTGATTATTTGTTTTTCTGCCATGTTAAGAAGACTGTTCTACCTGTTAGGTATTCTTGACACAAGTTATAAAAGTAAAATTTGGCAGATAAAACAAAGCTTTTCTCCACCCTCATTCCCTAAATACCACAGCAAAAATAAACTCTGCATGAAACAGAAACCATAGAACTGTCTTCTGCCATTTCATTTTAGAAGATCAACAGAACCTAATCCCTACAGTGGAGACTGCTTCTCCATTTGCTTTTCTATAAAAAGAAGGATATGGGCCCTTCTATCTATGTCTATGACAGTACATAAGATGATATAGTAAATAACTAAGTCTTACACCATTAGATCCTTTGCAGAACAACTACATTTTGAACAAGTGCAGAAAAATCAATGTTAGAGAAGAGAAGATATGTCTATATGGAGTCTCTTGAAATATGACTGAGTCAATCAAAAATCAGAAAGGTTGCTTTGGTTATATTCTGTTGAATGTTTGATTTGTAAAGTATGTCTTTTGACGTTAGTTCATTCTGGACTGAGTGCCTGCAAACAAGGTGACTATGAACAAAAGGCCCTTTTGCACTAATGAGCCAAGGACTTAGGGGTATCTTGTTCCCTTTCTTTACCTCTCTTCCTGTTCTCCTAGCTCCTTTATTATGTATATATATACAAACATTTATGGCAATATTTATGTTTTTTCATCATTTGATGAGGAGATGAGATCTCTGCTACCATGTGGTGGTTTTACCGTGCTAGGCAGCTAAACACAGAATCACAGAATCACAGAATTTCTAGGTTGGAAGAGACCTCAAGATCATCGAGTCCAACCTCTGACCTAACGCTAGCAGTCCCCACTAAACCATATCCCTAAGCTCTACATCTAAACGTCTTTTGAAGACTTCCAGGGATGGTGACTCCACCGCTTCCCTGGGCAGCCTGTTCCGATGCCTCACAACCCTTTCAGTAAAGAAGTTCTTCCTAACATCTAACCTAAAACTCCCCTGGCTCAACTTAAGCCCATTCCCCCTCGTCCTGTCACCAGGCACGTGGGAGAACAGACCAACCCCCACCTCGCTACAGCCTCCCTTGAGGTACCTATAGAGAGCGATAAGGTCGCCCCTGAGCCTCCTCTTCTCCAGGCTGAACAAGCCCAGCTCCCTCAGCCGCTCCTCGTAGGACTTGTTCTCCAGGCCCCTCACCAGCTTTGTCGCCCTTCTCTGCACCCACAACTGCTCTCTCACTCCCCCTCCTTAGATGAGGAGGGGAAGAAGTAGAGTAAGGAACAACTCACAGGTTGAGATAAGGATAATTTAATTAAAGGGGAAAATATTAATAATTATTAAGGAAAGATTATTATTAACTAAACAATTTAACTAAAGTAAAAGGAGGAAAGAGGGGAAGGGAAGAGGAAAGGGAAAAACAAACAAACAAACAAACAAAACAACAAATAAGGGCTATGTGGAAATGCAGAGGAAAGAAATTACTCTCTACTTCCGACAAATGATGAGCGATGCATGACCACGTCCTTGAAGCAGGGCCTCAATGCACGTAGCCGGTGTTCAGGAGGAGGACTGATGTTTTCACAATGAGAGCCCACCCCTCCCCTCTTCTTCCTGCTTCCATCTTTTATTGCTGAGTGTGACATCATATGGTATGGAATATCCCTTTGGTTGGTTTAGGTTAGCTGCCCTGGTGATGTTTCTTTTCTCACTTTTTTGCCCACCCCCAGGAGGGTTAGAGAGAGTCCTGATACTGTGCCAGCACTGTTCAGCAGCAGACATAACACTGGTGTGATACCACTGCTGTTCTAGCTACTATTCTAGCACAGCACTGTATGGGCTGCTGCAGGGAAAGTTAACATCCCAGCCAGACCCAGTAAAACCTCCACCTCATTCCATAACATTTGTGTCATTCTCAGATTCCCAATACTTTAGCATATAAATATTCTCATCACCATTATTCCTTGTCCTTTAACAGATTAATAGGCAGGTATATCTTTTCATTCTATAGGCATTTCTCGGAAAATATGCATAATAACTGTTGATGTTCATCTGCCAAAGTGGTCAGAGCAGGTGGAGTTGGATGTCTGGACACCAGCAACAGCTTAGCTCAAGTCTTTGTTGCACTGCCCAGTTCCTTGCAAAGTTGACCTGTCGTTGATCCTGCAGCATCTTCCTACAACATATAACTTATATTACAGACTAGTTTTCTCTCAAGGTTAAATCTCCTTGAGGCATGCACTTGATATCCCCATTCTTTTGCATGACCCACCAGGTATACCCCAGTCCTTGGGCGAAGACAATCCCACGAGTGGGTTTACCTTTTCCTGAGGCAGGAGCAATCCACACTGCCTTCCCCATCCACTTTCCTACATGCACTACGGGGACTTTAGCTCCTCACTGTGTGTAGGGTTTCTGTTTCGGTAGGACCAGCATGGCTGTCAGACCCCCTATTGTTAACTAGCCAAGTGGCTTCTGGTAGATTTATGTCCCATTGTTTCCATGTCCCAGCACCCAATGCTTGTAACATAGTCTTTAACAGTCCATTATACCTCTCAACCTTGCCAGAGGCTTGTGGGTGATAGGGGATGTGATACACCCACTCAATACCATGCCTCTTGGCCCAGGAGGTGACAAGATTGTTTTGGAAATGACTCCCATTGTCAGACTCAATTCTTTCTGGTGTACCATGATGCCACAGCACTTGCCTTTCTAGGCCCAAGATAGTGTTTTGGGCTGTGGCATGGTTTGCGGGGTATGTTTCCATGGTAAGTATGAACCGTTTGCCTTGGTGGGTTTGTGGGAGTGGTCCCCACTCCCACAAATTGATTATGGACATAATCAATTTACCAGGCATCACCATATTGAAATCCAAGCCATCTTGCCCTGTTCCAGGGAGATTTTACCTTCATGGCTTTCTTGATTGCAGCACAGGTCTCACACTCATGGGTAACCTGTATGATGGCCTCAATGGTCAGGTCCACCCCTCGATCATGAGTCCATCTATATGTGGCATCCCTCCCCAGATATCCTGATGTTTCATGGGCCCATTGAGCTACAAACAGCTCACCCTTATGTTCCCAGTCTAGGTCCACCTGAACCACTTCAATTTTTGCAGCTCAATCCACTTCTTCACTCTTCTGATGTTCTTCAGTAGCATGACTCTTGGGCATGTGGGCATCTACATGATGTACTTTTACATCCAGGTTTTCTACCTGGGCATCAATATCTCGCCACAGGGTAGCAGCCCAGATAGGTTTACCTCTGTGCTGCCAGTTGCTCTGTTTCCATTGTTGCAGCCACCCCCACAGAGCATTTGCCACCATCCATGAGTCAGTGTAGAGATACAGTACTGGCCATTTTTCTCTTTCAGCAATCTGTAGAGCTAGTTGTATGGCTTTTATTTCTGCATACTGACTCGACTTGCCTTCCCCTTCTATGGCCTCCACAACTTGTCGTGTGGGACTCCACACAGCAGCTTTCCATTTCCGATGTCTCCCTACCACATGGCAGGATCCATCAGTAAACAACACATACTGCCTTCCGTCTTCTGGCAACTCATTATATGGTGGTGCCTCTTCAGCACGGGTTACCTCTTCTGTCGGCACTCTGAAATCTCTGCCTTCTGGCCAGTCCATGATCTCTTTTAGCATTCCTGGGCAATTAGGTTTTCCCATTCGAGCTCACTGCATAATTAACGCTATCTACTTACTCCATGTAGCACCAGTCGCATGGTGTGTAGTGGGAATTTTCCCTTTGAACATGCAATGTAACACAGGTAGAAATCTCTGCTTTCTATTATTAGTTAGATGAATTTCAAAGTTTGTTTTTGTTTAGGTTGAAAAATTGACTCTTGCTCTTTGAGTGGTTCCAAGCCTTGCCCTTTCAGTGATGGCAGGTTTTCTGTCAGCATCAGAGCCACACCACCACCTCTTGGTCTGAAAGCATTTGGGATCAAGTCAGAGGTGCCATAACACAGAGCAAAATAAGAAAAAAAGTCCAAAAAATGAACCCTGGGGTCTGTGGGATCATTGAAATGGACTACAGAAAGAATCAGAAGAAAAGAAATTGATGAATTATGTGACTAGAAGTCTGATGGAAGGTAATGAATAGTAGCTTGGAAATCTGTGTTTATGAGAAAAGTTTATGGGACTACAAGATAAGATGGGGGTAGATGCAAAATTGCATCTTTCTATCTATCTATCTATCTATCTATCTATTTATTTATTTATTTTCTCATATTAAAGTGTTAGTACTATTTATAGCTAATAATAATCAACCTACCCTTGGTAGAAGACAATCAGGCCAGGGAAAACTTAAACAAACTAGATAGACAAGACCATGGACCCTGATGGGATGCACTCATGAATATTAATGAGGATGGCTGATATCATTGTAAGGTCACTCTTGATTATCTTCCAATGGTCATGGTGATTCAGAGAAGTGCCTGAGGACTGGAGAAAAGTGAATGTCACTTTCAAGAAGGGTAACTGAGGGAACTACAGGCTGGTGAGCGTTACCTTCATCTCTGGAGAGGTGATGGAGATGATTATCTAATCCTGAAAATGATTTCCAGGCACACAAAGGACAAGAAAATCATCAGGACTAGTCAGCATGGATTCACCAAAAGGAAGTCATGTCTGATCAACCTGATAAACTTCTATGGTAGAGTGAACAGTGGGGTAGATTGAAAACTGGCTGAACTGCTGGGCTTACTGGTAATCAGCAGAATAAAGTCTAGTTGGAGGCCAGTACCTAGTGGTGTGCCCCAGTGGTCAGTACTGGGTCTAATCCTGTTCAACATATTCATGTGCCTCAGTGGTCAATACTGGGTCCAATTCTGTGCAACATCTCTATTAATGGTCTGGATGATGGGGCAGAATGCACCCTTAGCAGGTTTGCAGATGACACAAAATTGCAAGGCATGGGTGCTACATCAGAGGGTCATGCTACCATCCAGAGTGAACAGGCTGGAGAAATGAGCTCATTTCTCATAAATTTCAACTTGGAGAAATGCAAAGTTCTTCACCTGGGGAGGAATAACTCCAGGCACCAGTACACACTGGGGGCATACTGCTTGAAAAGTAGCTTTGCAGAGAAGGTCTTGGAGGTCCTGGTGGACACCAAGTTGAACATGAGCCAGCAATGTGCCCTTGACACAAAGAAGGCTAACAATGTTCTAGGGTTCATTAGGAGTGTTGCCAGCAGGTTGAGGAAGGTGATCCTTCTGTCAAATCATCTCCATGTGGTTTAGGATTAAAATAACAATAGAGAGGCATTTTGTTGCTGATTCAGTTTTAAGGAATTTGTTTTTGGTTTTGTATGTGACACCAGCAAAGACTTTCCAGTAAGCTGGAGGAGGCAAGGGGAAAATGACAGCACTTAAACACAGCAGCATTATACAAAAGCTTAATTATGGCCCCTGCATACCAGCAGTTTCTGTTAATTTTAGAGTTTTGTTTTGTGTTGGATTCCAGCTCTGTGCAACTCATGTTTCTAGGTTGCCCAGTTAACAGGTCTGGATCCTTTCCAGTCTACTCCTACCCTTCTCACCCGCTGCAGGTTAACTGCTTTTTCCTGCAGAAGCAACCTGTCTTCAGAGATAGGTGGTGATACCCCCAGGGAAGGGAGATACATCCCTTCTACACTAGATGCTAACCCTCTCCTTACTCCCTATGAGTGGCTGTCCCTACCGCTATTAGCTATCTCACCTGGTAACAGTAGATTATCTCTCTATAATTCCTCCCACTTTGCTGTTTACTCCCTCTAAACATTACACTCACAGATGGTGAGAATCTCTCCTTCCCCTTTCCAATCATCATTTGGCCATGCCACAGCACACATAGTTAGTTCTTTTTAATCTTTCCCCATAATTAAATGAAAAGCCAATTTAAAAGGAGCCATAATGAGGTCTCTTCTCCTGAAATTAAATATAAAAATAGTTGCTTATTTTTATGTATTGCATGTGATTAATAAAGAAGTGTTACATTTCAATAAGGACTTCAAACAAATATGCTTTTGTCTCCCAGCTCATGAGAGTGCAGTTGCTGCTGGGGAAGAGGAGAGCTGTTCTGCCTGCTGACACTGGGTTTCTCATTCATGTCCATTTTTTCATACCTGCAAAACAGTTTGTGGAGTCTTTAAGCATAGAAGTGGGGGAAGGAGGGAGAGAGGGTTGATAGGTCTACATTAGCTCATTAAAAACTAAAATACCATTTCTATTTTACATAATTTAACATGGCAAACTATTAAAAAAAAAATAAGGTGAAAACGGCAACCCCTAGGCATGCGTTTAAAACATCCTCATTTAGATGCTAATTTTGATTCCTAGTGTATGGCTGTTTAAAAAAAAAAAAAAAAGCCATTAACAAAGGGGCAGATTACTTAAAAGGCATTATTAGGCAAATATGTATGAGTTTTCTGATACCAAGTGGCCCTTTTATGACTGAATACAGCTGCTAAGTAGAGTGACATGGAGATATTTGTTTTAAAAGGAAAGAAAGAAAAAAACCCATCAGATTAAAAAAATACAAAAAAACAATAATTATACAGAGTGTAAACCACACAGGTTAAAAAAAAAAAACTTTAAAATGCAAATAGAACTTCCTCCTTTAAATATTTAGCAAACGTGTGGCTCTGCAGGTGATGCTGCAGGTGATGTATGTTACCAGCTGAATTCTAGAATATATCTAACATTTAGATAATAGTGAAACAAACGTTAAAATGTTGCTATTTAATTCTAATCATATATCTTGTTTTGTGTGTTAGTAAAACAGCATTGACAGAAAAGTGAAATGAGAAAAATAACAGGCAACATGAGAGGAAAGTGCATTCTTTCCAGCTGAGACTGAACTCATGACTGGCAAAAATAAGGTTATAATGATATTAAAATGAAAACTGTTCAGACAGAAAAGATATAAGTAAATGTACTGTGCTGTATAAATTAAATGAGTAATAGAGGATGGGCAGATGGTTGCTTAACTGCATCACAGTAAAAAAACAGTGAATAGGTCTTCACTGAGAGCTCTCTTTCTGAACTTGAATAAAATTTTCTTTAACAGGGGAAAGGCTAAGGGAATTTCTAACCCCGAGAAGAAGAAATGATTTTGAAAATCAGAGCTAATTTTGACTCTGTCTTGGTTGTCAGGGTAGCAGAATATTTTTTGTATTCTTTGTAAATTATCCAGTTAAGAGTAAAGTGTCTAAGCCAGAAACAGTTATCATTCAGATCAATGCAGCCCCCCAGCATTTCTGCTCTGGAGAGTCCAAGTTGTTCTTCAAAAGCCCTTGTTTTGGTAACCACAGGGCAGTTTGGTTTTGTTAGCATTAACATGATGTTTTAGACTGCAGAATAAAACATGTATTAGAAATGAGAGCAGATCTTTCCTCCCAACCCTCAGATCTTCCCTTTTATATGAGACATTAAAACTCGTCAAAGCAGCTTCTCCTTACAACACAGTTAAAGGAATATCAATGTAAAACTGGAGTAACTGAGTTCAATTCACTAGCTGAAGCAGGGGAGAGAGACAACAAATTCTTCATTATGAAAATGGGATATTGCATGAATATATAAAGAGAATCAGATACCTATCCTCATGTATTAGTTATCCTTTCATATTTTCTTTCATTAATAAAAAGGTTGGAAGAAAAATGCGAGGATTTGGCAAATCATTGCAGTTCTTTGAAATGTACCAAGGCCATAAGCAACAGTAAAACTAGATATATCTTCATATTTAAATTGTTTTATTATTGTCTGGGAGCCTAAGTAAACAGAAAAATGAAAAGTGACTATGGAAGTCTTATCTGAAGATAGTTCCAAAATACTTACTTGGCTCAAAATAATTATTTTATGAAGTGTTTTGCATTTGATATTTTTAAAGCTAAGCACCATTGAGTATTTCTGGACACCATCCTGGGCAACTTGCTGTAGCTGGCCCTGCTTGAGTGTGTGTGTGTGTGTGTGGGTGAGAGTGTAAGAAGACCTACGGTCCCTTCTAACCTCAACCATTCTGTATGGCTTACATACACAAAATAATAAACTGAATTTTGTACATTTATTTATTCATCCCTTCATTTTATGATGGAGCTAAATAAATAAATTGAGATTTCAAGAAAAGAAAAAGTAGATTGGCGTATACCAAGGATTATTCATGATTATCCATCCTAGTAGTTCTGTGTTTTGTACTCATCAAACAAAATTGGAGAATGGGTTAACAACAAATGTAAGCCTTTTTCCTAGAACAGATGTAATGTGAAAGTGGAAATAATTTGGCAATATCCCACACAGCTGAATGCTGGAATGGTAGAGGTGAGGGAAGAATGGAAGAGCTGTCTTTAGTGCAGTAGTATATTAATTTTATGTTCCAAGCCAATTAATTGCCAAGTAGCTAGAGGTTGTTTATTTGTATTGAAAGGTTATTGTAGCTATATTGTAAGTGAATGTGATTTATTCCAGGAGAAGTTTATATAAGAAATGTCTATTCTAACTCTCAAATGTGCTAAGTATTTCAAGTTAATCAATTATAGTGCAGAGGAATCCTTAAGAAATAGCAGGTGTTCTGCTACAGGTATTTATTAAATATTAAAGAGATATATAAAGCTTACTGCTATGAAAGAAGAAAGACAATGTGTTTGTCTACCAAAAAGAGTGAATAAGGTGACTATATGCATGACACCTAAGTGAATGAAGGATGTGAGACTTTAAAATTGAAAGATTGTAAAAGAATGTAACATGTGGAATATAGAACATAAGTGAAAAGTATAGTTTAGTGAAAAACTGATTAGAAGTGTGCAATAAAGAAACAAACAGGATGACCAGAACTGAGTTAAGCATGTGAAGAGAATTTTAAGTTTAAATGGATGAAAATCTGACTTTTCTTTACATCATAATGTATGCAGGGAGATGAGTAAGGGGCTGTAACTCTCTCCTGTATTTCTGTGAAGTTGTTTTTGATATCCTACCATATGGGAATAGGTAATCAGTGTTTCAGGTAATCAGACAATCACAGTGTTGAGTGCAGGGGAAGGAGGAGGGTTCAATACTGCAATTAAAATGAGGAAGGCCATTTAATAATCATAGAATCATAGAATATTCTGAGTTGGAAGGGGCCCACAAGGATCATCAAATCCTACTCCCAGCTCAACATAGGACCTCAAAAAAATCACACCAACTGTCTGAGAGCGTTGTCCATACTCTTCTTGAGCTCCAACAGGATCATGACTACTTCCCTGGAAGCCTGTTCCAGTGCCTGATCATCCTCTTAGTGAAGAACCTTTTCCCAAAGTCCAGTCTGATCCTCCCCTGTCCCAGCTCCATGCTGTTCCTTTGGGTCTTGTCGCTGTCCCCAGAGAGCAGAGCTCAGCGCCTGCCCCTCCGCTCCCGTCTTTAGGAAGCTGCAGGCCGCCATGAAGCCTCCCCTCAGCCTGCTTTTCTCTGGGCTGAACAAACCTAGTCAATACCCTCTACACACTTCACCATCTTAATAGCCTTCCTTTGGACACTCTCTAATAGTTTTATAATCTTACATTGTGGTGCCCCAAACTGCACACAGTACTTGAGGTGAGGTCACACCTGCACAGAACAGAGAGGAACAATCTCTCCCCTTGACTGGCTAGCAATGTCATGCTTGATGTACCTCAGTGTTCAGTCACACCTCTTAGCTGCCAGGGAGCACTGTTTACTCACATTCAACTTGCTGTTGACCAAAACCCCCAGATCCTTTTCTGTGGGTCAGCTTTCCAGTCTCTTGTCCCCCAGTAATAAAATATTCCATGCAAATTTCCTTCAATATTTGTGTTTGGGGCACTCTTCAAACACAGACAGACTGAAAAAGCTAAAAGATAAATTTATGTTTGGTGGGTATTTGTACTGGAAAACAAACTGAATCCATGGTTGCTATAAATGGGCAGCTTATTATGAGATTTGTTGTTACTCATCAGTTTACTTCCACCTCCCTTTCCCCCCACCCCACTTTTTTTTTTTTTTCTTCCTCACTCTACTTGTGTGTACAGGTACTTCTTCTGTTCCTCAAGACAATGGAAAGATTTAGAAATAGGCCAAGAGTAATGTTTCTGTTTTGTACATCCTTTTCCTTACATAGCAAGTGATTCAGATGTAGTAGTTGTGATTACATGGCACTTGGTTTAGAAGATGGGATGGGTATTTGGGGGGTTGTTTTTTTTTTTTTTTTGGAGGTTTTCATTTTGAAGTGCTTTTTAGACAGATATTTGACTAAGATCTCTTTTATTTCCTAATTGGTGTGAAATTAACAAAACAAAACAAAACAAAACAACAACAACAAAAAAAACAACCAACCAAACAAAAAAAACAGTCCTCTAGAGCACAGACCAAAAAAAAAACAACTCTGCCTCAGGTTCAAACAAAAAAGGTAAAAGAAGCAACAATTTTGCTGAGACAATAAAAAATACGGATGAATTAAATAAGAGGAGTGAAAACTGAATTTCATCAAAGCTGCCGATCCTAGTGAGTATTTACTGCACCAGTTTACAGTGAAATATTTAGTAATTTTGCTTCCTTTCAGACTGCAGTTTTTGTTTCACCTCTCAAATAAGGGGCAAGTCCTGGACAGGAGGTCATTAATTTTCCCCTTCAGTCACCACCTCCTTAGAGCCACTAGAGTTAATAGGGCTGCATATTAATCAGGGCCTTGAGTCCTCTTTGTAGGAGAAAGGCAGGAAGGAGGGGGTCTCTGATTTTATGCCATTAACTTTAGGTGACAAATAAGGGCTGTTCTTCCTGCTGGGCTGTCACTTAGGATGCCTGGTTACAGCTGCACAGCTGATATGTTGTATTTTTATGTGGTGGTAAAGATGAAGAAGGGTTAAGGGAGAATGTGCCGTGCAAAATGTAGAGCTGAACATGAGGACTATGTTCTTTGCCTAAATCCAGTCTGCAAGAGTCATTTGTCTACATTGTGCAATAAACTGCTCTTACACAGGCATCTCAGAAGCATTACTCCAGAAGTGCCTCTGTGCTTGAAACAAAGGATGCTTTTCATGTGTGGATAATTTAGATTTCTGAATCCCTATAGAAGCTACAGAAATTCACCTGCTATCCTCTACAGGTTAAAGTACCCTTTAAAATATTGGGTACTAAACTGTGCCACATAGGGCTGAGCCTGGGATAAGACTGTGACAGTTCTTGGGACATTCTGGAGAAGCTGTTGTCATTGCTTCCCCTTCCATGCTGTACCTGTCCTTTGGGGCTGCTTGCAGTGAGCAGAAGCACAGCAATAGTTCAGCTTTTTTTTAGTCATTTTTGAATTTGACCAACTTTCCCACTGTCTGATTGTGTGCAAGGAGAAACAACAGTGAAAAGTGAAAGGTGAGGCTTGGGAAATTTGACCTGCAGAGAGCTGACTGCTACCTCTTACCTCTTCATCGTCTTCATGATGTCATGTTTTCTTTGCTTCAGAGATCTGGATATTAAGCTTTTTTATTTTATTTTATTTTATTTTTAATTTGAAAGAATGAAAGCAGTAGTTTGTAGCTGAGCTAGGGAAAATGTAGCTTCCTTCACCATTACATAAACAGGCAGACGTTTAGTAACCACCGAAAATAAGGCTGCCAGCGTAGATAGTCACAACACAGTCAGCCTGACTGAAAAAAAAAAAAAAAAAAAGTTAATGATATTCTTCATTTTAAACACATGAATAATGCCACCCACTTCATTCCCAACTAAAGTCAGTGGTGCTACTTGTGCTAAGGTTAGGTAAAACTTAATTGGGGACACTCTAACAGGAGATATGAACCCTTAATTAGAAAAAAATAAAAAAAAAATAAAAAATAAAAAATTAGTGTCCTTACTTAAGTACAAGACAAAATCCTTTCACATTACTAATTTATTTACATTTAATTATTTTTCCTCAATAGTTGCCTGAAGGGGAAGTTAGAATCCTCTCACTTTGGAGACTGGAAGCCACACTGATAATGGTAATAAAAATATAATTGCTGATGGAGCTAACAATAAGATAATCACAAGAATATTTCCCAATTTTTTATTTTGCAAATTCCCACAATTTTCTAAGGTTACAATTTTTTTTAATGAATATATAATTTTTAAGTAAGTTTCATGCAGTTAGGTACCTCTAGTTTTTCTTCCTGCTCCCTAAAATGGAAAGGAAATGTAAGTCAGCTGTAAGAGACATAGTTTGATAAAAAGATCTGATCTTCATCTCCTTTATTAGCTTTTCATGATTGTCTGGCATGTTTTGACTGAACTGGAATGTGGCGACTTTTCTTAGCGTTGTGAAATCTCATAAAACATTTCATTGTGATTGTTACACAAGAATGTCTTTATTTTCCTAATGATGTATTTTCCTTTAGTGCATTTTAGTTAGAAAAAGAATATTTCAGATCAACACAGGCTGAGGTTGTATTGCCTGAAAAAAAAACAACCAACTTTTCAGTTCTTGTATCCTCATGAGGATTTATCTATGTGCATTTTTATCCACATCCATTTGATTTGTCCTAGTATAACTAGGTAAGCCTATAGCTCTAAAACATTGGTAGTTCCTAACTCCAAGCTCCCTAAGGTAACTTGAAATCTAATTGACTTAAAGGATGAAGCAAGAGATATTTATTTAAGTACAATGAAACTGCTTTTTATTTGTACGTTACCTTACACTTTTTATTTGCAAGTGCTTAAAATATATTTTAATAGACTGTTCTCTCAATATTGAAAGTTTGCACATCTTGTAATTACAGCAATGAATCTTATATTCCACATAAAAAATATTCCCAATTTGTTTCTTAACTCCACTCTTGGTTTCTCACCAGTGTCCTGGGAATTTTCAACATTTTTTTTTTTTTTTTTAAGACAATGACATGAGGTTCATATTGGCATTGTCTCCTGCTCATCCCTGTATGACAAATTCAGGCAAGCAGAGGATGTTAACCTGTTAATAGTACCTCCTGTTACTGCTACAAAGATAGGCTGGTAAATGAAAAGGAGAAAATATTGATAATTCTCCAGGGTTTGCAAATGGTGAGAGTGGAGCCAAAACTGAAACTGCCACTTGTCATGCTGACTGTTTCCATATGCTTCCATTTCTCTGCCTTTATGTAGCTGTAGTCTCCTGGCTTACTCTGCAAGATTTTTGGGACAGAGATATTTTTGCTGTTAAAACGGGAAGGGTCTGGTTTTGTGAGTGGGAGCCAAGCTTCAGTTCATATGCATAGCAGTGATAAACTAAGGATAAAGCTTTGAGTATTTTTTTCTTTAGCCTCAAAATAATGGATAATGTTAGAATATTAGTCATTCTAATCAATCATTTTGATATTTAGGCACTTTCAAAATCTGTTTTTATTGAATATATATATATATTTTCTCTCTCATATGTATGCTCCCAATTAAAGAGAAGGTCTCCTGCTGTTGGTAAAGCTTTGAAGCTTTTTTATAGTTGGTGAAATCTGTTAATTCTTTTTGAAGTGATTTCACATGATTAAGTCTGTGAGTGGCCACAGTGTGTCAGGACAACAGATAATTCTGTTGTGCTTTAGAAAAGAGGGTAACTGTCTTTGATTTATCAATATTTATTTATTTATTTATTTATTTAATATTTTCTTTTGCTGGGAGTCCTTGAAGAAAAGGAAGTCAGTAATTTGAGTTGCTGAAGAATGATTAACCAGGAGAATTGTTGAAATCACTCCAGATTTAGTTCCACATGGATTTAGCATGGAGTTTGGAAGGCCTGTGATTCAAATGAACTCTTTATCTAAAATCTACCTTAACTCCCTGTGCTCAGCTCATCCACTTAACACACTTTTCTACTGCTTGTTTAGTGTTTAATTTTGCTGAAGTGGCCTGAAAAGTTAACGGTAGCTGCTGGATGGATGTAATTTGACTAAATGTGTATATGACCATCAGGACTGGTTGTTAGGTAGATGTAAGTAAGGATTAGATGGTCTTCTAGAAACAGAAATGGGACAATAACTGTGATCCTAATGGAAACTGTATCTGGACAGCCAGATTTGTAGTTACAAGTAAAGGTACAAAGCTAATTTAAATAAACTGAATTATCTACACATGATGAGATGGGAATTGGAGATGGACATTCATGAGAAGTTTGTGACAGAAAAGTGTTTCGATAGTGAGGAGATGAAGAACCAGATTCTATACTTGAGAAGTATGAATACCCTAAGGCCATTGTTTCCTTGACTTGAAAACTCACTTTCTGTGACATGTCATGGAGTGAATATTTTTGCAAAGCAGAAGCCAGAGCTGCTGTTTGACCAAAAGGCGTGGAGGCTACTGTGAGATATGGACATTATGGAAGATATGGAAGGATTAGGAAGGAAATCTTAAAAATTTTAAGTGTAGAAGAGTCTCAATTAAAGGAAAAATTTGGACATCTTGGAGTGGGACAAGAGAAGACACAGGGAAGAAAGAAATCACAGGAAACTGCTTCTAAACTCCTGCCTCTATTTTATGAAAATAGTATCATGCTTGTTTTTTTTGTTCATGTTCATGGGCAAAAATGAGGAAAATTGACCTAACCACAGTGAAGAAAACAATACTTTAGAAGAAGACATACTTTTAAATGCTGGAATGCTTGTTCCCATGACAGCAAGGGAAAGGTGGCAGCAGGGTAAAAGCAGGACCGGGGCAATGGTACAATTGATCCTCTGGATGTGGGTAGTGGTAGTACCAATGACACAACTATACCCCCCTTAGTTCACTATTCCCTATGAATCTACACTCAACAGTGTTAATATTTTCTTGTCTTTAGTGTATAATGCTGAAATCAAAAGACTATAAGGATGAATGAAAGGTGCTTTGGTTACTGACCCATGCCTGGTTGTCAATCCCACCATTCAATGATGAGCACTTCATGGGGGATCCACAGAGAATGAGCCAGAGGAAGAAAGCAAAAGAGGGGAAGAAGGGAAATGAAGGAGAAGAAAGACAGCAAATGGATGTAGGTCTGTGACGAGTGGTTAGAGCGGCTGTCTTGGTGTCTGGCCTAGTTACAGCACATTTGGGACAAAAATAACAAATGTAATAAAGTGCACAATATTCTGCTACAACTTCTTAACAGACTAGATTTCAAGAACAGCCTTTCAGCTATGGCTATATGAATGCTTAAAAATAATTAAACTATACAAATCCACGGAATATATAAATCCTGATCCAACAAAATACTTGCCCATATGTTTAGTTTTAATGACATAAGCATTCACAGCTGCTGTGACTAATGATTCTAGGTGTCTGAGTTACTCTGAAAATGTGGCAAATAGTTTGGGGATGGTCAATAATATTTGCATCATAAATGCATCATTTTTCATGTGGAATTTTCTATTATTTAAAAATATATTTGAAAGAACTTTCATAATAAAAAAGTATTTTAGTTTGTTAAACTGATATATTTCTTTTATTTAGGAACAAAATACTCAACTTTTTTTTTTTCTTTTTTTTTTTTTTTTTTTTTTTCCATTTCTTTCCAGTTCTTTCTCCTTGCTCTCCCACACAGTTTATCTTATAACAGTTTGGTGAGGCTGGTATAGATTCATAAAATAATTTAAACTTCAGTAACTTTTTCTAAGACTTTTTTTTTTTTTTTTTTAATGAGTTCATGTTCCAAATAAATGCTTAAGTATTGGATTCAAGGCAAAAAATAGCATTTGATGGTGTGGAATTAAGGCAATAAAGGCAGATCAACAGGGATGTGGCAGTGGATGTTACTGAAATGTGTCTGTTGCCCTGTACCACTACTCAGCCATCATATGGAACAAATAATTCATAGATATCTTATTTTTAACTTATTCTAAAATGCTTTTCTGTACATTATTTTGCATCCTTATGGCTTGTAAGGTCAGCATTTCTTAATTCACTATTAGAAGTTCATCTTTAGAGGCATAGCAAGAGAATAAATACTGCAGCTGAGAAATTTTAAAGACCTTTGGAAGCACCTATTTTATAAACATCAAATATTTCACTTTTAATGTCCAGGATCATGGATAATAACCTTGGGCTAGAAATGGAGTGCCTTGTAACAAGGGAAAATGTAAGTCTCTTATTTTTAGCCTCAAGGAGTCTCGTGGTTCATGAGATAACATACCCTTAAACCTTTCATATACTTAAAGTTATTTGTGCTGAGCTTTGGGACAGTGTGATTCCTGTGATGAAACTTCATATTTGGAAAATGGTACCATTTTTAACAGTATGTGTTCAAAGCTCCTAAAAGGTTTAGATGGGACTGAGTACTCCTGGACAGAGACAGATTAGTGGGCAGAGTGAAGGAGAGGCATGATTAATGCAGCTGCATTAAAAGATGCATGTTAAATGCAATTTATCATATGGCTATCACCATCACATATGTGCTATATAATTTAATATTAAATAATAGTAGGAGGTTTGTTACCAAATGGTAGGAACACAGATGAGGGAAAGGGTGATTGAAGGGTTAGAGTTAGGAGTGATGTATTCATTGATAAGAGTGTAAAGGATTATAATTGTAAAGGGGCTACTGGGTAATGCAGAGTAATCAAATATTGCTTCTTGTATTAAAGTGATTTATTGCTGTTTCCTGAAATTAAAGCTGCTCAAGGCATTTTATGCTTAGGAACCAATTTTTGGAAAGGACTTATCCAGTTCTAAGAAGGAAAAACACATAGGGATGAATAACCCTACTCTACATAATTGTTCATATTCCTGTTACATCCTACAATTTCACATGAGAAAGTAATAAAAATAACAAGAGAATTATATTACAGTGTCTGAGCCTTTCCTCTACTTAAGTAATAAAATACTGGGACACAGATTTGTGTGATGTTACTGAGAATAAGTAGTACCTTTAAAGCTTTTTTTTTTTTTTTTTTTAACAGCCATTTGCCTGTATGACATGAGAGGGCTTGCATTTAATTTTCTCTTATGCAACCAGATGCAACTATTTTGCTTTGTTAGAAGAATTATTCAGACTCTGCTTCAGTGTTCTTTTGTTCACATTGTTAGGCTTTCTAGTAAAAGTCAAGGCATATATTCCTGTTTTGATTAAGAGGTGAATGCTTTATTTAATTCAGAGTGCAGCCTGGTACTATTGTGTTGGGATCTTGAAAGAGCAATGGATAATACTCTTCAGTAGCTTTATAAAAGAATGATAAGGATGCCCTATTTCACCTTCCTTTCTATTGGGGAAACTTTCATCTGCAGGGCAAACACCTAGGAGGGGGAACACCACTGGCTTCCTGGGTAAGGTCCAGTGGTTACTATCCCTCTTTTGAGCAGGGCATGGAGTTACCAGCTCTCAATGCACTGGTCCCAGGAGCATCCTGCCAGCTTCCCTCTGCTGTCACAACCTGGAGGTGTAGCTTCTGCACTAGCCAGGATACAGAAGAGGAGTGTGGCAGCAGAGAGGGTCTGAGAGGGGCATGTGTGGTTATTTCTTTCCACAGGCAGCTGCTGAGTGTCTGATGTGAGGGCTCCAGTGCAGGCAGAAGAGAGGCTGGTACAATTTAGTGGCTTGTTCTTTTCCTCTTTCATGTGGTTTCTGTGGTAGAGAACCCTGATGGAAATGAAATGGGCTGGGGTACATCGTGGAAGTAAAGACAGAGAGGTACAAGCTCCACTCTGGAGATTTTCATACTGTTTTCTCTTACAGTTAATCTATTTTGTGTACCCGAAGGCAGGTGCTAGAACTGTGTGCCTGCAATGGATACTGTATTCCTCTGTTGTTTCTGCACTTTCCAACCAATTTTTTGCTCTGAGATTTTGTTTTGTTTTGTTTTGTTTTTTTTGTTCTTCTTTCTAGGGCATATGCACACCAGTAGGATGAGACTTTTTCTTTGCATGTCCAAGGCAAGCCTGAGACTCCATTATTACAAAGAGTGAGAGTTGCTTTGCTCTTCATTATTCACAGTATTTTTGCAGTGATCTGATATCTCAAGAAAGGGCATTTCCACTGGATGCTTTTGACACCTGAACAGGAATCTACAGAATACACTAGATTTTGGGCATTTAATACTCCAGAAAATGGGGCAGTTGCAACCGGACTGGCATTAGCACCTGGTAACAGGAAGAGGCGACAACAATGAAACACTGCAGAAGAAGGTGACCATGCCTGAACCTGTACTTAGGCCGTGCTTGGTCAATTGATGTAGCCTTACCTGAGAGTTTTGGATGAGTTCCATATGGTGATTCTTTACTGAGGATAGTAAATGTTGAGAAAAATTTAACCACATAAGATCCTATATTGTAAGAAATGGAAGTAACTTTAGCAATCCTTTTGCAACACATTTTGCAAAGTTTGAAGAGATGAAGAAAAGTCCTAGTCACCTTGTTCCATCAGAGATGATATTAGGCTTCTTGAAGTTCCACATCTTCAGTCCTTTTTAGGGCTCTTATTCAGGATTTTAGTGCATGGCAACAGCTAGTTGTAGAAGGAGAAGAAATCTAGTCAGTACCACAAAGTATTATGATGATCTTCTCCTAGGGAGCCATTCTTATTCTCCTCTTAGTTGATTTCTTAGCCCCAGGGACAGATCTAGCACCATCTGTCCTTCCTGATGCATGTATCTAGCCCTTCAGCCATGTCTGTGCTTTGCTCCTTTCCTGTTCTGTAAGAACATCCATGTTTACAAAGTGTTTCTGGTCCTAAGGAGGCAGCTTGCAATTTTTGTTGGTTGTTTTAATTTATGTTGTTAATGTTCAGAAATATTTATAGAGCACTCTTGAGTTGTATGGCCAAGTTTGTTTTTACATGAACCCAAGTCTTATTGCCTGATTTTTTAATGATATATGTAGTATTGTTATTGTACCAGTCACAACACTGAAGTGGTATTAGATGAAAAGGAGCAAGTGCAGGCACAAGCAGACTGTAAATGTGTTGAATCATAGAAGGAAGGTCTTAAAAAACAGGATATCAACATTTAGCAAAGTGCTATTATCTTAGAAATGAATGTTTTTTTTTTTTTTTTTTTTTTTTTAAATATGATATTAAACATCAATACACAAACCATCCTTTCTATAGGATACAGGCAAGTGAGATTCTACAATGTTTCTCTGTAGAACAGTGTTTAGAAATAAACTCAGTCTAACATTAGTACCTGAAACTATGGTTGCATACACATATCTTCCGTCTATTAAAATGTCTTTGAGATTTGCCTCCATCCCATATATCAGTGCAAAAATAAAGAAAAAATTGCTACCTAATTTCAGGAAATGTTTAAAAAGGAAATAAAAAATAATAAAAATTCACTAACTCTTTTGGTAGTGCAGTATGATATAAAAGTTAGAAATGGTAGCTAATTTCATGGAGCATTTCAGGAAGTTACAGCTCCGTTGATAGTCTTGGGTGGAAATAAGTACCAAACATTATTTTAACAATAGTAGTCATATGTAAGGAAATAAAATTAAATAATTGTTATTTAACGGTATACTGAAACACTAGAATTGTCTTAATCAATGTTTACCTTGAAAAATTCTCCATTTTATGTCTTGCCACAAATCAATGTGAACAAGCTACCATTTGTCCTATTTAGAGAGAAAGAAATATAGTTAACAAATAAATTATGTCTTTATTTGGATCAAACATGAGACAACAGAATTTGGAAGGCTCAGGCATGAAATTAAAACAAATCATTTAAATAGCTTAATTGACTGAAAGTGTGAATAACAGATTGTAAGTATTTTCATATATTCACAAATGCACCATAATTGGAATTTAACATTCAGTGGATGGAAGGAGATTTCCAAAATCCTACAAAATTTGTTGTTTTCATTCTTTCTCTGGAAAAAAAAAAAAAAAAAGGCTAACTGTACGTACATGTACTGTGTTCTCTTGTCTTTGAGGGACACAAAATGGAGCCTTTGAAGGTCTATCTATGTATCCAGCATGTTTTTGTGTGTCTGCAACTAACATGATCCACATATAAAACGTAGCTAGGACCAAACCCTATATGCCTGTCTTGTAACAGTGACCCTCTATATATCCAGAATATATATATATATATATATATATATATACCTCATATATCCAGAAAGAGTGGGATCTGGCCCCTGGTCAAAATGCTGATTTGACAATAACAGCACAGCCCTGATCCCAGGGCAAAGCTCTCTTTTACTTCTGTTGGTGCTAGGGCCAAGCACTACATTTTCAGCTCTGACTGACGGTCCTGAAGTCATGCATAATGTCACTAGAGGTTTTAGCTCAGATTCAAAGGTTAAATGCAAGGTCTATCATTGCTTAAACCACAAAAGAAAATTGTTACTCCTTGTTGAGTACTTAAGAAAGAATGGCTTGTCATAAACACTCAAATGTCTTTAGCCACAAAATTCCTAGGATTGCCTTGAAAGGCCGGGTTGCAATGAAATAATGGTGAAAAGTGATTGGTAAATAAAGCAATGACTTTTATAGATCCTTCTCCTAGGTTCTGCGAACTTTATGTGTTTGAATCAGTAAATATCTTTCATATTTATTCATAATCTTTTGTATTGTAATTTTCTCCTTCAGGATTTAGCACTCCTAAATATATTACTTGTTATAGATTTTGTTTTGTGCTTATGAAACCTCTCTAAACCATTGTTCTTCTGATCATGGAAAACAGTAGTATTTTTTGGAAATGTTATAATTCATATATATTTATTCATTGTTTCTATAAAAGATTTGCCATAGAGAACTTTTATGCCTTCAATATCTTCATAGATTTTATATAGATGTTAGTGCGTTACTTTTCCCATGAAATAAAAGTACATTCTTTTTTACCAAACTGTGGTCTAATGTTGATTTAAAAAATAAAAATAAAATAATTCACTAGAAAACCTTTTTAAAAATATATTTCATAAAGAAACAATGCAGCAGGAGATTTATTAATTGGCAATGTAAATTATAATAAATTATAAATTGCAAAAGCCTGTTAAGTTGCAGAAGGATGTAGATATAGCATTATCAAGACAATGAAAACTGCCAGTTGTTTCATGATAAGGCTGTTTGTGTATATATGCACAAGTCAGAGGGAAAGAGAGCCTATACTTAAGTGAAAATAGCAAACCAAATCAATCCTGTTATTTTTTTAAAGCATGGAAATCTCAGCTTGAGACATCACAAATGCTAACATGATATGCCCTTCCAGCACTTGTGGCCCTAGAAAGATATACTTTTTACACTTACTAATCTGAATTTTGATATGTTGAACATCATTACTTATATTTTTATCAGAGCTTTCCACTAAAATTAAATTTAACAACTCATTTACTGGAAACTTAGTTTGTAAAATCTGGCATTTTCATGTATTTAAGAAAGCAAGAAAACATGTAATTTTTAGCTTTTTCACTGTTTTGGTTGTTCATATTTTCTTTTAAAATAGCATATAGAAAGGAATTTAAATGTTAAGCATGCTATCACCAGTAAAAATACTACTTCTTCAAACCATGGTCATGCAAACACCAGTTCTATGAGCAAGAGAGATGACAGTAACAAAAGACATACATTTTATATGTTAAAAGTTACTTTTTAAAAAATTATTTTATTTTTTTTTCCCCCAAGTAAAAGTTTACTTTCAAAGTGCAGTCTCTACTTTGCGCTTATAGGGTCCTTGCCAGCTTTGCTTTCACAAAATATTTATTAACATTCATTAACAAAATGTAAAGGAAAAACTTGGGACAAATTCTGCACTCGGAAGAAGGAAATTATTAAATCAAAAATTACAGAAGATTTCTGCATCCTGCAAGGCCATTGGTAGATCTACTAAATTATGCCTTGTTAGATTTTCATAAATTTCTGTGGTTTGGAGATCAAATTTAGTATGGTGTGTGCATGGCTATGAAAAAACTTTTTCTTTACATACATGTACACATGAACACTGCTCATACAAAATGAAGTTGAAACATCTGTTTTTACCTACTAGGTGCTCTAGCATGGGATGGAAAGACAGAATGGGTCCTGCTCTTCTCTTCCCTGGAGACATGCTTGTTTTTATCCAGACTGGAAACACTGTTATTTAAAACATTTTGAAGTTTGGATCTTTACCCTGGAAGTCCAGAGGGAGAGATGAGGTGTTCTGCAGTGAATTATCTTCAGGAGTGTTTACCAAGAATACCAAACATCTCAAAGAGAGGTTAAAAGTATGATTAAAGAACACCAGTCAAGGCTATTCCCAGATGATGCTTTCAAATTTGCTCTTGCTTTCATGCAGTGCTCGTGTTGACAGACTAGGTCCCTGTATATGTAGAACATATGGATTCTGACTGATGTTATGAACTCTGTATTACTCTGTCATATGTTTTCCAACAAAGTCCACTGACATATCTCCTGACCTGGCCTAGCAAGGCCTGTTAACATACCTCCTAACCTTGACTAGCAGTAGTTGCACGTCAATAGCTGCATTATATTGCAATTTTGGATGAAATGAAAGAAAGGCTGGTGCTTGGGAGAACTTGTTTATTTCTTCCAGTTGTGACATTTGGTCTGGTAATGTAATAAACACTATAAACACTATAAACACTATAAGCCTTGCTTACCTATGTACTTGGACCACTGTTTCTACAACAATGCTTCTTAAAGATCATTATCTCTAAATCACTCAACCCAGAAGGACAATGAGTGTATTGCTATAGAGCAGCCAAAACAAAAGAAACTACTTCTTCCTAGCTACTAACAAGAGTAAGCTTAAAACAACAGAAAATCCTTGGCAGAAAAGTGACAATGTCAAATTAATTGGTCCCTGTAGGTAAAAGCAAACAAGCTGCCAGGACAGTGGAAGCTTCTTGGTCCTCTGGCTGAGGCTCAGAGACCTGGCCAGAGCCTAGCCTTGGGTGGAAGGAAAGAAACACAGAAAGAAGTTGGGGTTTTTGAGAAGCCCAGCCACACCCAGCAGGAATTTCCTGGAGGGATTTCTTCAGACTTCGATGTTATTTGATGCACCCATCCCCTAAATGCAGCACAGGGATTTTGCATGGTTGTGAGCAGGGGGAGTCTGGCTGCACATAGGTGAGCAGTGTTGTGAAGTTTGTTCTCAGGTCCAGAACACAGGACTTGAACTCTTCTTTACTGATAGCTTTTAAGTCTCAGTGTGAACCAACCGTTTGTATTTGGAAGCCCAGCTTTTTGATTTTTTTTTTTTGTTGTTTCTGCAAAAAATAGACTATTGTTTAACCTAAATAGTATTGTTATTGAGTTTCATCTGATCTGAGAAAACAACACTGAACTTTTAATTCTCCCACCCTGAAAGCAAGCCATAGAATAAGGTGTCTGCTTTTAATAATGCACAAGTATTATGTATGCAAATCCCAGGGACTCCTGAATATCTTTTGTTATTCCTTTTTTACTGCAATACACCGAGTAGTAGAATTCTTTACTTGTTAAGGTTATCATTAAATTTATCACCTGGAACTGTCCCCAGATATTTAGCAGAAAGCTGTTGTATCCAAGGTCCTTGAAGAATACATCTTTGAATTGGCTGGAACACATAAATCTGTTTTTACAGTTCAAAACTGTGCAAAAATGACCTGTACATGATGAATACTATGTAGAAAAAGATGTCTGGGAATTTCCAAGCTGCAAAACTGAAGCTAGAGGAATGAGGTACAGCTGTACTTGAAAGGAGACATTCCCAACACAACAAAGTTGTTGAGAAAAAAAATAATTAGGAAGTGTGTGATGACTTTAGTTTATGCCATTGTGCACGGTATTCTGTTTTTAAAATTTGAGTATACACAATATATTTGAAACAAAAAATTTAACTGTACTTCTAACAAAAAAATTTAATTTCGAACAGTGAAGAGTACCCAGTGAGAGCTCTCAGCATCCATAGTGTTGCCTTAGGTGTCTCCATATGGCTGCAAGTGGAAGTTCTCACAAAATCTGGTTTTCAGAGGGTCTGTCACACACCAATGATTTCTAAGATGAGATGAGGCAATCTTTCTCAGAAGATTTTTTTCTCTGTTTCTAGGTCCTTAGCTCAGGAACACTGGGATTCACAGATCACCAGGGATTTGTACTGTCTGTCTTGCTCATGGTCTTACAGATCTTGTTTTCTGTATGGAAATTTGATTAAAAAGGTAATCCCTTCAGAACTCAAGGCAATAATAGAACAATAAATGTCTGTTTGTTTATGGGCAGCCATGCTCAGTGGAATACAAAACAAGGAGGGGAGCTAAGAGGAATCCCTCCTATACTTAAGTGATTCCGTATTCCTGATATATTGTGCATGATGCAGGCAGGAAAGGAGGAGTGGACCTCAAGGGATTTATTTATCCTTCAAAATTTAGTGTAATTCCCTTTAGCATCAATGGAGCCTGTCTTTGCCAGGGAAAGAGTTGACTTCAATTGTAATTAAAAGGTCTGGTTTATTACTGCAATATAGGGGTGGACTGAAAAATAACAAATGTTCCCCAATTATAAGAGGAATACTTCTAGATATGTGCAATGTGTTGTTTGAAGTCTTGCCTGTGTCTTGAATAAAGACTTGCTTCTATACATGTTTATACTGAAGATTAAATAAAAGCTAGAGGATCCTGTCAGGATCTCGTTACACTGACAGAGAGGAAGTCCCCGTCATATGTTCATTCACTCTTTCCTTCATCCATTCACTTGTTTCTAACAATGGCTGTTTCTAACAGTTTTGTTAGCTGTTAGACTTCCAGAAAGAGCACAGGGATGAATGTTCTATTAGTCTTTTATTTTCCAGTCATTGAGGTAGATAACTGACAGGATAAAAACATTTCCCAGGAGTTTATTTTCCTAACTTTTATCTTAATTCCTTTAACTAATGCTGTAAAAGTGTCAACCACAAACCTGAGAGGCTGGAGAGGAATGTATTGTATGAGGAAACTGTATTTGCAAGTCTTAAGTGGTGCTTGACAGCATGGTGAGAACAGTTTATCTTTGACTTCTGCTATGAGACATAGTCCTTGTTACATGAGTGACTCTACAAACAGACTAATGTGGTTTTGTCAAGCTGCAGAAAGTTTTTTTTTTTTTTTTTTTTTTTTTTTTACTAGGTTGCTGTCTGCTTTTAAATTATCTGCTTAATGAAAGACTGTTAGCAATGAACCTTGACAATGTATTAAGCATTCACAACCGCATAGATTTACAGTTTAAACAAAGTGACTACGTCACTCACAAAAATCCCCTTAGTACAGAAAAGCAGTTTTTCACTAGCTTTCATAAAACACATTGTAGTTAATAAAATGCCTTCAGTCTACAATGTAGTTGTTTAGGGAGAATAGTTACACAGAAACAGTTCTATAAAATTATTTTCTTGAAGGATGGATGATTTTTCTTTAAAAGGCAGCAGTGAAATGGTCCCAGTGCTTAAAAAGAAAAGAAAAGAAAAGAAAAGAAAAGAAAAAAAAAGAAAAGAAAAGAAAAGAAAAGAAAAGAAAAGAAAAGAAAAGAAAAGAAAAGAAAAGAAAAGAAAAGAAAAGAAAAGAAAAGAAAAGAAAAGAAAAGAAAGGAAAGGAAAGGAAAGGAAAGGAAAGGAAAGGAAAGGAAAGGAAAGGAAAGGAAAGGAAAGGAAAGGAAAGGAAAGGAAAGGAAAGGAAAGGAAAGGAAAGGAAAGGAAAGGAAAGGAAAGGAAAGGAAAGGAAAGGAAAGGAAAGGAAAGGAAAGGAAAGGAAAGGAAAGGAAAGGAAAGGAAAGGAAAGGAAAGGAAAGGAAAGGAAAGGAAAGGAAAGGAAAGGAAAGGAAAGGAAAGGAAAGGAAAGGAAAGGAAAGGAAAGGAAAGGAAAGGAAAGAAAAGGAAAGGAAAGGAAATAGCAAAACACGGCTCCCGCCCCCGCCCCTCCCCCCCCCCTCTTGCTGAAGGATTATCTACCCAGGTCAAAACATAAACAATGCAAAAGTGCAAGGGCTTTGTTATGCATGGGGCCTATTGGCCATTTCAGAGCAGTCCTCTGTGTCACCAAACAGAGCTGATGACAGATGGTGAGACTGTCCTTGCGAATTCTTCACCTTAACGCGACAGGCTATATGGAAATGCCCTGTGATCATTGGGGATTCTCCAAATGTCCCTTGATAATCAACACAAATGGGAATCATTTTTAATTTGAAGCCTGAAGCAGTTTTAAAGATCTGTCTTTATGTATAGATTCTTTATACTGTTTCACAAGAAATATAAACAGTGTATGAATATAATGGATTTCAGGTTGTATTTATAATAATTAATGTTTAGTAGGTTAGTAGGTTACTAGAAGAAAGACAGTTTATAAGATAATTCCACTATGGAAGTAAAACTCTTTAAAACATCAAGAAAAGCAAGCAATAAATCAAAAGCAAACCTGAAGCACACTTTGTAATCTATGCTCCAGAAGCGTATTCTGTCCCACCATGCACCTCCATAAATTTTGATCAAGCATTTTAAATTCTGTTAGCTGTATTATAAAAGATAGACTTTTAATTTTACATTACATTTCTTTTCAGGAAGAAAACATAATCTGTGAACCCAGGGCCAAACATGTTCTGCTTAACATGTGCGCAACAGTGTTAGTAGAAAGACTTGAGGAACAGGGTTCAGTCCTTCACAAACCTTACTTCTGCTCATGTCCAACAAACATCAGATAATGAGGCTGCTCAGTCTCCACCAGTGCAGCAAAGAGCCCACCTTGGAGCAAAAATACATGTCTCCATCCAAACCCTACCTTGTGTGTATCATTCATGTTCTGCTCTCAGCCTGTGTCCTTACAGAAATGATATTTTGGAGAAATGGATGTGTTTGGTGGGAGCTGGGGGTGGGCCTTGGGATGAGCTGTGTCACCACATTCTCACCAGGAACTGAAGTGTGTGGAAAAAGTGTCCAGTGTCTGTGCTAAACTGGATTGAAGAGGATGAAAGTTTGGGCCCTGGCAAGGGCTGGGTTGAGAGAATTGCTGGGCTACCATTTCCTCTATCCAGAGTGTGTTCTTTGCCCACAGCAGCAGTGTCTATCGTGAGCTCTGATAGTACAAAATCTTTCCATTTTGGTTGGTGAAATAAACACTGAGACCCTCTGCTAATAAAGACCAAACCAGAATACAGGGATGATACATTTCATGCCCTGTCTTGACCTTGGCTTTGGGCTCCACTTTACTAACTTTCTGGAATGGGAGTTGTGTGTTATGTATATTTCCTTGCTGTTACCTCAGGTAGCCACTAGTTATGTTTGGAGAAAGGTCCTGAAGACTTTGCCAACTGGACCATTTCAGCTTTGCTTGCTACTGGTTTGAGCCTCTAAAATGGATTTAAGCATTTGTCTAATTCTCTAAAGCCATATACTTACATATAGATAAATATAGGTTTCTAACATACAAATGCAGATGGCTTGGATTCAGTAGAAAATCAATTCAGGGAATTTCAGGACATATTGTATCAATTTTAATATACAGAATTTATATCTGTTCAGAAATACAGCATATGAAGGAAAGATGCTTATTTATTTATTTGATTTGAGGAGGGAATAAAAGTTGGTTTTGACATTACTTTTTCAGCCCATTTTTTAATAAGAAAAAGTTTGCTGTCATTTCTTCATTGCCAGCATCAGGTACTGTAATTTGCTCATGTAATACATTGTGGCCCAAAGGTATATTGCCAGCCGACAAAGTGATTTCATAACAGAAGAATCAATAGCTCATTATTTTTGGACTCAGAATAGTTTGCATGTTGCTTTAGAGATTTCATGACATTTAGAAGATTATTTATAAATTAAAACAATCTTTGGATCAATCCATTAAATTGTTGGTTAATCTTCTTAAATTACACTGTTTTAAACTCATTGTATACAGCATATTAGTTTTTTTTTTTTTTTTTTTTTTTTTTTTTTTTTTTTTTTTTTCAAAACCTGGGGTAGAAGTTTGAAATAGTTTTCCAACTGGATGATCATGTTTGCTTCCAAGTAGTCATTCTATTATATCTTTCTATAAACTAACAACAGTAGAACAGTGGTAGATATTAAAAATTATCTTCTACATGTATTGGTCTGAAAATTCATAGAATCATAGAATCATCTAGGTCAGAAAATACCTTCAAGATCATCAAGTCCAACCAACAACATGACCTACTGAGTCACTAAACCATTTCTCTTAGTTCTATGTCCACACATCTCTTGAACACTTCCATGGATGGGAACTCTACCACTTCCCTGGGCAGCATGTTCCAATGTTTCACTACCCTCTCCATGAAGAAATTCTTCTTAATATCCAATCTGAACCTCCCCTGGTGCAACTTGAGACTGTTTCCTTGCATCCTACCACTTGTCACCTGTGAAAAGAGACCAATACCCTTCTTGCTACAGCCTCCTTTGAAGTAGGTGTAGAGAGTGATGAGGTCTGTCCTCAGCCTCCTCTTCTCCAGGCTAAATTTAATTCAAAAACACATAGTGCTGTAAGTGGAGCCCCCATTGAATCATGTTGCTTTAACTTCTGTTGCACAAGAAATAGGCTTGAATTAACTTCTTCCTCTAATTTATTTTTTATTTTTATTTGTTTTTAGATGTGCAGAAAAAAAAAAAAAAAGTTAATGTCATGAAGAGAAGGCATGTGGTTTTGAGTTAAATTATACAAAAATAACTTTTTAACTTCAGTGTTAGTATTTAGTAATTTTTAAACTATTAAATATACACTTTGACCAGCCAATCTGTCCCCTTCCCAGGGCACTCTGGGTTGCTCAGCGTGAAAGCTGAAGACTCGAATCTATGATGGGACTCAGGTTAGGCAGTGACTAAAACTCCTCTGTGCAAGCAGATTTCTGTGTTTGTGCCAGTGCCCCCTAAAGCCACTTTTCCATGGTATGGCCATCTCTTTTCCCCAGAATAGACCCACAGCTCTTGCTCCCAGGATGCTCTGACAACCACTTGCTGCAGCAGCCTGCTGTGAAGCCCAGGGATGCTGCTGGTGCTGTGTCTTTTCCCAGCCATCCTGGCAACATGATTTCTGGCCCTGGATGGAAGAGAGCAGGGAGAGTTTCTCCTGATAAGGTTAGTTGGTTACTAGTCTGCAGATTTTGTGGTGACATATAAACCAGGGTAATACAGGCAGCTACATGTGCTCATAGTTGTGTTTACCCAGCATCTTCAGGCTGCAGACATTTACTAAAGAACAAGTGCTTGAAGAATTTCTATCCCAGTTTTCACTTTTGTTTTAGACATTCATCCAACTATGAATTACATTGACCTGAATTTCCATGGAAAGCAAATTAAAAGCTAGTAAATAAACATTTTTTTTTTTTTCTTTCAGAAACCACACTGCAAAAACCATTTGCAGTGTATGCATATAGCAATGTTCCTGCTTCAGGGGTTTTTACTTGATTGATCTGTGCCAATAAGTAATGGTAAATAACAAATACATTAAAAAATATCCCCATAATATATGGATTCTTTGTACAGAATAAAAAAGTCACATTTCCTTGGTATATTAAATAGACTCTTTTTGCCTTAACTCCATATGCTTTTCCATTTAATTATTGTTTTTACTAGGCATGAATATCTAATCATGCAATGCCAGAGACAAATCATGTCTATGTGGATGTCTGTGGCAAAACTTTGGCAATTATTTTTCAACTTTCTTGAGCAACACACTCAGACAATTTGATCTGTCAAAAAGTTTTTCCTACCCTTCAGTTTTGATACTAATTGTATTTTCCATCAGTATGTTAAAACTTGTTTTCTTCAGGTACTGAAACTGTTCAAATGCACTGTTATGTCCTAGATAACTTCTGACCACCTACGTTAGAAATGCAAATTAGATGTAGTTCACAAGGATGCTCAGTCCCACAAAGACACTATAAATATAGTCTTCTCCCTCTTGATACTGCCCTAGTGCAAATAATTAATTCCAACATACAATAATAGAAGCAAGATTTCTGGACAAAAGCTAACATTATGTCCTCCAAATCTGAATAACTTGTTAAGGTGTGATCTGTGTTACTGTTTGAATGTGTGAATGTACTTTATTGAGTCGGTGTACTGGGTTCTACGTTTATACTCTGTTTATTCCACTAAATTTCCAATATTTAAAACTGTCATATTCTTTTAAGAAGACTTTTTGTTTGATATAATTCCTAATGTATTCAGAGTTGAAAACATCTTTAAATGGGTTTGTGATAGGCACACAAGGGAATACAAATATATGAGTTCTGCTGTTGATGTTATTTATTATTTGTAGTGTGGCAGCACTGGTGATTCACTAATGTGCTGGGAGATATATAAACACAGAAATGAAGCATCCCAAAGAACCTGTAACTCTCTCATTCCTCTTTTGCTGATCCCCGTATGATTTGCTGGAATGACAGCTTGCTATAAGGAATCAATACTGAAATGTTGCTTTTCTTAAATTGAAGGCCTGCAGCTTTTCTGGAGGCGTTAAATATCCCTTAATTTCTTTATTTTAACTATGACTATATTCATATTTAATGGAGGCTCTCAAAATTAGAAGCTGAAAGCATGAGACTTGACTGCCTTGAATATTAATACAGAGGGACTAATTCTCCAAACTGCCCTGTCTTCATGACCTCCATGCAGCTGCTCCCTTATGTGACAGCCATGAATATGCCTGACACCAACTGGAAGTCTTCAAAGCTAAAAGCAGCAGAGCTTCAGCCTGGGCCAAGGGCTGGGGAATGAAGCTTTGAGGATGCCTGGGACCAACACCACAGTTCTAAGATGTTATCTTGGGGTTTACTCTGGTACCTGCTCAAGTCTTTTCTTCCTTGTTGCTTCCTGCCTCGCTCATTGTGCTGCTCTAGAGGTGAGGGAAGAAA
The DNA here is from genome assembly GCF_009819795.1 of Aythya fuligula. Lineage (NCBI taxonomy): Eukaryota > Metazoa > Chordata > Aves > Anseriformes > Anatidae > Aythya > Aythya fuligula. Next base: position 122,799,594 of record NC_045560.1, on the reverse strand, counting down.
GGGATTCAGGCTGAGAGCAGCTCTAACTGATGCCCCATCACCATGCTGACTTAACCCATAGAAGAATAGGATTTGTAACTCAACTGTGGTGCCATTTTCACCTCGGCTTGCCAGAATGAGGGGAAGAGTTTCTTGCCTCTATCAGGAAAAATCAACTCTCAGTGTGTTGTGCATGTTTTGCAGTGCAGCTGAGAGCTGAGTTCACTGTAGGCTTCCAGGATTTCCCCTATTCCTTCTTCCCATTTAATATTTCTCATTGTCTGCTGAAGCCCAGGTGATCTGAGTGTCAGAGTGGCAGTGGAAGCAAATTTGTGCCTGATATTTAAAGGATGTAACCAGAAAAGTAGTCCTTGGATAACACATATCTTGTCCCACAGGGAGAAAGAAGAGGCTGCCCAGGCTGAACCCTGCCTGCAACATTTGCAGCCAGCATTTTTTTTTTTTTTAAGTAAATGGAGGACAGTTATTCCCAGAGCTTCTTTTAACAGAGAAAATGGCAGAACAATATAATTTTGGGAGAGAGAGGTGGGACAGTGACAAGATGCCTACCTTGACAGTAGACCTTGCTACTTTGATTGTCCTCTGATGAAAGTGTTTCCTGTTCTCCTGCTGCTCCTTTTCTGCTTGGTGTGGAATAATATGATGTGGGAAGCCATGGCTGGGTCCTGAAGGAAGAGTAGGCATGATACAGTTAATTACTTTGAGTGCTGTGTTTTGCAAGCTTTCCTAGGGTTTTTCTGGAGCTGTTTTGGTCAATGTTACCTCTACTTATCTGTTCAGACATGCACAGAATTATCTGCTTAGCAATTCTCAGAGAAAAAAATGTTGGTTTCTTTTCTCTGCTGCAATTTTCTAGGGAGAGAGGAGGGAAAGACTGAGACAACAGTGCAGCCTTATGCTGCCTCTCCTCTTCTTGCTTTTTCCTGCCCTTGGTAGGGCAGAACTAGTGAGTTATGAACAAAACTTCTGGTGAGGACTCTCAAGAAGCTGTCTCTGAATAGCTTTTCACAACCCCTGTATTCCCCAGTACCCAAATATTTCTACAGAAATATTAAAATTATATGAAGAAATCTTTCTCTGTTTAAAAAAAAAGGGGGGGTGGGGGTAAGGGGGGGAGGGAAGAAAGCATGCAGGTCAAACATTTTCAATGTAAACTTTCCCCTTCTGTCTCCACCCACTGGATGTTTATGATAAATTGAGTGCATCTTATCTGTGACTTGCTTACATAATGAGGTTGATCTCTATTATCTCATTGCTGCTCTCTCTAGAAGGAGAAAGAGTGAGCTTAGGTTTTAGATCTTTTGTAATTACAGGAAAATATGCAGCTAAGTCATGTTCTCCTCACAGGATTTGCAAAGCTTTTCCATTTGATCCTTCTTACTCTTTTAAGAAGAAAGTGTTTGGAAATGTCTATGCTCTTTTTTATTATTTTATTTTATTTTATTTTATTTTATTTTATTTTATTTTATTTTATTTTATTTTATTTTATTTTATTTTATTATTTTATTTTATTTTATTTTATTTATTTTATTTTATTTTATTTTATTTTATTTTATTTTATTTTATTTTATTTTATTTTAATTTAATTTAATTTAATTTAATTTTATTTTATTTTATTTTATTTTATTTTATTTTATTTTATTTTATTTTATTTTATTTTTATTACTCTGATGCTTTAGTAATGCACATTGTGAAGTTATGTTGGATGATCTCAGGGAGTATTTTTTCCAAGTGATGTATATATGGAATTCCCATTAATGTTAATGTGAGTTGTGCAGACCCATCCACTGTATGAAGGCAAGGACAAAGATATGGTAGTTATGTTAAGGCTTATTTCTTTCATGGCAGGCAAACTTCTAAGTGATGTGAAAATTTCTTTGAATTTATCACCACAAAATTTCATACCTAAATCTTATAGCTGTAGCTGATCTTACTAAAGATATATACTCCTATGCAATGTCTTTCACTTACTAGTTTCCATAATACAAGTATGATGGCTGGAACTCAATAAATGATTTTAATAAATTGGCATAAGCTGAAAATGAGGAAAGATGAAATTCAGAACATATCCCAAAATGCTTCGTTCCGAAGGAAGAAATGAGGATGAATTGAACACCCAAGGCGATATGGAAAAGACCCTGAATCTAAATTCCTTCTCTACTTTCATTTGCCAGCAAGAATTTACTGTGCATGTGTGCACAGCTTGGCATGTCGGCTGAGGCCCAATGTTTGTGCTTAAAACATCTGGCACAAATTCTCTTTAAGTGAAGAGGCAGGTTTTGTCATTCTGTCACCTACTGTCCATGAGCTTCATTACTAATTGTGTGATTGTTTGCATTGATCAGATAAAGGAAAAAGATTTTGATCAGTTCTGGAGAATTTTGCAGTTTATGACACTAAAATAGGAATACCATTTTATGGATGTTATTGCTTTTCCTAAGATGATGCTGAGCTCTTGGTCAACAGTCAGTCATGAACAGATTACCACCTTTGACAGGTTGTGGGGGCTATTTTTAAAAGCCAGCCATGATGAAATATTTAATATTAAGATGTTTGGTTACAGTTGGAAAGTTTAAAAAACCTCTGAATTTAATATATAATACTAGTTTGCCCCTCAGGACCCTGCTGCAGGTGCTGAAGAAGTTCACTGAGGCTGAGAGGATTCTGCAGCCATGCCTGCCCCGGTAGATGGAGCATTGTCAGGACATGAGCTTGAGTGTTACCCCACAAGTGTCCATAATGTTTGAATACTTCCACTTGTCCTTGGCATAAATTAGGCTTGTGCCAAATAACATTTTCAGAGACAATGTCTTAGCACGTTTTGGAGAATAAAATGGGTTAGGGGCTGCTCTCTGTGGGCAGGCTAGATTAGACCACATTTTTGGGGGGAGGAAGAAAGAGAGTTTAGCCAGATGGCCGTGAGCCATTATGACATTTGCCTTTAGGGTTCCCCGGTCTGTTTTATTTATCAGTGTAGACATCACCTGTAAAGTCTCATGTGTTTGCAGCAGATGCCCGTTAGTAACTAAGACAAACATATCCTAATTCCTTTGAAGCTTTGACATGCATTGATCTAAATCTCTCATTTTTTTTAAAGGACTTTCTTAAAAAACAAACAAACAAACAAAACAAAAACCAAACAAACAAAAACAAACAAACAAAAAACAACAACAACAACAAAAAACACAACAACATTAAAAAATAACATATGAATTAAATCAAATTGATATCTCATCTCTCAGGTGTTCAACTGATAGTCTGTCGGCTAATCCTGGTTGCTCTCTTTTCCAGGGCACCTTGGAGACACACAGGAGCTTGCTCCAGGCTAAATTAATTATTCTAGTGACTGTGGCAGCTGCATGATCTCAGCTGCCTTCTTTTCTGGCCACATGATAGCAGTAGGGCTCCAAGAAAAAGGGCCCCAGATTCCACATATTAGTCTAGTAGTGGGAACCTACTCCTGGCTGTAATCTGTGCTTGGGATAACCCTTGAATACACACTATGCGGTGCATAGGAAGCACTAGATCTACTTCATGTATGATTAGGTCTGGGTATGTCTGATGACATTTGCAGAGAAAGAAGTAGCCCATTCACCCAGAAAAGTTGTGTGCCATTGCTGTATGACATATCTTGACTGCTGGCTAAATGTCATTTTGTTCCTTTTGAGCTCATTAAGTATTAAATATTTGACTTTGTAGTGTCTGGGTGTTTCAGTCTTCCTTGTGTGACTTGTGTTTTGGACCAGAGAGACATGCAGATTGGACACTGGAAAAGTTCATTCACAGAAATTCCTAACTTAATGCATGTATAAGCACCTACTTCCAAATCAGTGCTCAGCTTTTGCCCAGCCCTGTCAGCGCCCTCTGAGCTTTAGCACAAGGCTTCAGCCACAGAATTCCTACTGGATTTCTTTTGTTCAGTATGATCCCTTTCAAGCAAGGAACCTGAAAACACCAACCTAAATCATAGCAAGATTCACTAACCATGGGTGTGTTTTTCTTCTTGCCAAGTCCTGATATAATAAAATATTTCAGGATGTCTTTACCAGCTTTGGTCACAAACAAAACCCAATGACCCATTTCAAATGCTCAATAGCCCAGTGCAAGGAGCGCTCATGCATAATACACAGACTCATTTTCTTCTCCTGCTTGCTTTGGAGTACAGATTTGAAGGCACATCTTACCCTCCCAACAGAAAATCTTCTACCAGATCAAGAATACACCAGCTATCACACAATAGCATACTCTAAGATGAATCCCTCATTCCCTGTTGGTGCGGCTAATCTTCTTAATATAAAATACTTAAAATATTCATAGTAAATATTCAGACTCCATTGCTTAATGACTATGTCTGTTCCCTGGAAGACTGGGTTTCTAATCACCATCCTAATGAATAAACATCTGAGATTTGCAGATAGTGGACAATGCCAAACAAAAAGTACTCTTTTCAGAGTAAGGTACATTATCCATGATTATTTAGCCAAGAAATTATTCGTGCTTCCTTCTGCTCTACAGGGGGAAATTTTGACTGTAGGGACCCCTGTCTCCTAGAGGAAGTTATACTTGCAGCGCAGAGATACCATACTGATAGCATTCAATAAATAATAATAATAAAAAATAAAATAATAATAATAATAAAGTGCCTGAGAGTCTAAGAGAAATTCTTTAACCCAGTCACAGTGTTGTTGTAGCCTACAGGAAAGATCTTCAACCAAAATTGCAAAGTTAGACTGACAGTGGTGCTTTTGGATGATTGCTCCTATTCATCAGACTTCCAGTCCTTAGTCAAATCAGGATGAAGAGGGTTACATTGTTCTTTCTGTAATGTAGGCTTTAAAAAAAAATAATGTTGTCCTATTCACTTATTATCAAATTTGAACAGTTTGCTTTGGAAATGCTAAGAGTCACCCCAGATGAACTCTCCTTTTTTAGACAGCAACTAGTTCAGATTGCCTTCCATAGGACTCTAAAATCAATATAGCAAATGAGAGATAGACATGAAAATGTGTGTTAATCCATTAATTTAATCTTCATTTTCAAGTCATTATGCTAAAACAAAACAAAACAAAACAAAACAAAACAACCAATCAACCAACCAACCAACCAAAGAAACAAGCAAACAAACAAAAAAAACCAACAGGATTCTGATATATTGGACTTTTTTCTTTTCTCCTACAATCCATTTAGAAATCCAGAAGTCATAAAGTTTTGCCTTGTCACAAGCTATAAGTTATGGTGGCACAGCAATATTTTTTACTGTCCAGATAAAAAAGGAAATTACTAACTCCATCCTTGCCTGGTGATGCAGTTAGCTGCCTGAGGTCTCAGTGGTTTCACTTCATTTAACATGAGAAAGTATAAAACTGACATATAAAAATTCCCTAAAGCGATCATTCATAATCATTAAAAAAAAAACTTTTTGTAAGGTTTTCTGATCTATCCATACATTGATTTTTATGCAGAGAGCATCTTTTTTTTTTTTTTTTTTTTTTTTTTCTCAAACAAAAAGTCCTTTCATATTTGTTACATAGCTTTCAATTTCAGTGTTTCTTTGGTTGTATTTTGATACTGTGTTTAAATTTTTCCTTTGGACTCAGACTCATTCTTTGTATTTTCTGAGATAACCAATCTGCTTTCCCCAGGTGTTGTTGGAGTTGCTAACAGTTTAGTAATGAAGCCTTTTGCATTCTCCCCCCCCCCCTCCCTTTTTTTTTTTTTCAATAAAGTCTTCCAAATATTTTAGCAAAGGTACTATTGCTGCTATGAATCCAGGATCCCACATTCAGTGAGGGAGAAGACTGTGTGTATCTACAGATGGAATTCTTGTATATAGACTATGCAGTCTGTAATTGTAAAGCTTATAAGCCTCATGCTTCAAATATATAATTACTCCACATAGGCTATATTTACAGGAAATGTTGATCATGTCATGGTGGTCAAAATTCATATGTGTAAGGCATCTGAAGTAACTGCAAATAAGTTAAAACAAATGCACAAATAGTAATGATTTGTATGAAGCACCAATGTCAGTGTCAGCACCTTCCATGTAGCACTGAATATGTCAGATCTGAGTGACAACTGTGCTGTGAAGGAGAACAGGAAAGATCTTGGTAAGAGAAAGTGAACTAAGTTGGATGGTTTTGAAAGATACCACTGTAGGTCTGAAGAGCCCAGACTCTTTTTTTGTTCTAACTAGCTACTAAGTAATTTATACTGTGCCTACTGATCACTTTAGTCAAAGTAAAACAGTATCTAGAGTGGCCAAATACCAAAGAACAGATGAAACACACAAGTGTGCTTACATATGCATTAGATGAGGAGAAAGTCAGGAAGGGAAGATTTGATTTTCAAGCTTCTGTGAAGAAGCTGTAAAAGAAGGCAAGTTCTAAATGGAGTTCATTAAAAAAAAATGAAAATGATAACTATTTGTTTATAAGGAGAAATTAAATAAAACTGACTAATTTGCAGAGCTCTCACAGAAACAGTATATATGCTTTTAAACTTCATGCTATTTCTGCAACGTGAATGCATCAGAATCTCAGCTTTTAAATAGGAAAAGAAAAAAAAATATCTCCCTTCATGGTTGTAAAGAAGAAGCTGGAAAATGGGATCCCAGAAGGCTTAAGATAGAAAAGTGAGTCATGAGACAAAAAGAAAGTTAAAAATATAATTTTATTGATTTTTATAGCAACTTCTCAGCTCTTTGATGTCTGTCTGAAAATCTATGAACAGTTGTCACAGGGGGACCTTGCTTATGGTAGTGCCTCTGAGCTCCTGTGTTCGGCAGGAAGGCTCTGAATTCAATGACATGGTAGCACAGTAGTTCATCTCTTCACTTTCTTTCTGTACATGTGGCTTCCATGGAAGGTAAATTCAGGTGCAGAGGACCTGAGTAAATGAAGGTAGCATATGGCACTGTTACTGTTTTCTAGAAATTAAGTGTTAGTTACATGGACAGCCAATGTAAGACAAAGGAACCCAGTAAAGGCAATGCGAACCACCTGCACGAGAGGCCTGACTGGGACTGGGATGAATCGCCCTTGAGAACTGGCCTCCTTCCCCGCTAGCAGCTACTGGAACCTGGACAATTAGGACAGGCAAGCTGTATCTCTTTTAGGTGCTTCATGTCAGGTGAGAGTCCTAATTACAGGCCATTAGACTTTATCCAGAAGTAATAACAGTTGAAGGAAATTCCTCGTATGACTGATGCTAAATGCACAATGTCTCAGCTTTGTCATAAAATGGAAGGAGTTGTTGATTGTGCTAGGTGTTATACTAAAAGCAATCATCTGTAACCTGTCATATACAAATGAAGGCATACAAAGAAGTCTACAGAAAAGTGGAAGGTCTGTCAGCAGTATCTGTTTTAGCTACTAAGGCTTGTGTATTGTTAGAAACTTCCATCTACCAAGCCAAAAACTGACAACTCAGTGTGGATAGTGCATTGTCATCCTCTAGCATTGGAGAAGGAAGGAACACCTTGTCATATGCTCAATTAGCAAAGGTGTTTACTAGTAACAGTGAGGAATGAGATATTTTGCATATAAGGAAGCGACAAGACACAGTCACCCCTGACTTTTCCCCATAAACATCTGACAAATTTGGAACCATTGCCCAAAGGCAGAGATTTGGGCAATATGACAAAAGGTGATTTCACATTAGAAAACAAACAAACAAAAAGTAACAAAAAAAAAAAAAAAAAAAAAAAAAAACAGCAACAAAGAAAATATTACTTGAAAACCTAATTCCAAGTCCCTGTGTCATTATATGGGGTGCTATGGGTATCAAAGGAAAGTTTCTCTCCACAGGGACAAAACCATATATTTTTGCTAAGTCTAGATCAAGTGGCTATTTTCAGTTGAAATCTTCCAGTAAATCCCAGTTTGTCAGCTTGAAGTAGATACCAGATAAGAATACCAGTCCAGAGGGGAAAATTAGACAGAATTACAAGCAAATGAAAAAAAGTCTTACAAAGAGAGGTGCCAGCAGTCTCAGGGTGGAATGCCTGTCACTTCCACCTGAAGCTAGCAAATAAAAAAGTGCAAAACAGGCTTACTAACACTGATTATTTGTTTCAGGTATTTGAGTGGGTAGCTCCCAAATACATGATGAGGCCATGACTTATAAAAAAAAATGCTCTAAATATGTTGTTTCAGGCATGATCTGATGTCCAGGGATCATATTCAATAAAACACCGTGTATTTCCCCAGGAGGCTCTTTTGTCTCAGGAGATGATAAAATACTCAATGTCTTACAGATGGCTCCCATTCAGAGGAGCAATTGCTAATTGAGTCTATTTAATTATCAAGGACAATCAAAGCTATGTTTTCCTGAATCAGTAGGCACCAAACAGAAAGAGAAAAGCTCTTTGCTCATAGCTTCAAGCCCCATTCACACTGGGCTTGCTGTTTCCTTGAGCTTTATTTCAAGTGTTGGTTCTAGCCATAACCTTGGTGTTTCTAATCGTGTTGCGAGGGTGCTGGGGGTGTGTGACAGCCTGTGCCTCCCGCTGCTGTTTCTGTAGCAGTAATCAGACCTCTCCATGTTATGGATGCAGGAAATACCTTTTGTGTCTGTAAATCTGTGGCACTTGCATTGACCACAGACAGGAGCTGGATAAACTTACGTTATCCTCAAGTAAATGTTTTGTTGTTGTTGTTGTTTTGTTTTTGTTTTTAGATCTGGGATCTTTGTCTTATATATACATATGCACACCTTGGGTGTGCTGGAATTATAATATCTGATACAATTAACCTGCAAACTTCTTCCATGTGCCTATATGCTACCCCCATTGTAAGGACAAAGATTTTACTCCTGTTCTACAACATAAAACAAGTTTTCATGAAATAAACTCTATCTTTAAAATTGAGTTCAAGATAAAATGATCAGTGGTGGGACATAGCTGCCAGATTCTCCCTGTCAGCTCCAGATTATGTGCCATAGCCTGGAGAGCACTGGGCCCCAGGAGTCTGGGTCCTGCCTGTTTCATTAAGCAGTATGAAGCCAGTTGTCAGCTATTAGCATGCAGAATATTAGCAGCACCATACCTGTCAAAGAGAAAAAAAGGGCCTCCGTACAGCTATATCATTGTAATCCATTCATCTTTTTATTGAACTGAAGCTTGATAGGGGGTTTCTCAAATGCATGTGATGCCCCATGCTGTTAAGAGTTTTGTATTTTGATCTCAGATTATGGTGAAAGATTTGTGCTAGCTCCCTTTTGGTTATGTATCTGAAGTTGTTCAAAGGAGAAGGTTATTTCTTCCACGGCTGAGTATAATTTGCACTCACTATGTTGCCCCAGAGACACCTGTTTCATGGTTTGGGGCATTGGAGGGGGATAGAAATTCATCCTTCCATTTTGCTGAGTCTATGCCACTGGAGGCATCCCTTACACTCCTGTGGTTCTCCTGCTGTTGTCTTTCCAATCTGGGCCTGGGCCACTTTGCGTCTGGCCACAGTGCAGTGAAATCTGCCCATAGCAAAGCTGAAGAATAAGGCCAAGATGCGGATTAGGAAGGTTCCACTTGATGACAGCCTGTTGTATATGCTTTACAGGGGTGAGATGGTTTTATGATAAGAAAGGTTTACGTCTAAAGAATTGAATGAAATGTGCAAGAGCAAAGATATTTTGGTATCTTTCTGAAAGCTTTAGTGCCATTCAGCTACCAGCCCCCTCTCTTCACCCCCCCTTCATCTCTGTCCTTTGTAAACCATTGGCTGAAGCTCCTAGAGCTCTTGAGAGGTCTTGGCAGAGGTTAAAGCTACATGAATGCCTGGCTGAATTTCTGTGTGGAAATCTGGAAGGTTGGCAGGAGACTTTTTTTGGGGTATTTGTTCACACCATTTCATGTCCCAGAACACAGTAGCACCACAAATGCACAGAGGTCATGTAAAAGTGTCTTTATATAGCCTCAGAGCTCAAATTTCTTGTCTTCTACATCTGTGGTCTGCATCTGCAGTCTTCATCTTCTCTGCCCAGGTGCCCAGGCAGAGCTCTGTCCCCTTTGACAGATAATAAATGCAATTATCAGTCACCTTGAACCAGAGAACGAAAATGACAGCTGACAGCTCTACTGATTCTTATATAGTACACTAAAAAAATACAAAATTTCCTGAGGAATCCTAATATGCAAGAAGTTGGAGCTTACATATTTTACTAAATAACATATGCCTGGTTGAGTACTTGGCTGGTGGTTTCTTCAAAAATGCTTCAATACCCTTTCCAATATCAACTTAAGAATTTGTAAAACTGTCTTGCTAGCAAAACAGCAAAAACTATTGATACAAGCAGAGGGCTCTCATGGGGGATATATTTATGAAGCATGCTAGTAGCATATAGACTCAACATTTCCTTCATGTTCTGAAGGGGCTATCAATTCTTGGTGAGATTTAGTTTGGTCTAAAACACTGATCTTTATTCTATACTATAAACTGAAAGTTTTCTGGGCTACAAATCTCTCTCTCTCTTTTTTTTTTTTTTTTTTTTTTTTTTTGCTATTTATCTGCATTCTATAAATTTTTTTTTGCTATGTCAACATGTTTTTCCTTTTTATCTTTTAGTTTTCTAATGTAGTTTTATTCCCAATAATTTGTAGAAGTGCATATTTTAGAATATACAGTATCTCTATAGGTATGAATCTATAACCAGGAAGCTGGATTTGCAAAATGTTTGTTAAAATCTGTCATTGTTCTTAGAATGTCTGAGAATTCTGCTGTTTTCCTGTACAGCAAACATGGAGTTTGAGCAAGAAACTGTCTGACAACCTGATATATGAATGGGTGAAACCTGAGTCCCTGGAAAAAGTAGCCTCCAAAAATTTCCCCCATGATGTCTGGCAGGAAGACTGTAAAGAGAATAATCAGATTTCATGTGGCATATGTGATACCCTACCTATTTGGGATACTAAGGACGCAGAAACACAAATTTTATAAAGTAAAAAATGCATCCATGTAAGCCCTTTTAGAAGAAAATTTTCTTTCATCTTTATTTTGAAACTCATTATTTTCCAGGATATGATGGTTCCTGACAAGTAGCTGAGATGCTGTGATAATATGACAATGGTCATCCAATGTTTTGGCAAACTAGCAAAAGCAAAGATACTAAGATGTCAAAAATTAAGTAAAATATAGTGAATTTCCACAGTTTTGTTCTCTAATATAGAGACAAAGTTTTATCTTAAGGAGGAAAAAGGACCATTCAATTACAGTATAGACTAGAGAGGTGAGAGCTCTTCCACCATCTAACTTATGTGGTACAAAACTAATCTATCAGCCCTTAAAAACTTGTATGTTAAGCTATTTAGAGAAACAGCACTTGTTTCACTTGCACTTGGGTGTACATGTCAGATAATCAGTAAGTACAAAACCAAATATTCGAGCCAGGACTGTCTGTGAGGTAACCATGTGGAAAGCAATCAGTCAGCTGCTAGAGCCATTAACCATTGCGTACACTTTGCCGTTGTACCTCATGAGAGATTTTGATGCTGAATCCCCCAGAACTGCCATTCTTGGCTTGAGTTCTCACCAGAGGGGAGTCAGAGTCAGTCTTTGTTAAACTATAAATGCACTCATTTAGTGCAACTGTTTTGGTGTGCAGGTACAAAAACACATGAAAGAGACTGTGGGGTGTGTCTGACCTTTTATAACATACCAGCCTCCAGGTACTTACAGGCCTTAGCATGTTCTGTAGCTGACTATGGGGGGAAGCCCATTTCATTTCTAGATACAGAAATGACATTCAGATTAAGCTGGACAGGAAAATATTTAGATTCATCCGTATTCAGCACAAATATTTCTGTGCATTTTTTTTTTGTACCTTGGCCTTTGTCAGCATTTCTAACTATATACGTGCTTCACCAAAAGAATTTTCTGTTTCAAAGCAAGCTGCAGCAAATCACTGTGAGGGTATCTATGTGACAATTGCATACGAAGTCCACAAATTAAAAATCTTTTTAAGAAGAAAAGTAACCTGAACACGAATTTCTCTGCAGAAGGATTTTTTTATTACTCGTAATGTCCAAAGGCAGTAGTTCACATTATGAACTAATGGCCTGTGAAATGTCATTTAAAAATAAAATATGTGTTTGAGTCAGAGGAATAACAACATCTTCGACTGTCCTATGTTTTTTCCCAATGTTTTGAAAGTCATTTAATTTATTTATTTATTTATTTTTTGTTAGAAAGATACTTAATCATATGCTAAAAAAGGACAGACTTAATTACAGGCCTTAGCTTTTTTGTCTCAATTTGCACAATTTTGACAACAGTGCTTTAAATAGGGGGACACTAGCACAGCTTAATTGAAATTCTGATGATGTTTTTTGCACTAATTGATACCCATGTTGGCAGACTGAGCTCAGCGACCCAGGAATGAATGGACAGGAAGAATGAGACTATCAGCTTAGCCTTGCAGGTGGTCTTTCCTGATCAAGATTAAAGAACATTGGCAGGGCGCTGCAGGAGAGCCAGCACCGTTGATACTCTATGCTATTCTCATTTTGTGTTTAAGCACAGGATTTTAGTGCTCAGGCTGAGATTTTCAGTCTGGCTCCATTCGCAGTAGTAATAATAATAATACCTAAAAGAAGACTGAGAATGACTTGATTACAACCTGTAAGGAGGCTGGCAAAGAGAAAATACCAGGTACAGAAGAGGTCTTCAATCTGCCACCCTCCCCCTCACCCCCCCAAAAAAAAAAAAAAAAAAAAAAAGGGGGAAAAATAGTGAGATGTAATGATTAACCTTGGGTTTATCACAAGTTGAGATTCATAAAAGATACAGATTAATAACAGGGTAGAAGTAGGGTGTTGACAAACTCTGAAACAAACTTCGACTGTAAATTCTGCATCCTTTAAGGTCTTCAGATAGGTGTTAGCTGCATTACACAGGATCTCAGGCTCAGCACAAATAAAACTGGCAGGATATACCATGGCCTACAATATGCAACAGATCAGACTAGTTGATTCTGTCCCTTAAAGGCTATTAATCCTGCTAATACCTGCATAGTTTTTCTTACATAGTGTTTTCATCAGAAAAACTCAAAAGAGCTTAAGAAACCAGATCAGTAGAAGTATCCCCACTGTACAGATATGGGCACTGTATCTCAGGGAGTTTAAATCACTTGTCAGAAGACATTTAAGAAGTCTTTAGCAGAAAGGAGAATACACAGCCTGTTTGTTAAATTCTGCCTTATCAGAAGGACAGTGATCAGTGGAAAAAAATTTCACAGATGTAGTAAATTTAATTTCATATTTAAAAAACAAAGGAAGATAAAAATATCTAGCATTTGAAAATAATGACAAAGCACTAATTTAAATTAGCATAATGATTTCTTCTCCCTGTGTCTCTAGGATGCAGATAGGTCTCTCTTAAAGTTAAGTTAGTAAGTGCAAAAAGATAGTCCAAACATTATTTCTGAAAATTCAGTAACCTTTCTATGGAAAACCACTCTTGAAGGCAATCTTATCCTATTTGGCAAGTGTTTGAATGAGGAACTTCTATTTATTTTTTAAATTAAAGAGCAGAACAATATGTGGCCTAGGGTTAGGGCGGCAACTGCAGCAGTTTACCTTGATAGGAAGAGAGGCTTTGTTGGAACTGCAGGGCTGGAAAAGCTGACAGGGCACTTAATCTGGCTTCATGATAATTGAAAATGAGATGGCCTATTGGCCTGGGATGTGCATTTGGTTTTTATGGAGCTACACCAAATCAGATCTTAAGGTGGAACCTGTAAATGAGTTTTGTACATTTGTGCCAGATTAATTCTTGTTGCTTTTGATTTCACAAAGCAGAGCAAGGACTAGTATAAAACCTGGCCTGAAACCTAACAAATTTCTATTGAGGACAGACAATATTAGATGGTATGTAAACAGAGAAACAGAGGGGTACAAGATTATATATATATATACATACATATATATATATATATATAAGCATTTTGAAATGTGGTGGTAGTGTTGTTTATGTCAAGTTAAGTATCTCTGTTGCACAGAGAACACAACTGACAAGATTTTTGTACGTGACAGTCTGTGCCAACATTTAAATTCAGATACTCCAAAATCCTGCTAGAAGAAAGGAAAAAAAAAAAAAAAGACATTTTGAATGAATATGGAGTACAGCCCGTCCTCCATAACATAGTGAAATGTTCTCTGGTAACTAAATGTGATCAGCTAGCAGTTCTGAATCACTATCACATTCATCACTGATGTTTATTAATATTATATTTCTAGGGCAATAAATCCTGGTTATTGTTAAAATGATATTCACATGAACTAAGGTTCATTGACCTAGAATTAAGTTTAAGAATAAGCTCTTTTCCTAAGACTGAGTGTCTTGCACACACATAAGCTGACGTACATTTTCACAAATGTGCATTGGTATAAATTTGAATTTAAATCTCTGTACTGTACCTGCTGATCATAGATAGCTGTGCTTTTTTCAAACACAATTATATCCCATTGTTATCAATTGTCTGCAGCTTGAAGAGCTCACAGTAAGGCACAGCACTGTCAGAGCTGAGCAGATACTGCTTTTGCTTAGTCTGATTTTTCTGGTAGGTCAACAATGGTCACAGTGCAGGGTTTGGTTCACTCACAGGTCTGCATGTCAGCAGAAGGTTGAGTGTGAGACACCATTACAAATGACACTGGCAGCAGAAGAAAAAACTAGGAGCAAGTTTTGACCATCTGGAGTCCTCCCCATAGGATATAAGGCAGGCAGAGCAAAATGAGAGTTTGTTGTGCTCCTACAGCCTTGTCTGAAGAAGCCAGGGTACTCATATAAAGGACTGGTCAGCATTTGCAGATGATGAGCAAGGGATGAGAAAAGAAGGAAGTTATAGCGAAATATAGACAGGCTTTAGGAAGTTTCCTGAGTGTTCATACACTGGAGTTTGTATGCTGCAGATAAGCTTATCATGTAGGACAATAGCAATGTGATTATGTCACGTGAATATTTGATTACAATTAGAATGGATTCATTCTACTTTTCATGTTTAAAAAATGCTGCTGCCTGCCGTTCTTGTGGGTGGGAGCTGTTTCTATTTAAATTTAGAAGGTGCAAGAACATGCAAATGCAGCAGCACAATCTTATCATCATTTTGATTCAAAAGTCAATGGCCCTCTGAGAACCGTGCAGTGGCTCATACATCAACAGGACTGTGAAGAGGAATATAAAGTGTTCTGGTGGGCTATTACACATGCTGAGCCTGATTCTCTTCTCACATACACTGTTAAAACACAGGAGTAAGAGCGCTGAAATCAACACTTATACTGGTTCATGTGAAGGAAGGCTTTCTGTGTGTCAAATTCTTTGATCATCTCAGTCTGGAAAGGAGAACCATCTAAAATGCTTTCGAAGCTACATTCACCTAAAATGCTCAGCAGAACCAGTGCTTCAAAAATGATATTTTCTTGTGTTCTTTGAAGCACTTAGTCAGCTAAATCATTTGAAATACATTATTATAGAGGCAGTCAGTGTCACTGCCAGAGCCAATGTTCCTTTAGAACATCCATTACAAGCCTTGTTTTGAGAATTTTCTGTAGCAACTCAACCACTTTAATTTGCTCTGGACTGAGGCACAGCAAGTTTTCAGCCCTTGTAAATTTCCACTAAAAATGCAGTAAAATCTGTTTAGCTGTGTTTGTTTCTCCCTTGGAGTTAAAAAAAAAAAAAAAAAAAAAGACTTTTTAAAAATCTTCTGGCTGAATATGGATGTATGTACAAACAGATTTACAATTTCTTTCTTTCTTATTTTGAATGTTGAGAAAGAGGTTAAAATAACTAACACTACTTTTCTACAATTAAAAAAATATATAACTTTCATTTGTGAGGTAAATACATATTTTCTTTTACTACTTCCTCTACACAGAAAGCTCACTACAACATAACATATTGGGGCTGACTTTGGGTCAGCCCCAATATCCTACTCTCAGTTTCCACTTTTAAGTTAAACAGCTAAAAGTCTGGACCTTAACTCTACATATATATCTAATCATTCCTAGTCTTCTGAAGATATGCTGGAATTCCAATTTTGGTGAAATTGTGAGTGGATAGTTTTGTAAATTTTTGTAAATTTTATGAGACCTGGATGTGAGGAACTTCTTCTTATATAGAAAAGAAAACTAATTCTGTAATAATTATGGCAAGAACCAAAATAGGTTTGCACTTGGTGTGAAGGATAGAAAACTTTTTCATATACCATTTTTCAGTTGGACTTTCTTTAGAAAGTTATTTTTTTTTTTCTTTACAGGCATAGCATCTTATTGCACTAAGTGCACAAAGACATCAAGAAAAGAGGTATTTATGACAGTGAAAACATTGTAGTGGCATCTCACATTTTAAATGGAGCAAAAAGATTTGTGTACATCTTACAGTAAGGTAGGCATTTTCTCCATGTTCACTTATTTATTTTATGGTCTTGTTTTAAAACAGGAAAAAAGTCCATAGAAAGACCCTGAATATAAAAGAGACTGATAATTTTCTCTTCACGTGGTGGTTTTGTACTGTGGTGCACTGCTTTCTCTGAGTGTATTTTCTTTTTGGATGGTGTTTTTGACATGTTTGCAGTGTCTGTGGTTTACAGGTTTAAAGTTGCAGCCTCTTTGGTTCACCAGCAAAATTCCTCTCAGACTGGCATGGTAACGCCTAGAATTCACCTGTGAGAAACACTGATCATGCTAGATGGTAAAAGAATACTGGTCTGAGGACATCTACATACTCTTGGTTGGTGTTGCATTGTAATAAATCGGTTAAGGACTCTCCAACAGCTGGAGCTAGTAGTATCATCGCCTTGAGTGCAGTTCAGTGTAGATGCTGGAATAGTGAATTGTGTCATGCTCTTTAGTATTGGTGTGGATATTGTTTGATTGTTTAATTTTTCATTTCCATATTATAAAAAGTATAAAATGTCAAGTATATTTCATATGATAAAAAATGTTTGGTTTGCTTAAGTTTTGCTGGATTTTAAGTACATGAGTTGAAACTTTCCCTCATGGGTATTTGCTTCAGCAGATTTCTTTCATGCTCTCTTTCTATTGAAATTCCTTTCAAAACAAAAACAAAATTTGGCTATTTTCAGTAATCAGACTTGAAAAGCAGCAGAAATAACACTCTTTTAACCCTGTGCAAGAAAACAAAGGAATTTCTGATACTTTTCTCTTTGAAGAGTTCCAGCTCAGTCCCTCTGCTTTGGAGCAAGACATTCAGCACAGAGGAGCTTTCTGATCTCTGTTCTGCTGATGTTGTTTGCCAGCCTTGTTTGGCCAAATTGGGTGCCTATGGAAAACAGAAGTTTGGGCACTCACACACTAAAGTAAAAAAAAACAACCAGATTTCACCAGTGACCTTGATAATGAGGAGTGGAATAATGGGCCAACTATAGACCAAGTTGGGGTTGTCTCCCTGTTGCAGCTGTGGATGCTGTGGACCATGCTGGGAGCATGGGTGAGAGCTCAAAGAATTTGTCACCATGTCCTCTCAGGGAACACAGGCATCCTGGAGAAGGCAACTAAGACTGGGATGGAGCTCTTTTGGATAACAGCTCTGTAGCATGTTATGAATGGGATTGGTGACTTCAAAGAGAGCTGAGGCAAAGCACAAGAATAGGAGTTTTCATCTGCATGCATAGAAGAGCTGGAGCTGCTGGGATTGGCCAGGCACATGTAGAAGGGTAAACTGAAGAAAGCATCCTGGCTTAGGATGGAAAGACTTGCAATATTATTAAAACAATATAAGAAAGTTTGTTTATAGGGAACATTGGAAATATTGGAAACAATTCCTGGGCTTTGAGTTCTGCAGTGACTAAGAGAGAAGATGAAATCATGTCAAGTGGCAGTAGTCTGCTCTCAAATGCTTCAAAACACTGAATTTCTTGTAAGAGACCCAGAAGCATTATCCTGGGCATATCTATGGAGGCAAAAAAAAAAACACTTATGAAATGACTATAATGTGTCCTGTAAAGTCTCGTGTACCTATAGAATTGCTGGTTTGACCAATCCTCCTGAAACTATTCTTCCTTCTCTCTCCCCACCTCCCCCCCCCCCCCAATTTCTTTTTCTCAGTTCTGTGTATCAGCAACAATATCTATTTTTTTTTTTGTCTCTCAAGTCACTTCAGGAACACTTTATAGCATAAAAAATAGGTGTCTAACCTTTTACCATGTCAGGATTTGGACACCTTCTTTATGATCCCTAATACATTGTTATACTGTCTGACTTAATAAAATCTTGTTTAATGTTTACAGATAGGCCTTTGAAAAAATTTGTTGTGGAATTTTTGGATTCATGTATCATGGAGTTAAACCATGAGACCAATTTCTTATCTTAGAAAGTGACACCCCAACATAATCCACACAAATATTTTTTTTCCTCTCCAACAGTCTCAAACTCATCATAAAGTGATTTCAGAGACTGAATCTTGTCTTGTTTGGAAACTAAAATATTTAGAAGTGATCATTCCTGTTCTGCTATTGGTATTTCATGTGCAGAAGATACTGAGATTCATTCTATAACTAAATGCACTGGAATTGTGTCTTCTAGTATTCTGCCTCATTTTACTTTAGTTTCTATGAAATTGTCATCTGATTAGCTGTTAAATAAGTAAATACATATTAAATAAGTATGGCTCGGAGCCAGACTCTTACTACTTAAAGTAGTGTAAATCTAGTGTGTGCTACCTTGGGATGGTTGCTCTAAGTACAGACTGATTTAAGTCAGGAAAAACAAATTAATAGTAACTTATAAATATCTTGTTTGTGAGTTGTGTATGTTCAAGTGTATATATTAGACGTGTGTGTGTGTGTATATAAATATGTATATACACACACAATATATATGTACTTTTGGGTGAAACTGTTTTACTAATACTATAAGTCCAAAGCATTTCTTTGATTGTGACCTTTAATATAATTTTTTTCAATTTGCTGTTTAGCAGCTGACTTTAACATATTTCAAATAGAGCTATTTAATGTAACCCATTATAATTTTCCAACCTCATCATAATCTATTTTTCTAACAGGGTCACCTTTAACATATGATGAGATTAATGTATTTTATTAACGTCTATTCTTTTTAAAAGGGTGTCTGATTGAAAGCTGCATTTTTTTTTTTTTAATCCATAAGATCTAAAAAATGAATCACATACAACTGTGAAAAATACAAAAATGGGTTATTCTTGGATAAAAGTATACTTTCATTTGCTAGTCGTCTTCTGTCTTGAATAATATTTTGTAATCTTCCACTGACAACTGACGCTAAAGGATGTCTAATCTGTCCTTAGACATGGCATATAGCTGCAGTTTGGTATACATGTTTCTGCTGCAAAAGGCATTTAAAATAGTTTCTACATTCTAATTTAAATATAGAGTGTAGTTCCTTTATTTTGTGGAGGAAAAAAAAAAAGGCAATTCAGAGCTCCACTGCTGGGGGCTCTCTGTTAATCTTCCATTGTTTTATTTACATAGATTTATGAAATCCCAACAGAATTATGTTTGTTTGTGTGTAGTGTTGCTACTTTGATATGAAGAGGAAGTAGTGACTCTGCCCCTCGTACACAAATTCATGAAAATGTTTATTCAGTTTCAGGCTCATTTGTTTAATCTTTTAGACAACAATAGGAATATAAAAAGCTGATCATGGGGTCTTTTGTTTTCACCAAACTCTAAAAATATAATTTTTTTTTTTTTTTAATCTGGAAGCAGGTTTATTTCTGGTCTGCTCTGACAGAAGGGTGATAGGTTTCTATCTCTTAGTCTAATTAATACCTTTAATCTTTTTTAATGGTTAAACAGTCTCCCTTTGGTTGCAAGGCAGAGAAGAGATAAAGGCACATAAGGCGGGAGGTTAATCCCTGTATTTTATTTCTTAATTTCTGCTATAGGGATTCCCTTTCCATCATTTCTGTTTACTTTTAAACACTCTTCAGATGCTGGGAGAAAAGAACAACAAAAAGTTTGATTAGGGCTATCATTTAAGATTAGACAGACATTAAAGTTTTGGGAATTTAATAAGAAATAATTGTTAGCTGAACAAATGGACTAATCTGGTTCTGCATCCATTTTGACTATAATAGAAGGAAACAAAAATAATACTTTTATGTGGATGGTTTTGTTCATCTAGTGCTCTCTGTCTTGCACTGTTCCAGAACAGACTGAATGTGAAACACAGTAACAAAAATAATTACAGATAGAAAGTATTAGGTGGTTTGATTAGGAAAATACGTTTTCATTGGTTTCCACTGATATCTTAGGTCACTTCTTCATGTCCAAAATCTAATGTCAATGTTATGTTAACTTAAGTATGAAATTAAAAAAGGAACAGAACATTAATAGCATTTCATTTAATATAGTCTCACCTCAGAAGCATGAGGTGAGACTTTCATTTTAGCAAATTCCAAGGTAGTTTAAAGGACATTCTAAGAAAAACAAACAAACAAACAAACAAACTTTTACATAGAATCATGGGAATTTTTACCACTGATAGTGGTGTGGGTCAGGTTTTACCCTTTTCACTTGTGAAAAAAATAGCCATGATATTTTGTCTTGGTAGTCTACAAAAAGTACATTGGAGAATGATACACTACACACTAAAAGTTTTAAATACTATCACAGAAAGAGTTTGATGATAAAGATCACCTTTTCTTGACTTTTCCATTTAGAATTTTAATGAGTTTAAGTGAGCTGTAGATGTAGGAGTATTCTGCAAATAAGATTAGAAACTCCGATGTAACCCTTTCAAAGAGATTATAAGATTTAGGATTTGGGCTCAGACATGTATGTGTCCTCAAAAGAGACTTTTAAAAAAAAAAAAAAAAAAAAAAAAAGGATTTGTTGTTTTTACTTCCCTTTGTATACAAAGAAATACTGACTTCTTCATTAAGTGTTTTTTGTATACTATGGAATCTTGAATAAATGACTTTCTATTTACTGTTGAACTGATATGGACCATATTCTGAAGAGGAAAGCTTTAACTAAAAACAGGATTCCAAAGCCACCATATAAGGTAGATGGACAAGAACAGACAGTACCTATAAATTTTATATGATTTTTAATATTTTATTCTTTATTTTTTTAATTTGGAAATGTACAACAACTTTATAAAGAGTCACACTCCTTTGTACACAGCATACTTGTTCAATGCCAGTTTACAAGTGCTAATATTGCCACGACAGTATCTACAGTATTGGTTTTATGCATTGCAGGGTACAGCCAGGCTCAGCTGGGCTCTTGCCTTTTGGGGCCATAACATACACTCAACAGTGATACATCTTGCAGTCCTGAGGCTTTCAGTGATGCAGTCCTGAGGCTTTCATCCCATTCATTGCCTCTTCTTCTACCCCAGTAAAGAGCCCTTTGGGTGATACTGTGATTTTTTGTGGTGATACCTTGGGAGACTGACATGATGTTGCTTCCCTCTAGTAAACAACAATGCATAATGGTTTTCAGATTAACAGATGCGACTGGGAAATAAGGGTTCTTTTTGTGAATCACTATGTGCTATGTAGATGAAATAAGCAGATGCGGCTTGGAACTATGTTTGGACCTCAGGTAGCTTTGCCAGTGTTTCCTAATGAAGTGCAAATCTTCACAAAATATGGAATTCCATTATTATTATTATTTTGAATTTTCTAATATGCTCGTCTTTGTAAAAATTCCATGAAGCTTTTTGCAGTGAAAAAAAGTGAAAAAAATGGAGTCAACAAACTCTTCAGATGACAGTGTAAGGCATTATTTTATTTTCCCTCATGTTCTGTCCACTACCAGTTGTTGGTTTATACCTGAACAATACAATCTTTATAGCAGGGAATGTTGCAATGAGGCACATACTACAAGAAACACCTAATTCATTATTGGGGCAGCTAGGTACTGTAGTAGTACAAATAATTATCATTAAGTGGCCTTTAATGAGGGATTTAAAAGAGAAGAGCATATTGCCTTTATAGACTAGTTCATTAGACAAGAATGTGTGTTAAAAAGTCCATCTTAATTTAGTGCTTCATAAATAAGAGTGTCTTGTCATAGATGAAAGAGGCAATGACTCCTCTCATATTGGACTCATTATCAGGAAGATATTGGCAAATACAGAGAGCAGCAGAAGAAGAGCCATGCAATGATTTCTGACCTAACCATGTCCTTAGAATTGCTTTCCTAGATTTTTTTTTTCCAAAAAGGGTCTTTGATATTTCAAATCTGTACCTGGACTCTGCCTCTGTAGGCAGAATCATGCACAAGAGCTCTGACTTGATTCTGATGTCTGATCCCTTAAAGGAAAAATTTCTCAATTTTCCCCCCTGACTCTTAATAGAAATAAATTAAAAATTGAAAAGGGGACTGGAGAAATAGTCTCAGTTATGGTGAAAGACTGGAAGACCTAAATATGTATAATTTAACTGTGAGATGATACTATTCTATAATATTCAGAGGGTCAGCCCTTCATAAGAAATTATTTAGTGTGCTAGAATTAGGTGAAATTGTCTAAAATATAGTGTGAATATAAGTAAAGTGTCCTGACTGCTAAGTCCATTCTTTTTTGGAATAGTCGCAAGAGAACTGGTAGAAGCCAACAATTTGATAATTAAAGGTTGCACTGGAAAATTTATTATAGGTAATGATTCTGCCTTAGTTTGCAAATAAACCAGATTACTCAATGAGATTCTCTAAAATGCCTGTTCATGAGATAAGTTTCCTTTAAAATAAATGAAATATCCATTCTTCAGATGGTTTAGGAACAATTTCTGTCTCTCTTTTGGTGATACTCTGGGGATCAAAAGCAACTGTTTAAGTTTCACACATTACCACAGTGTTAACATTAGTCTTTGTAAGTTATCTGTCAAACGTAGAAAGACCTAATAAACATCACCTACCATCACTGTATTAGGGCAGTGAATTCACAGTGAAATCTGTCCTAAATCTGTAAGTCAAAAATCAAATGTTAATTAGAGGTGAGAAAAAGAAAGGACTACAAATGAAAAAAAAAAAAAAAAAAAAAAAGAAAAGTTGATTGAAACAAACATGAAGTATCTCAATGAAAGGAAGGCAGCTAGAGCAAAATTTCAAGCATAAGCATACATCCACTATTTTGCTATTTCCTTTATCTACAGGGTATTTTAAAAATGAATTAGATACTGAAGCAATTAAGCCATGAAGCAGTATTTTCTGAACTACTCATGGAGTAATCCCAGTCTTAAACAGATAATTGTCAATAACACAATAAACATTTATAGCCTGTGTATACCCCTTATGAAAAGTGATTTCCTGGTGCTATGTTGGCTTTCCAGGGAAAGTGTGCTTTTCCCAAATTCTATTGCATAAATTGTCCTTTACTACAAATGCATTATGCATAAAAATAAGCTTTTTTTTTTTTTTTTTTTTTTTTTTTTTTTTTTTTTTTTTATACACAAGGCCCTTTTGAGTTCTGGAGAAACACCATTTTTTGATTTTACTCTTATTTATTAAGTTGTGTTTTCTACACAGCTCAGATTCTGTTTCATTTCAAACCAGAAACACTGTGATATTTTTTTAATTATTTATTTTTAATTAATTATTTAATTTACTTTAAACATTTATTCTGAAAAATAATATACTGCAATACTGCAAGATAGTTCTGAGTGACAGTATTGCGCTCCCCCTGAGTCAAATTCTCTTAGATAAATCTGGTTGTCAATTCTGTTATTGTGGAAGACTCAAGCTCTTGAGTGCATCTACTTGTTTGTTTATGGAATGCAAACAACAATCTACAAGGATGAGGTTTTATTAAAAGAATAATTTAAAGTAGACACAGATTGATAAATGTAGATGGTTATTTTATTTTATTTTATTTTATTTTATTTTATTTTATTTTATTTTTAGGGATATGATCTGAAGGATTTTCTGGCTTTTCTTTCAGTTTATAGCATTAAAATATCTTAGGAAAGAACAGATAATTGATCAGACTCATCATGTCACACCATCATTTTTCACCAACATTTTCATCTCAGCTTTCTTTCTGAAGAAAACTTCCCTTGTGATAACATCCAACCATTCATGCAAGGGAGATTACGAGGCCAACTGTAGTTACAAACCATAACAGAGAAAGAAACATCTCTGTTTGGTCAATACCAGATGTTTTGTCATTCATCTGCTCTGCCAGCTCCCATACAAGCTTTTTCTCCAATATACACACTCTTCAAAATGTCATGCATAAAGATGCTTTTTTTTTTTTCTTCCATAAAAGCTAACCCCCTACACCTTCAGAGTGCCAGTATAATCTTTAAAAACTGAACGTGTGTTTACCTAATGCTCTGAACACAAAAAAAATACCCTAGTGTCTAAATCCTGAATGACTGTAGAGATCTCAAAGCCATAAACAACTCATTAATAATACTAAATAGACTTTCAACCCCCAAATTCTTTCTTACTCATATGTGAGCCAAGGAACTGGAGGACTGTCCATGAAGGTCAGTGAGTCCCAGAAACCAAGAAAATATCTTGTCCTAGATCATAGACATTTAGAAACTGTCAAGATGAGCATTTCAGACAAGCCAGCAAAATAGACAAAGAGGTTTCCTCTTACACAATCATACCCTGAATGACTCTGGGCATCACAGAGTCATTTAATGGTGTGGATGACAAGAGCAAAGGCAGAGCAAACCAGGATGGAGGTGTGATGTTTCAGGCTGGCTGTCAGAACACTGCACAGAAGCTACTGTAATAATCCATTGGGAGCCACTAAAACATGGCCACTTATTGTGAAGTCCACACTGAAAGGAAAATAAAATGTCCATTATATTTACTTAAGTATAATTCACACAGGCAAGCTTATCATAAGGTATTTGTGTGTCAGTGATGAGAATACCTTTGTAAAATGTATATATTTACTTTGTAAATTAACTATAGAATGTCTAATTTATTTCTTTTGCTACTTCTTTAAACCATAGTGTTGAACTGAATTATATTTGCTATAAAGCTTGCTCAATAATTTATTTCAAAATGTATAGAATGTATCTCTGTTTCATACTTAAAATGGATTAAAGACATTACTACAACTATAGTTGATTAGGGATGCTGTCTAAAAGTTTTAATTTAAAATTGAACTAAACATGCGGTATCTTTAAAAAAATGCTACCTTGAAAAAAAAAAAAAAAAAGTGATTCTTTAAGATTGATAAGCTTCTTTATCCATCTTTTGTGAATATACAAAAATGGAGAAAAATGTAAAGCTCTGGCTGTATTTACATGTCACTGTAATAGAAAGATGAACATTAAATCACCATCAGTCCAACCTCAAAGTGTTCTCATTAGCTCTTCCAGTGAGCTGGACCTCCTCTCATGTTGGAAGGAGACGATCAGAAGCAGAGGTTTTCACTAATAGCAGACAGCTCAGTGTGGTTGTGCCTGTCAAACATCTGCCTGGAACACTCTTATGGCTGGGGAAGGTGTCGGCTTCATAAGGTGGTGGGCCTCCTGAGGCACCCCAAAATAAAAGGAGACACTGCATTATGTCATCTGTCTCAGCAAGCTGCCCCAGCAAGGCAAGAGCTGCTGCCTGATGTGCTTCTGCTTGTGTAAATATACTCATTATAGACACAGCCTGTTTCCCAAATGTGCTGTTGGTGTGGCAGCCACAGTGAATGTGAAGCGTTATGATCGTCTTGTTAAAAGTTGGATGGAGAAGGTGGCGAATGTCTGAGGATTTTGTGTAGGGTGGAAATTTGAAACTGAAACCATAGTGGACTGTCACAGGGCAAACTCCATCCACCACTTCTGGGGCCAAACACACAACCAGAGGAAACACACTACAGCATCCTCTTTTGGGTTAAGCCACTAGATGACCTCTGTGTTTTTGAGCCATGCTTGTGGAAAACAAAACAAAACAAAAACAAGCCAAACCAAAAAAAAAAAAAAAAAACAAACCAAATCAAACCAGAAAAATATTTCCATGAAAAAAATCAAGATATTCAAGTTGTTACATCTTCAGTTTTTGTCTCAGAATCATTAAACATTGCTGAATTTCAGCAACATACCACTGAACTGATTATCAGTATGTTTCTACATTTAGCTAATAACATCCAGTTCTGGAACGAGCAATTTTTGAAAGACTATTTTTCAGGATCTGCTTTGCAAAAATGAAGTACTTCAAGAGCTCACAATTTTCCACTTTCCCCAGGAGTGTTGATAAAGGCCTTCTCTTCCTGTGAGCAAGTTTTTTCTGTTTGAAAACTTCAACCCAGTTTTTAATTCCCAGCATTGTTATTGAATTGCTGTATGGCCTCGGGCAAATTACTGAACAGTTTTTGTATCTTTGTTCATCTATTTAGCAGAGTACTTGCACAGCACAGAGCACACATGCTAACATCACTGAAAATAAATAAATAAAATCAGCCTAGCCATGGCCATACTTCTGGTTCTTAAGTATGATTAGAAAGGAACAACAGTAGAACTGCTACTTTTTCAGTTTGAACTTGAAGAGACAAAGGGTGAGATGTGCTTTCTTTTTCTCCTCATTCACCCTCAGGATTGTATTTTGGAACAGAAAGGAAGGAAACATGGATGAAATCTGAGATGTGGTTCCCTTGTAATGGAATACTTCACTTCCTGGCATTTTAGGTGAAAGTAGTTGTCTTTTCTTTGCACATGTACTACCTGTAGGTAGATTACCACTTTCTGGGGGCATTGTTTAATGCCTTTAACTATTCTGAAAAACTATTATTGACCACAAACCAAGGGGAAAGCCTTGATGAGCCAAGAGAGAAGGTTAGAATAAAATAACTCAAAAATGGGAAGGTGAGGCACAGTTTTAAGAAAACACATATTTGGAGGTAATTATGAGCAAAGGGAAAAAAAGCAATGTCACCTACACCTTCAGGTAACAACTGCAGGAGATGGAAATACAGGAAAAACAACCACATACATTGCCTGAGTAACTTGTCTGGGGGCTGAGGGGCATAAAATGAGGAAAATAGTGATAGGGGATGTTCATGGAAAACCCTGTGAACACAGGGTGTCCATAGCAGCTGGCTGCTTACGATAGTGTTGGCTACCTGACTGCCAGCTTTGCTGTGGTCTGAGTCCTCATCAAATCACAACGCAGAACATAATTAGTTTTGACTTGCAAGAAGTAAAAGAAGAAATCTCAATGAGATCTGCAAATCAAACAAGACACATAATTAACTTCAGCTCTGCTCAGTCACACTGAACATCTCCGCCATCTCTTCTCTCCCCTTTAGGCCAAATTGCACTGTTTTCCACTGTCTAAAGCCTTGAGGCAGTATAGTGATTGTACTATGAAAAACTATTAGATTGTACTATGGAAAACTATCTGACTATATTTTATTTATACAATCTCTTCCCAGTGTCCTTTGGATGGACAGTGCAGGGAAAATTATAGTGATTTGCTTTATTAAGACCAAGATCAACAAACTAGAAAAGCATTTTTGTCAGTCTTCTTAATATCTGTAAGGAAATACACAGCATACATGTATACTCTCTGTCCATAGACATGACCATAGATTACCACTTTCTGGGGGCATTTTTTAATGCCTTTAACTATTCTGAAAAACTATTATTGACCACAAACCAAGGGGGGAGCCTTGATGAGCCAAGAGAGGAGGTGTTGTGTCATTCTCACTTTTAAATAGCCTGTAGTTCCTAATACTGGAAGGAGCCACTCAACGTGGTGGCGTGTATATCATGCAGCAAGTACTAACTGGGACAGACTCGTTGAGCACCACTGTTTCACTGCAGCACTGGGAAACGAAGGCTAAGAGGAACTAAAATTTTAAAAATTCAATTCAATTCAAAATCCAAAATTTTGCAACCAAAATTCATCTTTTATTTCAAAATATAATTTGAATATGAAGATGCAGTTGCATCTGCTATAATGCTTGGTTGTATGTGGTTAGGGGCCTTTGCTGAAAACAACATCCACTCTTTGTTTGTTGAAACTATAAATAAAAATTAGTCAGTCAGTTTTAGAAGGGATTTCTGTAACAATTTATGAATTAACCACTATATATATATATATTGCATGTTTATATATATATATATATATGTATTTCTGCTGTACCATGTTAAAAAAAAATAATCCTTTTCTGGCATTAGAATTGTTTGCAAGTTTTAAATAAATAAGTATGTATTCTGTTTAGTTTTAAAGTTCAAATTTTATTTAAATGTATAACATTCTTCAAGGCTGAAGATAAAATACTTCCTTTTATGTCTAATATATATATATATAAATATATATAGGAATTGCATTAGCAAGAAATGTGTTTGAGAGCAACAGCTTTGACAAGAATACACTAGATGTGGATAAAATCCCTTGGTAGTTATTATTATTATTTTTTTAACCTATTTTTTCTTATAACAATATGAAGATGATATTCAAGTTTTGAAAATACAAGTGTGACATACTGCATTTGAGATACAAATTAACCATGACTGATTGTAGGAAGTAATGACTTTATCTTTTAGGTTGAAGTTATGTATTTCTCTTTATATACTATTGTTTTTAGTACTAGCTGTTTCCAGTATGTATTAAATATTTAATATGGCAAAGTCCACATTATATTTATATGTAAAAGATTTAGATCTACTAATCCAAGTCCACATAAAGATGTTATCCAGAACTACAATTTTTTAATTTATGTGCATATGTGTACATCTATATATACAAACAGGCAACTGTTTGTTATATAGAGAGATATTTCTCAGTTGTGTAAACCAGTGAAATATTCCACAACATTTACAACAATAATGTTGTAAAAAATGAATTTATTAGTCAACTATTCTAAAGAAAAAAAAAAGCTCCCTAATACAAACAGCCATATTTTTATTAGAATTGAACTGAGTCTGCTAAAATGAAATTGTTGGGCTGTGAGGAATCAATTTAAGTTGTGGGATAAATATTTGAGATATTTACTCTTTTTTTTTTTTTTTTTTTTTTTTTTTTTTTTTTTTTTTCTGCCTTCTCCAGCCCTTGGTCAGGTACACTATCACTAAAATCAAAGATTAATAAAAGGGGATAATCTCACAAACATTGCCCATAAGGAAGACACGCAAGAAGATGTTCGTCTCAGTCATGTTTATTTTAAGAAATCTTTCCTCATAGATTTTGAAGTATTTTGCCAAGAGAACTTAAAACTGCTGTGGATTTTCTGGCAGTGCCCACACCTTTGGAAATACAGATTTGCAAGTAGAGCACCAATGGTCTTCAAAATGTGCCTGTTTTATCATAGCCTGCAGGACCCAACCTCCATCACATATGTTTTGCCCTACATTGTGCCCCTAACACTTCTGGCCCACTGTCCGAACAAGGAAGTTGCTTCAGGTGGAATAAACATAGTGGGAGTGAAGGGGCAACATGTGGCTGGAGTCACAGCTTCTTGCTAGTCCAGACTAGGAAATGTCTGGGGAAACTGCTGTGTTCTATTAAAGCTCCTCATGTTCACTAGTGTCTTTAAACTGCAAGACCTCAGAGAACTTTCAATCTCCTGAGTCCAAATCCTGCATCCAAATCCATGTCAGAGCAAGACACAGGAATGAATGTATCTTCTTGCTGTCTTCTCTCAAACCCTGGTTTCCTTGGGAAAAAACAAACAAACAAACACAGACACAAGGACAAGAAAGAAGCCACATCATGCTTCTGAATATGGTCCTGGATATGGACCAAGACCAGCTAATGGATCATGCCTGGGAGCTGTGCAGGGGGCACATTTATCCTAGGAACACACAAACACACCATCAGAAATATAAGAGGGTCAATCTACCATTAAGAACCAAGGTTTACACAACAGTTTCTAGCAGGGATGGCTTTAAAATAGGCAAATGGGCAGCAAAATGTCCCTGCTATTTATCTAATCCAGGCTCTTGGACAGATGGGTTCTCTGTTGCTACTGTTGCTGGTGTTATGGAAAAGGGTCTAATATATGAAACTGTGACTCCTGGATATGAGAAAAATCCACTTTTACCCCTTAACCCTTCTTTTTCTTTTCTGGTGAACGTTCATTATAGTGGGTGGAAGTTTCCGTTTGGTTCTGCTCGTTGTAGTGGACATTTCTGGGAATATGTCCTGTTAGTACTAGTAGGCTTCATCCAGAAAAGCATTATTTCCCTTCTAATTGTTCAGCCTTACCAGCACACTAAATTGTTTCATTTTTATTAGTTGTAGAAGCAAAAAGAAGTTATAGAAAGGAAGAGAAAAGCCACCAAAAAAAAAAAAAAAGTTATTTAAGGGAGGGTTGCATGTGTGGAAACTGAAAGTCATGTTAATAATATTCCTCTGTCTGTAGTAGAATTGGTTGGTATTTTAGCTCTCATCAATGACTTCTCTTAGTGACTTCTTAGCTTCAGACAATGGGGAGAGCAGTTAACTGGCTCATTTGGGGAAAACTCATTCTCTCTGCACAGCATTTTCTTCATAGGTAAAATGAAGTGAATTACCCTTGAGGCTCTCTTTAAGATGTGTGGGTACAAGGAATAATCTAGCTATTAGTACCGGAAGATTGGCTAAAGGTTTCCCGTTGTTCATCATCACTCATTACTTGTCTTCTCATCCTTCTTTTGTCAAGTAGCACTCATCATTCTCACATGACAGCAGTCAGCCTCTTTTGTTGTTTATCTTTCCATCTACATGCATTTAAAAAGTAATAAATACTAAAATTAAATACAGTATATTAAAATAGTTGATACCTATTGTGTACCTAAGGGGGACCTAGTTGCTGTGCTGAGCAGAAGACGAGTGGTGACGAGGCAGGGAATGCTGACAGCATTTAAACTTGAGGACTGTGCTCTGATACTACAGCAATGGCCATTGCATAAGCAGGCTGGTTGTGAGCAGACAAAAGATATGGAAGAGAGTCATTAGAAGTGAGTATATGTTTTAAACTGAGTACAGTAAATTATTTTGTTTGTAGTGGACAAGAATATATACAGTTAAGAAACGGTGATATACAAACATTTTGCAGTCTAACACTGTATAAATGTAAGAGACAAGAATTAGTCCTTAGCACTTTGAAACTCCACTGAAATCAAGAGGCTACCAGAAGGGGAAGATGGGATTTATCCTATTGGTTAAATGTATATATGTGTTTCTAAATTATATTTTTGTTCTCTTTATTTATGAGTATGTTTCAGCAAGGAGAGGTTGAAGAGATGTAGAAGTAAACAAGACCACAACTTTCTGAAACTTTAAAAACTATTAAAAATCAGCTAATCATGCAGTGGTCCTCAGGGATTATCTCTTTTAGTGTCTTAGCATACTGAAGAGAAATGTGTGTATGCATGTGTATAAATATACACGTATAGGAAATCTTCTAAAAATATAAGGATTCTGCAAATTGTCTTTTACTATATTTTCTGCCAAGTTACTAGGACATTGCTTTCCAACACAGATGACAAAATATATTTTGCAATACTGCTCTCATCAAGAGTAGATTCTCATCTTTACACAAGTGACAATCATCAGTAACCTTGTTTATATTTGTTTTGGATTTACAAAAAATTTAACGTTACTTCTGTTGTTTAAGAACAACCTGCCACATCAATCCTTCTTCTGACTCACTCCCTAATGTGATGAAAGGTCCAGTTCCAGAAAGTTACTTTAAGAGCTGTATAAATAGAATCAAAATATCAGAAATAAAAGTAGAAAACCTTTTTTTTTTTTTTTTTTTTTTTTTTTTTTTTATGGGAGGAAAGGTAGCATAGTTATGTGTCACACAACATGACAACAAGACTGAATTTAGAATTGGATTATTTTATGCACTTCATATTCATTTCATGCAAAAGGAATTACGATATCATGCATCAGACAGCTGTTTTATGACAAGAGGTACTGATAATGCTAAAAGTCAAAGGAAGAGCTATATCAAAAGAGGTTCAGATTATTCTTTTTATAGTTGGCACAAGAGATTTAGCAGTGACCTCCCAAAGGGTATTTTTTCAAGTGCCTAAGACCATCATTTAGTACATATTCACAAAACAGCTGCTCAAAACACACCTTTCTTTTTAGCTAGTATGTTTGTGACAAGCAAACTTGTTGCCACAGTAAATGAATGACTTAGAGCACTTGGCCCTAAGGTTTGAGTCATTTTTTTCAGATCTACTCTTAATGTGCTGGACTTTATTTGGGAGGTGTGACAAATCAAAGGTGAAGAAAATCTGAAATTTTGTGGCTGTGTCCATGTTCTCCATCCCTAAAAGCATCACTGAGAAAGTACTTTGGGAACACGACAGAGTTGCATATGGATGCAAGACCTTGCTCTCAAAGAGGTAGAAAAGGGATTCCAAGAGGACATCCATTGTCCTCTGCTCAAATGGGTGCTGTAACTTGTTGAGTCTTGACATTTCACTTTAAGTCCTTTTATCTTTAGTTTTTCAGCTATGGACAATTTGGGATAAAATGTCTTTCTTTAGAAGAGTATGCAGTGCAACAGATCCTAAGCAGAGAGGAGGAATTACTCATCTGAGTAGAGGTAGGTGCTCAAACCATCTTCTGCATGAAGTCTTCTAGTTCTTTCCACCCCAAATGAGTTTTTATTTCACGGGCATTCCCAAGACATTTAAGATTCCCTCTACTTTAAATGGGAATGGAAGGACCTACTTTCGGGCTGAATTCTGCAGGGTGCCACTGAATATTTTGAGAATGTGGGCATTTTTTGCTGTGGCTTTCAGTGGCTCAGGCTGTCTTGAAAGCTCACTCTGAAGCCCTAAATTGCCAAGACAATTTTAAGAATGTTACCTAGCATCACTACAAAGAACTCTGGTTTGCAAACACATGTGAGGTAAGTAACTATGCATTTGAATAGCCCTATTGAATTCAACGAGACTGTTGACATACATCATGTTAATGTGTATATGCTTGCTGACCCAGACCTAACTAAAAATATTCAGTGAAGATTTTCTCTTCTTAAAACAATGGCTATGCTGTAGAAGAGCATTCAGATATTTCCATTCTGCTTTTCTAAAAGTCCATTGTTGCTCTGCTGTTTCTCAGTCAAAAAAGCTTCCACTTTTATTGTCCACAGATGGTATGCTTTTACTATCTTATTTTTTCCCTTGATGTTTATAATTCTTTGATATTATATAAATTTGTGAGGTAATAAGATTTAAAAAAATTAACTAGAATTAAATTGCAGTGTTGTTCTGGGATATTACCATGGTTGTTGACTCAGCAAAAGTGCTATTCCAGAATTTGTGTTAGAAGGGCATTTATCATTATATATGTGTTCTTCTGGAACCAGATGAAATATGGAAACACAGAAAGAAATGTGAAAGAAGGAATTAGAAAAGTATGTTAAAAAGGGATTAATCTGTAGATCCTCATTTTACCATACTGTACTGTCTTGCTCGGATTATTATGATTTCACAGCAGAAATTGGAAGAAACAGCTCATTTCTCTTATCAGAGTACCTTTTTTGATGTATATGGAATATCAGTCATAAAATATTTTGCACTAATAAGATACAGAAATATTATTTGTTCTGATAATTAGGGAGAGAAATAGTATCTAGCTATGCTTAAACCTTTTTTTTTTTTTTTTGTCTAAAAAAGTTGTCGAGTTGTTTGCTCCGTATTACATATAGCATTATTTTGTTTCATACTTTAGGTATGGGTGTATAGGGTGCCACGGTCCAAAGGCAGAGCTGGCCTCTGGTGACACTATAAATATGAAACACTCAGCTTGCACAGTATAGTATTTCTAATGTTTATGTTTCTGAATGGGTTTATTGAAAGCATAAATAAAAGAAAGGTGAGTCTCACTTTCAATTTCTGCAGGATAGATAGGGCAGAGTGCAGACGTTTAATTTTATGGAGTGAAATAGGAAGTCAGGGGTTTGTGTCTGTTTATTTCAGGTGACTGGTTAATTTCAGAACAGTTTTTGTAAGTCATAATGAAAGAAACAATTATTATAATTACCACTGGAGGAAATCTTTTTTTGTTGTTGTTTCTCATTACAGAATATCATTTAGAAGTGTTATGACTGAAAACATGGAAGCTGTTTCAGGATAGGCCTCAATTTTCACATCTTTGGAAATTTTGATTTAGAAAGCTTGTGTTACATATTTACACATGTATTTTATTTCTTATGAGAGGGGAATGTGGCTGGATGTCTTGTGTGTGATGAATGTTTTAGAAAAACATATCCAAATGTCTACACGCAAATAATATTTCTAAACAAGGTGGGATTTTGGATCGTTCTTGTCATGTGGTGAGGACCCTGTCCTCACAGCATAGCTTTTGTTTAAGTTTTATTACCAGTAAGTATGACCCTTTTGCACCACTTAGCTGTTGTTACAGCATGTGGCTGTCATGAGAGATGATGATCCTGGGAAGAGGGCTGTGAGAAACAAAGCAGAAACCTCAAGCCAAACTCTCATGGTGGTGAAAGAGCAGTTAGTCATGGGGATGACCATTACACAAACTTTTAGTTGGAGCTTTTTCGTACTAGTTTGATTCATATATGTATATGGTACAATAACCAAAACTCAAGTTAAAAAAAAAAAAAAAAAAAGAAAACTTAGCTGAGTACTCACAAATGGATATTTCTGTTCTAGTGCTATCCCCAACCTGCAGAAAAATCTGAAGGATCCCAAGCTGCCAACTAACTGGGAGACAGATATCTTTCATCAAAGGAAAGGTTAGAAGGGAAACAATTTATTAAAATATGTCTGACTTCTTTCCATTGCCTCTTCTTCATGTTAAAGTTTAGATTTAACCTATTGTTCTGGTGGAACATTGATAACACCCTGAGGTGGCCAGAGATATTTCCATTACAAGACATCTTTCTGAGAAGCTCTGGCAGCTTACTGCTGGCTTTTTTTCTCAACAGCTTTTGAAGAAATGACTGGGAAGACTGAGTCTTATGGGATTGTATAAGTGAAAGCTGAAAAATACAGTAAGCAAAAATAAAATATTAATATTCTACATTTGTCCCATGATGAAGTTCATCACAGAGCTGAGAAAGTTGGTGTTTGTGGAGAAGCAGGCACATGGGGCCTTGCATGGCACCAGGTGCTGCAGGGAGATACAGCTTAAGCATGGATGCAGAGCTCCTGCTGTAGGAGCAAAAAAAGTCAACCTGACAAACCACCACCTGTAACCTGACAAAGGCTGTGAGAGTGGAGGCAGCTGATGGAGAGATCTGATGAGCAAGACACTGTGCATCTAAATACATTAATGAACTGTGAGGTGCTCAAAGACCTTGACAATAAAGGCTGCCTAAGCACCCCAGCTAAATAGACACAAGCTGATAGTTTGTGGGCTCTGGTGGAATTATATCACAGCCTGCCTATGAAATTCAAGAATGTAGGATTTTGTTGCAAATCAGGTCTAGTTTAATTTAATGAACTCATATTAACAAGCTTCACGTTCCGCATCTTTCACTGTCTCTCAGCTGTGCAGTATTCATTAAAAAGAATATATGCAAATTTTAGCAGCATAAACAGAATTTAAAATAAGGAATAACACAACAATCCAGAAAGCTTTCTTTTTTTACTTCAGGATGAGAAGTCTCTTTGCTATATCTTATCCTCTAGTTTGTCCTTTAAAACACTGCACTGCTTTGGTTATAAAGAAAAGGCCACAGCTTCACCCCAACAAGGGCACTGAGAACTTTCCTAGTGTTATCCAATAAAACAGATCTTAGTGAGTGGATCAGTTTCACCTCTGCTGAGGTCAGAAGGAGCTGTGCCTGAAGGGCAAGGCTGCCCTCTCTGTCTGAAGCCAAATATTTTTTCATGTATCAAGAACTCTTCATGGCAAAGTAGAAAAGCAGATACCAGCCCCTTTTACTGCATCTCCAGGCAAAGCTCAAACCTCAGTACACTCCACAGTAAATTCTTTTAAACGTTTACATGAGCTGCAACTGCTTCATTTACTAACCTTTGCTGAGCCTGTAGCACTTCATCCATCCACAATTGCACATATCAGATGGGCAGTGCAGGTGGAGTGCCTGTGTTGTACACCTGTTATCTTTTAATTATTTATTTATTTTTATTTTTTATTTTTATTTTTACTTTTAGTGCTCTACTTCTTCTTGGTTCTCTTTTTATGTTGTCCATTGAATTTCACCTATTGCCTATTTCATGGCCTCCATGAACTGTAACACTAATGGATACCTCTCCTCATGACAGAATGGCAGTTCCACCGTGTTTGCCTTCTTTTTTATTGCCTTTATGATGTGTTCATGTGTGAAATCACAAAGAAGTTAATTATCTGCCCTAATTACAAACTGTTGCCTTCTTTAGCCATAGCAACAACAAAGGGAAAAAACATAATCGTAGAATCATAGAATCATAAAATCACAGAATCATAGAATCACAGAATCATAGAATGGTTTGGGTTGGAAGGGATCCTTAAGGATCCCCTAGTTCCAACCCCCTGCCATGGGCAGGCACACCTCCTACCAGACCAGGTTGCCCAAGGCCCCATCCAGCCTGGCCTTGAACACCTCCAGGAATGGGACATCCACAGCTTCTCTGGGCAGCCTGTGCCAGTGCCTCATCACCCTCATCATGAAAAATTTCCTCCTAACATCTAATCTAAACCTCTTGTCTTTCAGTTTAAGCCATTCCCCCCTGTCCTATCAGTACACCCCCTGAAAAATAGTTCCTCACCAGCTTTCCTGTAGGCCTCCTGTAGGTACTTGAAGGCCACTGTAAGGTCTACCCAGACGCTTCTCTTCTCCAGGCTGAACAACCCCAGCTCCCTCAGCCTGTCTTCATAGGAGAGTTGCTCCAGCCCTCTTATCATCCTCATGGCCCTCCTCCAGACCCGCTCTAACTGGTCCATGTTCTTCTTGTGCTGGGGGCCCCAGAGCTGAATGCAGTGCTCAAGGTGGGTTCTCACGAGAGGCACTAGAGAGGAGAAGAATCACTTCCTCGCCCTGCTGGCCATAGTTCTTTGGATGCAGTCCAGTATACGGTTGGCTTTCTGGGCTGCAGGTGCAAATTGCTGGCTCATGTTGAGCTTCTGATCAACTGACACCCCCAGGTTCTTCTCATCAGGGCTGCTCGCAATCTATTCTCCACGCAGCTCATATGATAACTTTATTCTTAGTCCTAAGGCATGCTGAATCTGTGGAGTGTTCAACAGCTTCTGTAATGTGAAGGCAGTAGTTCTCTAATGGCACAACAGAAAAACAGGACCAGAAACCTCAATATACTCTGCTGGAAAGCTGCCATAAATGATCTTGCAGTTGTGACCTTGAGGACCAAGGGGTCTGCATTTCTCTGTGTTTCAGGCCCTAGCCCAGATGAACCATGAGATCTGCCTGGACATAGGGGAGCCAGTAGCCTTTTGCTGAGACCAAAAGCAGCTTGTTTGTCTAGAAGGACAAAATGAATTTTAACTTACTGAGCAGAGGTGAGAGAGGATGGGGATGTGAAAAAATCCAGATGTACCAAGTTTAAAGTGGATAAAACAATGCATTGGCTTTGCTTGTTCTCTATTAGAAAAATTGGCTATTTTAATTCTTTTATTTCGTGATCTGCTAAGAAAAAATGAATTCATTATTGCATTTCATTAAATGGTAGATTGTGCATCATTTTATTTTATCAAATGAGAATTGGAGCAAAGTTAAAGTATAAGCTTAAAAGCCATTCTTGTTGTTTAGGTGTATAATTCTTTCTCCTGCTTTGCATGCCTGGAACTAATGTGGCATTAAGTATATTCTAATTTTAAAGAATTTAATACACACATAATCTGCTTTACAAGCAGAGATTAGATTTTTTTCATATTAAAATAAATTGGGACAACTGAGAGGCATAACTTACGGCATATTCATTTGAACAAAATAGGCAAAATCTTTCATTTTTTAAAAATTCTTTTTAAAGCATTGATATGCTATATTTTACAAAGAGTATTGTGTGAAACTTTAGTTGAAAAGGACTCATATGTTCTGCTACTTGAAAAGAAAAATTAAGGCAATATGACTGGACCTAAGGGTAAGCCTGAATTTTTGTTTACGTTAATAGCTTTAATACTTTCAAACACAGAAATAGTTGCTTACACACATTTCAGAACACCTGACGTTGGAGAATTGACTGGAAAAACAAACAAACAAACAAACAAACAAACAAAAAAACCAAGAACCAATTCTCAGCTTTGGGATAATTTTGGAAATATTTAGAAACTTAGGATGCCTACATTTTGGGTTTGGAGTTATAGCTGCATCTGATTCTCAGAAAGAGGTAGAACATATGAAAATAAATTCCCTTAGAAAATTGTACCAGGTTTAGTATCTAACAAAATGGATAGCAGTGGTGCCTGGAATCATGAGGCATTTTAAAAAATGTTCCATAGTCTTCACTGCCTATAGCACATCCTTTTTCTTTCTTGCTAACTGGAGTCAGTATGAAAGCACATGGGCAGAAAATGATTTTTCAGACATCAGAACTGACCCATGCTTTTGTTGCAGAATGTGGGTAAATCCTACCAGACTCTGGAGAAGCATGGCATTTCAAGCTTGAAATAGGAGAACAGTGCCAGGGATCTGGGACTCCCTTGTAAACCTCACAAAATTATTGTCAAAATAAATAAATAAATAAATAAATAAACAGGCTCATTTCCATGAATGATTTAAAAATATTTGGTCTTCAGTGTTGGAGAGGGTCTCGGGTTACTACTTAAAGACTCTCAATCAGCATGTGAACCTTTAACAGTGTGTACCATTTTATTTGCACCATATCTCTTTTATCAAATTAACACATAAAAAGCTGTCATAACAATTTCACATACTTTTCACCTAAGTGACCTTCTGTAGAGTAGATCTTGGCCAAGGAATAATATTACAGGCCTAATCCTGTTTCCACTGATGTCCTTTACAGACTTTCAAGTAAATACACTTGTTTCTGTCTCTCACAAGTCATAAACAAGAACCCAGTCCTGCTCTCTCTCTCTGTATACCTAAAGACATATCTACATAAATATTACAAGTGTTTATGCTTCAGCAAAGTCACAAGCAAGACACTACCTGTCCTCCTAATTTTCTTCCCCATGAAAAGTTCATGCTGGATTTGTTATGGAAACACAGCCTAGATTGTATTTTCTTCCCTGCTATTTAATTGCTTCGGTAGCGTGCATTTGTAACATCAGCTTGTGTGCATCTAATATGGGAAAATTTTGGATGCAAAGCAGGTTTCATATTATATCTTCTTATGAATGGTGATACTATTCCTTTCTTTTTTCACAAAGAAAAGGCTTTTCCTTTTTGTCTCTCCATTAAAAATTTCCCATTCCCAACCTGCCAGAGACCTGTAGCTGCCTGTCCCTGCAACATGACCTGCAACGTGATGGCCAGAGGTGGCAGCAGGTTAGGGGCAGTGGAAGCAGCCCCAGTGTCCAGGGGTTGCCCACCTCCCACTCTGCCAGAAGTGCACAGACCCTCTGCACACAGAAGCGACCATGGAAGTCCTTTCCAGGCAGTGCTGGTAATAGGGCTATTTAAGATGTCTTCAGGTAGTTTTCTGTCCTGTGTGCTGCAGTGTAGTGTATGGTGCCAGATCACCACAAACCTGTGAGACATAAAATATTTTCAAAATGACACGGCTCCTGTGATAATGACAAATGAGGGAAGTTAGCAGTGTTGAGCAGTCTTCAGGCCATTACCTGCAGGAATTTACTTTTGCAGCACTCCGGGAGGCAATAGAAGTAAAACGACAGCCAGAAGTAGGCAAAGGCAGATCTTTAGTACTAGAGTCAGGCTAAATACATGCTACACAATTCTTTTATATTTGAGGGGTACTTCAAATCTTATACTGCATTTATTTGCCAAATAGTCAAGGGATCACTATTATTTTCCCCTCCAAGCTGAACCTGTATTTCAGGGAAAAAAGAAGCAGTTTGCAAACATGAGCAGCTCTGCTCTGTGAAGCAGCTGGCATCAAAACTTCTGGATTTGTGTATGCTTTTGATGTAAAAAGACCCACATAGCATGTATCAAAAAACATAACCTGAATGAGTTCCAAAAAATTATCATGGATGTAGTGGGGATATAATTTGTGTGTGAAATTTCACAGAAAGGAATTTCACTTCTTTTGCAGAGCTGTAGCTTTTGTGGGATGTTTGTGTATTTATTATTATTATATAAGTACTTCTATATATACATATGCAATATGCATATATATACATATGCAACATATATGTAGAAAAGAGGTTGCTGCTCCAGGTTGCCCTCTGGATCTGCATACAGTAGGTGCTTCCCTCGACTGCAGAAAAGGGCGCTGTAGCGCCTGCAAGCATCCACAGAGGTGCTTTGCTTTGGTCCAGAGAGCATCAGTAGCAGCACATACCCTCAGCAGTGCTTTTTTTTCAGAAGGGGACAACCCCCTGGCTCTGGGGCAACTTGTGCAGCCCATGTGGCCACCTGTACCGCTGTTGTTTTCCATCACTGAGATCCTGGTTCTGCCATATTTTTAATCACAGCCTGAGGTAGGAGCCTGGAGAAGTGCGCACAATAAGTCGATACATGTATAAACATAGAGATGTATGTCATGTAAAGAGATGTTTTTCTGACCAGAGGTGGGCACAAACCCTTCATATAGGAAAATGACTGTTTATTCTAAACAGTCTTTATTCTTTCTAAATTTCTTTGTTCTTATTTTCTTTTCTTTATTCTTTCTAAAATAAGTATTTCTTCCCTAATTATGCTTTTTATTATATTTAAGGAGAGAATCACTTTTTCTCTCTTAAATAAAAAACATTGATTTGATACAGCAGTCCAGAGATGGTATATCCTTTTGATAAAGATCACTATGTTTAAATCAAGTGAAAAATTTAAGAGACGTGAATGAGCTGCCTTGTATGAAGAGCTAACCCTGCTGGTACCTCAGGCACATTCTTCATTATTCCATGAAAACAAGTTAGTGAAAGTTTATACATAAGTATAGTATCCATATTGCAATTCAATTATGTGAGTCATCTCCACAGGTTAAACAGAAGATGCAGGTATTCCAGTCTGTTTGGTAATTCAGATCATTTGTATGCATTGGGTAATGTGATTTATAACCATATTTGCACTTTGAAATATAAAGGGGACTCAGAAAGGAGATACTAACACCTCTTTAAATATATAGCTTTATTTTTCATTCTGAAACCACTTGACCTGTGCATTACCAGGTTCTTTACCCATACAAATAAATTTAAAGCTTAATCCTTAATAACACACACTGTAAACATTCAAGATCTACTAAAGTTATCAAATCAGTATTAGGAAAATAAAAGAATAACCTACTTTAGCAACAACAACAACAACAAAACCCTCCTGCCTTAATTTAAAAGATTCTTAGAGGAGATAGTTTATTAAATAAAAATATATCAGGAAAAACATCAGATTTTCAAAACAGACCAATGCATTACTTTGAAGTATATTTATAAAATATTTAGCTGTCTGCTAGAATGGAAAAAATGTAATATTTTTATTTGACATACTTATAAATCATTGTCAAAACATTTACTGAAGCTTCTGGTAAACATTATTTATAGCAACACTGAACAAACAATTGTTGCTATATTCATTTTTCCATTAATAATAAAATGGTTGTTTCCTCCAAAGTCTTGTTTAATTTAGAAACATATATTTCCTATTGATATATATGCAAATACTGTTCCAAAGCCAGACAATTTTCCTGTATTTGTTTTTAGACTTTATAAAATGGACATTTTTTTTCTGTCTAGAATTTACTTATTTTTGGATGCCACTGTGACAAAATAGCAACATGTGAAAGCTGCTGCCTCATTGTATGATGGCAGTCAGGCATTACACTCTGTGTAATTATTAAGCAGATTATTATTGTAGTCAATTACAGTTTAAATAACTTTATAAAATAAAATTTAGCTATTGTATGATTCAAGATGCTGGACATGAAGTAAATTCACTTGAGTTTGAAACCATATAGTTACTTTTGAAAAAAAAAAAAACAACTTTAAAACACTGGAGCGTTTCCCATGCATCCATATGTGTGTGCTTTCTGAATATATACAGATTTTTCCATGATGGAACATGGTCCATCATCCTTTTAAATATTAAATTGTTATCACATCACTGGAGCTACTTCTTTGAAACTTAACTTTGAGATTAAATAATAATAATTATTATAATTATAAGGTTCATAAAAAAAGCATTGTGTCCTCACCTAATAAAGATAATATATAAATATATATATATTTTTTTCTCCCAAATTAGTCCTTATCAAAATATATTTCTGCTATGTTGGTACAGCAATGCACTATACAAATATGTATACATATTTGAAAATGATATACTTAAATATTAGATGCAAAATAGGTTTGGATGTGCTTTACGTATATACTTGAATACAGGACATTACAATGTTAACGGAGTTTATGAAAGTTTTGCATATTATTAACATGGTTTGATTGCAAAATATAGAGATGCTTACCCTCTACAGTAGATTGCATTGTAAATAAATGTAATGCAAAACACATTAAAGCATATCATATATAGCATAGCATATCTACAGAAGTATTTTCAATAGCAAAA
This sequence comes from Aythya fuligula, assembly GCF_009819795.1. Lineage (NCBI taxonomy): Eukaryota > Metazoa > Chordata > Aves > Anseriformes > Anatidae > Aythya > Aythya fuligula. The sequence continues at coordinate 122,757,125 of NC_045560.1, read as the reverse complement.
ATCCCTCAATCTTCATTCATTAATCTTTCTTTTGCATTAGTGAAAAATTCTATATACCAAAAATTATTTATGACCAATAGAAATCACACTCTTTAATTAGAAGTGAATAATTATATACCTTATAGCTTTAGAAAAAAAAAATTATGAAACATCACAGAGATCAAGTGTTTGTATTTCAATAAGTATGACCTGTTCATTTTTAAACCAGTAGTACAATGTCTGGTTTACACCAACATCCTAATCATTATTAACCTACATATTTGGTAAACATGCCTAACACTTGATTTACAAAATAGCTTAACTTCTAGCTCTGCAATGAGAAAGCAACATTTGGTATATTAGCGAATACTTAGGGAAAAATTGTGACTTAGATGTACATTTAGACTGCGTGATTTAGACTTAAGTAGCGTTTGTAAAGCTATGGATAATTATTTTCAAAACAGTGATTAATAAGTGTCCATTTTCATGTCATCATTGGTAATAGATGCAATCTTACTCGGGCACCCCGCCATTCTGTTTAATACAAGTGTATCCTAGTGTAAAAAGGAGCTTGTCGTACTTATCTCTAATGGTGAATGATTTCTTTCCCTTTTCCTGAAGACACTTTGCACCCAATATTCTCAAATCTTATCATGCTCCAGGCTGACAAATAAGCTAACAACAATGTAGGTAGCAGGCTACATTTATGTGTAGGTGTATGTTCCCTAGAAGATGGGCAGAAGATAACTGGATATTTTAGGCTTGTAAATAGGAAAAAATACATATGATATATACATATACATTTTCAGAAAGTGGGAAGAAAATAATAAAATTAAGCATTATTTTCTTGTTGTTACAGTCGGCAGTCTTCAAAATATAAAAGCAAAAATATCTGTCATTATACAGTGATGCAATTAATTTTAGTGACGTTTGCTGTTTTTAGTGTATATCTGTATTTTATGTATTTAATTCTATTTTCAAGCAATGGCACTGTATAAGACTGACAACAATTTGTCCTGATTCATGGCTTAGGAGGAGCAGCTGATTAATCCCATGTCAACAGTCTTGACCCTATGCAGAAAATAGAATCATAGAAGGCCTGCTTAACAATATATCAAGGGTACAGTTGCTTATTTTCTCTGGTTTGTAAAATCTATAAATCACCTGTAAATGCAGAGCAAGTTAGGATAGTGCAGTTCACTCATTATCACTTTTATCCCCTTTATTCTAATGCAGTAAATGTGTTTTTTATTGAAAATATATTAGTGTAAAACTACCAGCACATTACTATCAGGTTTTTCTGTATGCTATAAGAATACAAAAAAGGACAATTTGTATTTATTTGTTGTTTTAGATTAATTTTTCCATGAACATAAAGCTCTGTACAACATAGCAGCCCCATAGAGCGAAGACACTCATTTGCATCCTTAAAATGTTCAAACGTCATGGCTTAGTGCTGTGAGTGCTGACTCATGTGAGTAGGCTTTACTCTTCTGAGCAGACCTATGCTCTTCAGCTGGACTATTTATCCTAATAAGAACTTGCAGAGTTGGATCCTTTCAGCAAGGCACTTAAAGAGTTTTCTTTAAGGCTGTAAGGATTTCAGATATTATTTTAGTTGTTTAGCATCTGTAAAGGATTCCCATTCTCCACAAATGTACATAAAAATTGTCTGGTTTTCCACTAATGTTTTTGCTTAAGTACAAACATATAGAATTTGTTTTATATTTGTCTGAAATTGCTGGGTAAACCAGATAAAATAAAATGGACATAACATGACATAATAGCCATTTAAAATGTGGTCATGGGCGAGAGAGAACACAATGTACGCACTTTCCTTTTAGTACTGAAGCATGGTGACTCACCAAAGCCAGTTTGGAAACACTAATGAAATTTTATATTTTAAGGTGTACAATTCTATATGGCAGCTCTGCAAAAGTATGTCTTTTATTATTATCAGGTATACACAACTAGCAAAAAAATAAAAAAAAAAAAAAAAGAAAAAGTACATAACATAACTAAATAAAGCCAAAATCTGTGGAAATTTTCTCATGTAAACTGCATAATAGCACTTCAAATGGCCCCTTTCTGTCATCCACTGTAACCATCACATTCCTATTTCTGCTGCAGTCAGGTGAACTGTCAAAGAGCTATTACGGTTGGCTGCATAGAATTCCGAGGAAAGACAAATCTGTGCAATTTTCTCCTTGGACAATAAATGGTTCTTTTGGTGCACTTAGGTTTTCCTAAACATTTTTGGTAAAGAAAAAAATGAGGTTTTAATTTTTTCCCTTATTTTTTACATGCACACGATAATGCAAAGGGGCTTTATTTGGGCTGAATATGAATGTGTAGCTCTTTGATGGATGCACATTAGCATTCCAGTATGTGGGTAAGATTTATATATTTTTTTCCTTTTCTGATACATAATGTAGCTTCAAGTAGATGTTTAAGATGGTATGATGGCATGTTATATTTTAGTGTTTTTTTTTGTTCTGTTTTGTTTTGTTTTCCCACTATTAAAAATGAGTATACACTCATAGAAACAATGAAATGTATATATGAATTCAAAAACCATCCAATCTACAATTAAAAACTAATAACAATTCTAAAATATTAAATGTATTTAGTCTTTCATGCCTGCTTAAAATACTGCATGCTCAGAAGTGAATACATTATTGTGATGTATAATACCACATCTTGTGATAAGCCTTATCTCATAAATAAAAAAGATGTATAAATGACATGCTTCTGAAAGGTTTTTCTTCAGAGGCAAGTATTTTGTCCATTCTGGTGAGGTATGTCGTATAAGCAAAACGCGAGTTTGATTATGTCTTTCATATAGTTAATAAACACGTGGTTGTCAGAAACCACAACGAGGTTTCTTGCTGGTTGTTTTCGTCTTCTATTAAAAATTACGTTTTTTCAGAACTGGCCTTTGTTATGTTGAGTCATCTCCCTTTTTTCATTTCAATTTGCCTTTCTGATCAGTAACATAAGCCACAATTTTTATATCTTTAGAAAGAAGGCAGTTCCTTTATCTCTTTTTTTTTTTTTTTTTAACTTGGATTTTCCTGTTTCTTATGTACATGAGTTTGCTAAAATTTAACTATTTAATTAAAAAAGAAATAATGAATTTTAATTATAATTATCACCTTCCCTCACCATTGAATATTCTCACAACAATTGCCTTGTTTGAGGTTTACTTATTTACTGTTCTTCTGATTGGAAATTATCAAATAAGATATTATTTATATTTAATTCAGGGCTATATTTTATTAGAAATTGAGCTGCATTCACTCTTTTTACTCTTCTAGAAAACAGCATTTTATTTTGGTGCTTCTTTCTGGAAAGAGTTTTGCTTGTTTTATTTCACTTGTACACCTCCTTATAAAGTGTTAAGGGTGTAGCTACATAAACAAACAACATGGTCCCTGCCCCAAAGAGTTTACATTTATGATAGAAACCTCAATTCTGAAGTACCGTTGTAGCACTCATGAAAAATAAAACAACACGATGCTGAGAATGCAGCCCTTAGCCACAGAGCGTGCTTCTGCTGTTTTCCGTATCCTGTGTTACAAAAGAGTCTTTCAGCACATTTGCTAATCTGATGATTATTCCTGCTTTTATTTCCCCCACGGAAGGCAAGGGGAAAAGATGTAGATGTATCATCTACAAATATTATTTATTTAATTATTTATTTATTTTACTGATAGTACAGTTTGGAAAATGCTGTTTGCAAGGTTATTTGCTCCTGTGTTGTGTTCATAAGCAGAATATCATTCATTTCTGCATATCTGTTGGACTGGACAAATCAAGGTGACAATCCATGGTTAACTCTGTCAGGCCCTTTGTCCTGCTGCTTCTGTGGATTGAAATACAATGGAAACAAAGTGGAATATATAAGCGTCCAGCTGCCTGGTTGTGACAGCGCAGCCCCGTACCGCCGTGCCCCAGCCCCTGCGTGTGCATCGATAGCCAGTCCACACGATGACAATGCAAATCGTGTGAAAGCTCTTCTGCAAGATAAATAAATCGTGGCAAGAGGGGTAAAAAAAAATCAGACTCATCTTGAAAAATAGAAACTCATTAAAGGCTCTGTTTTGGGTACAGTTGATACATTCAAATGTAGGGCCCGTTTTTAACTGTGGTGTGCTTCTAGGGACACAGGTAGGCTGGCACGTTTAAATCCATCATATGGTGCCTGCTTACAGGGCTCCGCACTGATGTTACTTTTAAGGCAGTTTATATTTCATTTAAGCATGCAATTAATCATCTTTACAGTGTTGATGTGACTGGCATCAGCAGCGTTATTTAATTAAATTTGAAATTATTGTACAGTAAATACAGGCTTCCAACTAGCCAGTCCAAATTAAATGCTGAGGTCTATTTCTTACCCATGGTGTTTCCAATTTAAATATTCATCCAAAAGGTTACACTTCATGGGTTGAAATCATTTTTATGTTCTAACTGTTGCTAAACCCAAAGATCAACTGTACGTGAGTCCTGTGCATCTATTAGCTGTAGGAATCTGTACACATTATCTATATTTTTCATATTCCATTTTATATTAGCGATTTTATGACTGATGCTCCTTAAGCACCATTTTTCTCCTGATACTTTGTCTCTTCTGTCACGTAAGCACTGAGCTGCTCTTAAAAAAAAAAAAAAAAAAAAAAAAAAAGGCCTTTCCTCCATTTTGTTTCAGCCTGGTAATCAAGCAATTAGCCACAAAATGGAGGTCCTCGGCTCCGCTTCCCATCTAGTGTGTTACCTCGGGTGGGCCTCACCTGCGTAAAAGCAGCAGGCAGAGCACTTTGCCCATGCGGTCAGCCTCTGAAGAGCGTTCCCACAATGACCCATAAGTGGCCACCATGCAGGGGGATGCGCAGAGGAGGGAGACCTTCCTGGTGTTATCACGGGAGGATTACGCTCAGCACACACGCTACCTGCAAATGCTGCCCGTGCTATGTGAGAAAGCGGATGGCCGTGCTCCTTCCCTAGCTGCAGTTGGTTGCTAATTTTGTAATGACCTGGAAATGTGTGGCGAGCCCAACTTTAAACGGTAGGAACATCATTGCTTTTTAGCTCATCTTTTCTTTCAGAAAGGGAAGGAGAAAAAACAAAACAAAACAAAAAAAGAAACCAAACCAAACCAAACCAAACCAACAACACCATTTGTTTTATGTTACAGCTTTCCACAGACAATTCACAACATGTCTAGCAAGGAATCAGACCAGAAATACCGTCTCACTCCTATCATATATATAATACAGCTTTTGAATACTGGAAAATCTGTCATCCGTTAAGTGCAGCTCAGGTCTTCAGTGTGAAAAGCACAAGCCTTTTTTTTTTTTTTTTTTTTTTTTTTAATGCAGTGCTGCCGTGTCTGCACTTTTTTGAAATTGCATATTTATCAGGCTATGAATTATTTATGAGTGGGGAAGGGAGGGGGAGGGCTAGAAGGGGAAAAGAAGAGTGAGAAAACATATGCTTGGGCAGAGGAATACCTTAAATGAATCCACTACCATGTCTTTGGAAGGATTATTTTTAATTACTTTTTCCTCTTTTTATTTTTCTGTTGCTCATGTGTTTCACATGGTCATCTGCTATTTGTGTTATTTTATTTGTTGTTTTTTTTTATCAGGCTTCTGGGGAGCAAGAAGGGACTGGGGGTAGTGCTTGCTACGGGTTGGAAGATTTTGCCACGGAAATGAATTGAGCATTTCTTTGACTTCTTAAGTACAGGGTGTTTAATAAATATTAATCCTTCAGCTGTCAGACTGAATTATTGTCAAAAAGAGGCTGACAGATTGAGGATTAATGACATGTTTCATAAATTAGAAATGAACTATCAGCAGAATGTCCAAAGTAGGGATCAAGAAAGGACCTGATCTGTACCTTAGACCAGTTGAACATCCCATCTATGTCAGACCATAGCTCAGACTTATGCAGAAAACAAAAAAACAACCCTCTCTCCCTCCCACAAACACACTTTATGCTCTTCATGCACCAGGATCTGACATCTAGAGCCTTTCTTCTTTAGGATCTGTGTGCACTGAAATAGCAAGGTTGTCTCAGACACCAGATAATTTGATTAGAAAGAATCAGATCCATATTCTTTTTTTACAGTTTTGTTAGAGGAAAATTGGGGGAGGTGGAGTAACTTCTGTTCAAACATCTCAATGTTTTATTTTCCCACTATGAAAAATACGACATCACAGAAAGCTGAAGACATGGCATTATAATGATAAATTGGAAAAATGGTAGCTGCCTCTTCAAAAACACACAGAATTTCCAATATAAATTATGTATTAAAGGAAATATGTTGCATAAAACAAGTAGTGGTATTTTAATACAAGGTGACAGGATTTTTAGGAGAGGCTAATGTGTGTCAAAAAATATTGTTTATAGTCTTTAATCAAACTCATGATCCTCAGTTGAATGATTGCTTGTAAAGCTGATTTTACTGTATTTTCTAATTCATTAAAAGCAAATCTCTCTCTCTCCACCCCCTCTCCCTTTTTTCCCCTTTTGTGATTATTAGGGGAAAATTAAGTTTAATTTGTGCAAGACCAGATCTTTTTGGGGTGCCTGAATAAAACAGGCAGTCATCTGGGGTGCTATTCTTTCTCTCAGCACAGAGGTGCACAATATAAAACTGGGCTACCAGAGTGTATAAAAATGTTTAGCTTAATCACTCCCTAATGACAGCGACTTATGTCCTTAGTGCAGTCGATTTGTTTCCTGGGTTTTAAAAGTAGATTATTTCCATGGTGCAGGCTTAGTGTAAGCTGTTGAGAAACCACAAGCACTGCACTTCAGCCTGAGTTTGGGACGTTCGCCAAGGGTAATCTGATTAAAAGGGCATTTTTTACAACATTGTGGTGCTTTGAAAATTCTGTGCAGCCAGATAGAGAAGGGCCAAAAAAAAATTGCTTTTTCAAAGCTAACAGTTTTGCCTGAGCAGAATTAAAAGCATGATAAGCAGCATCACTGGAATGATTCTCTTCGACAGTCTTGCAACTGGATAAACAAAGCATCCTTAGTAACACATCTGTTACAGACCCACAAGCAAATTCATGATCTATTTAATACAGGATTTTTTCTTGTTTGTTCTGCCTTTAATCACATTTGCTTGCTGCATAGGTGTGAGGTTCTGAGGCCTTGCTTTATCTCTAAGAACAAAAATGTTTCCCTTCTGTGGTAGCTTTTCTCTCCTGTGACGTGACATTTATAAATGTTCTACTATGAAAGTGGTTATTTGTGATATGCTCAAAGAACCAATGTTGGGTACCATATTCCTGAGAAGTTTAGCAGCTGTATGTTGTTAAAAGATAATTATCCTATCTAGAATCTTGGATTCCTTATAAGAGATAGAATGTAATACTAATTAAATATGTCATGTTTGCACACATCAGAACATACTCAAAAGAACTGTTCTTGGATCATTTGCCTTGTTGAACTACTTTCATATTCTTCCACAGTATCTAAGTAAAGAAGAAAAGATAATGGATTTCTCTCTCCTTCTTCACAACCCTGTGTTTCTCTGAAAGGCAAGTTCATTCTGGTCTCCACACATACTAATAGTACAGGACTGCTTACAGCAAGACATTTGTACACACAGTATACTTCAAAGTCACTGGGTTCAGTGAGACTCTGCAGCAGATCAGACTGGTAGTAGGTTCTACTATGACAGGCAAAATGAAATTTGTTTTCTTAAGTTTGCTTAATAAATATTGAATGATGAGGCATGGTTTCTTGTCTTCTACTACATCAATGGATTCTCTCTGTAAGGGGAAAAATATATAATGAATTAAACTGAATCAAATTTCCCATCTCTCTTCTCTCAGTTGTAGCTGCTGACTTTTAAGCAAAGCAAGAGTTCAATGCACCATAATTTTTCCTGAAGAGGCCTCAAAGATAAAAATTATAAATACAATTATATTCCCTTGAAAATGGATATTTATATTTCATTTCTCCTATTCTACATTGGTCAGAACGTCTATATCATCTCCTGTGCATGCGGCAAAGTACGTCTTTCCTGTCTCCAAGAGTGTCTTGTCATTTTTCTACCTATCAGGTTTTTAAAGCTGACAACCTTGACTACATCAGCCTTTTAGATATATCACTCAAAGTATTAGTTGTAAGGTGGCAACACTTTGCATTTACTCTAACTTTGTTTTATCTATGGATATATACACCCCGCATTCACACATCCATACATTCATTACTACACATATGATCACATTAGGCAATTATACAAAACCCGTTGCTTCCAGGAGCAATTTTCATGCTTTTGAACATTTCTTGCTGTGTACCTCACAAATGCATGTGTGTGTATGTTTGTGAGATAAAAAAGCATGGGAGCTGACTTTCAATCTGGTACACGCAGAGCCACAAAGAAATGCAACAGCAGCATTTCCAGCACGAGACCGTGTGTACTGAGGCCCCAGTGGGCTGAGCATCACTTTGTCAGAGCAGCTCAGCACAGGAGTGTTTGATGCAGTGCTAAGTTCAGTTTAGAGTATTTACTGATACGTGTCTTGAGCAACTGTCAAAACTGCTTGGAGCTATGAGACTCAGGCTTTTCCAATCCCAGTGACCAGCCGGCCTCCCGAGGCACAAGAAACTGCTTCAGGGTAGCTATATCCCACAAATTCACTTTGCGTGGCCATAAAAAAAGGCAGGGGTGGGGGAGTGGAGGAAAGCAATTTTACTGGGAGAAAGACTGAATGAAGGTGTCTTAGTGTCACACTTTATTTGCTGTGTTGTTACCACTGTTCCTTAGATATGGAAACAGAATGCAGGCAGAATTAATTGAGAAACATCTGTTTACTATCATTGTTTACACTGGGTAGGTCAGAGCAGCCCTGCTTTCTGGAATACTGAATGTTGTCAAGCATTTTTTTTTTTAATCTTCAAAATCAGTATATATCTTCATTTCAATTTTTCCTGTAAAGACTGAATTTTGTGTCTCTTAACATGAGATATTCATGCTAGAAAGATGACCTGCTGTTCTCAGGGAGAGAAGGGGAAACCATTAGAAAAGAAGAAGATTTCTTGATAATCAAGGACACCTGTGATTCTGTGTTGCTTTCGAGAACACAAAGACCTATAGATCTGCTCTTTCTTCCAAAGTAAAATGTCTGTGATCCATAAGAAGCTCCAATCCTTCCTTTTTCTCACCCCAAAGAGAAAAAGGGGAAGAAAGGAAATTATGCGCCATTAGATCAGCAGCTCTCTGATTCTTCTTTAAAAAGCTGAGGATGTTGCTATTTAACATAAAACCTTGTGACCTTACTACTGCGGCTGCTTTGAAACACCAACTATTTAATGATGCAAATTGCAAATAGAGGAAAAACATCAGAAGAACCTGTCTGGAAATTAGAGTGTTTGACTGAAAATTAGCTAGCTTAATCGAACTTTCAGCAAGTAGATTTTCTATTCAGAATCCTGTCTTAGAGCTTTTGTCCATCAGGGTTATTCTGAAAGTGTATATTGGACCTTTGGGAGTGCAAGAATTAAGACTGTGTAGCAACCACAGTACTTGTGTCTGATTTGCTTATATTTTAGACTAACATCCTCTGACACAAGAATCTCATGTTACGTAGTAGTAAGCCTTAGTTCAGATAGACCAAGCAAATGCTTTGGGTTCAGGTCCCTGTTTCTTGTACCAACAAAATGATGTTCTGCCAGCATAACTAACAGCAGTACATGTGCAGGCGGGATCTTATCCAGTCATCCAACTATGGAGGGAACCCTCAGCAAACAGGTGTCTTTCTTTCTGCAAGGAAGAAAGACCTTGGCTGCCTATGTCATAGCTCTCTATGTCATCAGGATTTGTATTAAGAGGTGCTGTATGGGCAGAGGTGAAGGAGTGGGAATGCCAAGCAGATGCTGTTGGAAGCCAAGTCAGATTCTGCCCATCCTTGCAACTCAGTGGATGCATTTTGACCAGGGGATTCTCACGGTGTTTACTATTTCTGAAACCTCATTGCCAAATCTTTCCAGAGAAGGAGTGGGTGTAGTCCAGCACCTGTTGCAAGAAAGAGGAAACAAAAGCCACTTACATTCACTCTGTATCCTTCTGGCAAACACATGGTTTTCTGAATCCATGCATACCACTCATTTACCACTGGCACATGCTAAATTAGGAAACTAAAGAAGCCATGTCCTGACTCTGGTTCAATCTAGAAGCTCCAAGTGTGCCATGCACTCAAAAAAGATGGTGTTAAATATGTACTTCAGTAAGCCTACCTCTCACATCTACACTGGCTATAGATAGTTAACAGGAATTTATTTAGATGAGTTTGCATTGCTGCCCTGGCATTAAGAATTGGACACTTCAATATGCTGTCAGTGGAAAAATTTTTTGCAAAGCTCAGAACTAAGGACTGAAAAAACACAGTTAACTAATAATGTATAAGGAAAGATTCTTGCAGAAATTGCTCAAAACTTTCAAATGCGAGTGCTTGAAATTAAGACTATAAATTACCTTAAAATATACAAACAAAAATGTCTGAAGAATCTCATTTTTGTTTTCTATCATACAAATAGGATTTGTGGGCAGTCACAGTCTGAAAAAGTCAAGATTTGTTGTTGTTGTTGTTAGATACCCATATTTGGGTTTTCTAATCTGGATTTCAGCACCTTGGTTTAGATATTCAGTTTGATGTCAAGCTCTCAATGAAGACAATAAGCACTTTGAGTAAGGTTAGGTGAAAATCAGTGTTCTGGTGTTTTGTCTTTGAAAACAAGTCATTTAAGAAGTGTAGGGAGATTTCCTAAGTCATATAAGAAATTGCTGCAAAATCAAGGACTAAATTGTATATTTTTGGAACTTGTTTAAATTGTGTAATGTTTATACCGAAGGTATTTTCATGAATATCTGCTTATTGCTAGGTCCAGAGATTTGTACTGTTTTATCATGTAAGTGCCATTGATTTTCAGATAGTACAGCAATATTTTATTCCTACTTTCATTTGATTCAGGCACTACATTACTAACATGTAAGAACAGATATACCCATAGAGGCATTTATATTGAAAATAATGCCTAGAGCCTTATTACTGAGGATTCACTATTAGAAAACATACTAGAGCTAACTTTATCTGTTCTTCTGCACAGAAGTAAAAGGAAAGAGTTGTATTATTATAATTCTACTGTTGTGGTGAACCGATCTTTCAATTGGCATAAAAATTACAGATATTTTTCACATTTAATTTTTTAGCACAGAAGTTCCAGCATCTGTAAACTCCATGAAGGCTAAGGGTAAAAATGGGCATTCTTGAAAACATTTCCTATTTTTCCTAATTCTAGAAGTCCTGTAAAATCAGATGCTTTATAGGCATTTCTCACAGAGTGATAGTGTTTCCATTTCTTCACCTGCTTTAGTCCAGGGTAAGATAAATTTTACTTTCAGGAAACAGCAAATATTGCAAAGTGCTACACTCAGTTACAAGCTTCACTTGAAAGTGTGTTTCTACTTTCCTTCTTTTATACATAAAACAAACGACAACAACAATAACAACAACAACAACAACAACAACAACAACAACAACAAAAAAACAACACTTGTAGTAATAAGGAATTTTTATAGGTATAGGTGTTGAGGACATTGTCTTTAGTGGATTAAGGCTATGCAAGCACCACAAAAATTAGCTCTCAATGATATATAATAAAAATAATAATAATTCACAAAGCAAAAAATTTACATTTCAATGCTCATACAAAATTGGCAGTTTATAAACATATCAGTCAAAAATAGATTTGATTTTCAATGAAAAATAAAGAAAAAGAGTGTTTTGCCTGAAAATTCTTGGAAAAAACATTAAACAGTATGAAAATTGGAAGTGTATAGTTTTATAGAGGATAGTTAAAGCTGCAGTTAAAATATTTAATTTCTCTTAGCTTTTGTGTTTGCTTTCATCTGCAGCTTTCTACATGCATGACTTATTTCTGACTACTATTGTTAGAATGAAACAATAGCCATTCTATAATTCCCGTTTATAAAAGACATGCATCTAACCTGTCCATTTGAAACACTATGCAATTAGTTATTTGTAAACCAACAAACAATATCTGTAATACACAGCTATCAAAAATCACTTGAATATTTTTTAAATCATATAGCACAGAGAAATGGCTGGGATAAAAAGTGCAGAAGTTTAAGAAACTGATTACCGTTTGGATCTAAATTTGAAAGAAAAGATGAAAATTTCTTTATGCTGTTTTATCTGCTACATGCCTTATTATGTTCTAAAGTGTAATTCACACCACTACAGTGCAGGTGTTAATAGTCCCTGAGCCAATGGGGAGTGTTATATGCTCTCCCTTAAGACAAGGAAAGGCTTGTGAAATGTTTGAAAAAAGACATGGTGTAATTGCCGAAATAAACGGCAAATTTTAGAGGAGAAAACAAAAACAATATAGAAACTGCTGGTCTCCTAGGTAAACTTAAGTATTGACAGGTCTGAATTAATAGAGACTGTTTTTCAAAAGGTTCAGCGTCAGCTATATGCTGCATTTATTCATTCAGTTCCCACACTACTCCAAAGGGGATTACTTGATTCCTTACATCGTGTGACAGAAAGAAACTTTGCTATAGAATAGAGAAATAATGTCTATTTTATTTCCCCAAATGGAATCAGATACCAAAATTCTATCATTTTAACATTTTAGGAGGATATATTCAGGGGACTATGTTGGATTTCACAGGAAAAAATATGGAGTTCTTTATTTGCATCTTCATTGGTAGATGCTTGTTCCTGCTAAAGATGGATTTTTATCTTGAACCCCTAAGTATTCAACAGAACACAGGTTAAAAAGTGCAAATGAAATGACATTGCCAGTTACCTCACGAGGGAGTGCCTTGGATAAGCATGCCAAGCAGCCTGAAGACTACAGTAAGAATATACATTTTGTGTCAAAGTAGCACATCCTTTGCAGTGCCCTGAAATAATCCTACAAGGTATTCTCCTGTGGCAGATTTTAGTCTCTGGACAGATAAGAGACAGTTGCCAAGACCTAACTGAATAGAGAAATGCTTTGCTATACCCACTCTTCAGCCCTTAAAATGTAGTTTTATCAGAGAAACAATAGAATGTTATATGCCATGTATCACCTGTTACAATTTGATGAATGTCTTGAGCTCAAGATGACATTTCTAAATTAAAGTGTCTTTGAAAGCCAAATACTGCATGCATGATCCCATACAAAAATTAAAAACCTGACTCTTCAAACATACAGCTACTGCAAACATAATTCATTGTCATTCAGGTAGAATTGTTACAGAAATTCATAAATTGTTTAATGGTTTTGATAACAGGACAAGTCTAGAGACTTCTCAGTTACAATATGTATAATTTTCAGCTTGTTTAAGCTGTCACAAGATTTCTTAAAAGGGTATAGTGAGACATATTTTGATCTCCTTGCTTACCTTGTATGTTTGAACTAAGCAAACGATAGTTGCATCCTTATGCCAGTATGCAAAGTCAGCGACCAAATTCTTAGTTTGTATATATATATTTTTAAACTGATACAGCTTCTTTCACTATTATGATTCATTTTTTTTTCTTGCTTATATAATTTACATCATAATATAACTGTGAATAGTCATAGACTTAGTACACAACAATTTTCAAAATTACTTTCCATATACTGAAATATAAACAAAAGAATTTTTCCAAATTCTTCATACATAATGGATTATATATTTCATTTTAATCAGACAAAATTATCACTGGAACAAAAATTAATAAGGTGCCTTTTTTTCCCTTTCTTTGAAAATACATTTTAAACAGATATTTGCCAGACCCCCTCACACCTTTAAAATGTCTGAAATTAGAGCTACAAAAACAGAGATACTTAAGCAAAGCATACATCTCAGATGTCTATAGATTAGTTTTGTTTAAATTTGATGGTCTAGACAGATTTATAAATTTAAATGGAGGCAATATGAAACTTTGCAGCGAAACTTGTACTTATTCCATATATCCTACCTAAATGACAGGGAATGGTGGTTTAAACAAAAAAAGCCTAAGATTAAGGATTTTCAATTTAGTCATTATTCTTCATTTTTGTATCCCTCTGGACTTTTTTTTGTTTTCCACCTTCAGACTGGTGAATTTTCCTACACACAGACATCATAAGTGGAACACTTAATTTTTCTCCATGCAATTATCTCATACAGTCAGTGGGACTGTTACCATGAGTCAGAGTTTGGAAGTTTTTTCTCATCATCTGTCTGGCAAGGAATACCATAAGAAAGTCCACACAATTTCACAAGAAAGTCCGATTTCCCAAACCACACATCTCAGTCTGATTTTGTTGACAAGTTTGTGCTTTTTGAGGTATTTAAATGTGGGAGGTTTGGATTTTATCAGATGAAGTCTGACCTTCTGGGGTTTGCCTTTTACCTGGCTCAAGTAGATGACTCTCAAATTCCATGGAATATACTACATCTACATCAACTTGTACCTTTGTCCTCTGTGCCAGACTGACCCAAAACATTAAAAATGCTATGTCTAGTCTCCAACATGTGAGCAGAATGAATTTTAGTCTTGCCAATGTGCCGTTCCCGAGAATGGAGTAATGCAGCTGGCTCTGTGACTCTCATCATGGGAACAAAGTTTTGCTATATTTGTCACTGATGTTTCAGAACTGCTTTTACACACGTGCGCGCGCGTACACACTTGTTGATTCTCCACTTCCTTGAACAAAAGGGGAGCTGTTGTCAACATTTTTTTCTTCTGTCTTGGTTGTATTTGTCGGGCAAAGATCATCATGCTCTGATTTAGTGTTTTCAAATAAGTGTGCCCTCTGGTGCAGCGCTCTATTGAGAGACAACACAGCCCAGGCAGGAGAGTTCAGCATGGCCACTAATAAAACACAAGTGCTGCTTTGTCAGGCCACGAGTGATTACTTGAACAAGTGCCAACCAAGAAACCAAACATTAGAGCGCAGCTCTTCAGACCCTCAAGACAAAGGGCCAATTGACTTTCCTCATTAGTTTTTGTGCCAAACATGTAAACACAGTTTCCTCTCTATCTTTGATGCTCAAAACATGCCAGCTTGTTAACATCTTGGGTGGTAGGGTAGTTTATGAGCCTGTAAAGACTATTATGTAGTGGTGGTTTTTGTCCTAATTGAAAAGATTGGCTTATCCTAAGGATGCCCCAAACTGGCATCTTTCTGAAGATAAATTCTGTCTTTGCTCTAATAGTCTGATGAAAGTGACTGGGAGAAATTTAACATGCACAGGACCCTACTTTGTCTGTTTTTCATACATCCCCTGTTACAATTAGAGTAATGGTAAACATTAAAGGTTTGTTAAAATTAGGATTGGCCTACAGCTCACTGAAAAGCAAAAACAAAACAAAATAAAACAAACAAACAATCAAAAAAAAAACAACAAGTGGTAAGAGCAGCTTTAACTACATAAAGTGCCTGATAAAACTTATTTCTGCTGCACAGAAAACTCACTGAGGTTTTTTGCTTGATAGTCTGTTTTTAACTGCTTTTATTTTGGGGACCTCTGACATTTTAACTTCCTTTACATTTTACTGCAGTTTTTCTTGTTTCTAAATGCTGTGACTGTACAAGATAATGGAAATTGGAACAATTTCAAACAACCTGAAATGTTTCTGAAAGGTGCTGAATTTTAGTCAGTGCACAGGGAATATATTTTCTCTCTTGTAAACCCCCTTCACATATGGTGTGACTGCTGACATGAAATTTTACCAAAGTAAAACACTGAAGGTGTCTTAACATGGTGACTTTATGAATGACTTTGCAAGGTAGTCAACTCCATTTTCTTTTTGTTTGGGCAAATGATATACATATCTTTTAGCTGAAAAAGTGGGTTAACTCTTTTTTTCCATCCAAAAATATGATTAATTTTTTTTTAATGAGGCAGATCATTAGTGAAAAAAACCACAATCCTACAACAACAACAACAACAATATTTAACCAAAGTTTCCAACTAAAATTGAAAGAGCTTGATTTGTCAGCCGCTGAGTATTTTGAAAATATAAATCACATAGCCACCCATTCGTAGGTCTAACAACAGCTTCATTATTGTCAATGAAGAAACTGTGAAACACAGACATGAGTAAATTATTTTGGATTTCCTTTCAAAGTACTAAATGATAAGAAGGATTTGAAGAACAAAAAAGGTGTTTTGGTATTTTCTTTCACTGTCTCTCACAGACAGAGACAGATAAATCCTTCTTTAAAAATAAAGGATCTCATATGTGGAGCTATCTGCAGACAAAACAGTGAGCACATTGTGGGATCCCAGCTGCTGCTGGGCTCAATGACTCTGAATGAAAGAAATGGCTAGGTTTTTGGTGGAGCATTGGCAGCCAGCATACGGGTATGAATGTGGCTCTGGTACGCCATTCTCTGTTGAAATCCTGGGTGATGCTGAGAAGAATGAATATTAGCTGAACAAAACAAAACAAAAACCAAACCATATGTATGAAATAAAAAAGCATCTAATCATGAAAATCCAAGCTCCTGGCAGTGTGTGGTTTTCCAATCAGATGATCCTCTGCCCTTCCCCATCTGTACTTTGAGGTTGGCAGCTGGGGTTCTGGGGGTACTGTCTGCAGCTTCAAGTTTCTGCTTGGGCTCTTAATGAGCTAGATCCCAGTTCCTGAGCTCTGTTTGTCTGAGGTTTCCCTGCATCATCTTGAATTAACACTAACCCAGGGATAAAAGCAGAGGGGTGTTAATCACCCCCAAGTGAACAATCTGCAGACAAGCAAATGGTTTCTACCCAGAGCAAGGTGGTTTTCCAAGGCAGGAGTGTACTGGAATGATAAGCAAGCAAGCAATCTCTCAGCTACAGATTTGAGCCACCCTAGGGGGCTGGTGGTGGGAAATTTGTGACAGATTAAGTTTCAGATGTTTTCAAAGAGCAGTACCTCTGTTCATCTTGAGGGAAATTGAAGCAGAGATCAGCCTGCCTTCTTGAAAACAAAACCACCTTTGGTATGCCACAAGGGAAGAATAAGCAAAGCTGAGGGGATTTTGGTCTAGTAAAGGTATTAAAAGCACTGCAAACTTGTGGTTTTGTGCCCAGGTCAAGTGCCCCCACAGAGTCTGAAGGCAGTCCCACAAGACCCTCTTGTCTTCCCTTTGTGGGGAAAGGGCAGCGCTGAACCATAAGAAGGTCTATGGGGCCAGTATTCAATCCAGGAGGGACTGTGAAACAGGAATTTCATTTCCCAAGATAGTTTTACCAAACTGCCTCCTCACACAAAATTGCACTGAGACACTCCAGCCCAGGGCAGTGTCTAGACTCTTTTGAGGCTCTTAAGAATTAAATTGCTCTAGGAACAGCTGCAAGTGCAACCAAACTCTGTGGTCTTGTGAGCAGCCAAAATACGAGATGAGATCTCAGCCATTTCTATGAGAGTGGATGGCACATCATATATGTCATCCACAGGAGACCATGTGCAGCTGCATGAGTGGACAGCAAACTTCATTCCTGACTACCTCCATTTGCTCACCATAGTCTCTGACAGCTGCTTAATGCAGCTGCTTTCCATACCTTCTTCCCATAATGTGAGGTTGAGATGAGAACATCTCACCTAGTGATCCACAGTGCTTGGTACAACCACAGTGTTCCCACTGGTGCCAATCACTTCATAAGTTTTGCTGTGAAGTGGAAATCTGTTGAGCAGTGATTTTGCATTTTGTCTCAGGTCATCATGAAGGTTACCTAATATTACTATATGCAGGACAATTTGATGTTGGAGCCAGCTGAAGATCATGAAGAGCAATAACAGATTAACTTGTTACAGAAACCCTTTGATATTTCCTCAGTGTTTCAAAACCAGAGCTTCCTATGGTGTTTCAGGAGTTTCCCCTACCCACAGAGACTATTCTAGGTTTCTTCATAGTACAGGCAAAATTCACTTTCCTGATGGTGCCAAAGCATATTCTCAGTGCAGGAAGGGTCAGTGACAGCTTTGGAGGGCTGAGGTGAGACACAGAGCCGGGAAGTCCATCTGAGTGGGGAGGTCAGGTACTGGTAAAACAAACAGGGTCAGTTAGATTAAAGGTGCTTGTGGTGATGGTTCATAGAAATATGGCTGGGGATCTCTCCTCTATCCTCCTTCCTCAGACCCGTGCACCTTTTCCCTTGTTTTTTTGGCATGGGAGTCTCATTTTCTCCCCACATTCCTCCCTCTCCCCAGATTTCTTTTTCCTTTTCTATGCTGCTGAACCTCCTTCATTTTGGACCTCTCACAAGAAGCAGTCCTCTCTCATACCAATGTATATAACATGTGCTGGAAATGCTCAGTGACTCAAGCTCTTACACATTCTGGATGGTGCCCTCTGTGTGGCTGTGAAGCTGTCCTGGGTTATTCAGCAAGGGGTCTTCTAGATAGTCTAGTTTTTCAAGATATTTTCGGGCTGCTCTCAGAATAAGTAAAGCCAGATATTGTCTGAGACAGGTGATGTAGTCTCTGCACAGGACTGAACCTATATATGTGACAGCCAGGGTCACAGAGAGATTGTAGGACTGTCTGTGCTGTTCTTTATGTTGTTTGATGCCTGAATGTGATTGCAAATGTCACGCAAACAGCCTTTTCTGTAACATGCTGGATATGAATCAGAGCCAAATTTGGCTTAGTGCACTTTGTATCAAATGTTGTATTGTAGTTTGTTTTAAAACTTATTTTTACCATGTTTTCCTTAAAGAAATAGTAATTTCAAAATGCATTTCCAGTAGCTGTACATTTTTGATTGCCTGATGTTCAGGGTGAGTACATTAATAACGTTCAAAATGTGGTTTGCAGTTTTTCTGACATCTCAACACTCTGGAATTTCAGCAATCGAATTTGACCTACAGAACCCTGCACTCAAATCCTTTGAATCGATCGGGCTGAACAAAGCAAAGCCTGCCGTAGTGTTTCTGCTAAAGGGAAAATTGAAGAGTATGGTATTGGTGCTCTTTTGCTACCAAGTTCATCACTGCAAAATCATGAGCTCACTATAGACCACATAAGTATAATGAAACTCCCAGCATTTTGATGTATAAGCCAAGACCAATGCCTCAACCTTTCTGGGCTAGCAAAATGTGCAGGAACTTTGCAAGAGATGTCTGTTCTTATCCTGAGTTACATAGTGTATGTAGAGATAGGGTCACTGTGTACAAGAAACACCACTCTAGAGGTGTTAAGATGGTTTCCTTCTGAAGTTAAGCATTGTACTGAAACAGGACATTTCAGGCAGAAAAGACTTTCAAACATCACTGTGACAGCATGAGGGAGTCCATGTGAGAAATCACTTTTTGTTGTTTTGTCACTAACTCTGCAAAACAAAGTGATTGTCAGCAGATTGGGAGTTGAAGGTTAAAGTTAAAAAAAAAAAAAAAAGGTATAAAAGTATATGTATATACCTTGCTTCCAGATTTAGTCTCTATCTGAATGTTACTCATCTGATCATCTGCACCAGAAGTTGTTAGAGATTTATAGGTTGTCAGGGAGAGGGAGATTGCTCAACTTCTAGAAGAAACAACTGGCTAAAATACACATTAAATCACACTGGAAACAGGTGCAAATTACTTCTTTGATTCTTCAAGTTGTATTTTTTTTCCTTCTTTGTACACAGCAAAGTAGCACAAAATGCCGTTTATGAGGTCTGCTGGTGAGAAGAAAGTACATGACTGTAGGTCTGAGATTTTTTTCTTGGTAGGGTTCATACTCTCTTTCTCAAATCCACAGTGATTATGTAGTTAATTATTAATGGCAAGGAAAATGCAGCTATTCTGGTGGAAAAGAAAATATGTGTACTGCTATTGTGACTGAGAAACTTACATGGCAAGAGGACAGGCTACCATTTGCAAACCACTTTTAAATTTAAGGTTCTTTAATCTCCTGTTTCATCTTTAAGTAGGTCCAGACAAAAATAAGAGACTGGGACAAAGATGAAATTTCTCATATAAAGGTTGCTCAGTGCAGTGGGTACTCCCACCAGTGCCATCCTTGCATGGGCAAAAACCTGTGCTGGCTTCAAGCAGGATCATGTACAACTTCCTTTGGGTCAGGGGGTCAGGGCAGTAGGACTAACCAAATAAATTTGGCAGACAGGATGTTCTCACTTTTTTTTTTTTTTTTAAACAACAACAACAACAACAAAGATAGCTTTATAGAAGAAAATAAAGTTCCAGTAAGCCTATTCAGAGAAGTGAATGAGAGTAAAAACATGGTCCCCAGAAAAGCAGTCCATAACTACAGGTATTTAAATAATACTGGAAACAAAGAAATATCCTTTCTTTCTTCAGTCACCTCCCTAAATTGTGGGGATGGTACAGGCACTTTATGGCACAGATCAAACAGCTTATTGATTTGAGAATAATTTCACTCTGATGTAGAGAAAATATTTGGAATTCTCCATTTCTTTTTTCATCACTTTAAAAATACCTGCAAAATGACTATTTTCCTGTTTCTGAATTCTTTATCAGCTATAGTTTATGTGTGTCATATGCTTTTATCCAATCTCCCTCTTTAACAGCCTTTGCATGTCATCTGCACTCTATCCAGAACAAATAGAAATATGGTGTGTTCTTTTTATTCATCTGATTACTATTATATTCTATTACCATGCTTTTTCTGTGTACAGCACCTGGTATAATGGGATCCCAATCTGCTTTAAGACTCAAAGTCTACTTGCTACAATGCAGTAGCGATGCATTTAGTTTTTAGATGCCTGTGCACTTATGTAAAGAAGTTGTGTGGAATTCAGAATAATATATTACTCTTCTAGAAAAATATTCTTCTTTGTCTCTGTAAGCAAACATTTTTAAGAGTTAAAAACATCATCTTTGTTCTTTGTCCTTTGTAACACACAATTTTGTTCTACTTATGGAAAATGATCTTTCTGCTTTATTAAACCCATAAAAACTTGACAGTTACAAAACCAACTGAAGAATGTTTACATACAACAATGCCTTTCTCAAAGTAGCAAGGAGGGTGACTGCATATTTAGAGTTCCGATCTGATCGTTTCTTTAAGCTATTACACGACTGAATTTTTTTCTGGTTTGCACTCAGGCATCTTCTCCAAATATGTTAGAGATATCATACATTGAAATTCCAAAGTGGGTGCAGGGCTCCCTACTTTTGTTCTTCTGCACTGATAGTTTTTAAAATGAAAGCTTTAATCTGTATTATATAGGATCATTAATTTCTGCATTTTACACTTCAGCAACAGCATTCTGATTATCTGCTGCAATGAAAAATAAGCAGCCCTGCTCCTGCAGACTTAATTACTTACTGCAGGGCCCATCCCTTCCCAGTTATGGCACAGAAGCTGCAAATGGGGTCAAAAACATTATTAAAAAACAAATTACCCACTGGATGGAGAAAACAAACATGCAACTGTGACCTAGTGGACCTCACCAACATAGGAGCTGAGACCAGCTGCTCACAGTACAGAGACGTACAGAGTTTGGTAAGGAGCTCTGTTCTGTTAGATGACAAAGTAAGTGGCCAGATTTTCCATTGAGCTCTTCACACAACAGCTATACATGCCATCATGGTATAAAGTGTATTCTGGTGAGCTATTTTATAAATGGGGGAGGTGATTGATATAGAATTTCACCAATGCTCTTTGGAAAATGTACCCACTGGTCAGGTGCTTAGATACAGTGTGAGGCTTCTAGGAAATCTGGCTTTTGCAGTGAGGACTGGGAATGGGTCCCTAAAATCTTGATGTGTGGCCCTCTTGAAAACAAAAATCTATATGCCAGAACCTTCTAAGATTATGATTCAGCCTTAAAGAAAATTATAAATAGGCTTTCAATAAAGTAAATACATTACATCTATCGTTCTATTAAAGTAGTGCTGGTTACATTTTAGAGCAAGCAGTAGCAGTTATGAAGGATTTAGAAGATTTTAAAAGTTAATAAAATACATTAGTGTACATTAGTGTTTACAGTAGTACATGGAAATGGAACAGCAAACACAAGTCAGAATGAGTCCTTTGAAAAAATAGTAACCTATTTGTTTAAACATAATGTAGAAGAATACGGCATAATATTTGTAGGATTTTCTTAGTTGAATGATGAAAAAAATGGATCTGAGATAAAATTGTCCATGTCTAAAAGTCTAATGGATGGTAATAGAAATATAAACTATAAATGAAATGCTGTTCTATTTATATTAACAGAGATACAGTATTTACTTGCAATATTTATAGCAATAGTATGCTGATCTAATTTATAAGACGATGGTCCAAGGAATCTATTGTTTTGAAATCACATAAAAGCAATAATAAAACAATAAAATATTTAAAGTGCATGCAAGGAAAATAAGTCTATAAAACACACAGTTAACATTAAAAGATCATTCAGTACCATTTGGAATTTGTCTACTTGAATACATTGTATTTAATTAATTGTAAGCACTGAAAATTGCTGAAGCTTAAAAATATGATTCAGTCCAGCACATAATAGTATAATATTTTTTGTTTGAAATAAAAACATTATAAATTATAAATAATAAAACTCCAGGAAAATGATCAGGTTACAGCAAAACAGTAGTAAGTTATCAAAAGGCAAAAATATGAAAGACACAGACAGTATATAATTATTGAGATATCAAGAAGAATTCTGTAATAAAGTTTGTGTTGTAATTTAAACTTCAAGCAGGAATAAAATAAGAAAAAATAATGGCATTTGCTGAATTCCATCTGGGAGTCCAGCAGAAAGGACCCTCAAGGGTTAGGATTTTGTTTTTATTTTTAATCATCTACTAATGTTTTTCTGTGACCCTGCTCAGCTGAGTTGCTGCTCTGCTTTCCTGACAAATCCATCTGGATGGCGAGCCTTGATCAAGCCTTCTCACCCCCTGAACAGCTATTTCAGCCAGCAGTCACACGGACATTTCACTGCTGAACACAGAGGGCTTGTCCTCTTTGTGCTGAAGGCTTTGGAGCTGTGGGTCTGTATTTTTTTTGTTTGTTTTCTCCCTGGCACTGCTCATCTGTTCCCAAGCCCACTAGCAGTGTCAAAGTGCCAGTGAGCCCTGGAGAGGATGAAGATTGTGAGAGGAGAGGAAGAACTGGGGGAAAGCTGCAGCGCTTCAGGAAGCCAAGGGGTGGCAGAGAGAGGTTAGAGAAGGGGAGACACTCCTTAAAATGGATTTGGGGAAAAAAAGGAAAAGCTTGAGGCTTAGGAGGACTAGGAGAGTTTGCAGGGAAAAAGGGGAGGAAAAGTCTTGCTGTGCATGTAGACAGGAACACCCAACAGCAAGGAGCTGGAATTGGGCTTAATTGCAGTGGAATAGGAAAGCCCAATGGCGTTTGAACTAAAGCAAGGTAAAGATGATCCTTGCACAGCTCCTGCTGGTTGTCGTGCATTCTAGTGACAGCTGTCTCCCCAAGAGTTTGGCTCAAAATCCCTCCCACCCAGCTCTGCACACAGATCATCATATTGGGTACAGCTTCCATGACCACAGCTCACAGAATAGAGGTGTGGGTGTCTGAGAGACCCTGCTTTGGCTTGGGGCAGTGAGGGAGCACAAAATTCCCCCTCCTCCTTCCAGGTATCAGCAGAGCAATCAGCCTGCACTGCTCCCCACAGAGATGCCTCCGGGGGCATGGGGTGGAAATGGGAAAACCCTGCTCCATTTGCATGCTGTGCACACCATACCGGTGCTCTCACTGGTGCTGGAAGATTCACAGTTTCCCAGCTGCTGGGCTGCAGCTGGCCATTCCTTGAATCATGTATCTGCTTGCAGGAGCCTGAGAGCAGAGCCTGCATCCTGCGTGGGGATATTGCCCTTCCCAAATCCTCTGCCCTAGCACTGTCAGGGGCAGCACACCTCCGGTGCTGCTGCACGGCCCCTCCTCGACCTGCCCCAGATCTCCTCAGTTTTCTATGGATCTCTGACATCAGAACTGAAATGCAACAGTCCTGTCACATTGCTGAATTAGGGACAAGAAGAAACACTGCAGAAACAGATGATCAGGGCAACAACCTGCATAACTGACAGCATGGACAACACACTATCTATTTTATTTGCTTGATGTGATCCATTGTTGCAGGAGCCACTTTTCAAGGAGAAAGCCTGAAGCCCTCTTCTTGTTGTTGTTACACACGTTATTTGATTAAGTATTTTTTAATATTTAAGCCTGTCAGGCTGGTGTCTGTACTTGCAGGGTAATTCCTGATAGTCAGTTCCATATTGCTGAGGCCAAGGAAACTGAAAAGCCATGAGGTAGGAGAAATGAGTGCAAACTCTCACCAGTGCTTTGCTACATGCTCCAGAAGGAGCCTTAAATCAGGTCACAACATTTCCCTAACATTTACACAATGACAGTAGAGTTTTTGTTTATCCCTCCATCTAAAAATGCTCCTGGAGCAAAATGCACAGCAGTGGCTGCAAAGCAGTGTGCTGCAATAGCAATGGAAAATGATTAGGAAGAGGCCCCAGATTTTTAACTCTTTGATGGAGGAATGGAGGGAGAAAGGTACTTCCGTTTCTTTCATGTTCTCCTGTGGGACGTTTGGACTTGCCTTGGCACAGATGACCAAAGACAATGTGAATTCCTCAGCCAACTGCTCCTCTCCTTTTTTAACCTCCAGCAAAACTGGGAGTGTCTGCCTCACTCACATCTTCTAACTCTCTCACAGATCTTCTTATTGAGATGCCCTGAGGATTTTCTTTATATCTCTAAGAGCCAGTTTAGCTCCATTTTGCTTCTCCTTGCTGTGGCTTCTTTAAATACATAGCAGTTTCTGCCCAAATTCCTGAGGTAGATTAAAGATTCACTGACAACAGCTGATTTTTGCTGGCCGGTTAATGATCATTTACAGTAGAGATTTTATTTTTGTCTTGCTATCTACATGTAATTTCTGATGCATAATAAATGTTTCAGTATCTTGGAGAATTAAATTGTGTATTGGCACATTTTTGAAGTATATGTAAAAAAGCACTGGCTCAGTTCAATTATTGACTACCCTGCAAGTGAACTATTTGTTTTGCAGGTGGAACTAAAATTATGTCCAGAAAGCCTCCAAGTTTGTGATCAGACAGCATAAAGAGACCCAATTTTTGTCACTAATTACATAATTTTAGCTTTTCGTAAAACAACAGATCCTGCAAATCTGATGAGATGAGAATCTGAGCTTTTGGGAATAATAAAAATATTTTAAAAATATAAGAAAAATATAAGAGAATATAAGAAATATAAAAATATAAGAAAATATAAAGAAATAACATGAGAAAATATAAGAAAATATATGATATCAAAACACTTCTCTATATCTGGTGACAGAAAAAGCTAAAAATCTAAAAAGCTAAAAATTACACCATAAACTCTCAAAATTAAACATTTTAAGGGGAGGATCTCAAGAAAGAGGGGTGCATGTGTTGCAGTTGTATGGTGAGTTATAGCTTGTAAAAGCTTGGAGACAGTAAGCTCCTCTCATGTATGAAATACAATGCTGAATGCACACAAACAAGGAGAAGCAAAGCTGTATGGACACACTGGCTGTTCCATTTTAATTAGTAGCATTCATTATGTTTTATTTTACACAGAAGCTCTTCCTATCTCTTTTGCTTTCTCTTTGTTCATCACATGGTCAGTAGTGACTTCTGGCACCATCAATAAGGTGTTTTGTGGTTATTTTCTGTGTTGTCTCTCAGTCATGTCATCCCTAGATGAAAGCTATGCAGTCAGAACCAAGGCAGACATACCATGTGGAAAGAAGTTTGAATACAAGTCCATGGAGAAAAAAGTTGTGTTTCATACACAGCCAGTGATGGGTCAGTGGGTTCTGCAGAAAGGAGGCTACAGGGTTTGCTCGTCTTTGGAGTGCCAATGGTATCATTTTCACTAACAAAGCAGAAATGGCATCCT
Source organism: Aythya fuligula (assembly GCF_009819795.1). Classification (NCBI taxonomy): domain Eukaryota; kingdom Metazoa; phylum Chordata; class Aves; order Anseriformes; family Anatidae; genus Aythya; species Aythya fuligula. The sequence continues at coordinate 122,731,263 of NC_045560.1, read as the reverse complement.
TTGTACAACTTCTTCACTAGAGTATGACATCTGTCAGCAGGACCAAGACAGGCTTAGGGTCGTTTTATTCCAATTTTCCTTCAGTTTTGCTTGGCATGATTTATCAACCTCTGCAATGTCTACCACTTTTGTTTAAATAATCTTAATTGGAAATTATTTTCTCTCTGGTCCTTTTTTTTTTTTTTTTTTTTTTTTTTAACGTCCTGTGCTGTGATAAATGATGAAACATACTTTCAAGACATGGGGCCAGAGGGGAAGAAGAGATGAATGAATTCTGCAGGAAGATTTTGTTTAATGATGTACTTATAAGGGACAGTGTTTATGACAAATCAGTTGACTGAGGTGTTTTGAAAGGCTATAGGAACAAAGTCCAAGGATTTAACAAAAAAATGTTCAAGGTTTAGAATAAAAAGTAATCTTTGAAAAGCTAAAATTGCTTCATTGTAAGAATCTATCAACATTGATCTGAATTTAGGAACTGAATGGATACTTGCATCAGTATTTAATGACAGCTTTTTTCTTTTTTCTTAGGCTGTAAGTAAAATTTAATCAAACTTCTAAAATATATTTCTGAAGTTTTAAGGTAGACTCAACATTAAGAAAAAATAGATAACAGGATCAACTTGCATAAAAGATAAATTAGCCCAACTTACAAATTAAGGGGATTTCTGTTACAAATGCAATGCGTAAAATTAAAAATACTGTTAAAAGTAGTGTATATTTTAAGCTAACATTTTCAGAATACTTTCATTTTTTTATGTGATTGAACAAGTATAATATGTGAAATGAGATGATGAACCTTGTAGATTTTCTATCTATCTGTTCCCATAGAATGGACCTAAACAAATTGTCAATAGATGCAGAATGCAAATGGAAGCAAATACTGATAAAGACAAAACCATGCATGTCAACAACAATGTTAAAACCAATGTACTTAATTAAAAAAGTGAAGTCAATTAAAATCAAAACAACAGTGCAGCATGTACAAATGCTGGAATAATCATTAGGCCTTGCTGAATAATGGAGGAGTATAGAATTTTTTTTAAGTGAAACAGCAGGGGTGATACATTACACAAAGCAACAATCTACAACAATATGACAATTGAATTACTTCAGCCCCATTAGGCAGGTGCAGAAGAATAATTAACATGAATTTCTTCAATGGAAAGGGAAAAAAACAAAACAAAAACAAAACAAAACAAAAAAAAAACAACAAACTTTTGTCTAATACAAACTGCTATTTTTTCTCTCCAAAATGATGAGAAAATATGACGAGCACACTGATTAAAACCAGATCTTTATGCTTATCTTCTTGGTGAGACTGGTTAACCACAGGATAAAATATTCACACAGTGCATTTTCTCATATTCTCAGGCTGTTATGGCTTACATCAGCTTTTGGTCTTCTGATCAGGTATAAGCTTTGATTGCTCCAGTTAAAATTAAATATAAAAGGCAATAGCTTTTGAATTTTTTAACATTTTCTGATATAAGAAGTATTCAGCCAAGCCTCAGGCTTTGTCTAGTATCTGTTTTTCCATTTCAAATTCAAAACAAATTTGTGACCTCCAATTTCAATCTGTGCAACAGTAGTTCTCTAAAATGAGAAGAAAGTGTGAAGAAACTTCATACTGTCTAATGAAATGTAAGCTGCTTCTAAACTACAATTGCTTCCCAAATGTTTTTCCCTTTGGAGTTCTACTAAAATACTTCTATTTACTTCTTTTGAAAGAGATTGATTTGGAGACAGATAGCCATGCAGTTTGCTGAAGGACATTTGATTTTCTTCCATTAGAATTAAAGAACTGGGTAAACACTTGCACTGGTCATGTTAGAAATATATTAATTACAGATATGGACAGAAGATCTCTAGTGATTGAGTTAGCATATCTTAAAAAGCTGCTGTTCTGCAGCCAGGGAGACTGCAGAGGGATTAATGCTCATTTTATGAGCTGTGTTTGCGTGCTCTGGTAGTTTTAACTAGGCCATTCTACACTGTGTATGCAATAGCCTGTGGGGGGCTGAGGAGTCCCTTGCCTGTCAGTTTGTCCTTTCTACACCATCACAACCTGCCCTCACTTCACAGGTACACTAGTCAGATGTAGTCTTCTGGCAGCCTGCTACAGCCATCCTCCATCCTGAACTCAGCTATTCCCTACCATTTACCATGGTGTATGTCTGTATGTCTCAGGAAACTCATATGGCTCACCTAAGGCTGGGTGGTCATACTCTTTTTTTACTGTTTGAGTAAATATATTATTATAATATAATTTTGCTATTTTAGCCTAGAGATACTTTTGTTTCCATTCATGTGAAGGGAGCTGTTAGGACCATGTGTTTCTATGACCAAATTTCTCTTGACCTTGAACTAGGAATATGTGGCTATCACCTCTCAATCAAATGGAAATAATTTCTATCTGAGAACTGCAAGTATTTCAGTCTGCTGTATGGGCTGGTTATGTAGAATTTCTCATGTATATATATATATATATATATTAGTAAAATTAAAGGTTTCCATTTCCACTGATTTTTGGAACTGAAAATGATCATTTTATAACTGCCCTGCACCTAATGCCTTTGGTCCATCCCTTTGCATCTTATGATAGATTCGTATGTGGAGTGATCTGTCTGCCTCAGTGACCCCTAATGCTCCAAGACCCTGCAGGTGGCATCTCATTTTTCCCATATAATTGTTGATGTACTTGCAGATACATCCTAGTTGTGATGTATCCTCACTTTGTGAATGCTGTGTTGACAGCCATGCAGAAACTATAGAGAAACCAGAAAGAATGGACTGGTGCTGCTTCAGTGACTTACAGGAGGATGACAGTATGAACAAGTGCCCGTTAAAGCAAATAATGCAGAGATACAACTCCCAGGACAGTTGCCAATGCTGTAAAAAATGGTCTTTCAAAGAATTAGTAGGAAATACTGGAAGTCCTATTACTGCTCCATGAGATCACTTGCCACAATATGGATAGCACTAAAAGGTGTTATCCATGAGAAAAAGAAAGAGACAGAGATGAGGAAAATTTCCAGAGAAGAAAGAGCCTCAGAGGGCTAAAAACTCTTTCCTAACTCTTTTCTGTACAAACTCTGAAGGAACCCACAAAGAGGAGAATTGGCAAACCCAAGCAGATGTCCAGTCTGTAAAGAGAGAAATGTAGGAGAGACCTTACTGACAGTGTTTTGTGCTGCACTGTTAATATAGTGGGCTATGAAAGTGCAGTGCACATTTTGCTCAAGGTAATAAATGGCTGGTGACAGAGAAAGCTAAGAAGCCCTTTGTGGGCTTCTTAGTGTCTGGGCCTTCTTTTTTTCTATCACAGCTCCATCTTCAAAATGTGATCCATACAGATAGAAGTCATTTTTACATGAATTACTTTTCCACTTTAGAAATTCTTTCACAACCTCTGGACAGAATATTCATTTCTAGCCTTTTTTTTTCCAGATTCCTGTAAACTTACAGCTAACTGCAATGCTCTTGTAAGAGCATTCACACCACCAAAGGTGCTCAGATGCATCCTACTCAGTGCTCTTGGAGAGCTACAGTCTTTCTTCTTTCCACTACAGGTCTCCAAATCTTCAATCTGATGGTGTTCGGAAAGCTGAGAGAAGTAAACAACCAATCCTGCTTATTGAACCAGTTGATACAGAAAGGAAATGCTCAGCACAAGAATTTTTTGTTTCACAGATTGAGAAATGCCTCAAGTTCCCAGCTACCCTTGTATTTCTGGGTGGTATGCATTATTACAAGGTATCTGGAAAGACAACTCAAGGCAACAACAGATGTCTATTTGGGCACAAGTGTTAGGCAGTGATGCTGCATGATAACCAACCCAGAATTTGGGTCTTTAGAGAGGGAGTCTAAGGGGAAAAAATATCTATAAGCTCAACCAAGAGTATGGAGACATTGTGGGGGTGGTTGCCATGGTGACTAGAATCACTACAATAGCTACTTCTTGTATTTCTTAGCAGCTCCATATCTCAGTGATATCCTGCAGCCAGGAATAGGGTCTGCCTAGAGATGTCTTTGCATCAGGCAAAGAGAGATATAGGAGCTTAAGAAAGGTCACCTCTGGAGGACAGAAGAAGCCATAGCTAAAAAAAAATTAAAATAAATAAAAGAGAGATGATGGAAAAACAAAGAAACAAATAGTTCCAGGACTTGAAACAAAAGCAATTCTGGAGAGAGTTATTTGGTTCCAAATTCCTGCTCTGCACCTTAGTTTCAACTTCCGTCACACAACCTACTGGGAAGGATACAGTCTGGTGCTGTCATTGCACTGTTCCCGGTTCCTGCTACAGATGCCTCCTTTTCTGCATCCCAGCCCAGTGGGAATGGGAATATGTTGCTCACTTTATTTATGTATTTATTTTTCTCTTTTAACTAGAAGCAACAGTTCCTTCTCATACCTTCCTGTCCCTTGAATCACTGGCCTACTGCAGAAACACAGTGTGAATCCCTGTTTATTAGCAGACCTGAACAGGTGGGTACACTTGCAGCTTTTAGGGTTTAGTTATTTTATTTTCCCATTTGATTCCATGAGGAATACATCACATTATTTCATTGGTAATGTTCCACAGGGACAATCTGCCCTGCCTTGTTTTCAGCAATGACTACAGAGCTCACGGCCATTCACATGCTTCAGAGTACAATCCACAAAAAGCGGCTCAAGAGAAGAGCTTTGTTAAGCCAACTTCTGAAATCCTGCCTCTTCTAAGACTTGCATGCCCATCTCAGTACATTGTAGAGACTTCCAGATGAACAAAGACCCAGAATTCCGTATTTCAAGAGAGTAACCAAGACCACTTGAAAAAAAAAAGACATCTCAAAAAAAGTTGAATTATAAGTAAATAGAACCAAAACATGCCTTTTATCAAACTTCTTGTCCAATATTTTTGTTTCAGAAGACAGACAAATGCTATGATCAGCATTTGAGCATGCTATTCCTTGGCACATAAAATGTTGTGTACAAAGTCTGTGTTTAACTTCAGTGCTGAGCCTTGTACACCTGGTCACAAAAAATCTTACACTTGCCCAATTACCTCTCTAAACATTGTGGGACCCCCTCATGAAACAAAACAAACACAAGCTTTGTGCACAAGAGCTGTACAACTCAGATTACTGCTCAGAGTGTGGACCGCTTATTTAAAACCACTTCTAGAAGCAGAAGTGTCAGTTAGGGTGTTTTGATTTGGGGTTCACTCTTTCCCCCACCCCAACATCTGGAAAATATTCCTGGACAGTGAAAAGAAGAATCAGCTGGTACTGTTTGTTGTTGTTGTTGTTGTTTTGTTTTGTTTTTGTTTGTTTGTTTGTTTCCAAATGTTTTTGTTTTGAGTGTCTATACAATAACCAAAAATTTACAAGAGCAGAGTAGGGGTCAATAATACTATAGTGTAAGGCAATGAAACCAATGAAGCAGAAGACCTGGTTCAAGCATTTTGTCTTATGATTGATTTCTCATAGAATATGGGAATTATTTTTGGGCAAGGCCCTCGCTATTTCGTAGACTCCCTCCTCTGAGGTGACTGCCTTGATCACTGGATTAGAAAGTAATACTTGCTGGCTTACTTTCCAGCTTTATTTATGGCTTTCTAAGGATAAAAATTATGAAAGTATCTCTCCCATGATTCTGCTGTGAGGGTGCAGCTTCTGAGGTGGATGGGTCTGATTCCCATTTAATAAAGAAGGGAATCGAATCCCGGATACACATCTCATTTCCAACCTTCACTAGGCAAACCCTCTGAGATTTGCTTGATTATTGTTATGAAGGAGAATCTGCACCTGAATGGGAGATAATACTTCTCCGTGGTGCTATTTTAGTTGGTTTCTGTTGGGAGGTCTCTGTCTGAAGTCAGAATGAAAAATGGATGCTCCTTGTAAAATCAAATGGACACACATTAAGCCTACTCTTGGGTTAATATTCCTGGTGCCAAATATTTGGATACAACTGCTGTTTATCAGACAATGTTGGACTGACAAACATTGCCTGTATTTGTCTCATAGGAAATAAACTCTAACTTGTAGATGTACGAAGTCATAACCATGGAAGCTATTTTTTGTATTCATCATATGACTGATCACATGGCATTATTTGTTATGATAACCTCAGCAACACACTTAGGAGATGAACTACATTCTTGTTATCTGTGAACACCATGTCCTCCTTTCCCCCCTTCATACCCCCAATTTATTTTGAGAATAATAAAAATGTTTTTTAAATCTGGTACAGAGTGAATAATCTCCTGAATATTTTCTTCCCATTAAAAGTAGATGCTTCTTCCTTTCTATGAATATTTTTAAAATGACAACACTTTCGGCTGGTTTTCTTATCTGAAAAAAAAAAAAAGAAAAAATAAAAAAAAAAGGTTGCAAACATTACTAAAGGCATTGCCAGTTTTTATTCACAGGAGAGTTTTCTCTGGAAGGGGAAAGGAAGTGTTTGGTGAATCCTCTTTCTTGCTTCCCCCCAGCAGTTGTCACTGCATATAAAGAGGCTGGATGAGGCCTGAAGGTAGTAGGAATGTTTGTCTGAATATGAGCATGTTAGAAATGCCAAGTCAGTGTGACTAATGGATAAGACAAAAAGCAAAGCCCATGATCTAAGATGAATAGAAGCATTAGAGGAAAAACAGGAATGCAAATTCCATATTGTTAGAAACACAGACCTTAACGTCTGTTCCAGAGTTTTGTTTCATCAGCTCTTTTAGCTCATGGGTTTCTTCACCGTACAGAAGGCATTGTAAAATCTGCAGAAACTGGGAGAGGTAGAGCCTGTAGAAGCTGATGTTTGTATTCAAAGTTGCTTGATGGAAGCTGCTAAGCAATACTGAAAATGCTGGCAGGAATCCCAGATGTGGAAGGAAATTTTGATGTGACATGCTGACTCAGACATGAAATTTAGTTCATTGAATCCTACACCTGATCCTACTGAAGCTATGAAGATATGGAATGATTTCAAGGTGAACTACTGAAATGATTAACAACACATGCAGATGACATGAAAAGAGTGATAGATGTAAATATATGGTATATCTTGCTATCACAGAAGTATTATTCTGACAAAAATTTAGGAAGACATTCAGGTGATCACTACATCAAGTGACATCATCTAGGAGAAGAGACAACAAAATTCTTGTTCTCTTGAACTGACAAGACAAATTAACAGGTGCTGATTCAGTCATAGAGATGCAATTATAACCAGAATATGCTGCTGCTGGAAACACCTCAAATACAGTAAAGAGTACTGAGGGCCTTTAAAGACTTGTTATTTCCTGGTCTATCTTCTTGCCACTTTCAGCAAAGCAAACTTCTATACTTACATTTCAGTATAGATATTACATTTTTTAAATAAAATTTTTATATGTATTAGGCTAGAAGTTGAAAAATTACTAATGAGAAATTGTTTTTCTAACAATTCTAGTGAAAATGGAACCTCTGGATTCCAGCATAGAAGCAGAAGTAGGATGATTTTTCTGAAAGAGGAGGCCATGCAGAGCCTATCCCAGCCCCTGTGAGAGCAATTTAATCGAGCTGCAGGGCAATAACGAGAAGAAGCCCTTCTTTAACTAACGCTTACAGATTCCTATGGGAAACTTGCAGACAAATTCTCACAATCCTGTTTTTTTTCTATTTCCATTTTCATTGTCAAGACAAGTTCTGCAGAGCTGCTTTCTGGTTATATTTTTATTATCCAGTAATAGTTTAAAACACTATAACATTTCTATTTGTATGGGAAACATCACCAAAATCTTTGAAAATTTACCACCAATAATAACATCTACTTTTCAGACTCTGATTGGTACTGCTCATGTCTGAAGTTAACAAAAAAATCAGAAAAATTAAATTGATAAAATAAGTCTCTGCTCTCTGTGGATCATCAAATCCATCATGATTTTCTCAAATTCTTGCTGATGTGGAAATTTGGGGGAAAATACTCTATACAGATTTCTTAGTCTTTCAATCATTTCTCAGCAATCTCTTGCAAGCAGTCAGTGTTTCAAAGTTAAGCTTTTGATTGGATGTAAACCAGGAAGATTGCTGAGGCTGATTAGAACCTCTTCTTGGGGTTAACAATTACAAATTTGAAATGTCTGTAGCTTTGTAGTAGCTCAGTAAAATATTTTTTCTTTCTTTTTCTGTTATTTAAATCAGACATTTAATGTTTCTGGATTTCAGAAAGGCTTTTGACACTGTCCCTCTCAGTACTCTTCGGGACAAATTGTCCAACTCTGAGATGAACTAGTTCACACTATGCTGGGTGAATGACACAGCTCAGAAGATTGTAGTGAATATGGGACTACATCTGGTTGACGGGTGGTCACTAGAGGTGTTCTCCAGGGCAAAGTTCTATGGCTGGTTTTGGTCACCATTTTAATCAATGATCCGCACAAGTTGAAAGTATCCTTATCTTTATGTTTGCTGAAGATACTGTGAGGTGCTGTTGACTCCTAGGAGGAACAAGAGGCCTTGCAAAGGGATCTAGGTAGATTGGTGCATCGGACAATCAGCAATGGCATAAAATAATTTAAAAAAAAAAAAAAAAAAAAGAGTAAATGCCAGGTTCTGCACCTAGGACGGAGTAGTGATTGACACAGGTACAGACTAGGAAACAAGTGGAGGCAGCTCAGCAGAAAAGGATCTGGAGGTGCTGGTTGATAGCAGGCTCAACATGAGCCAGCAGTGTGCCTGGCAGCCAAGAGGGGAAAATGCATTTTGGGGTGCATTAAACACTGCACAGCAAGCCGATCATAAGAGGTGATCCTCCTGCTCTATTTAGTGTTGGTGTGGCCTTATCTCAAATACTGTGTGTAGTTCTGGGCTCCACAATATAAAAATAATGTTTTAATTCTTTCAAGGATTCAGAGATACTAGAATGTGTCCAGAGGAGGGCAACAAAGCTGGTAAAAGGGATGGGATGCATGCCCTGTGAGGAGAAGCTAAGAAAATGTAGGTTATCAGGTCTGGAGAAAAGGATGCTGAGAGGTGACCTCACTGCTTTCTACTCCTTCCTGAGGGGGGGAAGTGGAGAGGTCTCTGCTCCCTGGTAATCAATCAAAACCAACACACGGGAATGGCACAAAACTGCACCGGTCCAGATTCAGACTAGACTTTAGGAAAAATTTCTTTACCATGAGTGTGGTCAAATACTGTAACAGCCTTCAGTTAACCAACTAGTGAGGTGGTTGATGCCCCGCAGGGGTCAGTGTTCACGAGTCATGTGGATATTGCCATTAACAATATGCTTTAACATTTGGTGAGCACTTAAGAGGTCAGGCAGTTGGACTCAATGATCTTTGTAGGTCCCTTCCAATTGAAATATTCTATTCTATTCTATTCTATTCTATTCTATTCTATTCTATTCTATTCTATTCTATTCTATTCTATTCTATTCTATTCTAAAAATAATAGAATCAGGTAAGACTGGGTAGATAAATAAGCAGTTGATTATGGGAATATGTTGACAAAATGAGCTTACTATTGTTGTAAGAAGGCAATAGAAAAGAATCATAGAGAATCCTAAATTGGAAGGGACCCACAAGGATTATCAAATCCAACTCCTGGCTCCACACAGGACCACCCCAAAATCAAACCATGTGTCTGAGAGCATCATCCAAATGCTTCTTGAACTCCAGCAAGCTTGATGCCATAGCCATTTCCCTGGGGAATCTGTTCCAGTGCCCAAACACCCTCTCAGTGTATCCTTTTCCTGATATCCAGTCTGAACCACCCCTGTTGTCTCTCAGAAGCAACATTTTTCATCCTTTGAGGTTAACGATAAAATTCTGTTTGGTGTGAATGGGAGAAGGATTTTAAACACTACCAAGTACTTTCCAAAACTAAGAAAATCTTTAGAAGAGGAAGATTTAACAAGTGGCAGTTTTCAAAAAAATGTAGAGAAGTGCTATTGTAGGCTTATTTTTTCACACTGAGAAAGTTATGTACCTATTTTCTTTTCTGAAATTGCACTTATGTTACATATAATAGCTAGCTTGAAAAAAAAAAAGGGGGGGGGAACTGAAATATATAGTTTTTTTTCATTTGTTTATTTCAACTTTCATGTCCTCTGGCTTCAATATCACTTTGTTTTCATTGAGTGAGATGAATTTTATTCAGGCTTCCTTTTACTTGGTGCTAAAATATTTGTGTTGACATAATTAGGTCTTATAGTCATAGAATAACACTTATTCAGCTGAATATTCAGCATTTATTCAGTATCTGTTCTGTTTCATTAACAAACTCTGACCTACAGCTCTTCCTCTCAAGTGACAGAAAGCAGAGTTCTTGAAATTTGCAGTAAGTTTTCTGTGAAAGAAATCAAGTGAAAACAGTACATTTTTGATAGCAACTGTATTCTCTGAATGGAAAGACATTTTCTGCCCAATGCTGGCTAGTGTCACAGAATCTTAAAATCATAGAATGGTTTAGGTTAAAGGGGACTTTAAACATCATCTATTTCAACCCCCTGTAATGGGCATGGATGTCACCCAGTAAATCAGGTTGCCTAAAACCCCATCCAACCTGGCCAAATCTTTTCTTGGTAACAAGAAAGAAATTAGTTATTATTTTTGGAAGTTAAAATTCACATTAGACTTTCTTCCTAGGAATAGCGATGCACTGCATTATTTTTGCACAAGGCTGTGGTTATGTACTAGTGGGTCCATGTGATTTCTAGCAAATACTTAAATGACAGTAGACTTGTGTATTAAGCACAATGCTCTGGAGGATAAATCTATGTGGCATTGGCATAAGCCATGAGGAGCTGCCCCATTAAGAGCAGAATTCCAGATAATATTTCTGCAAAATACTTCTAAGAAGCTAAAGTGCCCCCAGCCCATTTTTAGTTCTCTCATCTCCTTTCAATCTGCCAAGTATTAGACATGGCCCTGTGCATTTGAGAAAGTGAAGGCTACAGTGCACGTGAGTTGGGTGTGCATTTATGGACCTGAGGAGAAAGAAATAATACTTACAAGAATGTAAGCATGGAAAGAGTTTGGTCTTCAGAAAGCAATATGTTTAAGTTCTGATGCAGGTTTGTTCAAATAAATAGAGAACATTGTGATTGTTGGCTCTGGGAGTTACTCATCTGAAGGTCTGTAAAGGTAAGAAAAAAAATATTGCATGGAATAAACCTCTGGTTTAAAGGAATGCATTTTGCATTCTGAAAATTCACTTTGTTCCTCTGAGATTGTAAGATTATCAAAAACAATTAACTGGGAGGCAAATGTATGTATATATATGCATATAGTAGGAAAGAAAGAAATAGTATGGTAGAAAAAAATAGTGTAGAAGGTAAGCAAATGGTAGGAATAGGCAGCACAGTATAAGTTCAATTGTGTGAGATGGTGGTTGGGTATACCTAGAGAGTATTTTTTCAGGCAGATTTGATCTCACCCTACTCAATCCCTGAGCCAACTGCAAAACCCAAATCTCTGTATTGGCAGACATGAGGTTGTAGTCCTCACAGCACTCATTCTAAACTAATAAGGCTGGCAGGAGGAGAGAGTATATTAGCTCATTCTTAGTTCCAGCAGCTACCCAGAAGGCATTACAACACACTTGAGATATATCTCATACAAACTACTGATATGGCCACATTGCACAGAAGTGACTGCAGTGTGCTGTAGGGATGATTCAGGCAACCTGGAGCTGTGACAGCTCAAAGTAAGGTATTATACCTTACATCCCAGACAGATTGTTACTGAGTTAGAGCTGGTTTAGCTGTGTCTCCCGTACTCTATGAAAATCTATGAAAAGAGACAGGAGCTATCCCTGTCCAGTATCTTCCAAAATAATCATTAAACTTAGACCAGCATGCATACTTTCTATTCCTGAGCTCAACAAACTCTATTTCAGCCTCAGGTGCCTCTGAACATTTCCTGAGTGTAGAGTTCAAGTGATATAACTCCTAAAAAGTGCCTCGCTTTCAATCTCACCAGTCACAACAAATAACAAAACGTAATGGTCATATGGTCAGAGGAAATAAACTGCTTCTTTGTTATCCCTTTGTTATGCTGGGCAGCCAGCAAGGTGTAGTGGGTTTACGTGGCAAGGTTTTGGTAATGCAGGGCCATAGGGGTAGCTTCTGTGTGAAGAATCTAGAAGCTGCCCCTTTTTGATAAGGCCCCCGCCACTGGCCAGAGCTGAGCTAATAAGTGATGTTGTTTGCACCTCTGTGAGAGCAGATTTAAGAAATAGGGAAAAATTAAAATAAAATAAAATAAAATAAAATAAAATAAAATAAAATAAAATAAAATAAAACCAAAAAACTTCTAGGGAAATGCAGATGGGAGAGAAGAGAGAGAACCAGCCCTGCAGTCAGTGCAGCAGGAGGGCAGGAGGTGCTCCAGGCACGCAGCAGCAGTTCCCCTGCGCCCTGTGGAGACGTCCCTCCCTGGTGGAGCAGGCTGTCCCCCTGCAGCCCATGGAGCAGATCTCCACACTGCAGCCTGTGGAGGAGCAGGTGGAGGTGGCCTGGAGGAGGCTGCGGCCCATGGAGAGCCCGCACAGGAGCAGGCCCCGGGCCAGAGCTGCAGCCCGTGGAGAGGAGCCCATGCAGGAGCAGGGGGTCTGGGGGGAGCTGCCGCCCACCCGTGGGGAACCCGTGCTGGAGCAGTTTGCTCCTGGCAGATGGATGGACCCCGTGGTATGTAGCCATGTGGGAGCAGTTCTTGAAGGGCTGCTGCTTGTGGGAAGTCCACACAGGTTCAGTTCAGGAAGGACAGCATCCCATGGGAGGGACCGCACATGCAGCAGAGGCAGAGAGTGACCTTGAAGGAGTGGCAGAGATGCAGCGTCAGGGACTGACCACAGCCCCCATTCCCCCATTTTCCTGTACTGCTTGGGGGGGCAGGTGAAAGAGATGGAGGGGGAAGGTGTTTTAGATTTCTTTCCTTTGTTTCTCACATTTCTAGCTTGTTCATAATAGGCAATAATTTTTACTATCTCCCTACTCTGAGTCTGTTTTGCCCATCACAGTAATTGTTGAGCTATCTTTCCATCCTTATCTCAAACCTTGAGCCCTTTGCATTGTATTTTCTCCCCCTTCCCCTTTGAGGAGGGGGAGTGAGACAGGATCTGTGGTGGAGCTTGGCTGCCCATCCAAGTAAAACCACCACACAAAACCAATGGTATCTTGGGTCATATCAACAGCAACATGGCCACTATATCAAGGGGAGTGGTCATCCCCTTTTGCTCAGCATTCTTTGGATGCCATCTAGAGCACTGTCTCTAGTTTTGGGCCACCTAGTACAAGCAAAACAGATCAAATAGAGAAAAGCTCAGCAGAGGGCCACTAAGGTGGTTGAGAGCTGGAGCACTTGCCCTTTGAGGAGAGGCTGAAGGACCTCAGCTTGTTTGACTGGAGAAGAGAAAATTCTGGGAGACCTAAACATGGCCTTGCAGTATGCATGAGGATGTCAACAAAAAGGCAGAGCCAGGCTGCTCACAACACTGTGTGGCAGGAGGAAAAGAGTTTTAGACTAGATGTAAGGAAAAAATTTCTTCACCCTGAGTACAGCCAAGCAGTGCAGTATACATGCTTGGAGGTCTGCAAGAGCCACCTAGATAAAGCTCTAAGCCATGTAATCTGATGTCACATCTGAGTCTGCTTTGAGCAGAAGGTTGGACTAAGGACCTCCTGAGATCCCTTCCAATTTCAGTTATTCTGTGATCTTATATCTTCAACAGTTTCTTTTTTAGGTTACTAAAAAGTTTCTTTTTTTAGGTTACAGGCTACTTTATTGAAGGACTCTCAAGGCTCAGGCTGCTCCTAAAGACTCTCATAAAGGGCAGCAACTGTGTGTGGGCAAATTTTGATGTGAATATTAGCCCAAAAAACTGACTGTTTCATTCAGGGTTTACCGTGAGGTAACAGTAGATCTTAGCATGAGTTTCATTATTCCTTCCATAACAAATGCCTTGTTTCCCCACTTGTTTCTTCACTACTGTCTGCATAGTTCATAGAATCATAGAATCATAGAATCATAGAATATCCTGAGTTGGAAGGGACCCTTAAGGATCATCAAGTCCAACTCTCGACACCGCACAGGTCTACCCAAAAGTTCAGACCATGTGCCTAAGTTCACAGTCCAATCTCTTCTTAAATTCAGACAGGCTCGGTGCAGTGACCACTTCCCTGGGGAGCCTGTTCCAGTGTGCAACCACCCTCTCTGTGAAGAACCCCCTCCTGACGTCCAGCCTAAATTTCCCCTGCCTCAGCTTAACCCCGTTCCCGCGGGTCCTGTCACTAGTGTTAATGGAGAAAAGGTCTCCTGCCTCTTGACAACCCCTTACGAGGAAGTTGTAGACTGCGATGAGGTCTCCCCTCAGCCTCCTCTTCTCCAGGCTGAACAGGCCCAGTGACCTCAGCCGTTCCTCGTACGTCTTCCCCTCAAGGCCTTTCACCATCTTCGTAGCCCTCCTCTGGACACTTTCCAACAGTTTCATGTCCTTTTTATACTGTGGTGCCCAGAACTGCACACAGTACTCGAGGTGAGGCCGCACCAGCGCAGAGTAGAGCGGGACAATCACCTCCCTTGACCTACTAGCGATGCCGTTCTTGATGCACCCCAGGATACGATTGGCCCTCCTGGCTGCCAGGGCACACTGCTGGCTCATATTCAACTTGCTGTCTATCACGACCCCCAGATCCCTCTCTTCTAGGCTGCTCTCCAGCGTCTCATCGCCCAGTCTGTACGTGCAGCCAGGGTTTCCCCGTCCCAGGTGCAGGACCCGGCACTTGCTCTTATTGAACTTCATGCGGTTGGTGATCGCCCAGCTCTCCAACCTGTCCAGATCCCTCTGTAAGGCCTTTACGCCCTCACTTGAGTCAACAACTCCTCCAAGTTTGGTGTCATCAGCAAACTTGCTCAAAATACCCTCTATTCCTACATCCAGATCATTTATAAAAATATTGAAAAGTACCGGCCCTAAAATGGAGCCTTGAGGGACCCCACTGGTGACCGCCCGCCAGCCTGACGCAGCCCCATTTACCATAACCCTTTGGGCCCTGCCCGTTAGCCAATTGCTCACCCATCGTATGATGTTTTTATTTAGCTGTATGGTGGACATTTTGTCCAGTAGGATCCTATGGGAAACCGTGTCAAAAGCCTTGCTGAAGTCCAAAAAAATCACATCAGCTGGTTTCCCTTGGTCCACCATACGGGTGATCTTATCATAAAAGGAAATCAGGTTAGTTAGGCAGGACCTACCCTTCACAAACCCATGCTGGCTGGGACCAATAACTGCTTTGTCCCCCAGGTGCGCCTCAATGAGTCCAAGAACCAACTTCTCCATGATTTTACCAGGCACTGACGTGAGACTGACAGGCCTGTAATTGCTAGGGTCTTCTTTCTGACCCTTCTTGAAAATTGGCACAACATTTGCCAGCTTCCAGTCTACTGGGACCTCTCCAAATTCCCAGGATCGTTGAAAAATAATTGATAGAGGTTCCGCAATGACATCCGCCAGCTCTTTCAGCACCCGGGGATGAATCCCATCCGGACCCATGGACTTGTAGGGATCCAGGTGGAGTAGCAAATCCCGCACACGTTCAGGGTCAGTTGGGAGTTTGTCATCCCCACCGTCCCGGTCCTCCAGCTCAGGGCACCCTGGGTCCCGAAGCCCATCATCGGCATTGAAGACAGAGGCAAAGAAGGCGTTAAGCGTCTCTGCTTTGCCTACGTCATCGTCTGTGAGGAGACCTTCCCTATCAAGGAGCGGCCCTATGTTTTCTTTAGTTCTCCTTTTTCCATTTACATATCTAAAAAAACCCTTTTTATTTTCTCTCACAGACACAGCCAGCTTCAACTCTAGCTGTGCTTTGGCCACTCGAACTTTCTCCCTACAAACACGAACAGCATCCCTGTATTCTTTCCATGACGCCTGGCCCTCCTTCCAGTAGCGAAACACTCTCTGTTTCCGCCTAATCTCCATTAGAACATTCCTGGTCAGCCACGCCGGCCTCCTGCCCCGCCTGCCTGACTTGCGATATTTTGGAATTGCCTGATCTTGTGCTTCTAGGAGGCATCGCTTAAAGAGTGACCAGCACTGGTGGACATCGAGGCCTTCAAGAGCAGTTTCCCAGGGGACCTTACTGACTAGTTCCCTGAGCAGCCTGAAGTCCGCTTTCCCCATATCTAGGGATGAGGTTTTGGTGGCACTTTTCCTTCTGTCACCATAAATTTTGAACTCAACCACTTCATGGTCGCTATGACCGAGGCGGCCTCCAATCACCACATCTCCCACCAGACCCTCTCTGTTTTCTAGCAACAGGTCTAGGAGGGCACCTTTCCTAGTTGGCTCCGTTAGCACCTGTACCAAGAAGTTATCATCTAGGTGCTTCATGAACCTCCTGGACTTGCTCGTGTCAGCCGTGTGGCACTCCCAGTTAACGTCCGGCAAGTTGAAGTCCCCCATAAGGACAAGGGGAGTTAATCTCGAGGCCTCTCTTAGTTCTGTAAAGAATAATTTATCGGCGCTATCGTCCTGGCCAGGCGGTCTGTAATAGACTCCCACAACGACATCCCCTTTATTCGTTCGTCCCTTGATCCTTACCCAGAGGCTCTCAACTTTGCCATCGCCGACCTGAAGTTCCACACAGTCCAGCCCCTGCTTCACATACATCGCCACCCCACCACCTCGCCTACCCTGCCTGTCCCTCCTGAAGAGCCTGTAACCATCTATCGCAACACCCCAGTCACAGGACTCATCCCACCAGGTTTCGCTTATGCCGATGATGTCGTAGTTGCGGGACTGGGCCAGGACTTCTAGCTCATCTATTTTATTCCTCATACTGCGTGCGTTCGTGTAAAAGCACTTCAGGTGCGTCTCCTTACACTCAGCACCTTGTGGATCTGACCAAAGGACCCCACTGGCACACAGCCCCTCTGATTCTAGCATACCATCCCTTAGGTCTTCACCGGCTCGCCTGGTTTTAGCCCCTTCCCCCTTCGACTCTAGTTTAAAGCCCTATCTATCAGCCCTGCCAACTCCTGACCTAAGATCCTTACCCCTCTCCGAGAGAGGCGCATCCCATCCGGTGCCATCAGGCCCGGTGTAGCATAGACCTTCCCATGATCAAAGAAACCGAAATTCTGCCGGTCACACCAGTCTCGAAGCCACGAGTTTATGCGAACAGTACGTCTTTCAGCTTCGATCCCCCCTATCGGAAGGACAGAGGCAAACACCACCTGCGCCCCTGATCCTCTAAGTAGTCGCCCCAAATCCCTAAAGTCTCTTTGGATCGCCTTCGGACTTCTCGTTGCTACTTCATCGCTACCAGCCTGAAAGACCAGTAGCGGGTAGTAGTCAGTGGGCCGTACCAGGCGCTTGACTTTCTTGGCAAAGTCTCTCACCTGAGCCCCAGGGAGGCAACAGACTTCTCTGCGGGTTGGGTCCGGTCGGCATATCGGTCCCTCTGTCCCTTTCAGGAGGGAGCCCCCCATAACAATAGCCCTTCTTTCTTTTTTGAAGGATGATGTGGCAATGCGACGTGTAGGTCGCATTGTCTTAGGCGCCCCCTCCAACTGGGACGGGTGTTTGTCTACTTTGTCATTTAGATTGTCTTGCTCTAGTCCTTCATATCGATTATTTAAGGGTAGATGAGAAGGTGAGGTGGGCAGAGAGAGGGCTCGCCTACCACCCCGAATAGGCACCTGCCTCCATTCCCCCCCTTGATCTAGGTCTCCTCCCGCTGCCTGGCCGGAGGAGTGAACCTCCGTCTTCTGCGTATCAGGAGACGCCTGTGCCGTGGCAGTCTCGTGAACCTGCCTCAGAGAGGGTAGAGCGCACCTCCACCAGTCAATTTCCCTCTCTGATTCCCTGATGCTCCTGAGCCTGTTCACCTCCTCCCGGAGCTCCGCTACCTGGCCGAGCAGTTCTTCAACCTGGGCACACCTCCCACAGGCATACCCACCACTGCTGTCGGAGACCGACAGAAGGCTGGGGCACACTCTGCAGCCCAGGACCTGGACGGCTGCGTGTTTCCCCGAGCCCTCCGTCTGAGTAGCCACACTGGCGACCGTGGCTGGACATGCCTCACGAGATGCGGAGGCCACGGTTTTCTGCCTGGTCGATACCATGGTCAGGTTCTACGCAAGCAGGTTACAAGCACCGAAGGGAGAGGCAGCTGCAAAAGAGCGACGATGAGCCCCCCGCTCGCCCTGCCCGCGCAAACTGCCACGCCCTGTTTGCCCGTCCTGGTCGCCGCGCTCCTGGTCGCTCGCGCTCCCTAGGGGCAGCTTTTAACAGCCTGGGAGGGGGCGCTGCTGGCTCCGCCCTCGCCTCGTCAGCCTCCCTCGCGAGGACAGCCGGGTTCCGGCGGCTCCCCCGAGTGGCCTCGATGCCGGACAAAAAGCCCTGCCCGCCTCGGTCCCCTGCTCCGCTGCAGAACACGTCTGCCCCGGAGCCGATCGCCTCAGCAGTTCCTGAAATAAAATTTCCTTATTTTCCCAGATTTTTTCCTATGTCTCCAAGCCTTCATTTACATGTAGGTATAGCTTCTTCTATTGAAATTCTTTATAGTGGATCGCAATTCAAGAATACACACAAGGACAGAAATCTAGTGGGTTACCAAACTTCAGATGATCTACAGTAACTAATTACATGATGTTAACCTACTGCAAGCTTGGTAAGAAGCCTGTTAGCTTATGTTTCTTATATCTGTGCGTAAACTGAAGTCTACTTTCACACTTTAAATGAACAAGAGATCCCACACTGTCAGTTACTGTCAGGTGTTAAGTAGAGGAGCACTGAATCTTTAGGGAAAAACTACTTTCTGTGTCTGGGCTCCTTTTTTCTCAAGTTACTTTAGAACAACTCAAAATAAACCAATGCAATATATATTCAACTGGAAATCATGAAAGACACTTCCTCCTGACCTTAGTGTGTTCCTGGGTATGAAGTACTGTTGGTAGAATCATCCTCCTTAACTGAGATATTTTTATACTTACAATTTATCTAACTTCATTTATCAAGGCATGCTGCTTTCATGCAAAATACTCTCATGTGTATTGTACGACATCAGAATAAGCTGTATGTCAAATCTTTGAGTATGCCATGTACAAGCTACTTTGAACATTCAACTGTGTTATAACTGAATAATTAAAGAAAGAAAAAGGTAGTTTGACTGGGGAGGGGAGAGAAGGGATGAGAAGGGAGAGAAGGGCAAAACTGACAAGAAATGAGAGAGGTTGACTATAAAATCATGCTTTATTTTAAAAAATAGGAGGACCGAGTCTCTCCCAATATAGCACTGAAAAAAGTCCAGAAGCTTCACATGGCCACCTTTCTTTTTTCCTTAAATCTATCCTAAAATTCTTTCTTGCACTCTCTAAAATGTATCAGAGTACCTTCCCAGATCAGTACCTTTCTGTTATAAATGAGCCTTGATCACATTACTTTCATCCAGTATAAGCCAAAACAGTCTTTAGATGCTGGAATTTCCATTTTCAAAGGAACTTAAAGGATTTAGACCCCTCCAGTCCATAGACTTTTACCGGGGAATAACAACATTGTGTTTTGTCAGGGGAAGTTTGAGAATCTGAGCCTGAATTCCTCAGTTCCCACATCATAGCTGTGCTTAAAAATAAGACTTTTTTTTTTTTGTTACATAAAAATGAGTCATCAGTACATTTAATTCCTAAGAAATGGACATGCATCATGAAACGAACTTTTAATTTGTTCTCAAAACAAGCCCACAGGTACAGCCAAGATTCATTTGTCTTTAGAATTTGATATTGGTGTATATTACTCTGCCTGCACAAATATATTTAGTCACTTCTCATTTATTTTTCTCATTGGTCATTGCTATGGCTTTAACTAACTTGTTAAATGTCATTGAAATCAAATTATCAGCTGAATGAATGCCTTGATCTAGTATACTGGCATAACAGAAAGCTACATAAGGCTAACTGTTTGGTCAGCTACCCAAATGGTATCATTTGTTATTTCTTCTACTTTGATTTGAATGCAATGAATTGAATTTTATAAGCAGGAAATTAGCTATAAAGACTACTTACAGGTTACCTGTAGAAGAACTTAATATAAGGAGGTCATTTGGGTTGCAACTTAATACTTTATAAAATTGTTTGTGTTACATAGCATGCAATTATTTGAATAGCTAGAACATGCAGTTCTAAAGTTGGAAATGTATAACAGTACTACTCCAAGATCACATCTTCAGTCCTTGTCTGAGCACTGGTGATATAAAGCACTCAGAAAGGAAAACAAAAAACTGGGAATTACCCTAAATTAAGGGGGCTACTTTTGAAACAGTTAAAACAATCAACATTAACTTACTTTTGCTCTCAATCAGTGATAAATTTAACCATTACCAGCTGCTGGGAGAGTCCCTAATTGCTAATTGCTACTGACCACAATTTAGAACAGCACATGAGCTGTTCTAACCTGTACCTGCCTTACTCTCTTTGGCTTCTGCTCAGCTTTCTCTGCTGATTAGCTTAAGCAGATGCTCACCTGTCTCACAGGACTTCATAGATCCTATTCTCAAAAGCTGTATTATTCCCACCTGTAAAAGGTGTCTAACCTGGAGTTGTTGATGTCAGGATACTGAAGATGTCAAGATGTATGAAACATTAGTGATGTCTTTAATAAGATGGTTATTGTGGTGTCCCTAGCTGAAACAGCCTTGCTACTTGTTTTTCAGCTACATGCTACTGTCCTGTGGTGGCTGAAAGTGCTTCCTCTGAACGCTTCTTAGTGGGTCAGTTCATAGCCAGGTGGACTCCTGAATGCCTGAACACCCTTCAGTAGGTTAGTGCTAAGCAGGTCTGTAGCCTACTCACTTTGTCTATGGTCATTCAGGATTTGTTTTAGTCTAAGGGACTGATGATGAGATCTGAAATACTGCATGGACAAACCCATGGAATGGTCACCTGTCTGTTGCAGTGGAATCCTGCAAAATGAGCACAGCAATATTAAGTCAGCCTTATGGAAAACACTAAGCAAACAGGACAGGAAGATCCTCCCTGCCAGCAGACTAAAATTCATTACGGGATTTAAAATGAGACAAACTCAGTCAAACTGAGATTTACCTCCAATGACTATTCAAAGTGGGAAGCAATATGTTGTGTTGCACTGCGTTGACTGATGAAACAATAAGGTATTCAGTGAGGAAAGTCAAGCAAACAAGAAAGAACCCGAGAAAGCCACGGATCAGAGGTTTGATTGTTGTCAGAGAATCTGTCTTTCAGGATGCTTATCTGTGGTAGAAATTGGTTTGAGCATTTCAAATTGGAAGTGCCCAATCTGCATAAAGTGGAAGTAATATGCTGACAAAGTCCTGTACAGGTAACAATCAGCATCATTCTGGATGAGCTGTAATATTGCTAAGGTGCTTTAAGGAGAACCTGCCAGAGAAGCATTACAGTAATTAACCCTGATTGTCAGAATGCTGGGCAGGTCTGGGTCTCAGGAGCTGAAGAATTCAAATAAATAAATAAAAGATTACTTGATGTACAGCACTGTTCAGGGACTGTGAGTCTGAAACCAGCATCCTGAGTCCGTAAAGATAATAGCTTGCTCACAATTGATGTGAATGGATGACAAGAGCCTTTAAAGGTGACCTGTAAAAGCAGGAAAAAAAAAAAAAAAAAAAAAAAGAGGGTTTATACCATTTTCACTTCTTTATAATGACTAAAGAAATCTTGAAAGCTTCACATTCAACCCTTTTTACATTTCACATCTTATCTGATCTGCTTTCCTGGATAATTCTAGAGCAGACTAGAAGGAAAGTGTAATTATGACCTCACATTATATTAAGAAAATTATACTTAGTTTGGAAACAAAACGTTTATTATTATTATTATTATTTAGTCATATTAGAACTGCTGAGCTCTTTGAGTTTTATTATTATTATTTTCAGCTAGTTCATTTCAAACTTCTTTCTTAGAGTTTTTTCTTCCATCTATTTCAAGATTCAGTACTTCAAGTTCCACAACCAAATGCGGTAAAAAATGCTCAGTCCATTTCTTTGGGTCCTTCACAGACATCTCCCAGAAGAGAAAACTGAACCTGATATTACCAGTACGTTTAGGCAAAAAGAGAGTATAAAAGAATTGTGAAGCTGCCACTATATGTAGTCACAAAGCAAAACAAGGAATGATGGTATATGACATAATGCCACTCTATCTACCATTTTTAAATCTGTAAATGCTGCAGCACTAAAAGATGTGTGTTTAAGCTCTTAAGTGAGATCTCAGATAAACAGCATCAATGTCTGACATATTAGCATGTAAAAAGTTGCTGTGGCAGTGTTTTTAGTGTTAGTAATTCAATAGATTTCAAAACAAAAACAAACTAAAAAAAAACAACTTGGAGATAAAAACATGCAGAAAAAATGTGTATTGTAAAAAAAAAAAAATGTTTAGAAACTATAGGGTTGGGGATTATTTTTGGCAAATTACATTATTGTCTGGTGTCTCACAAATCAAGATTGGTTTGTAGGAGCTCTTTTGTAACTTATGTTATTGCTCAGCAGCAGCACTTACTGCCTAGAAGTAGAAGGAATAATCAAGGTTGACCCAAACACTATAAGAGGAAATTCCACATGGGGTAAAAATTCGAATGATTTATGATAGCCAAAGAATACCATAAATCTCTCCTGAAATAGGAATAGATAGAGAAACAGTCACAGATGGCCAAAGGATCAATCAGAAAATAACCCACAGGAAGCTTAGTGCCAAAAATAATTGACATAGTCGTCAAATCAATTTCTGATGGTACAGACACTTTTGCATTCAGTCTGCTTCCCCATGCTGTAGATCATTTGGCATGTCATTCAACTCAGCATTGCCCTATATACACTTGCTGCAGACATGAGAGGTTTAGGTACTTTCTGAAGTTTACTTTCCACACGCTCACTAAGATGTCAGGTGAGGAACAAGTTATACTTTCTGGTAAATGACTAGTCATATGATATTAACTTTGTGGATTTAGTAATTTCCCCAAGTATTTTCCATATTGTGTACAAGGGTATAGAGCTCTGGGACTGTAGTGGGTTTACGTGACAAGGTTTTGGTAGCGAGGGGCCATAGGGGTGGCTTCTGCGAGAAGAATCCAGAAGCTGCCCCTTTTTGATAAGGGCCCCGCCACTGGCCAGAGCTGAGCTAATAAGTGACGTTGTTTGCACCTCTGTGAGAGCAGATTTAAAAAAAGGGAAAAAAAAACTGTTAGGGAACAGCAGCTGAGAGAGAAGAGTGAGAATCAGCCCTGCGGACCCCCAGGTCAATGTAGAAGTAGAGGGAGGAGGTGCTGCTCCAGGCACACGTTAGCAGTTCCCCTGTGGAGAGGCCCCTGGCAGAGCAGGCTGTCCCCCTGCAGCCCATGGGTCCCACATGGAACAGATCTCCATGCTGCAGCCCGTGGAGGAGCCCCTGGTGGAGCAGGTGGAGGTGGCCTGGAGGAGGCTGCAGCCCATGGAGAGAACCCCACAGGAGCAGGCCCCGGGCTGGAGCTGCAGCCCATGGAGAGGAGCCCATGCAGGAACAGGGGGTCTGGGGGAGCTGCTGCCTGTAGATAGCTGTCTGTTCCTGTGGTATAGATCTGTATTAGAGCAGTTCTTGAAGAGCTGCTGCTTGTGGGAAGTCCACACAGGAACAGTTCGGGAAGAACAGCATCCCATGGGAGGGACCTCACACTGGAGTAGGCGAAGTGAATGACTTTGAAGGAGCACTGGAGATGAAGGGACTGGCTGCAGCCCCCATTCCCCTGCGCCTCTTGGGAGGAGGAGTTGAAAGAGGGTGGATGGAGGGGGGGAAGGAAGATTTTTTGGTTTCTTTCCTTTGTTTCTCACTTCTCTATCTTGTTTGTAACAGGCAAGAAATTTTACTAATATCCCCACTCTGAGTCTGTTTTGCCCATCACAGTAATTGTTGAGTGATCTCCCTGTCTCAACCCTTGAGTCCTCTTCATAGTATTTTCTCCCCCTTTCCCTTTGAGAAGGCAGTGAGAGAGTGGCTGTGGTGGACCTCATCTGCCCACCTGAGTAAAACCACCACAGGCACACTGTGGACCTCTGCACAAGATGTTCCTTTACAATGATTGCAGGAGAAGAAGGCACAAACCTGTTTGCCAATGTAAAATGCAATGCTAAGCCTTTAGGTCCTTAGTCAGAGCCAGAGTAGTGAATTCTTCCACAGTTCAAAGATTACTGAACAGAGTAATAACAGAGAGCATTTTTGAGATAAAATAAATAAATAAATAAATAAATATTGTATCAGCATAACTAAAGAACTTTTCAAGCCATGAGAGTTCTAAAGTTAAAAGGGAGTGTATTGCCATATCTTGCAGGCTAAGGAAGAGTAAAAGGAATTCTATCTGGAGATACAACCACTGAGGAATTGAACCAGAAACTGATTTTAGTGCTTTTTTGTTTTGCTTTTTTTTTTTTTTTTTTTTTTTCAGGCAGTAGATTGCTAGCTGTGTTTATTTCAATAGGCCTGGGGACAAATCTATAAGGTTTCTGGTGCACTTGTACAACATAAGAAACATGCTGAGTATCCTAACATGTTGTACTTCATTCAGAAAGGTCTTGATAATCTAGGAATATGATGTGTTTTCACCCAGTGGAAGTTTCCATCATTTTCAGGTGAGACTGGAGTTTATGGATCAATGTCATTCTTTAGTGTAATGAATGCCTTCTGCTTGTTCTGGGAATAAAGGGTGTAGAAAGACAGGCAGGTGCCTCTTCTAGAGGCATGCCAAGATGGGGAGAGACGTCCATTAAAGACGCCACAAGGCAACATTACTGACAACTAAATACAATACAGGAGAGGTTGTCCTAATCAACATGGCATCATTCATTTTTCCAGCCAAACAAGTGTGTGTTCCTGAATGCTCAGATGAAGGGAAAATGTCTTGCATTGTAACACTGAGTGTTGTAATCCCCTGAACTAGATGTGATGAGTGTGTGTTTACACATATATATGAAGATGATACATCCTTTGCATTCAGATCCTTGTAGCTTCCTTCATAGCCATGGGCAACACTGTTTTTTACTTTCACAAGGAAAGTAAAACCCACTTCTAATATGAGAACCAAAAATAGATCATGGTTGTTAGTCAACAGCTGGGTATATCAGTTTGCAATCAGTTAGCCCAAATAAACAATTTCAGATCTTGCAATAAAAAGAGGAATAATGAAACTTTTCCCAAAAAAATAATGATAAAAACTGAACTTACATTTCAAAGTGGATCTTCAAAAGAATTATTTCTCCTGATCAGACCACAGAACACTGAAAAGCTATCAGGAAATATGGTCAAGATCCAGGCTATCTTCTCCAAGTGGGTAAATGTACTAAATAAGCCTCAAGATGTCAGGGGTTAAAATAAAACATATTGATGCATATAAAGACATCAGATGGAAAGGGTTTTCCTACAGAGTGAACAGTGATTGATTCATAGAAAAAATAAACTTCCACAGAAAGCAGGAGATCATTTGTGAATGCCTAACGGAAGAAAGCAAGAAATATCTGAGAGGTATTTTTTCAAAATTCAGATCCATTATATGAAAAAACAATTCCACAATAGATATGATATATGCAGATTAAGCAGTAATACAGTAAATAACATATAATTCTGTTCTGTATTGTGTTTTTATGATTTTTCTTGCATTTTAAGTATGGGGTGTTCAGTGCTGAACACTGATTTCGGATGTATGAGATGAAATATAGTAGTTACTCAATATCCAGAAATGCTGAGTCCATACCCTCAATGCTTCAGGCACTTCTCATATTTATCTCATATTTATTTTTTGAAAAATGAACACTTTCTTCTCATACCTTGCTCACTGCCTGCAAAGGCCTCCCTTTATATCCATGTGTAGCTGAGGAGTCACTTCATTTCACACGCTGCTGGAGCAACAGCTTAAAACAGTTTGTTCAAAGCTACCGCAGTCTATTATTATCTCAGTGTAGTTGCCCCAATGCAGTAAATATAAAACTATTTTTTTTTCATGAAGAATCAGACTGTATATTTTCTTCACTATGTTTAATGAATGAATACTCTCATCTTAAAAAAGTAATAAAGAACATATATTTTAACCTTTTGCTGTTGATTTAAAAATACAACAAAATTCAGGTAAAACTGCAGAATTCTTTTTGTAGTTATCAAACAACAAGAATGCAATTATATTTCACTTATCTGAGAGGTATTTTCTCATATTTAGCTCATTTTCTTTTCCTCATTAACAGTCCCTTATCAAAAAAATCAAAAGACTGAAGAACTCTTGGAAGAAAAGCTGTCAAAATTCAGTGGTCTTCCAGTGATTGCAGCAGGATTCAACCATCCACTGCAATTCTTGTTGCTTTCAGAGAGGCCTTTGCTCCCTTCTCAGTGATAAGAAACTTAAGCTTATTGGATTACTGAGTTGTTCTGTTTGTCTCCTGATATTTCAGGAAACATACAACTGGACTTAATTTTTCAGCAGAAGGATGGGTGCTAAAATTAAGGTAGATGTTTCCCTCAGAAATCGTTTTAAAACCTGTTGGTTTTCAGTCTTTTTTCACTCTGTTAGGACAGGACCAAGCAAAGTTCACTCATTCAGTGGTCAAGTGGCTATATTTTTCACCAGATGAATACAGGAATAGATGTGACTTTTGCATTCCTATGGAAGATCACTTTGATCATATTCATTCTTTGAGCTGCATATATATATTTTTAGAATTAAAGAAAAATACAAACCTCGCACAAATTTGGGCTAATAAAGAAACAAACAAACAAAAATCATTTCCTATTTCTGCCGGTAATTTTTTTATACCTCCAAATTCTGTCCTTGCCGTACTGTCAGTAGATTGAGGTTAGTAAGGCATCTTGAAGTTCAAAGCAGAGGCCCGTACATTTGAAACCTTGGTGGAATAGAAAACCACAAATAAATAAATAAATAAATAAAACTTTAAACTGTGATGGGGATATGGGGATTGCCAAACTCTTGGAAATAAATATTACTTCTAAAACTGTCTGGAAACATATCAATTGACCTCAGTGCATGCTTGCTCTGGCCTGAAGAATATCCAGGTAAGTTTTTATGCTATCACATTTTAAATAAAAACTCAAATGTCAACCAATCTGCTATTTCAAAGCATGATAAGGAACTCAGGTGTCCCTTTAGCATTACACTGCAGTTTCTGAAGTATCACAGAGATGGCCCAATGAGTGAGATTTGAAAATACAAGATCATTTAAAAAGTCTTAAAAAAATAATTTAATTAGTTTTCATTTCTCCTACTTGCACCTGATAAATGAACATATTAAACTGTGAAAACTCAGGAGCCTCCAGAAGTCTTTGATGTATATTAGAATAATCTAATAATTAACCTCAGGATTCACCAGCATGACACATTCAGGAGAAGTGAAGCAGTGCTCATGACAAAGGAAATTCCAGGTCTGCTAGCCCCAAGGTACCAAGCTAGCTTCATTCTCCTTTGCTTTGCAATGGAGAAGTCTGAGCTCCTGTTGATCTACTTTTTGTTACATTAGCACTGATTTTCTTCAAACAGCTGGGCACATTGCACTTAGAAAGGCAATACTGAGAAATAACCTTTCGCTTGCATAATATGTATGCAAGAAGAAGGTATATTTTCTCCCTGGGCTATTTTTGTCTGTACCTGATATTAGAGAGCTTTGTTCAGTCCAGAGTAGTTATTAAACACTTTCTATTGATGTAGCTACTTGATCTAAGTGTGAGCTCTCTCTGGAAAAAGAGTAAGCCTGTGCTCACAACTTACCCTGCTTCTCTGGCTAATACAGTGTGGATGCTACTGTTACCTCTGTTCTAGAAAAGGACAGTACTCAATTCAGTTCCTACAAGTGTCATTGAATAAGTGTCTGTTTTGTGCTAATAAATTGCTCCCCTTGCCTTTAACTGAAAACATAACCGTTCGTAATAATACAACTTCATATTTGAACTGGGGCCAGAAGTGTCCACTGATTTTAGGCACTCAGACTAAGTAAGGACTTTCATCCTGATTTTGTAATGCACTGAAAAGCTCCTAATGCCAATTGGACTGAATGGTAACTAAGGGCATCAGCAGCTCCCTGAAAATGAGCACTCAAAACCTGGAATTGATTAAGAAGTGAACATTTAAAAATATGGACAGCAGTTTCTGTTTTCTGTGTCTCTCTGAGTGCTTTTCTAAAATGCTTGAGCACTGAGGTAGTCTCAGACTCATTGAAAAGAGCCAAAACAAAGATTGACCAGCCAGAGTCATTGCATCAGTTTCATTCATAATATGACTCAGGGGAGAGAGGGGTTGACAAAAACATCTACAGATTTGTGCAGCAGCAAAGCTAAGCACAAAGTTACACAGGGCACTGGTTTAATCTACTGCTTAAAGTGTACTTCACTGTAAGCATACCCTCTGTTACTGTTTCTTCTAACAGAATAACTCAGTATTTCCTGGGCCTCCTCAGAGAAAAACAGAAGACAGGCTATAGCTTATCACTTCTAGCATGCCTCCAATTTTATTGGTTTTACCTAAATCTTTAGAGTAATATTTAGCAGCAGGGAGGGACAGGAAGGTTTGCTCTTGCTGAACAAAGGAATGACTAACCAAGGATGGAAAACATATGTCTTGCTCTAGTCCTTTCTTCTCAGTCAAGGATCCACCCACAGTGATCAACACTAATTTGCAAAAAGTTACTGACCTTCATTGTGCCTTGAACTGGGGGCAGAAGCCTCACAAAAGCTCTAGAATGTGCTTCTTAAGAAAGAAGAAAGCTGCTTTCTCTTGGATAGAATATATTAAATGTATCTTCATAGTACACCCTTTGCCTCTCAGTTCACTTCCAGGTTCAGATGTTCAAGATCACTCCCACATTAGATTCATGCATAGCTTTTTCCAGCACTTGAGGTTCTCAAAGAATTTTTGTCTTTTAAAAGCAATGCAGTGTATCCAGGCTAAAGGTAATGTGTCTCTTCTGTTGAGATGAAGTAGCAGAACACTGAACTTGCAGATTTGTTCAAAATAACACTTGTGTTTGGGCAACCAGAGATGCAATTGCCTGGGTGAAATTTCCTTGTGTTTGTAGGGACATACAGAATGAGTCATACTGAAACTGAAGCTGTAATTTATTTATTCCCATCTAAGGAGCTCTTTTTTCCTTTTAGCACTTCACAAAAGTATTTCAAAAAGTATTGAAAAGTCCCTGTTGAACTGCAGTTAACAATTTTTTCGGTCAAATTGGGAGAGTACTTACAGTGTGGATATCTGGTTTTGACCATATTCTGGTCAATAGTTGTCATCAGGGATGTCGCCAATAAATCAGGGAGAGCACCAGTAGTACTTCAGAAGAGGTGCAGCATCTGAAAGAACACACAAGATTTCAAAGCAACAGGAGCATCTTCAGTCTGAAAGCAGCAAAACAGAGATTCATAAAGGACAAGCGGAACTTGGATTTAAGATGTGCCAGGTAGAAACAGGTCAGAAAAATAATCAAAAAGTTATAGTGTGCCACAAACCCATATAGCTCAACAATATGAGTCTGCTGCAAAAGAACAAGGCTCATTCTGGGATGTATTTAAGATCAGTGTTGGATGTAAATTAGAGGAAAGAAATTATTCTGCTGTACTTGCCCCTGGAGAAACTTTAGTGGAAGTACTGTATCCAATTAGTGACACAGCACTTAAAGACAGATGTATTTCAAATGGAGATAATCCAGAAGAAATCATTGGGAATGATCAGTTTTAAACAAATCTGTCCAAGGAGGAATGGCTGAATGGTTTATTTAACTTAGTAAAAAGGAAAGGAAGAGAGTGACTTCCTAGTCTGTAAAAGTTTGTTATAAAGAGGAGGTGGTCATTTATCCCCTGAGTCCAAGAGAGGAAGACCCAGAAGAAATCAGCTTGGTTTGCAATAAATAAGATATACATTATATATAAAGGAGAAAAAAATAGTTGCAAGATTTACAAAATTTAGGTGTGATGGCTTGAGTATAACTTATCCTTGTTCTTTTAAGGGTATGAAGATGACCTCTTGAGGTCCCTTCTGGGACTATGAGGTCTCATATGGGTGAATTCCATCCTCCTGCTTTTCTGTACAAAGAGACAGAATGAAGGTTCGAGGACACCTCTATCTGTAGTGCTGGAATAATACATAAAGATGGTCTTTTAACCTTAAAACTAATTATATTTTGCTATGTGTGCTCCAAACATGCTGTTCCATATCATGGCATCATAGAAGTTGACAACAATTTTAGACAAGGGAAAGAAAGTGTGACAAGTTCAGAATGCTGGAAGAGACTTATAATCCATATTTCCCAGTCTGAATTCCTCCTGAATGTCTACTGTCCATCTGAAATGCTTTTTAGGAACACATCCTGATTATATGATGTTTCATCTACTGTTCTCATTGGAAAAAAAAAATAAAATGTTAGTGTCAATTCTCTGTGAGAGGATCAGGGAAGACTGCTTGCATTAAAATGGACTAACTTTCATACTAACTTTCAGATGAGACTGTATTTTTTCATTTGTTTGTTTTGTTTTGTTTTCAAAAAGGCCTAATGGATTTATAGGGTTTGAAAATTTTGCCTCGAGACTAAGTCATGTTGTCATGCAAAAATATCTCTAATCAGAATGAAACAGCCAGCTAAAATTTGCAGGATGACTTTTTGCAGCAGAAATCTCCCCCAAGAATCTCTCTGCTTTTCAGGGGCTACAGGGCAGAGTGAATATGTAAAGACAAACTTGAAAATGTTTCCCCTCTAGTTATTCAGCAGACAAACAGGGAATCTCTGAATCAGCACATTAAAACCCTTTTCCAATCAACACATACTAATGATTACGAAGGCTTGGAAAGTGTTATGTAGGATTATTCTGGAAATTGCTGTCTAAGGCTGCCTTAATCTGGATACGGCTGGTTTTGAATAGGGATGTGTAAGTCACTATCAATTTTCATCAAGTTGGCCCAAGCCTGTTTATCCTTTTGCTGTATGTGATGACACGCATTGCAGTCTAGGTGAAAATGTCCCGTCCGCCTCCTAGAAAAGCTTAATAATTTATTTGTAGCCCATCACATTCTAGACTAGTGCACACTGTTTATTTGCTGTGCTGCACAGCCAGCTCTTAAAGCAGCAGTACCGTGTGTTACAAAAATTTTTGTCTGCCATCCTCTAGTTTTTCATTATATTGATATGTATCAAGTGTGTGCTGTTACATTTTCAAGCTGAAACAGAATGAAGAATTGATGCTGGGGTTGTTTGGGAGAAATGTCATGACCTTGGTTACAATGGGCACACTTCAACCGCCAAACTGCAAAAGCAACTTCACCCCAATACCACTAAGGTAGAAACACAGGGGAAACAAGTTGTCCACCATTTAGACTTTTATATACGGTGTTAGGACTGCAGAAGTAATGACAGCTTGTTAGCTTCCTTCTCTTTTGTTGTGCTGTGCCCTTTTTGCTGTGTGATTATGCATTCAGAAAAGGAATACCATGTTTCCCTTTTTTCTCCTTAGAAAGAAGTTTGTGGATTTGTTTTAGCAGACCGCTCTTGTTGCTGTGTCCCGGTGAGAAGCAGCTGGTGTTGCACCTGGAATTGCAGTGGGCTGGAGGAGGGGAAGTCACAAAGCCTCACCCTTCTGTGCTTTCTGGCTTTGCATTTGTGTGCTCTTCTAAGGATCCAGTCCTATATTCCACTTCAGGCTCTGTCAGCTCAATATCCAAATCTTTAAGCTCTTAGAGCACAGATTGTCCGTGATTCAGCAGTTCTTTCTGTGGTAGGTTTGCAGGATCAAGTCCCTTAATACCTCAGTAGCACCTTTCCTGTCCATGCTGCTTGCAGCAGAAGCCAGCTGCTGTGCTGTAAAGGGATCTGATCACAGGCTTGTTGCCTTGTTGCTGGTCAGACGCCTCCTTAAATCTGACTTACCTCCACCTTTATACCCACCACTGCCTTTACAGGATATTTTTATATGATTTAGAAAAGTACCACTCCTGCTCTGAGCTCTTCTGAAGACCCAGAATTCAGAAGCAGATGAACATTTCTAGGCTAGACAAGGCTGTCTGACTGCAGGGACTGCAGAAGTGAGCTATAAGGCTTCACAGACAGTGTCTCCTATCAAATACCCCAACTTCCCCCTTCCAACAATTGAAATTACTGAATGAAGAAGAAAACTGACTGACAGCTTCAATGACTAGAGGGGCTACCTAGTGCTGGATAACTTCACAGCTTTCCAGACAGAAGGAGGGGTTGGCTTTTTCACGTTATTAACTTCACAGTGTCTGACATCCGTGAGCTTCCCATCCTCTGCCCCTGCTTCTTTGCACTAAACTGTACCTCCTCTTTCCCTCATTGCCTCCCTCATCTTTCAATCCTGGCTGTGTGTAGGTTATCCCTTCCTATGGCACACTATGATTTTTAAGGTTTTCATCTTTTGTACCAAAGGACCTGAACTTCTGTAGGCTACATGAGAGGATTTAGTGGTGTGTGCCAGTTAGGGACAAATTAATGTTTTCTATTGGTCTTAGATTTTGCCTGAGATTTATGGCATGGGACTGGATGGCCATTCCCAGACTCCACAAGGTTGTTTCTACCCACCAACCCCCCAGGTATATCAGTAACAAATATACAAATATCAGTAAAAAAGTAGTTCCCATAAACATTTATTTTTACCCCAATATCTGGACTATCAGTGTCTTCTAAAACATGAGGTTAGACAGCAAGCAAAATGAATTTTCCATTACAGGGTAAAAGCTCCTGATGTTCAGAGAAGTCAGGTTAGTTTTTTTTTTCCCCATGAACAAGACTGTTCCCTCAGAACAGAGTCCATGCTGTGTTTTTGCTGATCAACTCGACAGTGCCAGGGCACATTCCATTTCCTTGAGTAGCCAGGCATGAACATACCTATATAACCCTCCAAAATAGCCTCAAACTGTCAATTGGGAATCATCCTTGGCCCATGCTAACACCCAGCTGTGCCCAGGCATTGCTTGTGAGAGAGCTAGCTGGCCTAAGCCAAACAGTGCCAGGAACCATGCCAGAGCTGTGACCACATGGGCAACCATGCGCCAGTGCTTGCGGCCATGCTCTGTGTCTGTTGGCTTTGTCAGTACAGACGCAGTCCTAGGGAGCCAAAGGTGGATGATCCTGATGTATGTGAGGATCAGGTGGAGAGCAAGAAAGAGAAACTCGCAGATCCTGAGGGAAGGGTGCACATCTACATGAAAGTGGCAATGCGCATCTGCTCTGCAGTGAGTATGACGAATAGCAGTGATAGCCATACAGTGGCATGAGCACTGGCTTTGCTAGCAGACAGAGAAGACACAGAGTGTCCTCAGCGACAATATGTTGTGTTTTGCATTTTGTAGAGCCAGTGCTATTTGTACCTATACCAGTGTCGGTGACCTAGTAAAATTATACTAGCTCATGCTCTAATTGAGCTCTCATTTTGCTGCACAGACAGCACAAATGCTGGATTATCTATAGTGCAAGCAGGAGCTGCCTCATAAGCACATGTTGGCTTGGACCAGAGGTCCCTTTAGCTCATTTCTCTGTCTCTCATAGTGGCCCATAGCAGATGCTCAGGGAGTTGCAGGCCATGCATCATATATCCCAAAGACAGCAGCTGAGCAAATCTGGGACAAGGAAGACTTGAATGACAAAGGGCGTTTATCGTTTTTAGTGTTTGGGTTTTGTCCATGTGCTCTGGCAAAGGGAAGGATTTTTCTGTTTGCATGCATCGCATCACTCCCATCATAAAAGCAAATGACTCTTTCTGGCCTGTTGCAGTGCAACAGCAGAAGTGGTAACACCCAAAGTAAATGGTGCTGTATATTTCTCCACAGTTCTGTCCCTGTACACAAGTGTGACAAATCCCAGCTCCTCACTAAAGCCTGTTGAAGCAAGAGAAGCCTTGCTTTTTTATTGTTTTGTGGCAAGCTCTGTAACACGATTCAGGTCTTATAACACCTTCAATATGTGGGTCACCTAAGGGTCTGAGATCTGCAAAGCCATAAATGGCCCTGGTCAGGCTGGATGAAGAGCATCCTCTTCTAGCATCCTCTTCTTCCAGTAAACAGTGGTGAGGAGCACTGCACACAGTCCTCTCTTTTCTCTGGGGGTCCTAGAAAGCCTTGTAGCCCCTGGTTCTTCTGCACCACTCTGTAAGCCAGATCTGCTGCCATCCCATGGGTCCCAGATTTCTCATTGCTCTGGGGAGCTGATGGTTGGTCATGGTGGTTAGAAGAGTGCACTTGGGAGGGTTCATCCACTCTGCAATATTCTGTTCTTTCTCAGAAATCAGGAAAAAACATGGCAGAGGATTTGCTTGAATATACAGGAGTTTCCATTACTACTGCCTGATCCCAGCTACTAGAACTGTGTCTAACAGAGGAGAAAGAAGTCAGGAAGGTGGGTGAAGAGAACTGGGAAGGTGATAATGAAAAAAATTGAGTTCCTATGGCCTAATGACACCAGCTTCCTTATACAGCTAAGCCAGACCTTTGGGGATCGTGCTGTAACATGCTGGCCCCTGAAAAGAGCCTCAGCAATTTAATAGATTTTGCTCTTTGTCTCACTTTTTCTCTCCTTTCCAAACCAGTGATCATCAAGCTTTATGAGTGACATGGCAAGACAGCCATAACCCATGCAGGAGATAGGTGCTGCCAATATATGTTTATGGGAAGAGTGTTTTCATCTACTTGTGTGTTTCTGCTCTGGTTGCTCACTAGAAGAACTGGGACAAAACAATACATTTCTGGGCTGTATCTCAGCTAACGTTTCAGGAAGTGGAACATTCAAAACCCCTACGGTTTTGAAGCTACCTCTGTCTAACTGACAGCTTTCCTATCCCCCAACATTCCCTCAGTCCGCAGCACATACATAGCTGTTATTAATTGCATCATGCTAATGAGATGGGCAAAGCTAATGCTGAAGAAAACAGCAGAAGTTGTGTCGGAAGGCTCTTATATGTGCCTTGCAGCCTGCCTCATGTATGAGGCTGCCATCTCAGAGCACAAGCTGGGTGTGGGGACAGACTCTTCTCTCTCATTTGGCACTCAAGCACAAAGTCTCGATACCTGCAGTCACTTTGCACCATCCTCGGCCCCTTGTGGGTTTGGGCTTCCACCTCCAAGTGTATGTACTGGAATAAAAGGGGGACAGACCCTTGATTAATATCTGTGCTGGGCAATGAGGCTGTGAGTGACTCTCAGCGAGGTTTGCCTTCCTGCAGCGAGCACCTCTGCGCTCAGCTGAACACTTAGCTCCACTCCTCTTTGGTCTTCTCCAACCTTTAAGTTCTTTTTGCTTTCAAATGCCTTGTCTTCCTTTTTTCTTTCCCTGCATTCCCTCCTTTCCTTTGGGACTTCTCTCTGCCTCTCCCCTTCAGGCTTCCTGTCTCCCCTCCAAGTCCGCACTTCCGACAGCAGGAATTTCGAGATATGGCATGCTCATACATTTTGTATTAGCTCTAGGGGCTCTTAAGCCTTCTGACTTCATGGGGTTACACAAACGAGCAACCATGGTAGCCCAGGAATGCACCTGGAAGTAAGAGAAAAGCAGGGGGGAAAAATTAAATGCTTAGCAACAAGAATGCCACACTTTTGAAGAATTAACTAGCTATTCATTCAATCTGAAAGGGTTATTGCATTAAGAACTCACATTAGAATTAAGAGGGACGGGGGGAGCAATTGCTGGCTAAAGGCTGAGGATAAACCCAGCATTTCTTTATCACTGCCTAGGGAAAAGAAAAACCTTAATTACAATACTTGTCTTTGAATAATATTTCAGTCATAACAGCACATTTCTCAGATTCTGCATGATAAGTGCATTAATATTTATTCATTTTCTTTGACCTTTAGATAATTCCTAAGGGTCCTATTTTCTTAATGTTGATGGTTGCTCACTTTTTATGCTCTTTCTGTACACTGGTCCAAAGCTTGATCGCCATGTATCAGCATCCTTTTTATCTTTGGAAGCATGTTCCTGTGAATTGGGTTAACAAAATTTGAAGCTGACTTTGCTCTTGCACCTCAAAACTGATCTTTAGGGCCAGAGATCTTCTGCCATGGTATACCCTGGTGGAGCCTCAGGCTGAGTGCAGAGATCTATTCCTGTTGAAAATGAAGGGGCTGGGAAAAACTTGCAGCCATCCTTATACAATAGTCTTCCTTCCAGTCTCAAATGTTTGTCATTTAATCTCTCCCTTTGTTAACTCTAATCCAAACCCAGCTTGCCTTACACAGTGGGATACTCCTGGAAATTACAATATAAAATCTGCTGTAATAAGAACTACTACTCAAAGTAGTTTACAGAAGCAAAGACAAATCTATAGTCTAAATTCTGTGTGCAAGTTTGCAAAAAAAAAAAAAGAGAGTTCCAAATTTCTAGAAGCAAGTGCATGTGAATGAGGCTGTGTATCCTTCCCTCTCTTTGGTATGCCAAATACTGAACACTTAATCATATTGTTCAGTGTTTGGGGATAAAAATACAATTCTGAGAGGAGTGCAATGCCCTTTACGTAAAGAAAAGTCTCTTATCTTCTGTAATTTGGTGAATAGGCACTGTGATGATATCTGTGATGAAGTGCTGTGTTTCACCCACAGAAACTTTGCCTCCCACCTTTATTTTTTGGCTCAGTAATTTCAAGAACTTGGAGTGATAGCGAGGCAGAAAGTTGTCAACATGGGACATTTATTTGTATATCAGTGGAGCAGAGTCTCTTTTTCAACTAAACAATTTAGAAAAACAAAAGGCACTATCTTTATGGAAGGTTGTATTTCTTTCATAAACAATGCCAGTAGATAAGGGCATATTTCTGTCCTCAGCTAAAGAGTATTTTATCATGAAAAGGTATCAAACTATTATCTAGTCATGCACTTGTCCCACTGAAAAAAAAAAAAAAAAAAAAAAGCTTTTTGAAAACTGAAAGAGAAAAATGCAACAGCCTTGGTATTCAGGAGTCTTCTACTGACAATGCCACAGGACAAGAGCAACATTTTTTACTGGGTGGTTTTTGTTTTGTTTGTTTGTTTGTTTTTCACAAATAAAAAGATACAGAACATAGGATCCAAATTCATTTCAACTCAATTTACAAACCAGAAGGAATCCAAACTATAGCTGCAATGATTTCAGTGAGCAATACTCAATGAGGCAAGAAGAAAGTTTTTTTCCTTAGAGCAGACACTATTTTCAAGCCTGCTTCAGAAATTATGCATGACCTTGGACTTGGAAATTTATAATCTGATTTTCAACTATTCCATATATTCAAAATAACTGCAGAATTTTCTTTAGAAACTAGAGCGGTCACTTTTCCTAGATCCTAGCCACTAGATCGATCAAACCTATTTCCAAGACAGGAGTCCCAAATCCCTCC
Source organism: Aythya fuligula (assembly GCF_009819795.1). Classification (NCBI taxonomy): domain Eukaryota; kingdom Metazoa; phylum Chordata; class Aves; order Anseriformes; family Anatidae; genus Aythya; species Aythya fuligula. The sequence goes on along the minus strand of NC_045560.1, from coordinate 122,693,926 downwards.
CAGAGCTTGGTGCCCAGACACCTCAGAGCACTGAAATGATGGATCTCTTCCCAGGAGCAGATTACTGGAGCATAAACCCTGTGAACACCTATCTAGCAGCACACCAATTGCTGATGTCGTATCTAGAAATAAATTCAATGCATTCAATTGTTTCAGAGTGTCTTATTTCACAGACAAAACACAAGATTGCTCCCTCCTGTACATGAGAAACAATATTCGTGCTGACACAAATAAACATATTACATCTTTCGTAGGTACAAATCTCACAGCGTTTGTCTCACTAGCAATAGCCGTCATCTCGTGGCTCCCAGGTGACAGTACTCTGACAAGACCCTATCTCAGTGACCAACAAAACATAGTATAACATTTGGACTGAGAGCCTCAGATGTAGTTCAGCTTGCAGTACAACCTACCTCTTAATCACATGGAAATCTAAATTCACGGCCACCATTAACATTAAAGGGAGGTGAAAATCCGTCATTAACCCATGCAGTGGTTTTCTCCTGGATATAATGATGAAGGATAAACACAGCTACCTTGACTAATATTTTATTTTAATTAGAGTAAAAGCAAATTGCAATAAGCACACAACATGGGGAATTAACAGAAAATTAAACAAGCTTTATGTATAAACCTGTAAAACCACTCTGAGGCTATTTGAATTCTTCATCAGGCTGGGGACTGTGCACATATTTCTTTCTTTATTTATTTTATTGAGTGCTCATGTTTCATTCCCGAGCAGGCCTGCATGTATTGATTTGATCTCATGTTCAGTGAAGTGTGTATGTGCAAATGCCTAATGGGAGTGAAGACCTGAAAGATAAAATGGTCTTTTTTTGGCCAGACCACACACCCTCAGAGATTTGTCTGGCCCAAAGAGGATGTTATTGCACAACTGGCACAACCTCCTTTTGAAGCCTAGAGGGAAACTCATGAAGCAACATTTGTGCATTGCAGCTGAGAAAAGCTCTAATTTGTACTGCTTATCTCTGATCCATGCACAACAGATCTGAAAGGAGGATTTTGCCCTTAATTTGTTCCCTGGTGTCTACACATTTTGAGTGTGTTAGATCAATGCACAATGCTACATTCCATATGTGCCAGCACACGTAGACCTAGCTAGGTACACCGAAGATGAAGAGACAGCCTCAACTTTGAACCTCCTGTTTGTAAAACAACTTTAAACATTAAGCAGATGACTGTGTAAAGTGAATTAATTATAAATAAAGACCAGAGATGCTTTCTGTGTTAATAAACAACATAGATTTAGATCTTAGTTAAAACTTTGTGAATGTCAACTAATAAAAGGTCTGTGGAGTTTGTCAGGCTTTGCAAATCCTGCTTTTCTGAAAGGAAAAGAATCACTGTTCCTAGCAGAAAATACCTATATAATGGTTGAGTCTGTGTGGTAGAGTGAAACCTACAGCTTTGATTTTTTTTTTTTTTTTTTTTTTTTTTTTAAATTTTAGCTAGGGGTTTCTATAAGGAAGGCAGGAGGGTGTAAGCTCAAGAATTCACCTGATAGATTTCAGATCAGCAGCTAATCTGTCACTTCAAGGGGTGACAATGACATGAAGGAAAGATTTCCTAATTTATTCATAAAATACTTTATCTGTCGATTCCATTTATTTAGTTCATTCTTCATAGGTAAGAGTATTGAAAAAAGGAAATTAATCCTGACCTTGGAGGTGAGAAGCAGAATGCTGATAACTCCAGCTCTGGGGGCACGAGTAGGCCAGGACTTTTTTCACCCAAGAGTGTGAAAAACATGATAGACAGATATTATCTCATGCATTCTACCCCCTGAATTCTTGTTGATACCACAATACCACAGAGGCTTTACTGGCCTTTTAGCAATACTTACTGGAAGCTCATATTCAGTACAGCTAGGCAAAGATCTTGTTTGTTGTTTTTGCATAGCACAAAAATGTCTGTGGCACATTTTGTCTGTCCTTGTGGAATCGTTGCCGATGAATAGATAGATAACATCATGTCAGAAATGCCATCATTTTCTGAAGGAATTTTTCATGAAGTTTAAGAATTGACATATATTTTTCAGTAAGCTGTAGTTTCCTTTTAAGTTCAACACAGCCTTGAAAGAATTATTGTATAATTTGCTAGGCAAAGGATCTGAGCAGCAAGAATTCATTGACCAAACCTGTAATATCAATTTTCTGTCTTTGATGAGCATTGAAAAAGCACTTAGAATTTACTTCCACTAGGACTTTCATGTCCTTAAATCTTAGGTGGTGCATCATGCTATTTATGGAAGACAGTGTGATTCCTTATAATTGTATTTTGATTTCATAAGGATAATATGGAAGTGTTTTGTTGTCAGAAGCTAATTCCTAATTCCTCATAGCCAGATAAAGCCCAATTACTCAACAAAATTGAGGAACTATTACTTTTATTTTAACTGAAGTATTTTTCACCAGCAAAATCCAGTAGCAAGCCTCAGTACACATTTCAGGAACACTGAGTCTGTGCTAAGTAAGGTATGAAAACTAGGGAACATGACAGTGCCTTTCAGTTCACAGAGAGAGCTTGATCAGGAAGTGAACACTTTATTTGTTGATCCACACCTTCTCATCTGTTTCACAAAATCCTTCTCCACTTTACAGTCAGCCCCAGCCTTTCTCTTCCAAATATCAGTCTTCAAAGTTCAGACACGTTTGTGATGATAAAGCTTATATAGTTTGGATTGCCTATAGTCCTTAACAGCTACACGAAACCTTTTGCAAGAAGAAATCTTCAGAAAATGAAGCTCTACAGAGACTCTAATATATAATTTTCAAAAGCATATAATTTGACTGAATTTGAGTTTGTTTTGCTGGATTTTTCTAGCTGTAGAAGGTACATTTTTACATGAGATTTCTTTCTTGTCAGGTGTCACAACTTTACACCAAAGAATGGAAGTGTTAACATTTCTCAAAATAAGGATGTGAAAATGGCCATAACAGTATACCTTTCCTTAATTTAATTCTTAGAATAGAAAATGCATTTTTATCTAGCCTAATTGTCAAAAAAATAAAAGGGAAGGGAAGGGAAGGGAAGGGAAGGGAAGGGAAGGGAAGGGAAGGGAAGGGAAGGGAAGGGAAGGGAAGGGAAGGGAAGGGAAGGGAAGGGAAGGGAAGGGAAGGGAAGGGAAGGGAAGGGAAGGGAAGGGAAGGGAAGGGAAGGGAAGGGAAGGGAAGGGAAGGGAAGGGAAGGGAAGGGAAGGGAAGGGAAGGGAAGGGAAGGGAAGGGAAGGGAAGGGAAGGGAAGGGAAGGGAAGGGAATGGGGCAACTAGAGGCATGTATTTCTTGTGAAAAACATAGGTTTGTTTTTTAAAGTATGGCAAATGATTATACCATCAGGAAACCATTACAAGGGAAGGGTGTCCCAATGTCAACATAACTGTGGAGTTCACTGTGTATAAAGCAGTATCTCCCAAGAGGTACAGGAACAGAAAGTAGCAGTACATTGCATAGCTTGTATAGCTTGTTGGCACTCGAGACAAAGCTAGACTTTTCTGTGATCATTTTAATTTTTCATTTTGCAGCTTTCAGTTTTCCTCCTATGGAAGAGAAGGAGAGACAGAACAGTGCACAAATTAGAATTATTCCATCCCAGAGTTGGGATGCAGCTGAAGTACATACCAGGACCTGGTTGCTGGAAACTATTCCTTCATCCCAGTTTAAAGAGGGGTAGAAAGTCTAAAGCCCTCATAATTAGGCCTCAGATCTCCTCAGCCTCATTTTCTTTTTCTCTATCCACCACTGCTCAAATCAAGACTTTCATCTCTGTTTCCCCGATCTACTATTTTTCCCTAATTATTTGCTTTGAGCTCATAGTGTCTGAAATTGCGACATGACCTCCAGCTCAAATATTTTTCAGGCCCAGAACTCTGTAGTATCTCACATATGGGAGCAAATGTACTCGATACTGCCAGTGTGACTTATGTTTAATACACACTGCCTAACCAAGTAGTGCAAGAAGATAATATTGATCCTGAGATTAAAAAAAGAATAAAAAATAAAAATGTTGTTTTATAGAAGATGCAAAGAAATATGTGCATAGATGTAAGTCATGATTCAGTTATTGATTTATCTACTCATGAAGATATTGTTAGGTGTTGTTAAGCTAGATATGGAGAAACACAGTGATCTCAGTGCAAGTTCTATTCTCTGAATTAGCTTAATGGTCTTAGTGACTATAAATATATAATTATAGTGTTCATATATATAAGCATAAACACACACATATGCATGCATGCATAGGCAAGTACATATGATCAGCAATATGCATGTAAATATGTGTGCAAGCATTTACAAATACCTACTTGGAAAGATAATGAAGGATAAATAAAGCAGTTGAAAATATTTCCCAATCTTCAGACTCAGGACTCTATATCAGAAATGGCCAATGTTACTTGGCCTTGTGGCAGAAACAACTTCAAGTGTGGTCATAGCTCCAAGTGTCCTTGGGTCACTGGAAACCAGAATCTTGGAGGAGCTTGCTGTGATGTTCAGGGACCTGATTTCTATCAGTCTGTGGAACAGTTAATCAGGTAATGACTGTTACTATTAATGCACTTTTTATATATATATATATTGGGTCCTATGTGGCTCAATGTACCGTAAAATATACTTTATTTGCAGAAATAAGCACCACACCTTAATTAATTATTTAAATATTTAAATTAATAAGATGGGATCTAATCACTCTCCTGTTCTGGAAAAATAATGTTAAAAGCTGAAAATGAGGAAAAAAATCAGCAGATGCCTGAAAGGAGAATGGAGAAATACAAAGAGTAGAGAGTGAATTCTCCTTTCCTCTGTAGGCACTAAAACTTGTAGTGAAAGCCTAGGCAGGATGCTCACTGGTCTTCCCTCACAGTAGCCGAGATCACAATTGGATTGCTTTTTCATTGGTTTTGTCCTCTGTTTTTTCATAAAAAGTAATGGGTGTGAGTTCCAGTTATACCACCTTCCTTCTATACCTCCCCTTTGCAAAGGATATTGTAACCAGAATGCTCCGTCTGAGCAATTTGCACTTTCTCTTCCACCTAAGATTCCAGACAGCCGTACCATCAGTTAACCTATTTCATGATTTATCTATTTTGCAGCTATTCAGCAGAACATTTTTGCATATATAACACATAGACCTAGCTACAGACCTCGTTTAACTGCTGCTGGAGCTTGCCAGAGAAGAATATCTTTTTGCATGGTAAAGGAAAAAATCACAGAATCACAGAATCACAGAATTTCTAGGTTGGAAGAGACCTCAAGACCATTGAGCCCAACCTCTGACCTAACACTAATGGTCCCCACTAAACCATATCCCTAAGCTCTACATCTAAACATCTTTTAAAGACCTCCAGGGATGGTGACTCCACCACTTCCCTGGGCAGCCCGTTCCAATGCCTAACAACCCTTTCAGTAAAGAAGTTCTTCCTAATATCCAACCTAAAATTCCCCTGGCACAACTTTAGCCTGTTCCCCCTCATCCTGTCACCAGGCACATGGAAGAATAGACCAACCCCCACCTCGCTACAGCCTCCTTTAAGGTATCTGTAGAGAGAAATAAGGTCACTCCTGAGCCTCCTTTTCTCCAGGCTGAACAAACCCAGCTCCCTCAGCCGCTCCTCGTAGGACATGGTGGCTTGTACTTTCTCAGGGTTTCTTCCTAGACTCTTCTTGGGTGTCTGGACCTGTGTGGAGGCCTGAGAAAAGCAGAGCACAGTTCAGAGACAGAAAACAAGGGAAAATAAGTATAATTTGTAATTTCAGATTTACTGAAAGATGTAAGGGAAATAGAAGGTGTGAGGATTTACTTTGTCCCCACCTACAGGTCCTTAGGCATAAGACGATGAGAAGATAATACCTGGGGATAATAGGAACACTCATACTGTCTGGAGCACTGAGTTGAACACAAAAATGATTTTTGAAAATTTAGTTAGTCTTTTTCAGCCAAAATTTCTTAAACATGTCTGTTCATTGTAGTGCTAAGGAAATGGGGTGAGGATGAAGAGTGCTGAGGATTTTTTTTTTATTGTGCCTGCAAATTCAGTCTGTAACATGGATACTGTCGTGGTTCTGCTCGAGTGGGCAGCCGAGCTCCACCACAGCCGCTCTCTCACTCCCCCTCCTCAAAGAGGAATGGGGAGAAAATATGTGAAAAGGGCTCAAGGATTGAGATAAGGACAAGAAAATCACGCAATAATTATTGTAACGGGCAAAACAGACTCGGCATAAGGAGATAGTAAGATTTATTGCCTATTACTAACAAGCGAGAGAAGTGAGAAAACAAAGGAAAAAAAAAAACAAAAGCACCTTCCCCCCCCATCCACCCTTTTCCACCTCCTCCCCCCGAGCGGCGCAGGGGAACGGGGAATGGGGGTTATGGTCAGATGGTCAGTCTACAGCACTTCTTCTCTGCCGCTCCTTCTCGGTCACTCTCGTCCCCTGTGCTGTGGGGTCCCACCCACGGGATGCAGTCCTTGATGAACTGATCCGGCGTGGGCTTCCCACAGGCAGCAGCTCTTCCAGAACTGCTCCAGATATGGGTCTGTACCACGGGGTCCATCCCTCAGGAGAAAACTGCTCCAACCTGGCTCCCCTACGGGCAGCAGCTCCTGCCAGATCACCTGCTCCTGCGTGGGCTCCTCTCCACGGGCTACAGGTCCGGCCCGGAATCTGCTCCGGCAGGGGTCTTCCACAGGCGGCAGCCTCCGTCGGTGCAGGGCCACCTGCTCCACCGTGGTCTCCTCCACGGGCTGCAGCGTGGAACCCTGCTCCACCGTGGTACTCCATGGGCTGCAGGGGGACATCCTGCTTCACCATGGTCCTCACCACAGGCCGCAGGGGACTTCTGCTCCGGCGCCTGGAGCACCTCTCCCCCTCCTTCTACACTGACCTTGGTGCAAGGCTGTTCTCCCACTCCCTTGACTCTCCCGGCTGCTGTGTGGCGCAGCGTTTTTTCCCTGTCTTAAATATGCTCTCACAGAGGCGCAAAACAACATCGCTTATTGGCTCGGATCTGGAAAACAATGGGGCCCTTCCCAAACATGGGGCAGCTTCTAGATCTTTCTCACAGAAACCACCCCTATGGCTCCCTGCTACCAAAACCTTGCCACGTAAACCCACTACAGATACAAAATTGTGGTGATTTCCATGTATATAAGAGCTACATTAGATGTCCCACTTTGCTTTCTAAATTTCTTCTCTCCTTCTTGTCATAGAAACTACATTTAAATAGGAGCAGGTCAAACCAAAACACGTAACAAGTCATAAAAGAATTATAATCAATTATTTGTGTTGACTCATCCTGAGAGTTGATTCCTTTATGAGTGTTAATCTTTGACTGCTTTAGAAATATATTATTAAACGTACCTTGCTGATAAATGCAAAATACTTGCCATGATATGTGAGTGGGTCTAAGATACTGAATAATAAATTCCATGGAGAGTAAGTGAGAAATACAAGTGAGGCAGGTGTTTTTGTATTAAACGCAGAAAAAATAGATCATGCTGGATTTTCATTTGACTTGTTTAGGAGCTGCACAGCAGTGCCAAAGATTTATTTATTTTTAATAACTGCTATTTTAAAATTAAATAAAGAAAACCCTATTCAATTTTGGTTTCACAATCAGAGTATTTCACCACTTGTATTTATATTCATTGAATTCCAGAGTTAAATTTTAGAAACAGTAGGATACCCATTTTGATCCTAAGATTACAGGAATGTCCACTCATTTTTTTCAGCACTCAATTGAACACAAAATGCTTTCTGAAAATTCACTTGGCCTTTTTCAGCCAAAATTTCTTAAGGATATCTGTTCATTGTAGAGATGAGTAAATATGATGAGGATGAAAAGTGCTGAGGATTTTTTTTATTATTTTTATTATTATGCCTGCAAAGCATTTTTATCATTTTCCTTTGAAGTCTCTGCAAGTTATCTAAGTTTGTGTTAACTTTCTATATGAAAAGAAAAACTGATTTATCCTCCTAGGAGCCATTCTAAACATCAGAGAAAGCAAAGAGCGGGAATGAAATCTACCTGACTAAACAAAGCCCAGCGCAGAAAGCACAGCCATTGTAAAAGTTTATTTTAAATTCTGACTTGACTCCTACAATAAAGCTATCCAAATTCTGCTCCTAAATAAGTGAACACTGCAGCTCTCACTCTGAGTGAGATTTCTGTCTGGATGCCCCAAGGTTCCTTTTGGCTTGTAACTGATAGATTTCAGAGTATCATCCATGAGTAAAATAAAATACAATACAATACAATACAATACAATACAATGAAATCAGAAAATATAGGCATGATTGGTATTTATAACATCTTTCATGATGACTGCTTAGAAACAGAAGAAGTTTCACTGCCTGTTAATGTGTTGGATGAAACTACAGCAAGCTCTGCATCTGTTCCTTTGGTTGCTCCTAAAAGGAATCACAATGCTCAAGTCAAGATTTCAGTGGAAGTTAACCTCTTTTTTTTAATTTCAGCCTTAGTACAAGACACCTCAAGAATTTATTTTAGGATTTCCTAGATGTTTTTTTGTCCTTAAAATTGGGGAAAACAATTGTGTATATGGGATTTAGACTCTGTAACTCATATGTCACAGGAAGTCATAAAAGTCATGACCTTCTGTGTTTGATTTCCTGATATATGACACCTATGGCTAATTTAGTGCTTGTTAAAGGAATAACAAGCACTAAATAATAAAAAAATAAAAATAATAAAATAATAATAAGCACTAAATAATAATGGTTAAGGAGTATGAAGCCACAATTAGATTTTGCAAGCATCTAACAACTGTAGCGAAGAGAGACTTTTATTCTGTATTTGCTGAAAACATACCAGAATGGTACCAATATCACCTGAGTAGGCTGGTCTGTCCAGTAGCTGAAATCTGTTGTTAACAACTAACCTTTTTGGTGTGCTGTCTCCATTATCTTCATCCTAAATCACACAGCACAACACCAGCTACTGTAAAGAAAATTATCTCTATTCCATCCAAAACCAGGATGACTTTCCAATTTGAGCTCCTGTATACCTAGTAAAGAGATTGTATTAGTTTATGTATCTACCTGTCCTGGTTTCAGTTAGCACAGAATTAATTTTCTTCCTAGTAGCTGGTGGAATGCTGTGTTTTGGCTTAGAATGAGAAGAGTGCTGATAACACCCCGATGCTTTAATTGTTGCAGAGCAGTGCTTATACTAAGCCAAGGACATCTCAGCCTTTGCTCTGTCCTGCCAACGGGCAGGCTGGGGGGTGCAGTAAGAGCTGGGAGGGGACAGACCCAGGACAGGTGACCCAAACTAGCCAAAGGGGTATTCCATACCATCTGACGTCATGCTAAACAATATATAGGGGTGGCTAGCCGGGGGGAGGGGGCCGGACTGCTCGGGGTTAGGCTGGGCATCGGTCAGCGGGTGGTGAGCAATTGCATTGTGCATCACTTGTTTGTACATACTATTATTACTTTCGTATTATCACCATTGTATCATCATTATTATTATTGTTATTATTATTTTTGTTATTTTTTTTTTTTTCCTGTCTTATTAAACTGTCTTTATCTCAACTCACGGGCTTCACTTTCCATTTCTCTCCCCCGTCCCAGAGAGGGAGGGGGGAGGGTGAGCGAACGGCTGCGTGGTGTTTAGCTGCCGGTCGGGTTAAACCACGACAGTCTTTTTTGGCGCCCAACGTGGGGCCCGAAAGGTTGAGATAACGGCAGATCTGATCAGAGTGTGTTAAACTAAAATTGGTGTAAGGATTAGACCTGCTTAATAGTCACTTGTCATGATGCTGATTGCTTTAATCACAACTCTGCTGCGCCTGTTTTCCAAATTGAGTATTATAGTACATTATTTTCCGTATTTGCTCTCTGTAGTGTTGTTTCTCCTCTCCGGGCCCTGGTTTCAGACCATTATGGTACTAAGTGTTATGGCAATGGCTTATGAGACGATAAGATATCTGGTCATGACTCTAACTTGGTATTTATACTCAGTAACATCGTGGACTCTGTACTTTGGAAACAGCATCTTGGGAACTATTAGCAATTATACCTATTGTTTTTCTCCATTAGAGAGTCAATCTGTGGAGGGGAAAGGGGAGGATATTTTTCCTTACTTGCTTACTCTCCCTTTCTCCTTCACCACCCCTGTATCCTCCTGGGTCACTCTGCCTTCCTCCTTCACCACCCTCTTATCCCCTGAGCTTGTCACAATAGCTCTCCAAGATATTGAATATTTCTGGAATACTCAGAATACCATAGTCTTGTTGTTCTGCCTCATGAATGCACTTCAGATTCTGCTTAAAGTTAAACAACTACTTATGAAGCTCATCCGGAGATCTGCCCGGAGGCAGTATAGTTGTGGGTGGCAGGGAGTATGGGTGGATATGGGCAGGCATCTAGAGCAGTTGGCACCCCCAGTGTGTTGGAAATTCACCCCTGAACAATGGCAAAATCCTCAAAAACTGGCAGAATGCTTGAAAAAAAGGTGTAATGATTCTGGCAGTTCCAAAGTAACACAAATCATTGTAACGTGCTGGGGCCTGGCTCATGCCTATCGAGCTGCCATTGATACTGCTGTCAACTTAGTGACAGACCCTGCGGCCACTCCAAACCCTGTGACAGATCCAACGGCCACTGTGACCCCTACGGTGGATTCTGCAGCCGCTCCAGTCCCAGCTCCTGCAGCCGCTCCAGTCCCAGCTCCTGCAGCCGCTCCAGTCCCAGCTCCTGCAGCCGCTCCAGTCCCAGCTCCTGCAGCCGCTCCAGTCCCAGCTCCTGCAGCCGCTCCAGTCCCAGCTCCTGCAGCCGCTCCAGTCCCAGCTCCTGCAGCCGCTCCAGTCCCAGCTCCTGCAGCCGCTCCAGCTCCAGCTCCTGCAGCCGCTCCAGTCCCAGCTCCTGCAGCCGCTCCAGTCCCAGCTCCTGCAGCCGCTCCAGTCCCAGCTCCTGCAGCTGCTCCAGTCCCAGTTCCTGCAGTCGCTCCAGTTCCAGCTCCGGCCGCTACTCCAGTCCCAGTTCCTGCAACTGCTCCAGCTCCAGCTCCTGAAGCTGCTCCAGCTCCAGCTCCTGAAGCCGCTCCAGCTCCAGCTCCTGCAGCTGCTCCAGTCCCAGTTCCTGCAGTCGCTCCAGTTCCAGCTCCGGCCGCTACTCCAGTCCCAGTTCCTGCAACTGCTCCAGTCCCAGCTCCTGAAGCCGCTCCAGCTCCAGCTCCTGAAGCTGCTCCAGCTCCAGCTCCTACTGCTGCTCCAGTCCCAGCTCCTGCAACTGCTCCAGCTCCAGCTCCAGCTCCTGTAGCCGCTACAGCTCCGGTTCCTGCAACTGCTCCAGCTCCTGTAGCCGCTCCAGCTCCTGTGGCCGTGTCAGAGAAACGAGCTGTAGCAGTGCAAGTTGACCCTGCAGAGGGCATTCCAACCCCTGTGGCAGACCCTGTAACAAAGTCAGAGAAACGAGCAGTAGCAGTGCAAGCTGCCCCTGTAGAGAAGGTGAAAATATGGTATAGAAATTCAAGTCGTTTAGAACGCAGAGAGTCTTCTGCCAATCCAGGTAAGGCTTCTGCCAAAACTAAGTATAGAGATGACGAAGATGATGACGACGCTGGGCCGTCAAGGATTCAGGAGGAGGAAGATGAGGATGCCGAAAGAGCAACAGTAACTACCCGAAGCCTAAACGAGCGCGAGCTACGAGATGTGCGAAAAGATTTTGGTCGCTGTATAGGTGAGCAGCTTGTCACCTGGCTGCTCCGGTGCTGGGACTCTGGAGCCAATTGTGTGGAATTAGACGGCAGGGAAGCCAAGCGGCTGGGATCCCTTGCTCGAGACGCCGGCATTGACAAAGCAATTGCAGATGGAGCACGACCCACCAGCCTCTGGAGGCGTCTCCTCTCAGCTGTGAGGGAAAGGTATCCCTTCAAGGAAGATATTTTATGTCTACCAGGCAAGTGGACCACTATGGAGAAGGGAATCCAGTACCTGAGGGAATTAGCCGTACGGGAAGTGATTTATGAGGATCCAGACCTCAAACAAACATCCACAGATCCAGATGAAGTCAAGTGTACACGACCCATGTGGCGGAAGTTTGTACGGAGTGCACCATCATCATATGCCAGCTCATTGGCAATAATGGCCTGGAAAGAGGATGAGGAACCCACAGTGGGTGAAGCGGCTAAACAACTCCGGCAGTACGAAGAAAGTCTCTCCTCTTCCTTACAGGCCTGCGTCTCAGCTGTGGAGAAACTTTCTGAAAAGGTTCACCAACTTGAAGAGAATCTATTGTCCTCCCCACCTGAACCAACCAGTGCCCACCGACCAAAGGAGAACACTTGGGAGAAACTTTCTGAAAAGGTTCACCAACTTGAAGAGAGATTATTCTCCTTCGCACCTGTACAAAGCAGTGTCTCAGCTGTCAGGGGTAGGCGTTCACCCACACAAGGAAGACGATATGGTGGGTACTCACCCCGTGCCACCCTGTGGTTTTACTTACGAGACCATGGAGAGGACATGAGAAAGTGGGATGGAAAATCTACCGCGACCCTAGAGGCACGGGTACGTGAGTTGCAAAAGAAAACAATCAGGAAAAAGGGATTCTCCGAAAAGTTTGCTGCTCCAACTTCCAGCAGACAGTCCTTCAAACACAGAAACGAGGAAGATTCTGACCAGGATTAGGGGGGCCCTGCCTCCAGCCAGGGGGAGGAAAGGGACAATCGAGTTTATTGGACTGTGTGGATTCGATGGCCTGGCACATCACGCGCACAGAAGTATAAGGCTTTAGTAGACACCGGTGCACAATGTACTATAATGCCATCGAGCTATAAAGGACCAGAGCCCATCTATATTTGTGGAGTGACAGGGGGATCTCAGCAGTTGACTGTATTGGAGGCTGAAGTGAGTCTGACTGGGAATGAGTGGGAAAAGCACCGCATTGTGACTGGTCCGGATGCTCCATGTATCCTTGGCATAGACTATCTTAGAAGAGGATACTGCAAGGACCCAAAAGGGTTCCGGTGGGCTTTTGGTATTGCTGCCTTAGAGACAGAGGGCATTAAACAATTATCTACCTTGCCTGGTCTCTCAGAGGACCCCTCTGTTGTGGGGTTGCTGAGGGTCGAAGAACAGCAAGTGCCAATTGCTACCACAACTGTGCACCGGCGGCAATATCGCACCAACCGAGACTCCCTGATTCCCATCCATAAGCTAATTCGTCAATTGGAGAGCCAAGGAGTGATCAGCAAGACTCATTCACCTTTCAATAGTCCCATATGGCCAGTGCGAAAGTCTAATGGCGAGTGGAGACTAACAGTGGACTATCGCGGCCTGAACGAAGTCACGCCACCACTGAGTGCTGCAGTGCCGGACATGCTGGAACTTCAGTATGAACTTGAATCGAAGGCAGCCAAGTGGTACGCCACAATTGATATCGCTAATGCATTTTTCTCCATCCCTCTAGCAGCAGAGTGCAGGCCACAATTTGCCTTCACTTGGAGGGGAGTCCAATATACTTGGAATAGGCTGCCCCAGGGGTGGAAACACAGCCCTACCATTTGCCATGGGCTGATCCAGTCTGCACTAGAGCAGGGGGAAGCTCCTGAACACCTGCAGTACATCGATGACATTATTGTGTGGGGTGACACAGCAGAGGAAGTTTTCGAGAAAGGGAAGAAAATAGTCCAAATCCTTCTGAAAGCCGGTTTTGCCATAAAACAAAATAAAGTCAAAGGACCTGCACGGGAGATCCAGTTTTTAGGAATAAAATGGCAAGATGGACGTCGTCAAATCCCAATGGATGTGATCAACAAAATAACAGCTATGTCTCCACCAACTAACAAAAAAGAAACACAGACTTTCCTAGGTGTTGTGGGGTTTTGGAGAATGCACATCCCAAATTACAGTCTGATTGTAAACCCACTCTACCAAGTAACTCGTAAGAAGAATGAGTTTGAATGGGGCCCTGAACAACGACAAGCCTTTGAACAAATCAAGCAGGAAATAGTCCATGCAGTAGCCCTTGGGCCAGTTCGAACAGGACCAGATGTAAAGAATGTGCTCTACACTGCAGCCGGGGAGAACGGCCCCACCTGGAGCCTCTGGCAGAAAGAACCTGGGGAAACTCGAGGTCGGCCTCTGGGGTTTTGGAGTCGGGGATACAGAGGATCTGAGGCCCGCTATACTCCAACTGAAAAGGAGATATTGGCAGCATATGAAGGAGTTCGATCTGCTTCGGAGGTGGTCGGTACTGAAGCGCAGCTCCTCCTAGCACCCCGATTACCGGTACTAGGCTGGATGTTCAAGGGAAGGGTCCCCTCTACGCATCATGCAACTGATGCTACATGGAGCAAGTGGGTTGCACTGATTACTCAGCGGGCTCGAATAGGAAACCCCAGTCGCCCAGGAATATTGGAAGTGATCATGGACTGGCCAGAAGGCAAATACTTTGGGATATCATCAGAGGAGGAGGTGGGTCGTGCTGAAGAAGCCCCACTGTACAACCAGTTGCCAGAGAATGAAAAGAAATATGCCCTGTTCACTGATGGGTCCTGTCGTATTGTGGGGAAGCATCGGAGATGGAAGGCTGCTGTATGGAGTCCTACGCGACGAGTTGCAGAAGCTGCTGAGGGAGAAGGTGAATCGAGTCAGTTTGCAGAAGTGAAAGCCATTCAGCTGGCTTTAGACATTGCTGAACGAGAAAAATGGCCAGTTCTCTATCTCTACACCGATTCATGGATGGTAGCAAATGCCCTGTGGGGATGGTTACAGCAATGGAAGCAAAACAACTGGCAGCGTAGGGGCAAACCTATCTGGGCTGCTGCATTGTGGCAAGATATTGCTGCTCGGGTAGAGAACCTGGCTGTGAAAGTACGCCACGTAGATGCTCATGTGCCCAAGAATCGGGCTACTGAAGAACATCAAAACAACCAGCAGGTGGATCAGGCTGCTAAGATTGAAGTAGCTCAGGTGGACCTGGATTGGCAGCATAAAGGTGAATTATTTATAGCCCGATGGGCCCATGACACCTCAGGCCATCAAGGTAGAGATGCAACATACAGATGGGCTCGTGATCGAGGGGTGGACTTGACCATGGACGCTATAGCACAGGTTATTCATGACTGTGAAACATGTGCTGCAATCAAGCAAGCCAAACGGTCAAAGCCTCTTTGGTATGGAGGACGATGGCTGAAATATAAATATGGAGAGGCCTGGCAGATTGATTACATCACACTCCCTCAAACTCGCAATGGCAAGCGCCACGTACTTACAATGGTGGAAGCAACCACCGGATGGCTGGAAACATATCCTGTGCCTCATGCTACCGCCCGGAACACCATCCTGGGCCTTGAAAAGCAAGTCCTATGGCGACATGGCACCCCAGAAAGAATAGAATCAGACAATGGGACTCACTTCCGAAACAACCTTATAGACACTTGGGCCAAAGAACATGGTATTGAATGGGTGTATCACATCCCCTATCATGCACCAGCCTCCGGGAAAGTTGAACGATACAATGGCCTGTTAAAGACTACCTTGAAAGCAATGGGCGCTGGGACGTTCAAAAACTGGGATACGCATTTGGCAAAGGCCACCTGGTTAGTCAATACTAGGGGATCTACCAACCGAGCTGGACCTGCCCAATCAAACCTGTTACGTACTGTAGATGGGGATAAAGTTCCTGTAGTGCATGTAAAAAATATGCTGGGTAAAACAGTCTGGGCTACTCCTGCCTCAGGAAAAGGCAAACCTATTCGTGGAATTGTTTTCGCTCAGGGACCTGGATATACTTGGTGGGTGATGCAAAAGAACGGAGAGGTCCGGTGTGTACCTCAAGGAGATTTAATACTGGGTGAGAATAGCCCATGAACTGAATTGCACCATGTTAAATAGTATATTATACTGTATGTTATCACTACCATGATTACTATAGGTGACTAATTAGAATGTATGGAAAAGAGTGTAACCTGAGCATGACATAAATGGTATGGAATAAGGGGTGGATAGATGTCCTGGTTTCAGTTAGCACAGAATTAATTTTCTTCCTAGTAGCTGGTGGAATGCTGTGTTTTGGCTTAGAATGAGAAGAGTGCTGATAACACCCCGATGCTTTAATTGTTGCAGAGCAGTGCTTATACTAAGCCAAGGACATCTCAGCCTTTGCTCTGTCCTGCCAACGGGCAGGCTGGGGGGTGCAGTAAGAGCTGGGAGGGGACAGACCCAGGACAGGTGACCCAAACTAGCCAAAGGGGTATTCCATACCATCTGACGTCATGCTAAACAATATATAGGGGTGGCTAGCCGGGGGGAGGGGGCCGGACTGCTCGGGGTTAGGCTGGGCATCGGTCAGCGGGTGGTGAGCAATTGCATTGTGCATCACTTGTTTGTACATACTATTATTACTTTCGTATTATCACCATTGTATCATCATTATTATTATTGTTATTATTATTTTTGTTATTTTTTTTTTCCTGTCTTATTAAACTGTCTTTATCTCAACTCACGGGCTTCACTTTCCATTTCTCTCCCCCGTCCCAGAGAGGGAGGGGGGAGGGTGAGCGAACGGCTGCGTGGTGTTTAGCTGCCGGTCGGGTTAAACCACGACAGTACCTCAGAGTTTGAGTTGGTGGGATGATGCAAGAAACACATTTGCAATATAGTTACAAATGAATGACCATTGATTTGTTGCTCTACTTGCCAGCACAAGAGATTTCCAAATATTTGTCTTCCGTTACTCATAGTATTCAAAACAGTGTCTGTGAATCACCAATATTCACCAAATTTGTACTGGAAATATATTGTTCATTGCTCACTGTTCATTATTTGTTAGTCATAACTCATTATCTTCTGTTAAAGTTTCAGGCAGCTAATCAAGAAACAGAAAATATACTGTATGGCCAATAACATCCCACAAATAATGATTAATCAAAATGAGCAGTTCATGAAGAGCACAGTGACTAAAAATCATTCAGCTGAACCAGTTATCAAAGACACACAATGCTAATGTATTGACACAAATCAAGAGTGGTTTGTGAATGAGTCATCAACCAAAAGCCAATTTAATTTGGGGGTCCCAATGGCACTAGTAAATTAGTGTTTTGACATAAAATGTTAAGTTTAATTGTAACATTCCCCTTTCTTTAAATACTATTCCTGTATATCTTATCAAAGTGAACTGGGCAATCACACTTGACTGTAGAATTGCCTCTGGCTTTATGGGGGGAGGAATTAACTTTTATATGTGTTTTACTAAGATTACTTGCAACTTAATGTTTCCTTAGCTTGTTTTCTCTGCACCACCTTCTTTTTCCCATGAATATCAGCATAGCTCTAACTTACCCTTTGGCATTTTTTATGATGTTTTAACAGAAGCACCAGTTTATTGATTGAATGATACAAACAGGCATTTCTGGGACTGAGAATTTCACTCTGTATCCTAATAGTAGTCACACTTTTAAATTGACATTTTTTTCCTATGAATTCAAAGTAAAGAATAATATTATTGTGCTTTAACTATGTTTCAAATCTGCATGTCACAGCATTTTGAAAAAACAACATTACCAGGGCTGATGAAGATCCATTATATGATGCATTAAAATGCTAAATGGATTATCTACTCCAAATTAAGCTCTAGTAAGTCAGGACCAAATTAGCTACTACATCTGAAAAGAATGGGATGAAACATTAAGAAATTCTGAAAAGAATAAGCAAAATATAAAGACAGAATTTACCTTGGAGCTCTTGAAGACATTATGGAGATCTCTAAATTATGTGACTTTCTGGGCCCCAATTTAAATTGATGCAATTCCATTTATTAAAAAATGACTGTGGAAAGAGATGATTTTGACCAATTATATATAACTGATTTTTCCTGAGAAAGCTGATTATGGTACATCGTGCTGTTTCTTTCCTAGTACATCTACACTGAGATGACCTGAGATTTTACGTCCAACTAGAAAATTCAGAGATGACTCTGAATCATCCAGGACTAGACAGCTCAGAAGTACTGGAGTAAGAAAAAACAAAAGCTTTTGTTTTTGCCTAAGTGGATTATGCCATTATTTACCTCAAGAGAGCATTCTAACTTTTAAGTCACATTTAGAGATCTGTAAGGATAAGAAACTCTTAAAATTTAAGGGCCAAAAGAGAGAACACCCACTGTTACCACTGCGTGATGTCTACTAATATCCTGCTGAAGAGCCACTCCTTTTACTCCTTTTACATTATTGCCATACTTGATCTGGGCACAAAATTTCCACAATAATTCATTAGACATATTTTTTGCAATACAGTACTGATGTTTCAAAGTCGCTTCTCAGAACTTCAAAGAAAAATAAAACAAAACAGCGGCATACTTATTTATAGCTATAAGCCATATATAGTGCATATTACACTGCATTTGCAATGTAATAATTAACCTTTGAAGAAAAAACAAGGACAGTAATAGTAAGTGAAGGCAAGAAGTGAATGCAAATTATAAACATAATGCTTCTGGTAACTAAATCTGAAAGCAAACAAACAAACAAAAGCAACACACTTTTGGCATGGACATACACTGCACTTGTCAAATACAGTCAGAATAACTCACTTAATGGACAGCTTTTTCCCACAGGGGTTAGGGAAAATGTTGATTCTGCAGTGTAATTCCCCTCAATTTTTCCCTCTCTCTGAGCTCTACTGCCATCACATAGAGCTATTTGTTGGAGAAATTGCCATCTTTTTCCATTAAAGGAAACTGCTTATCCTCCTAGCTTTCCTAATTTCATGTAGCAGATCATACCATGCATATAAGAGAGCTCAAAGTGACCTTTTGCACGTGTTTGCTTTTTTTTTTTTTTTTTAATTAAGAATATTTCCTACACATCCATTTTTAAAGCAACATAAATGTTGCTATATATATATAAAATCTCTTAGAAACTACATCTCATTGGGGGTTTAAATTCTTTAAATCATATGGCAATTTATTTTGAAGATTATCTACAAATATTCTTCTGATATTTCGTACGTCTTTTGTTTTACTGGATGTTTTCTATCCATGTTTTCACATGAAAATAATGGGACAAAACTGAAAAAAAAAAAAGCCTGTGACATAGGATGAATTTTTTAACATAATAGTAACAGTTTCTATTAATTAATTGTCTAACAATGGAAAAGTGAATAAAACAACAGGAACAAAAATGAAAGCATACTTTTTATGATGAGAAAACTATTATCATGGGCTTGTAGAGGAAACAGGTACCTTACCTTCATACACAGGACCACTTCCTATTTTTTTTGCTAAAAGATACATTTTAAGGCTGTATAAACACTCTCAATTCTCTAACCTCTTATTTAAGCCTCAAGCAAAATTTGAAATGCTGTGACTACATACAGGTTAACTATACCTGAAGGGATAAACTTAGACAATCAGAACAAGAATTTTTTCTAACAAATGTGGGCACAATCTGCTGATTTCAGAGCTTGTGTTGGCTAGCTCCAGATAAAAGAATAACTCCTGTTAAATTAGTGAAATGGCATCATTTACTCACCATGTCACCAAGAGCAGGCCAAAGAAGCCTAGAATGTCTATTAAATGTAAATCAGACTCTCTTACCTGTAGTTCTGTCTTTATGATATTTATTGCTGTGTGCTTTTAACTTATAAGTGTGAAGAGATCTCAGCTGTTGAAGAGATCTCATTGCTGTTGTGATGGCTTGTTCTCTTGCTGTTTGTGGTTTGTGTTTGAGGCAATACTGGTGTGTAAGTATTGAAATATGGGTAGCTGTGCTTTCAGAGCAACAAAGGGAGGATCAGAGGTAGTTGTCTCTTTTGTTAGATAAACAGCATGTTTGTTTGTTCCAGCTATACCATGTAGCACAGACCAGTGCCTTCAGCAGCTGGGCACATTCCAAGAGGCCAGGGAAGTCTTCTGCTTGACCCATCCTTCAATTCTCCATGAGACACACATGCAAAGAAACATATGTTTCCCTAAAATGAGAATTAAAGAATTACATTGAAATGTAAGGGACTTAGCAAGAGGGCACATGCAAATGAACTGCAAAATCATCTCTGACATGTGACAGTCTTTTCTCTGTAAAAGCATGAGCAACTTCCATCCACAAGTATAAAAATCCTTCTTGTTTGTGCAGTGAAGGAAGACTGGTTCAGATTCTGCTGTCAGTTCTAATGCATGCATTAAAGATTTGTCACTGTGGGATCTAATTGTGACCTCCACAGAGATTTCCAGTTTTGCATTAGATATTACTATGCAGAAACTGACCCTATTGAGTCCAAAGAAGTACTAATAAAACAGATAACAGCAAAGAATATGGCTCAGTGCTGACTTCCAAATATTGTTAATAAATAATATATCATGATCGATGGCTAAGAATTGGAGCAGGAATTAGAGCTTTTCCCTTTGCATAGGACTTGTGACTTTGTCCCTTTAGAAATGATTTCTCTGCCAGTAACACTGAAAAAAAAAAAAATATATATATATATATATACATATATATATATAGACATTCATTGATATCACACTAGCCTAAATTTTGCATCTAATATAGAGTTGAGCTAAAAAAAGAAAAAAAAAAAAAAGGGTCCCAAAGTATGTCTATAGCTCAAACAACTTACACGGATGCCAAAAGGCTCATAAGGATACCAAAAGTAGTAATAAAATTGACTTTTCTGAGTTCATAAATTGTGACCAGTAGATACATTAATGCAACATTTACAATTATGATATATAATATTTTGCATGTCATTAAGGTACAGGATAGTATGAGGACTGTGTTATAGCAATTCTGTTAAAATCTACTTAGTAGCTAAATTAATGAAGTCACTATGTTCATTTTTCATATTGCTCAGTGCTAATCAGAATTTTTGAACTTGTTGGGAAAGAACACTGATATTTAGAAACCTAAATAGGTATTCTGATCTTTCAGAACAGTTGATGAGAACCCATTTCAAAATCTTGGGGAGCATTAGCAGTCTGAGTAGCAATGGGAACTGATTGCATGGAATTTTGACATCGCTGTATTAGGGGAATCTGAGGATTTATCTTGTTATACAGGAAAGCCTGAAGCAGAAGTAAATGGCATTTCTGTTGTGGATTATGTTCATAGAATGGTATCAAATAAATGCAAGTATCTTTATCCATTTCTAATTTGTGTGTTAGAGTTCATGTATTAGGCCTATAAAACTAAACCTGTGAATTTATCAATTTTTTGAGTGCCAAACAAAGAAGTTTACCTATTTTAATGATGACACAGACCACAGCTTTCAGAACAAGTGACATTTTGGCATCTAACATAATAGGTGGTAGTCAGAGCTATAGAAAACAAGGCTAAGACTTGAGTATCTAAAAAGGCAAAATAAAAAAAAAAAAAAAAAAGAAACAAAACAAAATAAAATAAAATAAAAACAAAACAAAATAAAATAAAATAAAATAAAATAAAATAAAATAAAATAAAAATAAATAAATCTGTATGCACTTTCATTAACTAGAATTTGATATTTGTTTTTTATTGATCCTTTGGGTATTGAAACTATTTTTTTATAGAAGCAAATATTCATACTAATATAATTAAAAAACATTGCTCTAAGGAAAATTTCTGGAAGTATTTTACCCTTCCATTTCTTGGCCTTTTGACACTGGGAGCAGAAACAGAATTTGTAATTCTGTTAGAAATTTATGGAATGGCTTTTAGTAATAGACCATAACTGATAACGTATTGGGGTTTTAGAACTTAATTCAAATATACTTTCTATTTTAAAGTTATAATGACTAGCCATGTCTGCTTGCATAAAATTATCTGTTAGTTAGATATTTTTCAGTAGCTGAGACATCATTTGATTGTCTCAGTTTGTTTTGCAGGCAGTTCACCTGCTCTTCATCTAAACTTAAACATTTCTGTTTACACATCAGAAAATATAGAAAGACGGTAATATTTAGAAAACAAAGAAGAATGGAAACTGCATTCAAATGCATTTTATATATATAATTATCCCATAATTAAAGTAATTACAATTTGTGGTGAAAAATAGTCTTTATTTTTATTTGCAGGTTTCTTGAGGGGTTTTTTCTGATCATAAAGAAGCTACATGAAAAATAATTGGAGATTTTCTCATTTCTGCAAAAGATTTAAGTTGCAGAGGATATGTTCTTCACGAAACAACTATGCATTTTTACAGTCCATTAATTGACGGGGATGTATGAAAGAGCTAGCTAGACTGATATTCAAACATGTTCATGAGTTTAAATAATCTCAACTGTCACCCCAGCACCCCAGCTACTTTGGTTATAAATTATCTGAATTCTCTGAGTAGAGAGGATTTCTAACATACAACACTGCAAACACTAAAAATGAGGACTGGTTCTGCTGTCTGCTTCATCATGAAAATGCACCAATTCATTTCAAAATTATGGGTCTTCTGCAAGTGATGGATTTCTTGTCTTGTACTGCTTTAGAAATTGTACATTCAGTTTTTTTTTTTTTTTTTTTTTTTTTTTTTTTTTTTTTTACCAAAAGCTAGGAAAGCTAGAAACTTACTTTATAAAGTGAAAGTTTATGTGTCCATGAAACATCCCATCTCTATGAAACAACCCATTATCTTTCAGGAGCAAACTGCTCCAGCACAGGTTCCCCATGGGTGGGTGGCAGCTCCCCAAAGGCCTTCTGCTCCTGCGTGGGCTCCTCTCCATGGGCTGCAGCTCCAGCCCAGGGTCTGCTCCTGCGCGGGCTCTCCATGGGCTGCAGCCTCCTCAAGGCCACATCCACCTGCTCCACCAGGGACTCCTCCACAGGCTGCAGCATGGAGATCTGCTCCATGTGGGACCCATGGGCTGCAGGGAGACAGCCTGCTGCATGCTTGGGGGCACCAGACCTGGATGCAGCACTCCAACTGGGGCCTCACAAGGGCAGAGCAGAGGGGCATAATCACTTCCCTCAACCTGCTGGACACTCCTCTGTTGATGTAGGCCTGGATGCAAGATACTCTAGCCAGCTGCACTACTACTGCTGGGAAACATGCAGAGCAGAACCTGGAGTCTTAAAACCTTCAGTATAAATAGCAGGACTTTTTCTTTTCTGGATTTATGCTTTTTTACCTTGCAATCTACATTTTTCTCCTTCACAGGACTACACAAGAAAAATCGTTATGAGCAGATTAATCCTAAAATGAACCACATGTTTGAAATAGCATATACATGGGACATATTCAGCAAGAAATACTAGTCAGCTGCTACTTTTGCTTGATTGCATTCATGTAAATATTGATATGTTCACAATCAATATCTGCCAGGACTGTGGAAAATTAGGAAAGCTGTAACTTTCATAGCATGACATCTTTTTATTGTACAGCTAAACGGAAGTGTGTATTGACTTGATCTCCTGAGAAAACCATCTATTTATTACTTGAAATGAGCCATATCAAAGGACAAGATGGATATTTTTACAATGATAACAGGCAAAGTAGAACATGTTTGGGAATTTCATTCTTCTTTTATGCATGATCTGCAGAAAAATATCATCAAAATTCTTCTATCTGATTTGACATCAGGGACTAAAGGAGCAGTCATTACAGAAGGTCTTTAAAATAAAGATTGTAAAAGATATTCCTCCACTGCAGCCTCTGACACCATATTCTGGTTTCCAGAATGTAACATTTTTACACATGTTGCTGCCTGCTGTCATCAGAACCATCATACATGAATGCTTTATGTGTAGTCTGACTCAAGAATGTCAACTGTGAATTTTAGGGTGCATGAGAAAATGTCTGTTTCTCTGAGGGACATCTTGAAGCTCTAGAAATATAACAAGACTTCCATCTGGTATAACATTTACTTGAATGCCTTTGTTCTTGGGAGACTTACAAGTTCTAGGCCTGGCTTTGGTCCTTTGGTGATGGTTCACAGAATCACAGAATCACAGAATTTCTAGGTTGGAAGAGACCTCAAGATCATCGAGTCCAACCTCTGACCTAACGCTAGCAGTCCCCACTAAACCATATCCCTAAGCTCTACATCTAAACGTCTTTTGAAGACTTCCAGGGATGGTGACTCCACCACTTCCCTGGGCAGCCCGTTCCAATGCCTCACAACCCTTTCAGTAATGCACATCTGCCCTACTGTATCTCCCACACTGTGCAAACGGAGAAAGCTAACTGCCTGAGAGCAGCTAATGACTCCCTACCAATCAATTTATAAGGTATGAATACATTGTTTGCTTTTAATTTCTGACCCCAAGCTTGTAGTCTTTATGTCCCCAGAATATCTGTTGCAATTACTTGCAGCTCACGTTTGCACATATCACAAATTCTAGGTGAACTGAGTGCAGCTGCTCTTTTGCACATCAGATATCCAGACCTCTGCAACTCTGAAGGCTAAAGTAATTTTCCAAGACTACCTTTTTAGAATCAGAGGAATAAATTGAGTAAAATGAGAAGACTGGCTCAGCTGATCTTAAGAAATATTGAGACAAGCTTAAAAGAGGTTTGGATATACAGTATGTAAAAGAGCATAACTGGGACTGGATTCTTGAATGACCCAGTGCCCAGTGTATCACGACAGCAGTTCTACCTGCTCTATTAGTTATTCATTTATAACATTTAAAAACAAACCAAACCAACCAACCAAACAAACAAACAAAATAGTTCCCAAATAATTCTACAATTATTTGTTAATAATTTAAATATCATAGTGATAGTTAGGGAGAATTCATACCCTCAAAGCAAAAGAGACTAAATGAGATCTCAGGAATTTCTGTGCCCAGTATGACATATGAGAAGACTAACTGCTAAACTTGATCTCTTCCTAAAACTGTACCATCCTTGGGAAGTCAGCTCCATTTATAACTAGCCTTGCTCTTAAAATGCTACCCCAGAATTGAAAATAAATCTTCCTTGCAGGTCAGGTTTATCAAAAATCCACAAAATAAGCAAAAACAAGCAAACAACATTCTTCCACTGTTTGGAAGTACACTTTAACCACCATGTTGGCACTTAATAATAGTTTAAAAAATGATATTATTGAGGATAACAGACCACTTTGGAGCAGTGAAATTTCAAAATAGATAGTTCATCTGTTTTATAGATTAAAAAAGTTATTTTTGTGATTAAGTTTATTGCTAACCTAAGCAGCTTAGACTGGCAGTTGTGTCAGATTGGCAATTTACACCTTCAGCAGAGGATTTGGGAAAACTACTCTGTTTTGACAAGTTTCTTTCACTTTCCCTTTTTACTCAGTTTTATGGATCCTCTCCTTTTCATTTAATTTTGACATTCTGGAGGAGGTTTAAGATGCACTTTCTTAAAATGTTTATTTTGTTATTGTCAGCAGGAGATCTCAGATAACAGAAAATCTGATTATAGACGCACTATAACCTTCATTCTATTTTAATGTTAAGAGCAGTTTAATGAAAATTTTACAGTCAGGGATCACCCTTCCACTTTTCGTAAGAATTCACCACATAACCGCTATCTGATACCTATGTGAGAAAGAGGGAATGAGGGCCCCCATTTGGAATGTACCTTGAATTCAATGACTTCCAAGTCCAAGCCCTTTGTTTGCAGAATTGCTTTCTGTAGGTATGCCATAACAAGTCTGGTGTCATTGATATGTCAGTTTCCTCAAGTCGTCACTAAAACAGTAAAAGCATTTCATCTCAACTGATTCTTAAACTAATAATATAGCAAGTTAATATTTTATGTGTATTTGATATATACATAATATGATAATATTATTAATATGATAAAAGAAATTAACATTTAATAATAATAGGACGTATGCTCTGAGAGACCTTAAAATCTACCTGAAACTTTCAATGAAACAGTTTAGAAGGAGCTATGTCCTTTGGACAGGAATAGAGAATTTTCTGACTTAAGAAGATTCAGGATGCAGTTACAGCATGTGTCTGCTGGTCCTGGAGTTGTCCTGGTTAATGAAGTGGCAGTCACTTTCTGTTATAACCGTTCCTTATTAAGCTAATCCGTTATCTGCATAATAAACTCATCTGTCAATGATAATTGAGTCTGCTTTTTATTCAGGGTGCAGCACTGCCTGCACTTTATCTAAGGCTTCTGAACTTTCCAAGTCACACCATTGTCTGTCATGTGTCCTGGATCAAACCAAGCATGGTGCAGCTCCCAGTGGGAGGGCTTACTCTGGAGTTTGAAATGAAGCAAACTCTAAAAGCATGGGTGCTTGGGAAACACAGAAAAGATGGGCTTTCAAAGCAACCCATCAGCACAAGCATATCTGCTTTTATTTATATTTCAAACTAGTATTTAGTTTTAAATACAACAATTAATTAAAAAAAAAAATACCTGCAAATGTAATTACAGTTAAGTTTTTCACAAGATATATTCAGGCTTTATTCTCTGTTACAAATCTTCTAAATATTCTAAGAATTTATAATCTTAGAGTGTATTAATGCTTTCAGTTTTCTGTATGATCACTTCATTAGCCACTAACTTTCCTAATTTTTCCTTCCTCTTTGACACATGAACTTGAGTAGATGGAGACTGATTAAAGGAGATTTCAAAACCACACACCACTAATGTGAATTCTGTAATCATTTCAGTTTGTTGTCCAATTTTCTGTTTTCAGGAGAACAGAGTTTTACCAATACTGAGAATTTTTATAAATGTTTCAAATATTTTTATTTGTATTTATTTCTCACTTATTTCTAAGACTCTTTTTTCCATTGTTTGACAGTCCTTCAATATAGCATTTCATGAACTAATTCTTTTACTTTTTAAACATTTTTAATAATGATCTTTTTTCTATTAGTGCATACATATATCTTAGGAGATATCTGTCTTAGGAGATCAGCTATAGCTCAACCAAACATAATAGTTGAGATCTACTAAGGTACTGCATGTATCAGAGAGCAGTTTCATACCATGTGGATAAAATTGTCTAACAATATTGATGTACAGATGTACTTTGATATGATTAATTACCAAATAATCAATAGAAATCCAGTATTTTTAACTGCTTTAACATTTTAAATTCTAAGCACTATGATTTTGAGTTAAATAGGAAATATTTTCACCATTTGTAGATTGAAATTTCCATGCCACTTCTACAGATCTGTATACAAGAAGTATTCACACTACAGAGATTTCCTTCTTTAACTAGGTGATGATTTTGCAGAACGAGCAGCACATTCTTTTTTTTTTTTCCCAAGTAATTATGTTTAAAATTTAAATTTCTTAGTCTTATGCACGTAAACATTAGTTTTTTTGACCTCTACAGCAATGGAAAACATTTTTGTGTGTTTAACAGAGGTATCTCAGATCTTTTCAAACCAGCCAAGGTGTCCAGTGAAACAAGTTATCCACTCACACCTTAGAATTTCTTCTTACTCATTTATTATTTCTCAACGAAGATCTGAAATTTATAATCCAAACACACACACACACACACACACAAAAAAAAGTGATTTGATTTTTATGCCCCTCCAAAGACTTTTGAATAATAAATGTCAATAGTACACAAAAAAAAAAATAATAAATAATTAACCACACTTTAAACTATAGCTGAAATTATAATTCTTCTGGTATATGATGTGGAATTAGGATGGATGATTCATTTCTATTTTTCATGGAGATAATTTTTCACACACCTTGGTTCTTCAGATGAACACTGTTTTAAAACCATTACAGCTCCTTAATTCAGAGTAGTTACATGTGAACACCATAAATTTGTGCCCAACAGAGGCAGAGTTCAGTCTGAAGCTTTGAACTGTCAATATCAAGGGGAGTTCTGACAGAATATGTGGTAATGGTAGGATGTCTGTTTTTAACTGTGAAATGGTCTCTCGTTATTTGATTGAGACAATACAACAGAGCAGGTCTGATTAGAAACCTGGCACATTGTTTTGAACCCACTTTCCCCCAGTGATTTTTCTCCTGCTCAGCCTTTGTAACAGTTCAATACATATTTTTTTTTAATTTCCCCCAAATCCCTGCGTGTGTGTGTGTTTTATTGTTGATATTTGTAATAATTCTATGATTCTACGACTGCCTAAAATAAAAACACAGCAACAAGAAAAACCAAAACCCAAAACCAAAACAAACAAACAAAAAACAGCAAACAGACATCTGCAGCCATGTTTAATTCCAAGGCATGATGTCAACAGACAAAAAGGCCAAAGTGCTCCAAGCTACTTGCCATCTGCTTCTTTTTCTCTTATGTCTTCACCACCACCTTAAATCAAGGGGGAAAGACAAGACAGCTCCAGAGATTGAGTTATCAGCAACTATTATTTCCATGAAGAAATGACTGAAAATATAGAGAAAAGTATCTCAGAAGAGAGTCAGAAAGAATCTCAGGAGGGTTTTTTTGTTTGTGTTTGTTTGTTTTAACCTTAGAGAAATGTTGTGTACAGTTAGCTAAACCATCAGCTACAGCTTGAGGATCAGAAGACCTCAAGCGTATTTACCACTCATTTGTTGCATCATCAGGAATACTCTCTTTATCTCAGTACAACTGCTTCTCTAGTGGAGAGACCTAATATTTATCAACTTGAAAAATGGGGGTTGTGGCAACTGCACACTGATTTCACCATGAGAAGTGTTATACATTAATAGATGTGTTCTCTAAAGCACAAGCAAAAACTTCTGACAAAAGTTGGCTTTAAAGTGTGAACAGTGGTTTACATGAAACTGTAAATAGCTAATTTTCATCTGAAAAAAAAAATAAATAAAATTATTACAAACATGAAAGAAGAGCAAACAATTTGCATTTTCCTTAACAGAAACAATTATAAATATGTATAATTATGGAAGCACTTAAAAGAATGACATCCTGCTGCGTAGAAAAATAAAAAGGATTTTATGAATGTATAAATTAAAGTGATTTTACTTTAAGAGCATGAACCTTAGTCACAGGAATTTATTTTTTTTTTAGGTTTCACCAGAAGATTTAAGTTCCTCATCAGGAGCTATACAGGAAGGTTGAAATATAACTCTATGTATTTTAAGGTACATCCCTGAATCATTTTATTGGGCTTACAAGGCAAGGGTTTGGTAGCAGGGAGGCTGCAGGGGTGGCCCGCTGCAGGGGTGGCCCGCTGCTGACCAGAGCTAAGCCAGGAAGCTGGTTGGGCCTCTAAGAGCAGATTGAAGGAAGGGGGAAAAAAAGCAAAACTGCACAACAGCAGCTGGGAGAAGGAGAAGTGCAAAGCAGCCCTGCAGACCCCCAGGTCAGTGCAGCAGGAGGGCAGGAGGCACTCCAAGCACACAGCAGCAGTTCCCCTGCAGCCTGTGGAGAGGCCCCTCCCTGGTACAGCAGGCTGTCCCCCCGAAGCCCATGGGTCCCACATGGAGCAGATCTCCACATTGCAGCCCGTGGAGGAGCCCCTGCTGGAGCAGGTGGATGTGGCCTGGGCTGCAGCCCATGGAGAGACCCCGCAGGAGCAGGCCCCGGGCTGGAGCTGCAGCCCGTGGAGAGGAGCCCATGCAGGAGCAGAGGGTCTGGGGGGAGCTTCTAACGTGTTTCTAACATGTCTTTATATACAAGATATTAAATAGTTTGTATATTTATTTTCTCCATGAGACATGGAGAATGTAATGAATTAAAGACACCAGTTTCATCAAGGTATTAATATGACCTGGTGATTGTCAAGATAATAAAAGAGATTGCATGTTCCTGTGGCAAAGGGAATATCAAGAATTCGAAGAGCCAAATGCAGAAAAGCTTCAAGGTTGACACTGAAGACATAAATGCTAATAGTTGCCTCAGCCTGACTGAGCCTGACATAGGTGTGACTGACACCTATGATTTTCTGTACTGTTTACAGGAGTCGCACACGTGGACAGAGTCACAATCTTGGACAGTCTCAGTCTTTAGTGGCAACACCGGTTGTTCTCTGGATACCCAGTACCCTGAGCTGGTGGCAGGGGATGGGGAGCAGAATGTGGCCCTCACCATCCATGAGGAAATGGTTGGCGACCTGCTACGGCACTTGGATGTGTGCAAGTCGATGGGGCCGGATGGGATCCACCTGGGGTTACTGAGAGAACTGGCAGAGGAGCTGGCCAAGCCACTGTCCATCATTTATCAGCAGTCCTGGCTATCGGGGGAAGTCCCAGTTGACTGGCGGCTAGCAAACGTGACGCCCATTTACAAGAAGGGCTGGAGGGCAGACCCGGGGAACTACAGGCCTGTCAGTTTGACCTCAATGCCAGGGAAGCTCATGGAGCAGATTATCTTGAGTGTCATCACGTGGCACTTGCAGAGCAAGCAGGTGATCAGGCCCAGTCAGCATGGCTTTATGAAAGGCAGGTCCTGCTTGACGAACCTGATCTCCTTCTATGACAAAGTGACGCGCTTGGTGGATGAGGGAAAGGCTGTGGATGTGGTCTACCTTGACTTCAGCAAGGCTTTTGATGCCATTTCCCACAGCATTCTCCTCAAGAAACTGTCTGCTTGTGGCTTGGACTGGCGTACACTTCATTGGGTTAGAAACTGACTGGATAGCCAGGCCCGAAGAGTCATGGTGAATGGAGTCAAATCTAGTTGGAGGCCGGTCACTAGTGGCGTTCCCCAGGGCTAGGTGCTGGGGCCGGTCCTCTTTAATATCTTCATCGATGATTTGGACGAGGGCATTGAGTGCACCCTCAGTAAGTTCACAGATGACACCAAGTTAGGTGCATGTGTAAATCTGCTAGAGGGTAGGAAGGCTCTGCAGGAGGATCTGGATAGGCTGGACCGATGGGCTGAGGTCAACTGTATGAAGTTCAACAAGGCCAAGTGCCAGGTCCTGCACCAGGGGCGCAATAACCCCAAGCAGAGCTACAGACTGGGAGAGGATTGGTTGGAAAGCTGCTTGGTGGAGAAGGACCTGGGAGTATTGGTGGATAGTCAGCTGAATATGAGCCAGCAGTGTGCTCAGGTGGCCAAGAAGGCCAACGGCATCCTGGCTTGTATAAGAAGCAGTGTGGCCAGCATGTCTAGGGAAGTGATTGTCCCCCTGTACTCGGCTCTGGTGAGGCCACACCTTGAGTACTGTGTTCAGTTTTGGGCCCCTCACTACAAGAAGGACATGAAGGTGCTCGAAAGAGTCCAGAGAAGGGTGATGAAGCTGGCAAGGGGTCTGGAGAACAAGTCCTACGAGGAGCGGCTGAAGGAGCTGGGTTTGTTCAGCCTGGAGAAAAGGAGGCTCAGGAGTGACCTTATTGCTCTCTACAGGTACCTTAAAGGAGGCTGTAGCGAGGTGGGGGTTGGTCTGTTCTCCCATGTGCCTGGTGACAGGATGAGGGGGAACAGGCTAAAGTTGTGCCAGGGGAATTTTAGGTTGGATATTAGGAAGAACTTCTTTACTGAAAGGGTTGTTAGGCATTGGAACGGGCTGCCCAGGGAAGTGGTGGAGTCACCATCCCTGGAGGTCTTTAAAAGATGTTTAGATGTAGAGCTTAGGGATATGGTTTAGTGGAGGACTGTTAGTGTTAGGTCAGAGGTTGGACTCAATGGTCTTGAGGTCTCTTCCAACCTAGAAATTCTGTGATTCTGTGATTCTGTGACAGATTTAATACAGAATGAAAATACCTATGGCAATCAGAATAATAAATAGGGTCAGGTCTATCATGACAGTAAGCATTTCAGGAGTTTGAAATGATGGCTATTCCTATTCTATACATTTAATCTCATTTGTTCCCTTCCACTCCACCTCCAACCCCACACCACCCTGCTGCCCTATCCCCAGTTGAATAGGAGTATTTGTGCCATTGCAGGGAAACATGTATGTAGGCATTTCTAAGAAAAGTCTTACTTTCTTTTCCTAGAGAAAGCGATCAATTTGACGTGTCATATGTCTCACTCTCTTTGAAGATGTTGATGGCAACAAGTGGAAATAGCTTCTCTTCTTATGGGAGAAAAATAAGACTGGCTAATAGGAAGAGGAGTAGGAAACAGCACTTGATCTGTAATTGATCTGTAAGATCAATTTACTAATTAAGGAGTTAACCTGTCAAACATAGGTCACTTGACCAATTCAAAAGGATATGTATTTACAAGACATCATCTTTGAACAAATATAGATAATCAAAATTTCAAGGCTGTGTCTCAGTGTGGTGCACAAGAGGTGCAAAAAATCCCATTAGCTACTAACAGGATTTGTGCCCCTGTGTCTCATGCGCCACTTTGAAAATTCACTCTCAGTCATCTGGAAGCAAGGTAATATGCAAGGCTTTCAAGATTACATCATTAGAATACAGACAAGAAGCTTAATCTGCTATAGTGCACAAAGTATTAGAAGCATAAAAAACTGTTTAAGGTTAAATATTTTACTTCAAGCTTAGATTTTTCCAGTGGACCTACCTATACGTGAGTGCTTAATCCAATAATTTAGTATAACTCAACTCTTACTATTAGTTTAAAATCATTTCCAATCTCAAAACCACAAAGGTATCTAATGATCAAAGAATTCCAAAAAGATTTACTCATAAAAAATATGGACACTTCAGTTATATATATATATATATATATATATGTATATACACAAACAAATAATAAAACAAAAACAAAAACAACATATATGCCTCTGCAAAGTCTGTATTTGCACATCCTATTGCAAATGTCTATTATGCTGATACGTCCAGGCAGGTGTCCATATTATTAAAGCTGTATAATTTAATTAACGTAATTAAACCTGGATTTTGATGGAAATTCTTCAGGTTTCTCTTGGGGAATTTTGGATAAAAAATTGGTTATGTACCCAATCTACACTGTAATCTTTTCCTAAACTTGAATTGCTAACTGTAGCAATAGTTCTTATTTTCTATCTCACATCAGGAAATTAAATTGGAACACATGGAACAGATCCTGAGGAGTATGATTGGTGGAGTGGGAGAGCCGTAAATGTCTCTTGTTACAGGTACAAAGATATAAATTCTATCCATGAATTCATACCAATGACTGAATCAAGTTAAAAAAAAAAAATAATGCCAGATCTTCTACACATATAAACTCCTAGAAGATCTTTTAGTCTAGAAAAATTCAAATGGACAGCCAGGACTACAAGTTTAAGTTTACTACTAGTTTACAACTAGTTTTTACTACTAGTTTTTACTACTAGCTTAAGTTTACTACTTCTATCAAAGGCACCAGATAACTTGACTACAAATATATGAAATAAAAC
Source organism: Aythya fuligula (assembly GCF_009819795.1). Taxonomy (NCBI): domain Eukaryota; kingdom Metazoa; phylum Chordata; class Aves; order Anseriformes; family Anatidae; genus Aythya; species Aythya fuligula. The sequence continues at coordinate 122,660,820 of NC_045560.1, read as the reverse complement.
GATGTCCAGAAAATTCCTTGGAGTACTCACTCTTCTGTTTTCCAGTAGCAAGCTTTTTCTTCCAATCTTATAACAAATGTTACATAGCTGGTGAGCCACTAGAGTGATAACCAGTTTGTAATTATGAAAAGATGTATTTGATTTATAATCATAATCCTTCATATGTTTGAGTATGAAGAGTTTATTAGCATACCTTTAAAGCTGATGAAATAGCATATTATAGTCACTGTTATCATTTATCATAAGAACACTACATACATGAACCAGTGATGAGTAACACTTGAGAAAACCAATCCTTAAGATACTGTTTCGATGCAAAAGATGCTGGTTTTGTATCAGGATATTTGGAGAGGCTCTCACAGAATCACAGAACAGCCGAGGTTGGAAGGGATCGCTGAAGATCACCTAGTCCAACCCCCCTGCCAAGCAGAATCACCTACAGCACATTATGCAGGATGGCACCCAGGCGGGTTTTGTATATCTCCAGAGAAGGAGACTGCCACCTTTCTGAGCAACCTGTTCCAGTGCTCTGTCACCCTCACAGCAAAGAAGTACCCCCTCATATTCAGCTGGAACCTCCTATGCTTCAGTTTGTGCCCATTGCCTCTCATCCTGTAGCTGGGCACAGCTGAAAAGAGACCAGCTCCATCCTCTCAACACTCTCCCTTCAAATATTTATACACATTGATGAGGTCTCTTGGCAGTCTTCTCTTTCTCAGGCTAAACAAACCCAGTTCTCTCAGCCTGTCCTTGTATGACAGTTGTCTCTCAGCCTGTCCTCATACATGTGTTTATATCACCATATTCTCCCCCTCTGCACAAATCTTTGCCCTTTGAAGTACAGCTCTGAAAACTAGCAGCCACTGGCCAGCACCTCCACATGCCAAATGCATCCTCATCAGGTTGAAAAAAAAAAAAAAGAAAGAAACAGACAAAAAATGTGATAGACTTCCAGTGGTTCTGGTAGAAAATAACAAAATTTCTAGAAGTTAGACTTTTTATATGATAAGCATGAATTCTTTATTCAGAGTTCTTTATATTTTAAGAAAGCCTACATTTTATCCCCAACTTTTTCAGTTTGACCCAAGTTCCAACTTAAACAGTTTGAGTGTGCAGGACATCACTGTCTCTGATGCCTGAAGTATCTTCACAAAGTTAGTCCTAGAGAATTCGGGGGGTTTGGGATTACGATGTGTCTTGGGGACTTGGCACAAAAATGACTGGCTACTAATTTGGGTGATAAAGTACGTATTTTTATCAGGCTTCTTATGAGGTATAAACAATCCAACAGTGAGGCACTTAAGGTCTGTAAACAATGCATGGGAGAACACAGATTATTAGGACAGAACCCAAACCATCCCAGCAGGCCAAGCAAAACAGATACAATATCAGGTGCATGTGTAGATTGTAAAATGTGTGGTGCCTGAAGTTTGCCTGTTAAAATTCTAAGCAAAAGGATATGTCTTCAAATTTTCAGCTTATTTAAAGTCGTGGTTGTGGCCAATTTCTGTCCACTCTCCTGATTTTGCAGTTTCAATGCACTATCAGGAGGAGACAGGGCTGTCTTTCCCTCTACTTTCACAGTCCAGCCTTGTGGTTCATGCCCAAGTGAATCAAAGGTAGCCAGGCTTGATCCCAATTCTGCCTGAAGAAGACTCAGTCAACAGTGCTCCTTTCACCAGAGAGCATGTGTTACCAGGCCAAATAGAGCTACTGCCAGGATAATGGTGAAGGAATAAGAGATATTCCTGGGGAATGAACTCTTTCCTTCCCATTGAATCTGAGCTACTCTGTAGAAAATAAGAGTCTTAGGGTCAGAAAGCAGTGGTCCTGGGAACATGACTATATCCCATGCTTCAAAGGCTGTTCCTGTGAATTACGTGCAACAAACAGTTAAATGCATTAATAGTCTGAAAGTAGTTCTCAGACTCAAGCTTTGACCTACTGTGTGCCTCTTGCAACTGTGATATGGATTCATGTCCCTGTCTTTGCAGTGCATTTGAATATTCTTATTACCAGACTAAATACTGCTATTCTTTTACTTATCAAGGGCCCTTTATAGAGCTCTGGGTAGCGTAACCTTAGTTAAATGAAAATTATGCCTTCAACTGTTAGCCTTTCCAAAAAGTTTTGTTTAACACCTGAAGTATTTTAAGTGAATATTATGTAGTCTGAATACTCCATATTAATAATTATCTACCACAAATCCTTACCGTGTCCTCAGATAGGTCTTTTATAATTTTTCCACAGCAATTTACAGAAGGTGAGAGAGTGAGTTCACCTTGTTTCAAAATCCTTTCCCATCACAAATTATTCTTTCTTTCCAACAGCAATTTAGGCCATCAATGGGTAAATTTTCTTCCTTAATAGTTTGAAATAACACAGTCATGCCAGGTCAAGAACTTATGTTGAATATAACTATGTGTATAGCAAGACAACTGGTGGACTCAAAACCAACAAATAAATGTACTTCATATAGAACACAACAATTCTTTATCTTCCCTCTGTTGTAGACACAAAATCTGTTTCCCCAGTATGTACTCAGTTTTAGATTTTTGTGACAGATTCATTCAATTTAAATCCATTTTTTCCTCTTTTCAAGATTTCCAGAACACAGAATTCATGGTAAGGGAGCATGTTTCTACTGTTTCATCAGTGGCTTCAATAATATTGTTTTATGCTGTTTATAAGGAGTATGAGAAGACATGGCACTTGTATTTGGACTCTAATTTGTAGATTACTTGACAGTCTTCTTTTTCCATAATGTGTTCATTGCAAGATATACTGGTTATGCAATAAAGTATTTTTTAATTGCTAGCTTTAGAAATATTTAAGTACCCAATTATTTTTATCTAAAAGACTATTACAGACGAAAAAGAGAAAGTTATAAATGGATAGGGCCGTGGCTAGACAAGGATTAGGAGTTGCACAGCAAGAGCACTAGGTTTTTGATGAAGTGTATAAATAATTAGTAACACATTTTAAGACATCTTTCTCTTGGTTCATAGTACCTGTGTTCATTTAATTCCAGCTGAAAATATTCCCATTCATTCACAGTGAAGGACAGATAAATTGGAGACCAAGTCAATGGGAAAACTGATTTATGTAGAAGTACAAGAGGCCAAATATTTTTTGCACATTCACAAATCAGAAACTAATTAACATATTAGGTGCCAATCCACATTTATCCTGACCTAGCAAAAAGTCATGTGAGGTACAAAACTTGACGTGTGGGACAGTTTAGCCCCCATAAATGTAAGCATGTGGTTACATGTAATAATATTTAACATCTATTTACATGATTTGCCCAGAGAAGCTGTGGATGCCATCCCTGGAAGTGTTCAAAGGAAGGTTGTATAGGGCCCTGGGCAACCTGATCTATTGGGTGGCATCCCTGCCCATGGCTGTTGGGGTGGTACCAGGTGACCCTTCAGGCCCTTTCCAACTCAAGCAATTCTAGTTCTGAATACAGGGGTGATGCTTAGTGACATGAACACAAGATTAATGAAACAAAGTAACACTTCATAAATAGACTGTCCCATTTTTGTTTTGCTGCATGCTATGTGAGTACCCACATTTTTGTTAGGGTTCCACAAACATTATTGGAATTAATTTGGCCAGCACTAACAGGTATGAACTTCAATATCAATTTGGTGTCTTAAATAAACTTCAATAAACTGAATCCTGAAAACATTCATAACAGCATTATCACATTTGGAGAGGTACTTTAGCAACTAAGATGCAGGTAAGGCACCTAATGCAAGTTCAAAATAACAAGGATAGTTACATGTCTAAGTCCCATTAGGTTCTCAAATCTTTTTGAAAATCAGAGTCTTGGCATACATGTACTGAGATCTCCAAGATGTGTGACCAGAAAGCTGTAACTTAGACAGTAAATACCAAGTTCTTTGGAGAACTGTTCCACATCAGTCCATTGGTTTGCAGAATTCCCCAAAATAATAATCAAATGTCAAATAAATATAAAGCCAAGGAATACTGCTTGCTAACTTTCCTCCCTGTTCTAGTGATTTACAGACCACAATGTGTATTCCCCCAAAATTGTTTACCAAAGTAAGAAAAAAATTAATTCCTCTTTTTGATTTATATGCTGTTTGGAGTCTTACCCATAGGTGTTTTTTGTTTGTTTTTTAATTATGTTATGTAAATTGTCATTGCTTTCAGCTCCATCTTCAGTACTTGCCACTTGAGTGAATTACTCTGTTTGGGATGAAGTGGCTTTATTAAGAGAAGTCTAAAAGATACTATAGAATTTCATCAATCTCAATAGCACTTTTTTTTTTTTTTTTATGTTGACAATTTATTTTGCAGCATTAATGCATATAATAAAAAGTACTGTACTATGGACAACATTAAACAGGTTTACACTTTGGATGTTCCTTGTACTTCTGATATTAGACTATGCCACTATTCTTAAGCTAGCTGGTTAACTGCAGAGTTTATTGATTCTTTCTATAGCTTCCCAAAAATATAGTATTTGCTGTCCACATGCGCAGATATATTTCTCACTAGGTTGCCTTGTGTCTTCGTTACAACAAACAAGAGAGAGGTGCCACCCCACTGATCCCTACACTATAAGAAACACAGAGAATGTCTTTATGATAAATATAAGACTGACTGAATGTGAAGAAAGTTGAAAAAGACTCAGTAGAGATATCTTAGAATTGTTGGAAAACATCATCAACTTACCAAGAATATCAAATACAATAAGAAAGAATCATAGTCACATTATATCAGCTTATGTTTGCAGAGTGTACTGGGTCTGGCTGGGATGTTAACTTTCCCTGCAGCAGCCCATACAGTGCTGTGCTCTGCACTTGTAGCCAGAACAGCAGTGTTATCACACCAGTGTTGTGTCTACTGCTGAGCAGTGCTGGCACAGCATCAGGACAAAAAAGTGAGAAGAGGCAAAAAAAGTGAGAAGGGCAAAAAAGTGAGCAGAGAAACATCACCAGGGCAGCTGACTTAAACCAGCCAGGTTTAAGGGGTATTCCATACCATGTGGTGTCACACTCACCAATAAAAGGTGTAAACAGGAAGAAGAGAGGAGGGGTGGGCTCTTGTGAAAACGTCGGTCCTCCTCCCGAACACCGGCTACGTGCATTGAGGCCCTGTTTCAAGGACGTGGTCAAGCATCACTCATTTGTGGGAAGTAATTTCTTTCCTCTGCACTTCCACATAGCCTTTATTTTTTTCCCCTTTTCCCTTTCCCCCTCCCTTTTCCCCTTTCCCTTTCTTTTTCCCCTTCCTCATCTAAGGATGGGGAGTGAGAGGGCAGTTGTGGTGTTTAGCTGCCTAGCACAGTAAAACCACCACACTGAGTTTCTAAGTTTGTAACCATCTCAGGAGATCTTGACTGGAGAACGTAAGAGAATCCAGAGAGGTTTCCAGAAGTCTAAAGCAGGATTCTAAATCTGATGTAGAGAGTGAATGTTTGTTTCTCAGCATGATGACTGAAAGGGAGCTTCTGGCTCTTGTAATGGCAGGTTAAAATGGAGCTGACTTGGAGCTCCTCCAGAATGCCATTCAGAGAAATATACATCAAATGCCAACATCTAATTTAAAATCCTATTCCTGTTTCACCTTGGCCCAAGAAAATTTTCTGTTTGTACTGGTTTATTTAGAGTTGCTTTTTAACAGTGAGCTTTGGAAAATACATAAAAGAATAGATTTTGTACTTTACTAAAATAATAATATATTTTACTCTTCCAACTAAAGATAACCCTTAATGTATTCTAGTGCCCTGAACACATTGTGAAGTTGAACTCACGGAAAAATTGAATTTTAAAGGGAAAAAATGCTATGTATTCTGAATATTCATGAATCAGTAAGGTCAGACGCAACTTTACCATGTATAGAGTTTAGAAAAACTCTAGTATATAGTGTTGTTGGTATTCAGCAGACTCCAAGGATACCAAATATCCTTGCACTGCTGTTAAACAACTAAAGAAACTCATTAAATTTCTTACAAATTTCTAAATGATCAATTTGGAGAATTTAACACCAATATGACAAGTAAAGTACACTTTCCTTCCTGTCACTGATGAGTCATTTATAGCTTGTATAACCACAGAAATATCTAAACAATTTGAGTTAAAGAAGCTTTGGTAGTTTATATTTTATACTCAATGGAGTTATTTTTCAAAGTATTTGAAGGGAAAAAATGAAGAAAAACTATTCAGCTGAAACAAAACAAAACAAAACAAATGTACAAACAAACAAAACCCATCAAGATGCATTTTACCAGCTATGCACACTAAGAGTATTTGCAGTCTCTGGCAAACTGAAAATGACAATTCCTGAAAGGCAAGCTGTGGAAAAAAAAAAAAAAAAAACTAAAATTTACCGTTAAACAATGATGAAATCTGGTACCTCGAAATTCATTGTTGTGTTTTACCTTTATGATAAATAGTCTGTTCATTTATATTTCAAGTTAGGGTTGTGTCAACCCTAAGTGAAAAAGTAGTACAATTCCATTAGGAATTTAATTTTAGCATGTTTACCTGTGTGTTTTGTTGTTGTTGTTGTTGTTGTTGTTGTTGTTGTTTTTTGTCACATCTGGAAATATATTTTTATTACATAAAATAATATATGTGGCATACGTTACATTTAACACATTTAAAGCACTCCAAAAATATATCAGCTGCTTTGTAAGTGTTTAGTATGGAACAGATTATTAGATAGTTAGACAGACAGATAACTAAGATCTCAATGTCCCTTTCTAAGCTAAAGTATAACAGCCAATGAAAAGTGACGTGGCTGCTTTGGGATGTGCAAAGCTTTTAAACATTACCCTTCAACCCACACAGCAGTCTCCCTTTCTTCACAAAACTATGTTCTTGTCCATAATTTTAAGGGCCTTTGTAAACTGTGTAAGCAGCAGGGCCTTTGGTTCAGCAGCGGTGATTTTACCAGTTAAATGTGTAATTCACCAAACGGAAGGACAGACACCTTGGAGACATCATTATTCTTCACCTATCTGTCAGAAACTACAGAGGATCTAGCTGGTTCACTTGCAGTCCTTTTATCTTCTGTCTGATTTTTTTTTTTTTTTCAAATAGATCCACAATGTATTCATCACTCTATGAGCAAGAATTTCAGCTCTAGCATCACCACTTATATAAGTTCTGATTTGAATAAACTAATTTTCCCTGATTTCAGTCATGTGAAGCTGTGGGTGGAAAGGTCACTCTCATTAGTGGGAAGATATGCTGCTGCCCTGGTGGCCAACTGGCTTTGCACCCTTTTAGTTATTGATGTGGGAACATATAGAAGTAGGCAATGGCTGCAGGGCAAAGCTCAGCTCTCTCTTCTTCAGGGTCTCCTAGGAAAGGTACCAAAGGTTTCCCTCTATGCTCTGGATCTCTCCTACGGGTAATTAAGGTTAGGCAGGTGAATTAACTAAAAGAAACACATTCAGGTTACTAATTCCTCCTGGAAATATGTTTTCAGGACAACAGACCCATGGAAAAATTTCTTGGCATAGCAGAACCCTCTCAGGTCAATGTGACTCAACATTCAGTTTTCAGAAAGCAAAACGTTTCTGCAACTAAAGCCAATGAAAATGTTTGATGTCTCTCATTTTTGTGCACACTCTGTGTTTCTGACATTGAATGGACAATTCAGAGCTAATGTGGCATTGGGGACATAATCTCAAAGAAAATACAGGGGCAGTCAATACTGTTTCTGTATACCACTGTCCTCATCCCTTGAGTAAAAATGACTGATGATGAAAAAAAAAAAAAAAAAAAAAAAAAATTAAGGAATGCATCTTCATCATTCAAAGAAAAACCAGAAGCAAAATGTAAAGCATTATCAATTTTCAAAACAGACAAGCAGAGTAATAATGTAGGGCTTTTTGAAGCAGTGTAAGTATGCATTTCAAAAATGGGTCTGGGTTATCTAAAATACATGGTGACCATACAGTGTGTGAGAGAGAGAGAGAAAGAAAGAGGGAGAAGGTAAGCAGAAGATATTACCTTTCAGGGAACATGTAGGTAATTTTTGAGTAAGTTTTCTCAAATTGCCTGGTCAGACAACCTGAATATCCTGGACAGCCTGTCCATCCTAGTATGGACACTCAGATTCAACTGTTTTCTCTTATTATGTTGAAGGATGTACAAATATACTACCAGTGAAGGGAAAAAAAGAACCAACAGATTGGGAAGCTCTATCATTCCTGAATAATTCTGCTGACAGCCTGCCTATTCCTTGCTCCTCTCGACTGTCAAACTTTAAAGCACAATGCAGAATGGATATCCTGGCAGGAGAGACACTGAAATTTCTCTCCCAGCTAGCAAGTGAGCATGTGTGCAATGATCAGCTGTAGGCTGACCACCTTCCTTCCTGGGTGGCCTATTGGCACTCTAGTTTTAAAAGTTTTAGCAAATAAACGTTCTACTTTCAATCCAGATTCTCAGATTAGGCTACTGCATGACAAAACAAAGTGCCAAAGTGTTCTGTTTCCACTGTGCATCCTACTGGCAAGAACTATTTAAAATTAAAACAAAATAATATGGTACGTGTCACCAAACTTCAAAATATTCTGTTGGATTCAAATCCCCTCTAATCTGGTTAAAAGCATCACCAGCAGGAAGCCAGGTATGTAGACAAGGACTAGAGGCCACGGCAGCATAGGGATTGCAATATATATGTACAATATGACTCCTTACTGCTGTGAGATGCCAAGCCATACTCACTGTAGTATCAGGTCAATTTTTTTGTTTGTTTGTTTGTTTGTTTGTTTTGTTTTATTTTTCTTCTCCATTTCTGATGTAAGAATAAGTATTTGCTAGTTGTCTTGGTATGCATACAAGACCTAACTGAAGGCCAAGTAGAAAGAAGCCATTGAACTGATAGTCTTAAAATACTTCAGATAGACTCTGGGGGAAAACAAAAGTAAGAAAAAGGAAAAAGAAAAATAAGAAAAAGAAAGAAAAAGAAAGAGAAAAGAAAAAGAGAAAAGAAAAAGAGAAAGAGAAAAGAGAAAGAGAAAGAAAAAGAGAAAAAAGAAAAAGAAAAAGAAAGAAAAAGAAAGAGAAAAGAAAAAGAAAAAGAAAAAGAAAAAGAAAAAGAAAAGAAAAAGAAAAAGAAAAAGAAAACGAAAAAGAAAACGAAAAAGAAAGAAAAAGAAAAAGAAAAAGAAAAAGAAAAAGAAAAAGAAAAAGAAAAAGAAGAAAAAGAAATTGTTTTTATTCTCATGTGAATACATTTAATGCTTTCTATTTTTTGAACACCTTCCCCCCCCCCCCCCCCCCCTTTTTTTTTTGATTCCTTTGTATCTGTTGCTTATTCCTTTATTTTTTAGTCCATTATTTTTCATGGTTTATAATTGTGCTGGATCAGCTTGTGGTATAGTTCAAAACATACTAGCCTTCCTCCCCATTCCCCCCCACAAAGTTTCCCTTTCATTTCCTAGTGAGCCAAGCAGTGACTTCCACAAGAACTTTATGAAACAGGTACCTTGAGCTGACTAGGAGCTTCTGCTGTCATACAGTGGCAGGGTTGCATGCTATAAAGCAGCATTTCTCCTCATTCATTTCTGGTCTGGGTTTGAAAAAAGTCATCTTTCTCCACAGATAAACTTTGACATATATAAAAGTTTGTTCCACTGAGAACAGACAATTGCTTTTTAAAGTATTTCTTAAAGGGGCTATTCTTTTTAAAGAGAAACCAATGTCAGAGCTCTGTGTGTGAAAGAATGAGCTCTCCAAAATGATTGATAGTGCTGTCTTATTTCTCCTGATTGATTAGTGCTTTGGTTCTGAAACTTTGGCCCACAGACCATCTGTGACCTGCAGAGGGCTTGCTACTAGTCTTTAGAGTGGAGACAGTTCCCATGATGATGGCTTCTCTGCTTGATTCCTGCTGATTATCTTAAAAGTAGTTAAAAATTCATGAAACGTATTACTAATCGGACTTCTATGAAAGCAATTCTAAGTAGGAATATCATTCTTCCTACTTCTTCTGAAGCTGTTCTCTTTTTTTAATATATGTAAATAATAATTAATAACTTATTTATAAAACCCTACTGGCATGACTGAGGTGCTTGGGGTACTATACAACATCATCAAAACAGTATCAAAACAAAATGAACAAAAGTTCACCCTCATTAAAGTTGAGCCAAACACAAGAAAAATTACAGACAAGAGAACAGTATTTGCTTCTCTAATCATGCAGTCTCTACATTTATATTTTTAAAATGATACTGGGGTTTGAAATACATCAGCCTAAGCCTGATGTACAAATAAAGGTAAAGTCCCTTGGCTCTTCCATAAAATTATTTTCCCTTCACATATCTTCATAAGTTTTTCTAGCTCAGTTTTTTAAAGACGTTAAACATAAAACACCAAACTTACAAAGTATTCTGCACTGTCCAGGTGCCCCATACAGCCCTCTGCCTCCCCAAATAGGCAGGAAAACATACTCCAGGAGCTGTGCAGTATGTATTTCAACTGTGACTCACTATGTTCTTGAGGATGCTGTAAAGCAAGGAACTGAGCCTTTCCTACCCTCTTAAATGCCCCACAGTCTTCTTAAAGAAGGGCTTCCTTGCTTGCCAGCTCTTTGGTCGGGGGAAAATCATATTTTCAAAAATCAAATATCATATCACATATAAAATCACATATATAATATTTTATAATATAAAAGCATATTTTCAAAAATCATAGTTTTCAAAAATCAAAGATCGCTTTTGCTACCATACAAATTTCAATGCCACCTGTCCCAAAGCTAAGGAAATAAACAAACAAAACAAAATAACCCTGATAAATTAACACATAGCCGTATATATATTTAATCACTGTAATAAATGTAGAGTAGAAATTAAAGAAGTTTCATGTGATTAACTCTGCAGGTAAACATCAGTCACTGTTTTTCTGTAGTATCATCGAATACCACTTCCACAGTACAGACTTTCAAATATGTGAGCTGACTGTACAAAACAAGTGAGTTTGCACTCCCTCTCCTTCAGGCACCAGCCAAACTGTCACTTTTTACAAATAGGTTAAATAGGTTATGAGAGATAAATACAGGAGGAAAAAATAATTGAAAATATACAGTGAATGTTAGGCTGTCATTAGCAGTCACTGTTTTTGATAAGACTCATCTCTTAAACTATTGAAACAGGGAAAACAGATTAAAGCTGCTGCTTTGATGCCTTAATACAGTATATATTTAATTTGAGATTACATAGTTCATGAAGCATAAATCCCCAAATATTTTTGCAAAGTCCTTTAACAGCTTTCAAAAATATCACCGTGTAATTTGTGGAATTCTCTCTCATGAGTTTGGTTTTAGAAATACACCAATGCATAGATGACTTGAGAGAGCAAAGAACTGAGCCTTATTTTGGATCTCCAGACGCAGCATTTACTCCAAGCAATAGGTTTCAAGAAAGCTCAGCTGGAACTGAGGACAAGTATTAATGGGGGAAGTTCAAAGGCATTGGTGGGGGCAGCAAGGATGGATAAGCACATGTTCCACTAATGTGCAGCAAGACTGATGAAGGGATGCACACTCCTGTCCCTATGTACTTTGAAAATATCTATCCCACTGTATCATCAGACCAATTAAGCTGCTTCACTCAGAGGAGTCCACATCAGATTGGACTTGAATACAGAGGCCAGATCAAGTGTCCATTGAAATCCCAGGAGAAGGCACTGCAGAAGAATTTTGGCTTTTACACTACAGTTGTCACTGTTACAATGCAGATATCCTGTTCACCCCCAGCTGCATGAATGCCAGATGACACAGACCTGAGGCAGGAGAGCACTGTTCTCCCCATCCACCTTCCTGAATTTCCTCTGTTGTTCCAAGAAAAGAAATGCTAGCATTTCACAGCATTCACCTGTGTGAAAAATAAAAACGTCATAAAAAATACCTCTTTCACTACAGTCTGTGGCTGGCATTACTGTTGGTAATGTGGTGGTTTTGTACTGCTAAGTAGCTAAGCACAGCCATGCTGACCTCTCTCTTGCCCTCTTCAAAAGGACAGGAAGAAAATATGATGAAAAATTAAACAATAATAATAATAATAATAATTTGTGAAAGTCATAAAATCATGGACTAGTTTGGGTTGGAAGGAACCTTAAAGATCACCTAGTTCTACTCCCTCTGCCTTGGGCAGGGCCATCACCCACTAGATCAGTTTGCCAAGGCCCCATCCAGCCTGGCTATGAACACTTCCAGAAATGGGGCATCCACAGCTTCTCTGGGCAACCTGTGTAGTGCTTCACTACCTCCTGAGTGAAGAATTTCTTCCTTATATCTTATTTTATCTAATCTAATCTAATCTGATCTAAATATACTCTATTTTTGTCTAAAACCATTCCCTCTTGTTCTATCATTATCTGCCTGTATAAATCATTCTCTATCTATTTTGTAAGCCCTCTTTAGGTTCTGAAAGGCCACGATAAAGTCTGCCCAGAACCTTTTCTTCTCCAGGATGAATATCCCCAGCTCTTTCAGTCTGTCTTCACAGAAGAGGTGCTCCAGCCCTCTGATCATCTTCATGGCCCTCCTTGGACCTGCTCTAACAACTCCACATCCTTCTCGTGCTGGGGACCCCAGACCTGGATGCAGCACTCCAGGTGGGGCCTCAAGAAGGCAGAGCAGAGGGGGATAATCTCCTCCCTCACCCTGCTGGCCACTCCTCTGGTGATGCAGCCCAGGATGCAGTTGTGTTTCTGGGCTGCAGGCACACACTGCTGGCTCATGTTGAGCTTTTCATCCACCAGAACCCCCACATCCCTCTCTGCAGGGCTGCTCTCAATGAGTTCTTCTCCCAGTCTGTGCTCATGTCTGGGATTGTCCTGACCCAGGTGCAGCACCTTGCACTTGGACTTGTTGAACCTCATTAGGTTCACATGGGCACACTTCCCCCAAGGTCATGGAGATCACTCACCAATCACTGCCACAGGCAAAATAGACTCAGCATAGGGAGATTAATCTATTCTATTGCCTATTAATAACAGACTAGAAGAGTGAGAAACTAAAACACCTCCCCCCCCATCTGCCATCTTCGATGTCCTCCCCCCGAGTTGCATAGGGGAATGGGGGCTGTGGTCAGTCCCTGTCGCTCCATCTCCATCACTCCTTCACAGTCACTCCACATGGGGTCCCTCCCATGGGATAACATCCTTCCTGAACTGAGCCTCCAGGGGCTGCCCACAGGCAGCAGCTCTTCAAGCACTGCTCCCACATGGCTCCATACCACAAGGTCCATCCATCCCCCAGGAGCAAACTGCTCCAGCACGGGTCCCCCACAGGTGGGCGGCAGCTCCCCCCAGACCCCCTGCTCCTGCGTGGGCTCCTCTCCACAGGCTGCAGCTCCAGCCTGGGGCCTGCTCCTGTGCGGGCTCTCCATGGGCTGCAGCTTCCTCCAGGCCACCTCCACCTGCTCCACCAGGGGCTCCTCCACGGGCTGCAATGTGGAGATCTGCTCCATATGGGACCCATGGGCTGCAGGGGCACAGCCTGCTTTACCAGGAAGGGGCCTCTTCACAGCCCACAGGGGAACTGCTGCTGTGTGCCTGCAGCACCTCCTGCCCTCCTGCTGCACTGACCTAGGGGGCTGAAGGGCTGCTTCTCATCTCTCTCTCCCAGCTGCTGTTGCACCACAGTTGTTTGTTTTCCCCCCTTCCTTCAATCTGCTATCCCAGAGGCCCAACCAGTGTCTCTGGCCAGCAGCGGGTCCTATTGGAACTGTCTGGAGTTGACTCTGATCTGACATGGGGCAGCTGCTGGGCTCTGCTCACAGAGGCCACCCCTGCAGCCCCCTTGCTACCAAGCCCTTGCCATGTGAACTCAATACATTAGAGTTTTGGCCGGTATCTCAGAATGTTCTGGTATGTTGGGGGAAAACAAGAAGACTTCTCTCAAATTGTGTAATAAGTTGTGTATCTTCTTACTATAAGCAGCAAAAGAAAGTATCAGTGGAATTCATGTCTGAAGAAGTACAAAAATCACCAGGTAAGTAAATTAATAAACAACAGGCTAAATTATAAAGTTAATTTTTTCTTTCTCCTAAAATGTATTTTTGCCACTTTTTTTTTATATACATGTATATATATATATATGTATTAATATTTTTTTTGGGGGGGGGGGGGCAGGAAGGGGGAGGGATTGGGACATCCAAAATAAACCCCTTTTTATAATGATTACAATATCAACATGACATGAAACATTACAAGCTCAATTGCTAATCACCTTGTTTTTTCCTGGTTGTATTTTACCTTTGTGAAGCCCTTGCCTGAACTAAAATAATTTGTCATTAACCTCTGATGGCTTTGGAAATTATCTTTGGACTTACACAAAACAAAGCAATTTGCCACATCCAGTCATCGAGCATGAGTTCAAATCTAGGAATTCAGAGAACGTGGCTTCATAGAGTATATTGGTATATTCAGACACAGATCTAGGAGATCTAGGCATTATATTGTACAATCTTCAACACTGTCTTGTACAAGATGAGTTTATGTAAATCTAGTTCATTCCACAAGGGTATTCATTTTTGTCAGTCTCTTAAAATAGTTCCTGAGTCAGTAAGGCAATAAGAACATAATAATAAAAATACTCACAAAACACAAAACACCCTACATCTTTTTTATGCAAGTCTTTTGGCTCAGACACTTTTAGATAAACACCTTCTCTGAAGAACAGAAATGGGATTGATGGAACTTAAGTACATGGAAAAGAAGAAACAAGTCTAATGATTTTTTCACCCACTAGAAAACTCTCCAAGTTGTATTATTTCTGCTCCTATAAATATCCAAATAGGATTTTCGTGCTAAATTAGAAAATTCCACATCAGCAACTTACATTCTTTTTTATATGTAATTCATTCTCCCACTTTCTTTTATGCCTGGTCATTTCTAGTGTACAAACATGTTAGGCAGATTAACAAAATGTTTGGTAATTGTCTGAGAGAACCAAACAGTTGTAAGACCTGCATCATGACAAAGCTCAGGGCAATAATGAAGTTGAAATTTTGCCCTGCTCATGATCATTTTTAATTCTGCTTGTATATGCGTGTCTCAGACAGCCAACAGAATGTACCAGACAAATACAAAGACATTTGTTCTTTACACTGTAACATTGAAACCAGTGGAACATAAGGATAAGCAAAAACAGAGAAAAAAGATGAGTCTCACATTTCCATAGCAGCAACGGGCTATAGTCATGTGCATTTTCAAAACATGAAATAAGTCTGTTCACTTTGTAAGTATATTTGTATGCTTGACTATGTTTAATACAATTTAGGAAAATACAGAGAGATTACCCAGATGCCTTCTACTTGAAGAACTGAAGGAACAATCTCCTCTCTTGTAAGGTAATTCAAAAAGATAAAACCTGGGAGATAGCTTCCCTGTGGGTTGACTTGGTGCAGTCAGTTGCATCTTCACTTTCATCCATAAAAAAGAAAAAAATGCTATACATCTCAAAAGTTGGCCACCCACCACTGATGAATAGGAAACACTAGACACAGGGGGATACCTGAGATTTCTATACCCTGTTCAAAGGTAAATCTCTTCCATCCAGTTGGGACACAGAATTTTTTTGTCTTCTGAGGCCAAACATCAACTCAGGCAGAAGAGATTCTTTTAAAATACAGCTTTCTAGGAAACAGTGATGCCTGTCATTTGGAGTGTAGGCCAGAGCTAGGGTATTTCCTAAGGAAAGGGAGGCCCAGATTCTGTAAATCCTATTGTAGGATGAATCCTTGCTATTCAGTACATGAATGTTGATTATCTCAACGTTACCTTACTGTTAAAGGTTTGCAAGTTGCTTTTAGCTCATTCTGAACTGAAAGCTACTACTGCTTTTAAAGAGTTGCTAGGCACTAATCTGGATTGAGTTGCCTTCAGATAAAACATCCTTGTATCCTAAAGGTGGAGTCCTACAAAAGATTTATGTGATGCTGAGGATTAAAACTATTGAAGATTCAAACAGATCAGTGCAAAACTGAAGCAATTTTAATAGGAGCTCCTATCTGTCCTACTTCCAGCAGGAAGCAAATAAACAAAATCAGGTTGTGCCATTTAGCATTGCTGTGCCTCTGTTTCCCCACAGAGAATGAAAACCAAAATATTCAGCTAGCATGGTACAGCACAGATTGTGCAGGATCTCCATGCCAGACTTCAGGTGAACTTCCCAAGGTGACTGCCCTCATCCATACAGCTGTGGTTTTCACAATCAGGCTCCTGGAATGAAAGCCAACATATTACTGTCAGTTCAATATATTAAAATGCTGATGCTGCAGAAAGAAATAAGTGTAGAAGGTTCTGGATTCATGAACTCATTCAAAAGCAATATAAAATAAGTAGTGAAAATGACTATGTGGTACCAAAACAAAGTAGTGCCCGTACTGAGAAAAAGAGAGAGACTGTTTCTTTGTGCTGATTTAGAGGGAGGCTGCCAAGGCACATCCAGTAAATTACTATTGTTCAGAGTCATCTGAGCAAGGATCTCTAAAAGCTGAGTTTGATATACAGGAGAAACAGTCAACTGATTGTTATATAACAATAATTGACTGCAGAGGAATGGACTTTCTATGGAAGCTGGGACTGTATTTTGAGCTGGGGAAAGCTTTTTATGCTCTGCAGAAAAGCCTCAGGCTTCACTCTATTGGAGTTTACTTTTCCAGATGGCTCAGAAGGCTGCCTCTAATCACAGCCTGCTCTGGGGCAGGCGATGGGCTGCAGTGCTGCAGAGACAAACAGCAAAGGCAAAGTTTCGTAAGAAACAGAACTGTTTTGCAGCTGAAACAATTACGTTTTTGTGTTTTGCAGTTAACTTGAGATAGATTCAAACTCACAGCATTATTTTTAGCACTTAGAAAATCCAAGCAAAATGCTTCGGGCAGCTGCTATCTCTTCTGTCTTGAGTAAACATTTGTTTTTGTTCGTTTGATGCTTAATTCTCAAAATGTAAAGTTCCTTCCCCTTCCCCTTCCCCTTCCCCTTCCCCTTCCCCTTCCCCTTCCCCTTCCCCTTCCCCTTCCCCTTCCCCTTCCCCTTCCCCTTCCCCTTCCCCTTCCCCTTCCCCTTCCCCTTCCCCTTCTCTCTCTCCCTTTCCCTCTCCCTCTCCTTCTCTTTGCCTTTGCCTTTATCCCTGTCCTTGTCTTTGTCTTTGTCCTTGTCCTCCTTACTGGAGTCTGCAATTTTTAAGAGAGGAAGCTTCCATTGAAACATTTTCCAGTTCAAAGGTGCTTCTTCAAGATGGGCAAATGCTTGATGCACCTGATCCTCCATCAGAAAGCTGAGTTGTATTTGCTTTCTGCAGACAAATTTTTTTTCACAGGAAGAAAAAGGAAGAAAAAGGGGAAGGTAATGCACATAACTTTAATTTTGTTTACCTCCTTTTACCCACAGTGAGAGCTCCGCAGGCCAAACATTTACAGCCTTTTGAACCTGCAGTAATTTATTTGTCCATTAACACAAAGGTGAAAGAAAAGGAAACATGACTGTTTTATAAGTCATTCCCATTCATTCACTGTTCCTTACTGGCCTATTCTTAACAGTATGAGCAGGTTGATTTGAGGGCAGAGAACAGATCTCAAGAAGGATGTTGTGGATGTGTCACATATCCAGCTTTCTGGGACACGGTGTCATCCTACATCCATTCTGGATTGTTGCTACAATCAAACACTACCATGGGTTGACAATGAGGAAATTCCTTCACTGAAACTGCTGAGGACTGGTTAGAAAAACAGGAACAGTGAGGAGAGGACAGATATTCTATATCTGTCTATATAGAATGACGGGATATTCTATATCCTCCTGGAGGCCTGTGTAACCTGACGGATCTCGTGATAGATGATATGCTACCATGCACCTAGCTAGATAACTCACATACAGCAAACTTTTTCATTTATTTGCATGAAATGGTCACTGCACCAGATGTTACAGATGTTCCTTACACCAGCAAGTTAGAACCCCTTTTAAAACTCAGCATGGCTTAGCCTGGGGCACCCAGTATATGCCTCAAAGTAAAAGGATTTTTGCAACCACAGGTTTTCCTTCTGAGTAAAAAGTGGAGAGCCTGGGTAAAATTTATGATCTGTTCTCCACTTTCCAATCTGCTAGAACCAGCCAGCAGTATATTGATAGAACTACATATCCACAGAGTACTGCTGACCTCAAAGATAAGTAGCAATTAAGGTGCACATGCCTTCATTTCCTGGGATGGTACAACATGCTGCTAATTCATATGAGCTGCATCCTTGTGGCACACTCTAGCCCTGAATTATTAAGGGTGGGCCAGATTCTGCCCTTTTGGCTTCTCTTGAATAACATCTTACTCCACAAGCTGTTTTCTTCAGTTTCAGTGAGACTGCATCTGCAAAATATTATTCAATGTAAGGATGAGAGAGTATATGAGTCCTTATAACTATAACCATCATTCCAATAGATCCAGATAGGAATTACAGCAAACAGCATAAGGAATGAAAATAAACTTGATCTGGGTTCAGGCTGGGCTAGTGGAAAAAAAAATAAATAAAAAAATCACGTTTCTTGCTTATATAAATACCACCTGTTTTGACAAAAAATTTATGCCTATATTTTCTGAATTAGCATGCTTCCAAAGTACCACTTTTCTCAGAAAATAAGTGACAGCATTGACAAAAAAATAATACAGGCTGTTGCTATATGTGTTTATACTCTTTAAGCTTTGCAAGCAAAGAATTGTTGAATTCATCCAGTAATACTTAACCTAAACAAACTTCCTTGCTTTTTAACTCCAGCAGTTAGATCCTTACCATAGTACAAGACACAAATATATTCTTATTGAGATTCGTACTGTTGTGATTAGTGGCACTAATGGTGTACCCCAGAAGTCAGTACTGGGGTTGTTACTGTAATAACTTCAATAATATCTGGTCATTGGGACCAGAGTGCACCCTCAGCAAGTATGCAGACAATACGAAACTGGCAGCAGTGCCTGAGTATTGTGGTGCTATCCAGAGTGACCTGGACAGGCTGGAGAAATGGGCTGATTGGGGCGTAATGAAGTTCAACAAAGGGTGCAGTCCTGCATCTTAGAAGGAATAATTTCAAGCACCAGCACTTGCTGGGAACCGCCCAGCAGAAAAGTAGCTTTGCAGAGAAGGCCCTGGGGATCCTGATGGACAAGCTGAACATGAGACAGAAATGCACCCATGCAACACAGGAAGCCAGCAGCCTCCTGGGTTTTTAAGAGTGTTGACAGCAAGTCAGGGGAGGTGATCCTTCCCCCATACTCACCACTGGAGTGCTGTGTCAAGTTTGAGACTACCCAGTATGTTAGAGACATGAATATACAGGAGAGTCTAGCAAAGGGCCACAGAGATGATTAAAGGACTACAGTACATGTACTTGTCATACAAACAGAGGCTGATAGAGGTGGGCCTGTTCAGCCTGGATAAAAGGCTCAGGGGAGATGTTATGAATGTTCATAAATTCTTATGAGGGAATGGAAAGAGGGAGACAGACTATTTAGTGCCCACTGGTAGGACAAAAGGCAATGAACACAAACTGAAATACAGGAAATTCCACTTAAACATAGGAAAACTGTTTTTTACTATGGAGGTGGTCAAACACTAGCATAAGTTGAGATAGTCTTTAGCCTTGGAGCTATCCAAAACCTGACTGGACCTGTTGATGAGTGATCTGCTGTTGTAGGTGACTTTGCTTGCACAGGGGATTATGCTAGACAATTTCCAGCAGTACCTTCCCACCTCAAGTCTTCCGTGATTCTGTGCTATAAGGTAGCTCATCACATAGGTAACTTTAACCACTTCTAGGTACTAAGACTCATTAGCTTTAATGACCCAGAATCAAGATGCCACCTTTTGTACAGGACAGGACTTAAAGACTTACATTTGGATTGCCTGGGCAAGGTGGGTTTAAACAAGTTCTTTCTTTAGTAAGACCAACCTCACAACAACTCACAAGCCAAACTGATTTGACAGATGGGTGTCTGTCCAAGATTTTTAAGGATGCTTGAGAACATAAAGATGCAAGATAGACATCAGTTTTAGTCTGTCTTTTTCTTACAAGACCCTAAAGTAAATTAGCCTATAAAGCTCATAGCAATCTTCATACACGGATACACATCTTGATCACACGCTATTGCAACTGAGCAGTGCTGAGAACCATACCTGGACGATGTTGAAACGTAGGAGATGGGAGACATGGGAGACAGAAACCCATTTGTAGCACCTAGTTATATCACTGAATATCTAAAAGCATTTGAAGATATGACCATGACTTACTAAGAACAGTGAAAAAACGGAGAAGAACAAATATAATCAAAATATAAAATAATCAAAATATTTATAACACTAGGACAAACATGTGATGTACATTAGCAAAATTTGCAAAAAAAAATGTTAAGCTCCTTTCAACTTATTTGAAGTTTAGCTCATTCATTCAAGCCAAGACAAGAGCATTACGGTTTACTGTCCTATTGAACTATCCCAGATGGGGTGCACCTATTACTGTAATTGCATCTACCAAAATGGCATTTGGTTCTTTTGTGTTATCCCTCTGTCTCTGACATTAATGCAAGAGGCTTTGTAACAGGTTGGCTTATTATGGAAAACTCAATAGTAATAAAAAATAAAATAAAATAAAATAAAATAAAATAAAATAAAATAAAATAAAATAAAATAAAATAAAATAAAATAAAATAAAATAAAATAAAATAAAATAAAATAAAATAAAATATAATTGGTGTTCTTGTTGTTGAAGAAAAAATTATACTGTAAATTAAATCTGATTTTATGACATTTTCTATGCATATAGATCTTCATATGAACTCAAGGGAGCATACTTTATTTGAGCTCTGTAGTCCTTATACTTTTTAATTAATTTTTCTTTGTAATTCAGAATAAGTTTCTGATGGATTCATGGAACAATATGGGGTCACCTGGGGGTGATTTTAATACCTGCAATTCCCATGGTTATTAATCAAAGACTTTTTATCCTTTTAGGTAAATTATCTGCCTTCTGTTTAGAAGATTGAGATCAAGCATGTGAAAGAAATTGTCCCTACTGACACAAGGAAAAAAAAAAAAACATTTTGGATACCTTACAAAACCATAGAATATGCTGTAGATTTTAAATTTTCTTTAATGTAGCTTCATGACAATAATTTGCAATTATTCTCCAAAGGTATGGTTTTGTTTGTTTGTTTGCTTGCTTTTTATTGACTATAAATCTCAGTAGCTGTCAGAACCAGCATTTTTTTTTCTAATTTCTGATTTTAAATTTATCAGAAACGGTTTGAAAAAAATCACCAGGATTTCTCAGCACCTAATAAAGAAAGAAAGTGTTCATTTCACATATTTAGTTAGGAGTATAAACTTGTATACTGTACCCTTAGAGAGGAATGGATACATTTTCAACCACTGATTCCTGATTCATACAAAAAAGGCTAGTTCTTGTGCAGTTGATTTAAGTCCTCTTGACTTCACTGGGTTCAAAATTTGATTAATCATGATAGATTCTTTATTCACTAAATAAACAAACAAACAAACAAAAAAAAAAACAAAACTGTTTTTCATACATTTTCACTTGTTCTAGAACTGCATAATATAATGGTCAAGCTCTCAGGGCACAGCAAAGAGAAAACTACTTTCAGCAGAAGTGATACATCTACTGGGTTTCTATATATCTGAAAATATATAAGAATATCAGCTTTCTCTGTTCTGTTCCTCCTTCAACAACTGTTAATCAAACATCAATAAACCTCAATAAAAGAAAGCATTTAAAATGGCTGTGGACATGATTCCAACTTTACAGATACAAATACCTTCAAAGGTTGTACAAATTTAATTGTAGATCACTTCTATGCAAAGAGGAATTAATCAAATTTTACAAAATTATTTTAAGTATTTATATCAGTTCTGTCATTATAATATCTAAGTATTTCTCAATTTTTCTCCACCTTCTCAGGAAGTGCTCAATTTATCAGCTTGTTAACTTGAGACACAGCTGTCTGCACAACACAGTGTTGTGAACTATTCAGGTTACTCAGGGTGTCTGAAGTAGTGCACCTGAGTTACTGCACTGGTTCAGCTGGATGGATTACCTGTGTCCAGTGAAGTGTCCAGGTAGGTCACCAATCACCTGTACAGTAGTACACCTCCAGTTTGCTCCTTCAGTCAGAGCTGTGTGTTGAACTCTTCCAACTGCATGAAAAAAAGGCTAAACTGATTGTCAGAAGTCACAAAGAAATTTGTCATAGGTCCTGGACATTGCTTTTCTAAAACAGAGGCTGGTACCTATTCTGCATCTTCTCTTCTTTCTTAGCCACCAACCATACATAAAAATTGGAGAATAACAAGGCAAGGAGAAGACAAAGCAACAAGTCAGCAGAAATTATTAACAATAAGTATTCCTATTAATAAAAGAAACCTAAATGGGTAAACAAACCATAAATCCTTCTCCTATGGTGCCAAAATAGACCTCAGAAGCATTATTTACTCAAGAGTTCTTTTCTGGAAAGATAATTAAAAACAAAAGGCCTTGACAATAGCCACAGAGAGAGACAAGGAATAAGGCCATGAGATGAATAAAACAACCAGTCCTTGAAGACAGCTCTATTCAGTGACCTACAATGTTCTCCATAGCAAGTATTTATTTCCTTTGGAGATACACCACTGTGTAGGGCTGCATTTAACAAATTACAAAACATCTTCAGGAAAATACACTTACTTATACACATTGTATAGTATGCAGTACATACATATACTTCATCATTGTGATACTATGAAAGATACTTGCCTTTTCTTTCTAGAAGACGTCTTCAGAGGTCTAAAGATTTGTTTTGCAAACAGGGTGAAAAGAGTAACATAAATACTTCTTTGCTCCATGTAGTGTAGGAAATTTAATGCATGGATATTTTGCAACTTCTTGGACAGAAACAATGTCAAAATATATTTTATATACACATACATTTATAGAGTAAAAAGGAAGAAGCGAAAAAACAGGCTTCAAGAATGTGTTGGAGGCAGGAATCCATATTCCTGCCTTCATTTTCCATGACCTATTAATGAACTCATGTCCAACTTTATGACATCAAATGTGGCAGGCACATACCTATTTAATGCTTGGAGTAATAAAATGGCTATTAGGATCATCATCTGAATTGTCCATAATTCAGCCACTAGCTTTGTTCAGGCACACAACTGGACAAGTGGCCCACTCTCAAATGAGAAAGAGCAGGAGGAGGTGTGCAAGACAAAATGGCTGTTGACCTTAAGGAAAAATAGAAAAGGATGGGGAAAGGTATTCTGAACTGTGTTTGCTCCAAACACAGCTCCAGAAACTCATTTAATCCTGGTAATGGAAGTTTTACTTTTAGTATCAGACACTGTTTCTGATAATGCACATACTTCTTTTTTTAAAAAATGTATGTGTTGGATGACAATAGGAAAAACTATGCCATTTACTTTCCTGTTGTAGTACTGCATAGTTTGAGTGCTAGTTCTACAAAGCCACGAGAACATCATCTTTTCTAAAAATGCACACTGCTAAATACTTATTCTTGAGTATCCATAGTACACGCAAGTAGACCCAGTTTCCAAAAGCTATGAGACAACCCAATTTTTTTATTATTATTATCAGTTTTCTTTCATTGAATTGGGTATCTATGTGAATTTATTCTAGATGAAAGAAACCATATTTCTAAGTCTCAAAATCTTGTGTAAAATGCACTTGTCATCCTCTACCAATACAAATTGGGGTCTGATATGAGGTTTTAGTTAGGTATGACTTCTGAAAGCAGTAGAAGCTGTTTAACTCACCATATGCTGGATCGCACCCACTAAAGAGGAGTATGTAGGCTGTGAGATAACGCTACATGAAAAATACTCCTATCTGTAGCTGTATACTATGCCAGCTCAAATGTTTTGCGCTTATAATAGGCTATTCATGACCTTAAAAAAAAAAAAATAAATATATATATATATATAAAACATAATCCTTAAATCACAGCTTAATCGTTAAAATAAAAAGTGACTACTTACCCAGTGATTATCTCAAAGTTGGAAAATTAAAATATTTCTGTTTTCTTCCTTCCACTGGAAGTGTTAACCAAATATGTGAACTCCAAGTATGGTAAGAAAGTCTGCAAAATCTTCTTTACTTTTTTTTTTTTTTTTTTTTTTTTTTTTAATTTATCTTAACTTTTCAGGAGTATTTCTAGTATTACCAAGATTTATTATTATTATTGAGAGAGAATGTAATTATAGCATATTGTATCCTTTTGAGTGGGTCAAATAACCTTTATATCACATTTTTGAAGTATCAATGATGCCTAAATATCCTACTATATATGCTGCTGACTGGGAAATTTAATCTGTATTTAATTATGCAATGCAGTGTAGAGTTGAGAAACTAAGTCAGTTTGACTGCTATTACATAATTTCTACTGGCATTATTGTACAGCATGCTAACATAATTATCTTTGTGTTATATGGAAATGAAGGAGTTCAACACTGGGGATGTTATATATTTAGAGGTTCATAACTATGCAGTTTGTTTTCCTAGTTATGCAATTCCTCCCATTCAGATACACAGTATCACTTTGCAAGAAATCATATATACCCAGCAGAATTTGATAGTTAATAATAAAAGCCATCACCATCACCAGAGCTGAAAATGCTAGTATTTTGTATTCCCCCAAATGTGTTTGCTTGGCTTTGTTGGAGCTCTATTAAATGACACCAGATGAGAACCTGGCTTTGTGTTCACTGTCCCTTGGGAACATCATGTGTTTGTTACATGAAACTCATAAATCACTTTGATGTTATCTGGACCTGTATTATCATATGAACTCTATAGGCTAGTAAATTCTGCTTCTAAATAATGTAGAATACAATTATTATTGCTGGATATTGAGTCTAATATGAAGACTGCACCCCATTCTACCCTGAAACACACAGTATGTACAGCATAGGTGCAAGAGAGGCCAAAAGTAGGCCATTATCAATATTTTGATTACTCTTTAATTACGTCTTTACACAGCTATACTGACAACTCATCCTGTTTTTGCCTAAAAACATAAATACAGCCAGATAGCACTTACCAGATTTTCACCTTTCAATATTTACAGATCATACTGAATTGAGGAATAATAAATAATGGGAAATACTGCAGTCCAATATAGGAGGACTGGATACATATAAGTGCCTGGACTAATAGATGGCACATGCAGTTCATTGACAACACATACAAAATGATGAGTTTCAAAATAAAGAAGAGAAAAAAAAAAAAAAAGGAAATATCTTAAAAACAAAAACAAAACAAAACAAACAAACAAACAAACGAAAAAAAAAAAACAGAGCCATTATGATAACAGAAATGATCTGGAAGTTATAGAAAAATAATATCCATAATATCCTTTTAGACCTGAACCCAGTGTTCAGACAGAATGATGAATTCAATCAAGATATGGAGGTGTATTCCCAGATAAATACATCACATATCAAAGCTAAAATCATGATTGTGAAAAACATTGATTCATTGATTCAGATGTTGAGGGCATGGCATTATACTGGTCACAGTCTTTCAGGAAAGAAGGCAACAAACCTGAAGTCTGGGCATCCCATAATATGCACACACTGGAGTGCAAAATTGGACTGCAACAGGATGGAAAATAAATGATCAGAGAAAGGGGAATAAACTAATTGCACTGAGAAGGATGCAAAAATAAGAATTCTTAATCACACCATTAGGTACCAAGAAGGTTGAAAACAAAAGCCTTGGTAAGAAAATTCACTTCAGGAATTATTTTTCTTTTAAAAACTCAATGAAGCATGAAGCGCTGCTGAACTTAAGTGGTTACATGATTTTCTAAACAAAGGAGTCATAGAGAGCTACATGGGAGGAGAAAAAGTCAGGAGTGGGAAACAAAGGGATGGAAAGCAAGGAATAACAGTAATAATATTTTAATACTTAAAGGCAACAGCAGAGACTGGGCAGAGATGAAGCCAACATTGAGCATACCCAGAGTGAGAGACAGACTTTTCAGTCAGAGGCATACAATTTAAATCCTGCTGCAAATTTCTAAACAGTGACTTTATACATAAAGTGCTCTGTGCCCCTATCAGGCTTAGAAGATTCTGCTGAATGATTGCTGCTTTGGAAATTTAGCCATTAGAGCCAAATTAAAACGTTACAGAGAGACCCAGATTTGCAGCCATATTTGTGCATCTGACTTTGAGCATCTGGGTAGGAACACCTCATTGATTTCTGTGGGTCTGTCTGCATACTTAAAATATCTGGAGTCATTAGTACTGCTGGTGCTTTTCTGTGGATTTCAGATTTTCATAAGCTCGCTGCTTATGAAAATCTTAGTTCCTTGGCTTGTTTATGAGATGACAGCAATCTTTTTTCACAGAGATCTGTCCCCTCAAATACATTTGATATAAAAAGCTGCCACAAAAAAAAAAAAAAAAAAAAAGAAAAAAAAGAAAAAAAAAAAAGACTTACCCCAAATGATTAATGTTATGTTTAAATCCAGTTTCTGGGTCCAGCACTTAAGCCTTTTTAAATAATTATTAGCTCTCTGGCCAATAAACAATTGCCCTGAAATGTAGTTAATCCTCTTACAAATTTAAGATATTTTCTTTTCAAATTCTTTGTTTTCCAACACATTCTGAGTTAATGAATGAAAGAACAAAGCATTTGTGCAAAGCATTTGACACTGTCCTGCATTAAATCTTTTTCTCTAAATTGGAGATACGTGGATTTGATGGATGGACAACTCAGTGGGTAAGAAATTGGCTGGATGGTTGCACCCAAGTGTTGCAGTTAACACCTCAATGTCCAGGTGGAGACCAGTGACCAGTGGTGTTCCTCAGGGGTCAGCTATAATGCACCTCGTCCAGGGCAATACCAAGCACAAAACCAGACTGGGTGGAAAAAGGGTTGAGAGTAGCCATTATGAGAAAGACCTGGGTCTGTTGGTTGACAAGAAGCTCAACATGAGTCAGCAATGTGTTCCTGCAGCCCAGAAAGCCAACTGTACCCTGGGCTGCATCAAAAGAAGCATGGCCAGCAGGGTGAGGGAGGTGATTGTCCCCCTCTACTCTGCTCTTGTGAGACACCACCTGGAGTGCTGTGTTCACTTCTGGGGTCCCCAGTACAAGGACATGGACCTATTAAAACAAGTCCAGAGGAGGGCCACGGGAATGATCAAGGGGCTGGAGCACCTCTTCTCCTATGAAGACGGGCTGAAGGAGTTGAGGTTGTTCAGCCTGGAGAAGAGAATGCTCCAGGGAGACCTTACAGCGGCCTTCCAGTACCTAAAGGGGGCCTGCAGGAAAGCTGGGAAGGGACCTTGTGTCAGGGATTGCAGTGGTAGGAAAACGGGCAATGATTTTACAATGATTTTACACTGAAAGAGGGAAGATTTGGAATCTCAGGAAGATTTAGAATATTAGGATTTAGAATATTAGGAAGAAATTCTTTACTCAGAGAGTGTTGAAACACTGAAACAGGTTGACCAGAGAAGCTGTGGATGCCCCATCCCTGGAGGTGTTCAAGGCCAGGCTGGATGGGACCTTGGGCAACCTGGTATGGTGGGAGGTGTCCCTGCCCATGGCAGAGGGGTTGGAACTAGGGGATCTTTAAGGGTCCCTTCCAACCCAAAGCATTTTAGGATTCAGAGAAGAAAGAATAAACTTATTAATATTATTATTGTTATTGTTATTATGGAAAATTTGTTTCTCAGTATTTTAAAATATTTCTTCCCTTTTAGATACACCTTTTTGTTGACTTTTAAAAAGTTTTTTATTTTTTTAATATCTCAGAAGATACTACTCAGTTAAAAGAACTAGTTTCCAACTCACACAGTAAACCATTTCTGACTCTGATCTACAATAATCACAATTATCCTTGTTCTTAGCTTTTGCTATACTCGTTACCACTTATCTCCTCCTTCACTCAAGAATTTCTAACTTTGTTATGGTTTCTTCCCTTAGGCAAAACCTTCAGATATCAAGACTCAGTAAAACTTACCAGTGCTACACAGCTAATGTAACCTAATGTAACACAACTGCTAGAATAAGACTTTTTTTTCTTAGTGTGCATCCTTTTTTTTTTTTTTTTTTTTCCCCCTTGTTGTTCTTTTGTATGTATAACATAGGAAAAACAAGCTTGCAGTGGCTTATCTAAGAGTGCATATCCCAAACTGGTTATTCAAATACTGTTAACTGGACTGAAATATGTTTACTTAGTAGGGTTTGTTACAGTTATTCAACATTTTCTTCAGTGGATTCCATCTTTCTGCTTATTCAGTTTCATTAAGAAAAACAAAAGTACTTTAGTTTTTACAGAATATAGAGATTTGAATTAGAAGTGCAATAGTGAAAATAAACGATACATATATTTCATTTGTAGTAGCTAAATTTAATTATTGCTATTAAAATAACAAGTGTCAAAAATGTCCTTTTCTCACATTGTTAATGCTGTCTTTTCAGTATGTTCTATTTTTATTTTTATTCTATATTAATTTGATTTACATGAAAGACATAATTTTGCTTAACTTTAAATTTATGCAGTGTCTACTTTTCGCTAAATTACAGAAGCGTTCATTCAATTGCATCTGGTGAAGAGACCAGTAGGTCAGGCACTCCCACTTTCACTAGTTGATTAGTTGCATTGAGTCTACGGGATCTAGACAAGAGGTTATGCCATTGAAAATGACAGGAGAGAAGCTCTGCTTCTGCACTCATTCAGGCTTGGACCTCTCTTCTGGGCCTAATAGGATGTGTCCTCACTGGTATCAATTATAAAGAGCAAAAATTTGTGTATGTTAGAGTACATAGTGAAAGTACCAGAAGGTGTCCCATAAGGTATGGGATATCCCTTTGGCCAGCCTGGGCCAGCCGTTCTGGTTGTGTCCCCTCCCAGCTCCTGGTGAACCCCCAGCCTCCTCGCTGGCAGGGAGCACAAGAAGCTGAAAAGTCCTTGGCTCTGTGCAGGCACTGCTCTGCAGCAACTAAAATATCAGTGCATTATCACAAATTTTTCATCAAAAAATCCAAAACACAGCATCACGTAAGCCTCTACAAAGAAAATTTACTCTATCCTAGCCCAAACCATGACAGCTAGTGAGAAATTTCAGTTATTGTTTACCTGGGTCAAACCCGCATAGACTAACAATCAACATTTCATTGATAAGTTCCTGATGAATTAAAAATGCCTCTTCCACCTCAAAATATATTCTTTCTAAATAAATTTTCAGATTAACTCAGAGTGTCCTGAGAAGAGGATATAATTGGGGGGGTCTGGGGGAGGAAAGTAAAAAATTCTCTATTTCTCTGGGAAGAAAAAAAAAAAAAAAAAAAAAAAAAAAAAAAGAGGATATATACAGTATCTACAATGAATTTTATCATTTGCCTGGTATATCCTTATCATCTCATGAAGAGAATTCATGAGTGAAAGCAGCTTCTATTGGGATGTCAGTATCAATGTCAGTTCATGGGATATGACTTCAGCAGAATTTACTTGTGGCATTGCTGTAAATAGCTTGTGTTGATTGGGCTTGTTGTGTTTTGAATTTTCTATTGTCTGAGCTAATTACAGGTTGGAAGCATAGCACAATGTAGTGCATGCGAACTACTGATTTAACTGGAGTTTTATTCTTCTTGAACCACAAAGCCAGAATCTGGTTTTCTTTTCAGCTGGAGAGATCCTGCATAGAATACTTACCCTGTGGTAAGCTGTAGCTCAAGCTTTTGAGGGGTGGAAAGAATGGATGACATGACTTGACACTTTTAGACATAGAGCTTACCTTGTATTACAAATGCTATGTTGGATCATGGCCAGAAGGTTTAAATTGGTGTTTTAGGCTTCTGTGTACAAAGAAAAATTACAAAACATTAAATTTCACACCTGAGTGATCAAAAAGATCAAAACACACCCTAAAAGGTAACTGCATTTTGTATGTTTGTTTGCTTTATTCATGCTATATTACAGTAGCAAGAAGTATTGACATTTTGTAAAAAGTACTGAGATGTTCCAATGTGAAAGTAAGCAGAGGTACTGTCTTACCATGTAAATACACAGGAATTTTTGCATTGACTTTGACTGATGTAGGTTGAAGATCTGAATGAATTGCTTTAGATTAAAAATAAAACTTCTGCAAGAACAAATCTATGAGCACATATCCTAATAAGCATTTATCAAAACCATTATGATGTAAACTATAGAGTCAAGGCTGATAATTAGTATGGGAAGTTGCTTTAATGTTATTCTTTCTTTAGCAAATAACAGTTGGATTTAGTTTTTACTAAACAAGATGATGATCATTTTTGAATATGAAATCCTTCTATATAAAATATAGACATTTTGGTCTTAGTTACCAGTTACTTCTGCTAGGAGGGAAAATGAGTTGTGTTTGTATGAAATTACTTATTGCTGTAAATTGAAAGAACAGTTTTAGGCTTTTTTTTTTTTTTGGCTTTTTTTTTTCCCCCCACAAACATAGACTTACAGTAGAAGATCTAGATCTAGCAGTATGCCTTCCTTTTTTAGAAATTAGAGATCTAATCAAGAACTCTGTTTACAACAGTTTTCCCTTATAATTTTTCTCTACCTCTATAACTTGTTGAGACAAAGTTGTTTTACAGAGCTCAGGTCTTTAGATTCCATCTTCTGCATTTCTTACTGCTTTCTTGCAGTATGGTATGCATAAAAAAAAAACTTAAATTCAATTGACAAATTATATCTTTCCCTCACATAGGTCTCAAGTGAAACCTTATGGTCATTTCCAAGCCATACAGAAAGGACTTCTAACAGCTCTGGATTTACTTCCTTTACTGTGCTGCTTGGGTTGGTCATGAGTAATCCATTTCCTTTGTTAACCTCCAAATGACTCATTACAGCCTTGACCTTGACTTGATTCAGAGGAATCTTCCCAGGCATCTTCTAGTTTGAACTAGAATATGTGAAGTTCTTTGCTTTGGGTCTCTGTGGGCTAGTAGCGAGGTATAAAACTGATGACAGTCTTCTGCTTATGATTACTAAACATTCAGTGATTCACTGCTATGACACATCTCCTTTTCTAGGTAATTTTTCATATTCTCAAATCCCTGCTGCCTTTGCTTTACTTTGCTTACCAGCGTCTCACATGATCATCTCTCCCAGGGCCTCTCACGCCCTATTGACAGAGTGGAGTCCCATGGCAGGGAGGTTGCAGGCCACTGCTCAGCTACTTCTTGCTCCACTCTGGGACCACAGCAGGCCAGCATTTCCCTTATGTTGTCAGTGTGTTCCCTGTCTGACTGATAATGTTTCAGTCTTTGTTTCTACCTATGAACTCTTTTTGCAAGAGCTTTTGTTCAGTCTTTAGTAGTTTTTGTAGGCCTTATATGAATACCTCTAGTGAATACAATTGCTCATTTTTTAGATTCTGTGTTAAGTTCTTCTGACCATTTTTATTCCTAAGGACGTAGTAATTTTCCACCCTTACAAACCAGAATTATCATCTCACAGCTTGCATCCTTGGCTTTATCCTTTCTGATATAATCAGTTTCTCATATTCATACTCATATTCAGTTTCTCTCAACTTATAAATAGTCAAAGGAGAAACTAATAATGAAGGCAGAAATTTCATTTTTAAAATATTTTTCTGAACAGGGAATATACAGAAAGTCCTGTGTCCCTGGACAGAGTAGGAATCACAGAAGATGTTCTTTCTCCGCTAAATCTTTCCAAATTCTTTTCCAAGCATTGTTTCTCCTTTAATTTTATGTCTTCTGCCTTTATCTTATACCACCTCCATGATACTAATGTGGGAATGCTAGCACAAAGTAAGATGCGAATTCACTTAAGAGGAGGTGTATTTATAGGTGAATACAAATTATTCAACTGTAAAGTAAAAAAAAACTTTTACTTGATTTCATCAGTTTAAGGTGCATAGATAGCATTGAATATTAAAAATGATATATTATCTATTGTCTTCAGATCTGATTTATTCAGAATACGTATAACCTGAAAGAATTTTGTTGGTGCTACAAATTCTTCATGAGCCACATTTTTCGTTTGATTGTTTTCCTTTCCTGCAGGTGGTCATGAATAAAAATGAACTTACAAGCTCACTCCATCGACTTTGTAATTACATTACCTTTATGTAAAATGGTCACATTTTAACTAACAACAATTTTAACTAAGTGTGTTGTGAGCAGAGTTTCAGTTTAATCTTAGCCATGAATTGTTGTAGAAATAGCTAATCAAAACGAAATCCAGCTCACAAAATGTGTTGGCTCTTCAGAAATAAATAAATAAATAAATAAATAAATTAAATGATTAAATCCTATTTGTGCTAGTAGAGAAGGTTGAGAAAAATTTCAATGACCTTTGCTTTCTGTTGAGCAAGAACACAATATTTCCATAAAGTTAGTGTGAAAAATAGACCTCTGAATTAAATCTAGAATAAATAAACTAGCTGAATTTAAAAGGTACTGCAAAAAGAGTTATTTCAATGTAACAGTTTTATGCTGGTCTCACAGTACTTGGGGATTTAGTACTTTCTAACAGAATTGGCATAACAGTCAATGTAGTGAATGATGTCATTTCTCAAAAGGGCAATTCATGTTTCTCCTTCCTAGATAGATATTGTATGTCCCAACTTTGTACTTTATTAAACAAAGATATGTAAACCTTAAGAAGAGATTAATTTCAAACTCTCAAATACAGTTAATACTTGCATTTCATAAGTCTAGGTTAAATCTTCTCTTTCAATTTAGTCTGATTGAGCAGAAAAGGTAAAAAGGACAACTGGAAAACTTTTTTAAAATGTATCTTCCATCATTTTTCTTTGGCTTGTTTTTAGCTCTCTTCCTTCCCTTTCATTTAAATTCCTTTTATTCTTCATGTATATCCATTCTGCTTTTCAAACATAGATGTATGGGTCTTGCAGCTGTTTTTTGTTTGTTTGTTTGTTTGTTTGTTTTTACTTGAGTGATCTGGGAAGAAAGGAAGAAAGGTTTGAAGAGTTTTCTTTGTAAGTTTCATAATGAGGAATCATCTTACCTGAGGTCCAAGAACATCCAAGATGTTTCAAAATGTGCTATCATATATCATGAATTAAATGTAAAAATATATATGTAGCCAGAATTCAACGAAGTATTTAACAATTTTATTTCTCTTTTTGAAGTGTCTTGGAATACTCCAGGCAAGACTTATGGATGAATGTTAGGTTCAACCATAAAATAACAAAAATAAAACAAAAATAAATAAATAAATAAAATGTTGTAACCATAGTACTTGTAATTGGCTTTATCTTACCAATTTCACTGGTGCTAATTTAATTTGCATTAGCTTAGCATCTCTGGCCTGGATCAATTCTACTTAACATTAGTTTTTGCATTGTAAGATATGCTACCAAAAGTAGTAAGATGAATCATTCTATGGAGGTAACTATTTTTCTCCATTAAATATTGACATAGCCAAGACAACTCAATTATACTAGGTGAAACTTTACTTTTTTGCCATTAAGGAACCATTCCCCAGCTTTGTAAAGCTATCATCTCTTCCTCGGGAAAACAACACTGGAGAAACTGTATGAAGTTCAACAAGGCTGGGTCCTACACCTGGGGTGCAATAACCCCAAGCAGAGGTACAGGCTGGGAGATGAGTGGTTGGAAAGCTGCCTGGCAGAGAAAGAGCTGGGAGTATTGGTGGATAGTCAGCTGAATATGAGCCAGCAGTGTGCTCAGGTGGCCAAGAAGGCCAATGGCATCCTGGCTTGCATAAGAAGCAGTGTGGCCAGCAGGTCTAGGGAAGTGATTGTCCCCCTGTACTCGGCTCTGGTGAGGCTGTACCTCGAGTACTGTGTTCAGTTTTGGGCCCCTCGCTACAAGAAGGACATCAAGGTGCTTGAAAGAGTACAGAGAAGGGCGACGAAGCTGGTGAGGGGTCTGGAGAACAAGTCTTACAAGGAGCGGTTGAGGGAGCTGGGTTTGTTCAGCCTGGAGAAAAGGAGGCTCAGGAGCGACCTTATCGCTCCCTACAGGTACCTTAAAGGAGGCTGTAGCGAGGTGGGGGTTGGTCTGTTCTCCTACGTGCCTGGTGACAGGATGAGGGGGAATGGGCTAAAGTTGCACCAGGGGTGTTTTAGGTTGGATATTAGGAAGAACTTCTTTACCAAGAGGGTTATTAGGTATTGGAATGGAATGCCTAGGGAAGTGGTGGAGTTACCATTCCTGGAGGTCTTTAAAAGATGTTTAGATGTAGAGCTTAGTGATATGGTTTAGTGGAGGACTGGTTAGTCTTAGGTCAGAGGTTGGACTCGATGATCTTGAGGTCTCTTCCAACCTAGACAATTCTGTGATTCTGTGAAAAATTCCTAAGATGAACAGATCTGATCCCAGAGGCACTTGCAAAGCCTCATTCCCTGTGCGTGCTCTAACCATCCTACTGGTTCCACCATATTATAAAACTATCCAGAAATGTTCCAAAATTCCTTTCTAGGGTGAATCCATGTATCTATGAAAATATCTGTATGCCATGTTCCCTGGCCATGGGATAATCACTACACCAACAGACCTTCTCTGCAACTAAAGTAAAGGCTTTAATGAAGTTTGGTGATTTCCTCAAAAGGACAAAAACCTAAACATTTTCCCCACCTTTTGCTTTGAACTTGAAGAAAACACACTGAGTGAAACACACAAAAACACACATTTAGTATGTTCATCCTGAATGTACAGGTTGCGAACCACTAAACTCAATGAAATATTTTGTAGCTGATATTCTGTAGCTGGAGTTACACATTTTCAAGCACATGGCCATTACAGTCGCTGGTAATTATTATCAAGTTCTTGGTAATACAGTATGGTTATAGCATAACCAGTGGTTGCTGTCTCTGTTCATTTTTTAACTGTCATGTTAACGAATTCTTGACTGTGAAGGAAGTGTCAGTGATTACATGGCAAATGTGAGAATTGCAACAGTGGGCATGATAAGTGAAAGAAAGCAGTAGATGGATGTCCTGGTAATTTTTTCTTTTTCTTTCTTTTCCTGCATAGCTAGGATTGGTGTATCCAGCTACATATAAACTCCTAATCTGACATTCTAGTTTTTTATTGTGAAGTTATTTATCACAGAACTGAGTATTCCTTTAAAAATTTATCAGGTGACAAATAACTACTTGTAAGGTTGAGAGCTGTGTTTTGTCCAGAGGTGAATGTAGAAAGCAGAGAATATTCAGAGGAAAAATCTCAAGCAACACTGCAGAATAAGGGCA
The DNA here is from genome assembly GCF_009819795.1 of Aythya fuligula. NCBI lineage: Eukaryota > Metazoa > Chordata > Aves > Anseriformes > Anatidae > Aythya > Aythya fuligula. Next base: position 122,625,561 of record NC_045560.1, on the reverse strand, counting down.
GACTAGTTTTCTAATAGGACATTTTAACTATATGTTGAGCTTAGAGTAAACTCTCTAGCTGGGTTGCTGATCCCCAAGTAGCAGCAAAACTAGAAAACATGAATCCACATGTAGGAGGGCTTCAATAAATAAATTCAATATGTAGGTTCAAGACGTAGAGGGCTTCTGCTCCTGGATCTGATCCTATATATGCACCTATTTGACAACAGATTTAAAGGACATGATCCCCCCTTCTCATTATTATTAGGAAAATGCTTGACTATAGTACCTAGTTCATGGTGGGATAATATGAGGACAAAGGACTCCAGACATATAGGAATATCAGTGTTATCCAGTTTTATCCCTGCTTTTATGGAACAATATGAGGAATGTGAGGGTACCCAGTAACACCTCTGAAAGAGAATTACAAAGCGATGGCCTAAGAGGACAGTCAACAAATCTGGCCTATGGGTGTTAAGTTGTCAGCTCAGGAAACCAACTTGCAGGTAGCATGGAGGTACAAAAATCTCATATGGGAAACCTTAAAGCAACATGTCCTGTTGGCTCCAAATACCAATTGCAAATATCACTTCACTCCTGATATACTATATTCCATTCCTAATATTTTTGATATGGACACAAATTTATGGACTATTTTAGTGGTGGTTAGAATGAGGTTAAAAATGAGTAATGACAGTATAGGAGAGGATGTATTACTTACAGAGAGCTATAAATATACACATCATTCTGCAAAAATGCTGGAAAACAAATTACTATCCCAACAAGCTTCCATTTGAACTAGTGATCTCTGTTTATAGTAAAAGTAATAATAATAAATAATGTAATATGCATATTTTTTATAAAAATTTGAGAATTTAGTATGCTTAAGAGCATTGTAAGGTGAACATAATTAGCTTTTAAAGTAGGAAAAAAATGTCTTTGTTCCTGTATTTTAGTCATTTTCAAAAGAAAGCAAAGCAAGAGAATTATTTCATTTTTATTGGAAATATAATTAATTTTTATTATTTATTCTTGCCCTGAACAAATATACAATACAATAAATGATAAAAACTTATTTTACATCACACTTTTAGTTTTATTTTTAATGCTTGTTCTCTTTATATTTTCATCTCAAGAAATATTACTGTATAATAAAGCTCCAGATCTCAGCATAAAATTGCAACTGAACTACAGTTATTATAGTGAAACCACTGTAATTATTCTGTAGTTTATTAAAACTATAGTAAATCAGTCCTAAGAATAGTAAGACTACAGTAATCATATTGAATAATAGCTGCAAGTTATCTGTATATTTACTATACTATTATAATAATTACAGTTCAACTATAGGGTTTTATTTAATACAAAGTCTAAATTTACTATGGTAATTTTATTCTGAGTATATCCTTTGCATAATTCCTAGAATACAATAAGTATAACTTCTGGTTTGAACTGTGGAAGCTGCATATTTATTTTTTAAAACTGTCATTAAAATGATTAATAATTAGATAAAAGAGTTTTAAATGAATAAATTTGAGGCCTTTTTGAGTGAAAAAGAAAAAAAAATTCTTCCTTTTGCTGTGGTATGTTACATTTTTGCAGTATAGTGAAACTAATTTGTCAGCCAGAACACAAAAGTAAATGACATGTTAAAAAAATATAATATATATATATATATATTTTTTTTTTTTTTTCCTAAGAGTTCTCAAAGTATTTTTAAGGTGCTGGAGAAGCAAAACAGTATTCTTTTAATACGCTGTATAGTGATAGTAATACAGAAGTTGCAAACAGTGAAATTACACCACCTTGTATAATCTTGAAGACAGAAAACTGGGTATGTTCTGCATGTGTCCATGTGCAAGTGTACATGAGATTATACAATAGTGTGAGAATATTACATTTTCTATGCTTTAATAAGATATTATATTGCATGTTCTGTGCTTTACATAAGATAGTAATTTCACTTATTTTGAGAGCTGGACATGTCTCTGCATTTGCCATTCCAGTTTCACACAGCCTCACATGTCTGCAAGGCCATTCATTTTCTCATATTTAGCTTGCATATTATGACAGTTCTTGCCAACAACACAATGACTCTGGTTTTGTACATCCCACCTCTTCCTCCAACCCTTGCTGCATGTCACTCGCCACAACTTATCCAGGCGGTGGTGAAGCCATCCATAATGGCCTGATCTCTGATCAGCTGGAAATCAGTGTTCTGAATTGCTCATAAGACTTTCAGGAACAACTTTTCAGCTGACAATTTAGAAAATAATTAGGTCATTGCTGTCTCAGTATGATTCAGAAAAATGTCTGCCTACACCCTATCTCCCCATAGTCCCAGTGGTTAAACTAGCAGGGCTGTCTAGGTCTTCTCCACCTCAGCTTTGTGAGTTAAGCTTACAAAACCAAAAAAGTATTTAAAGTTTCTGGGCTAGAATCAGACTATATATGAGCTCTTTATTCCTAACACAAAGGGGCAAACAATCAAAATAAAGAACAGAGAAGTGGAGTTTCCAAATCAGGCAATGCCCTAAGCTTGGGACATTTTATATGCTGTAGGATGAAAAGGAGACTGTTTTTGAAGTGGGCTGCAAGTCAGACAGAAATCTAATTTGCCTGAATGTTAGTTAAATTAGGAAGATTTAGATATTTGTTATCTTCTATCCCTTCTACATGCATAAATTACATTGTCACTCTACACAGCCAGTCTTAGCCTTTTGTTAGGGTAAAGAGGGAACTTAATGCTACAGTGAAAGGGAAAATAGTTTATACTTGCCCACCACAAGAAAATTAGTATTTTAAGGTTAACCAGTCACCATAGTCATTCAGGATTTAATTTTTAAGCTAGACTGCCAATAAGATTACATGCTAATTCACAGACATTTATAATCACTTCTGGAGAGCCTAAATATGACAGAAACTAAAGCACTTGAATTCATCTCAGGCAATTAGGAAGATGCTATCTCTAGTGTAGCAAAAGGTAGTAAAAATAAGCTTCAGAATATCTCCCACAAACCTCAAATGTACATGTCCCATTTTGGGAGGAGGGGAACTGAATGTGAAAATAACTTACCCCTGAAGGAGAAAGGTGGTGGGTTTTCTTTGTTTGTTTGTTTTGTTTTTGTTTTCCCTATATTTTAAACAGAGAAAAGAAACTAGAGGCTTTGTGGGTGTCTGAAATGACTTCTAGCACAGGCAAATAAAGAATGATAAATATATATATATATATATATAAAATATGTTCTGATTTGCCAGTCATTTGAGTTCTCTTAGTTTAAATATCCTTTTATGTTTGTTTGTTTTATTTGTTTCTTTGTTTTAGCACAGAAAAAAAAAAAAAAAAAAGAAGTTCTTTACATAGGAGATTTTGAAGTTTATATTTATCAAATTATGGGAATTTGAGTGAGTAACTATATGTATGTGATAAACAGCTCCTGGTTAGAAATGCATGCTCAGGTGATCAAATTCAGCATCATGGGAAAGAAGAACAAGAAATGAAACTGTAGGGAGTTCTGACTCACAAAGAAGCAGAATGAAAATATGGCTATGAACAGTCTGAGTGAGCCTATGAGAAAGAACTCACTCTGCCATGACAAAAGAAATCACAGAGGAACATAATGCTTGCTAGCACAAAGAAATCTAGCAACAGGCAGGAGGTAAAGTCAGGAAAGGAGGCTCTAAAATAAATTTAATTCAGAAAACGACAGGGAACTTCCCCTGAGAGGAGACCCTTGTTTTACCTTATCACAGAACAAGCAGAAACACAACTGGAGGGGATTATTGTTGTGTCTGCCAACTGGAGGCCAGTCACTAGAGCAGACTTAATCATTAAAAAGGTTCCTTCACCCATTGGCAGTCTCAGGTGGACCAAATTCTCAAAAAACACCTCTGATTCTGTGATTGCGTTCAACCAAGGGAGCAGTATTGCAAGATCAGTCAGCTCCATGGGATAATATTAGAATTAAGATGACTTATTTCTTAATTAGATACCAGTAATTGGCCATAAACCTGCACTTAGACAAAAGCCCCTTTTTGCACAACACTATAGGCATATACAGGAACTCAGCGCTGGCCCTGAGGCGCACATAGGTTAAAAGAGGTAGAGAAAGCCAGGTCACTAGCCATTGGTATTTGCTATTTTATCCGATAGATACAAAAGTCTGGGCATCAAAACAAAGATCAGGTGCAGCTCTGTAGAGAGCTGATGCCTATTGCATTTCATTCCCCTTCCACACATGGGTTGGGTTTTGGACAGCTGGTACTCTCAGAGCACTGACATAGCCTAATATTCCTCCACACAGCATGCAGTAAAACAGTGTGTCATTTACAGGACTTGCTGTTATGACCTAGTTCCCTGAAAAAAAGGTGTTGAACTGATTGTGCAGGGCCTTACTTTACCTCTAACATACTAAAAAAGGGGCTCTCCATGTGGTATGAAGAATGTCAAGGAAAACACGGGGATAACTGGAAATTCCCCTGTCACTCGAGCATTTCTGTTAGAGTTCCTCCAGTACAGGGGTATGTTTCCCTTCCTGGAGAGCAAAAGGAGAGAACAGAGCCAGTGCTCCTCCACAAAGGCAACAGAAGGAAGGAAGAAGGAAGGATCTGATTTTCCAGCTTCAAAATGACAGAATGTCAGCAGTAAATCACATTCCTCTTTCCTAACAGGAAAAATAAATAAATAAATAAATAAAATAAAGAGAAAAAAAAAAGAAAGAAAGAAAAAAGATTTTACAGTGCAGCTTGGGTATCATATTTTCTTGAAAGCTTTTGAAAATGTTTTATCGCATCAGTGTTAGCAGCCAAGTCTTTTTACATGAGAATGTAACAACGGCTGTTCTGAGTTAGATGAAGGGTTTATCTAACTCAGGTATCTTGTTTTTACCAGTGGCCAATAGCAGATGCCTAGGGAGGAATATAAGAGAAAGATGCTGCCTTGGTATGCTTTCAGCCACTAGAAATCCACAGTTCAGGGACTTCCTGACCCAGAGGTATTATCTCTATGTTTAGTAGCCTTTGATAGATTTTCTTCCATGAATTTGTCTAATAGCTTTATGAAACCCTGTCAGCTTCTGGCATTTCAGTACTAGTATAGAAATAAGAGCAGAGAGGAAACCAGATGTGAGAAACATTTTGATAAAAGGTGTTTTTATTGTTGTTATTATTATTATTATTAATTTTATTTTTTATTTTTTATTTTTTTTTAACGCAGACAAGGACCTCAAGACAGAGTAACAAAGACACGTAGCCTCATGATCTGCCCTCCACAACTCAGGTCAGAGTACAGGATCCCTGAGAACCCAAGTCCTGGGGACTGAATCAACAGACAACACACAATCATTATAACCAAGTCACAAGCAGCAATAACTGTGAAAAACAAACAAACAAACAAACAAACAAACCACAAACATAGCAGGCCAAACTTCTTCATTTGGAAAGCAAATTTCCCAGGAAAAAGGAAAAAAAGAATTTTCCCTGAAATTATATAGTGAACAGAGTGCATTTAAGGTGAATGCACTTTTATATGGTCACCAAGTTCCATCCTTAGATTTTATTGTCTGGCAATCATGTGTCTCTGCTCTTAATATTCAACAACTTCATCGCAACCCATTTGATACTCTTCTGAAATACACATTTGTTAATAAAGTACTAATTAGGGCAAAATTTTGCCTTCTCTAAAGGGAACAGAATAATCCCAATCCATCCTTTACCTAAAACCTGTATGTTCAGAGAGGATTAGGAAATATTTAAGCATAGCTAAATACTTCTGCACAGTTTTACTGTACAGTTTCTCTGTTTCTCAGACATCTGCAGGAATGATCAGATTGATTTCCTGGTCTATATTGCATGTTCTAAAATACCCATAAAATTTCTATCTCAAATATAATATACCTGTAGCACGTTTTCATCTACAAATAGCTTATGCTTTAAATGGAGTGCTAGTCATCTGATCTTTTTTTCTTTTTCTTTTTTTTTTTTTAAATCAGTCTGAGGCTACATACAGTTCTAATTGATCCTGAAAGGACTACCACAGATTTATAATTCTTTTTTAACCATAAATCAAATAAACAACAAAAACAACAACAAAGTTCCACAGGACACCTAAGAGTACGCATCCTATACTGTTGAGCAGCTATGTATGAAGTCACTAAAAATTTGCTTTGCTTTGGAAAAGCTAGAGCTAGAATTAGACCAGCCGCACTGGCAAGCATGTTTCTGAAATGGGAGCCAAGTAAAAAGAGCTCCTAAGCCAGCAGGGCAAAGGGAACACAGGAAACCCTAATATTCCCATGTAATATTTTGAGAAATAAATAATTCAGCTGAGCCCCACCATGTCCTTTGCTCGGTGGTTTTAGTGATCTCTCATGCAATAATGTGCCAGTACATTCTGATCTGCATCAAAATTAACAGTCACTTTATGAAATATTATCTTTGTTAGCTTTACCACTAACAAAAATACACTTTCAATTCTTCACATCCACATAGCACGTCTATTAAAGCAATCTGGGAAATTAGTTTGAGATAAACTGTACAGCAATTTTATTCATAGCCTCTCTGTATCTCACACTGTTAATCTGCATCACAGCTCACTAAATAGTGCCTAATGTTTATTGCATTTAACTGAATGTATACGATTCTGAGGGTACGCCAGGGACCGATTATCATAATTATACATGTTTCTATGGAAACCCACAAGTCTATCAGTTTTGATTCATTATATTGTTATACCTTCTAGCACTTTCTAATTATTAGGTGCCCATAAAAAAGTCTCAGTCTTGCTGTTACTATAGAAATGAGCTATAGACAGGCCTCAATTGTTAACCCTTACAGGGCAAGAATGAAAAAAGGAGGAAACACAACCCTGGATAGAGGGTAGTTGTTCAGATAAGATAAATCACAAATGATTTTAATCTGTGGTATTAACTTTCCATAATTACTTCACTGAACTTACTCATTCATTGGAAAAAGTGTCCAGGTAGGAGAACTGATAAAAAAGCATAGCTTCTTGCTACATGATCTTGGACATGTTATGTTTTAGTAGTGCCCTGCAAACATCCCTCAGCAAGATTACGAAAATCACTTGAAAGACACAAGTGTCATTAGCAAACTATGCAAAACACTCTAACTCTATAAATCAACAAAAGCCTGTTAAATTGGGTGGGAATATTTCCACTCTTCTCAGTTGCCTTCAGACTGAACCTGGACTGAATTGTAACTGGCTGATTGAACAGAGACTTGGTTTAGATTACTGAATTCAGTGGGAATCACAGGAACCCAAGATTCCCTCAGATGTGGTTATTTTAGTTTAAGTTAACACTGTTACTTACCTCCTCATATAATAAACCCATTTTCCTCCTTATTCTGTATCTCTTAACACAGTCCCATGAAAACTGAAAGGGACTGCGTAGTTTCACTGTTTTCCTAAACATCTTTCTATTACAGTTTTCAATTAGAAGTGCCTTTTAATTTAGATCAGCAAAGCTCTCCCAAAGTGACAGCTCGTCCTTCACACTGCATATCTATTTATTTTGGAAGTCAACACACCATTCAATAACCTGAGAACAGGCCTGATTGCTATGCTAATAGTATTCAAAAATATGTCGACACGAATTGAAACAAGTAAACTAGGACTAATTCATAAAGTGAATAATAAAAGGAGAAGGCAAAACATTCATACTTTCACTTCTCTAGCTGAAATTTTAACTTACAGGTGCTTTTCTTCTCAGAGAGATTACTATAGCATGGTGCTATATTTAATTCACATTAAATTTCACTTAATCCTACAGTGTTCTTACCTGGACCTGGTTATATTAGGAGGAAAAGAAAAAAAAAAAAAAAAAAAAAAAAAAGAAAAGAAAAGAAAAAAAGAAAATAAGAGAAAATAAAAGAGAAAATAAGAGAAAGAAAATAGGAGGGAAGGGAAGGGAAGGGAAGGGAAGGGAAGGGAAGGGAAGGGAAGGGAAGGGAAGGGAAGGGAAGGGAAGGGAAGGGAAGGGAAGGGAAGGGAAGGGAAGGGAAGGGAAGGGAAGGGAAGGGAAGGGAAGGGAAGGGAAGGGAAGGGAAGGGAAGGGAAGGGAAGGCCCTGAATGTTCTCACCGCAATGGCAATGGTACAATGGTGAAATGGCAGTGGTACAGCATTCTTCAGATCAAAGTTACATATTTTTTCTAAATCAAACTTCCACAACTTCCAGTCAATTAGAGCTAAATCGCATTACATACAACAATGAAGGAGATGTACATTTATTTTTATATGCAAAAACTATCATCAAAGAAAGAGAACAGAGTGTCATTCTATATAAAGGTCTCAGATTTGCATTACATTTTCAAGGACAATTTTGTTCACCTGTTACTATTACTATGGAGAAACTAAATTTGCTATTAAACAAGGAGATGTTAAGCAGCTAAAGAGTAAACTTTATTAGGTCATTTTAGAAATCTACTAATTGGCAAATTAATATGTAACATATAGAATACCCTCAGCTAGATTAAAATAAAAATCATTCAGCACGGAATATGAATATTTACACAATTTAGCATATCCATATAATACAGCAACATACTAGGCCAGATCCTCAGCTAAATTAAACGGAGCTACACCAATTTACACAAGCTGAAGATCTTGCATATCTACCTATTCAATTCAGTAGCTAATGAGTATGTTGTATAATTGTCACATACTACTATAGCATTTCCAGCATGACAGTGTATCCAACAGTGCATTGATGCAGGGAATGAACAAGGCTGACAGTTTGGGCCACTCACATACCCTGTAACAGCCGAATGTTTGTTAGCTGACTTAAGCATTCGTTCCCTGGTTGCTCTGAATGAATAATATTCCTTCACGGGAATACAAAGAAGTGAAGAATCAGGTCCACTTTGCAGGTGAAATCAGATCTCCTGTGGTGTGTTCAGCAGTACTGTCTTTGTGTCAATGGGACACAGTATTGATCTGAATACTCAGTCCACTTTTACCTCCTATCTGGTACTTGCCTTTATGTTCAGAGCTTTAGCATGATGGAAATGAATCTACTGAAATTATTTTAAATGAATGAATTAATCAATCAGTCAACTAATTAATGATCTAATTAATTATTAGCTATTAAGTAATTCATTATTCAAGAAAATGCCATTCAACATTTATCATATAGATAGTTTAGTACTACAGGATGATGTTATATTTCCTAGCTGATGTAAATCTTTTTAATATAACAATAAATTTAATTTTATAACTTGCTAAAAAAGCCTGTACCTACTTATTACTGTTCCATCTAAATATCAGATTGTTGTTAGAAGCATAAGAGCTTTCCTCACATTTACATGAATGAAGAATACCTAATAAGCAATATATCTATGGCACCAAAGAGACCATTCACGTAATTGCTGCTTAAAGTAGTATTTTTCAGCAGTCACATATGAAAAGAAAATGTCTAGAACCTACATAAGAGATTACATTTTATAAGATTTTCTTAACTCAAAAAATATTTCCTACACATTTAATTTAAAATAAAATAAAATAAAATAAAATAAAATAAAATAAAATAAAATAAAATAAAATAAAATAAAATAAAATAAAATAAAATGAGGTGTATATACCTACAAGAACAAAGCAAGAGAAAAAATCTGGGATAGAAACAAATTGGAGAGATTAGTCATAAATGTCAGATTATTACAGCCACTGATAATTATATAGAACCACTCAACAGCATACTTACCCTGTTTCAAAGGTGTTGAGTTTACAGACTCAAAGCTGAAAGTTGTTTTTAGAAGTTAGTTGAGGCTAGCTAAAACTACTCATCTGAAATTGCTTTAGCAAAGATTTTTGCTTATGAATATGTATGCTATTTTGTACAAAGTACTTTATCAACTGGATGAATATTAGTATGAGCAAACTCCCATCAATTTAAGTCTTTAGCTTCAGTAGCTGGTTGAATTGGTTTTGTACTGTAAACTCCTCAGGGCAGGAACCTTGTCTGCTGGAATACCAATAAAGACCATGACATTACTTTCCCTCTCCTCCCTCATCAGCTTCATTGAATAGAGAGCTCTGAAGATGATACAGAATTGGCCTTTTGTCTGGGTTGTTATTCAAAATGGATTTAGAAAAGCAGGAGTTCAAAGAATGATTTTTTTTTAGCTATACTGAATCAATTCAGGTGTTATTCTATACTATTCATGTTATTGTTGTTGTTGTTGTTGTTGTTTTTTTCAGGGTTTTGTAATGAAAAGAGGGAAAAGTCAATTAAGCAATGAAGTCGTCTCCCACAAAAAGTTTTTTTGGATTTGAAAATAAAGTTTAGAATTTCATCTTCTCTTAATATTTTAATACTTAATTGATTAAATTTTTATTTTATTTTATTTTATTTTATTTTATTTTATTTTATTTTATTTTATTTTATCTTTCCTCCAGGTAGCTGTTTTCTTTATCCAAAGTCTCAGAATATGAACCTGTTATTGATCTCCTAGAGCTTGGCTGGATACCTAACTGCAACTTCAGCATCACTGTCAACAAACTTTTTCTTTAGTTTTGCCAGTTTTTGGACAACTGTGTGTTCTGCTAAAAATTTATACTATGGCAATTAAAAAAAAAAAAAAAATCATCCATAAAATACATAGACTGTAAATGGGATTGTAAATGACCCATGAACACCAAGAATTTCCTAAATATTTCAATTATAGTAACACCAGTGACTATTTAAGTTTATGTTAATGGTTTTCCTGAAAAAAAAATATGTGTTTTTTAGCTCAAAATTACCCAGTACTTTTTTGCTGGTGAAGTACAGCAGTTGTATCAATTCTGACAGGTGGAGAAAAATGCCACAGTTCATCAGTCAGTGTGATTTTATACTGAGATTCAAGGAAAAGAGAGCAAAACTAAATTCCAAGATTTCACTGGTATTACCGTAGCTACATAAAGACAGAAGATTTATGCAAGAGTCTTACATTCCACTGTAAGAGGCAGTTGACAACTCAAACTACAATGGCAAGGATGATAGCTTATTTTGTTGAAGATTAGTTTCTGGATGTGGAAACATATGTGTGTGGAGGTGTTTGCATGAGGCTAACATCACCCTATCCTTTTGTGCACCATGTTAAAAAAATAAAAATAAAAAATGTATAATAGCGAAATATGTCTCCTGCTTCTGCTACAAGCAAGGACCCACAATTTGAGATCATCCAAAGAGAAATGAGGGTTCAGGATGCTCAAATGTTTCCCCTTTGTGTGTATGTGCATGTACGCATGTGATGTCTGAAGTTACTGGTTTTAAAGCTGCTGGATGATATTTACCCACTGACAACCACTTGGCATCAAAACAGGGGGACATATACAGCCCTTGTACTCCAGATCCGATTTCACCTCTAAACCTTTAAAAATAAAATGAATTAAAATGGAAAGAGAGGATGAATATGAATCTGTACAGCATTTGTAAATGTTGGTAAGAGTTTTGATAATTTTCACCTTAACTTCATGTAAAACATCCAAATAAATCAAAAACACACACCCCTGACGTAAGGCTAAAGGACAGGCCCCTGAAAGGAAGGGAAATTATACTCACTAAAGAATACTGTCTGCTTTTTTTTTTGTTTTGTTTTGTTCTGTTTTGTTTTTGTTTGTTTGTTGTTGTTGTTGTTGTTGTTTTTTAAAAAAAAGGAAGATAGAAAATCTTGCATTTTTTGCAAACAGACCAAAGATGGGGACTGCACCTCACTGACAGAGGTCTACTCTGTGCCTTCCCTCTATGTTCACCCTGGCTTCTCAATATCTGTTGCACTCTGTCATGGAGGTCACCTGCAGCTGCCTGCTGTCTCTTGCCTCTCACCAGCTTCTTTACCACTTGCACATTTCCTTGTTTAAGTCTCTTTTTCCCTGAGCTCTTGGCACTCTTTGAGGGCCTAAGGCTAACTGCTCCTTTCTAAGCCCTCTATTGTCTGCTGCATACCAAACTCCTTCTCCTACAAGCCCTACAGATCTCTTTTCTGCCTTTGTTTCTAGCTGTAAGTCTACTTATCTCATTCCTCCAAGTCTCTCTCTCTCATGGCTTTCTTTCAGGCTGTTCTTTGCTTTAGGCCTCATTCTTGCACAGTGTGGTCTCTCTGCCTAATCAGCCGTGCTGCTCATTACATTCGGGAGCCCTTTGCTATCTGTTTGGGTTTTTATAGTCTCCTGTCACCATGGTATCTTAGCGTATTCTCACAATTGTGTCTACTTGGTATTTTTAATATATTTGTACATGTGTACCTGCATATGTGTATATTATAATATTTAGTACAAACAAGAAAGACAGTTTTGCTTGGAATATTCACTCTTGTAGATGCTCCTCAGCTTCTTGTGGTTGTAAAGATAAACATCTGCCACTCAACCACGCATTTTGAGTCTTCATTAATGTCTTTTCTTCATTTTTATTCTTGTCATCAATGTTCATCTGTCCTCAGCCAGGAGTTAAGAGAGAGCGCATTTTTGAATGGAAGTACTGTAAAAACTATTAATTATAGCAGCAGGAAGAATGGCAACATAATTAATAAGAGGGCCCAAGAAAAATATTTAAAATAATTTTTGTTGAAAAATTCAGTCTTTGTTGTTTTGACAAAACACTCTATAGGAGTGCTACTTTACCTCAGATTATTGTTATTGTTTCTCACACGGATTTACTTCTGTACCCATCTCCTTGCCCTCCCCCCACTGATCCCTTGCTTTTCACTCTGCAACCATGGCAACTCTTTGCCCTGACTGAAGGTTGGACATTTGGCCACTCAGAGATATCACTAGGGCTGTTCCATTGAATCAACAACTAAAGCCAGGGAGAAGGAGAAGTTCACATCTGCACAGCCTTTCCTTCTCTGTGGAGCTACATCAGCTTTATCAAATTCCTCTGTCCCAGGAAGAAGGAAAGAGAAATGATCTTTCCTTCTCTCCATTCCCAGGATGTGGCATATTTGGCTTATGAAAGTTCTTTAGGCTGTTTCCAAATTTATTTATACAACAATCACTGGTCAAAAGAGAATTACTTCTTTGGCTTATGTCATTTCTAAGGGAAGATAAAAGACAATTATTAGCATAAAAAGTGTTGTGTTTCTGAAAATATCAATACAACTTTTTGCTGAAGGATCTTAAATAATTTCTGTGCAATTAACTAAGTCTCATAACTGCCCTGGAGCTGATATTATTGTACAGATGGAGAAACTAAAGGAGATTAAGTGACTTATACATTGTCATGTAAATCTGTGCCAGAAACAGTCACAGAAACCAACAATTTCCTTTGAAGTCATGTGACATCTTATTTACATTAGTAAATTTAGCATTCTTCTGCAGATCTCCCATTAATGAAATTCAGTTTAAGATTTTACTACTCTTCTGGTAATTTTCTTCCTATTCAACATGGCACTTAAGAATATACTTTTCTTCAAACATGGGACTTGGACTGGTTAAGACACTTTTGTTCAGTTTATTCCAATAAAGCATTTGGATTAAAGAAATTTCCCTACTTTTCAGGAAAGAAAAAAAAAGTTCTGAGAAAATTTTACCATGAAACACTAATTTTAATATTTAATAGATTAACATTCTCAAAGGAAAAAGCAAACAAAAATTTCAGAATGTATAAACTGACACGTTGATCTTTTTTTCTCGGTGCCTGACAGTGTACCCAGTTAAATCTATTTTTCTTACTTTTGCCTTATGAAATAAAGTGTGAGAACTCTATTTTGTGCTAGTATCCAATCTGCTGTCCAAAAGGCAACAATAATTTTGTACACAGTCTAATACTGTGTACAAAAAAATAACCAATCTTTTTCCATATGCCAAATGCTAAGTCAGAGGGACTGAGGTGGTTGAACACTTCTCAGGAAAAGTGTTCATCACCAAGCAGAATTAGAAATAAAACAGTATTTGATGCTGTGCTTGTACTTTGTACATTGTACTATTTGAAGTTATCATCTAAGGTGCTTTGAATTTCATATTTAGTAAATTTGTGGACGTACAGTAATACAACATGGTACTTTTATACAGCCTTCTAAATATTTATTAAAAATGAATGCTCTTATTCAGCTGATTAATAATTGACTATGCTTTCCACTTAACTATCTTTGTTTTGCCACTGATATTCCTACACTGTTCAACTGACTAAAAGAAATTGCTTGAGATGCTGAGGCAATTCCAACCAGCACAGCAAGTTTCAGAGTAGGGCTATACATATTTAAATGTATACATCTTAATTTGCATACATATCTGAACATAGAAATAAGAGAGAAAAATAAAACAATAAATAGTTTCCTTTTCTCCTCACTGAATCACAGAAGTCTTTAGTGGGAGGAACAAAGGGAGAGAGGTCAGTGTATGGTTGAATCACCAACCCAGTGATAATTAAGGGATATATGTTACTGGAAGTGTAAACTTGTAGCTTGGTGGAGAATAATTTACTGTAAGTTACTTTGATAGTATATTAAAATGGACCTTAAAATCCAGATAAACTTCTTCAATTTGAATAGTTTATTTGGTATTTATTTTATTATTTTTCTCTGGAGTTCTTTAACACTTTTTCTTAAGATAAATTAACAAAAATTCCTATGCCTATGATGTTTTAAAACCCTTCTTTCTCACCTGGAACCAACCAACAAACTTTTCATTCTTTCAGAAGAACCTCAAAAACTTTTTTTTTTTTTTTTTTTTTTTTTTTTTTTAATGGCCCAGCATACTTTTTTAAAGAGTTCGGATAATAGCAGGTCTATTGTTTTTATAGAAATTGCTAGACATTTTTCATGGGATAGGGAGTAAAAAATAAAGGTAAGATACAAGTTCCTATCAATCAGCTAAAGCTGATCTCAGTTGGAAACCATGTCTGGAGTGCTTATCTCCCCAGTATGACAGATACAAATATATTGGAAGGACCTCAGCAGAGGGGTGATTAAGGGACTGGAGAACTTCTCATACGAGGAGAAGCTGAGGGACTGTTCAGCTTGGAAAAATAAAGGCTAACAGGGGACTTTCTCAGTCTCTATGAATAACTGATGGGAGGCAGTGATTAATATGTAGGCAGTTTCTTCTCAGTGATGTTCTATGAACAGACAGGAGGCATTAGGCATAAACTGAAATACAAGAAATTCTGTTTGAACATAACAAAAAGTCTTTGTACAATGAGGGTGGTTAACACTGGAACAGGTTGTCTGAGAGGCTGTGGAATCTTCATCCTCGGAGGTATTCAAAACCCATCTGGACACAGATCCTGGGCAACCTAGCATTGAGCAGTATCAACTAGAATGGTATAATTTCTTACTAAAGATCATATAACATATCTGTAAAAATTTTGGATAGCAGAATTATTACAGCATCCCCCGCCCCCCACCCCTCCAAATTTATCATTGTCTCTTCAGCCTTCTTCTCTTCTATATATTAAATAAGTTATTTTAATATTTTTAGTAGTTTTTGTTTTGCAATTTGATGCTTGCTCTCCCAGAAGCCTAATAACAGCTAAATGTTAATAATATGAAATAGATAAGGAGGATTACTCACTACTGGTTATACATATCCTGTCATGCAATATTTGCTTTTTTCACTATATCATGGCATTGATAATTCATACTCAGCTTGTGACCCATTAAGTCTCCCGGCCTTTTTTACAAACTTGAAGCCTAGCTCATTGTATCTTACTTCATATACATACAGTTCTTTATATCTAAGAGTAGAATTATATATTTCTGTTCATTGAATTGTGTTTTTTTTGTTTTTTGTTTTTTTCTTTTTTTCTTTTTTTCCAGATGATTTGATTTCTTCAGATCATTCTAAGTTCTAATCTCATCCTCTGGCATGTATACCATTCCCCCCACAATAGTGTTTCCCATAAATTCAATAAGCAAAATGCTGTCTATCTAGTACCAGAATGGTAGGTACTTTTTTTTTTTTTTTTTTGGGGGGGGGGAGGGGGGAATGGGGGATCAGTTTTGCATATATAAGGTTTCAAAGAGTTTGATCTAACATCTTTATGAGATGGTCATCTGAGGTAGCACCTAAGCATTTATTTAAGTCAAGAGCAGTAATGTCTGCTGCCTCTCTCCCATCCATAAGGTCTACTAGATTGTCACTTAGATGAAATGGTGTGACATAATTTGTCTTTAAATCATGATGGCTGAATACCTACTTGTGTTCTTTGAGGTGCCTATAAATAATGTTCTTTTATCCCTCACAAAGAGGTGAAGTTAAGGTAGTTTCTTAACTGTCTTTTCACTTTGTTTTCATCCTCCTTGCATTTGCCCTTCTCTACTCTTCTGAAATCTCACCTCTGAAAATATTCCAAAGCTACTTTAGCCACATTTATAGGAAAAATTTCATTATGGCCAGGCAATTTGAAAATGCCTTCCTTATCTAAGTACTGTTCTAAACTGTTCTTTCTTATCCTACTTGAGATCTTACAGCGTTGCTCAATGTTAGTAGTGCTAACATCCTTATTGTGCATAGTATTTAAAGTGCAGATTGAAGCAGAAATGAATTAAGCATGTAAGACTCAGCTTCTTCATCTCTATCAAATATCACACTCAATTTTCCTAGTGTTGCTTCTACTATAACTAGTTTCTTCTTACCCTTCATGCATCTTGTGAATGACATCTTGTTTGTTATCTCAGCACTTTTGCATTTGTCCCAGTTGTTTCTGGTATTCTTTCATATTCTTCTCTAGTCATGTAACCTACTTTCTGCTTTCTGAATTCTTTTTGGATTTTTAAATTGCTAAAGAGCTGATAGTTTTACTACATTGGTAGTAGATCTTAGTGCTTTTCCTATTCTTCCTATATATTGATATAAATATTGCTCATTTCTTTAGAGGAATTACTTAAATAATTTCTTTATTTCCTTACTCTCTAAGCCAGTAAGAATTCTCTAACACTGTTGATGGCTGTCTGCTTTAAATTCATAAATTTGGTCATGACTCCTTTTTCCATAAAGATCTTGAACTCTTTCATTGCATTGTCACAGTGACATTACCTTCAATCTCCACTTTGGCAGCTAGTGCTGTTCTAATGTGAAGAATCAAATCTAGAACAAGCTTTTCTCCAGACATGTTTTCCATAATTTACATACAAAATGTTATGTAAAACATTGTTATGGTTATTTCTGAGTCACCAGGGAAACAGTATAGATGTATAGATGTTAAGGCTTTAGATTTTTCTAATACTTTAGAAGGTCACAAGCTAAGACTTGATTTCTTTTTTAAAAAGTCAGTCAATTATTCCCACTGCAGTGGTTCCTCAAGAATCCCACCACAGCCTGAATTGTAGAGCCAACAAATTTTTGAGTATCTACACTTGATGATCCTAAAGAAGTTGAAAATGATACTGGCCTGCCATAGCCATGTGAAAAAAAAAAAAAAAAAAAAAAAAAAAAAAAAAAAAAAAAATAATAATAATAATAATAATAATAATAATAATAATAATAATAATAATAATAAAATAAATAAATGTACAAGGTTGGATATGAATTGATCATTTTCATGTTGAAAATATGGTCAAACCCAGACAGATTTCTATTAACAACTTAGGTAAAATAATACAACTAAATGGTACTCCAGAGTTTTATATGCAGAGACATTGAACAATCCTACTCTTGGAAGGCTAAAAAATAAATACCACAAAACTATCAAAGATATGTGTTCCATCTTCCCAAGCACCAGCTCAGATATCTTCAAACTCATCTCCTTCAAGGCAGTAAGTGAAATTGATATGTTTGTGCTCTAATGTCCACTTATTTTCCTTAGGATCTTTTCTTAAGAACAGCGCATAACAACATAATTTCCCCTGAATAATTTTATTTGTACAATCACAGCCACATTACTTCTTCCTTCACCATTAAAGACCCAAAGTACCACCTACTGAATGGTGGTATATCATTCTTCTATGTGGTCTCTGGGATATTAAAGATAGATTTTACTTCTATCTGCTGCTGCTCAGGAACTTTGGTTTAGCTATATATCTATTTTAGGAAGAGAAGATGAAATAACCAAACACTGCAGTCATTCTTAAACTTTTGGTACTATTGGAGCACCAAGTACAATCAGACTTTTCTGTGAATCATCACAGCTGTTAGAGGTCAGCAATGCATTATTAGCATTACTTTTTTATATAATTGAAAAGGCTATTAAGAAGTTGTGGTCTTTTTTTTCCATTTGCTTATTCTTCATGGCTTCACCAGGAGCATGCTGAGACCTCAGTCTGGGAGTTCAGCTTAGATGGTAAATGGACATTTTCAAGGCAAAAAAAAGGATCCAGCTCCTGGTTGCTTTCAGTGATGGCAGATATCTTGGAAAATCTCTTTTCAAACCAGCTAATTTCAAATCTGTAGCGGGATTTCAGTATCAGTAGGATTTCAGTATCAGTGGGATTTCAGTATCAGTAGTGGGAAGAATTTATCCTGGGAAGGTCTTGCTGATGCCACCATGAACAATGATAGTACAGAAAAAATGGGATGTCAATGCAGGAAAATTAAAATAAGTAAAATTAAATTAAATTAAATTAAATTAAAATAAAATAAAATAAAATAAAATAAAATAAAATAAAATAAAATAAAATAAAATAAAATAAAATAAAATAAAATAAAATAAAATAAAATAAAATAAAATAAAATAAAATAAATAAAAGATTCTGCACTTCAGGGACAGGCAGGCTACTATTCTAAGTTAAAATGTAATTTATACTCCTCTCCAGAACGCTCAGCTCTTTTCCGGGGTCTGATTTGTGCTCTCCTAATTCTTGATAATTTTATAACACCTTGACAAGAAGTAGAATAGATATTGAACTCCTATGTATTATGCATCTTAGCATTTTTATATTCAAATCCAGATACTGTGTTCTGATTTTCTACTTCTGCTGTATAATTGGGTCATCAGGTTTTCCATTAAAAATGCTTAACAGAACATTACAATTAAAGTCTAAATCTATTACCTTTTGCCTAAGTATGTTTATAATGTACTTCTTTAGTATCTTGGATGAAAACATTTCTTTAAATAAAAGATTAATTAAAAGAAAAAGATATGCTTTATACAGTAATTCACTAAAATCATTTTTAAATGCCATTAACACCACAGAATGAATTAAATTCATCCTGCTACATTTTGAGAAATATACTTTAATCCAAAATTGCTATATTGGAAATTAGTACCTATATATTATTCTCAGAGTCTTCAAGTTTCTTAATCTAGTTTGGAGATGACTGACCATTACAATTAATCAGTGGTTTGTTATTTTAAATTTTAAAAGTGGTTATAATACCCTTTTAGGTTTTACATTATGACTATCAGATATTTTAGTTACATTAGAGGAATTATATATTTGTTGTTGTGTGCAAATTTAGGCTGTAAAAGGCTGTTATTCTTGGAAAGGGGAAGTGCTTTGTTAAACAGCTTTGAAAGCTATTGACAGATTTTGTCCTTTCCCACAAGACAGATATGTGGACAACTCAGTAGGAGTCTGCCCTGGCCCTGATCAAGTGCCCTGGAGCTGTCCACAGGAAGGTGCTGGAAAAAGCAGAAGCAGATGGTCCAGGTATGCAATTATTTTAGTCTGGAATATAGCATAATAAGCAGCCCATGTAAGGACATTTTTGAAGTAGATCTGATCTGGAAACTGTGACACTGAGGATGCAGAATAACCTTCCACCAGTGAGAGTTCCCATCTCAGAAGAGAAAGGCTTTAGCAGATGACAAACTTAAACAACAAAAAACATGAGATTTACATACGCATATATAAACACACACAAACAAACACTCACACACACACACACAAAAAAAAAAAAAAAATCCAGGTTGGAAAAACCATGGAAGAAATTTAGAAAGAAATGTATTGACTCGGGAAAAAAGGGTAAATTTCATATTATGTTATCTTTTACTCAGCTTACAGTTACTTCATTCTTAACTGCATAAATACTGTATATGTATATGTGTATGTATGTATGTTTATATATATGATATGTTTGCGTCCAAACATGCACATGTGCATCTGAGAAAGAGGGGGAGACAGTGTGTAACAGAAAAACTTAGAAAACCTTTTCACTTTGAGTTGTTTATTCTCAATAGGATTACCAAATAAATAAATGAGAGGTACATAGTTTAGCAACATATAAAAATTGATTTTCAAATTTGTGGTAAAGAGATGGGGCAATATTTTATGATCAAATTAAAAGACAGACAGACACTCCATTGGCCCCAGAAGATCACAAGAGATAATAGGCATTCATAGATATTGAATCAAAGCATGGATATTGTGACATCCCAGATGAAGCTAGAAGCACCACGAAGGACTTTCTTTGCTAATAGGCTTTTCACATTATGTATGCAGTTATTGTTTTGTATTATATGCTATCTGAAATGATACAAAAATATTTTGCTGAAAAATAAACCACTGGTTTTATGCTTAACACCAGGATTACAAAGTTGATGTCATGAATTATTCATTTTATTTGACTTAATGTAATCATTTTTCTCCCTACGTTAAGCCCCTGTGAATAGTGTCCTATACAGCTACAGTTCTGAAGAACTTAATACTAGAGGGAAAAACACCTGGCATTAACTGACAGTGAATTAGGCTCATTGTCATTTAGAAAAAAATACTTTGGCAATTTAATCCTTGACGCTTTGTATATACCAGTTTCAAAGAGCATTTATGAAGTATACAAAAACGATAGACCTTCAAACCAGGAAATAAAGATAGATGAATTTTAGGCAATGGCATTGAATCCATCTATGTGTTGCAAACCCAGTTGTAATTGGACAGCAGTTCTGGTTCTTACAGTCAATCAGTCAGAGAATTCTGATAAGCTTTCATAATTTACTCAGGTCAAACCTTTCTAAAAACTACAAACCTCAGAGCAATGGTCTTGTGAAAAAGCATGTTTCTCAGTTCACTGTTCTTGCCAATTTACACACTAATTTACTTTCTGGTTAACATGTGAACAGAGGAAATAAAATAAAAAAGATTTATCAGACCACAAAATTTTGCTGAGGAAGTCATTAAGTTCAAATGACTTTACCTCAAAGTTATCAGAACCAGTGTTAGAACTCTAGAGAGTAGTTTTATTCAGAGTCATAGTCATCAAAAGAGTTTTTCTGGACCTCATGCAGAAACTTGGTCTCTGCAGTAAAACTAATGCTCATCAGACTTAAAATCTTACCCATTATCTACCAGATATCTACTATCTGATTCCAAATCAAAACATAAGCTTAATTTATGTTGTTAATGGATTATTTCATCTTCCAGCAATATTATGATACCAAATAAACAAGGTAACTATCTCTTTTGTTTGTTTGTTTGTTTGTTTTTAAAGATGATAAAAATGCTGAAATGTGAGTAAACTGTAATAGAATCTCAAGGTTTTCAAAGACTAATTGTTATTAACTGGTGACATTTCCAAATATAAATATCCAAATAGCAGCAATAGAAAATGGAGGTGTGAGGGGAAAGAAAAATGCTTCCATGAACTTCCTGTGCTACTTATGAGGAAACTATAACTTTAACTTAATGATCAAAAGGAAAAGGTTTACAACGTATTCCTGCATTCAGTGTTTGCAAAGGTGCACTGCAGTGTCCACTTCAAAAATTTTCTATTCAAACTGTTCGTTTGAAGGTAATACTAACTGCACATTTTTGTTTTGCTTCCTTTTATTTGAGATTCTCATTCTCTCCTGCTCTGCAGCAGTCTGGGGAAGCACCAGTTTAACCATCATGATTATTATGTACTTTTTTATTTATTAATCACATTCATGATGAATTTGAGCTACATTCCAATCTAAATTGTGAACTGGGCCAGAAGATGTAGCAGCCATGTCATTTTGTATCAGCAGCCTCTCTTTTATTCCAATACCACTCTGACCTTCAGCAATAGTGTCATGTGCTTCTATAATGGTTCTCATTGCCTCCTTTTGCAAGCTCCACAGCTCCCTAGAGACTATCTGCATGGGAAGATAACTTTAGGAGCCTCTAGGGGTCTGCTTTCTGTTTGCTCCCATACTGGCTAAAAAACAGTAAAAATCCCATTTGTTCGAATCCAGAATTTTTTGCCTTTTTTTTTTTTTTTTTTTTTTTTTTTAAATTCAAGAGCAGAGAGCAACACAGCCTCTGCTTTAAGTTTCTCAGCAAAGCTACTGCCTAATTACTGCCTGCTGAGTAGCGCAGTTAAACACAATCAGTCAGAAAGCCTTAAAGATACAATATCCTTTTTCATGAACTGTCTGCTTGTCAATACGAAGTCACCCTCCTGCTTTAAATCAACCAACCACAGAGCTGTTATGAACAGCAACTGATTTTCCATGCAGTGCTGCAAAACAAAATCACACCGTATCCTATTTTTAATGACCATAGTTTTTCAACTGCATAACAAGAGGTAGCTGGCACTGCTGAGCTGAACCATATCAAAAAATGGGTTCAAGTAGAAATAGCACAGAACCCTTGAAGAATACAAGTACAGACCCAATTACACATGCATTGTGATGCTCAAAGCCAATTACAGGCAAATAACAGTGAAACATTTTTCCCCCCTCATAGCTGCACTGTAGACATTGGATGCTTAAATTTTTTGTTTCTACAAGATACAAGATAGTTTTTAAGGCTCAGATTGTAAATATTATTTTAATAATCCAATGTGTAGTTATGCACAAAGGTTTTTAAAAATTGAATTAACATGTAAGCTAATCAAGCTTACATCAATGTGGACAAGGTGCAAGAATTTTATAATACTTCTGTAGGTATTTTCCATTAAATCTTCAGATGTACATGCATTAGGAACACATACATGCACAAAATATACAGAAGCAACCATATGAACGAGTACTAGACTATAACCTTCTAAAGACATGTCAGAACGGGCATTTTCTAATAGGCTTTGGACATTGAGTGTTTACTGATCATTACCAATTCTGATCTGCACTTTGGCATAAAATTAAGCTATAAATCTCCTGTTAGCTGGAAATTTTCTATTAACTTGAAAAAATAAAATAAAAAAAAAAAAAATCAAACATGGAGAAATTAAGAAATATATTTAATCTGACAAAGTGCAAAAAGACTGTTTTTTTCTCCATACTTAGATAAATGATCTCACCATGATTTTCAGCTGTATTGTATCAAATATTTTGCTCCATTCTAGTAGTCTTGTTCAAACAGCGTGTCACAAGCATAAAAATGTACTTAAAACCTTTTAGTACCTGTTATCTTAAATTAAGTGCTCTGCCTTATAAACATTTTAGTCTTTTTGAAATATGTTTCTATTGCCTCTCATTCTCGCAGCATTACTACAGGACAGAGTTAAGTGGTTTTGCATACATGAAATGGGCACTATTTAGAGCATTATTTACACAACTGTAGTAGTGACTGGGGCAGAGACAAGAGAAAACATAAAGAGGAAAAGTGGAACAGACACTCCACCATCAGACTGAATAGAATACACTCTTCACCAGTGGCTCCACCAGCAGCTATTGAAAGTCCTCTTCCATTCATTACCTCACTAAATCTGATTTTCTTCTAAGTATAACCTTGGACTTGAATTTCTTAAATGTATAATGCCAGATTTAGAGATAGTTATAGTATATCTGTTTCTCTTTAAATTACAGATAAATACTCTTGGTCTTGCCTCCATGGTAATATAATCCTTTGACTGGCAACTCCTCTTGTTCTAAACTTATTGAATATTTCATATAAATATAAACACCAAATAAAAAAGAAGAATCTTATTTCCCCTTATTTGTACTCACATTATCATATTGATTATTGTTTAATTAGCATTAACAGCATATCAAGTGATATGAGATATAAAATTCTGAGAAATCTTAGAGTTTGGGGGACGGTGAGGTCATCATAACAAATGCCCAATTTTTTTAGTAAAATAAAATATACTAATCAGTTGATTGATTTTCAGAACTAAACTTAAGAACAGAAAACATGTAATATATCATTTAGTTACCACACAAAAGTTATTGACTGGAATATTCATGAATTAATTCTAAAATTAGAGAAAATAAAATAAAATTATTATTATTATTGCCATATACTGTCAGAATAATGTGCAAGCACAGAAATAATATTATAATGCTGATACAAAAGAAAATCACCTTTTAGAAGAAAAGCTTGGAAACTAATTGTGTTCCTTACATATTCACCAAAGTGCACTTAGAACAGCACACTATTAAAGAGCAGCAGTAAAAAGGGTTGTATAAAAGACTTGTTTATATCTAATGTTGAGGTTCTGAAAGAACTAATTGAAATATCCAGTGATTTTAGAAAACATTTCAAATCATAGAAGTACAATACTAACATCATTAATTTAAGCATTGCTCTAAAACAAGCACACATCCTTCCAAGCAAGGATAACTTCCTTTTTTTTTTTTTTTTTTTTTTTTTTTTTTTTTTTTTTTTTTTTAATTATCATCACCCAGATTTATAGTTTTCTGTACTGCTTGACTATAACAGATGAGAGGACACAAAACAAGCACTTACCACCAATATTTTTCCTGAAAGTTTCCTAGGGTAGTACTTTGAAGGTACCATTCAGGATGGTACTGTAAAGAAATTGAGGACAGCACGATTCATTGCCCAACTAAAATGAGCAGACAATTCAGGGCAGACAGAATAAAGGTGCCAAAATGCATCGATTAATTTGGCCCTCAGTATGCAATCACTCTATATATAGATTTTAAATGGTGTGTTTCAGAGACTAGAAGAGAGGGAGCTTAGTTCAGTAGGTTGGACCATTGGCTGTTCTCTGTATAGAATACCACTTCAGAGATCCTCTACTCATTTTTAATTACATTTCTAGCTCACAACACCAATTTGAGAAGGGCACTCTAATCCCACATCTCAAGAGAACAGTCAATCAGGCCATTTTACTTACCAGATAAAATTCTTAAAATATTCATTCAGATTCCTTCAAACCTCAAAGCTGTGGCAACTAATAAAGTCACCGTACCTCCAAAGAAAAGCTATGCTGAATTGTCCTTTCCCATTCAGAAGTTACCTAAGGATGCCAGTAGCCTATATGAGCATGACAGCTTGATAGAACATTCATTAATTCTCTTAATTGCAACCTCTGTCCCTCAAATCAAGCCCATGAAGAAAATTATTTTGATTTATATAGAAACTCTGAAGAAATCACATTATTTTATTTTGTTACATGGGACAGAAACAATGAAAGGCTGACATAAATGTTAAATGTTGCAAAAGACCCAGCTTTAAATTTTAACTTCTAAAATAATTATCAGATTTACCTGTGAAGTTACACAATGTTACTTATCAACGATGATGAAAGTGATTTAGGACAATGAAGCTGTAATTTCTAATTTGAATTCTAGTTTAAAGTGAAAAATACAAGTTTCTGCTTGAACTGTGAAGGTATGTGAAGGGACCATGCAACTGAGAAGAGTTTCAAAGCACACAAAATCATCTCTAATAAAACGTTAGTGAAAGAATCTGATAAAATAAATAGGACCATAATATTTCCACAAAAAGTAGGAAATAAAACTGCATTCCTTGAAACTGTCCAAGAAACAAAAACGATTTCCAGATTGTAAGTGGTATTTCAAAGATCTGAGACAGAAAAAAAAAAATGTACTAGGTTTTTTCCTTGCCTAAAATTTACTGTGCAGTCATGCAAGGCACTGAGCAAATTTTTCCTTATCTGTAAAAGCACTTAAGCTAGAGCTTAACCTGAAGCATGAGAGAAATACCACTGAAATCAATAAGAAAACAGTGTTTAAGTGCTTAAAGGTAAGCATCTATTAATGTGAATTGCTAGGTAGAGTCATGGTGCTCAGATCCTTGAAGAATAAAGCTTTTATGTTATAACTGGAAGAGTCTTTCTAAAGCACCATCCTGCAGTTATAAAAATAATAGCTTTCGAGATCAAAACAAATGAGTGTTTGCAAATCGGTTACCAGAGGTTTTTGCTCTTCTTTGGAAGTATTGTTTCTGGGCCAATGGACAGACATTGCAAATCCTGCCACCAGTTAGACCTTGGATGAGTCCTGAGTCCCTGGACTGTACTTCTAGAGTCATTAACCTTCAATCATGTAATTATACTTCAGTAAAAAGAACCATGAGCAAGGTTTACTTTTGAAATTAGTAAAGACAATAAAAGTCTAATAGCTGAGTTCAAAGATTCAGAAGCATTATGTCTCCTGATCTTAATTTACAGCAGCTCCTGGAAATGAGATTTAAAAGGTAGCTGCCTCACTCATGCTATGATCAACCTGGAGCTTGATGGTCTGTTTACAACACTTCTACTCATCTACATATATAGCAAAAATTATGTAGTATGGTGGTGATAATTAGTTTTGACTGCAGGAAAACTCCTGAATAAATGGCTATTTTCATTGAATGGAGAGATTTGTGACCTTTATACAACTTATTGGGGTAATTTTTGACCTCACAAACAGTCACAGCTAGCAAGAGAATATTTCTCATACAATCACTTTTTTACTTTTCTTTTTTTTTTTTTTTTTTTTCACTACTGTGGGTTGCTATTTAATTTCATACAGATCATTTTACTATCTGAAATTGGACCATTATTCAGAAGAATTAATAAATTGCATTTAGACTTAAATGTGGTACTAAAAAAAAAAAAAAAAAAAAAAAAAGTTTATTTAGGTGGATAGGTGGATAGAAGCAAGTGAATTTCAAAAGTGAATTGCTGACCTGGGTCAGAAAAATGTCCATCTGTTATTATAAACTATTTGGAAAACAGTATATATTTCCTGCAACAGGTTCACAAAATTCATCTGCCTCATACCCTAAGTCTCATCCTAATCAATAACAGAGTTGGCACAGCTTTTATCCTAAAGCATAATGTTGAACACTCTACATCACATGATTATAGCTTATTACACTTACACTGGACTGGACTGCTCTATTAATAAAGTCTGATTATTTTCTTAATTATGATACATTCTTGATCTTTGTATCTTCTTGTGGCAATGGGTTTCACAGAATAAATCAGACTGTGTGAAAAACTCTTGTAACTTGCCGAGTGTTCCCTTTCTTGTGCATTAGAATACATGCAATGAATTCATGTTCTACCTCCTCTAACTGTTTGATATTTTAGACATTTTCCTCATGTCTTGCAGGCTTACAAATACATCTGCCAACATCTTTGCATGATCAGTGCTACAGGAAACTGTAGGTCTGAAATTGCAAGATCTTTTTCTATGGCATTAGTTGATATGAATATATTTGAGAGTTTGTAGGATTAGTGGTATAGTCTGTGAACATATGTACATATGTCTCTTCATTCTGTCTTTAAGAACCCCCTGTAATTCATTTCCACAGAAAAAGTCAGGAGTTTTTAACTGCAACTGATGTTGTTTTCAGCCTTAAAAACAAGAAGATAGCACAAGCAGAAACAAAAATAAAACTACTAAAGCATTTAACTGTAGACTGAATTTATGCAGATAATCAAAACTGATGTGGAATTTCCAGGGCTGAAGATAACTAATACCCCATTTCACATGCTACTTAGTGGTTCATATAAACAAGTTTTTTCACTGCAATAACTTTTTCAGTTCAGAAAAAATTAGTAACATTGGCATCCTTTTTCTTGGTCTCAACCTGACAGATTAGGATGGGTATAAACCACAAATACTTACAGTGTGGCTAAATAATATTTACAGGTGCGATGAATCCTTGGTTACCATTACTGACTCAAAGGCTCTTTTCTATCATCAGTTTCCAGGACAATAGTATCTCATGTTCCCAGTTCCCAGTATCTCACGAGTTTGTTATTTGTGAGTGATTTTTTTTTAAAATAATGATTTGCAATTGAAAATAAAAATGTAATTTACTGAATTAATATCATAGTTATAATATGCTGCTTTCAAAGGGCATGAGTATTAGAGAAATCTTTGGATCGCTTAAGATGAGAATATATAGAGATGAATAAATGCCTTAGTAAACATGTGATTTCATATGAAGAAAAAAAAAAATGTTTTTTTTTTTTTTTTTTTTTAATAAAGAATTTCCACTGTAGAAAAATCTGACATTTTCTTTAAACACTTAAATTCGGAAAATGTTATACAGTTTTTGCATATGAGCCAAAAATGGAAAGCTCTTGCCAAATGCTTTCTGGTCTCTTTACTGGCACTGCAGTTGCAGTTCCAAGCCAAGAATTCACAGTGGCTACATGGCACTGAATTTTTGATGTGCTGATTTCAGACTGGCCCTATTTTGACAAGGAAGTCTTTTGTACAACTTTTGAGATAAAGCATATGCAGATAAGCCCTTTTGGACGATGTATGCAGTGGCAGAGTTAACATTTGTTTTGTGGCTGCTTATGGTACTAATTTCAGCATTAAGACTAAATTTTGGTTTAAATTCTGAGTTCTACGCAGCATGCAAAGACTGAATTTTAAATGAAAGACTAATTTGAAAGAAAATAATAAAGCTTCATAAATTTACTTTGATTCTTATTCTGTACTCTCATCCTACATTTCCTACAAAATCCCTCCTGAGACCTTGTGAATTTCTGTTTCTTTTCAATCGTTTCTGTACACAATTTTACAATTTTCTGTTGAAGACAAAAACTTTATAGTTCATCATTTTAATGATATTGGTAACTATCATTCTCTCCTTGTATAATTAAGAGAATGACTTGATAGTGAGTATCAGGAAAAGCAAGCAAACAAACGAAATATTATTCTAAATTTTAATCTACACCCTAAGATATACCCCCTGTTTATAATACCAGCTACCTAGGTGAAGTTCTTTGTCTGAGAAAAATCATCATTCTTTTATTTCTTAAGCCTGGATATCCCCAAAACAACTGCTTAGACATCTCTCTGAAGCATGCTATGCACAACTCCATTTATGAATCATCTTTATTATCCCTGCTAATGGGGTCAAGGGTGCCTTGGATTTTCTTATATTGTTTTAAATCCCTTCCATTCTCTGTTTAGATTCAGTGGTGATAAACAACCAGAGGCAATAATTGGGTATTCAGCCCTTTCTTCTGCCCTTCCTAACCTGCACATACTATGGACAGACTGCATGCACTGCAAATTGCAGCCAACTGTTTGCAGTCTGCAACAGCTCCCAGTGCAGGAGACACACAGCCTCTGCAGTACCTCCCCAACAAACTAGAACTGCTCCTCTCAGCAGAGAGCTCTCATGCAGTCTCTTCTATTTATTGTTCTTTATTCAGTTAGAGATAATTTCTTTTTACACATAATTTGTTATTCCCCTCTGTATTTCCTTTAGAAATTCCCTATTTATAATCCTAATAATGCATTTCATTTATATATATATTGTCCAATATGCTTTAGGGTTTAACGGCATTGTTTCTTTTGCTTCCTGTCCAGCAACTATTGAGGAATGACATTGCATTAAACTAAAAGATATACTCCTCTTTAATACTGTGTTGCTTGACCAACTTTAGATAAACTGCATACATTATCTGATTGCCTTCATATTTAAGGATAATCTCTTGAAATTTATGGTGCCTTAGATGTGAGTACTGTGCTTCCCAGGAAAGGTAAGCTGTGGAAATCTAATAACTTGGCTCATTCCTGATTTTAAATATTTAGAATTTCTTCTAAAAACAACAATGTATTTTGAAATAAATTATGGGAATTTAGGTGTCTGAAAAGATGTTGGGGAAACTGGTCTTCACATTTTTTTCTGAAGAGGTCATAAAGTGCCAGAGATCTAAGGATATCTCTGTACTTGCTAGTAAGATATCTAAAATACTGATTACAGTATGAAGTATCTTAGTAAAATCACATTTTTTATTTTTATTTTTTCATAAACCACTTTTCTTATTCTAACATCTCCAGACAGGGGGGAGGAAATTAAGCAATTCCTTTTGGCAGGGAAAAAAAGAAAACAATAAGCTATTTAGAGGACACTGAAAGGATACTGAGAGTTGCTAAGGTTCCTAGGATGTACATTTTCAGAATACATCATTTGAGCACAAGAGAGTAGCAAGATCGGTCACTTAGAATGAGCTGTCATTCTTATTTTCTTTGGTAGACCTTTTCCTCAGTTCATTAGTTTTTGAAGAGGTATCAACACGTTTCACAATAATTTGCTTTGTGTGTTATTGGGCTAAATGTATTACGAATTTCCTAATGAAACAGTATGCAAATTAAAAGATATGCCTTTGTTCATTAACTCATAGACATATTTTATCACTAGGCTTATTTCCATCATTAATGAAATGTTTTTACCTACTGCAGACTTTTTGATGTCTAAATGTTTATATACATGCAGTTAAAAAAATAAAATGGAAAAGAGCTTTTTGATAGTAAGATTTTAGGAAGAGCCCACAGGAAGGAAAGTCATTAATATCTGAGGGAATGGCAGGAAGCTATATCAGAGGAGGTTCAGGTTGGATATTAAATCATAGAATCATGGAATATCTCAAGTTGGAAGAGATCCATAAGGATCATTAAGTACAATTCCTGGGTACCCAAAGAAAAAAAACAGACCATGTGTCTTATTTTGTCCAAACACATCTTGAGCTCCATCAGGTTCTTTGCCATGATCACCTCCCCAGCAAAACTGTTCAAGTGTCTGGCAACCCTCTCAATGAGGAACCTTTTCCTGACATCCAGCCTATACCACCCATCACAGCTTCAAGACATTTCCTTGGTTCCTGTTGCTGGTCACCAAAGAAAAGAGATCAGCACCTGTCCCTCCGCTCCTCTTCATGAGAAAACTGTAGACCACAAAGAGATCTCCCCTCAGCCTTCTTTTCTCCAGGCTGAACAAACCAAGTGACTTCAGCCATTCCTAACTCATCTTCCCCTCCAAACCCTTCACCATCTTTGTAGCCCTCCTTTGGACGTTCTCTAAGAGTTTTATATCTTTCCTATACTGTGGCACCCAAAACAGCATGCGTTAGAAAATGTTCTTCACCAAAAGGGTAGTCAGACACTGGAAGATGCTCCCCAGGGAAGTGGTCATAGCAACAAACCTACTGGAGCTCAAAAAGCATTTGGACAATGCTCTCAGACACATGGTCTGATTTTGGGCTGATCCCACGTAGAGACAGAAGTTGGACTTGCTATTCACTGTGTGTCTCTTCCAACTCAGGATATTCTATGATTCTATACAGATATAGTCTACAAGAGTACCACTGGGAACCTAACTAGGATACATGAAAAAAAAAAAAAAAAAGAAAAAGTGTAGAATGTATTTGAACAATGAAGAAGGTATAGGCTTTATATACATATATGCAAGAGATACTTAAATGTTCTCTTGTTCTCTGCCCAGCATTCACATCCTATAACAAATGAATTCTGTACAAGTCATTTCAGAATTTCTTTTTCAGAATTTCTTTTGCCCTGTAAGGATGGAGAAGTTACTAAAGCAGAAAGGACTCTTGCTCGTAAAGTATCAAGTCTTTCCCCGTCCATGCAAGCACAAAATCCATTTGTGAAATCCTATGTTCCTTTTAAGTGGGAACTGTTTTGGGGGGGTCATCTTCTGCAGTGAATAATAGCCCCTGGCATACTAGCAATACAGCTGTCCTGTAAGCATCATTACCCATGAAGACTTATGAATTCAGCTCTTGAGACTGTTTGATCATCACACACACACACAAAAAAAAAAACAGGCTCTCATTTCTCAACCTTACTGTCATATGGTTCTCATTTTTGGCTATCAGTACAGCTAGTATTAGAAACACCTGAAGGAGAAAAACTACTCCTTAACTGATTTTTCCTAGGGGCATTTTTGTGAACAAAATTCCTTAAAGGAACTTGAAAACAATTCCTCCAAATATACCATCTGAAGCTCGGTTTTTATAATCTAATCTGAGCATGAGAGTGACTTACCTGACAGTGTTTCCTATATCTGACTTGTTTCCTCCATTACTCTCATGAATACAGATGTGGCAAAGAAAGTCTTTGGTAACTCTGATGAGGCATTTAAAAGAGGTGAATTGCCTGGGACTCCACAGCTTGCTTCTGCTTCCACCACTCTTTTGGATGGATCATAGTGAAGCAATAAAGAGGAAGGAGTGGTGTTGACAGGTGGTAGAATACTGACAAAAAATGTCACTTTGTTGCTCTAATAATGAGGTTTTTTTTTAAACTGGGGTCTTTGATACAAACATAAGGTTCTCCCATTTCTACATCCTGTACAGTTTATTGACTCATGACAAAATACCTTCTGCAGACATCCCACTGCTTTAAATATCCCCATAAGCACTTCTACACCATTATGTTTTTCTTTAGCGATGTACTAAATGCATTTTTATCTGGGTTTGGCTTGCTATCCTTTTTCTTTCCCAACATTTAAACTGTTGTGGATGAACCTCAACATTCCTATGTTTCATAAGAAATCTAAATAATTGACTCAGTTTCCAGGTGCTACTGCATGTTATACTTGTGCAGACTTTAAAGATAGTTTCTTCCAGTAACAGATAGAACCAATGCCTTTCAAATTCTGCTTCCCACTTTTATTTCCTTTACAGACTTTAACCAAAAAAAATGTGGAATTTCACTTCTCTGACATGGCCCAGAAGAATGAGTACCATTTACATGTTATATATTTTACTGTTTCTTGATCTTCTCATTTCTCGTTAAAAAAAAAAAAAAAGAAAAAAAAAGTATATTTAATTTAAAACAAAACTGCAAATATTTCATCTTTCTACTAATCTTGCTGCAACTATCATTAATCTTTGGCTTAAGAAATATTCACATTTAGCTTCAGAACACATCGGTTCTACTTATGGTTGTTTTCTAAAATCATAGAATCGTAGAATGGTTTGGATTGGAAGGGACATTAAAGATAATTATAACCCGCCTGCCATAGGCAGGGACCCCTCCCACTAGACCAGGTTGCTCAAAGCCCCATCCAACCTGGCCTTGAACACTTCCAGGGATGGGGCACCCACAGCTTCTCTGGGCAACCTGTTCCAGTGCCTCACCACCCTCAATGCACAAAAGATACACAAGCTTTACAGCCAGCTACTCCAAGGCATTTGCTTCATTAATACTCTCTTCAAAAGATATTATTTTAAATACACTATTAGTCAATCTTGCTTTACAGAAAAGGAACAAATCCCAAACTACTCCAATTGCTTACATAATTGAGGAGGAAAAGGGGCTAAGGAGCAGCAAAAATATGCAGAGGAACCAGTGGTTACAAGTCACTGAATGCATTTATTTTTCTAATAAGAACCTTTACCTTATAATTTGACTTTTCAGAATGAGGGATGGAAAGGACAGGAAAAAAAAAAAAAAGTCTAGAAAACAAAAAATTAGAACTTGTAATCGCTCCTTGTATTTTAATGGTGTTTGTCCTTTTCCAGCTGTTTTTATTGCCTGTTTTTACCTTGTGTGACAAAAAGCAACAACTTCAAAAATGAATTAAAGACAGCTGCATTTTCCATGAAGCTGCTGTCACAGACTAGGACATATACACTAAGACTTGCAATCCTTTACCTTGTGTTTCCTAGCTCGCAAGAATCACAATAAGTTAATTTGTTCCTCTTTTCCTCACTACCTTCAAATTGTAGTGATATTTCAAACTCATAAAAATAGAAGCATCATTGTATTCGTTACTCTACTTAGTAGCTGAATAAAATTCCTGTGCTTCAGTCAGTCCAGAAGGTGCTTCTTGTACTCTCTAATGCAAATAGCTCTTACTGATTCCATTGATAGTATGGGAAGGAATTTATCATAGAACAATTTGGAAGACCTATTTGATTTACAAGGAAAGCCTTGTTATTTCTCTCCCTCCTCAAAGGTCTTACATATACTACATGTAGAATGATATGGTTATTACTGCATTGTAGCAGATACAAGGTATATCTTTACATCATAGAGAAGACTTGACAGAAATTATGACTTTATACTCAACCTTTATCACAGGGTTCAGTCCGACTACTTCTACTTTAAATGGATATTAAAGTTTACTAAAAGGTGATGTGAATATTCCAAAAAGCTCGAGAAAATGAGAAGAGGTCCAGCAATAGGCTGCCTAAAAAATTCCAAGACTGTAGAGGTAAATCAGAGCTCTAAACCTAATTCTTCTATCAGCTCTGTTCATTATTTAGCAAGGCTTTCAAACAAATGTTTCTTTTGCTATCTAAACAATTAAATAATTTTGAAACCTTTTCAGATTCCTTATACAGTCTAGGTTTATCGGCTGTATTTCCAAGGCCTGTTATCTATTTTAAGAGCCTAATTCTCTTAGCATACTCTGTGTTAGCCAAATGATATATATTACATTTGTAATTAATTCTGAGCTGGCATAATAATAAGAAAAAGTCTCTCATATAAAAAAGATAATAATTATAAGATCTTAAAGAAGGACATAAAGATCCAATGCAACTTTTTTTAACTTCTGAACTAAAAATGCTGATATGGTTTTGTCCTATTATTATACTCAAATGACACTGAAAGATTTGTGTTAATAAAAAGTAAGAGATTACACAGACAGACATAATATCCCACAGCTGTAATTTAAAAATTAACTATTTATTAAACAATACATTCCCATTTAATTTTACATACGTTCAGAATTCATTTACACAGAGATTTACCTGAAAAGAATGTCTTTTTTTTTTTTTTTTTTTTTTTTTTTCCCCAAGGTATTTTTAGTTGTAGAGATGCAAGGTTTTTAATTAAATTACATTAAATGCTTTTGTATTTATTCTGCATTAAACCCTATTTTATTTATTGTCATCTTCCCAGCATGGTATCATCATGGTTGAAGAGGGCTGCTAATGCTATTTATATTATGCTGCACTGTCCTCTAATTGACCTTGTTTGTGCAACGGAATGGCTGCTTTTCTCAGGCTGCCAGCCCTTTATTGCTGCATTTTGACCATGCACTAGTGGCTCTTTGTGCTGCTGTTGAGTTCAAGAATCAATACTGCATTCCCCACAGCCAATAAAGGAAGCTGACAGCATGAATTAACAGAGTGTAGCCAGTTGCATGGAGGGCCATTGTCTTTAAGGAAAATCAGGACGATTACAAGCCTCCATTGCTTAGTGGAGATTTTAATGCAAAGCGCAAGGTTGCTGTAATTTAATTTTGGCCTGCTGCTCTGACACACTCCCCTTTGCTACTGCTTCATGGAGTCCAAGTTATTAATGGCTGCAGACCAAAACACATAGGGAGACAAAGGCAAATAGTCACAGTCACACAGCAGCAGCAGTTACTTCTGATTTAACAGTAATACTTCTTTTGCATTTACTGGAATTGACAGGAGTTCTTTTTTTTTTTTTTTTTTTTTTTTTTTGTCTTCCCAGAGTCTTCCCTATTGAATTAATACATATTAAATAAGCCAAATGAAACCAAAACAACAAAACAACAAAATCTAAAAATGTCACACCCAAACTGACACCTAAAGGAAGGCTGCACATAGGGCAAAACTGGAGATATACACATTGGCAAAGGCTTTTTCCCCTCCAGTCTTACTGAATCATCTAATAGGGGATGCTGTTGAACTACAGCTATTGCATTAATGTTACAAAGAAGTATCCACAGAAAGGGCACTTTAAGTAAACGTAAAACGTAAACTAACAGTAGGACTTCTGCTGCTAAGAGCACAAATGCAATCACTTTTTACGTTAAAAAAAAAAAAAAAAAGAAAAAAAAAAAGTAATGGATTTTATTCAAGATGCTGTGATATTGAAAACTGCAGTTCCTTATGACAGGTAATATTGTTGATTCAAATGGATTCAAGCTCAGTTATTCAAAAGGACAATGTATTATATACAAACCATTTAACTCAAGCTTTTAACTTGTTTTCTCTGTTGACAGTGCTAGGAGAGATTGTCTGGGGGGTAATCTTTTTAAAGTAATGTCTGGATGCCTGTAAAGTTTCATCCATTTACCACTTCTATAAAAACCTGAAGTTCTCGTTTCCTACTGTCTACTTGCCTGACTTTTAAATGCAGGTATTTACCTGAGATTAAATATATATATATATTTATTTATATATATATATGAAAGTGGAAAAAAAAGTAAAATTAAGCCTAACTTAAAGGATGTTTCTTCTAGCACATGGTTTGTGGAAAACAGTGTAAGAGATATCAGAATTCTTTAAGCAGTTTTTACTACAACCAAGAGAATGGCCACATATACACTGTAATTCACAAAAGAACTTCCCCATCACGTAAAAATTATATGCTGCCTTTGCATATATTTGGCTTTATTTTAGGTTTGTCTAAGCTCTTTAACAATTTAAATTTAATTGTGTAAGATCCTCAAGATAAGTCTTCATCAGAAGACTTTTGTATTCCCCAGAAAGGAAAAATGAAGTTCAGAGCAAATAAGGCACATATCCAAGAGATGGAGGCATTCAGATAAGAGCAAAAGCCCTTTTTCCTGAGTTGCAGGAGTTGTCACCTGTACACCAGAATTTTGCCACACTCCTTTGTAAAGCAAGTACAAAATACTTTACAACAGTGCCGTTTATCTCTTCTGCTATTAGCCATCTAAGAACTAGACACCTAGTCTTCTTCTATAGTCAATGTAAAGTAGGAAGCACTTCAAGAGGATGAATCATCCCATCCCAAAATAGCAGTTAGAGACAGCTGATGAACTGTGCTCTGGACATATCTATTTTTTTTCTCTACTGATAAAAGGGAGCCTGAGGAATAATCTAACTTAACTTCTAGAATGGTTAAATGAGATGAGATGAATCCCAAAGTAGCTTTTTAATGTACATTGTATTAAGGGGAATGGAACAACTTGAGTAGGTATTTCTTACAGTCCCTGTCGTTCTGTCAACTGCAAAGCTCTGTGAGGAGCACTGCAAACAGCTAGTATACAGGCGTTTGGAGTTACACATGCATTTTCCTTGGCAAAATGCATGTGCATGCAAGCACCCAGCAAGCATTTTCCACAGGAGAACCAAAAGAAAGGAATTTATGAATACCCAGAAAAGTCAGTGATTCTCTTCATCGGTTAGATAAGAACCAAGAGCTGGTCTTATGATTTAGTAGGTACACATGAATGTTCACAGTAATTTTCTGTGAGTACTCATATAACGAGTCTTCTACTAGCTACACCTCAACTCTTACATTGGTTTCATTTATTGCACTGACAGCAAGGATGTGTCATAGTTCTTACACTCTGAAACCACATAAAACCTTACCTTTCAAGAGATCTTCCACGTCAGACTGTATTTTGCTTCATAGAGCAGAAGCATAAGTAACTAAAAACTTTCCTAATGTGAAAAGTTGAAAAATGACCAACTTTGTCTGAATACAATTCTTCTACGACATAAACATTTTATACAATGATCAGAAAGAAGAAAGAAGAAGGAAAAAAAAAAAAAAAAAGAGTGACCTGCACTGTAATCATTATCCACTGTACTGAAAGCAAAGGACCTGGGGAAGAAAGGGTCAATACATATAAGTAACAGCTAAACATCTGTAACGAAAAATACCAAGGTGACAATAAATATAGTCTAGGCAGGCAAGCTGACTCCTAGGAAGGAACAAGACTCCGTTTGGACTTCATCCTGCTTCATCCAGTAGTAATGAAACTGATCTGACTGACATCGTCAGGAGCAGATTTGGACCCTGAATGAGATTACTGCTGAATATTATTTAAGTTGTACACTACAAACATTTAAACATGTTGAACTCAGCCAAACTCGTCACTAAGATATCCAGATACAAGTATTTGGGACCTAGTTCTCTTCAACATTTTTGAACATGATCTGGATGCTGGACTCAAATGCGTACCAAGTAAGTTTTCAGATCACACTAAATTAGGAGGACCTGTTGACTTCTTCGAGGGTGGAAAGGCTGGGCAACCACCAACTGCATCAAATTTAACAAGAGCAAGTGTCAGATTTTGCACCTGGGATGGGACAACCATGGCTAAACATACAGACAGGGTAATGAAAGGCTGGAGAGCAGCCCCACAGGAAGGGATCTGGCGGTTCTGTTTGATGGCCAGTTGAACATGAGCCAGCAATGTGCCCTGGCAGACAAAAGGGCCAGGAGTACCGTACAGTTGTGTGTAAGGCACAGCATTGCTAGCCAGTCAGGGGAAGGGACTGCCACACTCCACTCTGCACTGGTGAAGCCTCACCTTGTGCATTTTGGGGCACCACGATGTTAGAAGAACACAACGCTATTAGAGTGTCCAAAGGAGGGCTACAAGGATGGTAAAAAGTCTAGAGGGTAAGATGCATGAGTAGTGGCTGAGGTCCCTTGGTTTGTTCAGCCCAGAGAAGAGCAGGCTGAGGGGAGGCCTCATGGTGGCCTGCAGCTTCCTCACAAGGGGAGCAGAGGGGCAGGCACTGAGCTCTACTCTCTGGGGACAGCGACAGGACCCGAGGGAATGGCATGGAGCTGTGTCAGGAGATTAGGAAAAGGTTCTTCACCAAGAGGGTGTTTGGGCACTGGAACAGGTTCCTTGGGAAGTGGGCATGGCACTGAGCCTGCAAGAGCTGTAGAATTCTTTGGACAATGCTCTCTCAGACATGTGGCCTGAATTTTGGATGGTCCTGTGTGGGCTCAATGCCAGGTCCCTTCCAATTCAAATTCTATGATTCTGTGATCTCCCCCTGCCTTCAAGAAGAACTGTTTTTTATGTATTAATGGAGGGCAAAATACAGCAGCACAGCAGTTAAAAAATATCATCAATCTTGAATGATCAAAAGTTTACCCTATTCACAGTAGATTACTTTTCTGCCTTAACTTATTAATAAACTTGAAAATACATTTCAGAGCTTGTAAAAATGTTGACAGCTAGGAATTTTGGAACTGTTAGCAAGACCTAGTTTTCTGGCAGAAAACAAGGGCAGAGTACAACTATCTTTCTTTTGAAAATAATATATTATTTGGATTAAAAGCAGAAAATAATATGGAAGTAAGGTAAAATTTATTTGCATTATTCAGTTCAAAAGAAATGTTGCTTTGATACCACTGTGTTATATTTACTGTACACCCATGTCCTCCTGGGAATTAAAGTTTATTAAAATTCTATTTTTCTTTTTGTTTTACTGGTGATTTTTTTCCACACATCAGATTTTCAGTGGTGAAGCCATTCTGACTGCACTTTATATATAAGAAAATTTGCTACTGAGTTATTTTCTGTGATTGAAAAGAAAGAGTAAACATGGAATCGTGTTAAACAGAGGTTTTACAAATGCCAGTAGTCACCACTAAATTCTGTACATTTAAAATAGGACATGGGCAGCTCACTTTCTGCCACTAATGAGAACTGTATCACGATTATGTTTAAAATATCCAGTAATTCCAGTTATGTTCCTTTTTAAATCACAAGCAAATTAAAACCTAAGTTGTGCATATGTGTTGTCTATTACTTATTGAAATCCTTGAAGCTAATATTAGCTAATGAGTGTAAAAAGATATTGTTTCTGTTACTATACCATATTATATTACATTATATTATATTAATTATATTATATTATATCTCTTTACCTGTCTTACAAATATGGTTTTGCTTTGATATGCTAGATAAAGTGAAAATATGCAAAAATATCTCCTACCTCAGTTGCTGTGTGGTTTCAAAGAATACAAATGGCAAGTAATGAAAAGCTGAGAAAGAGTATGGATACATGATTAATAAACACTCACAAAATTGTTAAAGTAACGGAGAATAATGTAGGTACCGAAAGACCTTGTCCCTTTCCCAGGATTGTATTGTTTGTCTTTGTTTCTCATTGTTTCTTAGAGTCACTGCAGCTGAGTTTTGTGTGACCTCAAGGGAATGTGGTAAACTTGAGGTGCATGAAAAGGTGCAAGAAAACTGCAGGTGCAGGAAATATTACTTTCTTGAAATAAGAGGAAGGGAAGGGAAGGGAAGGGAAGGGAAGGGAAGGGAAGGGAAGGGAAGGGAAGGGAAGGGAAGGGAAGGGAAGGGAAGGGAAGGGAAGGGAAGGGAAGGGAAGGGAAGGGAAGGGAAGGGAAGGGAAGGGAAGGGAAGGGAAGGGAAGGGAAGGGAAGGGAAGGGAAGGGAAGGGAAGGGAAGGGAAGGGAAGGGAAGGGAAGGGAAGCCACGAAAATGTTTCTTTACAAAGTTTTTAGTTGTGTAATTTCAGAGTGCACCAACCAAATTTTGATACTGAGCTGCTCCAGATATCTGTATTTGCATTTTTAATGGTTATTATTATTAGTTATGGAAATGCTGAGACCTTCTCCTAGTCAAAGGTAGAGCTTCACTTTGCCTGTAAATATATAGATAAAAGGCATTTCTTGTTATCTGCTTCTCTGTCTAGGTAGATGGGAAGAACATATTGTGCAGATCAAATGGTCAGTTCTCTTAAAATAATTTACAGTCCTTATAAAAAGGTTATTCCATTCAATACTGAAATGGATATGCAAGGCAGCCATATGGTAGAAGTAATACTTTTAGATCGGTTTTTAGGAATGGAAGAGAGGAATATTTTATCACACAAAAGCCATGGAGAATTTTGGAAGGGAGAGCATGATCAACTGATTTTGAATTTGGAGAACATATTAGGGTTAACACCTCTAATGAAAACTGCCACTTGAGCTTTAATAATCAAATGATTCAATTTTAGGTCTCATCTGAAAGGCAGATCACATAGAGAATAGTCTGAAACTCTTTAATTGGTTTGTATAACAATACACATTTTAAAGTAAGTGAATACATTACAGCTTTGACTTTTGTTCTGATCATTTTGTGTTACAAATAGCAGCACACCCATCGTTCTCATCGGTTAGCAATTTTAATGTTGGCGAATAGGATATTCAGCCTGCATAATTCCTTTTACTTTTAATAGGAAATGTCTGCTTATGCCTTTATACACTGAGGAGAGAATAGAAACAGTTGTCTTTGAAAAGACTGCCTTTTCTTTTGGTACAAAACTATATCAGTGTGAATTGGCATTTGTGTCCTGAACAAACTGTGTAGCAGAAGGCATTTGAAAGAAAAGTCTCTCAATGTTCAGTGTCCAGTTCTGACTTAATTTATATTAAGAACTGTCCAGCATACAGCTCTTATTACACCAGTGGGAGCTAGTGCAATTGTGTTAGTGTCAGGAAAGTTACTTGAGATTTTCATCTGTAAAACGGAATTTATCCCCATGTATGGACATGGTATACCTGATTATGTGTATTCTTTCATCAGAGGTTTTGTGATCCACTCACAGGAACAAGTGATATCCCATTTAAGACTAGCAACTGGACAGAAAAGCTCAAATACCATTGCTGTTTGTTGACTCAAATGCAATGGAGAACTGCTAACATTTTGCTGGCTGTTTCCCATATGCTAAATAGAGTTATCACCACCTATTTCCCTGGTATGCCATGAGGTTTAGTTAATGGCATTTTAAAGCAACTCATGACTCTTATTACTAGCTGGAATTTGTCCATTGCATACGTTGAGTATTTTGAATCAACCACAAGTTCCTAGTACCCACATTACCAATATTAAAGGAAACAAATTATTAGAGAAGGTACCAGGAAGTAACAGGTTTTGGGAGCCTGCCACAGAGTCTCATTGATTTGTAGAGGTATCATGCGTCTTTCCATAGATTTGCAATCTCTTCTTCATTACACTGCTTGCATCCATCTAAATAATGATGGGGAGCATATGGCTTTATTTTTAAACACTGGCACAAATTTGAGACAAGCATCTTTTAGGTTATAAATCCCAGACTACAGCCAGTTCCCAAGGACTGTTAACATCAGCAAGCAAAGGACTTCTTTTGGAGGTGTAGAGGGAGGCATGTCAACCGTAGCTCTAACTGGGTCCTACTGGGTGGAGCTTTTCCAGAGAACATGAACATGTCTTATTGAGAAAGCAGTGTTCAACGTTTCGGATTTCAAGGGCGTTTTTTTTTTAGGTCAGAACATATACAAGACCTTTTTCTCTTGCCAGCCAGAACTTGTGACTTCTAGCCCAAATAGTTCCATTCAGATATAACTCTGCAAGGAGGAAAAGGCAAAGCAAAAATTGGGCCAATGTTTGGCCTACCAGACTGAAGAAAAAAATTCACGCCAAAACAATTGAAAGCTTTGCTTATGCTAATCAAAGAGCACAAACTATAATGCAACAACAGGACGAATAAACCGTTCAGCCTCATAAACTATAATAGAATCTTCAGTTCTAAACTCTAATAAAAGCTTAATTTCTTTAACAAGTTTTCCATCGTAAAAGTGAAACCAACTCTTCCTTTAAAATATTAGCTTTCCAGCAAGCTGACAAAATCTGTAATCCAAAAATCTAAAGTTTTTAATATATAGTGTCTTTTTCCATTGTCTACTCTTCCAGAAACTATTTTTACTTTTTAAAGAAAGATATTTTCCTTAATGATAGAGATTCTGGTTTGAATTATATCATGCAGTATTGATGCTATTTTTTTTCCTTATGACTGTAAGCTAAATTCAGTAATCTTGTCTTTTTGTTAAAGACTTGTGGGCATCCCACTTGAAATAAAATGTCCTGTGGTCATTCAGCTTCTGAGGCTTTGCATAATGTATTTTAAGCACTGAATACACTGGGCTGGGGAAATCTTTTGTGCCACAATTTTGTTATTGTCTTATGAAAGCTGCAAAAAGTTTATCAATATTTTATTGAATTTAAGGACCCATGCAGTTTTTCTCTGTGCAAGGCTGTGACTGAGTCTTGTCTCAGAAAGACTGGTGTGAATGCTGTCAAAACCAATGTAGTTCCTCCAAATACAGGCAATGAAGTGGAGAGCAGAAAGATAGCTCAGACACTGTTTTTTTTTCTTCAAAAGTGTGCAGTTTTCAAGCTTGCCTTAACCCCATGTTATCTGCCATGAGCACCTAGGGAAAGGAAATGAAAGGCAATTTCAAAAGCAAAGTAGGCTTTTCTAAGAACATTGTGAACCGAGTTCCTGCTAGCTGCCAAAGTTAGAGAGCAATGCTAAAGATGCAACAGTAAAATTTATTGGATGAAGACAGCCCAGTGAAATGTACTGACTGAATGTTTTCTGTACTGTTGCTTGGGAAAAAAACAAGCAAACAAACAAACAAAACAAAAACAAAAACAAAACAAAACACACTTTGTTTAAGGTAAAGATAAAAAAAAAAAAAAAAAAGAATAAAAAATGAAGAAATAAATATTGATTAAGAACCTTCATGCTTGTCATTCAGATCTGCAAATGTGAACCTTCCTTTCTTTTTAAGCAGTGTAAGTTAGGCTCTAATTCTGATTTCAGGTGTGCATATTATTGCATTATATTCAAAAACAACATGTAGGCTCTTTACTGCGCAAATATAATGCATGGCAATTCTCTGCCTTGAGAAGCTGATGATTTACAGCTTCAGTCTTTATTCACATCCTTAATTTTATGGACTTGAGTAAGTAATACTGCTGTATTATGCCCTCCACTGGAAAAAGACATACCTGCCTCCATCTTG
This sequence comes from Aythya fuligula, assembly GCF_009819795.1. Lineage (NCBI taxonomy): Eukaryota > Metazoa > Chordata > Aves > Anseriformes > Anatidae > Aythya > Aythya fuligula. Next base: position 122,582,276 of record NC_045560.1, on the reverse strand, counting down.
ACAGATAAGGGCTCAGTTTCATGGATAATGAAAAACTGAGTGCTTAAGCAACAAAGATAGAATTTAAGAACAGGCCAGGGCTTCCAGGAGGAAGATGTTGCAGCCACAGTAGGTGCAGATCAAAAGTTTCATAAAATTCTGAACCCATCAAATACACATGACCAAGAATCTTAAAACGTCAACAGATACCTATAGCTGCACAGTTTCTGATTGTACATGTTATACCTGAATACCAGGTTGCACATCTGGATCAGAAAGAAGCAAGCAAAGCTTAAAGAAGATATCATAAATAGGCAGGATTTAAATTATCTTTGACAGAAGAAAAATATGTAACAGCGGTGCAGAACTATAATTCATGCAACATGACCTAATTATTTTAAAGGAAATGCTAGCAGCATTTTAAAAGCCTGTGGATACACAATTGTTAAAGTTTAATGCTGGTGTTTGCATGTATTGGAATTTATGGAAATTTGTGTGAAATTTTCAATCCTGTTTCATCCGGGTCTCCTTTGAAACAAGACTGTGACTTCAGTAGGATTATTCAACTTAATAAAATTTTTAAATAAAATAAATAAGTAATTCCCAGTCAGAGCTCTTTTGCAGGACATCAATCACACATTTGTAACTTCTGGAATAAGATTCAAGAAGTACAAAAAAAAAAAAAAAAAAAAAAAAAAGCAGAATTCAAAATTTTATTTCAAATTTTTATTCATTCTTTATATGAACATAATACATTTTCCCAAGATCTAACCTAGAAATGACCCTGCATTTATCCAGAGGTGCAACACAGTCAACAAGACAAACTTTTGAGTGTTGCTTTTAATCTAATGGCCTGTACATCACTTTTATTTGAGTTGTTCCTTCTATGAGTTGCATGTTTTTCTACTCTGCAGAGATATGCTGGATAGTTTAGCAAGCTCCAACTCATCCGACACCAATTAGAAACCTGGGCAGAATGCCAACTAACTGGGCACTTTCTGATTTCTCTCTGCACACCCTGAACAGCCCTGCAGTCTCTCCCCTGCTCTTTGTAGGTGAGAAGACGTTTCACTGTCTGTAGTTAAAAAGGCAGCACATTGGAGGTATCATCCTACCTACCCTTCTGGTAACTCTAAACTCTTTGTAACCTTAAGGTGGAAGGAAGGTTTTGGTCTCCAAAGTTTTCACTAAGTTATGGGCAATGGTTAATGCAGCAAATCTTAATCTCATGGAAGAGATCTCTGCAGACATTTCTGGATAACTCAGAAGCTGCTCAGACTGGCATAGTGGTGGGATCTGACACTGCCTTCCCCTAGAGCTTTAACAAACAGCTCATACCCATCAAACAGCAAGGAAAAGAGTCTGTCAGGGAACAGGAGGCCCAGGATACCTTATTATCCTGGGATCTTATTGCAGGGATAGTAGGATGGGATAAGATTTAGAGAGGAACTAAGGAACTATTTATCATGACAACTATTTGTGTTACATGTTGAGAGCTCTGTGTGAATCTGATGAATGGATTTTGCACTTTTAAGTTAGATAGTTTCTTCCTATCATTGTTTACCTCACAGCAATCAAAAAAAAAAAAAAAAAAAAAAAAAAGAACATCCAAACATCCAGCTCTCCATGGTGCTAAGTACATGTTTTTTGTTGTCTCTTCTGGCAATAACTGAGTGGTCACACACTCTGAACCTGAAGACAAAATGCCCTAGCCAGATGGACAGATGGAAATGGATACAGATATCTCCTTGCTTTTCATACTGCCACTCACCAAAGTCAGTGATGGACCTCTGTTCTACAAAGAGAGAGCAGATAATTCATTAGTAAACAATACTGTGATTTTCACTTGATTTAGACCAATCCAAACTCTTCATCTGGAATAGATCTTCTGGCAACATTGCAACACCAACGGCATGAGCTGAATATTGTAACACATATTTACAACTTGTCACTCCATATTCCCAATACTCCATTTGGGGAAGAAGCAGGAAGCCATCCAAAATGCAATGACATGCCAGACAATGCCACAAGACTTTATTTTCTGAGGGCTGGGCAGTGACTTTCAGAGCTTTGAAGCAAAACTTTGTCTCCTCTCTTCAGAGAGAGTCCTGAATTTGGCCAACTAATGCTAAACAGAATGGAAGGAAAAAACGGTACATGAGGGCACTCCAGCTTAAACCTTAAAATGAAACCCTTCACTGAACTCACCTTATAGTTGACATTATTGCTGAAATGTATTGACTTGTCTAATTCCACCACTATCTGTGACAGTACCTTTTCTGTTATTCACCCTCTTTTTAACTAATGGGAGAGAGTTTCTGTGCTCCTCACAATAAGAGACAGATACCTATATATATAGTGAGCTTGGCATACAAACTGACCATGAATTCTGGCTCCAACTTACAGGTCAGTTAGCATCAAATTACAGATTTCTGAACTTTAATATTTTTATTGAGGCCGAATAACTTCAGGGGAAGCTAGAGCTATTCAACACCTCTCAAATCAGGAAATTTTATTTAGATACCTTAAAAATGAGTCAGTATTTGAGTTATAGGTATATAAGTTTTTACATGTGAAACTGGTGGCATTAATCTAGGCAGGCATTTTGCCTCTGGCTCCACAAGCTTCTGTTAATCGAGCTTGGGACTGACCTGTATGACTCCACATTCATTTTCTTTTTGGACTTACTTGTCTTAACATTGCTAGATTAGAGCTAATGTGAACTGGCTGTGTGATGAAAGGGTTTTTCAAAGACAACCAAATTCAATCCCACAGCACATTGAGACTGTGCTTACCATTTACTGCATGCAATGCTCCTGGCTGACATAGATTAGGGTAAGGAGAGTACTAAGAATATGGGACTTGCACAGTGTTGAACCTGTACCATTCTTGCTTTGAAAATGAATCAACTAACATGGGGAAAGATGATGACCCATCTTTCCCAAAGTATAGGCTGCCTTTGTTGTTTGCAGCTCTGCCTGAATTGCTGACTTTAGCACTTGGTTGCATGCTGAAACTGGTGCATTCAAATCTCTGGTGTTCACGCTTGTGCTCATGACTCATTCTGCAGGCAACTTACTGAGATTCACTTTGAAAATATGGTAGGGAGATGCAGAATACAGACCAAAGTCTCCAAACTGTTAGTCTTCTTCCTTGTTTTACTCCCAAAGTTGTACAGGTCTTAAATTTTGTGACAAAACTCTATTTCAGGTAAGCTCATCTCTTTTTTATTGTTGCCATTACTATGTGAAAACATAGATAAATATTTTTTTGTAGGTTTTAGGTGACCTTAAGATTCATTCAAACTTTTGAAAGAAATTATACACACTCACACATGCACACACACATGCCAAGCAGTTTAAAAATATTTCCAAATAAAATCTAGAGAGAAGGTACTTTCCTCTTTAAACATTTAGAAACAGGCTTATTTTTCTTCCCAATTATAACAACTACACGAAGGAGCAATAAGTCTCAGAAGATTTGTCAGAAATCCTCCAAGTCCATGACACCAGTTTCAAAGAAAACCACTGGTTCCCTTCAAAGCAATAGTCTGCAGCTGCCTGATAAAAGACCACAACCCAGTACAAGGTAATCATTAGGCAGACGTTATTATTATTTTGCTAATTAGTCAAAAATCACTGGATTTCCTGTGGTTTCCTCCTGCTGAGCAATCATTTGATCTTGCTTATGTTGACAAACATGCAAGTCACCAATTGTGCCTCATTTATCACTTGACAAGGACAATGTTTACTTCTTGTGTGCAGAAGAGAAAACTAAGAACAAGAACACAGGCTACAAGATTCAGAATATAACTATCCTTCTTTTTCAATTTGACTGGTACAGTGACAAAACCCACCAAATGAACAGGATCAGCAGTGAGCTATAAAGCCACTGCTAGATCCTGGGGGCAAGTGTTAATGCAGAATTCCTACTATGAGCTTCACATAAAATAGCCTGGAAATATTTCTGCTTAACTAAAATGTAGAGAACAACATGTTCCAAAAAAGGACCCCATAGCATTTCTCCTGCAATGCTGGCAAACTGTCGAAATGTGGCTAAATTTAGCAGGGAGTGCTTAGGGGATGGGGGTGGGGATCATTTTACTTTGTAAAATGTAAAAAGCAAGATAAATTTATACAATTCAAATCCTCAGATTTAGTTTGAAAGGCATATCGAAACTCAGCTGCCCAACATAGGAAGCATTCCTTCAAAGAATTTACAGGAAAATCAGGCAAAGGTATTTGTATATGTGCATGTTTACTTATAGCTATTGCTAGTGATGGCTATGAAATTGTTTTGGTCTAGAAATTTCAGTTTCAGTAAGCTACTCAGTCATAAAAACAAACAAAAAACATATATTCTGCACAGTAAGCTCTTACACCAGATACCAAGGATAACACTAGGCATTGTTTTGTTTCTAAGAGAGTTGCAGTAAGTTTTTCAAAATTCCTTCTTGATTGTTACATACTGCAGCTCTTTTATTTGGCAGTTTAGCATATCACAACATTATTTTTCTTAATTCATTTTATGAGTTTGTTTTATGAGCCCTCCATGACAAATAAATAATATATAACTATACACATGTGGGAATAAGTAAAAAAAATATTTTAAAAGATGCAAAAAGGAATTTTCTGTATAGATCATTTGGAGGATGACAGAGAGACAAATATCATATTGAGCTTCCATAAATTTTAAATTTTAAATATTGATTTTAAATATTGATTTTAAATAGGTAAAGTAAGCTGCTGAATTTATGTGACATTGACATCTGTGTCATCAAGAAAGCCTAGGTATCAGTCTTAAAGGTCTTTATATTGAAGGGTTTTCATTAACTAAGAAAAATAAATGGAAACATGAGCAGACAGGAATGTGTGTGAAAAAATAATGAATTCTACCACTTTCATGGAAAATTATAAATCTCTCATTGTGCAAAAAAAAAAAAAATGGATTTAAGTGCACTTCCACTATTTGCTCAAAAATATTTTTCTTAAAAGATAATGTTGACTCTCTTGACTCTCTTATTTACAAGCAGTTTGAATTGGCTTTCAAAAACAGAGTTTACATGCTGTATGATCTCAGCTACTTTTTAAATTCACTTGATGTATTCTTTTTATTGGTGTTTAAAAATTCTGTGATAACAAAACAACCATATTGTTGCAGATATCTCTCCTGTGGCTAAGGATTTAGAAACAGATGCACCAACCCTCATTTTAAAAAGACCTTAATTTTCCCTTCATGTTAATAAATCAATCTGGTACAGCAAAGTCGGCGCTTGTGTAAATGGGTCAGACCAGGGCGTGTCCTTAGTTCACCTCAGGCAGCGTGATCACTGATCACCAATAATTTGATTAGCTGTGCCAAAAGGAGTGATGGGGTTCAATAGCTGGAAACACAGCTGGCTGCATCCAGACTGGGGTGAAGCCATGAGGGTTCTGCCGACCCTGTTTCTCCTGTGGGCACAGGCACAGCCTGTCATGGAGGCCTGCCTGCAGCTCCCCACACAGTGGACATATGCCTGCAGCGTCCACTTTCTGCCAGATGAAAGGAGCTGGGGTTGAAATTCTAAAACAGATGTAACTGCACTGTGATTTTAAACACAAATATTGCCAAACACAATAGTTAGGACCCCAAGTAGACACACTGTGGAGAAATGAGAGCCTGATCAACTCCGGCCTACTGACCAGCCTGCACTGACCATGTGGGGGGATGAGCACCTGCTGACTGTAAGGAATTTGGCATTTAAAGGGCATCCCTAACAGTTTTCAGCCATTAAATTTGGGATTTAAGGATCTTTTTTACCTTAAAAATGCACCTCATTAAAAAACACTTTAAACAACACAAGAACAAAAAAAAAAAAGTTAAAAATGCTCACTCAGTGACTCTGGCATTTTCTCTTCTCAGGAAAGGCCTCACCTGCACAAATGATGACACCTACTTTCCCAGCTTCTCCACTGAGCATGTGTGAGAAAATAGAGCTGAATGAAACACGCAGATATTATGCAGGAATATTTATGTGGAGGTTGGCTCGGTTTACTCTGTCCATGCTTCACACCTTCTGCACACTTACTCCTTGCACAGCAAGCCTTATTGGCACTTCTTCATAAAGCATTTAAGGTCTTCACTGGTACAGTTGTTGACAGAAATATAATTTTAGCATTGCATGGGGGAATATATATATGTTCTCTTAAATTTTAAATTTGCTCAGACAAGTATCTATGTTGGAATGGTTTCCTATGCTCAGCCAGGACAAAGAAACAGTATTTTAATGTGGATCTGAACACCAGCAGTTGAACAGTGCAGATGAACAGTGCACACTAATTGTCCAGTATAACAACAGAGAAACAAAAGCTCAGAATTATTTTGGTCTAATAAACATATACAGAAGACTAGTTTAAGGAAATGGCAGTCTGCTTGTAAATACTTTGCTAGATAATTCTTGGATTAAATTATTCATTTCTCATTATTTCATTTCAACCTAGAATGAGGCAAAGATAGAGACTGTTGTTTTGTTTTGTTTTATTTTGTTTTAATAAAAAATTAAAAAAAATATTACAGTATTACACATAAATAAAAACAAAATATAAGTAATTTTTCTGACCCTGAAAAAATGAAAGGTTGTACTTTAACCATGAAAATATTTATTTTCCTCCTGTTAATGCCATAATTTCATTGCTACAAGGACACTTACACTAAAGTGGTAAAAAAAATGCTTACAGGTTTGAGAAAATAAAAATGGACATCCCCCTGTTCTTCTTGATCTTTCATATTAGGTTGGACGTGGTGCTAAGGGACATGGTTTAGTGGGTGATATTGGTGGTAGGGGTGTGAGGAATGTTTTAACAATTCGTGTCCATAAAGAACAATTCTGTTTGAATCCTGTCTGCCTCTGGGCCCTGCACTGGCAATTTAATTCTTGAACCACAGATGCAGTGTGTCCCAGTCTCCCCCTCATTCTAGTCAATTTATCACTTCTTAAATTTATGAACCTGTTTGCTTTTGTTATTCCAGACTTCTAACACTGCTATAGATATGTCTGTGAATGGCTGGGGAAGAATGTTTTAATTACTCGTGTGTCTGGGAGTTTCAGAACAACTGATAACAACTAGTGACTGTTATGGGATACTATGTGGATCTTTGGTATATGGTTAGGGGGGGCCGAGAGATAAAGAGGAAGGAGAAAGAAGCTGAAGGACGGCTGGGAGACAAGACTTGAAGAGGATGTTCTATAAATTTGGTATGGTGCCCAGTAAGTACAAAGGGGGAGAGGAAGACTATGAGCCTTCAGCATGAAAGACCCCTAGAGACCCCCAGAAGAGACCCCAGAGGAGACTGCGCATGCTCCAGTAGGAGGGACTGCACCCCGGAAGCTAATTTTAATAATCTATTTTTTTTAGAAGTAGTAATGAATATTTATTAGTCTGGGAGCGTAAAATTCAGCTGCTTGATGTAACTGGTGTGCGTCCTGGTGGAGCGGAGACTCCCGGTGCACCCACCGCTGTTTGCTTACCTCTATTCCTTTATATTCTTTCAATAAATCCTATTTTTTTTATCTAATCCTAATTTGAATCCTGAGCCATTTATAACAGGGGGAAGGTTGGACCAGATGATCTTGGAAGTCTTTTCCAACCTTAATGATTCCATTATTCTATGACATATTTTACTTTGCTTTAGATTCTTCATTTGTATTCTAGAACATTGAATTTATTACTTTTTTTTTTTTTTTTTTTTTTTTTTTTTTTTAAGATTTATTCTATTTTCATACATAGAAATCTATCAATAAAAGTTTGGCAGAAGCAGCTCAGAAAACAAAATACAGTGGAACACCACGTTTCTAAAACAACCTAATTATGTATCTTAAATATGTCTAAGTTTAAGAATACCAAAAAGACATGAAAGTTCTGTTTCTAGCCTCAGTAACAAAGAGGAGAATTAATAGATTGGATGAACGCAATATAACCACAAAGGACAATCAGAGTAAATCTATAATGGGCTAAAATTCAGTGAGAGCAATAAAGTAGTTTGAAGAAAATGAGAAATAACTTGGGTTCACTTTTTTTTTTTTTTTTTAATAACAACTGTAATGATTCTTTTTTTCTTAAAAAGATGTATGCTTAGTGTTGTATTATTCTATCAGTATTACTATAGCTATTATTATATACTCTCCTTCCTTAAATTAAAATATGTGATTCCAAATGCAAGATTATCTATTTATTCTCATCAAGAGAAATTTTCTTCTTCAGAATTTTGCAAAGGGCTTTGCTGGGGTGTATTACTTCTGTGTTTCCCCAAGTGGTATCATGGGCATAGCTGTGGACGCCTCAGCTTGTATGCTCCTTTTCTGTCCCAGTGGCCTTGCCCAGCCATTCCAGGTCATGTCTGACCCTGGTTCCTCTCACCAAGCCTGAGCCTGTGTGTGCAGACACACAGGCTGATGTCCCAGCTCAGCCTCAGCCCATACCCATCACCAGGATGTCCAGTGTAGGGGGCTTCTTCAAGATGGCCATTCCTGAGCTGCCCAAATAGTGACTAATCATGCAGCAGTGATATACAGTTTAAGCAGTGGATGGATGTAAATCCCAATGGATGTGTTGTGCTTGTGCAACCACGCATCAGAAAAACACCTGCAGCCAGACAGCATAGCAAAATCCCAATGCTGACTGTTAGCTTTTTGTCTCTATTTAAATAAGACACTGTGCTCATAATATGAAATGTATTAATGTAGAAAAATGTTGTGGTTAGAGACAAGAATTTAACAGATTGTAGAAGTCCATGAGCTGACTGGAATGAAACCGACAGCCTCTTTTCTAGTACTTTCTTTTCTGATCTTTAACCAGAATCCCAGAAACAGATAAATTAATAGAAATGTGCTACATTACCCACTGACCTGAGTGTACAAAAGTATTAAGCAGGTGCCACAAAAATGTATTAATATATAAACATATATTTATGTCCTGTACAGAAAATGTTTATTGTTAATTACACAATAGATAAGTCATCAACAATTGTATTCACATTTTGTGTTTAATATCTTAAAGGAGAGCCAGCAGCAGGTGTGCCCTTTAAACGGTGTAGCCAAACTTTGTGTAGTTTGTAAAACAATTCTCCTGCACTGTAACAGCAGAGTGCATAAAACATCTTCAGAGCAAGTCAGTTGCCATCATTGGCCCAACTGATTGCTGCATTCCTTTGATTTTGGATAAAGGACTGGTGTTAAGGCATTATACATGTAGATGAGATGATCGTTTTTTTTGTTGTTGTTTGTTTGTTTTTCTGACATGCCCTTGTTATTAATATTAATATTAATATTAAATACTACTACTACTACTACTACTACTAATAATAATAGTAGAAAAAAATTCTGCTTCTTTTTTAATGGTGGCACCCATGCAGTCAACATTCTGTATGTATTAAATCACTTGCTATATCTCACGAATATCATCAGCTCCCTTAGTCTTGGTATGAAGTGACTGCACCAAAACTGAATCTGCTATAAACGGCAAGCACATCTTGTTGAGGTAATGAGGACAGTAGTTTCCTCATAACCTTGTATTCACCCAATAATGACCAAGGTAAGACAAGGTAAGAAAGGGCAAATTTGGCTCAGTGCAGTGGGATTATACAAAGAGAGGTGAGAAAAGAATCCAAAGCAATTTGACTGGCTCTGGAAATATGATCAGTGGATCTATCATGCCCTAAAGATCTACGATGTCCTGAAGAAACAATAGACGAAATTGCTGGCAAATAAAATGTAGGGATGAAGAAAATCACTGGAACAAAAATTTCTTACATACATACTTCTATGTGGATTGACTTTTAACCATATCTTTTCAGTAGACACAGGAGAATAAAACAAATCTGGCTCTAAGTATTATAGATCTTCAACACAAAGCAATGTAGAAAATATCCAGAAAATATGAAAATGAAAGCAGGTGTTTCTTGCTCTTAATATTTTTCTAGTCATTGACCAATGTCATTGAAAAGCCTAATGGGACCCTGATGAGTCATGCCTTTGGGTTTTTGTTTATGTTTTCTTGTTTTGCATTTTGCTTTATGTTCTTACAATGGAACAATGCTAATCTCTGTGGAAGGGGATTATATAGGAACAAAGAACTAGAAATGACCCCATGGGTCATAAATCCAATTTATCTTAAGGAAAAGACACTGAGAATTTTGCCCGTGTCCCAGATCCCTGCAATAATAATAGATATTGTTGAATAAAGTTCTTAGAATTTCTAGGGGGGGGGAATTCTTATTCATTTTATGGAGTGAATAAAACACACAGTAGTGGTGTCTGTTAATCTAAACTAAGACAAAATAATCCCTTTTAAACCAGGCATCATATTTGGGTGAACATTGGTCAAGATGTTCCAGTGAGACTCCTAACAAAATGTAGCATCACTAGGAGTACCACTGCAACCTGCTGTATACTGAATCCAATTCTGTCCAATATCTAACATATCAGAAAAAGATTGGGAAACCCAGAAACTTAATTATATGTTTGGGTAGAAGAGTCCATTTCTGGGTCCCACACACGTTCAGGTGAAGTTGTGAAGTTTGAGATTAGTATAGCCTAAGAATAATTAATGTGAATCTGTCATGCTTTAACTTTGATACTCCAAAAATATCTGAAAAACAACAATTCATACCACAATAGTTTGTTGTTTTTTTTTTTTCTGTTTGTTGTTTTGTTGTTGTTGTTGTTTGTTTTCTGTTTTCAAGAATTTGCCTACATGAGTACATAACTCCTTTCATGAACGTTATAAAACCTATTTTAAAGGTATTTATATTTCTTGCCTGGGGTATGCCTTGGAAGACCACTAGAATCCTCTTTTCCCTCCTAGTGTAAAATTATTAATGCATATTTAGTCTGATCTTTGAATGATAGACTTAACCAGAAGTTGTCTTTTTGGAAACATCGAGATAAGACTATAAGTTATGATAATTAAAGAGAAAATCTACACCGGAAAGCTAAGAGTCTATTGTTAAAAGCAGACAGACAGGCTTTCCAAGTCTACCAAGAGAATTACACAACTGTTTTCTATCAAAAAGCTGTGGGATTTGAGTACTTTTTTTATGCTCTGAAAACTCTGAAAATTTTCTATATCCCTCTAAGGATGTACCTTTTCTTCACCACCTCTCTGAGGAGTCTCATATACATAGAGAAGTGGAAACGTAAGGAAAAATCCACAGATATTTCCACAAGGGGAAATGCTTTGGGAATGAGGCACAATTACCTGTCACAGTCTTCTGGTCCTGTTTTTGAATTCTAGAAGAACTTGCTATACACTTTACTCTTTGTATGCCATGTAAAAAGGTCATGAGCCTCTTGTGCCTGACTTTGGCATAAGCCACAGAGTGAGGTCAAGTAGTCTGAGCTTTGAGATTTGGCCCTGACTCATTGAATTGAAGGAGGTCATCAGCTGGGTTACCTCTGTGTTTAAAACTGATCCTAAAACCAGCTCTTACTGGACAAAGACCATTGTGGTGATTTTGGTTGTCTTTAGTTCATCATTGGATCAATCTTACATGACCACAAGACTGCACATTGACAAAGCTTAAGGGTATGCTGGAAGCTCAGGAGGAGATAGGTATATTTATACAAGGTAATTCACTTGGAGGTCACGACCCAGCTGGGGCAATTAGAAAGCAGCAGACATTTACATGACCTCTCACTGCAAGTTAGTTTGTGAGCTATTGGTAACATCTCACCTGGTCATTCTGCTGGGAGTTTCCCAGGAGCTGATTTGCAAATGTGTCTTTTTATAGGGTATTCACCTATACTACACATCAGCTCTGAGGCTGACCCAGCTGAAAACACCTTTACTGTGACACAGCACCAAATGTCCTATGACAATTAAGAAAATGAGAATAAGAAAGTGGGTCGGGTCATTCCTGCAATCATATTCATGTCAGTAATTGTTATGCACTGAGGTAGTGTCATTACAGGAATGGACTATATTCATGAGTGTTTGAAATCCAGGAGAGTAGGTTCTTCAGCTTTTCTCTTCTGCTCACAGGGCCTGTATTTGGTATAACACACACACGTACTGAACTGAAAATCCCACCTTTCATGTGGTGTCTATCCAGTCAACTTAAAAGAAAGGTCTTACTTAAGATACTATAAGAGATTTGAACTCTGTCAGGAATGCCCCCTGTGAGTTCAGCTTGTATTAGTGTGCCCAGTGGTCTCATTACAACAAACAAGTTGAAACCTATGGCTTTCTGAATTCACCTGAGAAGTTAAGAGTGAAGTGCAATAAAGGGCAGTTCTGTTCTCTTGGTACACCCAGGTGCAGGCCCAGGTGCAGTTCCATTAATGTCCTCAGGAGCTATTGTATCTATAGATAGAAGGATGTTTCAAATGTAGTGCCTAAGATTCAGGTATCTATATCTCTGCCAACTTTAAATACTACCTTAAACATAGCTTTATGTGTCGTGTCTAAATTTAGACACCCTAGTTTTAAAGATGAACTTTTAAAGAGGACAATACATATCAATGAAAACAGAAAATCCTCACTTAGAATACTTTTCACTGCTTTAAAATACTTTTTAAAGCATTATGAAATTCTTTGGAAATATTCCTCATACCTGCAGATAACAAAGGTAAGAGTAGCATAATCAGGAATTAAGAGGGTGGTCTTTATTTTCTTCTTAAGCCAATTTAGCAAAAGTATCTTCTTGATTTACATAATATCACAAATAGCACTTCCTGGGATGTTCACATTAGGGAAAAGGACAACCAGCAAGTGGCTCCAATTAAAATCATCACAAAACAAAACAGCACGCAGACAGAAGTTTAAGATTCATCACAGCTTTATAATTCATGTTCTCACTCTCACCTGTGCAAAGAGGGAAACTGCTATCAGATCAGAATAGTGGTACCTTTCTTTTTTTTTTTATGGCTGAAAATGACTAGTAAATATTCAGTTAAATAGCTGATAATTAGTCTTGGTTGATTTAATTCAGCAAAACCAATGAAATTATATTACTCCATCAAAACTGGTCAACTTGTTTTCAATCAACATAAAGTCATTGCTTAAAAAATGCAAATGAGAAAGCTGTCCCATCATGTGGTGTCAATTCAGAGTATTTTGATTAGCATAAGCAGAGTAGACCGAAATATTAAGTGTGATATTTATCAGGGAAAAAATTAAATCCAACAAATTTAATACACGTCCATCCTTCCATATGTGAATTTATGTCTGGGAAGGAGGGCTGAAAACCTTTATGTATTTCTGTCTTGTAAAAGAAAAGCATGAGCCAAATGATGATCTCATCTGTATTCTCACATCTTTACTGACTTGATCAAACTCTTCTGCAAAGTTTGCCAACAAAAAGCTGACATGCAAGACAAAACTTTAAGAAAACCAATGCCAAATAATTGTCCAAGCCATAAGAAAAAAATAAACTTGCCCAGTGCATTTCATCCCACCAACATTATAAAAAGCTGTAAATCTAAAAGCCAGGGGAAAAAAACAACTCTTATTGTGCATAATATACATTATATACCAGCAGGCAGCAGAAATCATTTCTTCGCTGCAGTTCAATAGCTAGTCATTGCTTCTCTTCTATATTCAGTTCTGCATCAGAACCATGACTTAAATGCTGTGCTGCTGTCAGTTAGTTGGCTATCTTTTTCTGGGCTGAAGATTCTTACAAATGAAGCTATTGTCCCAGTAAGCAAGCACCTCCTGGTGGGACAGTATGTGATCAATTTTTAAGGACATGGCTGCAGCATAAATCATGCTGTATTTTACATCAGACATTGCCACACTTGGATGTGTTTCTTTTTCATCATTTTTAAAATGAAAGTACTGTTGTAAGAATAAAAAGTGGATATTATATCAGAATGATAGGTGATTCAAGGTGTGTCTTGCATTGTAACACTCTAGGTTTATGGGTAGTATCAACCATAAATTACAAGGGACATAGATAAACCAATTTCTTTTTAAAAAATCTACAGCTATCCTGAATATTAATGGATTTTATTTAATTGAGTGCACTTGCTCTAAAAACCTGGATTTCTATCAATTTTATTTCAGATAAGTTTAAAAAAAAATCTCATCCACAGATTTTAGGGCAAGTAAAAATCCATGGTTTGACATATGTGCATGGTTTAACTGGCATTTTATGTACAAATCTTACAAGTGCTAAACAGTTCTTAAATAAAAATGTTGAAATCTCAGAAGAAGATAAAGTCTCACTTGAAAGACACACTTCTTTCAAAGAATGTTGGTTCCAAGCATGAAAGCAAGGCTCAGGCTCCCTTCTCCCTTGTGATCTATAGGATCATCAAGAGTGGTCAAGATTACATGACTAACAACCCTTTCAAATATTCTTAAAAGTGATTTTACCAAAAGACACTTTGGAAAAGATTTCTCACCAGTAAAAACAAACAAACAAACAAACAAAACCTATTGTCAAGATCCTTTTAAGCTGGGAAATAACAGCTGATTCAAGTAATAACAGTTACTCAAGTAAAACAGACTGTTGTTTACAAACATGAAGGAAATTCAGCCAATGCTGTAAGAAACATATCATACCATAGTTCTTGCTACTCTTTGGTTTAATCTTTAGGTTTAATCTGAATTCCCATGAGAATATTGGAGAATGTAATACTGAAGCTATATTCTACATATCATAGAATCATAGAAAATCCCAAGTTGGAAGGGACCCATAAAGATCATCAAGTCCAACTCCTGGCATTGCACAGGTCTACCCAAAAGTTTAGACCATGTGACTAAGAGTCCAATTGTTTCTTAAATTCAGACAGGCTTGGTGAAGTGTCTACTTCACTGGGGAGCCTGTTCCAGTGTGCAACCACCCTCTCAGTGAAGAACCTCTTCCTGATGTCGAGCCTAAACTTCCCTTGCCTCAGCTTAACACTGTTCCCATGGGTCCTATCACTGGTGTTTACAGAGAATAGGTCACCTGCCTCTCCATTCCCCCTCACAAGGAAGTTGCAGACCGCAATGAGGCCCCCAGTCAGCCTCCTTTTCTAGAGGCTGAACAGGCCCGGTGACCTCAGCCGCTTCTTGTATGTCTTCCCCTCTAGGCCCTTCACCATCTTCGTCACCCTCCTCTGGACACTCTCCAACAGGTTAACGTCCTTTTTGTACTGTGGTGCCCACAACCGCACACAGTACTCAAGGTGAGGCTGCACCAGCGCAGAGTAGAGTAGGATAGTCACCTTCCTTGACCGACTAGCAATGCTGTGTTTGATGCACCCCAGGACATGGTTGGCCCTCCTGGCTGCCAGGGCACACTGCTGGCTCATACTCAACTTGCTATCAACCACAACCCCCAAATCCCTCTCTGTGGGGCTGCTCTCCAGTGCCTCATCACCCAGTCTGTATGTACAGCCAGGGTTGCCCCGTCCCAGGTGCAGGACCCAGCACTTGCTCTTGTTAAACTTCATGTGGTTGGTGATTGCCCAGCTCTCCAATCTGTCCAGATCTCTCTGCAAGGCCTTTCCACCCTCATCCGTGTCCACAGCTCCTCCAA
Organism: Aythya fuligula; assembly: GCF_009819795.1. Lineage (NCBI taxonomy): Eukaryota > Metazoa > Chordata > Aves > Anseriformes > Anatidae > Aythya > Aythya fuligula. The sequence continues at coordinate 122,566,793 of NC_045560.1, read as the reverse complement.
GTTTGGTGTCGTCAGCAAATTTGCTGAAATTTGTCCTACATCCAAATCATTTATAAAGACATGGAAGAGGACTGGCCCTAAAACGGAGCCTTGAGGGACCCCACTAGTGACCATCCACCAGCCAGATGTGTCCCCGTTTACCACAACCCTTTGAGCCTTGCCCATCAGCCAATTGCTCACCCATCATATGATGTTTTTATTAAGTTGTATGCTGGACATTTTGTCCAGTAAGATCCTATGGGAAACTATGTCAAAAGACCAAAAAGATCACATCAGCTGGGTTATATGGATTATATGGGTTATAAAAGCCAAAATATTATTTCAGTAGGTATTGAAATGTTTCACCAGTTCTTCCAGTTACTTCCCAAACATCTTAGCCATGTTTTCCAGAAACAATAATCAGCAAGTACCTACAGATGCACCACAAGCTTATAGAGATCCTGGTTTATTCATGCTAATGGTCCAGGACAATTGTGATACAGACATACATCCATTTGGTTAAGCATGAAATAAGACAAGAAAGAAGTTGAATAGACAACCTGTCTTTAATAACAAGCTTTCAACATCAAATAGCAGCATATGAACATTCTTACTGACATTTTAGTTCAACATCTCAAATACGACAGACCAAAGACATAATTTATTAACAGTTGGCAGTCTGGCACTGACTGGGGTCCAACTTTTACTGCAGTGTGTTCTGATTTTTTTCCTTTATTCTTTCAGCTTATTTTGACGTCTTAAAAGATCTATGTCTTTTGCTAGTACACTACTCCAACTCTAGACGTACTTTCTGATTATGTATTAAATAAACTACATGTATATTAAATAAACTACATACACAATTCAAAAATATATTTAAAATATTACTATAGCAAGAAAGCAATTGGTGGAGATAAATCTTACACAAAGCTTAACACATATGTCTTGACTTCCTTTCTCTCATAAAGATCAGTGTTTTTGTTAGGCTTCCTGGTTTTTCCACCAAGATTTAGTTTTGTACCTGCAATCACTAAAAACATTTTAATTATTTTTTGGGAATGTCATCTTCAGCTGTTTCTTTCTTCTTAAAGTTTTTTTTTTCTTTTTTCTTTTTAAAAAAAGCATCTTTTCTCCATGTTCATCAGAAATCAATGGGATGGGAATGTAAATAAAGCTCAAAACTAAGCAGCAAAAGGAAATACAGAACATGAAAAGATAACATTTCCTTCCTTCAGAAGCCATTTTTTTTTAAACATTACAAGGCAGTGGAAGTTAGGCTCCTAAGTCCTGAATTTGCTTCATCACAAATTTATTGGCCAAGCAGATCTCAGAGATCCTTGTAGTGTCCTTATACTTAGGCAGTAAATAGTAATAAAGACAAGTGCAAATGATGCAGCAGGCAGGCTATGACTTGGTTGCCGTCACGGAAACATGGTGGGACCACTCTCATGACTGGAGTGCTGCAATGTCTGGCTATAGGCTCTTCAGAAGGGACAGGCAGCACGGAAGGGGTGGTGGTGTGGCTCTCTATATCAGAGAGAGTTTTGATGTCGTGGAACTTGAGGCTGGGAATGATAAGGTTGAGTCCCTGTGGGTTAGGATCAGTGGGAAGGCCAACAAGGCAAGCATCCTGGTGGGGGTCTGTTATAGACCGCTGAACCAGGATGAGGAGACTGATGAGGAGTTCTACAGGCAGCTGACAAAAGTTGCAAAATCGTCAGCACTTGTTCTCATGGGGGACTTCAACTTCCCAGATATATCCTGGAAGCACAACACAGCCCAGAGAAAGCAGTCTAGGAGGTTTCTGAAGAATGTGGAAGATAGCTTCCTGACACAGCTGGTTACTGAGCCTACCAGGGGAGGTGCCCCGCTAGACCTTCTGTTCACAGAGAAGGACTGGTGGGAGATGTGGCGGTTGGAAACTGTCTTGGGCAGAGTGACCATGAAATGGTAGAGCTCTCCGTTCTTGGAGAAGCCAGGAAGGGGACCAGTAAAACCACCGTATTGGACTTCCAGAGGGCCGACTTTGAACTGTTCAGGACACTGGTTGGCAGAGTCCCTTGGGAGGTGGTTCTGAAGGGCAGAGGAGTGCAGGAAGGCTGGGCTTTCTTCAAGAAGGAAATCTTAATGGCACAGGAGCAGTCTGTCCTCACATGCCCAAAGATGAGCCAGCGTGGAAGACCAGCCTGGCTGAACAGAGAATTGTGGCTTGAGCTTAGGAGAAAAAAGAGGGTTTATAATCTTTAGAAAAGAGGGCAGGCCACTCAGGAGGACTATAAGGATGTTGCGAGGCTGTGCAGGGACAAAATTAGAAGGGCCAAAGCTCATGTGGAGCTCAATCTGGCTACTGCCGTCAAAGACAACAAAAAATGTTTTTACAAATACATTAATGCAAAACGGAGGACTAAGGAGAATCTCCATCCTTTACTGGATGCAGGGGGAAATTTAGTTACAAAAGATGAGGAAAAGGCAGAGGTGCTTAATGCCTTCTTTGCTTCAGTCTTTCGCAGCAAAACCAGTTGTTCTCTGGATACCCAGTACCCTGAACTGGTGGAAGGGGATGGGAAGCAGAACGTGGTCTTCACTATCCATGAGGAAATGGTTGGCGACCTGCTACAGCACTTGGATGTACGCAAGTTGATGGGGCCAGATGGGATCCACCCAAGGATACTGAGAGAACTGGCGGAGGAGCTGGCCAAGCCAATTACGATCATTTATCAACAGTCCTGGCTATCGGGGGAAGTCCCAGTCGACTGGCAGCTAGTAAATGTGACGCCCATCTACAAGAAGGGCTGGAGGGCAGACCCGGGGAACTATAGGCCTGTCCGTTTGACCTCAGTGCCAGGGAAGCTCATGGAGCAAATTATCTTGAGTGTCATCACATGGCACTTACAGGGCAACCGGGTGATCAGGCCCAGTCAGCATGGGTTTATGAAAGGCAGGTCCTGCTTGACAAACCTGATCTCCTTCTATGACAAAGTGACACGTTTGGTGGATGAGGGAAAGGCTGTGGATGTGGTCTACCTTGACTTCAGCAAGGCTTTTGACACCGTTTCCCACAACATTCTCCTCTAGAAACTGTCTGCTCGTGGCTTGGACTGGCGTACGCTTCGTTGGGTTAGAAACTGGCTGGATAGCCGGGCCCAGAGAGTCGTGGTGAATGGAGTCAAATCCAGTTGGAGTCCGGTCACTAGTGGCGTTCCCCAGGGCTCGGTACTGGGGGCAGTCCTCTTTAATATCTTCATCGATGATCTGGACGAGGGCATTGAGTGCACCCTCAGTAAGTTCGCAGATGACACCAAGTTAGGTGCATGTGTAAATCTGCTAGAGGGTAGGAAGGCTCTGCAGGAGGATCTGGATAGGCTGGACCGATGGGCTGAAGTCAACTGTCTGAAGTTCAACAAGGCCAAGTGCCAGGTCCTGCACGTGGGGTGCAATAACCCCAAGCAGAGCTACAGGCTGGGAGATGAGTGGTTGGAAAGCTGCCTGGCAGAGAAGGACCTGGGAGTGATGGTTGATAGTCGGCTGAATATGAGCCAGCAGTGTGCTCAGGTGGCCAAGAAGGCCAATGGCATCCTGGCTTGCATAAGAAGCAGTGTGGCCAGCAGGTCTAGGGAAGTGATCGTCCCCCTGTACTCGGCTCTGGTGAGGCCACACCTCGAGTACTTTGTTCAGTTTTGGGCCCCTCGCTACAAGAAGGACATCTAGGTGCTTGAAAGAGTCCAGAGAAGGGTGACGAAGCTGGTGTGGGGTCTGGAGAACAAGTCTTACAAGGAGCGGTTGAGGGAGCTGGGTTTGTTCAGCCTGGAGAAAAGGAGGCTCAGGGGCGACCTTATCGTTCTCTATAAATACATTAAAGGAGGCTGTAGCGAGGTGGGGGTTGGTCTATTCTTCCATGTGCCTGGTGACAGGATGAGGGGGAATGGGCTAAAGTTGCACCAGGGGAGTTTTAGGTTGGATATTAGGAAGAACTTCTTTACCAAGAGGGTTGTTAGGCATTGGAATGGGACGCCTAGGAAAGTGGTGGAGTCACCATCCCTGGAGGTCTTTAAAAGACATTTAGATGTAGAGCTTAATGATATGTTTTAGTGGAGGACTTGTTAGTGTTAGGTCAGAGGTTGGACTCGATGATCTTGAGGTCTCTTCCAACCTAGACAATTCTGTGATTCTGTGATTCTGATAAAAACAGGAGTCATAAATTCTGTATTTGCCAGTGTGATGGCATATAGCTAGGATCCAGGTTACTTTAAGACAGGTCTCTTCAATTTAGCATGCAAAAGAAAGTCTGTGAAAAAAATTCTTTACCTATTTTTTTATACAGATAAAAGAAACAGCTTTGAATCAACAAGTTTAGGAATTGTGATTTCTTTTCATTTTACTTTGGTTTCTTTTTCAGTTTCAGAGCTGCAATTTCCCACCAAGGAGGGAGTAAAGTGCATCACCATTGACATGGAGTGAGGTAGATCAATACAAAGGAGTGGACCAGGTCTAGTAAATGTCTGAGGTTCAAATATCTACACTTGCAATATCAGGGAGCACCACAAAAGGGAATGATACCATGAACATATCAGTTAAAATTATTTGGTTTTATCAAATGGCAGCAAGATATCCATATTATTTCATTGTTTCACTACACATGTTTAATTTGTGTTTGTTATTTGTTTTACTATGTATTGTTTTTGTTTTTAATAAGACCTTAAGAAATACTGACCAAAGGGGAACAATAAGATCTCTCCATACTCCATAAAATGCAGTCTCAGTACACAGTGAAGGACCCTTTGCAAGTCTGTTAGCTATGACTGTTTATTTTTTTATTTTTGACAGGGAGGAAAAAATGTTTAAGTAAAACTACCCCAAACATTTGTATAATGGCCCAGCTTGTGTACATTAAGACCATGTTATGTACTGATGTACAGAGCAACTAGGGGACACCTGGGCTAGTAAATTTTGCTAAAGTCCATTGGCATTTGTTACCTACCCTTTCTTTCGATGAAAACCTCTGAGGTCATCAAAAATTCTCCTCAATGACCTAGCGCAGAATACAGTGTATTATTCCCTGTGTGGGAAATACAGTTCTCTTTTTGCAATTCATTTTCTGTATTCAGAAGCTTCAAAAGATATCTGCTTTAATGCAGATATCTTATATATATAAAATATAATATATAAAGTATAAGGTATAGTATAAAATAGTATAAAAATATCTTATATACAATATATAAGATATAATATATAAATATTTTCTCATTCTCCATCAAAAATATTGTTTTCACAAATACCCTTGAATAGCAATTCATCAAATGTTACATTACTATGAATATACCAGATTTAGAAAGCCATTATAGTGGGAGTTCCCAGTGTGGTAATATTGTACAGTGTGAGTGATATGAGTAAAAGGTTTCTGTTTTAGTACCTAACAAAAGTCAGTCATCAGTTCAATGAAGTCACACTCTGCCTAATTCAGGCAATACCAATGATGCGCATATGTCCAAGTCTCTGTGCTCAGCTGTCCTTTCAGTTTTCAGTATGTACACTGTGTATTTACATCAATGGCAGTCACACACCTTCAGGAAGTAAGCCCTCCTAAAGGCTGAACAAATCATAGGACCGCAGGCAAAATTCCCATCTGTGAGCTAAAGAGTAGATCTCTGTTGCTTGTGGAACAAGCACAGGCTATGCATTAGAAATCTGCACTGCAGGGAAAGGATCTGCAGTATAGATGGAAGAAGAAATGCTGTCCTCATTAGTTCTATATATTGTTTGTCTAAAAACATAAACACACTGTATACTTTCATTTGATAGAGGCTTCAGAATGGAGCTTTCAGTCTGATAAGTACATAGCTGTAAAGACCTGTACTAGTAAGTATGCTTTTCAGGTATGATTTTTGCCATCATTCCCTTTTAATGTCACATCATATAAAAACTATTGGATTTTAGATGTATCTCAAGTTTACTGTCAATATTGCAAATGAGGGTTGGTTTGAATACATTGGAAACATTTGCTTCTGACAGAGCAGTGGCATTCAATGATACATGTATATGAATATATATACAAATATATGCATGTGTGTGTATACATAAATATTTTGAAAATTCCCCTCATATGCAAAGATTTTTAAAGTGTTTCTTTCTGTTACACTGCCTTTTGACATGCTAGTGTACACTTCTGTATTTTCACAGTACAAATGCACTGCCAAAAAGTATAGAGATTGTATACCTATCAGAGATATTAAGAAGTAGAAAAGATCTCAACCACCCAGTCCATCTGCCAAATGATACAAGATTATTGCCTGTATCACATTTTCTCTTTTTCTTTCGAAGTCTAGCTAAATATCCTTCCACCACATGCTACAGGTTATTACACTCCCTAATGTGCATCATTCAAGTTTTTCCATTACAGACAGAAGTTTCCCTTTAAGTCATCCTCATCTCCCACTTTGTTCCTTTTTTTCTCCCTTATCACTCCCATTTCTTTTCGGCTATCATTGAGAAGTTTCTTCGATTCACTTTCAAGTTTCTCGTAGCCTATGCCTGGGCCACCCTGTCATTTCTCATTCAGTAAAAATAGATACACTGCTTCTTCCAATCAAACCAAGGTGATGGTCCTTCATCACCAAATTATTACATTTTTTTCAGAGGTTTTCATGCTTCCTTTCCTCCCTGATTCTCCATTTTTCACTTACTTGAAAAATGTTTCCCGCAAATACCAGAAAATCCTCATAATTTCCTGCCTTTAAGCACTGTTTTACTACCACACACCCACACAAAAGAAAAATAGCTGAGAGCTGTGTTGTAGGTGATTGATATCTCTGCCTGGTGTGCCAACTATTACTCTATTATTCTATGCCCCCACCTGCTTTTTGGCAACCTATGGCCCCTCTTTGCCGTTAAGCATTTTGGGGTGAGGTCAATCTTTTTATTGGTTTTCTGGTCTGTACTAAGACTCCTATCCACTATGACAATACAAATTAGAAATACTAACCATTAATAATCAATAATCATCGCGCTCATATATTTGGACACTTATTCATGAGTTCAAGTCACACTTAGCATGCACTATATACATGACAAAAAGTCTCATCCCATTGATATCGGTGAGATCATTCTAATCATCCTAGATTCTAATTTTCATACCCAATATAATGAGGTAAAACCTTATTAGTTAGCTCCTTTTACTTTTGTGGCACTTCTATCTATTCCTCTAGGCACTTTGAGTCAATTTGCCAATTACTTGTGGTTCCATATTAACATACAGCCAGTCTCTTAACCTAAGCATCCCTTTGCTTAGATAGAGAAAACCTAGGAGATAAAACATTATAAGGAAATTGCCTGTAGTTTGTTGCAACAAGAAACTTCTCCTCCCATCCTGAAAGGAAATCTAATGAGAGGCTTTAATAGCAGCATCACTGTGTCTCTCAGAGAAGCTGGAAGTGACCATTGTAGTGACAGACACAAGAGGACTTATTTTTTTTTTTTTTTTTTTTTTTTTTTTTTTAGGGCAGAAAAACTGTAATGATAGAAACTAGCTGGATTAGAAGTGTAAAAGTCCCCTGGACTTCCCACAGATACTACAGTTTATGTCCCATCATACAAGGTTACACCCTCAGCTTTTAAGTTAATGCATAAAATAACTGCCTTTCATTCAAGTTAAATATAATTAAACTTGTGCCACGTACTAAGATATCTGAACAAAAGTCACTTTCCAAATTCATTACTTATGTAGGGAATTGCATTTAAGAAGTATGGAGTCACATGGGAGTCCAATCTGTGCAAGGTTATATGGGTATCTGAAAATGAGAGTAAGCTGGAGATGTGCAAACATTAAGGAATTTCATGTAAAATCAGTTGTAGATGCTACCTATGGCATTGTCTTGAATGGAGAGGGTTGAAAAAAGCCCCTGGACAGAGTTTTTGGGCAGAGATCTGGGAAGGGAAAGTCTTGATTCATAGGGGCATTATCTCCAATTGTTTTTTTCTCTCATGTTACTGAAACCACAGCTTCATACATGGTACCATGTGGCATAGAGATAACATAAGTAGAATAAATGAGTTGGCATGCAGCTATATCTGGGCCATGTAACTCCCGTGAGATTAACGGGATCACATTTAAAAAGGAACTTTTTTTTTTTCCCCTGTAAAAACCACAGAGCACATCACACAATCACACACAACATTGCCCAACCACTGAGGATGTTGTGAGTGCCAATACTATGTTGTATTACATGCTTTGACAATGCCTAGCACAATGTGGCCCTCAGCCCTGAAGGAGGCTTCTACATACTACCTAAGGACAAATATATTATAATAAATATATGTGAATAAACAGTCATTTAATGGTAGTCGAGACACATTGTTATGCTTTCTCCATCTTAAAAACCTTTACTAAAAAGTAATTTTGAACCACTTTCAAGTTTTTATTTCTTCCTTACCTTATAAACTGTATCAAAAGACATGCCAAGAAGTGCTGCTTAGGTCCTACGATGGCAAGGGAATGCCTTATGTTTCTGCTCTTCTGCAGCCTTTGGTGGCTTGTACTGCTTTGCAGGAAGGGAAAAAGCTCTCTGGATACTACCTTCCTTTCTTAATTTCACACTGAATATTGCCTCATGTCTAAGGATGCAATATGTGTAGCCACTATATCATAGTTTCAATATAACGTGTTGTGAACCTTCTGGCTTCCAGTCCAGGAGCCAAATGGCATTGTGTATTCTCTCCATTTGGCCTCATTTTCATGTTCCCCCTTTGCACTCAGAGTGACAAGAGACGCGTATGAAGCTTTTTCTCGCTGCTGCATCTTGACCTTGACCTTACAGCTTTACAAAAGGCGACTTGCATGTGCAGGTCTATTGTCTGCAGCCAAGTCCCCTTTTCTTTTGCCATTAAGGGAGGAAAAGGCCACGTGACATAGTCCCTTCTCAGGCCCAGAATTTTCATTGTTTTTTCCTTTGCAAAAATTTTTGCACTGATTTGTTTCCTCTGGTCAGGCATACAGCCTCATCCTTTTTTTTTTTTTTTTCCTCTCTGTTGTTCCTATCCCCCTCTCCTCTCCCTACACACACGCGCACTCATGCACACACATGCGCGCACACACACAGAGGAAAATCTATATGTGTCAGACATTCAGCAAGGGAAAGACAAAGGCACTGAGTTAATTACCCATCATTTACTGCTGCTGAGAAGAACAGATGGTAGCAGGCGATATGTAAATGGCAAGGGGCAGTGAATTATTCGATTTTTTTAGATTAATCGTCGATGACAAAGGAAGTGATTACAAGCTGTGACATTTATACAAATGTATAAAGTACATAATGCTAGAAAAAAAGAGCTTAATATTATTATGAGGATGTCAGGCATGTGAACACCATTGTCATAATACAAAGAAACACATTTTGTGAGATCCAAGGATGTGCTCCTCTTTCATTTGCAAACTTTGTTAAGTCTTAGCCTCTAGAAATATATATTTCCCCAAATGAATCCACACCTGACAATCACAAAAAGGTTTGGTTGCTTTTGAATATTTCCAATAGCAGAATGGTGCTTAGTGTGTTTGCTAAGGATGAAGCTGATGTCATAGAATCAGTGTGTGGGACTGTAAAATAGAAAAAGGTGCTAATAATATACACAGACAGGAAACAGAAAATAAAAGGAAAGGTGATGTTTAAGCTGATAGGCCCTTTGTGAGGATAGGAGGGGGAAAACTGAGGTGGAAGTGAAGACAGGAGAAAGTATTGTTTGTTTACTGCTTTGCTCAAAAATAATTGGTTTAGAGCCTTTGAAGGTCAGGATGACATAATTTCCAGACCAGGCCTTGCTGGTGTTACTCAGACTCCCAACCTGCTCATCCTCAAGGTAGTCTACTATATTTTCTGCTGCATAAATAATAAATTGGTACATGAGGAAAACAGATGCTTTCTTTTGCAGATCATAGAAACTGCTCCATCATCAAAATGTCTTCAGTTGCCTAATTATTAAATCTATACAGTGCTAATAATGGAGACGGAAGAAAAAAGTGAGCCACATATTTCGTTCCCTGTGAAGCATACCTATCTACTGTATTTCTTGCTTCATATCTTGTGGTGAGCTACTCTCTGCAACATCAGCATAGGAAATAGAGGGGAGAGTTTGGGGGCGAGCTTATTTATCCTCCTCAGAAATACTTTCCAATCAAGCAAGGCAAAACATCACCAAAATTACTGAGAAACACTCCACAGTTATGCATGCTTTGCTGATTACAGAGGGGTGAGGGAGGGACAGAATAACATTATATTAGTCAGCAGCACTGGGTAGTGCATTTAAATCTAGCAATCCATTTTGTATGAATATTGTTTCAGGAATAAAGTGATGGCTGAACCAATCTGCCCTGAAGAAAGAGAAGGATGAAACACTGTCTTACAAGATAAACACCATCAGCTAAACTAACTAGTGGTTTCTAAGTTGTTTTCCTTTTTTTTTTTTTTTTTTAACTCTTCTAAGTAATAATACCTGCATGAGGTACAATTAATGCAGTGATATAGTTTCTACTATATTCAGAGGTGTACATGCTAGAATGGTTATTATATTTGTCTTTCTCTAGATAAACATAGCATGGACCCCAGAATAAAAATGTATGTGCAGTTATTGAAAGAACCGAGCTACATCCATTTCTCCTAAGAGAACTAAATTGAGAGTCTCCCAAATCAGTTCACATTGTACATAACATCATGGCTATTTATGTTATCTACATATCTCCATGGAAGGGGGATTATGAGTTAAAGTTGTAACCTGGGGGTGGGGAAAGACAGTCATTTCTCTCTTACAAGGCTAGAAAACAGAACAAGATTCTCCCTTCCTGAAAATTAAAGAGAAGGAAAATATCTTTCCTACAGAGCAACAGTGAATGGGACATGGCTTCATAAAAATATCTAGGTAAGTGTTAATGGACACATTTCTTAGCCCTCCCTAGACAAGATGAAAAGGTTCCAGTGAGAAAACTCTGACTCCCTCCTCCCCCACCTTTTTTTTTTTTTAAACAAAGGATGGATGATTTACGACGTGCATAAGCATATACAGCTTTCTTGTACCTATAGATTCATATTTATGAGATTTTTTAAAACATCATAGGTAGACCATATATTACTGAAGTCTTTCCATTATTAAAGTGTTAATGCATTCCAAAGGACAAAAAGCAACATCAACAGGAAAACGTATGTTTTTATTTGAAGAAAATGGCTGAATCTGAATCCACGCCATATCTAGCCATCTATTTATGTACATTCCTGCAACACACCAAATTCATGAGGGAAGGGAAAATAAAATGTCTATGCATTTCTACAGCCTTCCACTGCTTTGGAGATATTTATTTATGAAAACCACAGGTAGCCATTATTTATAGCCCTGACCTTTTGTTCTTATTCTGTTTTCTTCTCTCTCTCTCTCTCTCTTTTTTTTTTTTTTTAACTAAAACAAAGATGAAATTGGAATTGATTTTTGTAGGGACATTTATACTGAAAGCAGGATCATTTTATATTTTCTCAAGTTGAAGTCTGTATTCATTACTAGGAAAAAAATGTAAGAACAGCAAGCTAAAGTATTTTCATTTGTGGCCCATATTTATTTCTTAGGAAGCCTGTCACAGCACCATTGCATAAAAATGGAATTTGAACTATGCTTGCACAATAAAAGGAACTTCAATGCACTGTATTCATACACATGTTGAAATTTACACCAAATATAAATTTTCTGTATGTATGTACATATCCACACATATATGCATGTACCTTGCATTAAACACACATTTATGCAGAGATGGCTTTTTCTTGCTTTACTGTATAATGTTTGTCTTAAGAAGGCAAGTGCACCTAAAAATTGGTCTTTATTAAGAGGATATAGATATATTTATATGCAAAATTATGTTAGCCATCATACATGTATATACAAGTTTGTTAGTACTATTTTCATTTTTTTCTGTTCAGTGCAGTCTACGTTAGAAAATAATTAATTTAATTTACTGTGCATTAGAGAACATATACACTGCAGTCTAGCTTTCCTGTGAAAGCATGAACATGCTATGAGATTACCATCTTTCCAGTCACTAAGAAATGAATACCAAAAATTAAAAAGTAGAATAGGAAGGTCTATTATGGTAATGAAGAGATGAGTCAGGGCATCAAGACATTGTTTAGTGAAAGAGGTCAGGCACTGGTTAGCAGTCAACACCCCCAAAAAGATGTTAGGTTATTTTTCACTTTATTAAATGGCCTGCTACAGCTGAAGCAATAATATCTTCTACCTTAATTGAGATATAATAAAAACCCTACTTAGGTGGGAAAGCAAATATTTTTCTTTAAGTCACTTTCCTATTTATTAACATGAATTCTCCTTTTGTAATTAACATGTACATCTATCTTGGTGGTTTGTGCTTAGAAACATACATGATAAGAGCAAACGTGACTAAAAAAATTTGGTAAAGCATATATAGACATTCATTTATTTTTAGTAGGTTTTAAACATTGCAGGTCATTTAAAATTATCACACTGCTAATATCATCCTACTCCTAAAATAACTCACAGCATTGTAAACTGTGCCTTTCTAAAGCACAAATAAGCATATCAGCCAACATCAGTATTCAAAAATACCAAAACAAAGCAACAAGAGTAACACTTAAATGGTGTCCCTTTAAGCATTTCTTTCAATTCACTTTGACTGACTCCACTTTTATATAGGTTATAGGATTTACTATAGCAACCACCCCCCCCCCCCTCAAAAAAAAAAAAAAAAGTCTAGTTCCCCCTCTTCTGTGACTTCTATTAAACCAATAGAGCCCTCTATTGGTAAAATTTCAGATAGCTACCACTGTTTCTTCTGTGGAATAAGGATGCTTTATTTGCTATCATAGCCTATGCCATCGTTCCCTAGCTGAAGTCAATGGCTGAGGGTTTTGGACTTAGATAACATTAACAAAAAAGCCCTGAGCAAAATGGTCTGTCTGTTTCCCAAGGTATGACATTTCAGGTTTTCCTTAATGCAGTAGCCCTACACTAGTGGTTTATCATGAAGCTGGAGCACGATATTACCATATAAAACCATAACATCCCTAAAAGCACGTTGTTTCCTACAAAAACATCTCAATTTCTGGAAATGATACAAAAATATTATACTTGGCCCTAAACAATATTTCTCTTCTAATAAGTACAGGATTTAGACTGTACTTTCAGAAGCTATTTGGGAAATCATCTCTTGTTCAGTCACACAAATTAACAAAGGCCTTGGGTACATTATAATTAAGGGGCCTAAGGCCAAGTCACCTCAGCAACCTAAAAATGCACTAGTTTATTTATTAATAAAGGACAGAGTTTGTCAGAGGTGAAAGAGCTTTCTTTAAAGAAGTGTAAGCAGATAAAATCAGAAAGTCTTTACAGAGTGAGAACTCTTAAGGACTTTGGGGTTTGGGGACTAAGGATTGTTTCTCAGTGCAGACAGTCAGAGCTAAAAAAACAGACATTCAGTCCTTATGATCTGGACCACAGTTTATATCTCACAGCCTGGCTCCTGACAAAAGAGATTCTTGTAGTCATATAGATCCAGGTACTTAAGGCACCATTGACTTCATGGAGCCCTTTACATGGCAGGCAACAGGTAGGAAGAAACTTTGCAGGAAAATAGGTTTTAGTGTCTGTCTATTTTTTTAATGCAATAATTGCTCATATTTTGGGTTCAACATAGAAGGATTTCATGACTCTCTTAGCTATTTATGTATTTAGACACATTCATTAAGACTAACATTTTATGATTATGAACTGCATGATTATTTATTGCTTTGTTATAAAGGGAAGGCACTGGCTTTTTTTTTTTTTTTTCAAAGTAAAACAAAGTAAAATTATCATTTTAGATTAAAATGTTTAATAATATAATATAAATTATTGTTTCTAGTTTGCATGTGGAGAATCAAAGCAAAAACAAAACAAAACAAAACAAAAAATAGACTTAAGCTGCCAACAAAGTGATCTGTGAGTTCACAGCACAGCAAGACCTGTCCCCCAGTCATTGCAAATGGGACCTGATAGGAGCACATGCTTTTTCTCAGTGCTTTGAGTGGAACAGGGATGACACACAGCTGGGACAATCCCAACATGAGGCACACATCCAGCACTTTCAGCACTTTAGTCAAAAAACTCAGAGTCCTCCTTGGTCTTACAGCTGAGAGGTAGCCTAAGGTCAAGGTCAAGTTTCCTAGATGATGTTGTTCTTGAACACAGACTACATGATCCCTGGCTCCCCCTGCCAGACCCGTATGTTCTAGTCTTGTTCTCATTGACTCCAGGACCCTTTTAAAAGTCATCATCAGTTTTTCAAGCTATTCTAGAAGCTGATCTGACTCATGGAGGTAGGTCCTGGGCCTGAATTGGGGCTGCAGAGGAAATAGTAAACCAGCAGCAGTCAACTCATCCATCTTTATGTCTGCATGGGTCTTTCCTTCTTCCTTGCATGTCACTTATGAATCTGAGAGGACATCTGCTATACGTTTAAGGACATACCATGGTCCTTCAAATTTCCTCCATGCTTTTTGCTTTTACTTTGTTTTCTGTGGGCAGCGAGGAAAAAAGCTAGAAGTATTTTATGCTTCTAAATGTACAAGTAGTATCCAACCATTTCATTGTTCCAAAGGTGAAAATACTTTTTTTCTACTTTCTTTTTTCACTTATGAATTCTATTCAATTGCAATAATTAAAATAATCTGTGGGTGCTATTGAATTGCAATAATTAAAATAATCTGTGGGTGCTCCATATAACAAAATGTACACCAAACAATGCCTCCTTTCAAGTTAAATTAGGTCTCTTGCATTCCCAATGGCTTCCAATCACCTTTTTGTGTGACACAAAGATAAACTAGTTCTTCAAGTTGTGTGAGACACCCTGGGGCACCTTCTAAAAGGTGATACTGTTAAAACACTGGAAGTCCTTCACTGGAGATTTTCTGTCCTGGTTCCCTAACAACTGATGAACATCCTGGTATGTTCTGCATGCTGAGTATCTCTGTAAAACCATGTGACTCAATGGGAATTATTTAAATCCTATTGCAAAAAGACAAGACCCTGGAATACATCTACTTCAGTATTTGGATATAACTTCAGGTTACATTTTTTGATATAACTGCACAAGAAAATGCTGAGGAGAAACATAGAAAACAAAAAGGTCCTTGTGAACTGTAAATAAACCTGCAATAAAAAATTAGTTGGTTCATTTGTTTATCAAGTTGTGCAAACACAGCTTCAGACCAAGCAGGATTCTGTTAATCTTCTTGTGCCTTGAATCTCCATTCTCTACTCAGCATTGCAATGGATGGGGCCAAAATGGGAACGAGAGAACAGGAGCTCAACTGATATGCCTCATTGCATTTTACCTTTTTCTTTTGCATGCTGTTAATTGATTTACTTTTCTATATTTGCCAGACAACACAATGACCTTTAAACCAGTTTTGAAAAAGTATGTGTTTTTTTTAATTGTTATTTTTTATTTCACAGGCACTTCTTATTTAATTGGGTAAAGAAGCATAATTCTTTAATTCTCTTGGGCAGAAGTAATGACTTTCTAAAAATGATATTACTCCATGATTAAACAAGAAAATGCCACTGTGTTAAAAACAGCTTGCCTCACACCCCGAAGCTCTTGATGCTATAAATAGAGGAGGCTGGCAGCCTACAGCTTACCATCTTCTACTGCACTGACATGCTGTAGTGCTAGCAAGGGATGCGATTGCTGTGTTCACCTGAGGAGTGAGTATTCTGGTGTCTCATCAGTGTCTACTGAGAAAGGGCTTCCAGTTGGCTGCTTTTTACCCTGTTAGGAAAATTACAGCTGTCCTTGTTAAATCCCTTCCCATCTTTTTCCATCCTTTTTTTTTTCTCCTCCCCGGAGTGGCACAGGTAACAAGTTTGGATGGATATGGTGTGGGTGTGACTGCCAAAGAAATGCAATAACAATGACATTAAAGGAAATAGAGTTTGATATCTCCAGTCTTACAAGGACAAAAATGAAACATAAAAATAAAATTAACACAAACACATCATACAATCTGAGACTTGCCTTGCAGAAGAAAAATCCTTTTAAAAAGTACTTGGAGGACACATTACAGAGGAAGATGCTATGCTTATTCTGAAATTGTTAGCCTTTGTGTTTAATTGATAAAGTTATTTTATCTTGTGGAAAAATGATAAATATGTTACAAGGTTGTATTCATCCCAGGATAAAGTGAAGAAAAAGAAGAAAAAAGAAAAAGATGTCCCCTCCCCCTCCCCCCCCCCAAAAAAAAAAAAAAAAAAAAGTGATGTTGAACAAAGAAAGATTAGATTAGGTCACCTGGATGAGATGTGTGCTCAGATCTCACCTTAGGCTTACACGCTTCAGCAGTCATGACTCTTAAACTCAGACAGTACCAGCAGGGTGCCAAGAACTGGGGCAAGGACAGGGAAAGATGCATCACTGGCCCCTGCCAGATATAAGCAGAAAGGTCCTCAAAGCAGCCTTCCCACACCTCCTTCTAAGGCGGTCCTGACCCCTGCCATATCTCTACCTGCTCGCAATGGGTTACAGTGCTGCTCAGTTGCCCTCCTCCTCCACGCACAACATGGTGACGTGAGCATGCTGGTGCCTTCACTTCTCTCAGGCCAACAGCATAACCAGCCTCACAAAGATAAGTCACAAATGTGGCAGTGAAATCCAGCAAGAGTCAAAGCATCACTGAACTCATTGTACCAGAGATTGAGGGAACGTGACGAGAAGCACAGGAGAAAATGTCCCTTGCTAACCACAGAGACAAAGCACCATGTACAGGCAGCAACAGAGCTGCAGATTTCTTCTTTGTGCCACCAGAGCAGCAGCAGTTCAGCTCAGCCCCTGCACACCTCCCTCCAGCTTTCCCTGTCGGGGTCATGCTGCATAATATGGCTGCTTCCAAGAGGAGAGGAGCAGGCAGGAAACCACAGCTGAATTCCCCACGGACTCGGACACTTTGTAATTGCCTGCTGGTGGGTCGGGTCCTCAACACTGCATTTGTTCCTTAAAGGTCAGAGTGCATTCTCCTTAAAAATCTCAGGGCGCATTTGTGCTCAACTGCATACTTTTTATTTCCCTCAGAAACTGGCACAAGGAAAGCAGAGCTGATTTTAAACTAGAGGAGCAATGCCTGTTCTAGGAATGCTTTATTTATTTATTTTCTCAGACTCGATAATTTGTATTTCCAATCTCCTCAAACTTTGAGGAGCCTTCCAGTCAGCAAAGGTGAGAAGATATCAAGCTGGCAATTTTTCCCTGCTGCTTTTACTGGTTTAGATTGAAATCAACATCGCTTTAACATGCTCCTGCAGTTAATATACTGCATTGAGGAGCTGAGGAGGAAAAAGAAGGGCAACAACCAATTCACCTGCCAGCTTAATGGCCTATTTGGATAAAGCTAAAAGCAAACTGTGGTTTTGACTGTAAGCAGTGATGTCCTCAGAGCCAGAGATGTTATTACATACTTGTGATCAATATACATTACAAAGCAATGTCATTTTCTTTTTCTGCTTTAACCTCTGGAAGGTGGATGTCTCTAAAACACTAAAATAAGTCACAATATTGATAATTACAGGTTCTAAATTCCTTGCCTTACATGGCTACAATACAAATGTCATGAAGCCTATGATTCAAATTATCAACACGCCAAGATACTCAGGAAAAGGACAAATGAAATACAATCACGAAAGACAGATCTGAATCAGAGCTTACAGCAAATACAAGCTGAAGTTACCTTGAAGCTTAGAAAGAGTAACTGCCTGTATTCTCTGTTTAAACAAAACTACAACTTTATAGCTCACAAAAGGTTTTGGATAAATGACTCTGGACACTCTCACCTTCTAGTGATCCATAGAAACTATTTGTATTTAACCATTAACGCACCCATGGCTGTGAATAATTGTATTTATTTTGAGAAAATGGACATTTATAATAGCATTTCTGTGTTAAAAAATCTTTTGTTCACTGAAGATGAGACAAAGGCAACCTAGGAAAGACAGCAATGATTTCTTTGTATCATCTTTGGTGATCTCACTATATACCATTTCTTTCTTTCCTTTATTTCCATAAACCTGCCCTTTATTCTTGCTTCCAGCTCTCCCTCAGAAAACATCTCGTATTCCAGCATTCTTCATGAGGAGCATGCACCATTTATCCACTTTAGCTGTTTGTACAGCTCCCATCGGCAAGGTTTGAACGGACCAAGGCTCTCAATTGCTTTGCCAATTCCCTGAACTACCCAGTGCCAGTTCCTTTCTGACTCTAACTTTGCTTCTTTCTTTGATACATCTGTAATTTTATGGCAACAAACATGGCCAGACATGGAAGTAAGAAACAGTGAAAAAAGAGTAACATCTAAAGGATATCTATAAATATATGATGCTGCAAACTGTTTACACTAATTTCTAGTAAATAAATTGGATTTTTTTTTTCTTAAGACAGCAGTGGGATAAATTAAAGCTATTAATGTGAGAATGCTTATATCAATTTCTATAACATTCATTTGTCACTTGCAAAGTGATATTTGTCACTTGCAAAGTGACCCTTCTTTACTTTATACTCACAAGGAGACTTAAGAGAAGGCTGCAGTGCTTTAAGTTCCAGCTTTCAGTTTGGGAAAATACCAGCAAAAAGACAAATAGAGTTCAGTAAGACTGCAGATACAAGAGACTCAAGCGTCCAGGTGAGCTATGCCATTCCATCTGCACTCTGCTCTCTGTGCCAGGCTGTTTGGCAGGGAAAGGAACGGACAGGACCCTGCTGTCCAAGCATTGCAGAAGACATGAATCTTGTCAATTTTGAGTTGGGTTCCCTGCCAGTTATCAAGCAGGCAGCCAGCAAACTGCAGCACACCACACAGCAATGTGCACACCAGAGTTTCCGAGTCCCACTGCCCTCCCCTGGTTGTCATTTGTTAAGGCATTTCTGTGGGTTACCTTTCACAAGGTACTACAGGGACCATAACCAACTGGCAGGGTAGACTGTATTTACACCAGCTGAAACACAAGCTTATACTTACAAACAGCATAGCTTAGAGCAGTTTTATTTTGTGATTCAAAATTAAGTCTCTCTTTCTATGGACAAGTATATAGGAACTATAGGTTGGTTTCACACAGGTTTGGGTTATTTTTATTTCTGCTACTTAAAGGCACCAAACTCTGGCATCAATTGTTTTCTCAAAGATTTAACCACTTATGAGAGATTTTATCACTGTATACTTTACTTCAACCAGGACTGAAGTCATACTCAAAGCATAATCTGGTGGTCAACAGCAAAAACTCTTCAAAGAAAGCCTTCTTTATTACTAACTCAGTGGAAAACAATACTTTTCTTCTTTTTCTTTTTTTTTCCTCTGAACTAACTTCACATTTTACAGCTAGTTATTTGCTTCTCCCTTAGAGTTCTCTCTTAAAGCATCCTGATTCCCTAATGTGTCTCCCTCTTTTCTCTCCTGATTTTCTTATATTCCTTCTGCTCTCTTACCAGTTTTGTTCTATTCTTCACCCCATCCACAGCAATTTCTTCCAGTGAAGATATGAATCAATAAGTAGAGCCTTTCAAAATGATAGGAAAATATATTTAAAGGAAAAAAAAAAAAAAAGAGAGAGAGAGAAATTTTTACAGATGTCATTTACAGATTATATTCAACCAGTTTCATCAACTTGCAATCAATGATACACAAGCATGAGACTTCATATAAATTTATCTTTCGGGGGAGAAAAACAGAAAACCTGAACTGTAACACTTTGCAATCTCCAGAGAAGTCTGATTAGAATAGTGTCATGGTTTTGGCTGAAATATACTTAATTTTCTTCATGATGCTGTATTTTGGATTTTTGATGAAAATAGTGTTCATAACACACTAATGTTTTAGTTGTTGCAGAGTAGTGCTCACACAGAGCCAAGGACTTTCCAGCTTCTTATGATGTGCTGCCAGCGAGGAAACTGGGAGTGCACCAGGAGCTGGGAGGGGACACAGCCAGGGCAACTGACCTCAATGATAAAAGGTACATCTCATACCATGTGGCATCATGCTCAGCAATAAAAGCTGGGGTAAAGCAGGAAGAAGGGGGGGATGTTTGGAGTCATGGTGTTTGTCCTTCCAAGAAACTGTTATGCATGCTTAGCCCTGCGCTCCTGGACGTGGCTGAATACCTGCCTGCTGATGGAAAGTAGCGAATGGATTCCTGGTTTGGTTTCACTTGCATGCAAAGCTTTTGCTTTGCCTAGTGAGCTGTTCTTATCTCAACCCATGAGTTCTCGCACTTTTACCTCTTTGATTCTCTCCCCCATCCCACCCGTGGAGAACAAGTGAGCAGCTTAGTGGCACTGAACTCCCTGCTGGGTTAAACCCCAAGAAGCAGCTACAAACAATTACGGGTCCTTTGGGGGTCTCCATAAAGGACCTTAAAAAGCTTTAGTTTGCTTATACAGCTGAGAACAGTTGCATCTCTCATCTCAGATGAATTTAGCCAGTCCCTGATGATTTTCTGGGCTGCTACTGACATGGTCAGTGACTAGGTAATTCAGGCTTTGGTAACCCTACAGCCAGTTCAGAAGGCTGCTCCCTGGAAGCTCAGCAGCAGGAGCTGCTAACAGTGATTCACCCACATGCCTTGTCCTTCTCACTAGCTCCACGTAGGATGCTGTATCAGAGGAGTTTACCAGGCTATTGTTTGTTAGCTGAGCTATTGTAATCACTGGCAGGTGACTGTGGGCATGCTGTTAGCCCATCCAGGTGTAAAGTGATGTGGCTTAATTTAAGCCTTTCAATTTAAAGTTAATTGAAAGAGGTTAATGCTAAGCCATATTATCTCACAATTGAAACAGACCAAGAATGGAAAATTACCATAGCTTAGCAGATAGGCAGCAACTTAGTACACCTTAGCAATTTCATTTTGTTCTCCACTTTACCAGACCCAGTGAACACCATGGCTTCACCCAGCAGCTACCTTCCACGAGACCAAATAAAACTCTGCAATGGGAAAATGTTTAATGAGAAAAGCAGGAATGCTAATGGTTTACATACCCAGAGTTTGCTCCTACTGGGCTCTAGAATAGCACAAACTTACAAAAACACCAAACAAACAAAAAAACAAAAATAAATAAATAAAGATACAATTCCAGCTTCTGACATTAAAGACTATCCATGTATCTCAAAGCAGACAGTTAGGGCAGTGCCAGAAACTCTTAAGAAAAGCAAAGCTCAGATACTCTTCCTGGTCCTGTCAAAAATCTAGTTTGAGATTTTGAGCACTTTTATTTTGTTTCTAGCAGAACTAGTGACATGATTCAGTGGAGAAGCACGAACATTTTTGGAATAGATTCATTTGCTATCTTTTGGTTGGAGTCTGAAGCTATGTTATTATGATGCTGCAATGTGAGCAATCATTTAATTCCTGGGCTTTTGTCTGGTACTCACATGAAACATCAAAGCAAGCTTAATGTCATTGTAAAGATCATAATCTGAACTATAAGATTTAAAATGATGCCCAAGCCGACCTCATATGCCAGGAAGATAGGGAGAAAGTGTGATTTAATCAGCTGGCAGATTTCTAAAATATTTGTTCAGCACTTTTCTTTTTTCCTAATCAAATTTATAAGTAGCAGGGGAATTCAAGTAAAACCTGTCTGTTCAGATATATATCTTGTTTATCTATATTTTCATGAAAAAAAGAAAATGACAGCAGGCTTCAGATTTTTTTGGAAACTCAAAAGAATATTAAAGAAATCAAAATGGAAAAGTCCCCACTGTTATTACCCTATTACTTAAGTACTGAAATCACTGTGCAAGCCAAATGGGCTCATTGGCATCTAGCCATGTCAGAGCTCCTCCCAGAGGAGAGGGCATCCTGACTCAGGAAGCAATTCAGAGAGGAAGTCAGGCCTGTTTATGTTTCTCCTGTCTTCCTCTGAGACAAACTGTGGTGCACCATTAAGACCATCAGCTGGGGATGAGCTGCATGCCTTCTTCCTACCAACAGGAGACAGATGTGGTTCTTTTGTTCAGCCACTTTTCTGCAGGCTGTCATTTTTCCTGGGGACCGTGACCATTTGCAGTAGCCTGACACAAAGGTCACACAAGGAAATTGAACCATGCATTTGAATTTTGTGTTTAATTGGGTCTCATTAGGAACCGCAGAGATATTATTTATTAGTAGTAGTAGTAGTAGTAGTAGTAGTATATTAATTATTATTAATAATTGATAATAATAATTATTATTATTTTCCCTTTAAGTTCTTGCCAGTGAAATCATTCCAAGTTATATAAACAAAACCTGGGGTTGATGTTCAAGAACTGGCCGTGGAGAAGCCTTCAGCTCTATCTACTGCATTGTTTGAAAAGTCATGTGTGAGCTGGGAAACAGCTCCCAGCTACCTTTCCATTCCTAGGATAAACACTGGAGGCATGAAGCACAGATATTTTACTGAATCCTTAAAATCCATAAACTCACTTCCTGATATTGCAGCAGGAGGGCAAGATTGACAAGTGTGTTTTTAAACGGGAAGCAAATGCAGGCTTCGAAGAGCCTACAATATATTTTTTTTAATTAATAAAGGATCAGTAGGAGCCAATTAAATCATGGTCATTCCAAATAGAAAAGTTAGCTTTCACTTTTCCCTGTGCTACTACACAGGAGAGTCTTAAATTTGCCAATTTCTTGAAAAAGAAGTGCTCTGTACCTTTTCAAATCACTTTGCTTTTCACTGTCATAATTAAGTGACAGTTAAAAAGCAAAGAAAACTTTTCATTTTTTAAAGTTTAAGTTTTAGTTATCTAGGAAAAGTTTTTCTCTGTGGTTTTAAAGAGCTAGAGGGCCATATCAAAATGACTGGGAACAGACAGAGCTGTCCTGTCTGTCCACACAAAACTAAGGCATGTTTCTCTTTGCTTTTGATAGCAGTTAAATATGATAAGGCCCAGTTCTTTGTGTTATTCAGTGTTTTCACAAAGAGTCAAGTCATTAGGAGAAAAAATTTCAAACTTTGTAACATTGTGAGAAATAGAAACCTTCAATTAAGAAAGTCAAATCTTTAGCTCATTGCTGTTCAATGTGTTGAAGATTCTGACATTTAATGCAATGGTCCATCTACTCTACTGAATCTAAAATACACAGTGAATATAGGTTGATTTTCAAGTGAAAATACTAGCCCTAAGTAAACTATAAATAAGAAATCTGCTAGAAATTAATAGTTTGTTTGTTTCTTTTGTTTTTGTTTTGTGTTTGTGAAGAATGATATTCATTATAATATTTCCCCAAGCTGGCTTGTACCTAAAGCATAGCCCTTCCAGGGACCATATTCAGACTACTAATATTCAAAGTAAACTTGCATGCCTGCTATGGTTTCTAAGTTCAGTTATTGAGACTACCCAGATATCCAGAGCTGCTAAGCTCTCTCAAAATACTGTAAATGGAGAGAGAAAGTTGTAACGCTCTATTTAAATATAGTAAATGTTATACCATCTTCTCTCCTTGACTACACAAAAAAGTCAGGGAATGGGAGCTATGTAGTACACACAGTCCAAGCCAATCCCAACTCCTTAGAGTTTGGGAAAAGTACATTTTACATATCTCCATGGACTTATGCCTTTATTCCAAGTGTTGTTCAGTTCAATAATTCAAGTATAAGAAATTACTCCAATTTCTAATTACCTCAGTTTTTAAGAGAAGATACTGTCTTTGACCTGTATTTGGATTTATTCATTTTTCATTGTCGTCCTGCATTGTATCTAGATTTGTACAACCACAACAGTATTGTCCAGATTCTGACATCTACAAAGTAGCAGAATTTTAAGATTTCACCATTAGAGTTCACTGAAGAAGACACAAAGATCTGTATATCAAATGCTGTCAAGTGATGCCTCCTAACCCAAATACAACATTTAATGAGTTGACCCAAATGTCATTATTCACACCCTATCTTCAACTTTGTCTACCCAACCAAATAGCTGCCCCAAGACCTTCTGTATCCCTCACAGCTGCAGGTTTTCACTCCCCTCCTAGGCTTAAGCTGACAGCTGTGGCATTGTTATTCTGTGTTTGTCACAATCTGTCATAGAATTGTAAAGTATAGTAATGCTACAAGAATTGGGCTTTATAAGGGTTCAGGGAGCTAACACTGAAAAACATGTTTTGCTCACTACCCATAAATATGTAGTCTGGTTTATTGACACTCAAATAACTTGATACCTTTCTCATATCATGTTCAGAAGACAGGCAGTTTAGGAAAAAAAAAAAAAAAAAAAAAAAAAAAAAAAAAAAAAAAGATCTGTGTAGCTCCAGGTTATATATCTCTGCTTCAGCATATCAATACTCTTGAAACAGTAAGCTATAATATATTCTATCAGTCAAATCAATTCCCCCACCTTCCCTAGGCAGATGCAAGCATTACCTGAATTCCTAAACAGGAGAGCTTTCACTCATACTACCTTCAAATAAACAAATTCAGCCGATTCGTTTTAATTGCCTTGTAGTCATCAACTGTGCCTCTCAATACTGAAGTTGGTCTTTTCGTCATCTCTGAAGTTGTTTTGGGCCCACTCTCACTATGCGAGGGAATGACCACAACAGACACTGCCTCCATCTCTATCTTTCAGCCTGGATTGTAGTCTTAACTGATTTGGAGCTACTGTCTTTCCTCTACACTGTATTTCTACAACCGTGCCACTTGGCTTTCTCACTGTATTCTCCCATACTCTGCTTTGTGTCTTTGAACTTCAGTTTTCACTAATTTTTAATGGCAAGAATATCAGGCTACTCTACCAGCCTTTTCTTAACGTACTGTCAGATTCACCACTCTTCCTGGTTAGCCAAAAAGATCTGTGTGTTGCCAGATTTGCTTTCTTTCCTCTAAGTCGGGGAGTTTTCATCTTAAATATGGGTTACATTGAGTTCTGTCATTCTCTCAGTATTTTGTAAAGTCATGAACTACACCACATTAGCAAAGTAACTGTAGAAAAAAAATAAATACAAATTTAATCAGTAAGCTTGCACATTAGAAAAGGGTTTATAAAAAAAAATAAAAATAAAAAAATAAATAGAGTTTTAAATTCCACACTGATGTTGCTTTGTGTTCCCAAATGAAACTGAGAAAGCCAGCAGAGATGGCTGATGACTTTATTGTAAGTCTGCTAATTTCAGAGATACTTGTTGAGGATGTCACTAGTTTTAATTGCCTTCTTTATTTACATAATTTTGATCCTTTATTGTCTTCACCTATACTAATAAGCAGCTTTGGCCTACAACTTTGTGTTTCACCAGCCTTCTTAACAAAGTAGATGTACTTTATGGTTACAACTATTTTTTCTGCTGTCACAATCTCCTAAGACATAATGCCTCATCATCATGTGTGGGCATGGTGGAAAGCTGACTCAAATGCTGCATCCTTTCTATTTCTCATTTGTTTTCCCTTAGGAAGCTCCAGTAACTTCCCATGATTTCTTTTCTTCTATTCTTAGATTCCTTTCTGTCAGGAACAACACCAGTATCAAGGAGCAAGTATCTAGAGAACTAGCCATTTACAACAAATGTCCCATTTCTTTGCTTTTTCAGTAAGAGAGACTCAGTAGAGAGAAAAGGGAACTATGCCAACTTGAGTAATATTCAGAGTAATTGTCTTTAAAAAAAAATAGCAAAGGCTGCTGACTGCAGAATTTTTTAGAAGACTGCTGCCAGACTGGCAGTGGGAAAAGTGCCTCTCACTCTCTCAGCTGCACACTCACAGCCTCAAAAATGAGGTATCTAAGCTGTATGTGCTCCTCCACTGCAGGAGAAGTGGAGATCTGGCCTTTAATTTAATCATTTAAAGATGATCATTTTACTCAAAAAAAAAAAAAAAAAAATCAATGATATTTGAAAGAGTTGGGAGAGTGAATCTCCTAAAATGACCTGTGGGCATTCATAGGGATAGCTTTTATGCTTTGTTTTCCTTACACTCCTGAGGTGATTATGATTTTCCATGCAAGTTTTCCTTGTCTTTCCACTGGAAAAGACTAAAAATTTATTTTTCCTGATGCTCAGCTTTTCTTCTTAGCCTGTAACAGGATTGATTATAGGAACTCTGACAACCTGACCTGCTGCTGCTAAAACCTGTGATTCTGAACTGTTCTGATGGGGGTGACAGGAACACCAGGGCAGTTTCACTGCAGTTAACAATCAGTAGTTTTAATAATTTTAATCTGAAATGGAATAAGGCAACCAGTGCCCTTTCCCACTCTTAATTTATGTTACATTATTTGAATCTAATTCTTACTAAAATAAAAAAGCTCTTTGTGATAGGAATTATTTCTATCATAAAGCTTAGTAGTGAAGTAGTTAACCATGTTGATTTCTACACTGCTATATTTAAGTTTCAATGTTAACATCCCTCTGAAACAAATAGGGCTGATTATTCTTTTTAGAACAAATTTTTCATGTTCTGCAGACTGAGGTATAGTCTACATTAAGAACGTTTGCACCATTATAACTACCCTAATTTTAGTCACATCAATCCCACTCCCTGATGTAGATGAATTGTACCTAACCACATCAGATAAAACATGATTTTATGGCTGTGCAGGCTGCTCATATTATGCATTTTCAAAATAAATAAATAAATAAATAAATTGAAGTTCTATTAGTGCAAAGTTTCCCAATGGGGGAACATATTACATCACTTTGCACTAGCTTAGCACTCAAAGATTGCATTTTGAACAATAAAAAGATAAAATGTTTTTAAAAGAAAGGAAAATAAATAAAAACCTAAAACTCTCTACCTGACTGAGGCAGCCCCAGCCCAAGCCTTCAAGTAGTGTAAGTTCCTGTTGCAAAGGGCTCTCTGTTTAATAGGTGTGGCCACACAGTCAAATACCAACTTTCAGAGCAGGTTACTGAGATCTCTGAAAATACAAACCACTGTCTTTCACATCACCAACCTAATGCTAAAGGGGGTTATGTTCCCTTGAGTAGGAACAGGTATTTTCTGTTGGCACACTACCTAACACAGGAGGATCAGCTACCACAACATAAATATTTAACCCTAATAACTAGGGAGGTAAGGGAGGTAATATCAAGGGGATAAGTTAACATGATGCTCTCCAAAACTTAGAATGTATAAGCAATATCTCCATCACTTTTTTTTTTTTTTTTTTTTTTTTTTTTTTTTTTTAATAAATAGGGGAATAGAAGTCAGATTTTTCAAATGTAGAATCAAAAGTTGGTTAAAGTCTGAATTTCTGTGTCCATTAACACTGTAGCTGAGGAGCCCAGATTTTCAGCATAAGGTATAACAAGTGGAGATTTTGCTAGTGTAAGGAGTCAGACAATAAGAACAGGGTTGGCGGTGAAAGTGGGGGATTGCCTCTCCCTCCCTCCCCCTCCTCTCCCTGGAACACAACATATTTCTACCAGGAATAAAAATAAATAAATCCTCAGTTGTCTTGCTGTGCCCAATTAGTATTCCATCCACGAGCTGTCCCATCAGGGAAAAATGCCGCCCTCACACACGTGTTCAGGATAGCACTGATGGATCTGAGGGCCTCTCCAAACACAGTGACCATCTGCTAGGCAAAACATAGGGGTCTGACAAGCAGGAGCCATTCAGCCCTGTTGTTGGGCCACATTATTACATATTTGACAAGGGTAATGAGAGGCTGTCATTAACCTTACATGACAGTCTCCACAATGACACACACTAAAGCAAGAACAAAGAGCAGAACTCAGTAAAAAGGCACCTACTTCTCATTTAACCCCGGAATTGTCAGACACCATTATTGCTAATGGAGGCTGGCAGTCCTGGGGTTAATTTCCATCTCTGTGCTCTGCTTGTTCTCTTTTTGAAATGTACTCCTCATATGGTTAAAGAAGCAGTTTTATCAAGGCTATTGGGAAGGCAATGCATTATTTATCATAACACACTGAGATGTAAGAACAGAGAGGGTCTCCTGGAGGAATGAACAAACAGACATATTTCATGAACCCTTCTGATGGGCCGAAAAAAAAAAAAAAAAAAAAAAAAAAAAGGAAAAAAAAAAGCATTTCTGAGCTCAGTCTCTGATATTTAAGGTTATCATTGCCTAAGTGTGACATTTCTCTCATCTGTGCTTCCTGCCAGATTTCTGTCAAGCTTAAAATCACAAGACTGCTTTTCTTAGTGACCTTGTCACAGTCACCTGGCTTTATCCTCACAGGGAAATCCCATTGAGAAAGTTAATCGGTCCCCTGACTTTTACTTAAACAGCAGATGTAGGGAGCAACAGTATTTACAATCTCCAGAAATAGAAGGTCATCTGAATATAAAATCTCTGTTTCAGATGTGATGATATGGGTTACAGTCCTCCTGCAAGGAGCGGAGATCCCGTAACAGAGCTGCTTACCACCTTGGAGAGCCGAGGAGCACATTTATTCCCATAGTGACCTCCAGGCTGAACCTAGGATGGGGGGCTCTGGGAATGAATACGAGCACTTGTTCAGATGCTTTGGCATATTAGGGACAAATGACAGAAGTGAAAGTGAAGATTATGCCTCGCTGCAGGAGACTCGGATCTGGTACAGCTGGGTGTGAGCTCAGAGGAGTCACAGGGTTTGGGTACAGCTAGAGCCAATGAGAAAATAGGACATCAGGTGGCGGGTGCTGCAGTACGAGGATGCTCGGAGCTGTCGGGGGGAGGGGATGCCATCTCTGTGGAGAAGCTCTCTATAAATAGCATACAAAAAGCAAATCACTTTTTGTTGTTGTTGTTGTTTTTTTTTTTTTTTTTCCACACAAAGAGGGGAGTGCAGCAGCGGGAAGCTAGCCTTCCAGAGACTCTGGCTAGGAGGCTCAAAAGATTAACACTTCTGTGGAAAATGTGGAAGGTAAAAACTGAAATTACAAGACTAACTGTTCCAGAAGTGAGTACAATTAATACTCTTTTTTTTTTTTTTTTTCCTCCTGACAGTGTATTAGCAATCATCAAATGTTTACGATCCTTTCCACTATTATATAAGGTAGTATATGTTATACAAGTACATTTCAGATTATGGATTTCTTCTCCAAATTTATTGTGATGGTTCTTTGCAGAGTCAGATGCCAATGTCATGTGATGTCTTTTCTGTTATCTCACTGGAGAGTGTCCTCTTCTAAAGCCAGGCACTGTTAAATAAGTATTCTTGCCATTGAATCAAACATATATATATTTTTTTTATCTAGCCATCCAGAATTTGTTTTCCATGATCAAATCATTGTTTTACAAATGCCCTTGAAAAGCTACTGAAAGGGAGACAAAACACACATGAAACAGAGCTCTGCTTTAAAATGACAAAAATGCCGGTTTTCCCATTCTTCCCCCTTTACTGAGTCTGGATCCACATATGCTTTCTGCTACAGCTACAGGCATTCAGTGAGTAGTGGAAATACACAGCCCAATCCCCATTCCCCTCATCAGAGGATGAGGCTAACTCACTAGTGCTCCTCCCCAAAAGAACTTTCTTCTCAGTTCTCGCTCCATTCATTAATTCCCCAGCAAATGTTCATGTCAAACTGCTAAGGATGACTGAAGCATTTGTGCTGCAAATCCATCAATATATGGATTGTATACAGCTCTCTGTCTTTCCATCTCTCTCTTTCCCTGCCCCCAGCTCTTATCTACCTCCTTCCATTCCTTGTTGTTTTCTCAACCCTTAGCCTGAAAAATTCTTGGCTTTAGCTCAAGACAGAGTAATAGGGAAGTCTAACTTCATCATCTGAGTCTTAATAGACTGGTATGATCTCTAATAATGGTTGTAAAATGATATGTTTCATGACCCACTGATGGCAGCCTTAACGAGTATGCCTGCTTCTCTCTAGCATATACAATGAGAATGAAGCCAAATTGCCCTTGGTTAGGATTTGCTAGGCTGTCTGAAACTGGTGGATATGCTCACCTCTGCTTGGGTCAGACTCTGTCCATATGCCTATCAACAATGGGAGATGGCTGTCATTTGAAAGACAGTAATTTCTTGCTAGCTTTTCTGAATATTTTATGTGTTAGTCTTACAGTAGGAGAAAATGATTTATGAATATAGAAAGATCACTGCTCCTAAAGAAATCTTCAAATATAGCATATGCATAATATGCCAGTGACTTTTAATTCTATGGAGAATTTGAAAAGTCTGTTTTATCAAGATCCCTTAGGACAACAAAAAAAAGATTTGATATATCTTTCCTTAAAGGGAATTTTAAATGGATTCTTTAACTGTAATTAGTAAATCTGCTTGGGAATTCTCAGAAATAGTACTTTGTACTCAGAAAGGAAAAATACCTAATAATTTTCAAACAATACAAAGTTGATTTCCTGTTTTTAGTGCAAAATTCATACTTAACTATAGGGCTGCATCTGATGGCTCCATATTAACATACAATGAGTTCCCTCAA
The DNA here is from genome assembly GCF_009819795.1 of Aythya fuligula. Taxonomy (NCBI): domain Eukaryota; kingdom Metazoa; phylum Chordata; class Aves; order Anseriformes; family Anatidae; genus Aythya; species Aythya fuligula. The sequence goes on along the minus strand of NC_045560.1, from coordinate 122,536,414 downwards.
CATATCCAACCTTTAACCTTTTATGAGCAGGACATCACATTTATCTGTAAGATATATTTCCTTACAAATGCATGCTTTTAATTATTTACTGTTTTATTGTTCTTGTGAGGTTATATAAATATATTACATTTTCTTTTAACACTATGCTTAGTAATTAAATGCTCATACTGTTATTGCCAGAATTGCTCTTCATTTTCTCTTTCTGAAGCTGAGATTAGTGGCTGTTTTGCTCCAATATTTTGTCAGAGACCCTATTTCCTATGACTTTTCAAGAGATATATATGGGGTAAGATTCTTCCTGTGTTATGTTATTAAATAGAGATCATCATTATGGTAAATGGTAACACTGTACTATACTTAAATTCTCTTGACATATATTCTAAAAGCTGAAATAAAATGATATAGAAACTGAAATAATACATAGTACTGAACTTTACAACATGAAAAGAAATAAAGAATACTGGTAGAATGCAGTTCTTCCGCATAACAGAAGTATTTTGCATAATATTAAGAAACAGATAGTGAGTTTATCACCTGCCCAGGGGATCCTTATATACCCAGTCTTGGTCTTGTGTGAGGTGTGCTACATATGCAATAGATATGGATATTTAAGGTGTAAGCCTGTCTTGTTTCCAAATAAAGAAAGAAAGAAAAAGAAAAAAAAAAAAAAAAAGATAAAAAGAAAGAAAAAGAGGAAACAATTATCAAAGTAAACAGAAATTTCTGCTATCCCAGAGAAAAAGGGAATCTGTATTATTTGGAATATAGGACCATATAAAATGATTCATATATTTTAATCAGCAGGAGAGAGTTCATTCTACATGCTTATCATATATAGGCAAGTTGTGCAAGTATAATGTTTTGCCTTTAATTTAGCCTCAACACTACCACATGAGTCAGACTAAGCTACGTTTAATCAGATGTCTGATGAATTATGAATGGGTCTACCAAGCAATTGGGCCATTAAGCATTAGATGAGACATAACTGTCCCAGATGCTTCACCTAGGGTAAACTCAAGTATTTATATTCCAACTTCCTAAAAGTTTGAAGACTTAACCACCTAAATTTTTTGATACCTCAGGAGCATAAGAGATCTGGGGAACTGTGAACCTGACTGTATAAAGTTAAGACAGGAATTACAGACTTGTAGAACAGACATATGTTATATATAAATATATACATTATATATATATATATTACATACACGCACACACATTTTTCATCATCTTTGGCAGAAGTAACATAGTCAAAATCTAAATAACTGGATTCCAAAGGAATTACTCAAACTGTGTTTTCTGCAAAGTTTTGTTTTCTCTATTTTTATCAGCAAATTTATTAAAATTTACGTCTTTAGGAATCCTTCTCTCCTTTCTTCTCCTTCCTGCTTCAGTTCTGCATACTCCACACTCGCTGTCCAGCCCATTTTATTTTTTAACTCTCTGCATATGAAAGAAATAAGTGGAGCAGGTAGCTACCTAAACTAGAGGTGACCTCTCTGAAGAAATGGCAGGCAGCTTCAACTTAGACCACATTTCCATATAAAACCATGAAAAGTGTCATCCATTCTAAGCCAAGTATTTGAAGACAAGACAGTAAAACAGCACAGGGGTACTGCCAGGCACTATTAAAAGATTAGTCAAAAATATTCTGTCAGTAAAATCATAAGATTTTCAATATCGAAGAGCTGGCAGCATTTTCAAAGTCACAGGTAAAATAATTGACTGACGCAGAAAATTCTGACCTACCACTGTTGTGAACAATGGCTGCAACGCGGAGAAACTGATCTCACTGTTCCAGTGTCAGGGCACTATTTCATCAAAGTAGATTGTAAACAGTCCAGAATTTAAGTTGTATTTCTGTCATTCCTCTCATGGTCCACAAAGTACTATTAGCTTTTTATAGCAAGTAGCTGCTGTCAGCAGTTCCATCGCACCCAGTTTCTTGATCAACTTTGCTGGAGAGAAGACAGCCCTGCATAAGACCGAAGTGCACAAAGTAAAGCAAGTCGGTATGGCAAGATTGCATTACAGCTCTAAATGTAAAATCCAGAGATGCATATATCCAGAGTGACTGAATTCAAGGTTATGAAGATGGAAAAGCAGGTAGAAGTCCTAACAATTCACTGGAAAGGAGCTCTTCTTGATAATTTATGAATACTTTTTGCTAGTGGTGTACTGGAGGGCTACTTTGCTAGTAGCCCTGGAGGAAGAACTTACTGGAGACTTCTCTTATGTATTGTGTCACTGCTATTGTCCTGGTTCCTACAGCTACGCTGGAAGCCTCAGTAGAAAGCATCCCATCCTCCCACTCACTCTCCCTGTGTCTCATCATGTGTTCACTTGGTAGTCCAGAGTGACTTATTTCCTTTTCTACACAGAGGTCCCACAGTATTCTCCCCTGTCCAAGAACCCATCGATGCTGTGTAACAGCTTTCACAGTTTCTCTCAGCATGGTCAAAGTCTGCTCTGACCCTCCTGTTTCTCACCACAGCTCCCTCCATATGAATGTTCTCACCATGCATCTGCTGGAGGCACATTTCCATGCCAGTGGCATCTGTCAGGACGGGATGATGATGACTCTCAGCTCATTTCTGTACTGAAGTTAAGAGTAATAAACAAATTATCTTGAGGAGTTATGCCTCTAGCCAAACAGCAGCCTATAAGGATACTGATGCTCCCCACTCCATGTCAAGAACTCTGCATGGTGCAGGAACAGCAGCAGCAGCACAAACACAACCCAAATCCTCTTGTTTTAGAAAGAAAATCTGAAATCTGATCTAATGAACTCTGAGAACACTTCATAGGAAACATGTTCTCCAGTGTTGCCTGCAGGAGTCAGGGTTTTGGAGCATTGTGATCTCTTCGTTATCAAAAACATTTTCTCTTAGAACTGAAGTATTCAGCTGGAAACTACCACAAAAAGAAAAACACTCAAGACTCAGATGTATAAAGGCTCAGTAAAATGTTCTATGAATTTCTACATCATACATAGAGCAAACAAACGTGTTCAAATCATCAAAGGTTAGAACAGGGCAGCAGCCTCCTGCCCCAGGGTAATGCTGAACTAGATAGCTTATTTGTGCCCTGCCTGAGTTTTTGTCCGTTCTAAAAACAACAAAGTGCTCTAGGGAGTCATTCAGCTGCCAATAAGAGCTGGGACTTCCAAAGTCAAGCAAGCATAATTCTGCTCATGTTTATGCTTCTGAAACAGGTCGTTGTCTTCTGAGGGAGATCTCTCTGGACATGGAGGGTTCAGTAATCTTTTGTGGAATTCCAGACTGCTCTGGGATAGTTGCACTTCATGAAATTAGGAAAAACACAAAACATGTTGTGCTCTTTTTAGGAATTGAGATCAAATTATTGCATTGGTCATAGTGGAATACACCTCTCCTGCTTCTTTTCTTAACTCACATTCTGTCCCTTACATTTCCTTTCACTGTCAGGCTAAGATCATGTTTTTGCCCTGGACACTCACCCATGCTGCATTTCATAAGTAATGTGCTGGTATTTTACTGATGGTACCCTGGACCCTTTCCTGAGAAATTCTTTGGCAGTCTAAGTAGGGGCTGATATACTGCTACCCCCTTCACAAGGCTCAGTCCAGTACCTATTTGCACACAATTAACTGGGTTCAGTACAGCAAAGAATTACAGCTGGGTTCTTTTCTCAAGAGGTGTTATACCTACCTGACAGCAGGAAACTGCATCAGAGGAGGTTCTGGTTGGATATTAGGAAAAGGTTCTTTACTGAGAGGGTGGTTGGGCACTTGAAAAGGCTCCCCAGGGAAATGATCATGGCACCAAGCCTGTGATCATGGAATCAAGCATTTGGACAATGCTTTCAGACCCATGGTCTGATTTTTTGGGTGGTCCTGCATGGAGCCAGGAATTGGACTTGAAAAGCACAGGGGTTAGAATGCTGACTCAGCAGAGGCAACCACTTGGCCAACCCAAGGGGACAGGAAACGACACGCCTATCTTTCTGATGTTTTCCTGACTTTATACCACTGAAAGTGAGAGGCATTTCTCACACTCACCTTGTTTCAGCTCTGCTATCATTCAGCAGAATGTAGAACCCACTGTGCAAGACAAGCTAGCTGAGCTCTACTCATATATCTGTTTTCACTCCAGCCTTGCTTCCTGGATTACAAGTAGAATCTTTTACTCATGGACAGAGACAGAGGCAATCTTTCATTTTAGCAACTAAAATTCTTAGCACACACAGAGAGGCCCAGTACCTTCATTCCTTACCTTTTATTGTATGTTGTTTGTATGTTTCTTTCTGCCAGTAAAGCACTGGGAAAAGAAAAAAAAAAAAAAAAAGACGATTGTAATCAGATCATTGGCTAACATAACTGATCAATAGCAACTGCATATGCTGCAAAGAGCCTTTAATGGCTCTTAATCCCCATTAGGCTGAGCTGGAGGAAGTTGAAGGGGAAACTGCATCACATTTCAACCATTTATAGCAGCATCCTGGTACTTGAGCAGCTTTCAGGGAACAGGAGCATTTGTTCTGAGGTGCTCTGGGACAACCATCAATAGGATAGGAAACTATTGCATCATTATTATCCAGGAAATGTTCTGGGGACCCTCCAGGGAATTGACTCCAAGTCTTATAATTTTTTAAAAAGAGTATAGGTTGGGTCAATCAGCAGAGCAGGCATATATGAAGCTTTTCTGACACTGGTAATTAAACATGTTTTGGGATATGTTTGACACAATTTATGAAATCAAAAAGGCCTGTTTTAATAATGTATGTCACTATACTACCTTTAGGAACATCTTCCAAACACAACTCATGTTTGTGGTATGTTTCAATGCAGACATGTAATGACAAAAGTTTCCGTATATTTTTGTTTTGTTTCTGTACCAAACCAAATATAATATTCACATCAAGCTTTATATTACACGTACAGGTCGCTTGAGAATATGTACTTTTAACTCACATGTAACTTCTCTGGGCTGAATCAATTCTACACGCATGTCACTTCAGCCTACATATTTTGTGTTGCAAAGACAAAAGACCAAAACAAAGAAATCTAAAATACTTAACACCTAGTCCATAAATACTAACCATTGAGACAGAATTCAACACAAAATCTTAATGAATCCAGTATTAAGTTTCCCTGGCGATGTATCTTGCTCCTGCAATGTATTGACTTTGAGAAATATCAAGCCTTTGAAAAACAAATTAAGTTGCAAGCTGTTTTACCTTAGCCATATGCTGTGGGCAGCAGCCTCTGGGAATGATCTTTTTTGTCTTCCAGTTACATTCACCGTGTTAGGTGGGAAAGCTAGAGAGGCTTGACAAGGCTGTGACTGAGATACAAGGTCAAAGAAACTCTGCTCCATAGGCTAGGGGTATATGCACGTCTTCCCTGAGCACAACCTTGGTATGTATTGAAAAACATATAGCAAAGCATATTTTGTTGATGGGATCTAGGGCTGCTCTAACAGCTGCTTCTTATTACCAAGGGAATTATTAGCAGCAAGTACACTCTGGGAATGACTGGGGGTCTTTTGATGGATGGGGGAAAGATTGGTCTTAAATGACATGTGTTGTAAAATGGTGTGGGAACTTTGAAAAAGGAAGTAGTAAGGCACTTTGAGGAAGCAGAATGGTGTTTTCTTGGGAAAAATGCAGTGTGAGGCTATGTTAGAAATAGCTACAGATTCCTTGGTGCAACTGTTCTTCTGCCTTTTAACTGTTCTGTCCTATCTAAGAGGAAGCAACAGCACCGGTGCTGCAGAAATATGAGGTATTGCTTAAAAATGCATTATTGAAATAGCAACCAACTTCCTGGTTCTCAGAGTTCTGAGTCTAGAAGAGTGTAAGGAATTAAAGAGGCAGCTCTGCATCAACACACACAGCTGGCACAAGAGACAGGAAAACACTGCTCTTCAAGATTACCTTAACTCACTATCATCTAGCCTCAAGAGACTCTACCACGTTCTGGTGAAGAACACAACCAGGATTTCTAAAGAATTTGTATTTGTTTCTTCAATCGCTTATAAAAAAGAGCTTAATACAGAAGATCAGCAGTTCTTTGCTTACTCGTAGGCCCAAAAATGCTAACAGTTTTGGTCTTTAGTATTAAGAGAAGAGTGCAATCTTTTGGTAAAACTTTATTATCAAGTTGGTTTTTTTTTGTTTGTTTGTTTGTTAGTTTGTTTCAGATCAATTGCACTAAGAAATTTCTTTTTAAAACATTGGGCTGCAGAGATCCATTGTTCTAGAGTAACTCATGGGAAGCCATCCTGCTATTCTTCACTTTTTATTGAAAAATAATCAGAGCCTTATGAGGTCACAGGAAATACTTTTTAGTGGACACTAGCTCTAGCTTGGATGACGGGCATACAAACTTCTTTTTTAATGACTAGACTATATTTCTCTTCATTCACCATGAAAATTCAAAGATTTGGAAATTGAGGATCTCAGTGCTCCTAATGGTTATACAGCAGTTTTAGCAATAAGACTAAATATAGAATTTTATTGAACTGAGTCTTTTTCCTAGGGCTTTTTTTTGTCAGTTTCTAAGGGTTAAATAACAGTTGAAGTAATATGAAGAGATCACAGAAAAACATCAGACACTGGAACCAATGCAGTTATCCCATGGTGCTATTTTGGAGCTGGCTCTATAGCTGCCTCATGAGGTCTTCTGCCTTCCTAAAACTGTACTTAATTGAAATTCAGAACACATACTTTCTACTGGCAAATGGGAGTAAAGCATAGTGACATTCTTGAAAAAAGCTGATTTTTAGTGTTTTTTAGTTTTACATCTTCAAAATGACATTTGCTTTGTGAGAGACTTAGAAATCTAAAAGGAAGTAAAATACAGAGAAGAATGAAATGGTATCTCTGATCCTTCTTTATTCTATCCCCTTCAAAATAAATACTTGTACTTGCCTTCCTGCAAAAATCAGTATAATGCCAACTCACTTTCTGACAGTTTTTAAATAACACTGTGTTTTGTGGAAATATTTTGAAAAGTTTATTTCCAAGTTCTATTTTCTATTAGGCTAATCAAAACAGTAAAGCATTTTAATATACATACATGAATAAGAACACACATCTCTCAGAAAATACCACTGATTCACAGTACTATCTGCAGTTTTACATGCTAGTTGAAGCTAGCTGATACAGTAATTCTTCCAAGATGCAACAAATTTTTCATTTTAGATAAATTGTATATTCCCAATTTTTTGAGTTCCTCTGGTACTTTCACATTAGGGACAAAATACCACCCACATTTCCTTCCTGTCTGTAGAAGAAAGGGCTTTATTTGCTTAAATGACACCCTCTGATGTGTGTATATAGATGAAGTGACTGGGGTCTGTAATCGTGTAAGGATGCACAAAGACATGAACTTCAATCTTCTCATCTCAGCTTGAGCTCCTGAGGATAGGACATGATTCTCTAGGCTGGGCTGCTATTTGCCTGGGACTCTCATAGAGGCTGGGGCTGGGGAGATAGGGTCCTCGCCACAGGTAGTGGGTGCTGGTGGAAATCTGTGTGGCATCAGAAATAAGGAAAGCGGTCCTCTGGACCTTATTGAAGTCCCCATGGAGACAAACCTACTTCTGTGACATGGCCAGAGGTGGTGGCACACAAGCCATGTGGCAGCGAAGGTTGAAGCACAAGAAGCAGCAGTAGGGGACAGAAGCCCCTGTGCCACCCTGACACCAGGGAGGTTTGCCGTTTGGCAGGGGCTTGGATCTGGGACATTGTGGAGAAACTACCAAGGCTCATCTGCTCTTCTACATTGGCACCTATGGCACGGCCAGGAGAGGTCATGGATATTATATGGCTCTGACGTGAAGGCTAAGGGCATGCGTGTCCAGTGGTGTCTCCTTGGATCTTACAGAGATGAAGGGCTCAAGGAGTACTGCATCCAGGTCTGAGGCCTCAGCACAAAACAGATGTGGATCTGTTAGAGCAGGTCCACTGAAGGGACACAAAATTGACCAGAAGGCTGAAACAACTCTTATATGAAGAAAGACTGAGAGAGCTGGGAAGAAGAGAAAGGGAGAGCTCATTGCGACCTTTCAGTACTTAAAAAGGGGGTTATAACAAAGATGGAGAGCGACTTCATACATGGGCAAATAGTGGCAGGACAGAGAGAATGATTTAAAACTAAAAGCAGGGAGATTTAAATTAGACATTAGGAGGAAATTCTTTACTATAAGGGGTGAGGTACAGCAACAGGTTGCCCAGGGAAGCTGTCAATTTCCCATCATTGAAAAAGTTCAATGCTGGGTTGGATGGAGCTTTTGGCAGCCTGGTCTGGTGGAAGGCATCAGGGGGGCTGGAAATAAATGATCCTTAAGGTCTCTTCCAAGCCATTCTATGATTCCATGAGTGGATGGATTCTGCACATCAACCAGTGTTTGCACACATGGTGTTGATAACAGAGATTCAGCTTTTAGGACCCAGGGATCCTCTCTGAAGAAGTGCCAAGAAAGGATGAAATCTGACCAAGAGGGCAAAACCATCTTTGCCATAGGTTGGCCAATGTAGTGAAAAGGGCTTTAAACTAGAAGTGACAGTGGGAATGACAGAAGAGGTGGACCAGGCTGGTAAGTGAAAGGCGAAGAGTCACGTGAACAAAAGAGACCTTTAATTATCAAAACAGGACAGAAGAAGGCCTACCCCCACCACATGCACACAAATATGGAAGTACCTACAGGGAAGCAATATGGAGGAAGATTTCATATGTTCTCTGGGAAATCAACATGAGTTGAGAGTCTCTCTGAAGTGTCTATACACTGATGCATGCAGTGTGGGAAGCAAGCAGGAAGAAACTAGAGGTCTGAATGCAGGTGCAGGGCTATGCAGGGCTATGATCTTTTTGAGGTCATGGAGACGTGATGGGATAGCTCACATGATTGGAGTAATGAAGGGAGTAATATAGGCTCCCTGAGAAGGACAGACAAGGATGATGAGGAGTGGAGTTGCCTTGTACATGAGAGAGCAATGGGGATGTGTGAAACTTTTGCCTGGGGATATGTAAGGAACCATATGAAAGCTTACGGGTCTGAATTAGTGGGCAGAACAACATGTACAACATGTTCTTGGCTGTTTGGTACAGAGTCATGATCAGGAAGAAGGACTTTTCTTCAGAGAAGTGGAAGAAGCTTCACATTTCCAGGCCCTGACCTTCATGGAAAATGAAACACCTCAGTATCTGCTGCAGGGATAACACAGAAGGACATAAGCAATTGAGGAGGTCTCTGGGGTGTATTGCTGAAAAGTTCTCAACACAGGTGATCAAGAAGCCACTGGGGGGGGGGGGAGGAAGAGAGTTTTGCTGGATTTCAAACCTACAAACAAGTTAGAACTTACTGGAGATGTGAAGGTCAGGGACAGCCCTGGTTGCAGTGACCATAGCATATCGTAAGTCAAGATCCTGAAAAAAGGGAAGAAAACAAAAAACAGAGTCACAATCCTGCTCAAAGATGTTGTGGATGCCTCATCCCTGGAGCTGTTCAAGACCAGGCTGGATGAGGCCCTGGCCAACCTGATCTACTGGAAGGTGTCCCTGCACATGGGAAGTGGGGTGGGACTAGATGATCTTTAAGGTGCTTTCCAACCCAAACCATACTATCATTCTACAATTCTATGATCCTGAGCTCCATGAGAGCAGATTTTGGACTTTTCAGGGATCAGCTTGAAAGACCCTCATGGGGTACAGCCCCACAGAGAAGGATCCAGGAAAGATAGCTGATATTTAAGAATTACCTCCTCCAAGTTCAAGAATTGTTCATTTCCATGTGCAGGAAGTCAAGCAGTGGTGACAGGAGGCCTGCATGGATGAAGAAGGAGCTCCTGACTAAAGTCATACTTTAAAAGGAAGAATACACAAAATGAAGGTAGGGACAGGTGATCCAGTGAATTGTTTGTGATCAGTAGCACAAAGGCCAGCTAGAGTCCAGCAACTAATTGTGCACCACAGGGGCTGATACAGGGTCCAGTCTCATAACATCATTGATGACCTGGATGAAGGGACAGAGTGCAAAATATGTGTGCAAAAACTTCAACAAAATGATACAAAACTGAGAGAAGTGGCTGACATACCAGAGAGTCATGCCACCATCCAGAGGGACCTCAATAGGTTGAAGAAATAGACTGACAGGAACATCGTGAAGTTCAACAGAGGGGAAGTGCTAAGTCCTGCAACCAGGGGGGAGTAACCCCAGGCACCAGTACACACTCAGGACCAACCATCTGCAAAGCAGGTCTGCAAAGAAAGACCTTGGATCTCAGGTGGACAGCAAGCTGACCATGAGCCAGCAAAGCACCCATACTGCAAAGGCAACTAACAGCATCCTGGGCTGCAGGCAAAGCAGAGCATTGCCAGTAGATCGAAGGTGACCCTTGTCTTCTGCTCAGCAGTGGTGAGACATATCTGGAGTGTTTGGCCAAGATTTGGGCTCTTCAGCTCAAGACATGGATACAATGGGGAGAGTTCAGTGAAAGTAAGGCAACAAAGATAATTAAGGGACTGGAGTATCTGACATACTAGTTGGGGCTGAGAGAGATGGGGTTGTTCAGTGTGGAGTAAAGAATCCTGGCAATGTGTATAATTACCTAATGAGGGGAGTGAAGGCAGTGAAGCCTTCTTCTCAGTAGTACCCAATGAAAAGGTAAGAAGCAATGGGCATAAACTGAAGGAAACTCTTTTTTTTTTTTTACTGCAGGAGCAGTCAAACAGCGAAACAGGCTGCTGAGAAGATGTTGTAGAGTCTCCATCCTTGGAAGTATTCAAAGCTCACCTCTACAATATCTTAAGCAAGCTGCTCTAGCCAGCTCTGCTTTGAGCAAGGCAGTTGGACAAGGAAGCCTCCAGAGTTGCCTTCCAGACTCCTTGATAGCATGATTCTGTGATCCATTTGTGAGGGGCTCAGTTATCACTTTTTTGCTTTCTGAGATGAGCTGTCACGGGAACTAGAGATGTACTACAATCTCACCCAAACTGGCAGATCCAGGAGCTCTTCCAGGATCACAGTTCTGTGTGCACACTTTAGCAATGGCTTGGGTCAGGGAGTGCTCCTGCACCTTGTGCCTTGATTTCTACTGGAAGGGAGCCACATTTGCACCACATCCAGAGCTCTACAAAGAAAAATCTCCCATGTGCACTAATGATCTCATTCTTCTTCTACATCGAGAAGTTTTTTAGGGGATCTTGGTTTTCTTCCTTAGTCCAGTATAATTTCCCCACAAGTCCCAGCTGACGGAGCAGAAAAAGACAATCTCCATGCAGTTTTGATTCTTCCAATAGATGAATCAACAAGGCTGGGACTCTAAGACAAGTCCAACACAGACAGGAGAGCACCAGACTGTAGTATGTTCGGCAAGCAGAAAGCTGACAAGCTGTTGCATTTTGTAGCAGATGTGGCTTTAACAGGGTATATGGCTCCATTCCTAGATATAATGAATTGCAAACGCACACTGGGAATGCTGTTTTTGTTCAGAAAGTATCTCCTCAGTTAATATACAATATGTGCACTGGATGAATGTGTGTTTCTATTCCCATAATGCAGTGAGAGATCACAGAGAGGAGCTGTCACACATTGCTGGACTGATACTGATTATTTTGGCTGTTCATATCATTGCTGTCTCTTCCTCTTCTAAACAATACAGTTAAAAAGCTAATGCTCAGAGATCAAACTAAAGGATGGTTCTCCTACCTCAATAAATGCTGTACCAGGCTCTGTTTAAAGGGATAGTTATTTTTTACCTCAGGTTCAAGGTAGCAGAATGCACACACACACTGTCTGCTCAAAAGGATGGATATGAAGTCATATATGCACCAAAATGCAGACAGGCTCTTGAACAGATCAAATGCATCTCTTCTGTTTACTCAAGCAAGAAAGGAGAAAATAGAAGGGACGGGGACCTCAAATAGTTGGACCTCATGAATGGATTACATGGCGTCAGGAGGGTGTTCAGGCAGAAAGATTCTTCCTTCAAGATAACTCAAGGACAAGTACAGGTATCAGACAGCTAGCTGGATAAGGCAAATTCACTAACTAAACAAGAACATGCTATTAGGGCAAATAAGCAGCACTCTCAGACAGATATCCAGGCATGTACGTAATCCCTCTGTCAACTTCATCTCACAGCATTAACATATGAATGACAAGTCTCATGAACATCAAAGACATTATGTTCAAAGTAAATTAAGTTTCTAATATGGAGCACAATGAAACATGAAAGAAGGATTGCTATCAGAAATAATGTTGATGAGAACACTGCCTGAGACATTACATATGTACACAGTGGAATCAGTATCAAAGAGGTACAAAAATACCAGAATAGCAAATTAAGGAAAGTTACTTCTTTTTCTGCTTCAGTCTGGGAGTCCAAGAACATGCTGAAATGCTGAAATGTAATGCCCACTACACTGAAAGCAAGTCACCAGCTGCAGCCCCTATCTTAATGAGTAGGAATATTGTTTGAGGCACTGGCAGTAAAGGGAGAGAAGAGTGCGATCGTAAACTTGTTTTCAGTGTTGTCATTAGTGTTCAGATATTGAATTTTTTATTAGCTTTTGTAAGCTAATAATGAGGAAAGACAGAATTAGTCTTGCAGTCTTTGACAGAAGCTGATATATTTCTGCTGCCACAACAAATTGCAGAATCATGCTAGTTCAAGGCGTTGCAAAACACCTTTATCAAAGTGGGTGCAGCTTTCTTGTCAGAAGAACCTTTCAAAATCAGCTCCTTGAGGAAATTCCTCCTACTGTTTCCTTTATTTCAACTATATTTCACAGCTAATTCTGCCAGCTGGCACATTTTGCAGTTCACTGGTGGACTCTGAATCACATCGAGTGGTCTACCCAGTACAGAAGAGGATGGTGAAAGAGGAAAAAAGAAGGTCTACATTTATATTAGTCTACTATGTTTAAATTGGGGTTACTAAATGACACAGACAGTTCAATGCATGAAGACAATTGTGTTTTGCTCTCTAAAGCTCCTGCTGATTTTGAGAGAGGAAAAGGAATAACGTCTTCATGTGATTGCAGAAGAGATTGCTTTACATATATGTATATACATATATATAAATTTCAAAAGGTGTTATTAAAAAAAAAAAGCGCACAACAACAACAACAAAATAAAACAAAAACCCAAACTACTACTGGGATCCTAAGTTTACAGGGTTAAAATTATGAAATATTGCAAACCATTTCAATAGGTAAAATACAACCCACCCAGGTACATATATATTATGAGAGTATATTTAACTGTATGACTTTACATCATAAACACAGAATATCATGTATATCTGCAATACTCTTGCCTCATGCAATTTACAAGATATACCATGTTCTAAGCATGAATCAAAGTGAAGTGGGAAGTTATGTGTAGCTGTGTCCAGCTTGTTGCTGTGAGAGGGACATACCAGGTGAAAAAAGATGAAAATTCCCAGAAGAGAGGCTGACTTCCTGATTAAGTGCCTTGACTATTGTCCGGAGAATCTCATTTTTTTCTCTGTCTAGATCACAGAGTTTCTGTGTGATACTGATCATTCCATTTAAGTAAACTCTCTGTGATAACTGCTGCCTCATTTTATGAGTGCCCAATCTGAAACAGCTGGAGTACTAAACTCTCATAGTTGCAAAAGTTTGATATGAACTGTGCTTTGAACACATAAAAAGCAGTAGAATGCCCAGAAAAAGTAGGCTCTAATCCTGAAAATTAGCCTCAAAAATGAGCTGATATAGGGCAATTTTGGCAGAGTCTCTGCTACCAGTTTGTAAAAGAGTGATACCATCCCATTACCTTGCTAGTGCTATAAATACATTCATTAATATATACCAAGAAGACACTGTGACCAGAATCAGAGAAAGGAATATGAAAAAAAACGAATACATTTGTTCACAGTGTAGCTTTTGGATGTTTAGAGTTAAATGACATCTGGGACCACTCTCCAGAAGAGGATGAAGAAAGACTGTTGTGGATAATGTGGAGTAAAAACTTTATCATAACACATATATACAGTTCACAGATTTTATTTTTTTTTAGAGATCTGTACGTATGTATTAGAAAATTTCTGAAGTTTCCACACAGACAGCTAGGAAATAGCTATGTCTATTCCCATTACATGGATGAGGGATTGAAACTAAACCATATGAATCTAATTAAAGAAAAAAGTTCTAAAATTTCTGAGAGTTCTAATATTCTTCTGCAGTAAGTCTAGCTTCCAAATTATCCAGGTTAAGGGGATGAGATGTTCAGAGAAGGAATTCCTTTAGACACTCGGGTACAGAAAACATGGCCTGGACAACCACAATTTTTTTAGGATATTATCATCTGCTTTCTTCTTGGTACCCTTCCCTGATCTTTCATATCCTATAGAATGAGCAAATGCAATGCAAGGGCTTGAAGGTCTAAGTACAACCATTATATAGTTCAGAACATCATGTTCCTAGGAAGACAAGGTGTTCAGATGATATAAAACCCATTATCTCAGCTCTACTTGCTCCTCCCTGAAGTCAGGTCAAGACTCAAGCTTATTTTCAGTCTTCCATAGACTGCACCAACATTTATTCTTGATAGGAACTCTTCATTGTTGGGATCCTTGGCCACTTCTGAATTATTTTGAGGTGAATGACATGTTCTTATGGAAGAAAGGATAGCAGATGATTGAAAGGTGTGGACTCAGGGTATCTGCAAAGCTGCTGCATCACACATCATTACCATTTTAGTTAAAAGCAGATGTGTTTGAAAATACATAGCTAAACTGAACCACAAGAAAAAACATGGATGTTGGAAATGTTGTGATGAACAGGTGGCCAAGAAGGCCAACAGCATCCTACCTTGTATCAGGAATAGTGTAGCCAACAGGACCAGGGAGGTGATCATCCCCCTGTACTCTGCTCTGGTGAGGCTGCACCTCAAGTACTGTATTCAGTTTTGGGCCCCTCAGTACAAGAAGGACTTCGAGGCCCTGGAGCATGTCCAGAGAAGGGCAACAAAGCTGGTGAAGTGTCTGGAACACAAATCTTATGTGGAGGGGCTGAGGGAACTGGTGTTGTTTAGTCTGGAGAAAAGAAGGCTCAGGGGAGACCTTATTGCTCTCCACAACTACCTGAAAGGAGGTGGTGGGGAGCTGGGGGTCGGCCTTTTCTCACAAATAGCCAGTGAAAGGACTAAAGGGAATGGCCTCAAGTTGTGCCAGGAAATCTTTAGTTTGGAAATTAGGAGACGTTTCTTCTCAGAAGGAGCAGTCAGGCATTGGAACAGGTTGCCCAGGCAGGTGGTAGAGTCACTGTCCCTGGGGATGTTTAAGGAAAGGTTGGATGTGGTGCTTAGGGACATGGTTTAGTGGGTGACATTGGTGGTAGGGGGATAGTTGGACCAGATGAACTTAGAGGTCTTTTCCAACCTTAATAATTCTATGATTCTATAATTATACAAGAAGCTGTATACCAGAGTGATGGGCACTGTCTTAACACACCAGGATTGAAGAGATCAAACAATAATGAAAGGGGATACCACACTCCACCTGAGACGATTCAGTACAGATCTCCCTGTATTTGGTCCTCAGCTAACTTCACAGTAAAAAAGGAAACATTTCAGAGCTGTGATATAAATAAGTACATTGTAAACAAGATTGTTTTTCCTCCAACTCAGGTGTAACTCATCTCAAAAGGGTGAAAATGTGTTTGAGACTTCCTTAGGGTCTTTATCATTAGACCAAAAAAAATATTTGATTAACAGAAAAAGAAAAAAAAAAAGTAAAACAATGCTCTTGGATTGGGATTTATTTTTCTCTTTTGTGGTCTTGCATACATATATTTACACATGACTATTCTCTTTACAGAGGTTTTCACTTGATGTTCTGTTCCCTCTCCTGAAGTTGAAGCATATGCAGTACCTGTTTCATTAGTGTCACTTCTCTTTTCATTAGACAAGGAAAATGAGCCTCTACAGCATTCAAGGAACAGACCAATAAAGATATATTACTGTCACTTTACTCAATAAGAGCAGATGGGTCATAATAGTGTGTCTGATACCAGTACGTTTGTAGAGTAATTTTTTTCTTATCAGGCAGTTAATGAAATGAATTTCTATCATAGCATCTTTAAAATATAATACTCTCACAACTGTCTTTAAAGACCTATTTTGAACCAAATATGTTATCTATCAAAATATTCATTAAAATTAGGTGCAGGCCTACAGGAAGAGACAGATTAAATCATTGAGGCATCTGGGTCTCTTATTCCTCTAATGTGACCTCATTATATCGTAATCTGTTATTGCAGAAATTTAATTTTCTGATGCCATGGAATTATTGAGGGTCTTCCCATTTCCAGCATTTTCATTCTACCTAATTGTAAACTTCAAGATCATTTGGTATTTGATAGTTTGGTTCCAAGATTGGATAGGAAACCAATACACTGTAAATGAGGAAGCATTTAATGAGGAAAACATGATCATGTTGTATTGACTATTCTATGACTACACTACCAGATAAGAGATAAATAATATTTTCACCTGAGATGTCCTAAACTTCTCATTAACACATTTATTAACTCTAGTTGAAGCAAACTGCTTCATTGCCTCAAAGAAAGCAAAGAAGGAGATTGAAGAGGCTAACTATGATCATGAGCCTACTAGCACCAGAACTGAGAAGTCACTGAGCCCAGGGTTACGGTAACAGAAGAAGAAATTACCTATAAACTTGATTGCTGGACTTCAAATTACAAAGAACTGACATAAGAAAGAGAAAAGGGCAATCCTGTTAACATGTTCTCTAATGTCTTCTTCATGCATTTGCTATATTGTTTACTAGGACACTCTTCTCTCCCATAGACTTATATTAAATAAAAAAAAAAAAAATGCTTTCATGGTACTCCATTAGTCCTCTCCAGTTGAGACATGCCACTGAAGGACTCCAAAATTTCCAGCAACACATGTTCAAAGTTGTATCACCTACCAGATTTTTATGGTAGAAAATCTCATCTCTACAATTTGAAAAAACTGCCTTGCTGGGAAGGTTCTGTAAGTTTTGGATACTGTATAGTTATTACATGAGGGACACAAAAACTAAAACACCTCTTAAAGAACACAGATACAGACTCAAACCTGTTACAAACTGGGTCAGCACACATAAAGGACACCTACCGTTTATAAATGAAAGTATTCCAATGTTTCTGTCATTTCTCACATCAACCAGAAAATGCACTTCAAGGACTTAACATTCAAAATCGGTGCTTGATCATTCTGGGACAGCTTATTCTGCTGTTCTGAAGTTTGAAAAAGTTTGTGTGAGATATAGTCTTAAAGAATCTACCCTTCAGATTTAGGACCAAAATATCTTTAATTAAGCAATTTCAAAGAAAAGCAGGTATGAACAACTGTATTGAGTTCTCCACAAATACAGCAATATGAAGAATGCATCCGAATTACATGCAGCTTGGTCATGTACCAGTTTACATGTACACCTGTTAAGGCTAAAATTTAAAATTTTAAGATGGCTCTAAATCAACACAAAGTGGGTTAACACCAATATGCATATGCAAAATATCACCAAAACATCATTTTCTAGGAACATGTCAAATGTTAATTCTTTAATGAGTGAACGAAATGTCCTGGTTTCAGTTAGAACAGAATTAATTTTCTTCCTAGTAGCTGGTGGAATGCTGTGTTTTGGCTTAGGATGAGAAGAGTGCTGATAACACCCCGATGTTTTAATTGTTGCAGAGCAGTGCTTATACCAAGCCAAGGACATCTCAGCCTTTTGCTCTGTCCTGCCAACAGGCAGGCTGGGGGTGCAGTAAGAGCTGGGAGGGGACAGACCCAGGACAGGTGACCCGAACTAGCCAAAGGGGTATTCTATACCATCTGACGTCATGCTAAACAATATATAGGGGTGGCTAGCCAGGGGGAGGGGGCCGGACTGCTCGGTGTTAGGCTGGGCTTCGGTCAGCGGGTGGTGAGCAATTGCATTGTGCATCACTTGTTTGTACATATTTTTATTACTTTCCTATTATCACCATTGTATTATTATTATTATTATTGTTATTATTATTTTTGTTATTATTATTTTCCTGTCTTATTAAACTGTCTTTATCTCAGCTCACGGGCTTCAGTTTCCATTTCTCTCCCCCATCCCAGAGAGGGAGGGGAGAGGGTGAGCGAACGGCTGTGTGGTGTTTAGCTGCCGGCCGGGTTAAACCACGACAGAAAATACTTTTGTAATGCTATTCCAGATTACACAAAAACTTCATGACCTGAATACACAAAATAATTGTTCAGAATGTTCAAATCTTATTATTGAAACAAAAAATCTTTCATTTTCCTCTCTTCAAGTGGTGCAAGTGGTACAGGATTTCTAAGATATAAATGTATATATATTTATTTTTTAAGGGCATTGCGTGTGTCTAAGCTCTCCAATTTAGCTTCTGACGTGTGTGTTTAAGTAAAAACACTTTTCTTAATTATCTTGTAGCTCAATAACCTAATAATTATTCATTTCAGCAAACCCGTAAATAACACTTAAAACACAAACTCCATTTTTAATCAGTGAAAACTGCCATTTGTTGAAAATGTTTTTTGAGTAATTACTTTGCATTCTTATTAGTAATGGGAATTTATAGGAAAATCAAAACTATATTAATTATACCATATCTTCATTATATATTAATAAACTCAGAAACCAAACATTTTTTGCCTTGCAGAGTGAGGTGTAACATTTATATGAGGCTTTGCAGCAGCAGCCAACACGGCACTTAGCTCTAATACACCTACTTTAAAGTATTGACTTGGTGCTCCTGGGAGCCATGAGCTCAAATCCCACCTGGGAGTGCAGATACTCTGCACTGAGTCTGCAGAACAATGTCTTGGGGTTTTTCTGTTCTCATAAGGGGCCAATTTATACCAGTGGGTGCAGTTTGTCTTTTGAGACATCAGCCCCCAAATGCAACATGTGTGTCCTATATTCATTTTGTGCAAGGCTATAGAATTCTCTCCCTTTGTTGGGAGGCAGAGCTGGAAAGATGCAGTATCTCAAGATCAGTTATACACAGCCCTATAAACACAGGCATACATGCATACACAACCCTCTCACACAACTATGAGCTGCAATAACGTGTCATCCTCGGAGGCACAGTAACAGGAATGTTGCTTCTTGCACTGCACACAATGTATTTGCCTGGCTAGGAAGCCTGGTCATTTTGTCAGCTGGTGAGATCCAGGATATGGGTTATTGTTTCTGGGTATAAGCTGAGAGCAGAATGACTGATCAATTGCAGCTCAATTATAATAGTTCTTGTCAGACATGTGCTTAAGTCAGATGTCAGACTTATGATGTTACTTGACCATTGCTGATTTTTCTAACTTCACTGAGTTTAGTACTTTTTCATCTAGTTGTTGCACAGTCCAAATTATTAATTTTGAAGGGTGGTAAAGTTGACCAGAGCTGTCAGCCAAATGTTAAAGCTCGCTTATGTCAATATGAATCTTTACTATGCTGCCAAGGACTGCCATGATCACCCTAGCTCCAGGACTTTGCTTCAAAAGTAGCATTCCTCAAAAGGGCCTTTGTGGGAAGACACTTTCCCTTGAGTGCTCTTTTGGCAACTGATCTGGAGAAACTCAGAGAGCCCATAACAGCACCTCTTGTGTGTGGTTTGCCACATCCCTCATCCCTGCCCCATCATACAAGGAGAAGGGCAGTCATCATATCACTGGTTCCCCCAGTCATACACTTTCCACATTTGCAGGTTCTGTCACATGCCTGGATCAGCATACCCTGTGAAGTCCCAAAGGAAAGAGAGGTCATGGATAAGATCCGTTGAAAGGATGAACCCATTCCTCCTGAGCTCAGGGGCCTTAGGATAAGACAATGGACAATTCTGGAACAGCTATGAATTGTCCTGGTGGATCTGGTACCATAGGAAACTTGCTCCTACAGTGACCTTGAGTGGCCCATTAGCCTCATTTATATGTGGCGCCTGGCAGTCCATACTTGGGTGAAGACTTCAATCCTCTCCCTTACAAAGTCCCAATCCCACGGCACAGTAGGGAATGATGCTCCTATAAAGAGAGTTAATTTCTCTCTCCAACAAAGGAAATAGCTGTTCTTCATGCCTGGTGGCTGCTCTCAGTCTGTTTTTAGCTTTTCTAAGTTTCTTTTCTTGACTTCACCATCCTCATAAGTGTTTGCAGCTCAAGCTGTGTCATCTGAATATGTCATTAGTCACTGAATAGCCAAGAGAGGAACTGTCAGCTGGGGAGGATTCAGGGCTATATAATACTGATCTCTGCCCTCTGTAGATTATGAGCATTTTTCTAAGTGTCTCTAATTTTAATCTCCCAAGCTGTGGCTTGTACAAAAATATATTCAATGGCCTCCTCTCTAGTGTAATATCTTTATATTAAGGATTTTCTTTTTCACCTCAGGAAGTCAGCTTTGTGGCAGACCATCTCATTTAAAATGTAGTATAACAACAGTGGCATTTTTCTGAGGAAAATTGGAAGTACCACAGGTGATAGATTCAGCTTTTGCCTCTGTCTACTTACAAGTGTTGGAGGCAGAAAAAAAAATCATTTTGAAACACATTGCTGAAAGTTCAGATCTTTTCCGTTAGTGAAAGTAAGTAATTTACTTCTGCCTGTAAGTAATAATTATCTATATAGAAACCATAGTGATGGAGAAAGACAGCCCAGCAGGATAAAAGGAGAATAAGAAATCCTGGGATTTTCTGAAAGCATTCAAAAGGATCAGTAAGCAATCTGCCTGTATCTCCTTCCTGCCACTGTGCATATAGGATGGAAACACAATAGGGGAAAATAAAATAAAATAATAAAATAAAATAAAATAAAATAAAATAAAATAAAATAAAATAAAATAAAATAAAATAAAATAAAATAAATAAAATAAAATAAAAGCAGACAGCTAACAAGCAGAGCATAGATGACTCTCTTATGATCCAGCAGTTAGAGACAGGATCAGGCTTGCAAGGAATGGGAGATGGATAAAGAGCCAGAGACAGTGTGGGTTTAATCCTGATCTCAGAAGAGCCAGGGTGTTTCAGAGTTTCTCTGTAGTTGTGTGTGGATCAGAATTTGTGCCCACATGAAAATGTAACAGTGGATATGGATGACTCAGGCTAAAATTTCTGAGAATGGATCAGGTGTTTCTGCCTAGGTCCTGGCTGAACATCTGTCCTTATTCATTCATTTATGTGCTTCCCAGCCAAGGAACCACAAAGCAACAGGGCCTTTTCATCAGCTTCCCTGTGGTTGTTGACCTATGGCTTCAGGCATAGGAAGCCCAATGGATCCTGGTGACCACAGGACTGTTTTCTGATACCTACTTTGATGTGTGCTAGGACACATCACCATGGCACAGCTTCAACCTCCTCCATGGGTGGCTTTCATGGAGACTATTTTTAGCATATGGCCACCACATCCTTCTCTTTTTTTCCTTTATTCATCCTCTGCACTACTTTGGTTATTCAGTCACATACTTCTCCCATGCAAGACAGGAATTTTAGTTTCAGGAGGATGGGAAACCAGTACAGGCAGCAGCCATTAGCAAATGTTTATGGAAAGACCTTTAGAAAAGGAACAAATGTAACAGTAATTATCCACTATATACAGACTATCTGATACTGCTCCCAGTGCTTCCTCCCAAGTGAATTCTTTATTTTTTTTATTTATTATTATTATTATTATTACTGCAGTCTGACCAATTTTTTCTACAGTAGACATTCCTACTTTTTAATGAATCATTAAACTCATCTTTATTTACCCAAACTCAGACTCAGTACTTTCTGTTCAGTGCCATAACTAAAATGTTTTTCACACCGCTAGGCCTTCCTCCCCAAATTGTTTCTGATCGACAATACAGCTTCATCTGCAGTCAGTGCCCTGAGCACTGCACCTCCCCTATCAACCGTTTCAGGCAGGAGGGAAAACACACCCTATCTGCCTACGATATCCTCTTTATTTCCTTGTTGCAGCCCTTTTCATTTCTCCCTGGCTGTTCTCTGACAGCTGCAGCCCAGGCTCCAATCTGCTGCAGGTGGCTCTTTTTGCCCTTCAGGCTTTCTTCACCATTGTGATGCATTAATGAAGTAGAGCTCCCTGTCAGACTTCATCAGCAGTCTTGTGAAGGCAGAATGAAATCACTTCTATTGACCCACTGGCATATTTATAGGCTCCTTCTTTTTTTGCTGAGTATGGCAGTTATCACCTTTCCATCCTCATGTTGTGTTTATTCAGCAGAAAGCTAAATCACATCTGTGCACAAGTGGAACATTAATCAGTAAACGTAAGCCTCTCATAAAGACTGCTGAACCTATCTAATTACCAGAGCTGGGACAGCTCACAACACCTACCCCTCAGAGGGGTTCACAACCCCATCAATCCACAGCCCTCTAAATAGAGCCCAGTGAGCTCAGAGACTTTCAGCTCTCCTTTTGGTAGGTTGTCCCCAGAATGCAGCATTTTAAAGTTTTCCTGGACTTATTCCTCGCAACCCTCTTTTCTTCTACAGCAAAAACAACAAACACTGGGGAGTACTTTTTTTTTTTCTTTTTTAATTCTGTCTCTGTTCTCTTCTTTCTTATTCTGCTTACCAGGCAGGAATAGAATAGAATAGAATAGAATAGAATAGAATAGAATAGAATAGAATAGAATAGAATAGAATAGAATAGAATAGAATAGAATAGAATAGAATACCTTAGTTGGAAGGGACCTACCTAATATAATAATGTAATATAATTATGAGAATATTTGCTTCCAATGTAATCTGTTACCATGCATATCCATCTGCCTGCCCTCCTTAACAGTTTTCCTCCCTATTTTCCACCAATTACCAAAATCAATCAGCATTCTACAGTAGACAGAATGGTCTACTGGGGTTGGAGTTTATCACACATGCAATTGTATAAATTCATATTATAATACAAGGTAGAGCATAATACTACGTCAGCATGGTAATATTTTCAGTGATGCAAAAGTAGCAAAAGATTTTGATACATATTGTGTAAAAAGTGATTAGTTGATATCTTTACATCTGTGATGGAAAACAGATGTTGTCCAACAAAATTTGCATCATTTTTAATGAGATAATTTGGCTACCCAAGATAGATAGATATACTTTAGCTTCTGAAATGTTTCTGACTTAGTCTTCCTTCAGTCTGATGAAATTAATAGTTTTCTTTCTGAATTTCAGTTAACTAATTTATTTTCTGAAAGACTGGTCAGCACTATCTAGAAAACATCAAATGGATTAAAACCAGGTAAATCTATAAATCTTAAAATAGTAAAGCATAATCTTCTGGGCATATTTTAAGCAGTAATTTTTCTTAGTCCTTTGCTATATTTAACAGTCAAGAGGAAGATTTTGAAGGTAGATTTTGCCAATAAGATAAAAATTTCTACACTCATTAACAAGGACAGATCAGTTCCAGAGAGAAAATGGCTTATTTTAGCAATATGCATTTTAATAAAACTTAATCTACAAATCAAGGTATTTTACATATTTATGAGAGAGGAAAATACTTCAGAAATTGTTTTGCGGTCACAAGAGTAGACATGGTGTCATGTGGCAGCTAAAGAAGCAAATGTGGCCCTTGACTGAGTGATCAAGGGAATGTCAGATAGAAACTAGGAGGTGTTTACACTACAGTGAGATCATTAGCAAAATCTGCTAATGGCTCCTAAGTTTATCACATGAGAAATTCAAGAAAGAGGGCTCCAAGAATTAATTCAGTAACTAGAAAACCTAATTACTGTGAGAAGCTAAAGCTGTTTAGTGTATTTCAGTATATTTAGTATATTTCAGGAGGAAATATGATCAAGTAATTACTTAAATAGGACATAAATTTCAGGTGTTAGTAAACTTATTTATCTAAGTAGTCAAAAGTATAGCAACAGTCAGAGCTTGGTTGCTTATGCTCAATAAATACAGTGCTAGAATTAGAGTTAAGATAATTTTAAAAGTAAAGAGAAACAACGAGTGAGACAAATTAGCCAGGTTTGCATTGTTTTCTCTGCCACATATAGAAACCAGGATAACAAAATCTCTAAAAATAGATGCCATGTTTCAATCAAAAATTATTACTTTTTATAGATAAATCATTTTTACAATTTTAGAAACTTAGATGATCTTATATCCAAGTAGGTAATAACTCAGGTCCTTTTTGAGGTAGCATTTTCATGCTCAACAGTGATCTATCTTCATGTCCACTAATAGGCCTCATTCAAACTCTGAAAATTTTACCGATGACAAAATGGATAATTAAAATTTTAGGGGCTTGCCTAAGCTATTAAAGAAAATAATTAGACCAGGAGCAGATGGCTTAAAATTTCATATTCACATCACTAGAATACAGGTCAAGAAGTATTAATTGCAAGGATCATGTAAACCATACACAGTCAGGAATTCAAGAAACTCAAATCTAGATTATTGAAGTAATTGCTCATTGGACATGCAACCTCCTTCAGTTTACCTGGCAGGTTTTAAGGAAACCAATGGTTTTAATTATAGAGATATAAACACAGAGAAATTCTGTTCAGTGACTGTATTATAGACGTACTTAGGTGAACTTTTGTCTCTTTCTATATGAAGAAAGATGTGAGTTCTACTCCTCGTGAAATCTGTCTCATTATTCAGTTAATTTAGTGATATAGTCATAGTTTGTTGCCTTTTCTAGGAGATGACATTAAACTAGAGTTGGAAAATAACAGGTGACCATCTAAAAAAAAAAAAAATCATTGTTGCCGGTAATTTAACATTGATAGATTCTTAGGTTTCTTCACCATTAATGTTTATTTAACAGGTTTAGTTTTATTTTTTCACAGGACAAAAGAGTGGACTTGCCCTTGAATGACACTATTTCAGGTGATTTTCAAGCTTCATTTCTGTTTGTAAAAAGCTTTAGATATTTCCTTATAAAGGTAAGCTAGAAATCTAAGATAAGCCATTACTTATGACGTCTGAAATTCTTTCAAATACAATAGCCTAGTAAGTATGAATTAACAAGACTTTATTATCTTATTGTGAGGACTCAGATCATTCCAAGAAAAGCCAAATGAAACTAGAGGATCTTCCTCTGGGATCTGAGTATTTAAAAGAAACTCATCATGCATGTGGAATTGATTATACTGTGTTGAAACAAAATGAAAGAATCAAACAATGCATTTTTTTTTCTGTTGGGAAAAGAACAGCAGTTTGTAAGTCATTTGTGGTTTCAGCATCCATGTCCTCTATGTGTAAGACACTTTTTGTCTGTCTTCTCCCATCGGAGAGTGTCTATTGAGCCAGGCAACTGATACAACCTACGATTATATGTTCCTTGTTATGTCAGATAAGAAAAAGGAGACCATGTCGACATGAATGTGTGTAAATCTAACTATAGAACAAGAACTCCAGGCATCGCTTTGCCATCATGCAATAACAACACAATTACCAAAAAGCTACCAAATGTCAATCAGTTCAGTCTTCAGACACTGAGGAAGTCAGGGAGGTAGAGAAGGCTGGTACCACTGAAGTAAAGACTACTCTTGCTAAGAATCCATAGCCCACCATTTACACTACAGTTCTGACGTTTGAAGTAATACTTCTACCACATGCTGTCAGAAGGAGACCATCAAAGAACTGCTGACATCATGCACTATTTCCTGGTCTTAAAGTTCCAAGATAGCAAGACAAAGAAGAGTGTTCACATGCATGTGCACATGTGAACTCAGGTACCTTTTTGTTCTGCCACTTGTCATTCTCCAGCATGCACCAAAAAACAATGAATTCAGATGGTCATTTCACTTCTACCCTGCTGTATTCAAGAGAATTAGAGACTTTGAGTGTGTTTTCAATGTCCTTATTTAATTATTTTATCTATACTTCCAACATTCAAAAATATGTCAGAAACAACTCTCTTGGTGAGGGTTCATACCTCTCAAGATTAGGTAATATTTTATCAGATCACCTGCAGCAAGACAAACACGCCTTTAATTCTGCAGTAACCCACAGAGGGTTTGACATGAGCAGCTGTGGTAGTTCCCTGTGGACCAAATATTGGCTGTTATTTACCTTAAAAATAGTCTCAAGTTTATAATACTCTGGACCTAGACGATCTCTATTCAGCTGCACATGCTCAGTCGTTTCCTTACATCATCATATGTAGTGCCAATGTTGCCCTAAGGAATTATTTCCATGTGACAGCATTGCATAGTCTTTACAGACTGCATGAATAAAGACTGTTATTCTGAGTTTTATCACAGCAGGAGCTGAGGAATTTCACTCAAGAAAACAAATTGATAGTGTTACCATGAGCCCTTTTGGAGTGGAAAAAGACCCTAAGAATAGTCTGGGGAGCAGATAAAACTGGTCTGGTTCCAGGATATCCCTTCCAAATTAATTCTGAAGCAAGTAACCTCAAAAAAGATCATCTTCAAATGCTCAGAACATGAGAGGATGTTAGGGTGCATGGTTAGAACCTGTGTCTCAGCTGAAGGCAACAAAACCTTTCACTTATGCCATGAAATGACCCAGGATAAAATAAGGATGCTCTTCAGGAGTTTCTTGAAGACTATTATCCTCTTTGTGAGATCTGTTTTAAGAGGTACCTTGTACATATAGAAGTTTCTCTATGACCAATATGACACACTTATTTCAAATTATCTAGAAAATGAGGTATTATAGACCCTTCCAAACCCACCAATCTTAACATTACTATTACTACTACTGTGTACATACTTCCCATGACAGGCTCTTCAAGGGGGAGCTTTTCCTTGATGTCTTGTTGACTGTTGTACATCTGTCATATGAAGTCAGAATACTGCTGAGACAGCGAGGGTTAATACCATAGCATGCGTTTTGACTAAATGGGAAAAAGGATGGGGGTAGAAAAGACGGGAAGAAGTAAGAAGAAAAGAGGAGAATAGCAAAATTTGACAAATGCTTTTCTCAGCATTATGTCAAACATGTTTACAGAACTGCACAATTAATAATAAAAAAAAAACTGCACTAGAGTCCCTAATTACTATTCTACACAGGGTGGAACACTTCTTCATTATCCCTTTTTGAATTGATTGTGTACATCAAACAGTCAAGATATAAATAAAATATGCCTGCATGCATAATACCCTCACATTAAAGCTGAAGGCAATTAACCTATGATTTTTCATTAATTAAATTAAAATAGCCCTCTGAAAATGTCTCAAATCAAAACAAGTTCCTTGCAGAGTTGGTTTGTTGGTTGTTTGATTTTTTATTTTTTTTTTAATTTCCATGATGCAAGGAGACTGTTTGTAAAATTATTGGTACAATGAAACTACAATAAACCTCCTCAATTTTATTTAAGGCTACCAATTTTTATTTGTGACTCCAGTGTTCTATGTATTCTAATAGTATTCTAATTACAATATTGGCTTTATTCTTCCATCGTTAAAATATTTACAAATGCTTGTCCACTAGTTAGCACATTGTTTATATTCCATTTATTACTAATTATAGTGATGTACTTCCCAGAATCACAGTTGGTATTGATCTGGCCAGCAACTTGGCAAAAAATATCTGACCCTAAGAGTGAGACACATTTTTCTCCTAAATTTATATAAATAATGACAAACTTGGTTAGTGTAAGGGTGTATTAGAGCTTTATGTTTATCTCCAGTTGACTGAATTTAGGCTGTGTTACCAGACAGAGGTAAAAGTAAGTCCGCTTGCCACCCCATAGCCAAACATTTGTCATTAATCAGAATGTTCAAATAAATGGAGTTATGCTAAAGACACCTTCAGATGTCTATTTGCTTTGTGGATTGTGAGGATACACAATCAAAAATCAAAGAGAAGACGTACTAGAGCCAAGAATACTCATTGGATAATAACAGAATGTCTAATACAAAATTGCTGTTTGTGAGATACAACTGTTTGCCTTTATCAGTTTTAAAGAATAGCTACCCTTACGGTCTATCAAGGTCACAGATCTGGATAGCAAATGTGATAGAGTTTTTTTTGTTGTTGTTGGCTGGTTGGTTTTGTGTGTATTTGCTTATTTGATTTTTTTTTTAACCTGATGATACAGAATTTTACATAGCTCCAGTTATTTAAATACCTTTAATAATATGAAAACATAAAATAAAATACCTGCATGTTACATTCTAAAATTAAATATTCTCACTGTAGGAGTGTTGAATTAAGTACCTCCCTTACATGAGGGAATTAAGATTTTCAAGTACAGAAGATGTGAACAGAGGTGGTAATTTTTTTAGTATGGGTCACACATGCCAAGGTGATAGAACAAGGCTGTGTTCTTGAATCTAAGCATTGCTGAAAGTCCTGAGGCCATGTGCACAAAAGAGCAGAGAGCATTTACTGCAGGGCAGGAACATGCTCTTCCATGCTTTATCATCCAAGGAAAATCCAGCACGGATTTCAGAAGACACAACCAAACAATTGCAGTAAGTCTCACAGAAGCAGCAATGACAAAAAGAGAAGTACTACATGTACTCACAAGAAGTGTAAGAAGTTGAATATTGAGACATGGAAGGATAAGGACAGATATTTTGTCTTTCTGCTTTTTCAGACATCACTGGTTGGAATCTCTTGCCTCAGGGAAGAGAATCACCTTGGTTCTTATTTCTTTGTCCATAAAATGGGGATAATACTGACCTCCCCCAAGTGCTGTTAGAGTAAGTACATTGAAGATTGCATGGAATTCAATGCATTTAACAGTGAGTTAGTTAGTAGAGACCAACAGGTACTTCTGCTGTGTCACAAGTCTTCAGGTCAGATACAACCACAGCTTCTCTTATGTTTTAACAGACCATGCAAGCCTCAAGACTTTGACTTTCTGTTAGGAAGAATCCCACATTTCTGAACACCTCAAAGCCTTCAGCACTGTTTTCTCTTCTTCCTCCTTTTTTCTGCTGGAAGGCAATGTGCAGCCATCGCTTTTCTTGGCATCGGTGCAATTCCATTCACACACTGAGAGCTCGATAGCTCATTTATACTAACACACACTTTTATGTTCAAATATTCATTGTGTGTTTGCCTCTTCTCCAGAAGGAATTAATTTTAGATTGTCAAGGTCTCCTAATCTTGGTCAAGGTAAAGAAATAAGCAGGTGAAATAAGTCAGTCATATCTTCCCTAACAACAATACAGAAAATCATAACACATCACTTTTTTTTCTAGTTGAGATTTGGCAATTTAATGGGAAATAATGATCAGAAATTTCATGAGAAACTGCAGTTTCAGCTATCTATTTTCCCTCAGATAGTCTAACTGATTAACAATCTAATTAAACTCAGAATAATTGTTCTTAACCTGTGTTTAGCTTTGAAGATAACTACTATTTCAGACCTGAAAGAGGGCTTATGTGTCTGAAATCATCTGTTTCTTCCAACTGTATGACTTGCTCTAATAAAAGATCTTACTTGACCCATAAATCTTGCCTTGAATTTATTATTGCATATGAGCACAATTGACATTCCGTGGAATATTCAACCCATTTCCTTCCCAGAGCAAAAAATAAATAACCTCTCATCCAGGTCACGGCAGAGGCTCAGTCAGAAAATTAATTATACTACCCACGTGTCTAAAAAAAGCTATACCAACATTTATTTTTAAGCTTGAATTCTTGCACCATTAATTTTTAAATTAAATGGGAAACAATCAATGTTTTTTAAAAGCATAAAGTGTTAGAAGCTGGACAGAAGACTCTATCAAGTACTGCCTTCCCAGTCTAGTTACCAGACATTTTCTCAAACTAACTTAACTGCTTCTCCTCCTATAAAAGTACTGCAAGATATTCATTCATCTTCTTTGTGGAAGACAACTTTCAGCTCCTAAACTGTCATCCTAATTTCATTCATAACAAGTAAATTGAGTTATTTTCTTTATCCAAGGGTAGATAACTCCTAATGGACTCTGTTTCTGCTCTTCAAGCAGCAGAGCCCACAGTGCCAGAGAAGAGCTATTGGTCTGTTGCAGGTACTTAGCTGATGCTTTCATGCACTGGAACTGGCAATGCCCCTTATTTCCTACAGAACATTAAAACTGGTTGTATATCTCTATACCTCAGTCAAAATACATGTATGATCAAAGTAGATTGCATTAGGGGTACTACATGTTGAGAAACAAACTAACAAACTACTGTTGAGAAACAAACAAACAAACAAACAAAAAACAACAGCAAAACCCATGAAGACTACAGGCTACTTTTATTTTTATCAGCTAGAGTCATTTTATAGATTGAGCTACATCTCCATACCTCTGATATAAAAATCATTAGGCCTAGAAAATAACCACAGTGAACCAAGTGCTGAGCTCTTTGCACTTCTGAGGGATTTGTGACCAAAAATAATTTTGTGATTCTAAGCTCTGGAAGCTATTTTTTATCCTAGACAGGAAAAATTCAACTGAGGGAAGAATGGAAGGGCACATACCTCCGTCACATTACATCCTTAAACAAAAACACCACAACCACCACAAATAAATAAAATAAAATAAAATAAAATAAAATAAAATAAAATAAAATAAAATAAAATAAATCATAATAATAACTTATGTTTAGGACATGGACTGGGTCAACATTTCTCTTCCAAAGTCACCTGGAATTTGCATGCCACTTCTTGTAACATTTTCTTCCTCCTATCAGTTGTTGTTCTTTCCTCTTCAACTACTCTTTTCCTACAAGGAAACCAATCAGAGAAATTTATCTGAAACAAGTTTGTGTTACGTAGACCAGAGTCTTAGACACCACAGGTGCTAAGGAAAGCAAGTGTCACTTGCTTAAACAGTAACTGATATTGTTAGCTTTACTCTATGCATGTGAAGAGTTTTGTGGGGCTTATGCAACATTAACCAAAAATAACTTTAAATTACTAAAAAGTGGGATTTTCCCACTCTTCTCCCCACCCATCAAAAATAAAGAGTTTGTGAAAAGATATACAAATGTGTTTGCAAACACATGAACATGAAGATTCTTTCTGGCAGCAAAATACTCCCTCACTAGAGTCTCAGGGGATTTGCATAAATACAAAAAAAGTGAAACTGCAAACAGCTGCAGTGTCATAGGCTATCACATGGTTTCCTATGATTATCACCTAAACAGACAAACAGACAAAAAAAGAGGAAAAAGAGAAACTGTTATCATATACGGGAGGGACAAGAGTGGGAACACTCTGCCTAATGTTCTGCCTTAATGGAGAGCCATGACAGTCAGCTTCACCTAGAAAACCTCCAATGTATGAGACAGCCGGGATAAGCAGACATATCACATACCAGGGCATTAGCCTGGGATTTCCCCTTTTATATCATGCTTAGGATACTTCAAGATGAACTAAACATTTTAACAAATTTAGGAGTCACAAATAGCTGTGCTGGCTTTCAAACATGACTTTTCTCATTTTCATAAAATAGAAAGAAATGGGGAATATAGACAAAGGATTTTGGTTACACAGAACTTCAACAAGCTAGAGTCTGAAAGTTTGCCATAAAACTCTTGCTGTTTTTTTCAAGGCCAGCAGAAGCCAGGGAAATACACCTTAAATACCACCACCATGAATCATTTCAATAAACACAGTCGTAGGGGAAAGCAGGAACATGAACACCATATATTTTTTAATTGTAAATTGTACATGTTTTTAATTTTTAATTAAATGTTATGATTTTTTTAATTGTAAAAATTACAAGAAACAATATGCTGGATCATCATGAATACATGACCAAGAGGTCTTTAGATCAGAAACTGACCACAGTTTCCAAGAGAGCTCTCCATGATTTCAGTTCAGTGACATATTTCTGCTTGACCAGACAGTTATTCATGTAAAACTTCCATCTGTAAGTGCTGGACAGGATCTACTATTAAAAAAAAAGTAAAAATGGATTGCTGGTATTTCTTCATGTTGCCTGCTTTGCCACAAGAGAGAAAAGAAAAACATGACAAATATAAAACTATTCTAGGATGAACAGCCTGAACATAAGTTCTTGTCATCTTCCTACCTGTCAGGAGAGCAGAAAAGAAATAAACACTCATTTAAGTTAGTCTAAACTGCCTAAATGAAGGAAAAAGTAGATATGATTCCAACAAACAATACATTTATTAGATTTGCCACTTGAAATCACTACACTATATGCCCCTATAATTCAAGAAAAAAAGCGTAGGATTACAAGTTACAAATTCAGTTCATGTGATGAAACAGTACATTGCAGTGTGTCTCTTCCTAAAAGAAGGATTGTGATGGAATTCAAAAGTGTTAAATAAGCTTAATTCTTGTCTCACACTCTAAGGATGCACCCATAGTCTGAGCTCAGTACAGGCCTCTAACAGGGTAACACTGGCTTTCATGACCTTTGTAGCTTCCAGTCCATTACAGCTGCTGTTAGAGCACAGTCAGGTCATACTGAAGGTATTTACACTGATCTGAGAAATGTTCAAGCTCCAGATATATATCAACTGGTGTTTTGTATAGTAATGCACCTGGTATTGTCACAACAGATTGTATAAATGAGAATTAAGACTCACAGTGAGTTGCTGACAGTGCTTAAGTGTTCCACTATGATAAGTGCTGCAGCTTATTCTAAACATACAAGTTGCACATAAATAATGTGGGAATTAAACTAGCCTGCTCTCAGAACACACAAAGTCTTCTGGTACCCAACAAGGAACCAGTGTGAGGAGCAGCTGAAGCAGCAAGAGCTTCTGAAGCTGGAAAACAGAAAGATGAGAAACTGTTGTGACAGATCTGCTTTAGGACGTTTCTGATTTGTCTCCAGATAGTCATTACATCCCCCATTACAGCCAAAGGTTTTCAGACTTTGTGTAACTGCAGTTATACAGTTATAAGTGCAGCCTAAACAAGCACTGTGGTGGGTTTGCGGTTTGGGAGTGTTTTTTGTTTGAGGTTTTCTTTTTTGGTTTGGGTTGTTGGTTTTTGTTTGTTTGTTTTGAGGGCTTATTTTTCACAATCATGCTTTTTTTTTTTTTTTTTTTTTTTTTTTTTTTTTTTTTTTTTTTTTAAGCTGAATTTTCATAAAACATCTGACTTACCTGCAAAGGTGGGGGAGGGTGGGAAAGCTTCCCTATTAAAACGGGGCTTGAGGTATTCTTCTTCACTCTCTTTTGAAGTCTGCACAAGTTATCTAGAGTTGGTGCTAACTTCCTGTGCGGAGAGAGGAAGTGAAGTGAGATGCAGAGAAACTCCATAGAGGCACCAGTGGGTGGCCAGCAGAGACAGGTGAGTAAAAATTAATATACTTTTCCTAAGGAGGTTGTGTCAAAGGTTACTATGTGGGCAGTAGCTGAGTTTCATTTTGCCATGACTAGGCAAAATGAAACTTTGCAGGTTAGGTGGAAGAGGAAGGTTTCCAGAGATCCAAGTTCCCTCCAAGGTAAATCATGTATGAGTGTGAACTATATGGACTACAGATGCACCATGGAAAAGTTAGAGGTGCAAAATAGACCTAAGACCAAAGCCATAGGTGTCATCCAGACTTACCTTTATTGGTGTTTTAGGCCTCACTCTTCCTATGCAGTGCTGGTAGTGCATGAGAAACAGATGTTGTGAAAGGCTCTACAAGTGAAAGGGAACGCTAATACTTAGTTTGAAGAAAAAAGAGTGCATCCATGGAGGGTGCAGAGAGAGGAGTGAGAAGGGCGAAGTGGCATGACAAGAAAATCACCTTTGCAGCAGGACTCCAAGAGTAAGTGGGAAGGCAAGTTGACAGCAGCAATACCCAAAGTAAAAAGATTTTGCAGTAGTTAAAATGCAGAGGTCCGGGTGTAAGTATGATTTGGGAATATTTGTGATTTTGTGCTTGCAGCTTACAGATCTTCAGCAGAAGAAATCTTTGCAATGCAGCAATAAGATTGGACTAGACACAACTGGAGACTGCCTCACTCAAAACTGGGGAAAGTGAAATGGGAAGGATTTTGGTACCTTCCAGTGTGACAAAAGGAGGGGGGAAGGTACCTCTGTGAGTGTAAACAGGAGCAACTACAAAAGGATAAATAATGCCTCCAGGATATTTCCCATGCTCATGTAGATGTTTCTACAGCAGCAACAACATGCAACATATGACTTCTGGTCATTCCTGGTTTACAAATAATAAATGCAAGTGATATATGTTTAATTCTACACTATTGAAAATGCTTAGGGCTTTCAGGAAAACAAAACAAAACAAGCAAAATAGTAACAAATGACATTAGAACTGAAGGCTGTATCCCTTCAGACACAGGCAACCTTAGTTTAAGAATTCTCGCACCACAGAGTGAAAATGTCACATGGTCAAGCTTCAGATGAAATCGGCTCATGGATTGTACATGTAAATTGCATTGCAGCCTAATCTTATACAGAGAAGTAATGACCAGCATGAAATAGCAAGTGGTAATGAAATATGAATTACTGTTGCATAGAAAAATATCCAGGTATTGGAAGATAATATTTTAGATGTAAGCAGTAAATAAACTGGTTTTATCATGTGTTGAAAGTGCCTGGTTAATGAAATTAAAGGATTGCTCACAAACCTCTCAGACTCCATTCAAAAATTAAGAATTCAGTAGGATTAAATCAATCAATCACACACACACACTTCCTTGGCCCTGTTCCATTTAGTTCCTTACAACAAGGTCATACATAAGATGTCTAGATTGCTTGGACTCAGTTGACGATAATTACTTTACTCTTGGCTACCTTCCTTCCCAATTCATCCCTAATCTGGCATGTTCTCTTCATCAAGTCCTTCATGACTGTCTGAGGAAATGCAAGAAAAGTATTTTCGAAGGATGGCTATAATGCAGAAGCAAAAGTTAGTGTGTTAAGGTGCTAAATATTTTTTAAAAAGAGAGAGACCTGAGAATGTGTGCATTAAGTGCTGTAAGTGTTGTGACATCAGGTCCGATTCAGTCTGTAAAAGCAGATTTACAGGTGACAGGCAGGTGTGATGGCTGACAGGTAAGGTGCACAGCCAGGGCACAACTCCATAATGGCAGAGTGCAGGTATTACAAGGAATAGGGAAGAAAGTATTGCTTTTTTTTCTTTCCAGTGCCCGCTTTACAACACGGATAAGCCTCAGTCAAAACAATCTGTCAATTATTCTTTAACTTCTCTATCTCTCAATGCTCAATCTTCTAGCTGGAAAAGGAAACAACTCTGTGTTTTCATGCTGTATGTCATTTTGAAAATATTTACAATATTTAAAGGTATTCTGTGACTCAACATGTTGAATATATAAACTGATTTTTCAGCTACAACTCTCCTTCCACAGTTTTTTGATTAAGCTGACTTACCTCTCTTTCAGATGTGTTTAGAAAAACATTATGCTTTCCTGACAGATCCTCAGCAAGACAGGAAATTCAGAATTAAAGCAGTGTAAGGCAGTCATACACTCTTATACTTGAAATTTATGCTCAACTAAGCAACTAACAGTGTTAAATTTCTACCAAATAGTTGGACATATTTAGCAGCTTCTTTTGTTTGAAAATAACTCACTGAAAGATTCAAAGCTTTGCAGATTTACTTGTCAATAAACATTAATCTGCAAATGGTTCATGGAAACATCCTGCAGCCAATGGGTGGCTCACAATCTGTTTATTGCTCCTATTGCTTGCTAGCTGTTAGCACTATAACTCTCAGCCACGCTAGTCACCTGGCTTGGTTTCTGTTTTCTCTCAGAACAACTCCTAAAGAGCTTCAAAAGGCCACCAAATGTTTTAAATCAAATCCTCATGTAAAGCCACATATGATGTTTGCTTCCCACAAACATCCTTCTGAACGCAGATCTGCACAGCAAATATTGATGGAGACAGAGGGGGATGTTTTTGAAACATTTGCCTAAGGCCAAAAATTTCAACATTTATTAATTATTTTTGGTACCAAAATTTCAGTACTTTTCAGACAGACATCTGCAAGAAATCTATGTACAGAGGCAAGTAATTCCACAATATCTCCAGAACAGGTTCTCCTCTGAGAACATCTCAGGCTGGACACCCAAGAATTCAGGTGTTCAGTACCCACAGGCATTTTTGAAAATTTTCATTCACTGATTTTTTTTTTCCCTAAAAGAACCACAGTGCTTTTCTCTCAGACCCGCTCTCTCAACTAAGATTTTCAAAACATAACATTTTAGGGTATCATTTTTCAGTTATAATTAAATTCAGATAACTTGTAGTTTGTTTTTGCCTTTGGGATAGCAAATTTACAGTAAAAAGAAAAGGAAAAAGAGCAGGAGAAAGGGGACCATGCATATTAAATGACAGGGTGAACTCTCAAATTACCATAGATATAACATTTACATTTTTCAAGGTCATGTGTCAAATACAAATGAAATAATGAACCTTTGTTACTCTGTGGTATCCCATGCCAGGCAGTTTATGCATCAGCATCAATACAGCAGCTTTGATGAACTGCACTCCTGTGCCCTGCTACTCTAACCTGGAAGTTAAAAAGGCAGCAATTAAGTTTTCTAAAAAGGAGGAAGAAAAACAGAAAAAAATATGGTTACAAGCTGCCAGTATTTTAATTATAAAATTGTTACTTAACATAAAACCAAAAGAGCTAAACAAAATGTGCAGAAGAAGGGTAAATGAAATGAAATGAAATGAAATAAAATGGGGATGTTAATGAAAAGGTTGAGTAGACAGCAGCCAGGATATTCACATCTGACCCATGAGACACTTCAAGAAAACAGCAAGGTGGGAGTGAGGAGGGGAGGAAAGACAGAGGCGGAGGAACTGTTATTTATGCTGCTATGATGGAGTGCACAGCAAAAACATGCATCAAAGCTATTCCTTCAGAAGACACAGAACTGAACAGAAAAAACTCTCCCCAACTTGTATGATTCTAAACTATGCCACTGCTGTGATATCATGCACTGCCTTCCAGAAAGGCAAGTTATAGTTAAATACATACAGCAAAGGAGGCTGGATATTCTAATCCAATTTAGGATAGGTTATATTGTATCATTAGAGAACAATTTTCACTTGGTACAGCACAAAATGTCTTAATGGGTTTAAAACACATGCCTCTTTTACTTTTCTCTTCTCTTCTCTCAACATGGCAAAAAACAACACTATGGGTAGTATTTCTGTTCCACATGCCTTCCTGGGAAGTATATATTACTGAAAATGTAATGGGTGACTCCAGAGATGTATATGTTAGTCATATTGTGAAACCAGTCATTTCAGGAAATGTTTAAAATTTTCAGCCATTTCACAAAATGGCAGTTTCATTCAATTACTCTAAAATAAGAGAAAGCTTCACACCTTTAATGAAGTTAGTGAAACTATTAAGGAGGCACCATGTAAAACATCTCATAACTTGTTAGCTGAATTAACTTTAAAAGACAATATGTAAGATTACTTTTCTTATTTATTTATTTCTAAAGTCAAGTGAATTTCTGCATTTGTTTCTGAAATCATCCCATAAAATACAACACCTGCCAGAACAAAACTTGTCTTCCTAACTGAGACAACTGTGACATTAGCTACTATATCTGCCTTGCTTTTCAGTGTTTTCATCCATCTGATTTTACAGATGACTCTGCTTTGCTGGGAACTTTACCTGCAGAGCCTGTGCTGAGCAGGCTCCTTCCTGTTGCCACTGTGGTCAGCACCCGGGGCAGGATTTTGCAGGAGTTTTTTGGGATGGTGCTCCAGAAGTAAAGGGCCAGGATATCAGTGGATGGAGCATTTGGTGTGTCTGGATGAATCTTTTCTATCAGACCTTGAGATATAGGAAGAGGTTGAAGCTTTACTTTAGATATAGTTCCAGTTTGGCTACCTACAGCTGTGTCACAGGGGCCAGTGCATCTTCTGGATATGTTGATGCAATAGAGTTAATAATAGAGTTAATAGCTGCTGAGCACCGAGAGCAGATTGTACACACTGTGGAGGTGGTTGATGATCCTTGGTGGTAGAAAGGTTGAACTAAGCCCACATTTGGTAACCATCAGCTCTAAACAATGTACAGTTTATTCTATATTTGTGGGAGGTGCTTTTGAGAATGGGACTAAGAAAATCCCTACAGTTCAGTTCTATAAATTACTGTCTACCATGCATGCTAGGACCTTTTTAATATGACCTTTGGAAGAGCCCTAGCTCTGTGGACATCTTACATTTGCATGCATCAGGCTAAGCAGAGGCCACAGAATCTTCAGTTCTTGGGTCAGCCTCTTCTAACAGGTAACTAGTGATAGGACAAGAGGGAATAGCATCAAGCCGTGCCTGGGCAGGTTCATGTTGGAAATGAGGAGGCATTTCTTCTCAGAAAGAGTAGTCGGGCATTGGAACGAGTTGCCCAGAGAAGTAGTGATGTCATCATCCCTGGTGGTGTTCAAGGAAAGGTTGGACACGGTGCTTAGGGACATGTTTTAGTGGGTGACATTGGTGATAGGGTGATGGTTGGACCAGATGACCTTGAAGGTCTTTTCCAACCTTAATGATTATATGATTTTATGACTTCATCAGTGAATTCAATCTTGCTATCATTCTGAAACACAGCAAAGGTACCACATAAGAGAAAAAATATTGAAAAGCTGAAAGATCACTACTTGCACTCCCTGTGAGGTAAGGCCACAGAAAACAAAATTTGGGCAGGTAGCCTTAGCACATTATTATCCTCTTGAGACAAAGCTTGCATATCAATGTGGTCAACATGATGAGTATTCATTGCTGGTTTTATACAAACACCTTTAATCAAGGGTCTCTTTTTCTTCCTCTGGCACTTAAGACAGAAAGATCTGAAGAGCTCAACAGCTTCTCTTGTGATGTTTGCATATTTAGACAATAAGTGATTTATAAAATGATCACAACCACCATAGCCTGTAGCAACACGCACTCTTCTGATATCACACATCTTCAGTGCTCACACAATATATGGGAAATGCTTCTTTAGTCCTACATTTCTTAATAAGCTTCTTGTTATCATCAAACTACAGAATTTCATACCTATGAGCAGGGGAGGAAATATAGAAGAATTAATGGTCAAATCCATAACAAATGAAAAGACAAATAATAATAACAGCAGAAAGCAAAAAATAGAGTGTTCTTTAAAACTTGGCAAGCAGATAGTACTCATGACTGGACTTTGATTTGGGATCTTGGCTTGCCTTTTTGATCTCAGCAGCAGTCGCACAGTATTCTTCCCTGAGTATCAGGTAGTTGGGCACTTCCCATACTTTTTGTAAAGTTCTTTTCTGAAATTACTTTCAAAATTCAGAGCCATCTTCTGCAGTAAATGCAGAACAAGAAAAGGATCCTTCTTCAGTAGCCCCCCCACACACACCTTTTCACAATATGCCTGTTACTGAGTGAAACAAACAGTCAAATAGTGTAGCAGAATATCCAGCACGTCAGTCATTTCATAAAACGCATGAAACTTTTAGTCATTTTACCAAATGAGTGAGTGAAGGAGTCATTTTGCAAAATGACTGAAAATTTCAGTCATTTCATGAAATGACTGGTTTCATGATACATCTAACATATCATGTGCTAAGGAAAGGCTTAGGGAGAAATTTCAAAACAGATCATGTTCTTCACACACCCTCTTGTGGCTGTATGAAATAATGCCATAAAATACTGCATTTTACTGAGATCTTTTGTTTAAATACTGCAATGATTGTTCAGGAAGGAAAGAAAGAGATGAGGGAGCTGTTATTTTTTGTAGGAGGATGCATCCCGATGCTTTATATTCTTCCTTGAAGAACTCTGGCAGAGAAGTTAATCTATTTTCTTAAGTAACAATACATGGTGTTTGAGCTGGACACTTCTGCAGAGATCAAGCATAAAGCAGTACCAAAAAGAGACCATAAGGATGGATCCACTAGCTATTTTATGTCAGTTTTGACTACTTAGTATAACTGTTTATGCCATATATCTAAGTACAACCTTCACTTTGTTTTCTGAAAACCATTTGAAAGCTTCATAGTCTTCAAGTAGAGCTGGAAAGAAATGAAGGTGTCCAGAGAATACTTTTTTAGCAGATAGCTAGCAAGGAAGGAGCTTTCACAAATGCTGATGAGCAACTATTCAGATCTAAGCAGCTTTTGACATAAGCTAGCTATAAGGCAAGGCTCATGGGTTTCCTAAGTAGAAACCAAATTATTGATCCACTGATAGAATTTGAATTTGACAGAAAAGATGAGTTAACACAGGACCCACTGTAAGAAGAGACAAGGATAAAGACGGAGGCAATCATGGTTTACTATGAAAATTATTGCATAATTCCAATGAGCTTTAAAATAATGAGGCAAGTTATGGCAGAAATTTTTGTGAACTCCTTTCTGTAGAAAGAAATCAGCACCTTGACATAACAAAATTGAATATTGAGGGCCTGGTGGCAGAAATGGTACCATACCTCTAGTCCCTGTCAAAAGGATAATGCCAGAAGGATAATGAAGTCCATCATAAACATTATTTAGTTTGGTGCCTAATAAGGACAATATCAGCCCTGGTGTCCTTTGCAGGTCTTCAGCACAGAAGCCTTTAGACACCATCCAGCACTGTGATAAC
Source organism: Aythya fuligula (assembly GCF_009819795.1). Lineage (NCBI taxonomy): Eukaryota > Metazoa > Chordata > Aves > Anseriformes > Anatidae > Aythya > Aythya fuligula. The sequence goes on along the minus strand of NC_045560.1, from coordinate 122,495,937 downwards.
TCATCTTGCGAATATTTCCATCTTTCCAATACCAAACGCTTCCTCTTTTTTTTCTTTTTTTTTTTTTCCTTTTCTTTTTTCCCCAGTACCCCACTATTGTTTCAGGGAATTCCTTTAAATAAAAAATAAAATAATAATAATTTAAAAAAAGCAACCACAAATTTAAATGAACTGTTTTCCTTCTTCATTAATGGGGCTACTTATTTCTTAGAAAAAAAAAAAAAAAAAAAAAAAAAAAAAAGAAGGTCTGTGGACATTTGTCATCTAAAACAGTAGCCTGAGATAACCTGGTAGAAGTCCATTTTATTGTACATCGTTTTCTGGCACACTGAATGACTAGAGATCAGCTACAAAAGTATACAAGTGCTTGATCTAATACCAAAGAATACAAATTAACTTCATAATGAATTCAAGTTTCATATTAGTTTGAAACACTAAACAGGGAATCATTTAAAAATATAATCCAAAAAGACATTACGGTATCAACAGAAAAGAAAGAAAAAAATGGTTGTGCTTTACTTGGTGTTTGTTGTTGTTGTTTTCCTGTATGAGGTGTCCAGAATTTCAGTACATCCTGATGTGCCTCAGTTTCATAAAAATAAAGATATTTTCCTCTATGGGAAAATTCATTCATGCTTGTGAAGCATTCTCATGCTATGACAGCAGGAAACTGGCTTGAGTACAATAACGGCAAATTGGGAGTGGCCCAAAGCTCCTAGGTAGGGCAGATCTAAATTAATTTTTCATTTTTTGACTTAACCTCACAGATAGCATCAACGTGACTTCTCCAGGTATCCTCCTACCTAATGGACATAGAGCAAATATTGGTGAGGGGGGGAGTGGGCAGCCATCCCGGGAAATGGTGCTGGGTGGAGGTGGCCTTACCAGCCCCTACAGGCATGGGAGCCTCAGCTCTGGCCTGATCCCCAAAGCCTCCTGCTGCCATCGCTTTCCTCTATGGCTGTGAGAGATTTTGGCCTCACAGCAGGTTGTGTGGGTCCTAGAAACACTGACATGTTCCTTGCCTTGACTGGTGGCATAGGTTTCAGGGTTTTACAATGACCCACACAAACAGTCATAGAAGCTACTGTAATCCTGAATAAAACATCACACAGCATTTAGCTTTTCCATCCCAGCAGTTTTAATTAAACCAGCCGGTTCATACTACACATTTATCAACATTAAAACCAGTATTATTTGCTGAAGTGAATGTAGACATGCAGAGCAGTAAGGTATTAGTAATTACTCTTAAAATGCACTATACATATACAGCTATGCTATTGATTTCCAATATTTAATATTCCACAGTGACCAGCACAGAGCTAGCTACAGTAATGAAAATACAAGTATATTATTCTCAGTCCCTTAGCCAACATTGAGACATTTATTTTTATTTACCTAATATAAGACTGCTGAAGAAAAGCTCTATCAATAATAAATTTGAGTGAGAAGTTACTTTCAAAGACCACAATACTTTGCAGATATATAATGGGAAAAAAAAAATCTCTTTCTAAATATTATTTGTCTACTTCATTCAAGTGTTACCTGCTGTAAGTATTTTGCAACCATGTCATGTATTTTGGAGTTCTGCACTATGAGCTTGCAGACTGGTCCATCCATCCAAATTCTGTAGTTGTGCTGTGCTGAGACAATGCCTACTAACACCTTTCTGCTACAGAAGTTTGATAGGTTGGCTTTTTTTTTCCTTACTCCATGAAGATGGTTTTACTGAGTCAAACTCAGTGCTTTCTCAAAGGTGTATAGTAGGTGGACTTCTAAACCATTTGACCTTTGAGCTGTTTCTAGAAATAATTTTCTAGGAAATGTTGTGCATTGTTTCTATCTCTACATTCCCCAGATCTCCCCTGTGCTCTTGTTTTCAATGTTTATTATTATGTGATTGGACTTCAGGATGGCTGACTTCAAGGAGCAAACAATTTTGGTTGTCACAGACTTCGACTTTTTCTGAGAATTCTGCCATTGACTTCAGTGCAAGCAACTTCTGGTGAAGACTGACTACATTTGAAAGCCCCTTTTCAACTCAGATGCTTTCCAGATGGTTCCTGTGCCCAGAAGGAGACAAGCTTCAGGATCAAGACCTGGTAACAATTGTTTGCTTGATCCCAGACTCCAGCAGTGGTAGGGATTAGATACTTGACCATGAAAACTACAATACGGAATAGATTACAGGCAGCAGGAAAAATACAAGTTTTTATGCATTTAAATATAAATGTGAATATGAAGTAAATTGTCAGCTCACAAGAAGATACAGTACCTGCTTTCTTAACCTTTCCACAACAATTGAGAACAGCCAGTTGAGAGTTTTTTTCCATCAGAACAGATTTAGGAAGTTAAGATTTCTCAACTGCAGATCTTCTAAAAAGCACATCAAACTGGTATTATTTGTCAATCTCGTCCACTTATCAGGTAAGAGGATCTTGGCACTTTTTCTGTAGCAACTTACAAAAACATTCAGTCTAGTCATCATTTCTGTTTCTTTTCTTTTTAGTTTTGTTTCTGTCACTTCCACTTCTTTAAGTTGTGACATTTTAAGACCCCGCACTTCCTCAGAAAATAATGCTTCAAGGTGCAAAGCACTTCTTGAAGATCAGTTTTGTTCAAAGCTCTGATGTTATTCCCAGTCGCACCACCCTTCTGTCCTACCTGCTGTACTTTCAGTGGTAGACTTTGTCTTTGCAAAACACTAGGAAATTAATCATCAAAATGATTGGATTTATCTGTCCATATGAAAAATATTGAAGACATATGGTTTGACAAGAACTAACCTTCTCAACAAAGAACAGTTGAAGTTTTCTTAAGGGGATCTATTTTAAAATCTAAGTATGTTTAAAATTCCCATTAAAATTAATGAGAATTACTTGTTCTTACCTTTGACAATTGAGGAATCCAGTGCTTTTTAGTGTGCAAACAATTGAGTCTCAAGTAACAAGTGACCTCTCAGTGCTGCAGAATGAAGACTGGAGGATTTACAGTCCTCACTGTATTCTCTCCTGGCAAAGATCAGGTGCTACCAGATGGGGATCAATTAAAGCAATGTGAAAAAGCTGATAATTTGGCTTCATGGCTAAATTTCAAATGGAAAAATAAATTCTTTTATTATTATGTAAAAAATGGGGAGGTTATTCCTAAGAAGTGAAAATCTATTGGGAAAAAAAAAAAAAGTGAAATATTTTTTTAAAGTTTAAACTTATTTTTATTATTATTTCTCTGTATGTTTTTTGGTCAAATGAATTCAACTAGCTTATCAAAAACTTATGAAGAGTTTCAGCTGACCTGCACTTACATTTGCAGCAAACAAATCACTCAAGCAAAAGATATTCATCACCTTTGGGAACAATGCACATCTTTTTTTTTTCCCCCACACGGCTTTCCTGAACACTAGTAAGCCATTAACCATATTTGCTGCTTCTTGCATTCAATTACCAAACACAGTGTGCTTGCCAGACCAGATTTTCCACATGAAAGTGTTCAACATACCTACATTTTCTGCAATCTTTACCCTATTCTAACAATTGGTTTTGTTTTTATCTAAACAAGGCATGCTGTCCATAATCAAGCATGAGAAACTGTTTCTAAATGCTAAATGTAAAAATTTGGAGGACCCAAGTTCTTCATTTATCTTAGATGGGATGAGGCACTGTCTAGGCTGGGTATCCAAATTACAGCACTCAGACTGATTCTCAAGAGAGCTGAAGCTCAGTTTCTTTCTCTATTTTTAATTTTAAAACAATACCCATATTGTATAATTGTGCTCTCATTTTCAGAGCAACTGCTTCAATAGCAGATGCACTCCAGCAATGACAGATACTTTAAAAAACAATAGGAAAGGTACTTTAATTAATTAATGCACTGTTAGAAGCAGTTAGGGATGTAGAACCTATGGGGGAAGATTATTAATATTTTGTCTGAATGCTTCTTCTGTTTCCCAACAATTCTGTAAATATTTTAATAGTGTAGCAAAAATGATGCATCCCTGATGAAAAGTTAAGAGACAGACAAAGGAAAAAAAAGTGATTTCAACCTTTGTACTATTTCCCCCCTAAAATAGGAGATGTTGCCTGGGGCCAGGCAACTTCAACCTTGTTAACTGAGCCATGAGCATCCTCCTAGGAATGACTAGAATTCATTGCAGGCTCACCAGAGCCCTGTAATGGATTCAGCATTAGGCTTCAAATGCAAGAGTTGAACTCGCACAGGCCTGCAAAAGGCCTGGGTTGCAAAACAGACAAGAACAAAAGCTCTGTGCACAAACTCCTTCCCCTACCTTTACAAACCATTTTTTTTATTGTTGTTGGTGGTGGGTTTGCAGCTTTTTGTTTTGTTTTGTTTTTTGTTTGTTTGTTTTGCTTAAATGCTTCCTTTTTGTGAGAAAACCAGCTTTTTCAGCATTTGTTGTCTTCCTAATTCTATTTCAATGCGAGATATTGTTTGGGGAAGGCGAACACATTTGAAAATATATCTGGCAAAAAGTGATAACACATCACTACTCTCTTTCTTTAAGCTTTCTATTTCTAATATGAAAACAAAGGTTTCCATCTCCCTGCTTTGTGAAAATACAGAGAGAAGGACCCCTGTGTATCTTTTTAGGAAATCTGAGCTTTCTGGAAGGCAACAGAATATATTCTCTGTTAACCTGCAGTGTATCAATGGCAAAAAGCCTTATTGCAGCTCTTCTCTTTCCATTTTCAATCTGCTCTTGCTGGAAGGCATAATCTTCTTAGTCTCTGCTGGATAGGATGGGACCTTGGGAGTTCCCATATTACTTCTTGTCCTGCAAGTTCCTGATATTCTCCCTGCCCCTCCAGACATTTTGCTGGATCCTGCTGAGAGGGTCAGAGCACCCTCCCCTAAATCCCATTTTTCACCTGAAATGACAGCACTAAATCTTCCTGTTTACACAAATCTGATCTCTGGGACATCCAAGGATTACCCTCCTCTAAGTCTGGCTCTATCTGCATGCAGTGTTTGCTTTTCCTTTCATAAGGAACTAGAGACAACCAGGGAATTTTCTTTGGGAGGCAAGTTGACAAGCATGAATGTGGTAAACTCCAAAATCCCTCTTACTTCTCCTGCACAACATTTAAGTGTGTGAGAAGCTGCTGGTCAGCTCTGTTTCAAGGGTATTTGAAGGTCTTCACTTTCCATAGTGTAATACGGAAAATAAGTTTAAAGTGTTCTAGTCATGAACCACAATGCTGAGCAAAGCAAAGGCTGCCTGTTGGTTAAAGCATTACTGAAGTACCCCTTTCAGACTCACCCGAAACACAGCCACAAAGTCTAGCAGTAAGCTCCTGTGAGCAGGAGTTGAAATTAAAGAATGTAGATGTCAGATTCTGTTGCATATCTACAAAGGCAAAAATTCTGTGCTTTGGGAGACTCTGGAACAGTAATACCAGGGGAAATCAGTGGGTAAGCTCTGACCTCTTTTTTTTTTTTTTTTTTTCATTCCTCTGTTACTCTCTCTCCTCCATCTCCAAAAGAAGTTAAAGATGTTTTTATAATGTGGTTGATAGAGATGGCTGATCTGCATAATGAAGCTGAAAACAGCCTGCTTGTGTTGAAGCTCCTCCCCTGCATGTTACATGCCAGCAGAGATTTGCTACGAAACAGAAAGAGAGCTGCAATGCAGCATTTTCCTCTGGAACTTTGCAGCTGTATTACAGTTCCAAGCACACCACAAAAAGACTTGTGTTTACAGTATTTAAATTCAATTTGAATGGTAGCTGTTAAAAGGAGGCAGATGAATCACTGCACGTCCACTCACACTTTAGTGCTCACCCACCCTCAGGCTGTTATGATTAACTGAATTACTTCATGTTCTCTTATAATTAATTTTCTTATTGTTTTATGGTACTGCCTGCCTCTAATACTTACAGGTCCTCAATGCTCAGCATTTTAGAAACAAGGTAACTGGGTGAAAAAGTAGCATCATAAAAGAACTCAAAATAAGAACAAAATCAGTAACAGGGGTAAGGGCAGAAACAAAGGGGAGAAACTTGAAGGAAAATTTCATATTAAAATCATCACCTCTCATTTTGCACAATGCTATTTTATGGTTGTTCGTGATTCTTCTGCATCCCAAAGTGTGCAATGTCATCAGAAGGTCAGTTAGGATGGCAGTATCTTTCCGTCAGAAGTTAAAGCTGGCAAGCATTTGGTAACTCCCATACCAGACAATGAAGTAACTGCCTTTTCTCCTTCAAATCCATAGTGCTTTAACGTTATCTGAGCTCAGCAAGGCAGGATGTTATGAGGTCATTTCCAATATGCTATCCTGCATCCCAAGCCTCGGGGCAATGTTCCAATTTATTCATGAATCTGAACTCCAAATAACCTGGAAAAAGTTAATGTCTTGGTCCAGCTTCCCCCTCCTAGCCCCTCCACAGAGGTATTTAATGCACCAACATTTCCATTAGAGCTTCAAAACATACTGCAGTTGCAAGTGAGAAGAATGACAGTGCTATTAGATTAGCTCCCCATGGAAATAGTTACCAAACCAGTCAGCATAATTATCAGACTCTGGTAAAGAAAAATCCTGGATGAAAAATAGATCAGTGACAATGATAAAATTCAGCTGATGAAAAATTCTGACAGAGCTCTGGGGGAAACTATCCCTATATTCTCTTGCTTTAGACACATGAAGATAATTCATATACAAGAATTATATTTGCACCATTTTAGCAAGCAGAAATCTCAAACTGGACTTTTTTTTTTTTTTCTCTCTGTTTTTTAAAAAACAACTTCTTACATTCTGGGTTTAACCACTGATTTCAATAAAGCCAGGATTTAACTCTCATTAACTGCAATGCAGCCATTTCTCCCTAAGCCTGACAAATACCTAACTTCCCACATATGTGCACACAAACAGAACACGAGAGTGGAAAAGTATATATTCACAGATCTGCTATAAGGTCCTATATCAATTGCACCTTACAGAATGATGTCTGCAAGAATGCTTTGCACCAAGCATTCTCTATACACTTAAAGCTATAGCACACAGCATTATAGCAGTTGCAAAAGCTTATGACTCTCACAAATGATAGAATCATCTCTCCTTCTTTCTCCTGCTGTTTCACTGAAGAAGACAGTTTTATGATGGTTCCTTATTTGAATGATCATCCTCTGTTTTCCTGTATTTTTTGTTGAGATTGACTAAGACTGATCAGTTGTTGATATGCATGCACCATGAATGTTAAACTAAACCTCACTAGAAATGGGGATAGATTTGCTGTGTACAGACATAATATTGTACAGGCCAAAATAGCAGGCCCTTTCCCTTGAAGTACCTACACGTTGCTGTATTGCAAATATAACACAGCAGTGAGTTATTTATGACCCACTCAAGCCCTCTTACTCCAAAGCATGACAAACCCTATTGCTTTGCCTGAACTGACCTCCATTGGAACAAAATTAATCACTCAATTTCCACAAAGACTGTACAGATGTCCAATACATGGAATCTTCCTAGATTTTTTTATTCTTTTCAGTGAGCAGAGTGCTGTACTGCGTAATCCCTAAATTGCTGAGCAGGTTTAACAGGGGAAGGACTTTATGTGCCTATATGCTTCCCTAAGCATCTGTTCTCACCCGCTGCTAGAGACCGAATATTGGGCTGGAAAGACCCATAGCCTGACCTCCATTTTGTGATTATAATCACAGTTGAAATTCACTGTATTTCATTCCATGCCAAAATTTGCAACTAACTTGCAAATTACCTGGTCCATACTGGGAAGAGACAGTACAGCAAGCACCTGCTTACCCCAACAGACCCTTCCTCCCTCCCACCCTGTACTCACACCACCGGCACTTTCCCCTCAGCAAGAGAGCTCACCTGAGCCCAAGAAACTTCCTTCAGACCCACAAAGCACACTATTGTTGGGGTCAGGGGAAACATGAAGTTCCAGACGTGGACAAATTCTTTGGGTTTGAGGCAGCCAGTTGGACCTTGCTGAATAAACATGGCCACTGTTCAAACACTGAGCAACTTTCATTCTCAGAAGACTGTTTGTTACTTGATACTATCCAACAAATCTTTTCTGCAACCTTAATTCAGCCAACTAATTGTTTGATTGTTTATAATCTTTGCCTGTAACTGCTGCTTTTCTTACACTGGGAATTCTCTTTCTGTAGCCATTTGCACCTGACAGTCAGCCTTGCAAACAAGGACATAATGTTTATGCACAGAAAAAAAAATGTTAGAGGGAAAAATCCATAGTTCTAAATTACCTAATATATATATATATATATTTGAAATCACCTGTGACCAATAATATTATCCAAAAAAAAAAAAAAAAGTATTTAAAACCCAGACAAACATCTATGAATGATTAATTTCATAAATACTAGAATAAATGTCAGCACTTCACATATTTATCACCTTGCATCATGTGCTTCATAGTTCTACATGAAACAGTTTTGAACCTTGGCTTCAACAGCCTTGAACCTTGGTTTCTACAGAGATATGCAGGGAAATATTACCACCTTTGAATAACTATAATACCAGTGACACATTATCATTAGTGGAAAATTAAAAATCATACACTAAAAAATCCCTGTGTTTTACTGCTTTGGAACCATGTAAGATATTCTGCTTTGCCAGCAGCATAGCTGCCTTACTCAACACAAGCCTCAACAACTCATGCATCATTGAACTCTGAACTTGCAGGATACTGTGGGCACAAGCTGCACAACATTGCTTTTTATTACACAGGCCTTCCACACTTAGCTCTATTGATATAGATGAATCCTGGTGGCAACAAACCATAAGAGAAACTTTCTTTTTCAACCATCTCACTAACCTGACACCTGCATAATTGCATAAACTAGTAAAGAATGCAAGAAAAGTAAGGACATGTGCAACCAAAATGCTGAATTTCTTAATGAGTATGATCACAAGACAAAAACAAAACAAACAAAAAAAGTAATTCTTGTACGCTCTAATCTGTCTTTATTCCTTTATGTTGTTGCAATTAAATGGTAGATTATAATTTAATTTCCTTAAATGAAACAGTATTTCATAGAAAATGGATGTTCTCCTGGATCCATGAACTTCTCTCTGAGATGTAAGTCAGCGTTAATAAAACAGTATTAAATTATCTTGCAGTAGTAATTACTCAGCCTGAGAGCTAAGCTGTAAATGGCAGTAAGGGAAAAATTTTTCCCCCTATGGATATTAGTACCTACTTTTGATATCTGCATTGCAGATTGAATTTAGTTTTTGGCTGGCTTTTACTACTCCTAATTTGGTAGGCTATAGTTTGATCAAGAATGGGAAGGATGAAGAATGCAAGGGGAGAACAGCATGTCCTGATCAAGAAAGAGGCAAATTCAAAAGGTGTTCATTCTATTCACAGAAAGTTCTGCCAATGAAAATGAATAAAAGCAAAATTTAATCAAGTTGATATGATCTAATATTCAGGTACCAAGTCCAGCTTTATAATTTAAGGAAGCAGCTTTCTCTGATTAAGTGGTCAACTGCCTGGAAAAAAGACTGACATTACCAGTAAAACTCTTTGACATGAAATAAGAGAAAGATGCCCATCTTTCTGAAATATAAATAAATAACCATAACTGAACACAGTCAAATACTGCATAACAGCAAGACAGTGTCAATGGACCAGGTGCTTTGACAGGACAATGATACTCTTCTGACAACTTGAATTTCTTTGTTTCCCTATGAATTTCTAATGCTCAGTTAAACCAAAGAAGACAACACTGTAAAAGCCTTCTGACTGCCTTAAAATTCTGTTTCATTAATCTGTATTATGGCACAGATGTGCCAGACCTTTAATTCTTCACTCAGAAGGAATATAGATATACCTTGTACAGTACTGTTCCATCACTTAGCTGGGAACAGTGAGTTCTTAGCTGGGAACAGTGCCACACAGGCCAAATAATAATAATAAAAATTCTTCTAATCCTTCAACAGTCACAAATTTCAGGATGTAAAAATAACACACTTGAGATGCATTAAATGCTCATTAAAATTAATGAGAATGATGTGATTCTTACAAAAAGTACAGCATTGTCTCGTGAAGGAACTGTTTAGTCTCACAAGTGAGCTGAGAGTGTTAAGAAGTCTGGTGTTACCAGATAAAATACATGACAAAGCTGTATAGAAAAATTCACGTGGCCACCTGGAAAAGAAAAATGACATTTCTGTCAGTTCTGTTTTATCATAGATTTATTTTTTTTTACTGTTTCCACATATATTGAGAGCAGTTTTCACAAACCCAGGGCTTTGTGACTTTTTTTTCCTTTTGTCTTTCATGCAGCACAATCTCTCAGTTATGTTTCCTAGCCTGATTTTTACCTCTTTGCCCTTGAAAAACTGTATACATTACTAAGCAAAATGATGACAAAGAGTAACAAAACCAGCACACTATGGTTCTCATGTTTGGATGTAGATATTGATAACTTCCATACTGCTCCAATTAGGAATAGTATTTAAAGCTCTAAGATCTGTTAAACGGTAACATAGGAAAATGAATTTTTCAAGGGAAAGCAAATAAATAAATAAATACATAAATAAATAAATGGGTGTTTCAGGACTCAGGGTAGTATCTGAAATGTCTGAAGGGGGGTCGATCTAATATTAAAAATGTTGACTATAGTCAGAGATCTTTGGAAAGAAACCATGGGTACATCTCATCATCCCTCTGCTGGCTCACACAGCATTTGCTTTGCCTCTTCAGACTGTAAATTGGTGGAGGCAAGGACTGAGAACCATCTCTCACAGTGCATTTGTACATGGATTTGCACATACAGCCCCATCTCTAGCAAGATCTCAAGGTACTAATTAATATAAAATATTAAAATATTTTAAAAATATATTATTAAAATATAAAAAAGGGCAAAGACTAACTCCATACAAGTTAATCAGTGCTTAACAGGATGAGGATTTACCACAAAGAATTGTCTTCCAATAAAACATAAAACATGCCGGTACAAGAAAGTCTGGCTGTTTACTGTAGCTCCTTAAAGGCAATAAAGCAGTATTAAAACAGAAGCAACTCCTGTTAATCTGTGATGCAGTGAGACCAATAACAATTATTATAAAAAATGTAAAAGAGCACTAATCAATTAAAAAGCAAAAAGCAAAAAAAGCAAAAAAATAAAATAAAATAAAATAAATAAAAATGCTAAAAATATAAAAGAAACATATTCCTATTGCAACATTTAGGCATTGCAGTGACACAGCCTGTATGTTTTACCTAAGGCAGCTCTGCAGTAATTGCAAACCCTCAGACTATACCCAGTTTAATGCCTTCTCTCCTCTGAGTCACTAGAGACCTTCATCCTACGGAGATGCCCTGGGACAGTCCCACCATACAGCTGGTGTCAAGTACCCTATCACCCAGCAAGAAAGAATTGTCAATAATCAGGTCTCCAAAAGAGAGGTACAACATTGAATTGGTCAAGCACAAAGGAACTTCAGGAACAATCATTCAGGAACAAAGCCAGAGGAAAAATAAGTAAATAAATAAATAAATACAAAAACAAACAAACAAGCAAAAACAAACAAACATCAAGTAAGACTTGTTCAAAGCCAAATGGAAAATTACTAGATCCAGCATTTGTCTTGCTATAATATTATTTTTTATATTAAATTTTCAAAGGCTGCATTATCTTTCATTCATGCCCAGATTACCATGTAATTTAAAAAAAATAATCAAAATTAAAATAAAATAATACTTTATTATTAAATTTTATACAAGAAGACAGAATGATATACAGTGGTTATTTTTCAGTCTTCATGACATTTGAGTTCCCATTGTGTAGTACTCAGTTATCTTAACCAAAGACAAGAATTCAGCTACTTTAAAATGCTAAAATAAAATATACTAGCCAACTTTGTGTAGGGAAATGGGTCACAGAATGCAACCCCAGCCCACTAAATCTGCTTAATGCAGACACATTCCTTTTCCACTTTGAATCAATACCAAGATTTTCAGGAGATATGCAATGTTCTGCTCTGAAATAAATGTCCTTGTGCCAGTAGTGCTGAGCTCCTATTGTTTCAAAAAAGTCATGAAAGATATGAAAGAAATGGCTTTGTAGGATCAGAGCCAAACTGCCTATATGTGTATAAAACACGAAGTCACATTTTATACATAATGAAGACAGACGTACACAACCGTGAAGAAAAAAATAATAATAAAGAAAATAAAAATAAATTAATTTATTTTATCCCTACAATTTTGGGACTGAAATTCCTGTCTTCCCAGAAGAATGCAGATGACAATGCTTTTTTACTTTCTCAGCTTTCCTTAAAATATATTTTGTGTTTCCATTTCTTGAGGATGGAGGGGAGAAAGGATTGTATTACAATTCATTTTAATTTTTTTATATTTCTTAATTGATATTCATTTTTAAATTGAGAGTTTATTACAACATAAGTGAAATAAAAGTTATCATAATATTTTTCCTTTTTGAGAATCAACAGGGGCTTGAAACTATTCACTCTAAAATATGTTACTACCACACAGAATCAAAGATTGCTCTTTTTTTTTCCAGAAACCTGTATGCTTCTGTGTACAACATTTGTAGTCACACTGAGATTTAAACATCAACATGGTTAACAGCCTCAGTGCCTAGGAATTATGGCCACAACTCTAGGGACTGGATTGACCAAAGTCAGCACACAGAGTAGAGGAACACCTAAACAAGCGATACTTCTTGCCTGTTCACCAGTCTCCCTCAACGACTTTGCATATGCTTTTCCTTGAATTACCTGAATTGCTGACTTAAGTATATGGCAACACAGATGCTCTTGAAGAAGTGGGTGCTGATATTTCAGCTGTGTTAACACAGCACATGCAGTGGGTGCCATTATTCTTAAAAGGCCATAAAGGGTACAACCACTTAGAGAAATTAATTGACATAGCCTGGCTCTTATTCAAGCACTGAATATGAGAAGCCTGTGGCCTTGCATTTTGTATCTGTTCTGCTTAAACAATAAAGGTGCTGAGAAATGTTGGATTTCAGTTCAGTAAAGAAATTAATATTTGCCTTTTTGATGCCAATAGAAAAGAAATACCACAAAACCACCTACAGTTCTAACATCTTATTAGGACCACAAATAAAAGGAAAGACAATGATCACATCCTAAGTGTTTCTATGGTATGCAGCTTCATTTCTGACATCACTGAGCCTTTTATGCAGCAGTTGCTCTGTTGATGCCTGCCTTGTGAGTATCACTATGAACAAGCTAGTACTACCATGTAAATTCATTCTCTGCAATTCACCCTCAATCACTGATTGAGAATGTGCATCCTTTACCAAGTGGTCCATGTGAGGTAAAGAGTCATTGACAGCTCAGACAGGTAATAACCACATGGGATCTGACCCTCTGGGAGCCAACGTAACATCCGACTCTCAGTATCATTGCTTTCACACCATCATTTGATAGAGAGAAAGTGCCTCTCTGCAGTATTTCCTGTTTGTACCATTAAAAAGAGGAATGGAAATAGCAGCAAACGAATGTGAAGACAAGTAAGGGCCAGTTTAACTATATATTAGTACCTCCTAGTTCCTCTTAGAAACAAGTGACCATTTGATTTGCTGAGCACTGCCTATAGGGGATAGTGACCATCCCAGTACTGCTGCACAAAGCTTGACATTTTGCAGAATCAGAAACAAGAAACCATTCTCTTACTGTCTTTCCTTCCCAGTTCCTGAGGGGATCAAATGCAAATGAGAACATGAGAGAGCAAATGAACAAGATAAACACTTACTAAATATTTACTAAAGGGAAAGCAGAGCACATGTAGCATCACCAGCCCAATTTTTTTTTGTCTGCTGGAAAAAATGTCCATTGACCTGGGAATGGATTGAAGGAAGAATAATGACTTTCCTAAAAACAGCAATTGACAGAATCTTTCCTTATTTTAGGGCAAGATACCCAAATCCCATCTAGATTAGATGCCTATTCTTACAGATACCCAACATCCCAAATTAGGAGCTCTCTGTAACAAAAAAATAGCAACACGGAAGAGCCTGGGTTCCAATACCCAGCTGCATGCCCTACCAGAAGAGCCAAACATATGAGATGACAGGGTCCCTGCCTTTATATTACACCTGTTGGCACAGAGCATGCAGATTTTTCCTAATAAATTTCCACAAATGAGTACCTCTGTCTCTCAGAACTCTTCAACACAACCACCTTGGCTGGACTCGAATTTAAGGTGTGTGGCTGCTATGCTGTATAACTTTCCTTTCAGTTATGAAAAAGACTGTAGAAAGGAGTCATATCAGACTATGGGAAGAAAAAAAAAAAAAAAAAAGTGTCTTTCTTGTACTATTTCCTTGGAGTAGTGGTATTATAGTGGAGAATAAACATGGTAATCGTCTAATCGTCATACAGGACACATATACTTCTATTTATCTCACCCAAATTATCTAGTATACTTTTCTCAAGCTTGCCAATATAACATTCAAAGAGCCAGTTCAATTACTGAAGTATTTTCTATTAAATTAGAAGCAATGTACTTCTCCAAGAAATCATCTATTATTTATAACTAAAAGCCAAAGAAACATCTACCCCACAACATCTTTACAAAATCTTGCATCTGAACTGTTAGGCTGTAAACAGAGCCATGTTAATGGGCTTATTCTATAACAAATTACTTAAAGATAGCACAGAAGCAGCAATGGTTGATGTTAAACTGTTTTAATAAAATTACAAATCCAAAAGTGTTCATGAGAAAATGTTAGACCTGTAAGTGAAAATTTACCTACACTTAAGCATCACCAAAATGTCTGGTGTAGGATTAAAGTGCAGTTCATTGCCTCCCTCCCAAAAATTCTAACTGTGTCTGATATTTATTGACTCGTGCTATAATATATTACATGTATAAGAGGCAACAATCAATACCTGCCTCAGAGTGAGGAGGGAGGAACTTCAGTCCTATTTTATAGGGAAGAGAAAAAAAAAAAAAAAAAAGTGGAAATCTATAAATCTTATCAGCACCAAAGCCCTGATGATAAAGATTTTTGTCACTGATATTATCGCTGATATTAGCCTTAGTTTGGGCCCACTATAACATATCCTGCTCAATATAACCGCAAGGTTAAAGGGGTTTATTGAAGCTGTTTATTTTCATTAATAAGAAGAAATTGAACCAATTCTTTCGAATCTGGCCAAGTAAAATGATGACAGGACAAGGGTGGGAAGATCTGCCCCTAAGTCTCTCTTTTGGGTATAAACATTGCATCCTTCAAACAGAAAGCACAAAAAAAAAAATTAGAAAAAAAAGCCTGAAAGAGTCCTCCAGGCCTTACCTGTTTCATCTCTTATCCTACTATTTCTGCACTGCTTCTGACAGACACTTCTCAATCTCTTACAAACTTCTTATAACAAGTTGCCCAGAGTTTTCAAGAAAGCTTTTTCCCAGGTTAGGCTATCCTTATTTACTTTCCTTGAGTCCTAATTGCAGTCTCCCTCATTATAACTTGAAATCATTACTTCCTGCCTTTCTCCTGGTAGGAGAAACTGATTGGAAACCAAACCTCTCTTATGAAGCTTTTTTTTTTTCTTTTTGTATGGGAAGATATAAATGCATCCCAAATTATTCTAGAGAGCATATATTTTCTTGATTTCAGTATAGACATTTCCTGTATCTTGTCAGTTAACGCCTTTTCCAAACATGGTGTCCAAAATTAACATTACAGTGTTTGTTTTGTAAGACCACATCTAGCAGACATGATTTATACAACCCAGCAGATCTACATTTGTTTGCAACAGCAGGTACTTCATTGATTCATGCAATTTACACCTGCTATATCCTGCAGACCCTTTTCTATAGATGATCTTCTTCTTCACTTTGTCTTTATGCAGCTGATTATACATGCCTCAAAGTAGGGTTTTCAGTATTGAATTGTATCTTACTTTTTCCCCTAGCTCATTTCAAATTTTAGTGCTGTCCTCCAGCATAGTTCCAGGTCTTCCCACCTTGATGTCATCCATAAATTTAATAAACATATTTTTCATTTCATTAGCCATAAACCAAATCAAAACATTCAGCAAGTTGAAGCTCAGGACAAGAACAAAACAACTTCTTGAGCCAATACAATACATAATGTTCTACCTTGAAAACAAACTCAGCACAATTTTTTAGTGTTTACACCTGCATTATAGTAGTTTTTTCCAGAATTTGAATCTGTAGCTTACTTTTAAATATCATGCAAGTCAACTCGAGAAGCTTTTGTTAGAACTTAGAATACCTATTACACTCTCTCTCCCCAGAAGTTGTTACATTGATAGAAAGATATTAGACTGATTTGATGCACTGTTTCCAACAGCCCTCCATGATGACTGCCTTTCATCTCATTAACTTCTAGGTACTTGCAAATAGCTGTTATAATAGACTTCTCTGTTTGTTTGTTTGTTTTCACTTGGAATTGAAATTACATTGGTTTCTAATTTACAAGCGTCTTCTTTCCCCCTTTTAAAAACAAAAATCTTGTTTGTCTTTTTCTAAATTTATAAAACTTCAACTACTGTTCATGAGACTTCAAAGGAAGCCTTTCACTTTTCAGAAATTATTTCATGTTGCTTTTTAATGAACTTTAGCTATTTTCAAAAAAGATTGAAGTCTTCTGGACACTCTCTAACACGTACTTTCTTTATGTACGAAAAGTCTTTATTGTTTATAATCCTTTTTGTTGTTGGTTGCATTAATAACCTGAGCACAGTCTTTTTTTTTTGTTGAGAACAAGAGCAGGGAAGTCCAAATTTTTCAGACTCCATCACATTTGATATTTTTCTCTCTGTTTTCAGAAATGGACCAATTTTTCCTTGATTGTCTTGTTGCTAACAATATAAGATCATTTCTCATTATCCTTTACACCCCACATAACATTCATCTTGATTCATATCTTGCCCTTTTGACTTTGTTCTTGCTGGCAAATCGAATTGTTTTATACTTATGTTTAGGAACTTGATCTGGCTTCCTTTTTTGAACAGGTTCTTCTTTTGCTCAAGGTCATATAAGTAGTTATGAGTTGTCCACATGTGATTATTTTATTCTACTGTCTACCCTCCGCCTACACTGGACAGTCTTTACCTGTGGCCTCAGTGTGACTTCTTTACAAGGTCTCCTGTCTCTCTTGAGCAACATTTTCCTAAGACTTATTTTCTATGCAATCTCATCAGTTAACTTTCCAAGTTGACAGTGTTCTCTTTGCCTTACCTCTGTAAGTTGCTTCAGGTTGTTTGTACAGGAGAGTATCATAAATCACCAGGAAATATTGACTTAATGATTTTTTAAGGCTTTGTTATAATATTTTGCCAGTGACAAATGTTAGGTGGTTGGTTTTGTTTGTTTGCTTGGGGAGGTAGCCTTCAGTTTGGAATATTACTGCTTTACTCACAATAGACAAAATTTAAGTTTTTCCTGGTTTTCAAAAAAAAAAATAAATCTATTTTTTATGCTATATCAAAACTATGTTAAATATTTACAACCATTGTGTTACAGAAATTATTATGAGCAGGAAAATGGTGAAACAATGAATCATTTTACTGGACAGAACTAAGTATCCTCTTTCTCCCTCTTTCTTTGCCCACCTTCACTGCATCTTTAGTAAGTTCAGGAACAGATACTGAAAGGCATAAAAGCAGCTTTGAGATCCTGAGCGCCATAAAAGCAGCTTTGAGCACAGCAAAGAAAAGATGTCACATGAACAGCCATAGCTGAAAAAGGATTCATGCAGTCAAATATATTCCTTAGACAAGAGAAAGATAAATACAGGAGTGCTCAGGTAGACAGCAACAGTCCATTTTGGTAACAAACACACAGCATCATCTACGCAGCTACCGGGCAGAGCAAACACCTCCAACACAGTCAGGCTGTTGGGCACAGGCGCACGGAAATCCACACAAGGAGTTCTGCAGTGTTTCAAGGTCAGTCTCTGTGGCAAGGACATGAGATTTCTGCAGCAAGCGTTCGTCAATCCTGCGGCTGTAATAACGCGCTGCCATCTGCAGCCCCACACCCCCGAATCCCCTGTCGGCTGCCGAGTTGCCAGAGCCAGGGCTTTTCGTAATTCCACGGTCACATGCACGCACACTGCCCAATTTATTTAACTCTTTCTCAGCACTTTGTTAACAAAACAGGGAAGGAAAGCAAAACCACAGAGTTCAAGAGGAAACATAAAGAGAGCTGAGCAGCAGAGCTTAGTTGTGGTTAATCCAGCCAAGTGCCTGCAGGAGGAATAGGGTGAGCTCAGAGGAGAGCAAAGGGTAGCAGTGCCCTGTGCCCACCACGCAGAGCAGGCAGCTATGAGGATGGGAGAGGCTGCTTGGTCCCAGGGTCTGCTGAAGCCAGCAGCAGACATGAACATGTGAGTCATTACCCAGGCAATCCAAGTCCAGGCTCTGCTGACATATCACAACAGAAAGAGAGGAAAGAAACCAGCACTGTAGTAATATTTTCTGATTCTCTTCCCAACTTCCAGGCATTTCTGTTAAAAAGAAAAAGGTATTTCTCTCTGATCAGATCTCACTTGCACATACAAGCCCTTAAGCAGCCACACACATCTCAGGTTTGCTTCTAGTGCAATGTGCCATGCTGAAACCTGGAGATGGACAGTTTGCCCGCCTCTCTGCAGACCCTGCAGAGAGCTTAAGCAGCAACATGTAGGCTTTGAATTAGCTCAACCCACAGCACTTTCACTCCAAGCTCAGGAAGACCATATCTAACCTGCTGGAGGACAAAACTAGCATTCAAAACCCCAGCCAAGCTCAACTTGGGTGGGTGCAGAGAGGGATGTTGATGATGGGTGGAAAGTTTGTCACCTAGGCATGCTTGAGGCTCAAAGAAATTATCCACGCATGACTGCAGTCAGCACAGGCCCATTCTCGTGACATTATCCAAAGCCAGCAAGTCTGTCCAGCTGGCTGGGAGAAGCTCACCGCATCATTCATTGTGCACTTGAAAAAGCACATTTTCCAATGCTTTTCACCTGCATCAGTCCAGCAACAATCATAACAAAACCTCTGGCAAGACTGGTGAAATTTCTTCTCAAGACAGTAAGTTTCTTCACCAAGCTTTCATCATGTTCAGCTCTGCTACACAAGAAGACAGTACCTGAGATAAATGGACACAATTTCATTTATCTCTAGGTTTTCTTCAGTTACTGAATATTCTTTTATTTTCTTCTTCCTTTTTCTTCTTCTTTTTTTTTTTTTTTTTCTTAATGACAGTTCCTGAAATAGCATAGGCTGGTAGTAAATTCTCCTGAATTATCATACCAGCTATCGCAACTGATCAATTTAATTTTGACTGATATGTTAAAACCATTATAGAGAGACTAGGCTCCCAAATGTAATTGAATTTCAATAGAATTTTGGCACTTAGTTCTCTTAGAAATGTAGAATATTCCAGACCTTAAGACTAAATATTAAAGGTGTTTTTTAAAAAAAAAAAAAAAAAAGATTGCTACAAAATAAAAATAAATAAATAAATAAATAAATAAGAACTAGCCCCCATTTGACTTCAGAAAGTTCACTCAAATTTACATCTTTTTCAGCACATAAAAAGAAGATGAAATTCAAAAAAGAAAATCCTATGGAACAAAGGAAAAAAATTCTTGAATATGACCCCTGAAATTATTGTTTAGCAGAATATATACAGCCACAAGATTTCACATTTTTATTAGAAATTCTAACCAGCTAATGAAAAATTAACAGATACCTGACCTTAAATTAATTTAAAGTAAATATTAAATATTTAATGATTATCATAATATACCTAATATACTTTTTTCTAGGAATTTAGATGGTTCAGATCTTTCCTTTTGCATCATGTGACCTGATGCAGATTAATACATTTTTTTGGCACTTAAGAAAATTGAAAATAATTAATCCGTAATGGCATTGATGGAAAAAATGTTCAAAATGTCAATAAAAGTGCTACTTTAACAGTACTTCAAATATTCTACTTATGCAACTTAAGAGACACATTATCTTCCAGACTACACACTTTTCCATTAAGGCCTATGAAATTCTGCAGGTGTTTAATTACCTGCTCTCCCATTGTTCCCTGGCTGCAGCAGGAGTATTTTGAATACCACCATGTAAAACTTAATGTGCAATTTGACATAACGGTTATGCAGATGAAATGAAAACTTTCCCTACTTTCTATTTTGTATGTAAAGTCTCATACAAATAAACTGTAAGATGCTTTTTCACCAGACAGGCTTGTTTACATATTTTCACTAATTTCAAACATTTATGAAATAAAGAAGTTAAGTATCACTATTGCAATCATCAACAAAATACCATAAAATATCTGGAAAAATACTCTGTGAAAAACTGCATCTTGTGAGAATAGTTTAAATACGCATTCTTTTTTCCCCAAAATTAGGAGAGAGTTTGTTTAATAAACTCTTATTTCAACAGTTTATCTCAGTTTTCTGTTGTGTTTTCACCAGTGTCAGAAGGACTCAGACAACTCAGTTGGATGTTTTTGCTAAGGACATTTAGTGTCATAGGCCTGACCAAAATGCAAAGAAAATCAATAATTTTTCCATTTCTTTGGGCATTGGTTCAAGGCCCTACCAGCTTGTTTGGCAAGCTTCTAATTTTTCTGTTTCATGCCTAGTCCTTTAAGGCAAAGCCACCAAAGAGGAGCAGTATTTGACTGCCTCATTCATGAACCCTGAATGAATATCTTCACACACACACAAGGACCCAGAAGGGGATCCCATTAGACCCCCAGTAGTTCCACCCATTGGCTGATCTTTGATACCATACTTCACCCAAAATCAACAGCCCAGACCTACTTCTGGGAGCAGGCACTTGCACCCTTTCCTTCCTTATGGAGGAGAGCTCTCCCTTATTTCTGAAGCACTGTAGAGTAGGAAAGAAGACTTCCTGTCTTTTGTGGAACAGCTCAGTGATGCATAGTTGTATCAGGTTTAGAGTGTCATCACCACACTCAACGTGGGCCGTAGCCCACCCTCTACCCTGGCCATAGAGACTATCCTACACAATAAAAGAAGAATTAAAAAGTAATGGAAACAGAGAAAGAGGAAGTAAGAATGAAATCGTTTCCAGGACATACCTGGACCTTTCCAAGGGAAGGAGTTTCATTTGTGTTCCATTTTAAACACTTTACTTGGTCTTCTGAAGGAAACCTTACCTAATGAAAGCAGTCTGAGGTTTTCCAGTTTCCCATGTGTGTCAGGCCCAGATCCTCAATGAAATGGAGAAGGACTACATTGCACCTTAAATCACATATTACTCCTGAACCCTATCTCTGTTTGTCACATTGCTGCATCAACATTACAGACAGGCAGATAAGTCCCCTCGGAATCTGTATCATTCGTGATCCTTTCAATAGAGAAATTTGTGAAAAGAGTTTGTTGCTCTCAAAAATATCCTGGAATATATTTTTACATTAGTGTTTCTTCTGTAGATAAAGGGGCACAATTAAACCTTTTGCTTTCCAGATATGTCCCTTATATGGAAATTACCACCCAACTCCCAGGATAGCAATTGTGTTCAGAGGCACATTGTTCCCAAACCTATTGCAAATATGTGAGGTAGATGAGATTAACTGCTTTCCTAGCCTTGTAGGCTTCCTAATTGAGGTACTTACTTCACTGCATAGAGAACACAATTAGTGTTGTTAACTTTAGTTTTGTGGAAGTAATATATAGGTTTCCACATTACCACTTGGGAACTTTAGAAACCATTCTTGACTTGTTTTAAAGTAACCTTAGGTTTGTTCTGTCTGTGCTCCAGACAAATCAAATCAAATCACTGGAAATCATATAGTCCTGTTGATATAGGATCACACCTAGATTAGTAAACTCTGAAACAAACTGCAAAAGACAACCCAGATATCCCTTAATTTAGTTTACTACTAGATTGTTATTAAGCTCCTTGACTTGGACATAGCATAATCTTTACCATTTAGGGATGAATATCACTTTCAGTCCTGAAGAGTGCAAATCCCAAGTTTCCCCATAATATGTTTGACAAGGCTTGGATACTGCATGAGGCAGTAGCAATAATCTCACATTAGGAATTTCCTCTCTTTTTATACCTGCTGCTGTTCACCACCAACCCTGGCCAGATGAAAAGATGTTATTTCATAGGAGGTTGCCAAATTTTGCTGATTTTGCTGAAGCTACTGAAATTGGCTTATGTAATTTTGATCTTTTTTTGCAAAGCTAAAAATACTAAAAGGGAGGGAAAGGGAGGTGATGAGGGAATTATGCTGAGAGCTTTAAATATATAGAATAGAACCAAGAGAGCAATACTTGTATTTAGTAGCTGGAGGAACCTTTCAGAGCATGGGGGAGAAAGAGAGAGACAAAGATTTAAATTCAATTCTTTTCTTTTCCTATTATGCAGTACTGCAGCATCAACAACCAGCAATTGAGAGAAGAGATACATCATTAAACTTATTTATAGCATTAACTACTTTGCATTCATCCACACAAGTGAAACTGTAAAAAGAAGAAAAAATTATAAAGGGAGTGTGTGGTTCTTTCATTAGCTTGTCTGTAATGTTGGATTGGTCCATAAATTAATGTGTAAAAGAGGACAGGAAAAAAAAAAAAAAAAAAGAATTCAAAGCTTTGCCATTGTAATTACAGCTCTTTAAATATCAAAAGACACAAAGAAAGATTCCTTTTGAAAAGAGTACCGATTCTCTTGGCAAGCCACTATTAAATACTTGCATAAATCTACAGTCTGTATCCTGCAAGTTGAGGTGACATTACTATCATGGCTTACAGGTTTTTGCATGTAACTATTGGTGCACTTCGGGATTATTTATTCGTTTTATTAGGACACCTTGATGGGATAAGACACCTTCCTTCTGTTGAGGGTGAAGGGCTAGGAAGCAGCAACTGAAGTTAACAAGAAAAAGGACCTTGATCAAATCTCAGCTAATTGACTTGAGCTGTTCCAGATGCAGACTGAAGGAGTCTTTGGTACAACTCAGACATCCAGGTGCAGTTTCATCAGATTTACCAGCAGCTCCTTCATAGCCTGGTCCATGTACTGGTACCGTGTCCACCGTGTCCTAGCAGCAGATATGTAGCTGCATCCCTCTGTGTTTGTTTTTTTTTTGTTTGTTTGTTTGTTTGGTTGGTTGGTTGGTTTGGTTTGTTTGCATCTGGCTCCAGAAAGTCAGCAAAGTTTGCAGACAAAATGTACTAGTTACACACCCTGTAACACACACAGCAGAGTGGATCACTAGGCATTGCCATGTCTAAATGAAACACTGCAAAGCTCAGCTCTCAGCCCCCATTCACTCACTCACTCACTCCCAGGCAACCATTCCACAGTGTCCCATAGAGAGAGGCTCTGCCATCCAAATAGTGCTGTGAAGAAGAAGATCTCATACTTGACACCTGTCAGGAGAAACCAATGCCCTTCAGTCCTATACATTTCTCAGACTGCAAACTTACCTAGGTCCCATCCCATATGAGAGCAGCAGCTTAGGGTATTCCTTTTAAAAGGATAAATCCTACACTTGATTCCTAGACGAAAATGGAATCATAGAATGGTTTGGGTTGGAAGGGACTTTAAAGATCATCTTGTTCTGACCCCACTGCCTTGGGCTGCAATGACACTCACTAGGCCAAGTTACCCAGGGCCCCATCCAACTTGGCCTTGAACACCTCCAAGGATGGGGCATCCACAGCTTCTCTGGGAAACCTGTGCCAGTGCTTTACCACCCTTACAGTGAAGAATTTCTTCCTGATGTCTAATCTAAATCTATCCTCTTCTAGTTTAAGAGCATACTCCCTTGTCCTATCATTATCAACATGAGTAAAGAGTCCTTTTCCATCCTTTTTATAAGCCCTCTTTAGGTAGTGAAAGGCCACCATAAGGTCTCTCTAGGGCCTTCTCTCCTCCAGGCTGAAAATCTCCAGCTCTCAGCCTTTCTCCACAGGTGCTCCAACCCTCTGATCATCTTTGTGACCCTCTTCTGAACCCACTCTAACAGCCCAACGTCCTTCTTGGGCTGGGGGCCGCAGACCTCAGCACTTAATTTGGGGCCTCACGAGGGCAGAGTAGAGGGGGACAATCCCCTCCCTCACCCTGCTGGCCACTCCTCTGTTGATGCAGCCCAGGATGCAGTTGGCCTTCTGGGCTGCAAGCACTCAATGCTGGCTCATGTTGAGCTTTTCATCCACCAGAACCCCTAAGTCTCTCTCCGCAGAGCTGCTCTCAACGAGTTCTTCCAGTCTGTGCTCATATCTGGGCTTTCCCCAGCCCAGATGCAGCACCTTGCACTTGGACTTGGTGAACCTCATTAGGTTCACATGGGCCTACTTCTCAAGCTTGTCCAGGTCCCTTTGAACAGCATTTCTCTTCCTTCTGTTGTATCAACTGCAACACTCATCTTGTCATCTGCAAACTTGCTGAGGGTGCACTCAATCCTATAATCATGCATTGCACATGAAATAATTCAGAAGCAGATTTTTTTTTTCCTTTTATGAAGCTGAACAAGTGTTTCCTCAAGACTGAGGTCAATGTATGTGTGAGCAGCTGCAGCTTTTAAGGGTTTTTCAAGGGGCCGGTTGTTTTCCCACAGCTCTCAAGCTGCCAAGCAGAACTTGCCTTATTGATGCTCAACAGCCACAGCTAGACCCATGTGGAGCATGGCACCATTAAGCCCTGGTAATAGCACAGCCTGTCCTCTGACTTGACACTTTCAAGCAAAATACAGGGCACAGCTCATCAAATACACAATGAAAGGCAAGAGTGCTTTCATGAAACTCAGCATCTTTTCCCCAGCTGCTACAAATGTAAGCCAACTCTGAGAAGTAGAAGTTTGCAGGACAATTTTCATGAAGTCAATGGAACTGTTTGCCTAAGCGCTCTCCTCATCTTCGTCCTCAAACATGCAGTTTGAGTAAAACAGATGAGGTAATATCCATCCTAACACCCAGGTATGTTTTAAAGGTAATCCAGCTGCAAGGAGAGAAGCACAGAGTGCCTCGGTTGGTCTTCCAATGGGAATGACCTGGACAGCAGGATGGAAGCAGGTGAGGATCACATCAATATTCACTGCTGTGACATTGCTGAAATTGAGAGCCCATAAGGAGAATGGGACACACCACAGAGGACTTCTTCACATTAACTTATTCTCAGATACTGTGGGTGAGCCAGCTGGTTACCAGGTGCAATAAGTTTGCAAACTCTGCTGCACAGCTTGGGCAGTATCTCTTTTAATGGCTCTTATTTGAAACAAACTGGCTTTACAATTCAGTAGAAAGTAGGGAAGCTCTTGTCATGTATTCTCTAAAAATCATAAAGAATACAGATATTTTTTTTCCTTGCTAGTGACAAAGAAAAGGTTTAAGAGGAGATCCTTGAGGTACTCTGTACTGGCTGCTTCTAGAATTGACTTGACACCATTTAGTACAACCTATGTGCATTCTTCTTTGCAAGCTAACAAGCCAATTAATTATGAAAGGCAACAGGTTTTGGCCTACAGCCAAATTACAATGGTGTCATTAGTCTCTGCTCTGTAACAAAGTGAAGAGTCCTGCCTGGATTACATTCTCTGAACTCTTCACTTCAATGATGCTGTTCTGTAGGACTCCAAGTAGGTGCAGACACTTACACACATCCTTATAGTAGGCACAATGATAGTAATAACAATGCTGTATTTGTAAAGGTCTTTTCACATTTAAATATTCAGAATTTCTCTGTAAGAAAATGAACTAAAACTTGCAAGCCTCTCCTGTTCAACTACCTACCCAAAGGGACCTCACCTAGGGTAATACATAAATATAAGCCTGGAGGCTGCTCACTCTCCAGCAATGCTCCTATCCCAACCCACCCACCCAGAGCCTATTACTGCTCTCAGTATAGCCCCCATCTCTGAAAGTCCTTGCCTCTGATTTTGCATGGATTAATCCTGAAGATTGATTGCTCTCAGGTTTAATTTCAAGAATGGTATTTTTTAGAAAACTGGTAGAGGCTGTACACACACACACACCAAAAAAAAAAAAAAAAAAAATCAATAAAAATACTTAAAAATACTTAAATTTAAATTAGAATATTATTCACACTAAAAAAGTAGATCTGATTGGTTTACAATGTACATATGTAAACTATACACAATAAGAAAAGAAAAAATCAGTAAAGTCTGAAGCACAGACAATTTCAGACAAGATGGTGGTCCCCTGAAGATTTTGTCCAATTTGGCTGCACCTCTATCACAATACTTTTAGGTCTCCCTCCTGGGATATCTTCTCTTTCCACCCCATTTCATCCCCCAGCACCACTGTGCCCTCTCTCTCCCCCCCTCCGCTCCACTCCCCCCCCCCGAGCTGCTGGCTGAATTGCTGAGCAGGCTGGAGAAGCTGCCACAAGCCTCCTAGCCAACTGAGACACAACGCATGGCCCACTGATATGAGCGAACTGGCTGCTGCAAGCCAAGCAAATTGCTTTATTCATAAATTGTGAAAGCTGCATCTAAATTTCATTCAGTATTATTATAAAGTGCCATAGTTTAAGCCAGTAGGATCAATGGCTCATCTAATCTGATTTCTGTATAATGGGAAACAATGGGAATTCACCCCATGACTTCTATGTTGCTATTGCTACTTCTGATAAAATATTATACAAACATATTAAGGAAACCAATAGAAAACACCTGAGATGTCTATCTATGTTAAAGCTTTATTACTTCTGGGATCTCAAAAGGCTTAGGAAACATCACTGAACATTGTTTCATACATACTTGTGAAAGGGTAGCATAATAAAAATAGGTCAAACAATGCTGAACATTAAATTTAATGTAAAGTATGTAAGAGAAAGAAATACAGGAAGTGTCAAAAGAATTATTAAAAGAGGGAAGAGCAAATAATTGTACCTGTGATTGTGTGCATATTTTTGCTGGCAGACAAAACCATTTTACCTCCAAGGAAATATACAATTAATTTTCCTCTTTTTTTTTTTTTTTTTCCTAACAAAATTTGGAGCAGCTGAGAGTATGGCTATTTCTAACCATCTTTAAAAATGGACTTATAATGTTGCCATCTGTTGGCATATGACAGATATAGCATCCCTCGATTCCAGACAGAGTCACAAAGACACAGAAAATTAAAGGGACAGATGTGAGGAATGCATGCTCTCATTTGGTTTCAGTGTTCACATCTGTTCTCCTCAAAGATTTTTAAATCATATAAATCAGTCCTTGGAAGCTAGTACCTTGAAATGTTATGGCATTTCTGGTAATAATAAAAAGCATATTCTAGTAGAGTTTACTACATTCCAAAACATCACTGCATTCATAAAAACTGGTTTCCATCAACAAGATACAGAATACATAGCAACATTATCTGTCTAGTTAACTTCCCTCTCCTTCACAAATCATGAGCAAAAAGGTGGGTGATTGATGCTACTGTAACAAAATTACAAGCATACAATTTCAGCAGTTAACTGCAGATACTTTATTTTTACACAACACCTCAAAATGAAATTGGTATCCCTTTCTAATGGTCACTGCACACTAGACTGTCCCTGTGAGGCTCATACAGAGCACTACTCCTGTTCTGCTGGTGTAATGGCATTTCTTTTCACTGAATTGGTTGCCTGCTGTTGCGAGCACATCTGTCTTCATTCGCAAAGTCACTCATTTCACTGTGCTTCTGCCCCACTGCTCCCACAGCACCAGCTCTCTGTGGCCCTGTAAGACCCTCTCTGAGTTGGATGGCCTGACACCCCCCCCAATTCTCACAGATGAAGTAACCACATAATCAGAAATACTTTTTTTCTTTTTCTTTTTTTTTTTTTGTTTGTTTGTTTGTTTGTTTTTTTTTACTCTTCCTTTTCTTACCTTCATTTTCTTTTCCTGTTATTCCTTGACTCCCTTTGGAATTGAACTTTGCATATCATTTTCATCCAACGGGAATTAGAAAGCACATTTTTTCACCATTATTCTGTCAGTTGGAGCAGGTACTGAGGGTTGCTGCATAATTGTGAGATATGCATCTGTGCTTCTATGGGCAAACATGTACCACCACTTTCTATTCATCATTAAAACCTATGAAAATAAGTAGAGTCTGTGAAGGACAAATATTTTTATTTTTCCTTGCATGCAGTGAACCCTTTTTCACCTAACGTATAGCATACCTCCTTCTTTGTAACACACTGCACAAATTCTCTCTCAAAATGGCACTGCCATCAAAAATTAAAAGGCATAGAACAAAGCAAACAATATTGGAGCTACATAATCATGCTGATAATTCACATGAACAGTTTTCAGTATTTACAGAAAGCATTGACTGATACAGTTCACTGGCCCCATGAGCACTATGTTAAATCATTAAAGCGTGAGCAGTCTTTATTTGTATTGCAATAATATTCCATATCCCCAGCCCAGAACCCTGGTGTGTTCACTGCTGTACAAACAACCACCAGATCATGATCTGCATTTGTGCATGATTTTTGTCTTTAAAGAACTAGTTTCATCTTTGATAACTCTTCATTTTTCCACACAATTTCAATTATTTTGAAACAGAAAATGACCTGCAGGCTACCAAGTGGAAGTCGGAATTCCTCCACACAGTTCTTACATTAAACGCTGAATTAACCTGAAGAGCCTAACTATTGCATGTTTCAGAAAGACCAGTGGCATATATAAATTTCAAAACATGTGAATATGTACTTCGGAATACATGCTTGGCTTTAGCTGATAGGAGCTACTTAGCAAACTGACTGTTTGGTGCCACTTGCTCCCCAGGAAATTAAGTATGAAAATGTAATGGAAAAATATTTCCCCTGAAGCTTCTGATTGTAAGACATTTTATTTTTAGCAGCTGGTACTTATCTGTCTTTCTAAACATGCTAGAAGCCTTAAAAAAAAAAAAAAAAAAAAAAAAAAAAAAAAAAAAAAAAAAAAAAACCAGCAGAAGTAACCATAGCTTCTTAAGTTTCAAGTGCCAGTAAGCAGTCGGACCGGTGATTCAATATATTGCTTCTGTGGGTTGACCTCATCTGTGGCCACATCTTGTGGCCACACAGCAAGTGCCATAACTTGTATTTCCATGAGAAAAAAATCCAGGGGATAAAGAAAAGACAGTAAAATTAGGGCTATTATGTCTAATGTGGAGTCTCTCAGAAGTATTTTGTCTCACATCTAACTACATTTAAAAGTATATTATATTTACGTGCTTAGTGCAATTCAGTATGAAAATGGGTGTAGCGTAGGTTTTAGTTCAGATTAACATTTCTCTGTAATACGTGGCATGAAGTTTTCAAATACCTTTTCCTTGTAGATAAAGTCAAGGTATTTTTTGGCAAATTAAAGGAAGAATATATAGGAAGAATGTATTTTCAGCATATTAAAGGAAGACTATCTCACCTATGTCTTCTACAGAAGGGAAAAAAAGAATACTCATTAGCACAACTGTCTCCTACTTGACTTCCTTAATGACATCATTCGCTGTTTCCTTCCCAGTATACCCAGTCATTTTTTCCAGTTCCTAAAAGGATTCTTCTTGCAGATATTTTGACCTCACTCACTCAAGTCTTTGCCCTATCACCCCTCTGCTGAACTTCTGGTCCCTTAATTTAAATATCTTCCCTACTTTTTCTCACCTATTGATTTAGTCTCTTCTTTTCTTGTATTCCCCTTGTATTCTTGGTGATAGCTTCACAAGTTGATCTCTGTTTAGCCATTTCTCATCCATTTTCATGTTTTCATCCATGCTGATAATTCTCTGCAAGACCTTTCACTTGAGCCAATTACTTTTACTACCATCAGTCTTTGCAGGAAGTGTTTGCACATTCCTGAGACCTGAGCTATGACTAGAGACAAAATCCCTCTTTCCCTCCATTGACAAAGGAGCGAGCTGCTACCACAGGTATAGTGATCCTCAGCTGATATTTTCAAGAGTTTTTGAAAAATGCTTAATGCAATTCAAGAGTAAGGTATTAAATAAAGAGAGTCATCATGACATCAGACTTCAGCTGCATTAAAAAGAAAAGCAGAAGCAACAACTGAATTTATGAGGCACCCTATTCTGTCAGTGTGTGTTAGTCTCACATCTCACCTGCTGTATCAGGGGCGTAAACAGAGAAACACTCAATTTTCTGAATCCTGAAGGAGCTCAAGCACAAGTAAGATACTGGGCTGCTCAGAACATCCTGAACTAAGACAATTCTGGCCTTACACTGCATGCAATTTTATCATTTTTAACTAACATCCAAAAATCAATAAACTTTTAGAGCTCAGGTATCTTCAGTTTTGGAAAGCAGTTGAGTAGGGGGGTTGAAAGCTACTTTTTGGTACATATATGTTGACAGACATGACTCATCAGCTGAGTGTATTGGTAAATAGGCAGCCCCCAGCCCTGATCCAAGTGTGAGGAGTCAGGATCACATCACAGGAGATGGAAGCAAGACCCAATTCTGGTTGTGCAAACAATGGGTTAATAGCTCATTGTATCCTCCTCCAATAGAGCCATTTCTGATAAATGCAGAGTGATGCATCATTAGAAATGAAAAAAATATTTTTAAAAAGGTCAAATTCAAATCCTGCATCATGGCACAAATGGATAATTCAAAGACTAACTTACAAACCAGAAAGTTGTCACCTGGCTATTTACAAAAGTTAAAATGCTTAAAGATGCTTCAATGCTTCTGTGTCACTAGGGAAAGGCTGTGTAAAAATTACTTCTGTTTATTATATTAGCATCCATCTTCATTAATACCCAATATGGTATCATTTCATACACTAGAAAAAGTAATTGTTAAAAATGTGATTTCCAAAACGTATCAATTGATCAGAGAGTCCAAACAGGATTAACCAACTTATGCAGACCAAGGAGAATTGTTTTCATAATCTTCTTGCATGTCTAAAGAAAGAAAGTACAAATAGTTGTAGCGAAGACCCTTTCTTTTTTTTTTCTTTCCCCTTAAACTATGTTCAAACACTCCTACACCACTGCCATCTGCTGGCAAACAGGAAATAGAAGTTTTACTTTAAAAAAAAAAAAATTAGTAGTGTTTAACCATGATGTTATAAGGCTAGAACAGGAAGCATGGCTGGAAGTAAGGCACCTGTAAGGTCCAGGTCTGCAGCAAGGCACTTGCTGTCACCACACTGCTAGAGATTCCCCAAGCTTGAAAGCACATGAGCTTCTTCTGCCGGTGGCATCATCAGCATTAACAAGTATTGCTGTTTCCTCTTCAAAAGTATTTTCTTTCCCATGAGAAAATCAAGTCTTAAAAATGACCCTTCATGAAATACAACAAATAAGTCCCACTTGGCTGCTGTGGGAGCTATAGGAAACATAACTCTTGTTGGAGAACTTTTTTCTTTTTAACTGTGAAGTTGTATGATCAGAAGAAGAAACAAAAAAAGAAAGACAAAGTACAACACAAAGCAGATACATCTCAACAGTTTCTTCCTCTTGCTAGTCAGTTTAGGTTTAGCATGAAATGCAAAGGAATATCTTGTGATAGGCACAGCAATACATGACAGAGAGCTCAACAGGCTTTTCTGCTACCTTCCTGAGTGCCAAAGTGCTACATGAATTACAACAAATATTTACAGCATAAGTGCCTTGTGATTTGCCCTGGCCAAAGGGTGGGTCAGTTGATCAAAACAAACTGGAACAAGAGCAGCAAGCTTTTATAAGCATTTGATTGGGATTAACTGATGAGGAAGACAAACATTTGGTTCTGAAAATTCATCTACCAGCAACCATTCCCCTGTACCCCAAGAATTAACATCCATCACAGCTCTAGTACTAGTTAAGACTTCTCAATAAATGAAAAAAAAATATTGAGCTTTTGGATAAAGTTATTTTAAAAAGATTATTAGTATTAGTGAAAATTTAAGATAAACTCTGGGACTGTTTTGGGAAAGAATGTAGGTTTTGTGATTTAAAGTTTTCAGGATTTCAAAAAGAGTGAGATTGTGCCTTAGAAACAAACAACACCCTCAAAATTTTAATCTATGCATTGATACATTTATATTATTGATATTATGAAAGCATCCAGAAGACTTGGCCTTGGACCAGGACTCCTTTTAACATTAGGGCACTGTAGAAACTCAGATCAAAAAAAATATATAGAGAGATATATATCTCCTTGCCTTACCATGCAAGGTTTCTAAGATAACAAGAAGAAATACAAGGAAGTCACAAATGGTGGAATTAATCCATCAGTTGGCCAGGAAGTTATCCTGGTAGCTACATCAAGAAGTTCCTCTGGGATGTCTTGAGTTCACATCTCAGAATGCAGTGAGTCATCCTCATAATGAGATAGTAGAGAGGTGGGCTGGAAAGAATATCACAAATTTCAACAAGTCCCGCACCTGAGGAGGAACAACCTCAATCACCAGCATGTGCTAGAGGCCACCCAGATCGAAAGCATCTTTGCAGAAAAGGACCTAGGAATCCTGGCAGACATCAAATTGAACATGAGTCAACAGTGTGACCTTGCTGCTAAGAAGGCTAACAGTACTCTTGGCAGCATTAGGCAAAGTATTTCTAGCAGTTTAAGAAAGTTGATCCTTCCCCTCTATTCGGCAGTGGTGAGGCCACAGCTGGAGTGTCACATCCAGTTCTGGCCTCCCACCCCCAGTACAAGAGAAACCTGGGCGTTCTGGGGAGAGATCAACATAGGGCCACCAAGATGATGAAGGGATTGGAGCACCTCTCCTATAAGGAAAGGCTAAGAGCTGGGACTGCTCAACCTGGAGAAGAGAAGGCTCAGGGGGTATCTTATCAACGTCTATAAATACCTGAAGGGAGGGTGCAAAGAAGACGGAGCTAGGCTCTGTTCAGTGGTGCCCAGCACCAGGACAAGAGGCAATGGGCACAAACTGGAACACAGAAAGATCTATCTGAACAGCAGGAATCACTTCTGTGATATGCAGGTGATGGAGCACTGGCACATGTTGCCCAGATTTCCTCCTTGGAGATCTTCAAGAGTCACCCGGATGTGGTCCTGCGAAACCTGTTCTGGATTACCCTGCTTGAGCAGGGGTGTTGGACGAGATGGCCTCCAGAGATCCCTTCAAACCTCAGCCATTCTGTGATTGTGATGTTGTGCCATAGGTAGTAGGCACTAATTACAGACAACAACCTTAAACTAGACAACTGAAAAAAAAAAATAATAATCCAGTTGAACCTCATCTCATGTCAGAGGAAATACAAGGAAGCAAGGTGCTGCTGTTCAGCATCAACTTTACTGGTCATAGCATGTAACAACCCTACATAAGGGCATAGAGGAGATGGAAATTTTGAAGGAGAGTATGAAGATTATTTAGTAACATGAGAAAGCACAAGGGTGTTTACTTGAAAAAATAAAAGAAAGAGAAATTGGCATCTTAGGCTACTTCAGAAGTAGTTCGCATATTTGCAGTAAAGGTAAGAAGGTGGGTAGGCTGGGAAGGAACTGTGAAACGAGGCTTGAGTGCGATGTGCTAAAGAAGTTATAAAGTCTAAGCAATGGCCTTGAAAAAAAGAAAATCTTTTCAGATGTGTCCTGCACAGTTGCGTAGACCAAAAATGCATTTCTCATGGCCAGATAGATGTTACAATAACTGACACAGAAAATTAAAAAAAATGCTACTTACATAAAATGGACTGAAAAAAATGATCAATCTTGAAAAAAACTGCAACAATTGGCTCTAACATGCAGGAGAGGGAAACATGACAGCCAAAGATATACTTTTATAGGTCTGAATTAAATAAGAAAGCAAGGTTGTCTTCAGAGACAAAAATAGGATGTGAATGTGTGAATATGACAGAAATGGAGGACTGTCTCCTTTTTATATATGTATGCTTTGTATATATATATGCATAAAATAAAATGTGTATCCCTCTATATGAAGTCTATATACATGTATAAATAGCCCTTTTGGTGACATGAGTTAATGATTGGACATTCTTGAAGAGATATCACGAAGGTGGAATGAGAGTGGATTTTTTTGAGGGTGGAGGTAGCTTGACAACAGAGAATAGGATTGCAAGTGTAGAAATAATAGTCATCCAACAAATACAATTCTGAGATACAGAGAGAGAAAGAGAGAAAGAAGATGAAGCAAAAAGGAGAGAATAAGAACCCAAAAGATACAATGAGGGAGAGATGCAGCAATTGACAGAGGTATAAAAGTTAAACCAGGCTGGATTTCCAAATGACATGTAGTCAAAGTCAGTCTTAGCACTTCTAAAAACAGACCTAGTGAAGAATAATTAGGAGCTTGTGAGAGTCACATTTAGAAGAAAATAGAGGCAGAAGAAAAAGAGGCAGAATAGGAAATAGCATAGTGCAGAACTGTAAAATAAAAACAAAAGGGGTAGCAGGCAGGACTTCTGGTGATCTTGGAGAAGCCAAAGCAAGGATGAGAGATAAAAACACAAGAACTGAGAGCAGATGAGGAAATCAAAGCAGATTAATTGACAGAGAGCAAGGGAGAGGTACCCAACAAGCAGTACTAGGGAAGACACCATGATGGCTAGAAAAAGAAAATGAGGCTGGGAGATAGAGGGGGACAAGGGACAGGCTGCTAAAGAATAAGATAGGTAAATGGTCTTTTGAGAAAATTTTGAAACAAGATCGTAGATTAAACTAAAATGTAAGAGAAAGGAAGCACGTAACTATCAGAGTAGGTACTTGATACTGGAGTTAAATCTGAAGTATTAATTCCCATTTAAATCAAAGGAAAGCATATCTATGGATTAGTTTTTTGGCCTATGATCTAGGCAATCTTGAGAGATCAAGCCTTCTCTTTGCCCAGGAGCCCAGCTCCCATGATCAAATATTAAAGCACGTGTGGAACATAACTAGATAAGTGGAGCATCATAGAGAAGTAAACAAGCAATTTGGTATTGAGCAGAGAACTTGCAAATGAAGGAGGAAAAATACCAGCACTTCCTTTCAGTTTGGGTCTAGAGTCTATCCTGCGTTTGAATTAAGTGTCAAGATCAAATGTGAGTGTTGTAAATTATTTAAACATATGATGCTTTGGGGGAAAGCCTTGTTTTTGATAATTTGTGACTAACTTTTAATCTTGACTTTTTTTTTATTAGTGTCTTTTGAATAATATTTTAAGTACTGCATCCTGTGAAGTTCCCATGAGCTCCAATTTGAGTGTGGTAAATAACATGTTTTGGAACTCAGAAATAATCTTCCATATTCCGAATATTGTAATCTTAAAAATGTTTTAGCCCATTTTTTTCTCCTTTGTGCAGTTTCTTATTCTTCTTTTGACCATGCAAGATTCTTTTCTTTTTTTTTCCCCACTTAGCGTCAGAGCAAGTATGGAATTTGGCTGATAATTTATTTCTAATACTGCTCATTGAGGGATTAACTCACTCCCCAAACCATTATGCATTGCCATTTCCATTGAGAAAGTGGCTAATCTAAGGCCTAAAACTGTTAAATAATAACATGATGGTAAAACTAGTGTATAAACGGCACCTGCTGGCTCTTCAGCTTCTAGTCTGTCCATAACCTGACATCCAATGGGATGAAACTAACTGTAGTTTTTTCACCCCACTTTTCAAAAGGTAGTGCCCTACTGTTCTAATCTTGATCCCTGGATCAAGTATTTAGGAAGCAGTTGTATATGATCAGAATCCTTTTTCAGGCAAGTAGTGTAAGATAGTATGTATGACAGCAATAGTAAGTACAATAACAATAATTAACATCAGGTGCATAATAAACTCTTTAACTGTAACTGGTTTATACTTATTATTTGTAGATAGGCTGAGAAAGAAGGTGAAAATTCTCATACTATGTGTGAATGTACTGGGTCTGGCTGGGATGGAGTTAACTTTCCCTGCAGCAGTCTGTGCAAGTGCTCTGCACTTGTAGCTAGAATAGCACTGATGTCACACCAATGTTTTGTCTATTGCTGAGCAATACTGGCACAACATGAGGACTCTCTCCATGAGACTCCTGATGGTCTCATGAGTGTACATTTACCCAATGGAATAAAGATGCCAACAAGTATGGAGAATAGTCAGACTTGTTAGTGTCACTGATAAGCACTGGCCTTGGGCAAGGAGGGAATTAAGAAGCTTTCTTCCACTTATTTCTTATGCAAACTTTGTGGATGGAGGTCTGCAAGCTTGGTGTGAGACTGTCAAAGGAGGGAGTCTTTCAGTGGTGAGATGGCCCTGTTTTGGTGGTAGAACAGGTCACAGTGCCCAGAGTGAATTTTTTTTCTTTATTATTTATAAAATTAATATTAAAGTTAACACACCTATAAAGAGCTTAAAATTAACACACCTATGAAGAGCTTAATGAAGTAAGTGCTAAACATATACGACTACAGTACTTGATACTTCACCCAAATCATGCCAAACATCACTCCAGGGGGAGAAGGTCAGGATATATAAAGAAAGTGTGGGAAAAAAAAAAAAAAAAAAGTATTAATGCTAGGAAAGAGTTAGTATTAGCATTAGTTAGATAAGTTTCAAGAGAAAATTTAGAAAAGAGAGAGAGGGAGGGATAGGAGAAATTGGAGACCTAGAAGAGGCTGTGCTCCTTCTCCACCAAGACAGGAACACTATCTTGGAAAGCTCTGTACCTTCAACTTTTGGTGAGGAATACCTCAGATAAGATTGCTGGCAATCTCATATTAAATTAGCACTACTGCAGTAAGCGTATTCATCAATGGCAATTCCTGATCTGTTATATCTGTACTTGGGAAGGCTCTGAAACAGGCAAACATTTGACTCAACTTTGTGAAATTGTCTCAGCGAAAGTCCTTGGCAGGGCTCCAAAGCAGACAAGTGTTTGACTACCCTTTAACATGACAACCAGTTAAGTTGTTTATCTCTGGGCCCCAACGGCAGAACACAGCTATGAAGGTCAGACATTACATTTGCAAGAAGTGACAGAGTTTCAGCATCAACTTCATAATTTTAGAAGCTATAACTGAAAACTATCTAGACACCTGAAAGGCAATAAGGAAGGACAATTAAACATAGGAAGATCAAGGTCATTGCAGTGTATAATACTACACTGTAGTGCATATTACTACATGACAGTTGGAACCTAACAAGGTCAACCTGTCACCAAAAAAAAAAAAATTAAGAAAGTAATTACAATGGACAGAGATGCCAGAATGCCCCAGCTTTCACTTGATGCTCAGTCTAGGAATTAAGAACGGCATGATAAGTTTGCAGAGAAAAAAAAAAAAAAGTATCAACTAAATGCAGAAGTCAAAGGAAAGGTTAGTTATACTGTTCTATACTAGAAATCTATGTATTAACCTAAATATTGTTTAGAACACTCACCAAAATTACTCATTCTGTTCTTCTCATTTATAACCCGGAAGATTATTTATTTAATTTTGGAATTTATTAGGTTTAAATTAATTCCAAGTTCTTAGAAATTCAGATTAGGTTTTTGCATTTTCAGCTAAGCAGACATTTTAAATCAATATTAAAAAAAAAAAAAAAAAAAAAAAACTGTAGACAATAAACAATTGCCATAATTCAAAGAGGAAGATAAAACACCCAGCCATCCAAAAAGATAATTCAAATGAATGAGAGTGGGTGCAAGAGTGAAAACAAACCATAAAAAAGTATGAAGTTTGTTTTACTTGAGGACAGTTTTGCATGGCATAAACCTACATTAACCTAAGAAGATTAAAGGAAAAAAGAATTTCTTTCTGTAAATCTCATTTTATTTGCACTAGTAAAATAAAGGCATCAAGAAGATCACAAGTATCTGCAGCTTGACTTGTAAAAGGTCTTGATTGCTTTGTGAAATAAATACACTTCCTAAATGATACTCTGAGTTCAGGTGTTATACATTGAAACCATATACATCAATAATTTTAATTAAAGAATTAGCTGGTGTATAATATAATTACTATAAAGAATGTAAATTTTAATTTTTATTCAGTGTCTTAGTTTGCAGCTAAAAAAACCATAGAAAAATAAAAAGTCCTTAATCTGAAAATTGAGTTCCCCAAACCTCTGCACATCCATTTATATGAACAGCAGTAGAAAATCAAAAATCTGTCAATCACAGAAAGGCTGGGGTTGGAAGAGACTTCTGGAGATCATCTGATCCAACCTCCCTACTGAAGGGACACCTACAGCCACGTCATGACAATTTTTGAAGATCTCCAAAGAGAGAGGCTCCGTAACCAGATCTCCCTCCTTAGAATAAGTCTGGTTACCACCTCCTTAAAGTCCTTTTATCAAACTGCCAATGTGGGCCTTCTCACAGATGCAATTGACAACAACATGGTCAGAGGCACAGGTCACCATGCAGGTCACAACAGCAATCCAAGTAGAAGCACTGTCTGTGGAAACTCAGACACCAGGAAGCAGAAGAGGATTAAAACAAACGTTATTTTAAAATATCCCTTTTTTACACCATCAAGCTCTGCACTACAAGCCTTGAGGGCACAAACACTACATTGCGTATACAGCACAATTTGCACAGGTCTGGAAGCTGCAGACAGTAGATTTGGCTATGCTATGCACTCCAAGAAGCTTACGGTATATATAAACCCTTTGGCAGCTTGGTTTCATGTAAAACCGCTGCCAGAACAAACATACAGGGATTTGATTACAGGACAGAAGTAAGAGGATCAAATCTGTCCCTCCCTTACATACATTTAGTTCTATAGATTGCATTGAGGCAGAAATGCTAAAGTGAAAACAGCACTGGGCTGTCATGTTTGTCGTCAAATGATTGGTAGCTCTAGAAGGTACACAAGAACACCTGCCAAGGTAGGATGGCAAGTAAAGCAAGAAATTTAAATTTCCCTTCACAAAGATGCAATTAGTGTTGAAATATTGAATTTGTATTGTACCTTAGGTATTTTCATAACAACAAAAAGGAAAAAGAAAAAGCAACCATGGAACTGAAGAAAAATATCTGCTTTTTGAGGCTGATATGTATTCAGCATATAGCTAAGCAGGAATCACCATGAAGAATGTACGTTACTCCTACTACTACTATTCAAAACTAGAGAACAGGCATCCTGTGATAATGAAGTCCTGCTGCAAACAAAATGCAATAAGCATGCATAACACTGTTTCTAAGACAGACATTATAATCTAGTTCTAGTTTATGGGAACAAAGATGCCTGGGGTAAAGTCACAGTTGGCATCAGCCTGCTCTAGGCAGCTGATTTCATCTTCCCCACCTCTGCTTTCTCACCCCACGTCACTGTTTGTGCTCTCCTGTTTGACTCAGGGAGCACGTGCCTCCATGTGTTTGTGGATACAGTGTGTACGACCATGAGCTGGCATTTTTTGCTGTCATTTCTAGCAGGTAAGAAGGGTAAAGAATAAAAAATAAATGCCCTTTTCTTCTCACCCATTTGCCACAGTCTATTTGTTAATACAGTTTTGAAAATATGGAAACACATTTTATGCACATATATTTTGCTTTTGGAAACTTCTGTTAACGTTCCTGCAAAGCCCACACAGCTCCAGGCACTATGCAAACATATGGGAATACATAGAGTGAAGTAAATATGGAACAGTAGAAAGAAATAAGGCTAGATATAAAAATGAGGCCACTAATAGCACAGACTAAAAATAGCTCAGGTTTACAGTATGGATTTTAATAAACAATGTTTCACATTCTAGTAGGGAGTGCATGCATGTAATATCATTCATTGCTCCACAAAATTGAGTTCTCAGAATTTATTTAGAAAGCTGCCCAAAACACTAATATAATCAAATCTCCGAAGCACATCAATGCTGCCAGTGACCATACTGTAAAAGGTATTGAACTGTCATTTTTTTCTTGTATTCCCATATTGAAGGGAAATCAACTTGATTTTTTTTTTTTTTTTTTTTTTTTTTTTAATTGAAGCAAGCATACCGAATCTCAATGGCTCCCTCTGCTGTCTTGTCTCAGAAGTTTCCGGTTCTTTTTTCCAGTCAACAAATATCTGGTGTTTTCACATACCATAGAATGCTCCATCCCTGGAGAGCCAAAGAGACCTTTATTCAAAAGCAACTTCCTCAAAGTGCGGTGAAACCTCTGCTTATCAAGGCTGGAACAGCAGCATCCCTTCAAGTTTGCACATCAGTATCAGGAAGCAATATTTATGAATATTTTATTATCTTTACTGTCAGCTTTGGGGTCCAGCTGGATTTAACTGCTAACAGAGAGATGGATTTTGCCACTAGTGATGCCAGACCACTTTGCATGATTCAACTGTACCAGAAAATAAAAAAAAAAAATATTTCAGAGCTATGGAAACAGTCCTAGAGGCAGAACAAAAAACAGTCCACAGCCTTGCCAAGCAGCTTACGATGACTGGCCTGCCTCTCAGCATTTAGTTTAGTGATATGTACTCCATCAGAGACCTAACTCCAAGCCTCAGAAATCAACAGGTCCCTCAGAAGAGCCCGTACTTCACCCAAACATCTGCCAGTTTTCTGCAGCACTCCGTCGAAACCCGGCAGTGTAAAATGAAGAGGGAAGCAAAATACTGGAGTACTTCACTTTTTGACCACCTCTGAAAACCTTCTCAGGCACATCACATGCATACAGAGCCAGTGGAGGGGGGACTCAAACACCTCTCTCCCCAGCAGTGCTCCCCTGATCTCAACAGTCCAGCAGGAATAGGTGCTGCTTATAGATACATCCTGCTGTTGTTCCCCCAAAGCATATTTGGCACAAGGTTAATGGAATGACTGCAGGGAATATTTCCATGCTAGAATTTGCCCCAATTGCTTCTGTCTCCCTTTCACTCAGAATCCGATACCTCCACTCCAAAACCGGGAGCTATATTTACCCATCACACACGGCAGCATCTGATGGTCTCATGGTTCTAAATTAAGCAGCTTCTGTCATGCCCAAGACCAGCCATAGCTCTTCTCTATCGACTCTCAGCATCTGCATTCTTGGTGCATTTGTCTAAATCATACTTAGATGCATGTACTTAAATAGCTGGCAGGCATCTCACTCATCTGATCTTGAATCTGAGATTGCTGGGTGTTGTACTTACACCCCTTTTTATTTGGTATGCATTTAAACTAGTGGAAGGCAGCCTTTCTCTCCTCAAATAGCATTAACACAGCTAGTCTAATTTTGCCTAAAAATTATTCACAGACTCATCTTTCCATCACCTTCTCCAGGAAACACGATAAAAATCATTGTGTTTCTATTCTTCACACATCTTTGGCATAGCAAAACTTCCCTCTAGATTTCAACTTTTGTTTTGTTCCATTTTTATTTTTTCTCAGAACATTTTTATCATGGCAGGCTAGTTCACTTCCAGTAAAACAAGTCTAGTTTATATTTTTTGTAAAGCTATATAAGCAGCACTCATTTATTACTACCTCTGAGCATGAAAAGGCCATGCTCTCTAGTTTCAACAAGCTAGACTCACACATTGAATTCTACCAACACAATTTTAAATATTTCTAACACTTCAGATTTAGCTTGGAGGGGAAGCATCATAATCTGACAAGAAAAAAGAAAAAAAAAAAAGAAAAAAGAAAAAAAGAACTTCTGAAATATTTCAAGTGAAGGATGCCCAAATAATATTGATATATTTGCTCCATATTTAAAATAAGACTTTCCAGTTATCTCCCCAATGCCTTCAGTTTACAGTCATGGTTATCAGCAATCCAAATCTCATATCCAGTGAACTTAAGTTTGGTCTTATTTGCTCAGATTGTAATAAGCTTATGAAGTCATTTGTATTTGCAGAACTAGATACTATATAAGCATATAGTGAAAACATATATATATAGTGGTATATAGGCATCAGGGGAAAAAGTTAACTTAGAATATTCAAAAAAGTTAACGTAAGACTCGTCATAAGGCATCTTGTAGTGCTAGTGAATACACAAACACAACAGAGTGGTCCACCTTTACTTACCCTCCAGATTAAAACTTTTGACATTCATGTTTGTATGAAGTTGCATCTTTATTTCCTTTGGTTCAGTTTGAATGCTGCACGCTACCAGTAGACTTTCCTGACTGGCAGAATTGGGAAGACCAATTTTCATGCAAGAACTGCTGATATTACAGCAGTTATTACAGATTTTTTGCAAAGGAAAAAAAAGTGGCACACTTATACCCTGACACTTCAACATACTGAATGGTGGAAGGCAAGGGGGTAGAAGAGGAATACAATTAGTTAATGCAAGCAGTTAGCAAGACCATCCTCCGTGTTTTTTTTAGAAACCAGTGAGAATGTAGCCTCCAAAAGCTCCTCTTGCATCTATTCCAAACTCTGCCTACAGAGCTGTAATAATTATCCTGACTCGGGATCAAGTGAGCGTCAGAAAGGCTGAAACAATAGAAGTTCATGAAACTTATCTTTAAAGAATTTGCATGCATGATTAATTTATTTCCTAACCCCTACTAGGTCAAGAAGCCTCTACATTACTAATGTGAAACCAAGGCATGAAGATAAAAGGATGTTTGCTGTTCAATGCCTGATGCACTTCTTTTTTCCCGTAATGCTCTCAACCAGTGAATTAAGCCAGAAAGTTGTGGATACCAAGTCTTCTATCACACTGCAGATACACCTGCTCGTTCTGCATAGTTATCAGCTGCGGTGGTCATTTTGTTGGCTTGTATGGTGGAGGTGGACTTGTGCAATTAGAATGACCATGCTCCAGACGTGCCAGATGTGATCCAGCTGCAGCTCAGAAGCTTGCCGCAGGCTGGGGGTGCTGCTGAGCTTGCCAGCTTTGTTGAAAGCAAGCTGAGTAGCAAAGAACATTACTGTGGCCCAGAACCATGCTGATCCTTCTTCTTCAATAGCAGGTAACTTGCATGGGGACGGCTTCTGGCCAGGAGGAGCAGGGAAGCATGTAGCAGAGATGCACAATGAAGTTTATGACCAGGGGATCATTTGCACAGATAATAACCTATGACATCAATGTTTAAAAATTACTTTCTCCACACTACCCCTCACTCTTTCACAAGCAGTTAACTTGGATAAAGATATCTTTATAGGCATTAGAATAACCTGAGCTCTGTGTGAATTCTGGCACAGCTATCGCTTGTGATTCAATCTCTTCCAAAAAGGCTCTACCTCTGTGAAGAAGGCTGAATACTCAGGTTAAAATCTGCAGCACGGAATAAGTAACATCCAACAGTATCTCAGCCCTTTTCTGGAAAACAGACATTGCTGGAAGGAAAGCATGGAATTCAAAGCATGGTTTCCATATTTCAGAAAGCATCTCCTCCAGCAGCTACAGTTCAGCTAAAAGCAAAGGAACTGACTTTCACCTGGGAAGAGGTTTTCCTATGCTAATTTCCACATGTACTGCCACGAGCGTGAGGGAAGAAGTGAACAGGGAAGAACCTAAACCAGTAACTAACCCAACATCAAGCACATTCTGTCTCTGTACAGGGACAGGAGCACTTGATTCAGTGGGAGTGCAGCACCTGCCCCCATCTAACTGCTAAATTAAGTCCTCCTGGAGGTTGCTTTAGCATGCTTCCTCTGGAACACCAAACATTTCAAGCTGGAAACTTCAACCCAATTCTCTCTCAAGGTAACTCATTGCAGGAGTGCTGCGGTATTTTTCCAGGGGAAAAGTCTGTGGACAGTTTATTTAGACACATCTATTTATTAATTGAAACTTTCTAAACATAATTCTGTCATATACAGTATAGATTTAATTTTGCAAAGCAAATGCCACTTTGCCTGGAACTAACCTTCAATTTATCATCTTGATATTTTTCCTATTTGTTTAAAATTTCTTTTAATGGAGGAAAATCACACTTAATGTTCAACTTAATCCTTTTGAGAAAGTTCTCAATGGACTCTTTTGTTCTTAGCTGTCAAATGAGTCATGCTCTTACTGCAGATATATTAATAATAAAAAGTGAAGAATATAGAATTTTCCTTTTAAAGGTTTTCTGAGTCTATTCAAGCTGCATTGAACTATTTATATAACTTGCAAATCATAAAGCAACTGAACTAATTCACTGAAACAAAATTCCAGAAGAGGTCCTGATTTAGAAAGTCCCAGCCAGCTGGAGGCTAGGAGAGCAAGCAAGAGGCAGCTTATGCTGTCCTTGCTCTTCCACTGGTTTTTAGATGTTCACAACCAGTTGTGGTAAGAGGCAGGATATCAGATTAGCTAAGTCTTTGGTTTCTCATATCCATTCTTATATGAAGCAATTTGTGGGAAGCTTTTCATTGTAAAATATCTGCAAAAAGGGCTGAATTTAAATTGCAAAAATATTTTTGCATCAAGCTTCTTGAACTTCTTAACACAACGAAATTATCTTCTCATACTTTCTGGATATCAGCTCAGGCAATATTTACATGTTTCATGCATTTACTTGTAGGATTTTTTTTTTTTTTTAAGCATAATGTTATGAACACTAAGATGTGCAAGTGTTGAAAGAACTTTGATTTAAAAAGAAATCAGGAAAAATAATGAACTGAGCAAAATTTAGTCAGTCTTCTTACATGCTACATTTTGATTCATGTGTTTAGTTGAAGGGGTAGAACACTCCTACACATGATTTTTTAGGATTATATTGTGGTAAGATTTGATACAATCTGCATTGGGTACTAGCACTGGTGACATTATTTAACAGGGACTTTATATTGAACAGGGACTTTAGGCTAGAACTAAGTCTATGAAGTTTTTTGCTTGAAAAGAACATGGCCCCAGAACTTTCTGCAATATTAATTCTTCCAATGCAGGTTGTAAGAATCACAAAATTGGAGCCCAATCTACCAACAATTTTTTT
The DNA here is from genome assembly GCF_009819795.1 of Aythya fuligula. NCBI lineage: Eukaryota > Metazoa > Chordata > Aves > Anseriformes > Anatidae > Aythya > Aythya fuligula. Next base: position 122,451,254 of record NC_045560.1, on the reverse strand, counting down.
TTTTTTTTTTAAGTGATGTGACAGAAGATGGCTGCAGCTGTGTTAACCTCTCCTGTAAAATGTCATACCAAGGCATAGTCTCCCTTGAGGGTCAGCACTCTGTGTTTGAAAAGCTGCAGAGTTCCTTCTTCTTTACATTTTGCTAGCAAATTAGTGGGTAAATCACTTACCAGCCTGAATGTTTCTCTTGTGACTTCCCTCCTCCGGTAGGGATTCCAGGTCAAACTCTTACCTTTGTGCAAAGTTGCAACCATTGAACAAGTGCAGCCATCCTGTGAGCAGGGACCCATGCTTTCAACTCTTCCCTCCTACACGCGTGATGCAATGCCTACAGTGATTCCCTTCCCCCAGTTCACTCCCTCTTAACACTGAAAAATCCCCACTTACTATCAACAAGTTTACTTCTAAATCCTTTGTGTTCACTTCCACACCCTCGCTATCCATGGTTCATCCTGTACCTCCCCTACTAAACACTTCTCAGCCCTCAGTACTTTTTACTGTCCCCCCCCTCCCCCCCCCCCCAAAGGTCCATGTACCATGCTGGTTCACTGGTTCTTATTTAACCCTCCTCCCACCACCCTCAAAAAAATAGAGTAAAATATTTGCAGACAACACATTTTATTCAACTGTCTCCATTTCCTCTGTTTGTCTTAATTACAAGTTTTCAAGTCCAGGGACATCCATTTCTGAAGTGTATGGTGTGTCTCACTCTTTGCATGTTTCTCAACTCTACTAGTAGAAAATTACTAGTAGAAAATGTGATCTATTGTAATAGGACTATTACTTTATCAGTTAAATATAGATGAGTGGATGCCTGTCAATGGTTAGCTAGGTATAAATGGGAAAATTACTGCATTACATTTGTGCATTTTAGCTGAAGATGTTTCTCTAAAAGTACACAGCAGAAGTTTCTGTATAACAATGTTTGCAGGAAAAGATGCTTTGAACATCATAATCAGGATTGTCTTTTGAGTGCAAAATGAATGACAATCAAATTGTTTGATACCAGAATTAAGAAAATAACCATTAGCTAGTATTTTTAAATATATCTTACCACACTGAGTGACTTAGAAGTACAGCACAATAAGTAGCTATTCTGGTCTATCCACCTTATCACACAATTGTCCCAGCACTGTCTAATCAAATTTAGGCTAAAAGTTGAGTAAATATAGGATTTTCTGCTGTTCATTGTATTAGATGTGCAGAATATTCCAGAGCAGCTGAGAACCGACTCAACTCTCTCAACTGAGGTTTCCCACTTCTACTCCACAAGAGTTATTAGCAAACTACCTTCTCTGATGTGAAAATAAAAAAATCCTGAAGAGAACAAATTTTGCAGTCAGCACTGATCCCTAATAAGGAGAAATAAGAGCACAAAGGATAAGGTAGTAAGTCAAAACTCAGAAGCTGACTTTGATTTGTCTCTAACACCTACACAAGGTGTTCAACTAAGAGTAGGTGAGGTTTGTTAATTCCCAATCTGTATGAACAGGCTATTTTTCTCTCCTGCATGTATCATTTCTCACACAATACTTGAAGGACAAATACTCTGCTACAGAGTATGTGTCTCATTTAGGGTCTCTGGAAAGTCTCTGCCTGTGTTACCTCACCTTCTGAGAAGCACAGTTCAAAAAAAAAAAAAAACAGCTCATTCAATCTGTTATCTGGTACAGCAAGTAGCTCTCTTTGAAGCCTCTTTTCCTGTATGCATTTCAAGAAGCAAGCTGCATTATTTTTTAGGGCCAGCCAGGCTAGCAGCACCTCAGACTGATGCTTCAATTTGTACATTGTTTCATGGGTTGCTAGATGGCCCCTGAGCTGCCGCACTCCCAAACTAATTTGTTCAAATATCTGCATTACACAAACTTTTTCCTTCAATGTTCATACTTTTTTTTCTTTCTGGGGGATTAGAGGATGTGGAAAGATGGAAAGACTCAGAAGTACCTTCCAACTTTGAAAAGAAAATGAGCCACTTTGAATTTCTCCCAACTGAGCAGCTTTTTTTTTTTTTTTTTTGGTGATCTTTAGAACTGTAGATTTGAGTTTAGCAAACTCCTTCAATTAAAAAAGAAAAAAACAAAAAAACTCCATAGCAAACCAACCTACAAACATAGCAAAACATCATAGGGTACATCTGGAGAGTTTGTCCTCAGTTTCCTTTTACCTCAGACTTTGTTGGTGTGTTTGCTCCCTGCAGGTGCAAGCATCACACAATTCCATCTGTTTCACATTTTCTTGAAATATTTCCCATTATCCCTCCCACTTGCTGCAACTGAATAAATCAACAGCTCATTGTTCTTTTACATGCTATAGGAATGATTAACATAATTATGAGGAAAATATCACAAGAAAAAAGGTAGAAACTTAGAGTGTCCTTTCAAGTGCATTTTCTTGCAGAGAAAGCAGATTCCCTGAATGCAATTCATGTTGCAAGCTTATTCTTTGACCTGAAGACACTAAGTGACAAACTCCATCACAGTAACACTGCAGAAGCATTTAGACAGTTTTCAGCCTACTGAGCCTGAGTGCCATTAAGACAGATTTGAGACACAGAAAGCTAGCTAGGACTTTGAATAGAAGTGGTGAAAGTGTTCGAAATGCATGTTTAGGAAACCTTCCGTATTTTAATATACCTACTATAGAAATCACTTCACCATATTTCATTATCCTGTTTTAATGAGTATGAGGTTAAAAAAATAATGCAACTTACCAAAATAACCTGCTCCAAGGACTAGTAATTACCCACAGAAATACACTAGCAATTGAATAGCTTGTTCAGATAAGCAACTCAAAATAGGTAAGGCTAGAAAAATCACTGGCCATGAAATTAGCTGAGGAAGTTTAGAAAACATCAGTGACTGCTCCTTGCAGAAAGGGGCAGAGGTAGAATGGAGACAGGACCTGACCTATGCCGAACAATCAACTTCCAAAGCCTCAGTAAAAATATGATTTAAAGAAAATGTGAAGTAGAGAATTTTATACTGGAGTGCAAATTAACTCTAATACAATAAACTGACATAGAACCAACAGCAAAAATCATGTTAGGAGAAAAGTTGAAGTGCTTTAGGAGAGAAATGAAAAAGGCCAGCAGAACAAATTAGGAGCTCAACTGGAATAAGGTGTTCTATGTGCATAGAAGTATGTGCATTTTAATTCTTTGCTCAAAAAATTCTTCTGGCATCTGAGAAGTTAACACTGAAGTGCAAGTGAAGAATCAATCTCTCAACACTATCTTAGCTAACATCCTTTGTCTTGAAGAGCAGTCAGTTCTCTTTGGTACTCCAGCGCTTCATCCACTTCCCAGGACAAGTCTCCATCTTTGGCCTTTAAGTTTTCCAAGAAATCATTAATAGTCACTAGAAACCCAAAGGGCAGATAGGATAGGTATTTATTAACATTTAAAATAAGCATAAATTTCAGGAACTAAAAAGTTCTGAATTGTTCTTCATGTGGTATTGTTGAAATTAAAGAGGAAGATCAATACAACTGAAAGACCAAGAATTATAATGAAATATGAAGTTGAATGGAATACAGCTCAAGTTAATAGCAATTATTTTACATTAACTTGAAGAAATTAGTTTTACACATTTTCTGATGAAGCACCACACTCACAAGACCCAGTGAAGCATCTCATGAGAACTAAGCTGCAAACCAATTAAGCAGTTGTAAAACAAATTGGCAGCCAATTTAAGTTAAAAAAAAAAATAAGGAAGTTGTAAAAATTTAGTAGCGACATTTTCCAGAGGACTAACTGAAGAGGGATAGATTCAACATCCAATATATTCCAGTCACACAGCACAAACATCTTAATTTCAACCAATTTAACAATTCTGTATTCTTGTAAGAAGATCTCAGTCCTTTCATCCTCTACTTTACATAGCTGCTACAATGAACTGATGGAAATACTTGAGAGTCTTGGGTATTATTGAACAGCAGCTGCAGACATTAATGCCTGCAAAATAATGTTTTTGTTTTTTTTTTTTTACAGCAGATATACAATTACAGTAGATAATGAAAGACCAACAATCTTCTATCTTACCATTTTGTTGAAATGCATTAGATTATCTCAAACTGAAGCTAAACCTCCATTTAACTTGCTCAAATGCTTAGTTTGAAAATTTTTATTCCTGTTCTAAGCATAAATCAAGGATTTCTGTTTTTTTTTTAACATCTGAGGTTCTTTCAGACATTTGTAGAAAATGAAAGATGCATAAATTCAGAGTTCAAGATTAACATGTAATCCTTCACATATGAGGGCACAAATAAAGACAGCTTGTTCATTTGAAAGCCCACAAGCTCCACTTGAAGTACAATCATCAATCTAGAGCATCTTGTTTCACATTACATGAACATCCACTTCATTCTCAAGATGCACATAAACTTCTGCAGGCAGTTGAAATGTTACAGTCTGAGTGGATGAAACTAAAGAAAAAAAGTTCTTCAAGTGTTATGAACTAATCTTACAGGCAAAGAAAGTTAAGTCAGTACTAAGATGACAAGAGTAAATGCACACAGGATATGCAAACAGCTTTTAAACTCACTGTTAACACTTCAGTCATCACCACCACCAAATATCAGAGGAACACCTAAAGCAGATCCTTGCATGTAAATAACTATGCCCATTAAAATTCCAAAGGAACGATGCACCTCCACATTCTGAAAGAAAACACTGTAGAATAAGGTTAAAAAGATTGGCCTAAACCACATGAGGGACTCAATTCATTGAGTTCTTAAACCCATGCTCCTCTATTTACACTGCCAATTCCTGTGGCAAACAGGCTGAAACAGACCAAGACAAATTAAACTGTCACAAATTTCCTCCATCCAGAAAGGGAAATCAGTGGTATTAGAAGACCAACCCATTCGTGCTCTACTTGCACTATGGCAAACAGTTTGTTGTGAAATACAGAGGTAAACTGATTGGACAAAAAAAAAAATCCAACTCATGTCTTTCTTTGTCAGATACCCACTTCTGAGGAAAGACACAGTCAGATAAGAGCAGGTAATAGAAACATTATGCATAGAAGGGTACATTAATAACAAGTGTTGTATGCATTATTATTAATATTGGGCTTACAGATCCCTGGACACTGAGCATATGTTTCAGGATTATGGGAAGAAAAATATCGTCAAAAACCTGGACAGATTTAACTTCCTGTACTGAAAGGCCCATATTCATAATATTAAGATGTACTTTATCAAGTACATAAAGTAGAATAAACAGTACAGATGCTTTGATGAAAACATGTCAGTTGTACACTAATTCTGTAGTATTAAGTGTGGCCAAACTTACTTACAAATCCTACAACTCAAAGTCTCCTCTCCCACACCAAACTGTGGTGGACATGCCAGACTGAAAATAAGGATGTGAACAGGTTACTTTTGCTGAAGCTTTCAAAGAGATTAAGATCAAATTGTCAATTCTCATGCCAAAAAATCTCATCTATGTTACTGTACTCTAATGTACATAAAACCAAAGTTTAAACCAGATTTTGCTGCAACTAAGAAAAGATTTTTTTCTATTCAATCTCTTAATTTTATCAGTAAATTATATGGATTTTCACCTGTCAAAAGAATACGAGACATTGAAAACAGGTACGTATTTCTGTAACACAAAATGGTAGCAAAAATAAGGTTAAATGACTGGAAGTCACATGAAGGCCATTTCTTCATGAAGCGTAATTTGTATTTGAATACCTGGAATTAAGTTAAAAAATAGTGCAGTAGAAAATTCAAACAGTCCACAGAGGATTTCAACAGTGTGCGAATCACCTGAAGTATTTAGGTATCTTCTGGTGAAAGAACTACCAGCAGTATTGAAAACTTAGCTGCAATAGGGCCAAAATAAAGATAACTGATACTTACAGAATTAAAAATACTGTCACTTCATTGTTTTCACTTAAATTGCCAGTTTCACATAGGACTGAAGGGCTGGAGCACCTCTCCTATGAAGGAAAGCTAAGAGAGCTGGGGTTGTTCAGCCTGGAGAAGAGAAGGCTATGGGGAAACCTCATTGCAGCCTTCCAGTACCCAGAGGAACTCCTACAGGAAAGCTGAGCAGGGACTCTTTGTCAGTGAATGCAGTAATAGGACAAGGAGTAATGGTTTTAAACTAAAGGAGAATAGATTTAGTTATTTAGAATAAATTCTTTACTGTGAGGGTGGTGATGCCCTGGAACAGGTTGGCCAGAGAAGCTGTGGATGCCCCATCCTTGGAGGTGTTCAGGGCCAAGTTAGATAGGGCTTTGGGCAACCTGGTCTGGTGGTAGGTGGTCCCTGCCCATGGCAGAGGGGTTGGAATTAGATGATCTTTAACTTCCCTTCCAATCTAATTGGTTCTATGAAACATGTACTGATGATTGTACATCAATTTTTTAGAAGAATATTTTGTGTGGATACCCTTGTACACTACAGAACAAAACAGTTCAAAACAGAACTTTGACTCAATGAAAAATATTTAATATAAGTCCTCCTAAATACCCAGTTTTTCGCACCTGACCAAAAGCTTACCGTATTTGGTGTGACAGATTTGTCTTTGATCAATATCATTTTGGCAAGGGGCTTTTGCATCTCAACTTTGTAGAGTGTTATGAAACTGCTGGTGTATCATAGAAAAAGAGAGCAAGATGATATATAGAAAGAAGGTATTTGATAAATTAAGCCTGGTAAAGCAAAAGACATGAAAACAGTGAATTTTACCTAGTTGTAAATATTGAAGTTTTCCCAATCCAAATATCCCAAAAATAAAGTTGCACCCATGTTTTGCATCAGCCAGCAACCTGAGCATTCAACTGACAGAAGCTATTTCTTGTTAAATACCAAAAATATCCTATGTTAAAGATGCTGATATTACAAAGTCAAGACACTCAAGGATTAGCAAAGCTCAAACTTTAATTTGTCCCACTTGATTGCTGAAAGGCTTGGCCTGCCTATACATTTCTGACTTCTCAAATCTGTGAAAAAAAGTGAAAAAGTACTCAAAATGGAAAATACTCAGCATTTTTTCCCCTCCTCCTGGTATCACTAAACATGTGGTAAGTTATTTTACAGTACACTACAAAAACCTTACACTGAAAAAGACATCTGGTGGTGTGTTTTTTTCCTCAGGGTGCCCTCTCCTCTGCAGTTTTCACAATACTACTGCATATATGGTTCACCAATTCGAAAGCATAGTTACAATGCAGTTTAGCCTGTGCAACGGTGCTCCTGAAAGAACTTATATTCTTCCCTCCTCCCATCACCTCCCTTGTAAACAGCCAACCTCACAGAACTGCCCAGTTTGAGAAGTTTTCTGCTGGTTTAGCTGGCTTAGAATGGATCACAGGAAAACCGATGCTGACACAAAGGAGGTGGAATCACGAACAGAAAAAGGGTTCTAGCAACTCCTTCTTTAGCAAGCAGCCATTATGACGGCTTCACTGCATGGAAAAAAACAGACCCAAAAAAAGTATTTTACATTTATTTGAGATATTAAGCACCATTCCTTTTCTTTCTGGAGGAAAATAACTCGTGCATAAGAAAGCTGAAGGCTAGAAGTGTCAAGTGTCCATTAACCAGTACAGGACTCCATAGCTGATTTTACAACATTATACACTATTTTTACAGCACTTTATATGCACATAAAACTTTTTCATTTCAGCTGCACATACTAAACTCTCAGCAGTCTGCAAGTCGGTCACAACATGACTAATACCACCAGCAATGAAACTCTTCTATTTGTAGAATTGCTAACAATTCTGGAACAGCACAAGAACTGTCACAGCTTTCTAAATGTGATCACCTCCTTCTCTTACAATCCTCTCTCATTTTCCAAGCTTTCCAAGTCTGCAAAGTGACAAACCCATTTTATACTAAACCTGATTCAATCAAAGCGCAACGCTTATGCTATAGAGTAAAAGAGGCAAGGGGTAAAGCAGGAAATACTTTAAGCCTGCAAAAATATGAGTACTGCAGTGGAAGCAAACTAAGGTTGCACATGCAATCAATTCCTGAATACCTGACTAACAGCAGCTTTCTTAACTGGAAATGTCTTTGCATTTTCTGGAGATATTTTTGCAACGAAGAAGTAGAAACATGCTGATCCCTTGAAAGATCAGAAGGACTACATTCTTTGAACTTACAGCATTGGTTTTTGCCACTTCAAATAATTAGCTACAGTTGGAGTAACAGGCAGTAATCCATAGGTCAACCAATAGAGGGAAACAAATACCTACAAAATCTGTTAGCAAGAAACAGAAAGACATGGAAGTGGAAATTTTGGGGCTCAAGCCATGTTTCATAGGGTTTAGGGCTTGCAACCTTTCTCTCCTAGTCTCCTCAGGTAATAAGCACTTAATTTTCCCTTCCTTACCGTATTTGCATTTAAGTGAGATTGCTTTTCTCCAAAACATGGGAGTGGCTTCCATTTTGAGCTTCCAGAATCCAGGCAGTAAACATTAAAATTCATATCTGCTACTCTTCATTATAAAATAGTATTTTAAATAACAAGAAATAGCATGTACTGAAGGTTTTCTGTATGCGAGGTCAGAACAGAGCTAGGGGCTTAAAAAGAGAAAGTAAAATCCAGCAAAATAGCCAATATTTAAAACAAAGCTATAGAACTTAAGCTTCAGAACTTTGTTTGCCAGAATCTATAAATGAAAGGCTCGAAACACAATATAAACATCTGTGTTGGACATTAAGACATGAAACGTTCAAATATGTGGTATTGCTATTTTAAGCTATAACATATCTGACTTCTACAGTGCCATTCTAAAAAGAGAAAGCTATCCCTGGAGTTTGGTACAAGCTGTTCAGTATTTTGTACAGTCAATACACCTGCTTAACATTTTTCTAATATTCCCTTCCAGCAGACAATGCGCATGGCTACACAAACTGAAACAAAAGACATAATTTTGAGAAGTTAAAAGCTAGTATAGCATTAATCACTTTAATATGCATTCTAAAACTTATCGAATGTTCTAACAAAAAAAATCTTGCTAAAATGGCTACAAATGTCATCCCCATGGATCAGAGTATTTCTTTCAAAATGTTTTCAATATGTGGGAAAAAATAGCTGAACATTGGGACAATGAAACAAAAGATTTGAGAAACAGTATATGCTTGCTAAACAAGAATTATGTTTATTTAGCTAGTGAATCACCTAGAGGAGTAAATTTTCACTTTCATGATAGCAATCTGTCAGGCTTGCAAACACCCAGAAATAGGAATTAAAGATTATTTTAAATGTAGTTATAAAGGTCATAAAAAGTCTGATTTAGACTGAGGTACATTTACTCAAAACTGAGATTCATTGAGTGGTAGCAAACAAACAGTTCCTCAGACAAATGCACTTTTTCAGTATACATGTTACAGAAAAAAAAGAAATGTGCATTAACTGGTGGTGTCCACCAAGCTGCATATTAATATTCTCTTACACCAAACAGTTTGAAACAAGGGAAATGTCATTCTAATATAATTTTATGTTACGTTTCATTTGGCTAAACTGCAGCTTAAAGTTGCTTTGCCATATTAAAAGATTACTACAATAATTTCACATGAACATTTAGACTTGAGTTTTACTCCAGGACTAAATATGGCATGATTTGCTTTTAATCTGTTGAATAGCTAAAAACTGACAATTAAAAAAACTACAACAAAGAAAAAAATTAAGTTGAAGCAATGTGAATCTCACATCATTGAACCACTTCTAATGGTTAAATGTTAGTATTTAACAAATTCAAAGAGTTAATGAATCCTTGCATTCGTTCGGTCTCCTGTGCCTTAGCTAGGATGCATAAATACAAAAGACAGCAGATACTGGTAAAAGCTTCAGGACAGAAAGTGCTTGACGAAGGTACAGTTCTCAAGTGTGTTTGGTGAGAGAGTATAAGGGCAGATGCACTGATGAGAACCATTACAAGAAGAGTCAATTTTGTGTTAAAGTGTTCAAAGATGTCACCTTAAGCAGAAAAAAGCTTTAATAACGTCTTCTTAGACATATTAGGCATTTCCAGAGTCTACATCATTAGTGTTGTAATTCTAGCAGGACATCTCCGTATAGTTATTGTTTGTTCCTATTCCTCTCCTGAAAGAAAGCAAAAACAAAAAGAAAAATAATGTTAATACACATACATGAACTTTATTTGTTTTCTTCTCACTAGAGCAGTGGCATTGATTGTCATTTCTCTTAAATCAAGCAACTAGCTTTAAACGAAAAAAGTGTTTTTTTTTTTCAGAAATCTGAAATATGTCGTTCAAGTCAACTTTTTCAAAATAAGGCACACAACTATAGGTCAAATTAAAACACAAAGATGCTCAAAAACAGCTATCAAAAACCAAAGGTTTTGTAACATTACTTTTAAAAGACTGACAATAAAATATTGCACGAAGTGAACTGGTTAAGGAATCCAAAGAACCTACAAACAACACAAGAGGTAAACCTTCTATTTAATTTGTCAAAAATGTTCTAAGTTTAAATATCTGTCCACTAAATACCTGGAAAAGTGAGGATCATATTCCCAGGTACCTTATTCAAAGCCCACTATAATAAATGTTTCCGTGTGCTTAAGATCAAAAGGTAAAGGAACAAGTTGCACCAATACCACCACCTCCATGCATCATAGTGTTGAGAGGGCAAGTGAAAGACATTTAAAAAGCCATTCATACATTTGTTAAAAAGGTATTTACCAATAAAATTCAAAAACATTACAAATAGGATGGGAAAAAAACAAACTTGAATGCATGCCTGAGTTGGAACGCCTGAGTTGGAATCAGGCTCATATTCAGTACCAAGCTGCCACAGCATTATGAGGTGTAGCCTTTAATGTAAAGGAATACAATATACAACATCATATGTAATAAAAGAAACAATGAACTATAGTTCTATAGTTAAAGTCTAAAACACTAACTGCATCTCTAACAGGGACAAAATGTTCTTCTATTTTACGAGACTAACATAGGAGTAACTTTTTCAATGCTTTTGTCACCAATTTTCTCTACTTTGTTAAACATACAATTACATATTATGACTTATAGGAAAAAACAATGAAATATTTATTCTTTTCTTCATTATATATCGTTCTAACTAGACTGCAGGACACTATTGCTTGACTTTAGGAAACTAAGAAGTTTTCTTCCAATAGCATTTTCTTATAAAAAAAATATGTAAAACTGAGAAGGCTACATAAATGTTTTAAAATGCCTTCATGAAGATGTGGTTCTCTCCCCCATTTAAAAGAACAGAAGTAATTTGCTGTGTTTTATATTATTGTTGCATTACACAGTATGTTATAAATGGAACAAGCATAGCAAGGAAAACCAAAATAAACCAGGAGGTATTTGAACAATTTCAAAACCACTATCTGGTATCATATTGAAACTTTATTATGCCAGAAACTATTTAGAAAAAGCAAAAGTTAGCATGCAATCCCAAATAAATTCTTCCCAGAAGACATTATAATGAAAGAAAAGTCTATGTGACACTTAAATTGGTTATTAGTGTAGAGATGATGCTCTAGTCTTCTCCAAGACAGACTCCTGCCTCAAGAACAGTTGCTTCAAGATGAACACAAAAAAAGTAAGGCTTGCACAAAGTTCTTGGTCACAATAATCCCACCATCTCAGCAGCTGTGTGACTAAGCTTGTACAATCTACAGAACTTCAGTATATTTAAACAACAGCATCTGCAACTATTCTGCAGTATTTTTCCTAGTTCAGAGACAAGTGACCAATATTTGCATAGTGTTTTTGAAGTGAGATTGATGTTATCAGTCATTAATATAAATTGGTATGTTAAAAGTGTATCTCCAGGCTAAAAGCACATGATCACTGGCCTCATGCCTCACGACGCATGTAAGGCATGCAAAAATAGCCTGCTCATGTACATCTTAGATTATTGCTGTACTATTAGCAGACATAACTGAAAGGACTGCACAAAGTGCTGAAAACCACTACTGCAGTACTGTGGTAGCCTATGAAACTGCTATGTTAAATAATGAAGCAGTATTTAAAATATTGATATCTATACACAGGTAATACCATTAGTTGCCATCCATTTGCAAGTATGACAGATGTAAACACTTCAAAACATCTACAAAGCTTCTCTGCATCCTAAAGTGCTGCACAGTAAGCTGACCAGCCTTGTATTTCACACAGCCCTGAATCAAATGCATTTCAGTTCATAACAATTCACTGCAGAAAGGGAATGATATCCTGACTACCTGCTTCCAGTGTGTGAAATAAGGGAGGCTTTACTATTTTTAAGTCCATTTTGAACTCCAGAAAGGAAAAAAGGCTTTAAGAAAAATCAATGCACCTTTCCTGTAGTCTCAAGGTTACATTACTACACGTATAGTTAAGCACTTTAAGCAGACCGACAAACCTGACATTTTTCAACGTGTGCAAACACTGTCTTCTTCAGATATATTGGTGTCAGTGACATTTGGCACTGCGCACAGCAAAATGAACTGAGACAAAACCTGATTTCTTCAAAATACAAGAACAAGACTATGCTCAGTAGCAAACTAGAACCCTCCCCAACCCTAAGTCAGATCACTCAGTAACAGCTTCACTTCCTATCTCAAAAAGTATTCCCCTTTTTCTGCATAACCAGTGATTATTAACATAACAGAAGCCTTTATATCCCAAGCAGCTTTCCACCATCAGCACAGAGGAAATTTCCACTGTACTGTCTGGATTGTACCACATTTCCCTTTCACAAAGCACCTCTTAGTTATTCTGTACATTCAGATGAGCACCATCTTTGCCAAATCTCTCCTCAGCATCCTAGGGTAAAAAGCTTCTCTAGTCAATTCAAGTTGCCTGCCAAAGGCCAGCACAGCCTGCTTCACTTTACAATTTGCCAAAGTGAGGTTATTCAGCTTTAGGTGGAGTTTATGAGCAGGAGTGGAAAGTAATTAGCCATTTGAATTAGAACTATGTGGGAATGCAACAGCTGGTTAGCACTAACTGCTAGCTATAGACCATGTGGTGAGCAGATTGCACACAGGCAAACAACTTGCTACACAAACTGAAAAACCAAATAAAGGTGAACCTAAAGAGGCTCAGGCATTAGGAAGATGTCTCAATCTAGAGTAAACGAAGGTACAAAATGAGCAATGCAGCAACCTGGTCTTAACTGTTAGGTTGACTTATTTCAAAATTTCAGTTCTCTAAATTCAGTGCATTAATTGAATGACCCCGGGCTGAAAAGCAACTGCAGTGTAATTTATCCTCACATTTAACAACCACTGTGCCAACAAAATTTCAGCCTCCTAACAAAAAATGTTTTCTGATCTGAAAGAAACTGCCAAGATGCATAACACTGGTTTCTAGATTTTGATTTTGTTCCCCAAAAAGAAGGGAAATGAAAAAGACTGATTTTTAGTACAAAAAATTTAAGTCATGACCTAACAAAAAGCTGCTACAGTCCTCAGCTGCATTTTTCCCCCCAGGGTCCCACAAACTGAAGCTTAAAAAAGGTGACAGAGAGTAGACCTGAAAGAAGGGCTTGTGCTTTTTTATAGTAGTTGGAGGTGCAAGCATTTCAAAGTGTCCATTTTGAAATCTGTTCAGGATTGCAAACTTGCACAAGCAAATTGCAGATAGCTTCCCCACACGCTCACCTCCAGCACAATCAGCTATACTTGCAAAATAAAATTTTGCTGAACTTGTGCATCTTGCTGCAACATTTAAAACGTTCATGCCTGAAGATGTCTGCTTTGCCCCTCTGTCAAATGTAGCATTCTTAGAGCAGCTTCAGAAGCCAGTGTGTGGCATATCTCAGTTGCTTCGATGCAAACTTTGATTTAATCTTCATGTTCATCTGCAAAGTAAGCTAACATGTCAGACCGCATTTCTGAAGTGAGGTGCTCTGCCAGCTCTGCTGCGTGGGCAGAAACACCTGGCAGAGGCAGAACAGACAGCTGTAGAGGTGGTGAGGAGAAGCCACAGCAAAGTTCATGAAATCTCATTTACTGACGGCATCAGCCAGAAGCTGCAGTTTATTGCACCCCAGTCTGTCATTATAGCCGTAACAGCATAAAAATTGACCTTAGTGCTTCAGAAACAACGAAGAACTGATTACTGAGAAAACCAAAAAACACTAAAAATAGTTTTACCCCATTTACAGCAAGAATGTCATCAGCTGTTAACTAAGTACTTCACCGAAACTTTAAAAATTTGCCAAGTAGGAGTCCCTTTTGACTTCTCACTCATCTCTTAAGACAGATACTACCTCACAACTAGATAAAATACATTTTTCTGAGTAGTACTTCTAGTGAATTCTGGGAATCTTTGAGGAAAAGGTCAGATGAAAAGGATTTCCAGAGGCATTACATGGACCCAAAAGTTTCTTATGTGGCAGATGTAGTAAGAAATAAAAGGGAGATGATGACAACACAAACTAAAAGCCACAAATTAAAAATCAAGCTCAAAGGAAGTCAAATGAGGCTTTAAAAACTCCAGAGCAATTCCTTCTCCTGGTAAGTCCTATGAACTAATACTCCTGAGACCTCGCTGCTGCAGATGATTTCATGTCCAGATAGTAAATAAGGCTTTCTAGCATATAAATATTAAGAAAATCTACAAAACTTATCTACTCTTCATATCAATTTTGATGGCATTTTACTTTATTTCAACCTCTGCAACACTTAGCAACAGCAAAACTGAAAAATTACAATGGAAGTGGTAAATACATTTAAACTTGAGCAGAGCACTGTTAGTGGAACAGACAGATCATATTATTTTGTTATACTTAAAAATTGAATCCGTATCTGAATTTCCACAGCACACTAAGGAGCAGGGTATGAACACAGAAGGCAGAGGTGGGGAAAGAAACCTAACTAGTTTAAAGATACCATGTGATGACAACACGAAGGAAGGCTCTGCAGAAATCATGCTTGTACTAGAACTAGCAAAGTCTTTCCAGCCTTGTTTTCCCAGATGGATATTTTCAGTGATGAATAGGTCAATTCTAACCAGCAGTAGCAAATGCTTCCCTCCAGTGCTGTACACATTGGAATATCAGATGTTAATTAGCAACAATACAGCCATTTCAATCTCATTAAAAAGTTTTTTTAAAAAAAAAAATCAAGTTTCTCATTCCTCATTACTATTTAACAACGTAAGGCAGTGCAATATCGACGTTTGAAGACTGACAACTGATAGCTTTCAGAACTGCATCCATAGAAACTGCATCCACTGACGGTTACAATCACAGTTAAAGGAGCAGAAAGATGACTGACACCTCTGTTACTTCCACTCAGAAGCCCACAGACAACAAGCCCTTACTTTACTGCTCTGCTAGGGAATCTAGAGCACCCCTGGAAGGGTTATGACATTCAATGCAGGGTCTACAAAATATACTGGGGAAGAATTTCTGAGACATTCCTTAAGCCTCACCAATCTTTGCAGATGTGTAACTCAAATTACAGTCTGCCTCGAGGAACCGTGAACATTTTTAATCTTGGTTTCTCATTATATTCCATACGAAACTGGAATTAACATGCAAGTTTGTTTACATTTTCACAACCAACTATAAGCCTAAGTAGAGAAGCATACAATACTACTTCTGTTTATTAAGAACACTATCAGACCCCTGAAAAAGTGTTTAAACATAACTTGGCTCTAACAGCTCTTCTTTCAATTAAAAACACACTTCATAATAATATAATTTCATAATTTCAAATAAGTGTCTCTGAAGGTTAAAGCCAATTAATATTTATATAAAACTTCAACAATCCTAGTTTAACTGAATGTACAAAACAGCTTGGCTAGATATAAGCTTTGTATGGTTTTAAGCTGACATGGTTTTCCAGCAAAGCACCACTAGCAATCTCTGCTTGATTTTCTCCTAACTAGTCCATCCATGACATGAAACAATGAAATACAGCTGAAACAGTTTAGAAAGTCATGCAGGCTGTGATTACCTTATGCAGACATATTTCTTCCCACTTCCTGCAAACAGCAGGAAAAGCACTGCTGTTCTAGTCAATTTGTTTTCAGTGATCTGAGGAGATGCAGCAGGAAGCAAAAGGCTGCTGCATGATTTTTTTTATTTTTATTTTTAACAGCTACTAACATATACTCAGGGCTCTGCTTTTGCTCTGGAAGAAGGGATTTAGAATTGTTCCTTTATCTTATAAAAGATTACTTAGACACAGCATTTAGAAATAGTAAAGTTAACACAGATAACACTCCAAGTTGAAATTCTTGTTTTAAGGATCTACCTTCATATTCAGGAACATCAAAGAATTAGGTTCCAAAAATACCTGGTCTCTGAACACTAGGGTAAACCACTTGGTTGACATTCCTAGCTTTTCCAATAGGGGTCCCTATATTACAGGAGAAATTGATCATTCTAGTCCTAGAGTCAGAATTTAACTCCCCTCAGTAAAAAGGGCTCTGCGGTCTTCATCCTGCAGGCAGCACTTTCAAGAAAAAAGAAAAAGATCCACATAAGTCTTTGTAAACTCACATGTGAGTTTGCTTAGATTCCAGCTTTTTCATTCAACAGTCCAATACTGGACCTTCTCTGCTGCAGCACCTTTTTCCTTACTACAGGAAGGCACACCACTACCTAAACTCTTATTTAAGTCACTCTGACACTTTTTCTTAATACTCAGACCTCTCTATACCATCCCCATCCTGTAAGAAATTCTAAACACAAGCAATGATCTCAGCCACATCCACAGAAAACATGTTTTAAATCTCTACATCTACAAGAAAATTTGTAGGTCATTTTTAGGTACTTCCAAATGACTGAAGATGCTGAAGCAAATGAAGATACAGGAACTATGCATGTCATCATGGGATGAAACTTCTGTATCAATGTGTAAATTAATCTTGCTCCAAACAATCCTCTTCTCCCAAGACCAGGGGTACACATTAATCTTATGAGTATCAAAAGGAGAAAAAAAAAATCTTGATAACACTTCCTGAGCGTTTTTCTTTCTTAAAATAGTTAACAACTGCAATATGACTGGATTTACAAAGAAACTGTAGGTATGTAAGTTCAAGCAAATCATAACTACCTTTAAAACCTCAACAGAAGCATATAGCACTCACAAGATACTAGAAACTGTTTTATTTACTGTTTTGAATGTCCTTTAGACATACCTATGCAAAGTTCAGAAAGCAGTACTACAAAACAGTACAAATAGCATTTAACTACATTAAAAATGTCCATCAACTACCTGTTTTCCTTGACTTGTGCAAGGATTGTGTCTGTATCAGAATTTGACATTACAAAATTGTAATTGAATGGGTCAAAGGAGGGAAGAGTCAGTTTCCTCTTAATGGATTATTTCTCATTTCCCTTCTTCAAAATATTTTTAAGAAATATCTAATCAAGCATTAATACACCAATGTCCTAGAGTGGAAAGGAGATAAGTTGTGTCATTTCAGACTACACTGTTACATATCAGAGAAACAGAAGTTGCATTAATATCAGAATGAAGGAGAAAATAGGAAATGAATCCACTTAAATCAAAGTTCAGCTGTATCTGCATCGCTCTTACAAGATATGTAGTACAAGAGGAAAAAGCTAACATTTTAAATGTTTGACCTTCCATTTAAAAGTTTCTTGAAAAGTTAAAAATCCAAATGCAAATTAGAGAAATACAAACATACTGCATTTCCTTTATCCTTCCCTATGGATAACAATCAACTATTTTCAGTGCTATCACATTAAGACAACAATTTCATGTTAGTTACTGTGTCAGCATTCCACATTTACATGGGACCAGGACCTTGTTTCCATCATATTCTACAGAGAGCAGAATTCAAGAGGTCCTCAGACAACAGATAGTTGTAGTTTAATAAGCCACCTCCTGTGGGTGATAAAGACTATTAACAATCATTTGACTGGTTTTTGTTCTGTTTCTTTTAGTCAAATCCATGTTAGTTTGTTAGCATCTACATTAGTATGTTAATATCTACATAGTTATGCACCTGATCATCAGTAAATACTGTTTTTTTGCAAGCTATTTTTCTACTGCAATTATGCGCTCTTAAATTGTGTCTTTCTTCTGCTCCTTTAAAAAAAACTTTTTCTAACTGGTTTCTGTTGAAAGACAATCCAACAGAGTTTTAAACAATCTGAATGCAGTTATGCACACTTACACCCCAAAACAGTAGTTCAAACTACAGACTAATGCAATTTCAGATTTCAACGTACTATTAACAGACCTTGTGAAAAAGGGGCAAGATTTCTTTGCTCCTTAGGACTACAGCACTTGCACACTTAGAACAGGACACTAACCTGAGCCATACAAAAACTGTGAACGATTACTGCACAAATTAGTTTCCAATCCCACTTTTGGGAACACTACCCACAGCAGGGTCACATCAAATAACAGTACACACTCCAGCTCTAATATTTAGACTTGAAATGATTATTCACAATCATTTGGAAGTAACCTTTATCAAATGGCAAAGTTAAGCAAGTTTAATGTTCATCAGACTATTCAATGCACTTTTACAAGTATACTGTCCTATTTTAATAAAATATACTGATAGGTCATATTGGAAATTAATTATTGATTCCCCTGAGCTGTTAAGATTAAACTTTTACAACCAATTATTTTAAAATAAGTTAGCTGGAATGATGAACAGTTATAAAGTAAATTAAATCCATAAATCACATGCTGTTATGTTTAGATCAGTGATGGATTCAAATTTTTTTTTTTTACCACCTATTTAACAACAAAATATTAACTGAACTTGAAGGAACACGCAAGTGACTACTGCTGTCTGATGCACTTAATATTTTATTAAGAGCCATTAGCACATTTTTCATAACAAACACTAGAAACAAAATGATCCCCACAGCTGCCACAGAAAGCATTTTATACACAGAATATACAGTTTTACTGGCAGTAGAAAGTGCACTAATTTATATATAGCTCCATAAAAACCTAGATAGCACTAGGTAAAGGATTACTCAATTAACCATAAAACAGAGCTTACAATAGTAAGTAATTATTTCTGAGCTATGTCTGAATCATGAAGGAGTTAACTGTATGTTTACAGGTTGGGGATAAGTTGTTTATATACTGTGTCATAACAGAACAAGAAGCCTAGACATTTTAAATCAACACTCACATGCAAGAGAATGAAAATCATCTCAGTGCCTAGCATTAGTTTAATTTGGACTTCATACATTTTAAGTACATACTAATTTGCTCAAGGCATGTCTTAAATCCATCAACAGAAGAAATCTCACTAGATATCCAGCACTAAAGTCATTATTTGTTTAAGAATTGGTCACAAAAACAAGTTGTACAATGCTGGAGAAGAATCAATGCCTCCTGTGCAAGTATCAGGGCAAGTATGTTTGTTCTCATTAGTGCTGGGAAAGGCAGCTGTTTCAGCAGAGAAAAGCAGAGCTCACTACTTGAGTCATATGGATAATGCGTGCTTCACCAAGAAGATTACAGGAAATAGCAATGTTCCTTTATTACACAAAATATACATAACCTCATTGTCATCTAGAGACCCACTAAATGCTGAGTTTAGTAATTTGATTTTTAAGTTTATCATACACAGAAACACTACAAAACCCATGCTCCCTCCCCCCGCCCCCAATTACATTTCATGGCTTTTAGCTACTGCAGAGGAACCAAAACCACAAATAAAGCAGCTGCTAGGGCATGTCTGAATTATGACTCCTTTGACAAGTTCTTTCACAGAAGTATCAGCTTTTGAAGCAGCCAAGGTATGTGTGAAAGTGTCTTAAATAATCAGAAATATAAGAAACAGGAAGGCCATAGAGAAACACTATAATCCTTCTGAAACATTACAAATAATGTTGTATTAAAGCCTGAAAAAAATCAGTTTTCCCCATACATAGTATATTAGATACGAATGTGGCCCAATCTCCCATCATCAAGATGGCACAGAAGCAACAATACTGATTTAGGGCAACTCTGTTTTTAAAAAGGAAAAAAACAATACGTATATTTAAAAGGCATTACCCACGCAGATATTCATCCTGCCTCCAAATAAAAAACCTCTAACATAATTTATTGCGGAGTTGTGCAATAAAACTACGAAGTTGAATTTGGGTATACATGACACCAGTCTAGAGGAGATGCCAAACATATGTTGAAGGATTAGGTATGTTCAAGGGCTAGAATCACTAGACACTATCAGAAACCTAACAGAAGTAAGGAGATAGTGGAGCAGGTAACACAGCCAGAATGGTGACAGTTTCAAATGAAAACAAATACAGCACTTTACAGACCACAAGTTTCCTAATTAGCAAAACCCCTAGAGTTTTGGGGTTTTGTTCAGTAGGTGGTGCAATGGATGAACAGAAAGTACTACCACCAAACCCCAGTAATGCAAATTCTCACTTCTGAGTACTTGCACACCAAACTAGTACAATAGTTCCAGATCCCTGAAATGCTTCTCACCATGAGACAAGTCATGTATTTACTGTTACTAGCAAGCCTGGAAAGAAAATACAGTGAAAGTGAATATTGAGGCCAATAGCGAATAGAAGTGTTTTTAGTAGAGGGGGAGTACGCAAAACAAACAGAAGTACTAAAAGTAATTTAACTTAAATGCTTTTTTCTCTTCCCCATTTTTCTCAAATACTGACCTCCAAAACTAGTTTTCTCTACAGATTTATCATTTATTTTCTCTACAGATTTATTATTTTCATCACAGAAATTAACTTTTTAATTGCACTATCACCACTGTCCAAAAAATAATTCTGACACTGTACAAAATCACTGTATATCACATTTCACAAACTTAAATACAAATTAAATCAGGAGGAAGATCTTTTTCACAGTGATCTTGCTGTTAAAATTTTGCTAAAGCAACCTGAACTGAAATATTTTGTTAAACTTTCTGCAATTTCACATTTCAAATGACATCCAGAAAAAGTAAAAATCTAAACTAGAAAACTTCAGTCAATACACTCAATTTGGGTTTTGTTTACTTTGTAAAACACATCTGAAGTCAGCTAATGCCCACATTAGTATTGTGGTTAAATACGTAACTGTTGTTGTGTTAACGCAGATATAAGAACTTAAATCTTTTCATTAATAGGTAGTTACATCAAGTATATACACTTTAGGGGGGGGAAAGCACCACTTTCTGATTCAACACTCACAGAGATTTCAGTCATATGAAATAACAAGCTTACCAAAAGTAGGAAAAACAGGAGAGCTACTATAATACTGATTTCTTACCCTACGCATGGCTTCCTCCTCCTCTTGACGCTTTTCATAATGTGCAAAGTCATCAAAGATTGAGGTGGTATGCTTGAAAGTAGCAATTATTTTAAGCACTTGCTTGGCTTTTTCTAGGGGTACTTCTTGAGTGTCCCTCGAATTGGTAACTGGTTTGTTGTCATTGTTTTCCAAGCGAATATGCCGCAGTTGGTTATTGGGAACGTCTTTGACAAAGATCCATTTGACATCAAACTTGCCCTTCCACTTATCCTGAGACCAGACACCAGCATATGCATTGTAGTCCACAACAGACTTCATCTCAGCCACTCCACAAAAGTGTCCACTGCCATTCACGCTGAAGAGTAAATAGAGTGGGCCTTTTCCATTCAAGGAACGGTAAGCAGCATCCAAGCGCTTATTACCATGTTCAGTACTACACCAGATAGAGTACTTAATGGAGCGATGAATATCGTCCTCTGAATAACTTTTGATTATAAACACACGTCCATTCTTCAGGTTCCAATCGAAGTCTTTGGGATTGTAGTTGTTTATGGCCTTTAGTTTCTCCAGCACTGGGTGCACTTCCACACCAGAAGGTGAGGAGCTGACGGATACAACACCTAAACCAAAGTTTTCAGTACCAGCTCCGTTGTTCTGGCTGAAGCCCACCCCCCTATTACGAGGCGCTACCCAGCGGTTTTGCAGCTGTTGCTGCTGCAACTGGTGAGGCTGGGCCTGCTGCTGAGGTCCTTGTTGCTGTTGTGGTTGCTGTGGCTGAGGCTGCTGTTGAGGCAGTTGGCTTTGCACCAGTGGTGGTGGTTGAATTAATGGCTGAGGCTGCTGGATTATAGTCTGAGGAGGCAGTACTGGTTGGGCTGGGGGTGCTTTTACCACTGACCCTTTGTCATCCCAAGTTCCAATATTCATGTTGTGTTTTATAGGTGGGGGTGGTACAGCAGGGCCCCCAATGCCCACGTTACCTTTAGGCTTGAGTTTTGGCTGAGGTTTAGCAGGCTTCCTTGCAATGGCAGCCCATGAGGTTGGTTTAGGTGCTGAACTGCTAACTGGGGGCACGCTGTTGGCTGCAATGCTTGTCATACCTGTACTGCTCAGAGCTGAACCTACAGTTTTTGTTACAGCAGCCGTCATATCTCCACCAATTTTCAGTCCAGTCATGCCTTGCTCAATGCTGCTAATACCAGGCACCTTGCTCAGAGTATCGCTGCCAAATCCAGCCTGTCCATCTGCTATGGCTCTCCCAAGAGAACTAGGTGGATAGCCATAGCTGCTGCTGTAAGCAGAGCTTTGCGTTGATTGTCCCTGAGATCCACTCGTCCCCCATGTAGAGAAGTCTGCATTCCCAGGAAAAAAATTAAATCCATGCTGCCCAAGAAACGGAGGGGTATTTCCTAATGCCCCAGGTTGACTAAATACACCATCGGGTATGTAATGGTGTTCACCATTACTCATCTGTCCATAAGTTGTCAAGTATGGCATTGGAGGGTCACCTGCAGTTGACCATGCTGCTTCGCCTAAAGAGTACGGAAATCCAATGGATGGAGCATAATAACTAGGCATATATGGGTCTGACATTGGTGGATAGCTGTTACTCTGCAAGAGAACAAAACAAAAGATCAGCAATATAGACTACATCCACAAGCCAAAAAAATCTCTAATACCATCCAAATGTTTTTAACGATTATATGAATGAAATTATACTTTCACCACTCCTCACAGGTAACAAACACGAATACCTGTTAGAATTGGCCATTTTTTCCACAAACCATTTTAAAAACAGAGTCATAACAGTAGTTTCATAAGCAGAGAAGCATATCTGCAACTAGGATTTAAAGTTTTGCTATTTTTTTTTTGTCAGATTTCTCACTTTTAATAGGAGACAGCTGCAGGAACATGATGGCAGAAAGGATGTAAGGATGTCTATTTGTTCCAGGAGGAACAATACTCAAACCATAAGCTTTCCGTTAAGTATAATTTGTGGTCTAGCAGAACAAAGTTTACTGGCTAAATTCAAATATCAAGATTTGCTGGAAATCACAACAGTTATTTCTTTATGTGAGAAAGTACCAAGACACTTGAAAGACTACCCCCATGTAAATTCTGATGTTGTTTTGGAAAAAATATGGCACAAACATTATCATACCTCCTTAATATCACACTATTTGATTAAGTGGGAAAGCAAGAAAAATTCTCAAAAGCCTTTTAATAATTTGTCCTTTCCCATCTCTCATGGCCATCACAACATATAAAGTTAACTTAATGAATATTAACTTCTGACTACAGAGACAACTCCCAGCTCTGAAAACAAGTCATTAGCTTTCTGGCAGAAGTGTTATACCAAGCCATAGTAATATTAAACTTCAATCTATTATGCCATCAACTAGAAGATACTATTCCTCCTACCAATGTCAAAGGAAATCACATCCATGCAGTTAGTATTTTCTCAGAGCCAATTAAACTGTTGTTTTGAACTTAATCTAAAATATGATGAATTCATTGTAAATTTAAGGTGTGGGCTTTCACTTTGATATTTGGGTTTGTTTTATTTTAAGCTTCTTATAATTGGATCTTTCTGAAGTCAGAATACAAGATCAGGAGATATCAGAGCATGCTTTTCAACTGAATCTTTTCCAGAATTTAAGACAACTTTACCTGTTTAAGATATGATAAGACAGAAAATTATATTTCAACAGGTACTCAGACAAGTAATGCTAAGAAGCATCAAATTAGGTCTGGAAGTCCACCAAGTCGCACAGTTAAATTCAAGAAAGTAATATTCACTTACCTGATTTGTCTGACTACTTAGATATGGCTCAAAATCATCATCATTTACTGCATCCTTTTGATGAATCGAACCGTTTTGTACTGAAACTAAAAGTAAATCTGTATTAGGTATACTCTCTGGAAATCTATCACACTTTCGATCTAGGTAACACTTCTTAATCACCTGTGCACTGAAATACCTCTACTTATGCTTTGAGACTGAATATATTATCATTAAATACCACATTGCCAATTTAAAGAAAATAGTTTGTTTTGTCTTTAAGTCCCCCAATTACATCTCAGGAGAGGCCTGGAAAGACTGCAACCAGAACAGACTATTCCTGTCTGTGGAGTTTCCTCCTTCCTGAAAGAGGAATTTTCCTGAACTCCACAGACAAAAAAACTACAGTCACACCTTATTTGCATGGGCAATAAATCCAGCGTTTCCAGAAGTACCAGACCAAGTGCATATATACAGACCAACCCGACCACACATTCAATAGGTTCAGGGAAAGTTGCAACATGCACCTTTCTCTTGCCAAGAATAAAGTCAGTAACCCACCAAGACAACTGGGAAGAGCTATTCCAGCTGTTTAATTTTGTAATTGCTACATAACTATTATACTATACTAAATTAGCAGCATCTCTAGAGTTCATAGGGGACAAGACAAGATGTACGCAATAGCTGAAGTCCCCAAGGGTGATTACAATCCTTATGTGCCACTTCACACTGGAATCTCTACCTACCTGCTCTTCTTAGCCTTTTATTACTTTTAATTTCATCTAAGGCATTACACCTACCTGGGATTTTGCAGCTCCCAAATTATTTGAAGCATCTCTCAACTCCCCCTCCCAAGCTATTATTTAAACAAAGTCAAATTGCACAAATTTCTACTAAACTCCACTGTTTCCCATGGTGCAAAGCAGAACAGGCACTTAAATGAGGAGGCTGCTGATTTGAAATTATACAACTTCAATCTGAGAAGATAAAGAACTTCTTCTCAAAAAGAAGTGTCTGCTTTTCTGAATGCCTTTTTTGTTGTTTTTATTAGTAGCTTCAGTGAAAACAAGTTTTAGAGTAATCAATAAGGTACACTATGAATCCATGACAGCAGAAGTTCCAGGAGATTTTCTGACAGATGGCAAATCTGAGTTATGAGTTGACTCCTGTTTCCCTCTTCTAGCAAAAGCTTCTGAGAAGTATATACAACCACATAACTAAACTTTCAGCTTTGTTGTAGCCAGTTTTTTAGAGAAGGCTTTGTTGCTTGGTTGTGCTCCTCCCTCCCCCAAAGTTCACACTGCAAACCAAGCAGTACTTGGACCATATCACTTCCTAATTTTTTCACATTTGATTTCAATAACTCTAAAACAAACTATCCTCAGGGAATTAAACTAGATGAAAAATAACAATGGAATAGACGATCGTAAGAAATAACCAGAATTCTGGAAAAATATATTAATTTCAGACAGCAGTAACAAGAGCTGAAAAATCATAATTTAACACAGAACAATAAAAGATTTGTTCCAAAGCAAATACCTGGGGAGGAGGGAAGCAACTTGCATCTTGTGCATCTCCCTGGGGTTTTAAAAGTTAGAACACTTGACACTTCAATTGCTACAAACTGGCACAGTGTGTATGTATGCTAGCTGCAGCCAATTATGACCAGCAATAATGAGCATTATTAAAACAAGATATAAAAATACTTATAAATTAAGTAACAACTGAAGTTAATATTAGTGCTTTATTTTGTTTTCCCCATAAATAAGGAGTTTCAGTTCTGGTCATTAATCATCCCAAATTTACACACAATGGAAACACACTAATGAGCTGGAACACTGTATTCCTTTTTATGTTTGGCCCAGTCACACCAGAGGATGATCCTCAAAGTCTTTTCTCCACACCATATTCATTGCTTATTCTTAACCAATTAGTATGGACAGGAAAATTTTCAAATACTATTTTCTTCTAATAGAAAAGTAAATGGAGGGAGAAGTGTCTTGAAGGAATGCAGCCACAAATAAAGGGATGTACAAGCATGTCAAGACTGGAACCTTATCAAAATTAATCTCTTTTTAGCATCTGCCATGTTTGTTTCAGAGGTATCTAAAGATAACTTAGAATTATTTTTGGTCAGCCATGACACATAACAGAATGCTATTGTAAACTTATTTCCTTTCTTATTCATTCTGTATTGAGATCTTAAGTCAGAGACAAAATATTTCCACACTGCCATCTTTACTATTAAATGTATACATTCCCCAGTGAAATGGCCTGACTAGAAGTGTTTCTTTGGCTTTCCATTCTAACTTTACATAACATGTTAATCATGAAGAACGTAGCCCACACACAGATTTAACAAGAGCAAACAGATTAAGATGCATGCCTTATACCCCAAACCTCACACTAAGTGTTCCAACTGAACAGGGCAGCAATGAAAAACACTAATGGAAACTAATCTACAGTTACTAAAAATATCTGTATCAATCCAACCCTGAAAATACTGTATGCTTCCGCAAACACTGTGAAAACATACGATGTAATTAAACGTTGTGAAGAAACATCTCATCAAATACAGGAACTTAAAGCTTATGCTCTTTTAGCTGCCACTATCCTTTGAATAACCACTTGCAAAAAGCGCAAATGATGGCCAAAGGCATAAGAATAAAATTTTCCTTAGAAGCAGCCATTATACCTTGATTAATGTGGAGAATGAGGCCTAAAATAAACAGGTAACATTTCATTCCTGCTTTAAACCTCCTACAAAACCAAAAAAGATATATACACATATATATGTAAACAGAAGTCAGCACTTCTCTATCATAGGTGTGATACACTGGCATGAACAAAAGAAAGGGAAAGAGGGAGCTTGGGGAACACCAGGTCCCTATCACCCCCATCTTAAGACATCATTTGGTTGTTATCATTTCTGATGTTTCATGTCAACACTACAGCATTTGACAAACAGAGTAAGAGAACTTTCAAGATAAGATAATTTACTGGTTTAAGTCTCTGAAATACTGGAATTAACATCCAAGAGATTGATAGTACTGTTCTACGCCCTGCAACTTCAATCCCACACATTCTGGTCAAAGGAAAAAAGCACATTACACCAACTTATAATTAACTAGAACAAAGCATTAACAACATTTTACTAGACAATACAAATCAGCTACTTCTATCATTTGCAGGCTTAGTATTTTTATTTCAATATGATAAATACTTTCTATTTACATGCATACACCCATTCAACTGCCTGTTCTAAATCTCTCATATGCTCTATCAGCCCATGCAAACAGTAACCTTTTCACCATCCTTTTCAGCATCATGATTCTTATGCATAGAATCAAATTTAGTCTGTTGACTCAGACTAATCACATCTTCCCTCAAAGCCCCTTTAAGCTGGGACTATATCGTGACACCTGAAAAAGATTACTGTCTGCTAACATGTGGATGGACAGTAAGGATTTATGCTACTGACATACATCCTCTTGAATGAGTCGCTGATGCAAAGACAACTATTTGTGCTACCCTGTGCCACCATCTTCAATCTCCTAGCCCTTTAATCTAAGGCTAAATCATAAGTCAGATTCATATGCTATTTGCTTTAATGTATATTTCACCAGAATTGAGCTGATTATTGGTTTGTTTCACTACAACTTTCATTGAGGTCATATTCTCACCAGCAGCCTACATATATATACACATTATTTAACAGGATGCACTCCACAAAAATGCAAATTTAAAAAAATGCAAAAACATTTTTATTTAGGAATTTATGAGCTGTATTTTGATAGACATTCTGAAGTATTTACAAATTACAGCACAAAAAAATGCTAACATTAGTTAGTAAAGTTGACTTGTTTTCCTTATTGAACAAACTGCAAAAACAGCATCCAAAACAGAGATGCTTATTAATACTTCCACTCTCAATTCATATATATGGAGTACAGTTCAAAAAAACTACTTATAAGATTCTCTAATAGATGCATCTTAATAACCTCAGAAAACGAAACAGTGTAATTCAAAGAACAGGAAGCCACAAGCTACTTGCTAAGACAGAACTGACTTCTCATTTAAGAGCAACATGGAAGACAAACAGAACTGTTTTAGAGACACAGAAAGAGTTAAAAGCTCCATAAATATTAGAATATGAGAGAACATGAGAGCATGACCAAACTCAAAAGGCCTGAGGAGGCAAACAGGTTCATTTTTCTCTGAATGCATGTCACAATTAAAAGAGAACAGACCAAATTCAACAAGATTCAGGATCCACTTGTCAACACATGAGTGACATATACAATAAGCAGCAGATAATCTGCACACAGACAAGGCAGCAGAATAAGTAAACTGTGGATAACATTAAATGACAGTTCACTGGGAACAATTAGATTAGTTCAGGTAATGAACAGCATGGGCAAAAAAATGGTTCTTTTCTGCAGACAGAAATAACAAGCATATTGAATACATCATGCAGGTAGCTGTTTGCGTATTATTCTACAGCCCAGCTTACTGAGCAGGTAAAAAATATAAACGGGCACAAGTGTACTGATTAAATAAAAATAAATCCCAAATAAATTTTGAAATCAAAGATAAATCCCAGACCAGAAATAAATTGTAAGATATAATCTGAGATGCTGTCTAGGACAGACTTGCCAAGTATTTTTGAGGGAAGAATATTAAGTAGTTAACTGTTTGTTTCTGTGGGAGGGAAGAAACCCCAATGAGTATGGTATTTAAAAACTAAGATGTTAACAGAAATATGAAAAAGAAAAGCAAAGGGCCTAGAAAAACGAAGGAAACATTCTTGACTGACTAATACTAACATGAAAAGCCACGAAATTTTCTGAAAATAAGGGCGATCTGTTTTGCTCACAGATATGAGTAACTAAATAGTCACGTGGCTCTTGTCTCTCAAGCTGAGGAAGCTGTTCAAAGACTCTTCCTGATGATTCTAGTAAACTGATTCTATTCACTCTACAGAAAGACCCAAGGTATACTGTTAAAGAGATTATACAGACATATCACATATCAGCTAAAAATAAATAGCTATTTTATCTGCTTACTCGTGACATTAATCTTTATCTGCAAAATAAAACATTTTAAATTGATGTGCCATTGTGCAATAGTAAAAATGCTGGGAAATAATATTTGGCACACCATTTCCTGTCATCTTGCTCTGAAATAAGACATCCTATAGCTGCATTCTCTTCCCATAATTGTCTCAGGACACATTAACCTCCACAAACAACAAGATCAGAGACTTACACAAAATTACAAGGAATCAACTTACCTTTATTTCCCTGTCCTTTAGGTCTCTGTATAGGAAAGGGGAGGGGGAAGCAAAACAGAAAAGTTCAGTTAGAATCCTCAGATGTTTACTTCAGGATATCTCAATTTTTTTTGCTAGTTCTGTTGTTTTCAATTTAAGTATCAATTCAAACTACTATAAAAACACGCTGAAACACAAACCCAACAGAATCGTTTTAAAATTGAAAGAATTTCACAGAAAACCATTAAAGTATTCTACAGTCTTTTATAGCATGTGAAGCTTAACCGGTGGTGGAAATGCAATGAAATGAATTTTGATTGCCCCTCCTTGAGAAGCATAAGCAATAAACATAGCATAAACTGAAACAGAGAAAGTTAGCTTAAGATTACTGCCAGTGCTAGAACTTCATTATGATACGTCATCTTTAGAATTGACTTACAGTTATTTATCAGAGAAAAAACCTACCATGTCTTGCCTTTTAGATATACAGAAGTATACAAAAATACACGGTAATACTGCAAGCTGAACTACAAGCTGCGCATTCCTCATTTAGGCAATTACATTAAGTCTCTACACTTTCACACGGAAATACCTTAAGGAGAATTTTTTTTTCCAGGATTAGTCATTACAAAACACTGTTAATCTGTCATGCACTAAGAATCACTGTAACAGTACAAATTACAGTATCCTTAATTCCTCTACAGCAAAATAAAACAGCTTAAAGACAGAAACAACTACCAACCCTGAGAGTTTAATTCATCTCCTCATATATGTACAATTAAGCATGAGTTGGTCTCCTGGCTCCATCACTAGCAATTTTTAGTCCTGACAGACTCAGTATTTACTGGTTTGAAAGTTTAGGGTAGGTTAGAGATAACCACCTCCATCTTGCTTTCACATGCATCTGTCTCAGGGTTAGGTGCCTGTTTAACACAGCTCCATCTAAAGCTGCATTGGTTAGTCACTCCCCTCTACTCAGACGAGAAAAAAACATCTGTAACATTAAAAGCCCCAGCTATATCTTCTTTTCTGATATATCTCATCCAGGCACGCAAGGATCAACAAGAGCCGTGAAACTAAAAGAAAGTCGAGAAGCAGCAGCCCCCGCAGAAGCGAGGGGAGCAATGAAAAGCTAAGAGACCACTGAGCTAGAAATAAGTGCATAAAAGGAAACCGGAGAGCATGCAGAGGGACAAAAGCAGCAAAACGCTACAGGCACACGAGGAAAAATAAAAGAGGGAAGGAGGCTGCGGGGAGAAAACTTTTGGGGAGTGGCAGAGGCCCGAGGAGGAAGCAGAAAAGCACGCACCGAGAAACGAAGAGCAGCAGAGGCCTAGCAGAGATTAGTTAGAAATAATAAAAAAAAAAACCAACAACCTCACAAGGCCCGGGAAGGATCGCAGCGCAGCGACAGGGAAGGAACGGCGGAGAGCGGGTGGAAGGCGCGGAGGCCGCGGGGGAAGGAAGAGAAAGCGGCGAGGCCCGCGGGGAGGAAAGGTGGGTGAGGAGGGAGAGGAGAGAAGGCGTGGAGAGCGGGGATGCGGCGGCAGCAGCCCCAAAAGGCCGGGAGGGCGGCACGGAGGCGCCCGGGCACACAAAGCCGGCGGGCAGCGGGGCCCGGCGGGCCGGGGGAGGCGGAGCGGGGCGGATGGGCGGCTATAAATAGGGGCCGCCGGAGCGGCCCAGCAGCACGGGCAAGCCCATGGCGGCCGGGGCGAGCCGGGAGGGAGGCGGCCGCCGCCCCGGCGCCGGGGGGGGGGGGTGAGGGGGGGCCGGTACCTGGTCGACGCTGGTGGCTGACATTCTTCACGGGGAGCCGCGATCCCCTCGCTCCGCCTGGGCCTCGAGTGCTCGCTCGCACGCCGCCCGCCTCCCTCCTCCTCCTCCGCCTCCTCCTCGTCGTCGTCCTCGCCCTCCGCCGGGTTGTCGCCGCAGGAGGCAGGCAGCCGGCCGGCCGGTCGCAGCGCCGCTTCCCCCCCCGCTGCTGCTGCTGCCGCCGCTCCGGGCTCCGCTTGCCCACAATGGCGGACGGGCTCCGGCTCCCACTTCCGCTCGGCGGCGCCCTGACCTTCCGCTCCCCCTCCGCCGGCGGCGCCGCTGACCTTTCCCTCCCCGGCCCCGCCCCCATGTCACGTGGGGGGGCGGGGAGGGAGGGGAGGGGAGCGGCGGTGCGCTGCCAGCGGCTTAAATGGTGCCCGGGAGGGGGCAGTGCGCATGCGCAGGGCGCCTCCGTGCCCGCCCGGAGCCTTGCGGTGCGCATGCTCGGCGGGGACAGCTGGGGAGAGTTAATGGTGATGGGCTGCGCGCTACTGCGCATGTGCAGAGCGGGGGGGGGGGGGGAACAGGGCGCATGCGTGGGGAGCAACCGGTTGTGGCGGTTCATGTCCTAATCCCAATCCCACTCCCAGCCCCAATCCCAATCCTAATCCCAAACCTAGTCCCAGTTCCAGCCCCAATCCCAGCCAGCCCAAACCCTGAAGCCCCTCAGTTGAAGCACATCTTCTGACAGGAGCCCCTGCTGCCAGTGCTGCCTCCCCTCCCCTCCCTCCTCGTCGCCCTTAGCAGCAACGCCAAAATTTGGTGTGAGGGTGACCACGAGTTTAACGCTTGGTTAAACACAGTGTTATGTGTATGGCTACTTTCACCTCATTAATAAAGCATGCAGGCCTTAATCACTGTAAACACAAGTTCAGCATGCATAGGTGGTTCCAGTAGCAGACAATCTTCAATAAACACCATTGCTCATCTGATGATGGGGAAAATCAAGCAATTATGGGCTTGAATGTGAAAATCTATCATTGTAATTCAAACACATAGAGTTTTGGGGAGATAATGCCTTAAATCCTGTACCATCTGTAATATAAACAGAGTAGTCTGGGCAAAGTGAAAGGTATATCACTTGCAGTCAATTCCTTTTGCTACAGGGTGCACATCTGTTTTTTCCTCACAAAGTAAGGAATGTCTTTTTTATTGTTTGTTCTTCCTTTAGCAATTACGCAAATTGATCCAAATAACTGGGTAAACAACCATTCTGCATGGAAATCTCAGGTTAGAGTGGATAATAATTTCTTACTATTGTCAAAAAGTGAGCATTATACTGGACGTTACACAAAATTGGTGTAGTTATGACTTGAGTGCTCATGTATTCCACTGCAGTGCAGTCTGACAACCACCCATCAAGAAACATAGATGCTAGAGTCAAGAAGGAAACAACGAGGATGATGAAAGGTCTGGAAAATTGGTCTGAAGGAAAAGATTGAAAGAAATTACTTTAGTTGGACTAGAAGAGAGAATGAGGGTTGACGTGAAGACGGTCATCAAATATTTTTATGTATGAAAGAGAAAGTGATAATTTTTTTGTGCTTTTTTTTTTATTTTTTTTTTTTTTTTGAGCATCACAAAATAAAAGGGATTTAAACTATATGTGTAAATTTGGTCTTCTCTTATGACACCTGGATGACTAGCTGACCTTTCCTGACAACTGAAGTTTGGATAGGACTACTTTAAAAGACCGTCAGAGCAAATAAAACTGCAACCCTGCCTCTGTAGCACCACAGTTACAAATCAGGTGAGACCCTTTATGTTCAGTCTTTAAAATCACATTTCTCTTTTTTTTTTTTTTTTTTTTTTTACTGTTTTCCTACTCCATAGGCTGCTCTGGCATGAGGGGTTTCTCACTGTTTGATGAAGTGGATCTAGTTTGCATACAACAACAACAACAAAAGCACAATAAGACAGAGGAAAAAGTAAGAGTAACTCAAACAAAGAGCATGGGCACTTATGTGGGAATAATCCCCACCTCACATCTATCTATCTGTCTATCTGTCTATCTATCCAACTATTTATCCATCCATCTGCACCTTGGATAGTTTCCTTACCAGTAAGCTAGATGTTCATTTATACACTTTTTCTCCCACTGGCATCTTCTATCCTTGTTTTATTTAACCACAGTGAAATAACTTCAACACCAGAATACTTTTTAGTGTGGTGATTAGAATACTGCCACAATAAATGTGGGTCCTAATCTCTCTCCACTGAGGAGCTAATTAAGATTTCTCAGTATTTCAAGGGGACTACTTGGCCTACCAAGGTGGATATTGAATATGTCACTAAGGATTCCAGTTTGGATTTTACAGACCTAAATTTGACATTGGGAACACTAGATAGGAGTCTTCCATATCACTCCATTAGGGAAACCAGGCCAATGAATCAATGGGTTTTAAACCATCTTGCCAGTTTTCAGGGTTTTATCCCAAGATTTAGAAAGTGTATTTTTCAACCTCTTATCTTTGGAATCATAAAATGACATCAAAATAACATTTTTTTAAATGGTTTTGGTCTTCCTGATGGACAAAAAGTTTTGGAAGTAAGCAGCTAAGAACTTCAAAAACAGGTTTCAGAGAAAGGAAAACTCTATTTTATTTTATTTTATTTTATTTTATTTTATTTTATTTTATTTTATTTTATTTTATTTTAATCTCATTGGATTTGACCTCATGTCATTATTGTTTTAAGCCAAATATTATTGAATGTTCAGGGATTTAGGTATTGTTCCTCTTACACCACTAATGTGTTGCCTTTGAAAAAGTGCTGGTTGCTAGTGACTTAACAGCCTCTATTCAGTTGAATATGCAATGTAATAGTGGAACAAATAAAGCCAGTAGGAACTTAGAATTTATTTGTAATGGTCTCTGCAATGTGTGTGACAAAAATCCAATGTACTGCAAATATTTTCAATTTTTGATAAGGTTGGTATCTGTACTGGGAAGTGAATCTACTTTGTTCCTTCTTATCTGTATCATTAGGAATGTGGTAGAGTGAAAATTATCCTTAAAGAGAGTGCAAGTTCAGCAGGATTCCAGTCTGCATTGCAAGCTTTACAAAGTCTTAAGCTCAAATGAACCATTTTGATGGGAATAATGCACCACTCTGAGGACTTGCTGAAATGCTCTGTGGCAATTAGTTCTGTAACATTATAGTTCAAGTTCCTGCATTATGTGTCCCTAGAGACCTCAGAGGTATACACATTTCATTTTCAAAATGCTTTTAGGCCCCCTTTTTATCTCTTATTTTTCATCTTCTAATAGTTATCCTTGGGAAAATTGCTTGTGATCTGAACTGTGATAGTTTGATTCCATAAGCTTTTGCCATCAGATTACCATAATGAAGATTTGCATCATCCATGTGTGTGATTTGCAGAGTTGGTGCAGTTAGAGCTATGTCTAAGTCAACGTACTGTCAATTCTCCAGCTGGACTTCATTGGACAGAGATTGCCAACCAACACTAACATTCACTTCAGGACTCCAATTCCTCATGGTTGTTTGCAACACATACCAAACTGATGTGGGCTTATGACTGTGAAAAGGTCTTACGTAGCTCTAGACTACTATGGAGCTGAGCAAGAGGATCCTTTTTTTAACTATGGAATCAGTAGGTCATTATCAAAGTCTTCCCCGTTACATTCAACAAACCCTTCTAGATTTTTTCCATTCTGCTTTCAGAAGTTTGTTGTCAAATTAATAGCAAACTTAAAGGGCAAAAGAATGACAGTTTACCCTTTTGAGAAACATTTTTCTCTTCAGTTTTGCTGGACAAAACCAGAAGAACATATATATATTAAAAATTAGGAAAACTTCATGGTAATATCTTATTTCAAAATGATTGAGGTTTAAGACAAAGTTTCTTAAGCTCTTAGAAAATGTAGCAAGAATTCTTTTCTTAGCACGTAAAATGTTAAAAAGACCAAGTCCTAATAATCATTTTTTCTCAATACATCTCAGAGGCTCTCACTGGACTGG
Organism: Aythya fuligula; assembly: GCF_009819795.1. Taxonomy (NCBI): domain Eukaryota; kingdom Metazoa; phylum Chordata; class Aves; order Anseriformes; family Anatidae; genus Aythya; species Aythya fuligula. Next base: position 122,416,237 of record NC_045560.1, on the reverse strand, counting down.
AAAACAGGTGCAATTTTAGCTACAGATAGAAAGTGATCCAGAGAGTCTTACAAACTAATAATAGACGTCAGACAAACTGTAAATAGCATGATGCCTGTGTTTCTCAGTGTAGTCAAACAGCTCAAAAAGATTATGAAACCACTTGTTACGGAGGAAGAAGACGGATGCTATCAATGTTCCTCTATTTCTCTTTCCAGAGTGTCTCAGTTACTGGCACACCTCCAGCTGCACATTGGCATTGAACCTCTGCTCCTTGCCTCTGTGGTCAAGAGGCTGGGCTGCTTGTCTTCATCTGGCATGAAGGACTTTCACATCAGTGAAAGTCCTCAAAACACTGCCATAAATGAGTGACGATCAGCTCAGCCTCTGATAACTAAACAGTTACTCTCCATAAGTGAGATTTGATAGTTCTGAGCTATTAAAAATAGGAATATATTTATCACGTATAATTTAGGTAGCAGTAATTAAACAACTACATGCTCTGCATCCTGTGTGAAATACAATCCTACGCTGAAGGCCAGGGCAGATCCCAGATTCCAGCAAGCATTCTTTTCCAGGGTTTGAAAGGGTTGAGTGATACATTATCATCTATGGAATGGTGAATTTCCATATACAGAGCAGGCATTCTGGAAAATACACTGACCATGAAAGAGTGATAATGTTGTATGATATGTTAATGTTGTTGATGCACTTCTTGGGAATGAGGAAATATGGGCTTGCATTTATGAAAGAGTTCAGAGGAAAACATTGTATGAAAGGACTGCAAATAATCATAGTACATGTAAAACTGTAATTAATGGACAATTAAATAGAATGTAATTCTGAGACAGAGTATTGCAGCTAAGTTGGTGCGTGTAAGTCTTTAAAAAAAAGAGATTCCATCGCTGAAACAACAATAATTTTGCCTCCTAATTACTTCAACTTTATTTCCTTTGTTATCCAGAATATTATTTTTGGTGGGCTCTATTAACTGGCAGCACAAGGTAAGACAGGATCTTCCCACACTGGCAAGCTTTTTTTCTAGGTATATACTAAAGTAAAGCATTGGTATATTTGATAACAATGTGTACTAGCTGTTTGGCTTAAATGATCGTGTAATCACATATCATAGTAGGCTGGGTCCATGACAATGATTAGTTGCTGATGGATCTTCTCATATTAGTTCTCCTTAAGAAAGACAGTCTTGAAAACAAACAAACAAACAAACAAACAAAAAATTTGATTTCTTCAATTTTCTGAAACCTGTCTATCAGTCTGTGTTTTTTTTTAATCTAAATCTCACTCACTTTTTTTTTTTTTTTTTCTGAAATGAGTATTTTCTCTTGCTGTATTTGCTCCTAGTCACAAAGAACAATCTCTTTTTTTGGTGCACAGTGTTGCTCATCTTAAACACTTTAGAAGCTTAGCTATGCCAACATCTTGACTACAACCCAGAGGGATGAGTAACAACCAAGTCCTGGGGTAGAGATACCCAGGGTCTGTATAGCAGGGGTACTTGGGGTATTGATGGCCCACATCACTGCGCTTTTAAGACTGTACCTCTACAAGTTCCTTGGTAAACTATACCACATCCAAGAAAACCAACAACTGCCTATTAATAAATAAATAAATAAATAAAACTTGTGTGTGGCTTTAAAACACAGATGCAGACTCCTGCAAGCAGAAACCCTCTTAAAGTAAACTGTATGCTCATGTTTCAAATTGTTTTATATGCCAGCTGAGAAAAAAACATGGAACTATGGCATAGACAGTGCTCAGATATATTACTGTTTGCCCAAACATTTTTACTAAGAAAACTTCTCTAGTTCCATTTAGCCTGTGACATTTATACTCGTGGGCAGCTGCATGAATGTTTCATTCCAGTCTTAATATTTCTTTGAGGAGCTGGAGGTAAATAGAATCATAGAATCATTAAGGTTGGAAAAGCCCTTCATCTGGTCCAACTGCCTATGTCTGGTTCATCTGGTCCCTTACTGCCAATATCACCCACTGAACCCTGAGCACCTAAGCACCTAAGCACCATGTCCAACATTTCCTTGAAAACCCCCAGGGATGGTGATGCCACCACTTCCTGGGCAACCCGTTCCAATGCCTGACTGCTCCTTCTGAGAAGGAATGTCTCCTCATTTCCAACCTGAACCTCCCCTGGCACAACTTGAGGCCATTACCTCTATTCCTATTGCTAGTTATCTGTGAGAAGAGGCCAACCCCTAGCTCCACACAGCTTCCTTTCAGGTACCTGTAGAGAGCAATAAGGTCTCCCCTGAGCCTCCTCTTCCCCAGACTAAACAACCCCAGTTCCCTCAGCTGCTCCCCACAGGACTTATGCTCCAGGCCCTTCACCAGCTTTGTAGCCTTTCTCTGGACACATTCCGTGGCCTTGATGTCCTTCTTGTACTGAGGGGCCCAAAGTAACCTAGCAGTTTAGGTGTGAAGCTTTACATGGTAACCTGTTTGCCTGAGAATATGCACTGAAATGCTGTTCTTTAATTTTAGATTAAGTTTATAATTTCTCTGACGTTCAAGAAAATAACACCCAGTAAAGGCAAAAGAATGTAATAAGTGAAGAATTGTATTCCTGAAATATGTTTGCCTTCAAATATCCATAATTATTTTTTTTCATCTGTATCATGTTCCTCTGCTATCTAAGGGTATACATTAATTTTATATGTATATCACTTTATATAATCAATTCTCATGATTATGTAGATTATATTGTCATGCTTGTTTATTTAAGAAGCACCTTTTTAGAATCATTTTTTTTACAACAAACTATGTTAAATTTCTTTGTCCTTGGGTGACAAAAGGGATGCATCTCCTTAAAAACATCTGCCTTCTGGGATGCTGAAGTCTTGTTAATAAATCCTAATCTAGGTACCAGCCAGTTTCTCAGTCCTTGGAAGCACAGATCCTACTGAAGGAAAAAGCTTCTGTATTTCTGTGTGCATCTTGGGTGCCATGATCTCTCACTGAACAAAACAAAAAAATGTACGTTCATTCTCCCTGAGCAATATGGGAGGTTAAATTCAGCCCTGGTATCGTTGTACAGTAGAATTGCTCCCACTGACACCAAGCTGAATTTGCCCATCAGAAATATAGAAGCTGCAGAAGGCAGCATTATGATTAATATAATATGTTATTTCTGCGTTGCTAAACAATCTTTACAATTTACCATTTGCAGGCACAAAATCCAGCCACCCACCCCTTTATCAGTACGATAACAGAAAGAATTAATCACCAAAGGCTAATAGAATTTAGTTAATTTCTCTGTTTGCCGATTTCCTTGACCAAAGTATGTGGGAGAACCAGACCTATGAATCAGAACATTTGATATTTTGTATGTGCGTCATTTTAAAACATTTAATGCAAATCTGGAGAAGGGGAAAGCCTTGTTTTCTTCAAAGTATGTAAGCTTTGCATATATCTTATCAGCACAGCCACACACCATCCCCAGTATGAATGTATTTATTTAAGTAGGCCCTAAATAAATGTGATACATATATTTATATCCAAATATTTACAAAAGAATATAATGAGCAAATATGCAGCAAACTATGATTCCCCCATTGTTATCTGTAGGAAGAGAGGAACTTAAATTCTGGTTTAAAGCAGAGATATCTTGTAATGTACCACATACAGACCAAAATACCTTACATAACTTCAAACCAAAGATAAAATTGTAATGATTAGTACACAGTACTTTGGTCATTTTCATTCAGTCTACTAAAAATAACTACATTTCCTCATTAATGACATATTTTCTCTATCACTACTTGTAGCTCAATATTTCTTACAAGAATTAATCCGTTTTCAGTCATGCCTTACTGTAAAATAACAATACGGTGGTTTTAGTATACAATGGGTGAAAAATACTTTCAATACACAATACAAACATTAGAACCAATAACTTTTTTTTTTCCTAATTTTAGACTAATTGAATAAATATGAGATAAATCCTACTGAACTCATTGCATGATGAAACCTACAACCCATTGGCTATTGCAATCCACTTTTATTTTAATAGCCTCATCAGAGAGACAAACAAAATCCTTATATTTCACTCGACACAGATGATGACCATTTTTTTGAGGCTTTTCATTAACCTACATAATCATTTCTGATCAGCTGCTGGATCAACTCCATCAGTTCTAGTCCACATGAAAGTGTCTCCAGGGTGGGGAGCTCAGGGTTATTTTTTCTCAACATTGGTTTCTGCCCTCAGTTCTTTCACTAATTTCTGTTTGCCACTGTTTGATCTTTCAGCCATCACTAACTGCATCTCATAAATGGTTGTGCTGATTCTGGCACAACAGTACTTTATTGTTTTCTAATGACACTTCAAGATATTTTTTCTATTTTCTATTTTAGTTGCCTGATCATGGCCATCTCTATTCCCTAATTTTACAAGGGCTACACTGGCTAGCTAATATTCGATAAGGCATAAGTGCTAAGTTGCTTAAGATTTGGTCTCAGTCCCGAGTCAGAGTAAACTCAGTTTACTTAGGCCAGCCACACATCACTTTAAATGTATGACATACATTTAAATGTATGACATGACAGTATGAATGACATACTTTACTTCATGAAGCAATATTCAGATCAACTACAGAACTTAAATAAGTAACCATCCATCCACAATTGAATTAAAACAATGAAATCAGTAAAAGTGTTAACAAACCTATTTATTGATTCTTGTGATATTATTTTTATTTTAGGAAAGTACATGGATAGAAGGCCTACTATGTGTCTCTGAACATACTCTATAGTCATATTTTTAAAACTATATTTTTATATAGTTATATAGCCACATTTTACTGACCAGTAAACAACATTAGGAGTACTTTCATTCTTTAGTTAGTTATTTTTCAATATAAAAATTATGACTTCTCAATCTCTCTCACTCGCTTTCATTTCAAAGGAGAACTTAATTTATTTTTTTTTTACTCTGGAAATTCTGATCATTAAAGGACATAGCTCTTTTACTGTTTTGGTCCTAATAAGTTGGGAAGAGAATGTCTCATTCTGAAGCTCCATAAAAGCCAAATTTTGACTGATGCTATTTTTTTCACCTTTATTAATTTAGTGTTTTTCAGAGATGTGACTTGTTTTCAACAATATCTATCAAATAGGAACATTTAAAAAGGGTAAACTGAGAGCTGTCATTCCTACTTTCAAAAGCTAAAATATTTTGCTAATAGATATATATATATTTTTTGAAGAGATCCACTAGGTGGTGCTTGAAATAAGCTACCCTGATGTTACTCACTTAGCCTTGCCAAGCACATCTCAGAAATCCGGGGGCAATTGGGAATTAGTGTGGCTGTGAAATATTAAACTATAATTCATTAGTTTAATCTCCAACATGAATATTCCTGGCAACAGGAATAAGATTTCTCTCCAAGTGCTTGGGTTTCTCCTTTTCCAAAAACAGGTTTTCTATCTGAGAAGTAGACTACCTCTTCACCACTCCTGAGGTGTACAGCTCTCAATTATAAATTTCGGTGATTCTTCACCTCTGATACTCTCAAAATGGTTATTTATTTATTTATTTTAGTAGATTATTTTCCATATTATTTTTTACATTTGAAGAAGAATTTTGTCCCATTCAAAATGATTTGCATAAGTAGTTCTATAAACATGTTATATAAAAACAAAGACTGGCATTACCAGACTGCTGCTCCACTCCTGAAAGTAGTTTAACTTCCAATAAGAAATGCAGGAAGATTTTTGCCATGTTACTGAGCATGGCTGAGGCAAGGAGCAGGAAGGCATATATTGTTATTATACTGGTACAAATTGAAGATGCTGTGCCAAATTCCTTGTGGAGACCAAGGAGTGTTTTCTCAGACAATACTTTAGCCATTTGCTCCATAATATAATTTCTAATGCAAGCCAGCATCCTCAGAGCTTTGAAAAACTCACAGCCACACAGCAATGCCCTGTTCAGTTGCCCGATCATTCCCCTATCTTTCAATCTGTCAGTAAAAGCTTCTGGCATGATTACTTGTTCCTGACATTGCTCTTCTACCAAAGAGGGTTTTACTTCTGTCAAACATCTGTTCAGCACCCCTGTGCAAGCTCCACAGCTCCTCCAGCTGCCAGGAGAAGCTGACAACACCTTCAGCCCTTGGGCCACTCTGATTTCCTCTCCTCTCCCTTGAGGAAACGAGGTGAAATTCTGGCAAGTTAGGTTTTCATTCTGCATGTGGTTTTGAGGGAAGTGTCTTTCAAAGAACATTTTTCATCTCTTTATAGACCCCAGGAGAACAACTCTAGTCCACATGGACAGCAGAATATAGGCAGAGGAGAGGAAGGAAATAATGAATTTTTTAGATAAGTGGCCCAGGGCAGCTGCCCAGGCTGCATGGGTACATGTAGTGCTGGCACTTGTATGGCCTGTGCAAGTCTTACCTGAGAAGCAGGCCAGCAAAAGCTGGAGCCATCAGAGGGCTCTGATTGACAATGTAGGCCTGGGAGAGCATCAGGTTTGAGGTGAGGGAGCTGGGGAACTGAAGTGGGGGAGTCCAGAGGGAAAGCAAAGGAAATACTGGGGAGGAATCAGAGGTGTTGCACTAGCAGCTGTGGAGAATTAGCATGAAGGTGACTGGAAGTAACCATAGCGGAACAGTTTGAGAGACACAGGACAAATTTACTGTAACACAGGCTTCTGTTATTCATAGAAAAATAAATGTTTAAAATTAACAGTATGGTTGGGTATGAAGGAAAACCGTATGTAAACAGCCAGTGGAATAGCCTGTAGATAATCTATAATAAAACTCCCTAAAGGTTACACATGCAAAACCAGAGAATTCAGACCTTGTTATTGATAAATGCACTGTAACAAAATGCAATGTGACATTTAGGAATAACAAAAAGTCTCATTTGCTCATAGCCAAAGCACAAAGGCTCTTTTCACCAGAGTTTTTAGAATCAGAGATATACAAACTAGGGTGATGTACACAAGAAGCTAATCTTCCACTTTCAGAATGGGTACTTTCAGATGGGAAACACCTCATTGGGTATTTTTCATGCTTAAAACAGCCTTTCAATACTTAAAAAGGGGTTGTAAAAAAGACGGAGAGCAACTTTTTGTCAGGAAAATAGTGATAAAAAAAGGAGGATTGGTTTTAAACTAAAAGAAGGGAGATTTAGATTAGATGTTAGGAGGAAATCCTTTACTGTAGTGAAGGATTTACCTGAGGTGGTGAGGCACTGGCAGAGGTTGCCCAGAGAAGCTGTGGATGCCCCATCCTTGGAGGCCAGGTTGGACGGGGCTTTGGGTAACCTGGTTTAGGGGGTGGCATCCCTGCCCATGTCAGGAGGGTTGGAACTGGGTGATCTCTAAGGTCCCTTCCAACTATTTTTCTGTGATTCTATTCTACAATTCTATGAAAATATAGTATATGAAGAACGAGCTTAAGAATATTGATCTCACATAGGAAAAATAAAAGGATTTGGGTCATTGGAAAAATATAGAGAAATTAATCACAAACTGAGATAGCATTTTGTGTGTAGTTGATTTATTGATCATGGAAAAGGAGAACTATTATCTGCAATGTATAAAACTAAAACCTTTTTTAAACCAAAACTCAACTGTGGGTTGATGGAGTTAGTTGATTTTACTGTTAAAGTATCACTGTTTATATAATACTGTTTGTATTGTGTGTGATTTTATCATTTATGTATTCATTAAATTCATTTTTAATGGCCTAATTGTTATTTACAGCCTGTTTCAATTTCTTGGCTAAAGAGGAGACTGAAAATATTTGATCAGATTATATCAGCGGCCAAATCACCAGAACTACCACTAGAAGTGCTGCACTCACATGCAGTTCTGGACAAGCTGTAGGTGGCCATTTCAGCAGGGAGCCAAAATAAAAAAAAAAGAAGCCCTTGGCTCTCTGAGTCCTGAAAGGGGGATGGAGGGAGCTACTGCCTGTGCCAGGCTCAGTAGAGAGCATACTGAAATCCACATTGAGAAGGAACATACTCTGACCTCTGTGCTTTACCATTGCACATACTGTTATCAGATATAAGTTGAAGAGAGAGTATTCAAGTTCAAGAGCTGAAAAAGGACTAGATAGGTTTTACATGTCTTTGTAGGACCTCAGCTAGGACACAGGAAAAAGGTTAGTTTCTATTTCAGTGAAATAAGGTTGTGTAAATTTTCACTCGTTTAAACAAGTGATTTAGCTAGGTTGTTATAACATCTTGTAAGAACTAGGAGCAATATGTTTCAAGATCAAAAGAAGAAAATATGTCTTTTTTATTATTTAATGCTAAAGTAGGACAAATGATGTTTTCTTCAGTTAGTTTTTAAGTTTTCCTTTTCAAGCTAAACAGAAAAATGCTTAGGTTAAGTAAAGATTTTTTTTTTTCCCTGTCAAGTTCTGAAATTGCTATTAGTTTTAAGGCTAAATTCATTTATGGTGTAACTTCAAACAACTTAACATTACTGCTTTAGAAACATTTTCTGGGACAATCTGTGAGACAGACACTGGAGCTTAGAGACAAGTCAGTCTGAGGACAGAACTGCAGAAGAGTAACTTGATTGAAAGCCAAACCAACACAACCTTTGTAAAGGGGAAGAAAAGTGCTTTGCTTGCAGGCTTTAGCCTGTGAAATAGCAGGTGAAGATGTCCTAAAAGCCGAGTCAATTTTGCACAGGATATCTCAGAGAATTAAGATGATTAAAGATTATGAATAAGTGTGGCTTTTGCTATGAAATAAACATTGAGTGTGTGAGGGGAAAAAAAAAAAAAAAAAAAAAAAAGGAAAGGAAACAACAACCAAAAAGCTGGAGTGAATGGCAGTTTCTCAAAATAGAAGGAGGTTAGTGACAGGCCATCCCAGGGATCTGTGTTAAGACCATATTATTTTCCTTTGGAAGCAAAACCTTTTACCCACTTGTTCTAAAAATAGGCTAATATGAGATGGAAATAGCTCTGTTAGAATCCAAAGATGAGATACCCCTTTGCAACAAGACAGAGTTGACTAATAACTATTCTGAGATAGAGTACGGTATGTGCCTGTTTTGTGGTTGTATTGGCTTCTCAACTATATATCAAGTCCAATTTATTTCCATGCAATTGTGTAATTGCTCACACTTTTAGGATTGTCACATCCACTTCTTCCCTCCAAAACTTTTCTTACTAGCAATTGAAATACAAGTATGCCTTCCTGGCTTGTCTTATGCCTTCCTGGCTTCTCTCACGGATGGTTAGCCAGCAAACTCCCCCCTCCCTACCCAACCTTTCTCTGCCTCCTCTTCAATGCCAATGTCATCTCTCTGCCTGTCATTTTGACTATACCTGAACACCTATCAGACTCCTTTCTCAATCCTTGTCCCTGGTTCATACCTCTTTTTCACTATTTCTCTCTGCATACCATGTCTAGGATAGAATTCTCACTGTCTGCTCACAAAGCTGTTGTTCTCATTCATGTTATCTCATTCATGTTGTCTCATTTATTGAGGCCTTTTTCTGGTCTTGTCAAATACAGTCTTGTCCTGCTCACACCTATCTATGAGGCTGCTGTAAAAATTGTTTTCAGTGTGATCCCTGAAAGTGTTGTCTCTGTGCATTCTTATACTCCCATTTCTCTGTCACATCAAAACTATACTGCTGCTTCAAATCAAAGCATTTTTTACTGCTAGCATCTAATCTATGACACCAGCTTTTCTGTATCAGTGATTTAAAATTAGGTGCAGACTCCCTTTTGCCCTCACTATTGGGAAAAGCTCCATATATTATAAAGGTCCTCTATTTTCTCCTTTCATTTCCAACTTCAAGCTCTTGTCTGGGATACTTCCAGGCTTCTCAAGACCTAGGTTGCAGGCCTATTGTTTTGACTAGTATGGTCTTACTGCTTTGTTTGTTTTTTTTGTTTGTTTGTTTATTTGTTTTATCCTCTGTCTAGCTCTGCCTTTTTGTATCTTTTTTCATATGGAGATGCAGGCTGCCTGTGGTCAGGACCCTCTTTTTGTTCTATGCCTACATAGAAGCTCAGAGAAGAGAGTAATGCAGTAACATCAATAACAGTAATAACACCATCAATGCATACGTAATATTATTTTTATGTCAGTGGTTTTTAGGAATCACAGGCACCTTTTTGGCTTAGCCACTTCATGAAGGTACCTTCTCTTTTCTCCTGTGCTCATGTCTTTCATTTAATTTCACTGATATCACAGCAAGTTCCCCTGCCTGGACAGCAGCAAGGACCTCACAAGGGTGAAGTCCTTACTTTTTCAGTATCTAAGGACAGTTGTGTCCTCTGGCTACCTTCATACACTAAAGAAAGGAAAATGTTGGTAGGAGATTGCAATCCTGTAATGATGCTGCTATAAAATCTCTGGATATGATTAGTATAGGCAATATAGACAGCATCATTATTCTTTTCATTTGAGTTCCATGAAGAAATTGTAAAGAAAATAAAGAATAAAAATGCTTAATTAATTTATTAACTCAGTTGATTCAGTGAATACCAACCAAACTAGTGATTGCCAACCTGGATTAAAGTTTATATATCATTCAAGAACTCAAATATTGTTTTGCTTGGCAGGCAAAGGTTTAAGTAAACAGGTCTACCCTGAAGGTAGCAAGGAAAGATGATGCAATGTAGTTATTTATTAGCTTTGCTATTACTGTCTGGGAAAAGGGCAAATAATGCCCTAATGCTTAGAAATTAAATGGGTTTAACTGCACTGCTTGGTCTCTGCCCAACTTCTTTATAAGTTCCTAGAAATAAACTTCTTGGTAAACTTTATAATTTTCTGAAGTACTTTATTCTCTTTTGGTACTTTGTGACAGTTTACGCTCTTTTAAATATCAAGCCATTCATTTAAGTTTTGCAATAAAACTACTCAGAACATTTTTTTTTTTCCTAGAAGATACTCCTCATTTAAACTCAAAGTTTTCATACAGATGTACTGATTTGCCTTCACAGAGATCTACCAATTTGGACTGAGTTCTTTCCTGAAATGTTCAATGTTGACTGTTTTGTCACTTAAAGTGTGATATCTAAATATACATATTTTAAATCCAAACCCAAACATTTGACATAGTATGCTCTCATAGTTCTTTCATTATTATTATTATTATTATTATTATTATTATTATTATTATTATTATTATTATTATTATTATTGCCTTTTTTTTTTTTTTTTCCAGTATAAGATGAAAGCAAATATTGAAATCTTAGAATAACTGGATGGTTCTCCTCTGGACAGGTTTAATTTTACCCCTAGCTTAAATTAGTTATTTGAAAAATATATAAAAACCTCTTGATCTCAGGTTAGGAAAAAAAAATATTCCTTTAAAAAAGCAACTTAACTGACTCAACTGGGGAAAAAAATACTGAAAGTAAGAGAGGCTGGAATGAGTTTCCCAGGGAAGTGGTGGCATCACCACCCCTGGGAGTGTTTAAGAAAAGGTTGGATGTAGTACTTAGGGACGTGGTTTAGTGGGTGACATTGGGGGTGGTTAAACCAGATGATCTTGAAGGTCTTTTCCAACCTTAATGATTCTATCATTCTGTGTTGGATTCTGTGTTTGTTGTTCAAATCTGTTTTCCATTTGACTAGGAGAAAATAATTTATGTAGTGGCGTATACCAATTTCACTTTCATAATACCCAATGGACACTAGCATCAGATCTTTGCTGATAGTCATTCTGCTCACTTTCCTCTGCAATCTCTTTTACAACATGGTTATGAGTTGGAGTTTGCTCACAAGATTTGACAGTGTCAGTACACCTAAACTACCATGGCACATAGTTCTTTGCTACGGAGCTCACATGCAGAAGTAATGCAAACCAAATGAAGATATTCCTTGACTGTGTCTTTGAAACATTTCACTGGTTATCTCCCCTAAAATATAATATATTTGAACTGACAATAGAAAATGGGAGATCCCTTACCTAACATATATTCTTATTGTACTGAATTAGTGTAAAAACTTGCAAGAACAGTGCTTCAGTGTTAAATACTTGGCACTAATCTAAAGCCTTGATTTCTGTGTGTCATTTTAGCATCAAGACAATACATGCAAATGAAGGCGTCTAACTTCAAAATTTTCAAGGTTTTCAGATATTATCATTGTTTTTCTGTAAGTTTCATAGAATTATAGACTCTTAAATGAGTGCCAAAACTATTGTCTACCATTTTAAACACAGCAAGTGAGATTAAGACTACTGAAGTGATACAGCAAATCCTATTAAAGTCATTTATGATAGGACTTCAAAGTTGCTTAGGTACCTAATTCTCCTTTTATTATAGTTAAGATGAGGTGCATAAAGAAATTTGCAGCACTGCGTCTTAGGGACGTTTGAAAATCCCACCCACCAGCACACTTTTTGCAGTTTTGCATCTAACATAGATCTGACTTCTCAAGGAAATAAATGTGCTTTATGTGATCACGTTGCCTGCTCATCTGTCTGTCAGTCCATCAGTCTGTCTCTGATCTGTCTCTCCCATTCAGAACTTTTGACTGACAGATAATTGTTGATTATATTTGATGAGAAGGCCCAAAGATACCAAGTTCTTACAAAGCATAATGTCAGGGAAAATAACACAGGCTCTATTCTCTCTCTCTCCAGGAGCTGCAACATGGACTCAGCTCTTGTTAGTCCCCTCTTGCCTGCCCAGGTTAACTAGTAGCACGCCTGCAGTTGAAAGCCACCACAGTCCCTCTGTCTCCACCAGCCTGAAGGTATGACCTTGGCTTTGGGAGCAAACAGTGCAGAGAAAGCACTTGGCACTGTTCTTCAGGGGGTGTTGTCAAACTTGAAACAGATCCAGGGTAAACCAGGCACCATGAGTTTCACCTGTCTAAAACCAGACATTTACTAGCTTCATATAGCCAACATGGAAGAGCAGCTTCTCAATACAGCTTCTGAAAAAAACACTCACAAAAACAAACAAACAAACAAACAAAACAAAACAAAACAAAACAAAAAACATGCATTTTCACTGCAAAGGCCATCAAGAGAACTTTTTAAAGTTCCTCTCTGGAACCCCACAATTTTGACCTCTTGCAAAGAGAAATCAATAAAGCAATCAATAAAAGACATGTCACTAGAGCAGCAGCTGTACTGAAGAGTTAACTTCGGTGACGACCCTGTACAAGGCTCTCCAATCCAGATTGGTGACATGCCACAGGCATGAGATGAACTGTAATTTCTTTTTGGTTCACATGGGTAATATTTCTTATCCTCCAGGTTCGCATCATCTTGATCCCATGTGACCAGCCAGCAGGACAGGTACCATGCCAGAAGGAAGCAATGGAACTCCAGTGCACAGTTCTCAGATCTAACTTGAGCTCAGGCTCTTTTGTAAATAAATCAATGCCTGGGTCCATGAAGCTCTATGTCTTCAAGGCAGTGAACATGGTCAATAAAAGTACAGTATGAAAGCCAGTAGAGATGACTGAGCTTCAGCTGGAAACTGAGAAGCTGGTGTCAAATGAAATTAGGTCAATTGCTCATCTTAAAGAGTTAAGACAATACCAATTGGAGGCAGCATAGACCAGGTTTTAATCGAGTGTCAGGAAGGAAACATAGGGTAGAAGCTATGTATCTCGCCTACTCAAGAGTATATTTATTAAGGGTATTTACAGAGAGTTAAAAACAATTCTGCACCTATCTGGAACCAACCATTTTCTTTTCCAGAAAAGATGCACCATTTATCAGTGGCTGATTTTTGTCAAAATTTTTGAAAATTATTTTTATTCACCTAGAGTGAGGCAATAGTGCAATATATCCCTCTCCACCTCATAAACCTCTTTAGCAGTAGGAATGAGGCCTACTGGTTTGTTTACAGTTTGTTAAATTGGCCTGATTCTGGTCACAGCACCTATGTTTAGGCAGTCCAAAGCTTGTCTAGGTGAGAAGAGGCCTGTTGTTTCAAATAAGATTGTGGTTTGCTAAGATACAAAACTAAAAGATGGACCATAAAATGGGTCAGATTTTTGGCCAGGAAGTCAAAACCAGCTGTGGATACTTACTGTTTGTGTTTCCAAAGGCACGAATGTGTTCATGGTGAACCTGGATATCTTTTTGCAGCATCTGCAGGTGCTCTTTTCTATGTTAAGTTTTTAATCACAGGTGTCAGCTTGTATATGATTTTCCCAGTGGCTCAGAGAATCAACTATATGTATTCTTGAGTGAAAAGTAGGTTTCACTCCTCTACACAGAAGCAGTAAACTTCATAGATTTTTGAGGAAAGTGAATGTCTTCAGAGCTTCAGAATCTCCCCGGAACAGAATATACCATGTACTAATTATTTCCCTGGAAATTGCTTTTAGTAATCTTTGCATTACTATCTTATTTGCCAAATAAATAAATAAATATATGTTTGTGACTCTGCTTACTAATAGATCATATCAATGAAAATCATATCAATAAAAATCAATGCCATTCTTATCTCCACAGCGCTGGTAATCAATGATACTCATGGAACATAAGAAAATGCAGACTTGCTGAGGATATAAAATTAAACATTACTTTTATAGGGGTCATTGAAGTCAATAGCACTGCAATCTGATTTCATTTTTAAGGCTTATATCTCTACAGAAGTGGTTCTCAGCTTTTCTGTGCCTGAAACCCCTTCATCTTCCAGTTCCCTTCTCATTCCTTGGGAATCTAACTCAGACTCTCATATCCCCAATATTTCTGAATTTTCTCTGGTGTTCAATGAGTATCTGTGTTTACTGTCAGCAGTACTGATGTTGTTTTATTGTTATTTTCTTCCTACTTATTCAGATGAACACTATGTAAGATATACTACTCTCTTTATTTAGAATTCAGAGTTTAAATTCAAAGCAAACTTATTTACTACATTGATCTCAGTAGTTTCTATGTGTTAAATTGCATATAATACATTCCTTTTTTTTTCTAAAGGAATATTTTGTCAGCAATTGCTGCAAATATTTTATTTTTCCCAAAATGTCCATTTTCCAAAAGACAAATATAATATTTTTCTCTGCCTTTGAAACTTTCATACCTCATGCAGGCTTCCTCAACTACTGTAGCAGCTTACAACACAACAGCAATGTTTATTCAGTGACAAGAGAACTGCTCTGCAGTCCTTCCCTCTTTATATCTTTGTATATTATGCTTGTAAAATATTTAAGCTGTTCCTGGAGCAGGATCCTGAACCAAAGTTCCTGCTGTTAGTACTCTGATTGTTCTGCTCTACAGTCAGGTTCATCTTACCATGCACTAAGACCCAAATAACTCTAGTGAAATATGTGTACTAGAAGTAAAGGACAGAGTGTTCTCATAGTATCGTTTTACAGCATTTAAGGATTTTTTTTTTTTTTTTTGAGATAAGCATTTGGAGGTGGAGGAGGGGAGTTAAACCTGGGGCTTTTACAGTCCTGGCAAATGTTCTAACCAGCAATTGACATTAATATGAACCAATTCCTCCCATTCTCCTCCTGAAACTATGTTTTAGTGACAGAAATTGATTTCCTTGGTTTTTGTTTTGTTTTGTTTGATTGATTGATTGTTGTTTTTGTTTTGTTTTGTTTTGTTTTGTTTTCAGTGCAAAATTGCAGTACAGGACTCTGAGAAGGGCACACCTTGAGAGCTCAGGAATCAGGCACACAACTCCCTGCTGGTAAAACTCCATTTAGAAGAACCTAGCTCTTTCCAGGCAAAAATTTGCTAACTCAGGGCAGTGGATGCTGCTTCTGTGCCAGGACTTGTATTTATTACCCTGTGTATCCTGCTGCATACCACAAACAAGACTACAGAGTCAACAGAACTAAGGAGTTGCCGAGTGCAATCAAGTCAGGTACAAAGAAGTGGGGAACCACACCTTGAAACAACATGCTTTTATTGAGTATTTGGCAGTAAAGGAAAAGAAACTGTAATTTGCTACGGTAAATCATAACTCGTAGAGGGCTGCTGAAGGCAGTAACTATATGCCTAGCATAGATCCAGGAAGAAAAAGACAAGGCATTTGAACACACAAATATTCACCCTATTGATTCTGCTTGTTGATTTTGCTCTCAGCTTTTCAGTGGCTGTTAGCATCAGAAACCTGAGTTAGCATCTTTTATCGCTTTTATACATTAGAAATCTTGACAAACTGCAAAAACAGCAAAAAATTATGAGCATAGGTCCCAGGGAGGGACACTGCAGCCAGCCAGACCAAACACACAGTCACAGACAGATGTTGTGAAATGCACAGATGCAGGCAGGGAATAATGAGAAGTTTGCGGAAGAGCTGTTCTGTTTGCTATTTTTTTTTGTTTTGTTTTGTTTTGTTTTGTTTGTTTGGCTCCTCCTCACCACTAGTTTACAGACGCTCTGCAGTGAAAACATTGTGAAATTACCTAGATAAACTTCAACTAAAAATGATGGATAAGTGGAAAACTGAAAGGTGAAATTAAAGCCTGCAGTCTTCAATTAAATGTGCAGCTGATGGGTAAATCCTTTCCAATATGTACTGGCACAAATTTATTTGGAAGAAGTGAAGAGACGAGAGGGTGAAGAGAACCTACACAGGTCTTTCCTCCCTTTCTTTAAGCACCTATAATGCAATACATATTCTCCCAGACATATGGCAGGGCTGGGCCTTTCCATTATCGCTTCTTTAACATGTCCAGACTTTGAGGGGATGCCCATAAATCTGGCAGTTATTAAACCATCACCTTTGCAAAATAGTTTGGTGTGGGTGATTCACACTCTTGCTACAGCAAGGCAGCAGGATCAAAATCTCTCCCAATCAACATACAGTCTTTGAGTTACCTTACCAGTTCCTCATAACAAATATTTTTCATCATCTCTTCACACACCAAGGGTTGTAATGTTTTACAGAGTAGATTAATTAAACTTTATTTAATTTAACTAGAAGCTTGAGGTGGGCTTATACTATGCTTTTGTTTGTTTTAAAACATTTGCTTTCATTACAAGATGGTTTTGTAAATAATCTACTGTGCTATAAAATCACAGACAAAGTTCTCTGCCAATTCTTACCATCAATTCTCTCCTGAGATTGCCTAATCACATTGTAGAGTGAGACTTTTAAAGGCTACTGCTAAGTAACTGACACCTGCTAACCGTGCTGTAAAGAATATTACAAGCTTTAAGGTCTAGTACAATAAGAAGTTTGCCAAATTGAGCAATGCTGCTAGCACAAATGAGCAGGCAGACCATGAGAAAGATGGATCATGGAGAAATTCAGGCAAAAATCAGAAAGTATTTACTGCAGCAACCAGAGCTACTAAACCTTGGGGTTTACATCTTTGGCACTACTGTCACTTGCTGCAGCATTCCTATAAGATCAATGCAGAGAAGGATGACATAGAATCATAGAATGGTTTGGGTTGGAAGAGACCTTAAAGATCATCTAATTCCAACCCCACTCCCATGGACAGGGATGTCACCCACCAGACCAGGTTGCTCAAAGCCCCATCCAACCTGGTCTTGAACACTTCCAGGGATGGGGCATCCACAGCTTCTCTGGGGAACCTGTGCCAGTGCCTCACCATCTCACACTAAAGAATTTCTTACTAATATCTAATCTATTTCTATTACAATTAGTTTAAAGCCATTACCACTTGTTCTATCACTACAATCCCTGACAAAGAATCCCTCCCCAGCTTTCCTGTAGGCCCCTTGTAGGTACTGGAAGGTTGCTACAAGGTCTTCCTGGAGCCTTCTCTTCTCCAGGCTGAGCAACCCCAGCTCCCTCAGCCTGTCTTCATAGGAGAGGTGCTCCAGCCCTCTGATCATCCTTGTGGCCCTCCTCTGGACTTGCTCTAATAGGTCCATGTCCTTTTTGTGCTGGGCACAGGGTTCCAGGTGGGGTCTCAGGAGAGCAGAGTAGAGGGAAACAATCACCTGCCTCACCCTGTTGGCCACGCTGCTTTTGATGCAGCCCAGGATGCAGTTGGCTTTCTGGGCTGCAGACGCACATTGCATGTTTAGCTTCTCATCCACCAGTATCCCCAGGTCCCTCTCACTCAATCCATTCTCCACTCAGCCTGTATTTGTACCTGGGATGCAGACATCTATTATATATATATATTTTTTTTTTCTGTTCAAAATTGTCAGCCTTCAGATAAAGTAATGAGTTCTTGATTTAGTTTTGCTTATCTTGAAAGATTTATTTTTTCCATCCTTACTGAAACAGCAATATTCCAAACTACTGTCTGTGAACACTCATGGCAAACTGGTGGTCCCATTGATTTAACTATCTGCTCTGTATGTCACTGGAGCTTGCATTTGTACAAGAGTTTGCTTGCACAGGAATGTTATTTTTACCTGTACATGCTAAGTACCTGAGTGATAAATAATATTTTTCCATGTGACGTGCAATTTTATGTTATTTATTTATTTATTTGTTTATTTTTGATAGAGAAGGACTATTTTATCTTAGCTGTGTATGTTTCTTTAAGGAGAAAGGCAAGAGGAAGGAGCAAGCCATCTGGCACTCTGTGAAAGAGTTCTCCCAGTTGTTGCCCTGATTTCCTGACTAACACTGCTGCACTTACACTTTTGTGGATTTTTCATTAAAATATAAATAGCCAAAGATCAGAAAATTAAACATTCCATGACATCTTTCTCTGCACAAGTTTAAGCAAGTTAAGTAGAACTTAGCTCACAGAGTTGCTGACCAGTGGCTGTTCTCACTGATGGAAATTAAATGTTCAGCATCTCTGAAGGTTTAATTTTTAGTTTCAATCCTATTGAAATTGTATGTTAGTGCTAGCTTAAATGTGTGTGCAGAAGACAAGGTCCTTCCATTTCATTCATAATATTCACAGAAAGAAAATATAACTGCTACTGTAGGGTTGAAATTTAAAAAATAAAAATAAAATTAAAAAAAAAATGGATATACTAGAAACTCTCACAGCTCCTACTTCCTGACCACTTTGAACTTTAGCCAGGACAATTATAAGGATTCCCTTGCACTGAGTACTACAACAATACGCAACAAATTTATTTCAACAGTGTCAGGGTTTCACACACGGGCGGTATGTTATGAGGCTGGAATCCTCATAACCTGTGCCCTGTTCTCAGTCTACTTAACCAAATGTGGTTTTTTGTTTGCTTGTTTTCTTTTTTATTATTATTATTTTTTTTTATTTTTTTTTTTAACTTAACAGATATATTTTAAAGCCTTAGAAACATCCCGTAGTATAATAGTATGAAGTTTGTATTAATGCATATTGTCTTACATACAGTGTAGGGAAAGGGGGATTTTTGAGATACAAGAACCCAGTCTTGGTATAATTCAGAAAAGTAATTGACATTGGACAATAAATAGGCCATAAAATACATGTTAAGCCTTATCTCCTCTGAACTTTAAAAGTTTTTGAGGTAGTGAGTTGTCCCATTAAATTTTTAAAAAGATATGGCATGCAAATGCTTTACATACATCGTTGACCTGAAAAAATAACTTTTGAGTCATAGATCATGTCTATACAATCTGACAACCTGAGGCCTGCCTGCAACACCACTCTGTGACCCAAGACTTCATTTCTGGGCCAAGTGCTGACTTTCACAGCACACCCAAAGCTGCTCTGCCCATTTTCCAAATGAGCTTGTGGGATCTTCAGTGCAACTGGCAAGTGGATGGGAGTTTGGAGGATGTACTGCGAGTCTTCACATGTGAGGACAACTAAAGAAAAAACAGCTTAAGCAGATACAGGTAAAGTCGTTAAACTTCAGAATGATTGTGTTTCTGCCACCTTTTATATACATATCCATAATATATGTGTACACGTACGCATGTATTTTACGGTCAAACTAAGATAGCTGCCTACACAGCACTCGAACTCTTTTCATGGAAGACCTTTAAAGTTATGATGCAGGTTCTGTGAAATTCTGTGATTCTGTGATTCTGTGATTTTACACAGATTTCTGCTGAAGGAGTGCAAATTCCAGCTATTTTGGAAAAGTCTGTCACAGGAATTTGCCAGAATCCAACATCTAAGAGACTTTGCTACAGTTGCAAGCCTTTGTTGCAGCAGTAAATCATCAAGGCCCAAGGACACCAGCAAGGTGTAGTGGGTTTACGTGGCAAGGTTTTGGTAGCAGGGGGCTATAGGGGTGGTTTCTGTGAGAAAGATCTAGAAGCTGCCCCATGTTTGGGAAGGGCCCCATTGTTTTCCAGATCTGAGCCAATAAGCGATGTTGTTTGCGCCTCTGTGAGAGCATATTTAAGACAGGGAAAAAAAAACGCTGCGCCACACAGCAGCCAGGAGTGAGAGAACAGCCTTGCACGTGCCAAGGTCAGTGTAGAGGGAGGGGGAGAGGTGCTCCAGGCGCCGGAGCAGAAGTCCCCTGTGGCCTGTGGTGAGGACCATGGTGAAGCAGGATGTCCCCCTGCAGCCCATGGAGTACCACGGTGGAGCAGGGTTCCACGCTGCAGCCCGTGGAGGAGACCACGGTGGAGCAGGTGGCCCTGCACCGACGGAGGCTGCCGCCTGTGGAAGACCCCTGCCGGAGCAGATTCTGGGCCGGACCTGTAGCCCGTGGAGAGGAGCCCACGCAGGAGCAGGTGACCTGGCAGGAGCTGCTGCCCGTAGGGGAGCCAGGTTGGAGCAGTTTTCTCCTGAGGGATGGACCCCGTGGTATGGACCCATATCTGGAGCAGTTCTGGAAGAGCTGCTGCCTGTGGGAAGCCCACGCTGGATCAGTTCATCAAGGACTGCATCCCGTGGGTGGGACCCCACAGCACAGGGGACGAGAGTGACCGAGAAGGAGCGGCAGAGAAGAAGTGCTGTAGACTGACCATAACCCCCATTCCCCCGTTCCCCTGCACCGCTCAGGGGGAGGAGGTGGAAGAGGGTGGATGGGGGGGGAAGGTGCTTTTGGTTTGCTTTTTCCTTTGTTTTCTCACTTCTCTCGCTTGTTAGTAATAGGCAATAAATCCTACTATCTCCTTATGCCGAGTCTGTTTTGCCCGTTACAATAATTATTGCGTGATTTTCTCATCCTTATCTCAATCCTTGAGCCCTTTTCACGTATTTTCTCCCCATTCCTCTTTGAGGAGGGGGAGTGAGAGAGCGGCTGTGGTGGAGCTCGGCTGCCCACTTGAGCGGAACTACGACACAAGGGAACAAAGAAGAGTATTTAATCTCTTGAACCTGTTTCCAGCTTTCACAATCCATGACACCTCTGGGTTCCTGCAAGCCCAGAACATCCCCTCTTGTGACAGTGATGGACACAACTCCTTTTGGGGGCTATAAGCAGGCAAACCAAAACAACAGGAGATCATAGAATCATAGAATCATTATGGCTGGAAAAGACCTCCAAGATCTTCTGGTCCAACCATCACCGTACCACTAATGTCACCCACTAAACCACATTCCTAAGTAGCACATCCAACCATTCCTTAAACAGCTCTGGAGATGGTGATGTCACCACTTTGCTAGACAACCCATTCCAATGCCTGACAACTCTTTCTAAGAAGAAATTTCCCCTAATTTTCAACCTAAACCTCCACTGGCACAACTTGAGGCCATTCCCTCTACTCCTATTGCTAGTTATCTGTGAGAAGAGACTGACCGCCAGCTCCTCACCACTTCCTTTCAGGTACCTGTAGAGAGCAATAAGGTCTCCCCTGAGCCTCCTCTTCCCCAGACTAAACAACCCCAGTTCCCTCAGCTGCTCCTCACAGGACTTGTGTTCCAGGCCCTTCACCAGCTTCATAGCCCTTCTCTGAACATGCTGCAGGGCCTCAATATCCTTATAGTGAGGAGTCCAAAACTGAACACAGTACTCCACCAGAGTACTGGAGTACTGGTGTGGCTCCACCAGAGCAGAGTACAGGGGGATGATCACCTCCCTGGTCCTGCTGGCTACACTATTCCTGATACAAGCCAGGATGCCATTGGCCTTCTTAGCCACCTGGGCACACTGCCAGCTCATGTTCAGGCGAGCATCAATCAGTACCCCCAGATCCTTTTCCTCCGCACAACTTTCCAGCCACTCTGCCTCAAGCCTGTAGTGCTGCATGGGGTTGTTGTGGCCAAAGCACGGGGCCTGGTACTTAGCCATGTTGAACCTCATCCCATTGGCCTCTGCCCATCAACAACATGTACAGGTCCCTCTGCAGGGACCTCCCACCCTCCAGCAGGTTGACACTTCCCCCCAGTTTGGTGTCATCTGAAAATGTACTGAGGCTGCACTCAATTCCCTCGTCCAAATAATCAATAAAGATATTAAAGAGGATGAGCCCCAACACTGACCCCTGAGGAACACCACTGGTGACCAGTTGCCAGCTGGATTTCAGTCCATTCACCACCACTTTCTGGGCCCAGCTGTCCATCCAGTTTTTAACCCAGCAGGGTGTACCTGTCCAAGCCATGGGCTACCAGCTTCTCCAGGAGAATACTGTGGAAGACCGTGTCAAAGGCCTTGCTGAAGTCTAGGTAGACTATGTCAACAGGCTTTCCCTCATCCACCAGGCAGTCACCTGGTCATAGAAGGAAATGAGGTTAGTCAGGCAAGACGTGCCTTTCATAAACCCATACTGGCTGGGCCTGATCCCCAGGTTGTCCTGCACATGCTGTGTGATTGCATTCAAGGTGACCTGTTCCATCACCTTTCCTGGCACCGAGGTCAGGCTGACAGGCCTGTAGTTCCCCAGTTCCTCCTTATGGCTCTTCTTCTAGATGGGCGTCACATTAGCACGTCTCTAGACATGTGGGACTGCTCCAGATGATCATAACTGCTAACAGATGATGGAAAGTGGCTTGCAATCACACACCATCAATCACATATCATCCTGTGTAACATGCTGTAGGTCACCCTGCTTGAGCAGGGGCTTGGACCAGATGATCTCTGAAGGTCCCTTCCAACTTCAACCATTCCATGATTCTGTGATCCACCAGCTCTCTCAGCACCGTCGGGTGGATCCCATCTGGCTGCATGGACTTGTGACAGTCCAGGTGGAGCAGCAGGTCTCTGTTTCCACCTGAACTGTGTGTGGGGTTTCTTCTGCTCCCTGTCCCAGGTCAGAAGGCTGAGTAACCTGAGGATAAGTGGTCAGCCTAGTAAAGACAGATGCAAAGAAGGTGTTAAGAACCTCAGCCTTTTCCTTATCCTCAGTAGTCATGTCCCCCATTGTGTCCTGTAAAGGATGGAGATTCTCCTTGCCCTTTCTCTTACTGTGAAAATATTTGTTAAAACGTTTTTTGTTTGTTTGTTTGTTTGTTTTTGTTTTGTTTGTTCTTGTTTTTGTTTTGTTTGTTCTTGTTTTTGTTATCTTTTACCACAGTGACCAGGTTGAGCTCATACAAGGCTTTAGCATTCCTGATTTTTTTTTCCTCTGAATATGCTGGCAGCCTCCTTGTGCTCTGCCTGAGCTGCCTGCCCCTTCTCCCACCAGACACAACCTCTCTTTTTCTCCGGGAAACTCAGCAAAAGTTCCCTGCGATGCGCTGAAAGCAGAAAGTTCTGAAAACTAAGTCTCCATAAGTGGGAAAAAGAAAAACAAACAAACAAACAAACAAAAACGGGTGGTTTGGGGGAGTAACCCGAAGGGTGCGGAGGGGTTAAGCCCCGCCGCCCCGGGGGCGGAGGCAGCCCGGCCGGGCTCTGCAGCCGCCGCCGCCCCGCACCTCGCCATGGGTCCGGCCGTGCGGTGGGGCTGAGCGGCGGCCCCCGGCCATGTCGCAGCGAGGGGACGGCGACCTCCCCGAGCAGTCGCCGCAGGCCCGGGGCGCCGTGACCGAGCTGCGGCGACGGGCGGAGGCAGAGCCCGGGCAGCGCTGGCCCCAGCCCCTCAGCGACGCCTTCCTGCTGAGGTTCCTGCGAGCCCGGGACTTCAACGTGGACCTGGCGTGGAGGGTAAGGTGGGGAGGGGGGCGTCACACCTCGGGGGTCCCCTCGTGTCACCCCCCCCGGGTGGGCTCGGAAATGGAGGCTGAGGGGTGAGGTGCTGCTCCCCGGGGGTGGACGGGTGGGTGATGCGCGCTGTTTGGGTGTTTCGTGGGTGTAGCAAAATGTTGGTCGTGGAGCAACGTGGGCGCACGCCAGCTTGGTGCGACCCCACCAAAAGCAGCCACAAAGGTTATGGGAAATGTGGGAAGGTCACAGCTCCGCTTAGGGAGTGGCATCCTTGCAAGGGCATCCTTGAGGATCCTCCTTGGGCCACCAGCACCTAGTACACCTGCTGGTTTTGTTATACATTTATAGTAACCCTAGTGTAAAGCTATCAGTAATAAGTTCCTTTCTCTTAGAGTTTGATGGTTTAACACCTTTCAGGCTTTAGTAAGTTTTGTTGCTTTCCTGGCTGTTTGCATGGCTTTTTGCCCTATAGACAATGCATGCCTGTTTTCGGTACCCAAAGGTACAAATTATAATTAATTGTTTCCTTTTTTACATAAAGGAAACCACTAATCCTTCTCAACAGAAAGTATTTCCGGATCTTCCCAGGGCAAAAGCATTTATTTGCTTGTGCCAGTTGGGAACTGTGTTTCCATGGAATGTGATGCTGATGACAAAGCATCAAACAACAGACCCCACCATTTATTTTCTGACTTCTGTGCATGTGGGTATACTGTCGGATCAGGGTGGCTAAACAAGACTGTGAGAAATTGTATGATGCTCTTAATAATAACTAGCTTAAAAATGTATTTTGTGTTCACCTCGCTTGATTCATATCATTGGCATTAGAGCTTTAAATCATCCCTCCTCAGCAGAAGAAGAAGCAAGTCAATCCAGATTCCTTTGGTTATTCATGCATCTCGCTTTTGCTTGAAGTTCATGAGATTGCTTATATCAGCTGTGCAGTAACAATTGTAGGACTGTGCTGTTCTTTTATTTCTTTCCCAGCAAAAACTGCCCCCCCCCCCCCCCCCCCCCCAGTATTACTAGGTTCCAAAAAGTACAGCTTAATGAAGGTAATATGCACTCCTACATGTGTTGCAATACTGGAAGTTAATAATTGTGTAGACATGGCTACATGAATTGCTCAGAATTTGGTCCATACATTTCTTCTGATAAGTTGTGAGACATATTATAAATGAGACTACTCTTCAAGAGTGTAAAATCGAAGCTAGGTTTAGAGATTAGAGTCTACAGAGTAGCAGATTTCATATGCTCTGTGAGAGTCAGCCCTTTAGGGCTGGAGACCTGCTTTGGAAGAACCAAGTCTTTTTAGAATCTCTTCAGAATTTCTGTGTCTCTGCTGGTTATGAACTCTGTAAAGTTCTTGTTTGGACCCTTCTTTGTTCTGAGAGATTTTGATGATCAAAAACCACACATTTCAGCTTTCCACCTAAAATTTCTTTCTCCAAATGCAGCTTGTACTTAATCTTCCACATACCAGCTGACACTGATTTCTAGGTTACTTCCCTTTGGAAGTAGCATGGGAAGAACACGAGAAACACAAACACTTTTTTTTTTTTTTTTATTTAATATCTGCAGTCAACGTGTTCTTAAAAAGCCCAAGAGAATTATTGTGCAAAAGTCTGTGGTGGTCATAAGATGAATATTCGTCCAGCCCAAGTGTGACTTTATGCAGAGGTTATAGGTTACATTAGTACTTCATCCTAGACAGAGCCCTCCTGTCGTCTGTCTAGACAGTGGGTGCTCCTCCCCTCCTGGTTAGATGTCCTCTCTCAGTTTGGAGTTGAGGCTGACACAGCCCCTTTTCCCCACTGGGCTTCTGTGTACTGCTGCATAGCACTTGTAGAGCAGTAAGGGATAATCAGAGTCTGTGGCTCTGTCAGTGCTTATGACCAAAAGATTGCAAGCTCTTCTCAAGCATCCTTCTTGGCATGGGCTTATACTTAGCCTTAAATATTAATTCAGAGTCTGGCCACTGACCAAACTGTCTCTTGATGCATGCCTGGTTAATATGTGACACAGATCTATCTGATTATTGGCCTCCCTGGAATTTCAGTTTATCAGTGTTTGGATATCTTTCAGAAAATAATAATCTGGTAGATTGTGAAAAGACATTCAATTCCTGAGTCATTTATGTTAACTCATTGGAACAGAAATATTTTACATTTTCCTGCTGGCAATTCCAGACTTGTTTCAAAGTACTCATCTATTGATATATACATATGATATGCTAGAAGAAAATTCATCACTGAAACAGGTATTTGGTGCTGAAGAACTCAAAGGAGAACTAGAACTGTCTGTATGCTTTAAAATCAGTGATATATTTAATTAAGCTTAGTAGCAGACTGATCTTTTTTAGAAGAAAATTCTTTTCCTGCATTTTGAATCACAGGAAAGATTAATTTTGGCCACATGCCTTATCTTCAAAAGTGGATGGAGATGTCTACATGAACCCTAACCACTTAAGGAGAAACCTCAAGAAGAAGAGATGAAATTAAGCAGATACCTTCCGCTATGGGATTTCAAATGCGTGAATGCTATCAGTGAGAATGGTTATGATGAAATCCTTAAATCCTATATGAAATCCTGTCACAGTTATGTCTCCAGGAATAAACAGAAGGTCTGTTGACACAGGCTAACAATAACTGTCAAATAACACATCAAACCCTGAATAAGTCAATAAGACAGTTCTTGTCCTGTGAGACTTCAAAGCAATGCTGACATCCCCAAAACATTGACACTTAGAAGGAATGGTGTTACATTGTCACAAGCACTTCTGCTTGTGGCTTTGTAATCACCGTGAGAAATAAAGGTAGGGGTCAGATGTTGATCATAGAATATCACAAGTTGGGAGGGACATGCAAGGATCATAAGACTCCACAAAGGACTACATAAAAAATAGATGATAAGTCTGAAAGCATTGTCCAAACGCTTCTTGAACTCTGGCAGCTCAGTGCTGTGACTGCTGCCCTCGGGAGCCTGTCCCAGTGCCCGACCACCCTCTGGGTGCAGAACCTTTCCCTAACACCCAGCCTGACCCTCCCCTGTCCCAGCTCCATGATGTTCCCTTGGGTCCTTTGGAGAGAAGCAGCCATTACTGTGGCTGATACCAGCAATTCAAGCTAATATATTAAGCAAATATATTCTGCTTAAATTATATGGAAATCAAAGAATCACAGCATAATTTAAGTTGGAAGAGATCTGTGTAGATCATCTAGTCCAAACTCTTGCTTAGTGTGGGTCCACGTAACAGATCAGTCAGGGCAAGGAGCAAACCTGTTATGTCATGTTTTGAATGCTGCAAAAGATTTCAGTCTGGATATAAATTCATACCGGACTTGAATATGTTGTTTACTTGTTCATTTGTACACGTATACCTACAAACTATACATGTTTTAAGCTAAAAAGCAGGCCATGGGTCTCCATTAATGTGGCTAAAGCAATGGGTTTAATTCTTTTAATTCTTTTTTTTTTTTTTTTTTTTTTTTAATGTGCCAGCTACATTTAACTTTCTTGCTGTGATCAAAGATACTGTCACAGTACAATTCAGTAAAAATGCATCATTGAAATGCTTTTCCTAACATACCACTTACACTTCTTTAAGCATCCTTTTTAGAGCGCTCAAAACCATCTAAATATCTAGGATCCTTTTAGGAGTTCTGGTTGACACAAAGGCATATATCTGGACTCATTCTTTGCCCTGCATTTGATTTATGGAGGAAACTTTGTGCTGCAAGTAAGTTGCATAGAAAATCTAGGATGTACAGTATGTGTCAAACATCCTGCTGTATGTGCATACTACATGTATACTTGGGTGGTGTCTGAATACTGCTGGATTTCAGGCTTTATCTCTGAGGATCTTCACAGCAGTCAAATGTAACTACTAAGTTCAAACCAGTTACTTGGTTGATTTTCAGACCTTTTGCCAATGAGAGATATGATGAAAAGGGTGGAAGAGCCCTTGGTAGGCTCTCTGAACTGACTTGAGGAAACATAAAACAGTTGGCCACTCTTCCCTTTGTGCTAAGCCAAATGCCTAAACTTATGCTCGTGCCTGTCTTCTCCCAGCTGGTGAAGAGGTAATACATGTGGAATTAGGGAAGTTCTGTGTCCATATAAAAATATTTTAAATTCTATGCCAGTATATGCTCAATCTTTAAATTCTCTGTGTAGATGAAAGCGCATATATAAGAAATGTAAAATACACACACACCTTTTTGCATATATTTATGTTTATAGTGGTTCTGTAACAAACACTGTTGTCCAGTTCTTTTAATTCTAACTAAAGTACTAAGTTCACTTTTCTTCGTTTTGCATCACATGAAACTTGGATTAATCAGTAACATTTCTATCTCCAATGTTCAGAAATCTGGAACTATCCCCAAAAGACCTCAGGAAAAAGCTCTTAATTAATGCTTAACTCCAGACAGTGGAGTTTTTCATCCAGCTTTAGCCATTTATCAAGCTATCTTGCATCTATTTTCAGATGCTCAGCAGCTTCTAAGTAGGTTACTCAGTTTGTAAACACAGATAATTACACATTGAGATGTTTTCCTTGTAGGTGCATGAGACATTTTTATTACATTTACATTGCATTTATCCAATGTAATCCATGCTTCTGTTTTTCCTGATTATATAAAGTTGCTTTATCTTCTGCATTCAGACTGATTATTATATATAAAGTTTACATTTTCCCCTGCTGCTTTTGCTGAAAAGTTTCCTATGTTTTAAATATTCCACATGGATTTCTGCATTTAAACAATATTAAAGTAGATATTTTCAAAATATAGTAAAACTGTAAGTATGTAGTGCTAATTTTTGAATTCAGTTACATATGTAGGAATTACTCATGTAAATAGCTCCGTGTGACTGGAGTGTGTCCAGCTGCTAAGAAAGTGATTGTTTACATAAATAAAGACTGAAAGAACATGTCTCCAAACTAGCTGCAGATGCTGTGGAGGGTTGCTAACGTCTACTTCAGCCATAAATCACTATTTCAGGTAATTAAATCACATGGTTTCAAAATCTGAGAGCTATTTACTTTGTAGCTTCCTGAACAAGGGAGGTAGGGCTGGAGCTTAGCCATGCCTCTGTAAAAAGATGTAGCATTTGCCCACGTCATGGAAGGTGTCAGAAGTGTTCCAACCGTATATTTATTGCTGAATGGACAGTCAGTAGGTAAATTATATCTTTCATAAAGATCTTGAGTGTGTTGCAAACTGTGAACACCTTTCCTTTCCTCTTCAGGCTCAGAACTTGAGCTCTTGTTTTTAACTTGGGAAAGGTTCATGCTCATGAAAAGAAGAAATGAACTGTACTGACAAATTGGGATTATTCAGGGGATTGAGTAAACATATTTATTCTCATCTTGGTTTTGGCAGGCAGCTCTTCAAAATCTGTGGAAAACATTTAAGTAATTGTTAATTAGTTCATTATGTTGTGGTACAACTGAAGTTAGTAGAATAGGGACAAAGGATGCAGCTACAGATGTTTGGTTAGATGTTTGGTGCTCTTTAAGCATCTGTGTTGGAAAGACAAAGGAAAAGAACACAGTATGTTAACAGTGCTGTCTGGTTGTCACAAAAAAAGTGCTCTTTATTGATGCTGGACTCTTTATGTGGCACCTCATCAGGCCTATTTTTGCAATCACAGTGAATTTCTGTTCCAGAGATTAATTTCTTTTCCCCCACTACTTCCCCACCGCCTGTTTTGTTTGGTTGTTAAATTAACCTAGACTAGAACATATATAAGACTAAGTAAAATTCTATAGCACTTATATGTTTCTTTTTTACAGTGTATGTCTTAGGATGAGGTTTTTATCAACTTGCTCATTGCCAAATCATATGGGATTTTAGTGTGGCTGTTGAACTCTCTCGTTTTTGTACCTATAAACACATATTTATAGGTTGTATTTCCAGGAAGGATATAGATAATTGCTGAGCAGTGCATCATCTATTTGTAAATAAATTATGTTAACAAACAATAATGCCCTGTAAATAGTTCCCTCATGACAATTTGTTTGAGAGACCTTAAAAATAACTCAGGACCTTCATTTAAGAAGAGCCTTAAGCTGAAGAAAAATGGTATGTTGTATACTAAATGATACAAGAAACTTGAAAGTAGAAGGAAGAATAAGAAATTACTGCTAAGACTAATTATCTAACATAAGTGGGCTATGAGGTAGACCATGGTGAATCTTCGGTTTCACTCCTGAGTCTGTAGCTACTCTGATGCTGTGATGTTCCAAGGGATGGATTCAGTATCCACTGAGGTTCCTTCCAACCATTCTATGAAGATGGTGAAGAAAATCATCCTTGCATAGCTATGAGAAATGTTGTTATTTATTAAAGGTTATGTTTTATTAGCTGGAGATTGACAGTTCTTTTAATTCTACTGCTTCTGTTCCAGAATGTGGTATAACTTAGAGATGAGTAAATACAAATTAACAGAAATAAAAGAGTGTTGGCTGATGTTTTTTCTTTTGCTGAACATACTTTATTTGTGCAACTGTACTGAGGATGATTGTTTTCTTGCTGTTTGATGAAATATAGCAACAATTTGAAAGGCTGGCCTGCGTGTGCTACCTTTGAGATTTAAATGTGTGTGTGAGTTTGTTGTGAAATGAGGTACTGAAACATTCTGATGCACTTAGATCCTTTGAAAATCTCAGTTAGGAGTCCAAACTGTAGCTATCTAGGAAATTTTAATGCAAAATTTAAATTATTTTCTAGAGCTATCCCCAAGGTCACTTCTGGACAATTGAGCACAGCAGAGGTAGATCATAGCTGATGAATTTACAGAAAGATTTATAAAAAACAGCCACTGTAACTCCTTACTTACCTATTCAAAATGTCGTAAATAAACTTTAGTTGCAGGGCACAGCAGTTCCTTTTCTCTACCACCACTTAATTTCTTTATTTTAAAAGGGAAACGATAATTAAACTGGGAAATTGGAACTAGTGCATCACCGATTTATTATTTCACAGTCCATCTCTACAATAATCTTTCACAATATTACCTGTAATTCCTCTACCTAGATGTTACCTCAGAAAGAAACACCTGTAATTGACTCTTCCTTAGATTTAGACCATTTCCTTTCAACACATAGCCCTTCCTATCCTTTAGAAGAGCCTGCATATGATGCTGCCTTCCAGCCTCGGGAACAAGGGCAGCAATCATGTTCCTGACAATGGGCAGAATCTTTGTTTTAGCAAAATGGGTTCTCGTTATTTCCACTCTGGGGTCTGATAGGTAATGGGAGAGATGAATCCACTACACTGTTGTGTTTTGTAATTTCAGAGGGATAGGAAGGACTGAAAATGTACTTAAGATATGCTGATGACCATATGTGTTTCAAACAGTAAAATGAAATTATTAATAATTGTGAATACAAAATGGGCCCAGACTTTGGGGGGAGGAGGGTGAGGAAGGAATTGTCCTCTGTAAGAAACTTTTTTTTTTTAATGTATTTTACATAGAAACGACTGCTGCTTTCTACGTAGTCCAATTTTCTTTTCTGACATAAAATAATAACTGGAGTCCATTAACAAGTTGATAGGATTCTAAATTCATAATGACTTGCTCATTTGATGAAGGATAGCAGCCTTCTGTTTCTAGGAGCGATTTTCTTAAAATGCACAGTGAAATGATAGCTAATATGATGAATTAAACCTCTGACTGTGACCACATGTTGAAAAGCACATTTTTAACTGTGATTTTTATGTAATACCTGATGCAAATCTGACATGCACATTTATTTTTTCCAGTTACTGAAGAATTACCAGAAATGGAGAATTGAATGCCCAGAAATAAGTGCAGATTTACAACCATCTTCTATTCTTGGTCTTCTGCATGCTGGCTATCACGGAGTCCTGAGATCCAGAGACCCATATGGAAGCAAAGTTCTAATATACAGAATTGGTGAGTGACAAAATTTCTTGGACATGTTTCATACCTGGTTTTTGCACTAATGTTTTTATGTGTGTTTTTGTTTGTTTGTTTAATTCTCACAATTTCAGTAGCAAAATAAAAGTATTTTATGGGTATAACACTGGGAGTTGATAAAATGGAAGATGATATCAGAATATCTTAACTAGAAAAGTAATATATTTATTGCTCCCTGTTAGAAATACCTTTAAGATAAAGATGGATTCATTGAGCTGCAACAGTTATATCATTTGACTTATCACTAGTATGGCTAAAGCTATACAGTCCTTTATGATGGACTGATTTTCTTTTAAATAGAATTATTATGTCTGCATCAAAAAAAGTCTTAAGGCTAAAAGCCTGAAGGTTAGAAGCATAAAACTTACAAGAATATGCAGTTATTTAGCCTTGAGTTACCAAACATTAATGTTGTTCCTATGGGAATTTTCAAAGCTGTATGCTAAGACTGTGCTGGTGCAGCCGCCAGCACAGAGTGGAGAGATGGAACAGAAAAAAGGCACACATCTAGCCATGTAGCAACATTCAGCTTACATGAGGATGAGTTCACTGGGTTTTCACCACTTAGATGTATGTAGCTGAAGAGCCCTGTTAGTAAGATACACTCTGAACATCCTTGGTTTGTATGATGCACTCCCCAAAATCTTTTAAAAAAGTTAAATGATCACATGATGCCATGCTTCTTTGTGCTTGTGTTGGACATAGAAATGATTTTTGCCAACTTTCAAATAATTTTTTTAATATCAGCTCATCTAGCAGAAGGAAAGGCTTTTCTTTGAAAAGTTGTGCTCTCTGAAGATTGTGTCCAGGGCTAATGCTAATACCATGCAATTCTTTTTCAGTCCTCACAAATGAAAATGGGATTCACTGAATCTTCGCAGTATTACTGTACTGAAGAAAAATTATATGAATTGGCTATGAGTTGATGATCAGTTCCTGAAGGCCATAGACAATGATTAGCCCATTTGAGCTATACTGTGCTTTGTTTTGGTTTCTGCTAAAATGACAGTTACTGACTTAAGCCGTTCCTGTCAAAATCTTCTACTGGATTCTACAGTAGATGTCACACACTACTCTGGTACCATCTACAGAAATAGAAATAGCATCAGAGATAACTGATGGAACAGGCGCATAAAAGAATTTCTGTACTGGCAAATCTGTTTAATTCAGAACCTTTGATATAGCTGGTTACTTTTTCTTGAGAAGAACATCAGAAGCAGTAGCAAGTGAAAGTACAAGTGTATGTTGTATGCTTGTGGTAATGCAGTGTAATCTTATTTACTCTTCAGGACAATGGGATCCCAAGTTATTTACAGCATATGATGTGTTTCGTGTAAGTTTGATCACATCTGAACTCATCGTAAAGGAGATTGAAACTCAGAAGAATGGAGTCAAGGCTATCTTTGATCTTCAAGGGTGGCGATTTGCTCATGCATTTCAAATCAGTCCAGCAGTGGCCAAGAAAATTGCTGCTGTGCTCACAGTAAGTATAACATACTGCTTTATGTTACTTCACTGCTATAACTCCCAATTTTTCTTCCATTGAAACTTATGGTAATTTTTCCTTCCATAGACATTTTTAGAGGTCATGCAGTTTGAAAGAACAAAAACTTAAATCCATGAAATGTCACACAGCTGAGGCATAAGCTGTGCTCGACTTGACTTAAAGTCTGTTCATGTATAGCAGCAAATGCCCTTTAACCTCTGATGTTTTATTAGAATTCCACTTGCCTGTTACAATACAGGAATTTCATGAGTAGATGAAGCCTACTTTTGTAATGATCTTTTCTGTTCTACTCTTTTGTACATTAACTTGTCGTTCAAAACCTTTTTATTTCTTTTTTTTTTTTTTTTTCCCCACTGAGACTCAGAGAAGGTGAGAAATAGCATGTGCTGGGAGCATTTAAGAGCAAGAGAACAATAACTTGTTGGCCAGTATGGATGATGCCACACCACCATCCATGTGCTACCAACAGTGTACAATGTTTATTTTGATTGCTTTTCTCACCAACACGAGCATTATTTTGTGCAACTTAGTGCTACCTCACCTCCTGACTTTAACAACACTTGCAGGGATCTTACTGTCTTTAAGATTTTTCCTTTTTGTCAAATTTGGTTGAATTTTACTAATGAATTTGACAAAAAAAAAAAAAAAAAAAAAAGGGGAAGGAGACAGAGAATTGACAAGCAGGCTACACTGTGCTTGTACTGTATTTGTGCTATTTTCCTTCTGAAATTAAGCTAAAAATCAGTAATAATAAAACCGTTAACCTATGATGTAGAAATGAGCTAGGGACATAATCTCTCACTTTGATTTGGTAAGGTTCGTGTCTGAGGTTTGTCTGAGGTTGAGTCGAAGCTTAGTCAGTGAGCTAATAGCATCAGAACTTCATCCATTCTTCATTTTTGATATTTACTATAGAAATTCAATGAAACTAGCAGGTATAACCCCCCCCCCCCTTTTTTTTCCCCATCTAGAATAAGACAAATCTCATTCATATGATTCTGGGCCAGATCTCACTAAAACAGCCATTGAGAGTGTTTCAGTCGATTTCTGAGGCACTAAACTAGTTACTAGTAATTTCATGACCTTGAAATTGAGAGCAGAAATTATGTATAATTATATTCACAATTAAATCTTAAGGTTTGAATCCATTACCTCTAACCAGGAAATTCTTTGAATGGAATGTTTCCATCATGACTTATTTCAGATTTATTTTATGCTTTTTAGGCTTCTAAAGGCTTAATATAGCTATTGAAAAAGAGGGAAAAACAGATTGTGTTTCTAGTGTTGTTTTCTTGTATAAGGAATCAACTTAACTGGTTTTTTTATTTGTTTGTTTTTTAGATTCTTTTCATCTTTCTAGCTGGGTTCATATACTTCTCCCAGAGATTTTAGTGTTAATTGATATGTTTATAAAAAATAATTAGGGACGTTGTTTTCAACTCTATGTTTTTCTTAAGAAATGTATCTTTCTTGCAAATTATTATCCTGTATGGAGAAACAGAAATTAATAGAAAGGAAATAAATGCAATACAGAGTGGAAAGCATAGTACCATCAGTAACGAACATCAGCATGAAAAAAATCTATTATCCACAGGCAAAACCAAATTGTTTTGTATAGAACAGTAGCCTTTAAACATATAAAACATAATAATGTGTAGTAAACCTAAAACCTGACAGTTTTGAGGTTTTTATCATACATTAAAATCTAATAGATTTTGCACTTAAATGCATGTGTTTTTTGTTTGTTTGTTTTCCTTAGCCATAGAATAGTGCATGAAATAAGGAGAAAAGGACTATTGTATTAGTGGGAAGAACTGTTTGTGACAAGTGCCATTTTTATAAGCAGAAAAACTCTGGTTGCAATAGTAGTATCGGAGAGATATGAATGGAACTTATTTTTACCCTATTTTATAATACTGTCTTTGAGCACTGCCATACTTCCTTTAAACTTGCAAAGTTGTGGTACTTCTTCATGAATCTTGAATCCAACTGTCAGTATTTCAAACTATAAAGGCTGTATAGAAGATGCAATTTTAATTTTATGAGAGTAATCTTACTGTAAAACTGAAGTTCTGTCTTGGGTAAATTTTTGCTACTTTTAAGACTTTTCTCTGGATAATATTTTATTATATTATTGTATTATATTTATTTAATTTTATTATATTGTATTTAACTCAAAGACAGCAACTTTGATAGTTTGTGTGTATATGTATATAAGGAAAAGAAAATACATATTTTCCTCCAGGTTGTGAATTGCCAATGAAAACACTAGATAGCTTTTTGGTAAAGGAGCAGCAGGATCTCTGCTGTGGAGGAAAAGCTTAGCACAAGCTTCATGTGCATTACTTACGTGCAATTCGTTTTTCATGCTTGTTTTTTTAAGTCAGCCTCTTCATATACTGATTTTTTTTTTTCTAATTCGAGGAACAAGATATGCTTTTCTAAGCAGTGTAAACTAAGAGCACTCCAAAGTGCAGGAATTAGCAAGGTCAGGAAGAATTCTTTAACCTATGGACTAGGTAGTCTTCACAGATTTGTCCTTAACAATAGAATCTTTTCAATAATTCCTTTTTCTCATGCTGTTTTTCATGTATGTTGACAGGATTCCTTTCCACTAAAAGTTCGAGGTATCCACTTGATTAACGAGCCTTTATTCTTCCATCCAGTCTTCGCTCTAATTAAGCCTTTTCTCACTGAAAAAATAAAGCAACGGGTGAGTGCACACAAACATTTCTTTCTACCACAAAACCCCTACGTTACAATCTGCAGCATTTCCTTTAGGATCTGAATACTGAAGAGGATACGTCATGTTTATGTCTTAATACTATACTGGCCTCTGGAATCTAATTGTAAAACATTCACAGTTACCAATAATGTGAGAGTTGCAAGTGTTTGATGTTGTCAAGTTGTCAAGTGTTTGTTGTTTAATCTTTTTGTAAAGATTAAAAAAAACCGTGGTAACTCAAGAGGGTTGGTTTAAATAACTTGCTTAAGGTCACACAGCAAAACTTCTGCAGAATTAGGAAGAAATAGGTCCCAGATCTCCTAGCATTCAGTCTATAAATGCCAGTGAGAAATTGTCACTGTTCAGTGACATTATGCTCTAAGTTGTGCAAAATTAGTAGAAGACAGCTATCCAGTTCTGTAAAAGCTGCAGAGGCATTTATGCATCAATAAAGAGGTCAGGCTGAAGTTCAGATTTATTTTCCAAGCAGCTTCTTAGCTGTTGCAAATTATTTTGTAGTTTTAAATTGGAAAACTCTGCATTTGGATGCAAAAGCATGCCAAGAATTCTGGAAGAATTCTGGTTTATTGCAATACAGGAAGGAAATATTGAAAGTTTCAGCTGGCAGAAGAGGAAATGCTGTGAAGTGTTAACAGCAGAGCTAAGGTACAAAATAAACAGCACAGTCTTTTAATATTCTCCCTCTGAGGCCTCCTTGTGCCTCCAATGCACGTGGATCTTGTGCATTTACAGTAGCTGCTGCACTCCAGGACAGTAAAGCAAGATTTTCACTGTTAGTGATGTTTGCCAGTCCCCTTTTTCTTAGCATGTGCGTTTTGTTATGGTAGAGAGGCAGGATTACTTCTGCCAGCCTTGTGTAGTCACTCACTGACACACAAATGATAAAGAAAAGAATACATTCCAGCAGCCTGATGCTGTGGCCCTTCCCCTGTCATATGTTACATGTCCATGTAACAGCCCCCTATCACCAGATCCAGCTCAGAGAATCTCTGGGGGCTAGAATTCAAAAAGTGGGAAAGAGGACAGATGGACAGTAAAGGCCTGAAAGAAGACAAACCAAATATCATGATTCGTGGAATGGCTTAGAGTTGCAGGTATAAGCTGAAAAGAAACTAGAAGGACCAGTTCCCCATACTTTCATAGGAATAATTACTATTCACTCATTATCTTAGTGCCTGATGTGGAAGCATTAAAGGCAGCTAGCTACATTTTGAGTGCATGTGTTTGTAGTGTTTGTGTAGTAATAATCACAGAAAATTCTTGTCAATTTTTAATAAGAGACCTATAAAATTTTCTGACCGAAATTGATGGACAAGGCTTCAAATCAGCTATAATAAAGCAAGAAAAGAACAATTAGAATGACTGCATTAAAAGGGTTAAAGTGGAGGAGCAGTCCAGGATCTAATTTCTTCTGGAACTGAATTGTAAGGACTGAAATGTAAGACAGGTATTCTTCTGAATATCCACCTTGGTACCTGTCTGAATTTACATACCTAGCATATAATGTTGAGTGTAAATGCATATAGCAGGACCAGATAGGAATAGCCAGGTGTCAAACTTTTTTTTTTTTCTGAAATGACTGAAAAGCAGCTATGCGATACCCATCATGACAAGACCAAGCCCCAGTATTCCCTGGTTTAGGTCAGTTTATCTATATGGGTGTAGTTAGTTTTGGCTCTTGTGCTTGGAGCTGCATAAAATGCAGTTCTTTGTCTGCAGATTGATTGAACATGGACTAAAACACAGACTGAATAATCATTAAGCAGGAGAGAGTTTGAGCATCCACGTGAAACTTGCTTACACAGTACTTTCTTCCTCATTGAAGGAACTCATTATGAACACTTATTTAGTAGAACCAAGCTGAGGGCTTAAGCCCTTGCATTGAGTTTGTTTGCTGTCTGTTTTCACCCATGAGTCTAACAGCTGTTCTGAAGTAAATGTTTTTCATATATTTTCTTTAGGTGCATATGCATGGAAATAACTACATGCAGAGTCTGACTGAACACTTTCCAGTCAGCATTCTCCCACAGGAATATGGAGGGGAAGGAGTCTCCTTCGAAGAGCTGGCCAAGGAATGGACTGACTTCATAATGTCGTGTGCAGATTATCTCCAGAGCATTTCTCTGGTTGCCCATAAATAACCTTATGGCAGTATTACAGCAGATCATGAAGACTGGAAGTGGAAATAAGTTTAATATGAAATCTTTCATGTAAACTTGAAGTTGCTGTAAATGGAAGCAGTATGTCTTTGCGGGGCACTGAGGGTTACATTGACTGCACTTTAATAGTAACTGGAGTGTATCTGTATGTACATCTGAGGAGACTAATGAATTCTAAATGTTTGCAATACTGTTTGTAACTGATTAAGTTGTATGTCAGTAGTTGTGCATTGGATACGACATTATTGATACTGCTCCTGTTAAGTCATTGGAGAAAACTCCTGTGACCAGAACCTTATGCTTAGCTCTTTTAATCATCAAGCCAAGATAAATACAAAGCCAAATAATTTAAGTAGAACAGAATGTGAATGGGGTAGACTAGTTGCAGAAGTATGAATACAGGCCTAATTTACAACTGGGGGAAAGAGGCTGCTTTTTGGATTGATCTCAGGGAAATGGTTGTTTTGTTAGTTTGTGCTGCTAAGATTGCACAGTCAAATTGAGAATTAGTCAGCAATAGTGAAACATTTGTTATCTCTGTGCTGCTTGTGCAGCTTCCCATTTTGTGCTAATTAACACAGTAATCTGCTAGTTTCATAGAGGAAGATGAGAAAAACACCATGTACGTGTTCTTCAAAGGACAGCATGAACCAAGAGGAACTGTTAAGAGAGTCAAAACAACTTTGAAAATTCTGATTTTCGTCCTTCAGAGATACTGTCTGTGAACAAGTTATAAGCAACCCAGTAATGCGAACACTTTTAATTCCTGCTGTAGAGTGTTAGAGGTCAAGAGCTCTTAGCTGTTTGCAGTATCAGTTTGTTTTGAAGGGTGAAGTAAATTATCCTTCATACATCTGAGCTTTAGAAATATCTGTTCTGTGGTATAAGGGTGCTTGTAGGTCACTTTGAGCCTCAGCTTAGGAGCTGCTGGCTGTCTTCCGTTTTATCTTCAGAAAAGTAATTGGTGTCTTGCCAGCTTACGTCGTGTTGGGCACTGGATGATTTAACTTTCTGTCAAGTCTTATATGTAATGAAAAAAATCTGTCTATAGTTATGGAAAATGGATTTTTCTAAGGGACATGATTCATATATGAGTACTGTATATGTATAAGTTGTCACGTATATTACATAGCAGTAACATCCTACATTCCTCAATATTTAATAATCTGAAATGTTAATTTACTTTTGACTCTGTTTTTTGTTAAAATTCCTGAAATACAGCAACTGCTGGAGTTCATTTACACAATTTTTATCTCTCTTTTGTAACAAGCCAGGGGTCTTTACATAAATACTAGATATTTAAGCATTCCATGTGAATGTTCATATAAATGAATCATTAATTACTTCTCAGGTAGCTAGAAGTGCTTAACTTCAGTTATTTTGAAATCATTAGAACATTGGAATGCTGTATTAATATATGTTTAGGGGAGAGAAATAAGAATATCTTACTAAGTCAGAAATGTCTTATTTTACTTTATTATTGATACTCTGTTATTGCAAAAGCCAGTGGAAGCTTCTCTTTATTAGCATGAGGAACACCTATGAAAGTCCTATATTATACTTGGTGGTGGTAGTTTCCTCTGATATTGTAAGATCAATGTCTGTTATAAAATTCCTTCAAAACTGACAAATTTTTTTTTTCCAATCCCCTCATTTTCACAAGTGCATTTTCATTCTTTTCTTTCAGGATATCTTTGAAACAGAGCCTAAATCTAAAGAAATTATTTTTGTGATGCATTTTCATATATGCATGTATTTCATATCCTTCTTTTTCTCTGAACTATTTTGTGATATGAAAAAAGCGCCTTAAATTGCTGAGTTCATTGCAATGATTATTCTTCTTTATTAGAAAATAAACTAAGTAGCCAGACATCTGGCAATTCTTCAGGAGTTTAACTCAAGTTCCAAATCATTTATGAACTGGAGAACTGAAAGTACTGTCCTAAAGTTATGCTCCTTCAGTTTTAGTGCTTGAATGTAAACTGCATAAAGGAATTAGCCATGTTTCAGTGAAAAAAAAAGATTCAATCCTTTCCTATGAAACCAGTCCCCGATTGTTGTGGTTTTATCTGAAAGAGACAAGAATCAGATTACTTCCGTTGATTGCATTTGTATATGTATGCAGACAAAATGTATGGGTTTTATCTTCATTTAAACTACACCATCTCTATGAAGTCCAAAATGTCTTCAAAAATATCCTGGATCTATTATTAAATGGTAATATATATAAATATATATATAAATGAATATATAACACAATGGAGCACTGAATAGTTATTTTTTTCATGAACTGTTAATTATTTTTAATGTTTACATGTTCAGTAGGAAGTCTGTACACTGAATTTGCTGCTATTAACGATGATTAAATAATCAGAACATTTGCATAACAAATGGCAAAGGTGTTAGTGTAATGGGTGGAGAAGGAGCACCCGTGAGCTTTAGAGTAAATAAATTTGTAAGTGCCTTATTCTTCTCTAGTGAGACCAGGAGTGCCTTTAAAGAAAACAAGCGTGCTGTGAAATGCTGATGCAAGTACTGGCAACAAGCGTTGATGTAATGCAAAATGGTTTTTAATCCTTTTTTTTTTTTTTTAACATGTCAACACCATTATTATCAATAAACCTCTTCTAGCTGAACCGGTCTTTGAGAACTTTTTTTTTTTTTTTTTTTTTTTCATTTAGCGATATAAACAGCTTGCCCGGTCCACGTTAACCCCTGGGGCCCAAACCCTGCCCCTCGGCCCCGCCCGCCGCCATTTCCACCCCTCGCTTCAGCTCGGAGCCCGGCCCCGCCGCCAGGACTACACTTCCCAGCGTGCCCCGCGGCGCAGGCAGCGAGGGGCGGGGCGGCGGCCGTAAGGAGCCGGGCGCCCCAGCGGCTCCGAGCCGTTGGTTCCGCGGTGCGCGGAGGGCGATGGGGCTCTGTGCCGGCTGCTCCCCGCTGCTGGCCGCCGCCTTCCTCCTCCTCCTCTTCCTCCTCCAGCTTCGCTTTGCCTCCCCCGCCGCTTTGCCCGGCCGCCAGAGCGAGCCCAACGACAGGCCCATCGTCGGTAAGGGGCGTTGTGGGGTGGGGGGCACTCACGACGTAGCCATAGCGCTGTGCTTGCAGCCTCTTGAGGTGCCTCCCGAAACTGGCGTGAAACCTCGCGGTTTGCTACAGTTTTGTTAAATTGTAGGTAACTTACTTAGGATAAGGCGTAGTACTTCCCTAAAACAGAGGAGTCGGGTAAAACGCGTTCACCTGACCCCCTGTGGCTAGGCATTGCGATTGATGCCCCGTTGCCTCGCTGTTCACAGTTCTTCCAGGCAATAAAGGTATCAACCTTTGTAACGTGGCATTTCAAAAACTAAGCTCTGATTTCTCTTTCAGCGCGTAACATTTCTGTGAAGTGTTCTCTATAATGCTGGTTTTCTTTCTTGGACCTTTCAGGGGTGCTGGCACAGGAATGTCACTTCAACAAGTTCCAGCAGTTTGGAAATTCGTATATTGCAGCTTCTTACGTGAAGTTTTTAGAGTCTGCTGGTGCCCGAGTTGTCCCACTAAGGTAGGTTTTTATATCCTTGTGAATGGTTAATAATCCTGTAACATAAGGGCATTAGAGGCACCTGAAGGTAGTTCTGCTGATTTTTTGAGTGCTAAGTGCTCGTCAAAGACCATTTCAAGATGCCACAATTTACAAGCTATTTTAGAAAGCAGAGTAAAGGAAAACTGGAACATATAATTTTTAATTTTCTTACCAAAATGTATTATTTTTTTCAATTTTTTTAACCTGTAAAATTACTCAGTAGTTCACATTAGTGTTTTTTCCAAGTTAGCTATGTTCAGTCTAGTGTATTTTGCCCTAAAAACACGCATATCTAGATAGATAAGACTATCTTTTGACACATTCTGTAGTCCTAGAATCTGACTAGTGGAGGAAGACTATCAGTAGTCCTTGAAGAAATCTAAATCCAGTTTGGCTCCAAGTATGGGTCACTAACACCATGTTGTATAATATTTTGATTGCTGTGTAAAAAGTAGCAAAGTAAGTAAAAAAAGTGACAATATTTCATAGCTAATTGTTAACTACGAAGTAGTAAATGTGCTATTGTCCAATGCTAAAATGACCTTTATACAAAGTTAAAGGTAATACTAATGAGGCCGCAAAGAAAAAAAAAAAAAAAACAAAAAACTAAACACAATAGAATGTATAAAGGCACCAGTGAAGTGCCTGAATTATAAGCCAGTGTTCCTCATGTAGCTGGTGAAAGTTTCAGAATGGTTGCTGACTGAAAGCTGTATCAATAACACATTGAACCAAGGCTTCCAATTCTTTCAACAAAGTTAGATGCCATAAAGCTGACCACTTTGAATATACCCAGTGTACCAGTTCTACACGAGTGTAGGCATCATACTGTTTTGCTGGTGCTGAGGTCATTCTCACCTTTCTACTTCTCAGCTTCACCTTTGTTGAAGAATGGGCGTGACTAACTGTTTGCAGTTCTTGGAATCAATCTGAAACTGGAGTTGCCAGTCTGCAGGAAATAATAACTACACCACTTACGTAAATGCTAAATTTAATGATTGGTTGAGAAGGGGTCTCAGACTACCTAATTCTGAACTGTACTTGACAGGGACCTGTTCTCAGTTGTGTGGATTCTCAATCTCTACTGAGCTGTTACACGTGATATGTTTCATTTGAACTGGGACTATTGTATTCTAAATGTTTAAAGCATGCTTTCTATGTATTTTCTATGCCCCTTGCTTCAGTTCAATAACTAAGATATTTTTGTGATTTAAATACATATATTTCATGTGTTCTGTAACTATTTTTTGGTGTTTCAGATTAAATCTTTCAGATGAAGTGTATGATAAAATATTCCACTCTATTAACGGGTAAGTTTTGAGCACTATCTTTCTGTTGAAATATATGATAATTCCTGTTTTGAGATCTGGCATATCCTCAAGGATAGTGTCTTATACTCTTTTGGAAGGTTGTGCTGAGTGTTGCAGATGTGTAAATCTGTTCTAAGATGGAGTACTGTTTCATCCCACATAGGTCTGCTGCATTTCCTTCCTTTTGGAGCATGTCAGTTAATCTGCAACACTGTCAGAGTTCGTTTTAGCACTCTCCAGTGCTTGCCTGCAAGTACACAAAAGTGGCAGGATAGAGGTTAACAATTGTTTTTACTTTACTAGTGAAGTAGGTCACTTCCTCTTTGTTATATTTTTTCTTACCCTCATATGAGTGATCACCTTAATTTTGAATTGTAATAGTGCTTACTGGGTGTGTCGTCACTCTTCGTCTTCCCTTCCCAGATCTTCCCATCCCTTCCCATCCTCTCCGTATTTCCTCTATTGTGAAAGCTTCTGATTTCCAGTCTTCATTACCCTATCTCTTTGGGTTCCTTCTCTCCTGCTTCTCTAATGGCCCATATTGCCTGGTGTGATTCTGTGGCTTAGATCTCTGTTAGACAAATGTATTTTAACTTCTCAGCTGACCTACAACCATTATCCACCCAAGTGTTCTTCCTGAGTTTTTAAATGTCAGATAATGTGATCTAGTTCAACACACATTTAATTATGGACTTAGCAAAGTCAAAACCTTTTAGGTTTGCTTTAAGCTAACAGTGCTTTTCAGAAGAGTTAAACCAGCT
Organism: Aythya fuligula; assembly: GCF_009819795.1. NCBI lineage: Eukaryota > Metazoa > Chordata > Aves > Anseriformes > Anatidae > Aythya > Aythya fuligula. The sequence continues at coordinate 122,372,435 of NC_045560.1, read as the reverse complement.
GGTGCTACATTTCAGTAGCTTGGTTGTGTGTGATCCCCTAGCATGTGATTGGGCTACTTGTAGTCATGAGATGAACATCTTAAACCATGAGTATTTTCATTAAACGTATGCATATAACAGAATGTTAATCAATGTGAGTAAAACCTGCATGTTTAGATTTGTGGCTGTCTGGGGAGATCAGTCTTACACAGCACACCCTATACATTAAGATGCGGGTCTTTACAGTGTTTTGGTGAAAACAACCATATGACAGCTATGCTTTCTCCCCTGTGTCTTCTCATAGTGGAGAAAAAATGAGTAATTTCATCCTTTTTTTTGTGACTGTCACCCTCTCTTTCATTGCCAGACGGACTGTAACCTGTGGAATCTCCTCTTTATTCTACTTCCCACCTCCATCAATGCACGAGGTGGTATTAGGCAAATAGATCCAGTTCTGTTATCCTTCTGTCTTTGCAGTGACTGGCAGTTGGGTCTGTGCTATGTAGGTGGGTAAGGATGATCTATGTTTCCTCTTGTTGCCCTCCTCTGTCACCTAATGGCTTCCACAATACAGTTGTTTATAACAAATAAGAGAGAAGGACTCGCTATACTGTGGAAACTTATTATAAGAAAGAGTCACCACTGATTTTTCTGACTAGATCCCTGGTGTCCCTAATTGAAGGTTAGATATCCATCTATAGGCTTCTGAAATCTAGGTGTCCTAATGTAGACCCGAATCCTACCCTTAAAACCACTGTCAAACTTTTTCTCTGTGTATGCTGCCCAGGTTTTAGTTTGATCACCATCATTCATTGTTGCTAATCAGATTCTTGGATGTTGCCTTTCAGGGTACTTTTTCCAGGAGGTGGTGTGGATCTAAAGACATCAGAATATTCCAGGGTTGCTAAGATATTTTACCGCAAGGCATTAGAGGTAATTACTAAAGAACAGTCTGTTCTTGTTATTGTCACTTCTTAGAGATCAAAATGACAGGGAAGCTTGTATTCTCAGTTTCCCACTGGCATACAGTGTGTTAACTATAAGCCAAATAATAAGCAGCTTATTGCTAGCTTCTGCTTAAAAAAGTCATTTCATAGCTTAAGATTCAGACACCCGATGCCCTTTCCTGTTACGTGTTGTGTCATTGTCTTAAAATCTGATTTCTTTGGGTGGGTACACTATCATTTATTCATTATAACTGGGACTTTATTGCTGTTTGGAACCTGCAATAAAATAACAACAATGCCTTCCAAAAGCACAGGGTGTTCAGTGACATTAAACATTGAACAAAATTATAAAAAAAATTAAAGGTAACTACATTTATGTTCACTTAAAGTTTAGACTTTGAAGGAATTCTAGAGAGACTCTCAAATAATCCAATTTACAGTAATATAACATTAAGGCTTCCTTTAACATATATGCTACAGCTAGTGAAAGACCTTTGTTCTTACTTACCTGTAAGTAGATTTAAATACATATTTGGAGGTTCATATGAAAGATGTACATGAGATAATCATAAGAGTTTTTATTTATTTATTTATTTTAAGATAATAACGTATTTTGAAGTAAAATTTTATCTTGTAAGTGCATTGTGGAAAGGAATGGAGATTCACTGAGCTTTATACTCAACCCCTGTGATTTCTGAAGGATCTTCTGTATTCAGGTTGAATAAAAAATGCAAATTTTCTTCACTTTTTCTTCTTTACTGGCTTTATTTAATTTTATTTTCAGCTGATGTTGATTACAATTGTTGCAGAAGTCATAGCTCAGAAAACTTTGCCCAATTCTAGAGCCAGTTGAGAGTAGTGCTTAAACTACTAGTACAGTAGGAGGCATTCACTGGCAGTGAGGAATTCCTTTCTGCTCTGGCTGCTGACTTTTCTTCAGCATGCAAGGAAAGTGAAAAGAATAGGAATTTCTGTTCAGTCTTCTTTCTGTAAATCTTCAGAACTTTTTATTTTGCTGCTTTTTATTTTGAAGGCTAATGATAAAGGAGATTATTTCCCAATATGGGGGACATGCCTTGGACACGAAGAACTGACATATCTCACAAGCAACAAAGTTTTACTCGTTAATACCAAGACAACTGGTTTGGCACTTCCTTTGAACTTTACCTCAGGTGAGAAATTCATGTCTGAGTTTTGCTGAGAATTAATGGAGAGGTGTTGTGGTTTTGTTTGTAATAAACACACGTGGCTGAATGTTTGGGAGGTTTCTGAAGACTGTCTTAAGTGCTTTCTTAATACATTGCTGTGACTCTTTATGAAGGCAGTGCAACTCTATGACTTCTAAGGAAGAGATGTGAGCACAAGCTACTTGAAACCAACAGCAATCAGCAAAAAACAGAGTTGTGGCTCCGTGAGTCATTTGATCATTTGTACCTACAAAAATAATGTGGGTTTAGGTCCCTTTTTGTTACTGAGCTGGACAAAATTCACAGTCCCAAAACGTATCAGACTTGGAGAGCAAGTGCATTTAAATTTTTCACCTTGCATCTTTCCTAATGATGAATATTTACACTGCTGTCTCACTTGAACAGTATTGAAATCAGAGAGGGTCCTGAAAGTAGAGCTGTGCCACTCAGTAACACTTGTCGAACGTTGATTCTTGTTATACTTCATATGAATTTATCCTTTTGTGAGTAATCCATGTGTGGTGCATGTAGTATTCATGAATTCTGGCAATTGTAGCCACTCTGAATGGAAAGGTCACTGAACTGAGTGGCAAAGCATTATGCTTATCTGTGGGAACTTAGGTGGTAAAGTTGGGTTCTCTCTAGGTCAAGGCTGGAAGACAGTGGTAACATCATACTTGAAACCTGTTGGAAGTTACTTCACTGACTTTTTTCCCCTTGCAGTATATTCTTAAATCAGAAAGTTATACCACAGAAACAAAAAAGGTTGCTTTAATGTAGTGTTTTATTAAATAGGTCTCCTTCTATTCAGTAATAGACAATCTGTTAGCAGTTTGAGTAATGGACAGTATCTTTTTTTTCTCTTTGTGACAGCTGCAAAAGACAGTAGGTTGTTCAAGAATCTTCCTAAGGATTTGTTACGTGCACTTGCTAACGAGCCATTGACATCAAACTTTCATAGATGGAGCCTCTCCATGGAGGTATTTAATCATTTTATTTCATTAACACAAATGTATTCTCTCTGTTAAAACTAGAAATAAGTAAACAGATAACTCACCTTTATTTTCTTTCCTCCTTATTGCAGAATTTCACAAAGAATGAAAAGCTTCATAAATTCTACAATGTTCTGACCACTAACACTGATGGTAAAGTGGAATATATATCTACCATGGAAGGTAGGAAAACGAATTTCCTTTGTATGCTATGATTGTAAGAGAGTATTTCTTCAGAGGTGTCAGTTTATGCTAATTTGTACAGCAAGCTTACCCTTAGAATAACAGGGTGAGTGCCGACCCTATATGTGCTGACTGTGAGGAACATACAGTTTACAGACAGAGTTTATCTTTTGAGTACATATCCTTGAGCCTAACTGCTTACTTCTTTTGCCCACTGTTCCCCTTCCAGATATGCTGTTGCAATTTAGCAATATTGCAGTGCTGTGATACAAAGTGTACAGCACTCATCTTGTAGCAGTTTAACCCCTCCATAGTGCAGCATGCCTCTGTTGTATCTTGCTTGCTATCTGCCTCTTTATGCTTGTGTTCCTGTGTGATGCTTTATTCTGTGTGCTGTATGAGGAGAACAATTCATGGTACTGAGATATAACAGCAATATCCCTCATTACTTTGACAGCAATCCTGGTAATTGTTCTCCTCCAAAAACCTTTTGTGCTGGGTTGTATATGTTCTGCACCGCACTTGCTCAGCTCAAGAAACAAGTTAGCTCATTAGAGAGTAGTTTATTTTGAATAGTATACTACTAGCAGCTTTACAATAAAGCCCAGCTGTCAGCCTATGGGATTCTTCTGTATGGCATGCTGGCAGTCCTCCAGAAGAGGAGAATAACCGTTTGATCAGAAGACCTAATTAGGCTAATAAGATATGTATCCTGTGTCTGCAAGCAGTTTATCACAGAGTAGTCATCAGCTGCTGTGCTTCTATTCTTTTTTTTTTTTTTTATATGAAAGGACTGGCTTCCCCTGGCACAGAGCAGATGGGAGCTGCCACTGTATTGACTGGGCCTTCAAGGGGATACTAAGACTTGGATCTGTTTTGACTTGCTCTCTAAGCTTTTGTGAAGCTGTTGATAAGTCAGATATATTTGTAGGTTGTCCTTTGAGTTTGTTTTGCAGTAAGACTTAGCACATCACTCTTAAGGCATAGATCTTGCTTAGATCATTCTTTGATGAAAAATGTGTTTGTTGCAGCATACAAATACCCAATTTATAGTGTTCAGTGGCATCCGGAAAAAAATCCTTTTGAATGGAAGAAATCAACAGGCATTCCACATTCCTCATCAGCTGTAAGAGCTGCATATTACATAGCTGACTTCTTCGTTAATGAAGGTAAAAAGTTTTTTGTTTATCAGTTTTTAGAGTGAAGAAGACTCTAATCTTTCAAGTACCTCTTGCTGCTTTCTTAAAAGTTTATTCTACAAGCTTTGTAGACTTACAAAACACAAGGGGTACTAGAAGTAGAATGGTTTTGTAAAAGTGACATCAAAATGCCGGTCATTCTTGCAGAAGTAGTCTCTCTTTTCAGTAGACTGGGCTAAGACTAAAAGTCTTGTCTGTGCTGTGATTTTTCTACCATTTTGAATGGTCTCTGTAACATCTTATCCTGCCTGGCACAAAGACATTGAAATGGAAAAAAATGCTCCATTCAGAATCCCACATACTTCCTCAGTTCTGAACTGAGGAAAGTTGTTGAAAGTGTTTTCTAACCAGAATACCAAGATTATAAATGCTGCTTGGGCTCAGTATACAGATGTGTCAGGGGGTGCAACATAGTGCCAGTAGTATATAACTGCAGGACGGCATTTTGAGGAAGTTTCTGAATTTTCACTGAGCTTCTAGTTTATTTCGTCATACGCAAAGATGTTGAAAGTAACTAATGTGTGAAATTTTGATAATTTATTATACTTTTTTTTGTTCACTGTGAGTGAGTGATGTGGAAATGCAGAAGTATTTGAAGCAATCAAACTTGCTTTATTCTTTTATCTGTACCTCCTAAACCATTCCAATGAAATAGCATTTTCAGATATTAAACTGGCGATGCATAAAATTGTCTCAGCTAATTGACTGGGAATATAATGAACATAAGCAATGGCCTAAGTGAGTTAGGATTCCAGATTTCATTTCTCATCAAAAGAGTCACCATATTGGAGAAATCGGACAGTGATTTAAAGAAGTGAAATATGTGCTGACCTGGTCAGTGAAAATGTAGAAATAAAAGTTATACGTTGTACAAGTTTAAGGCTGTTTCCTTGCATTATATAGTTCTACATTGGTTTGTGAAAACATAACAAAATAATGTAAAATTCCATATTGGTATCCATAAGCTTCACGTATTTATGAATTTTAGTAGTGTGCTTATGGGATAAATAGGGTAAAGTGTTAAGATGAATCCAATTTTTCTTATGCTGTGTTCTAATGTTGTACAATTCTTCAGCTTTGTTTGCTACATTCTGTAGTACCTATCTACATACTGTGTTACAGGCAGAAGTAAGCTTGCTCTAGCCATTATCCAAGTAAATGTGGCAAAATTCAGTGCCAACTATTCTCATAAGTCCTGCAGCGCATGTGAGTTTGTTCATTTGTGTATGTGCACACATAGTTGGCTTGTATGCAGTACCACACTGAAATGTAACCAGCTTTTGGATGTGCTGGACTTTAATTCTAGCAGAACAAACTGGTGTCAGCTAGCTGCGTGTGTCTAGCCTCTGCCTCATATCAAACCAAAAGTTCCTCTTAATTATCTCCCCTGTCTGTGTACAGCTACTTCTACTATTTCATATCTCAATGTTGTGATGGGTAGTTGATATTTTCAGCTAACCTAAGGCAGAGTGTCTTCCTTAACTTTGAAAATTAACCTTGGGGCAAAAAAATGTAAACTCTTTTCAACTGGCAAAAATATTCTTATTTGTGATTTTTTTTTTTAATAACTAAACTGATATCGTTTTTATATTCACCTGTTAATTTTGTGTAGAGTTGCCAACATGACCAAATAGAGCAGAATTCAATTTTTATTGTCCTCACCAACACATGCCATGTTAGGCTGATAGTCTGATACATTTCTTCCAGTACTATGAGTGCTGGTATCTTTGGTAGGTACCGACAGTACCTCATGAATAAATCTTGTTGTGTAGTCTTGGTTTTAAATGAGCAATTAATTTTCTCCCTCTTCAGTAATAAAATACCATTGTAACCAGCTTTCCGAATCTGTATCTTCACAGTTCTCCATATATTAGTTACTGTGATTCTGTTTGCTGTTACGCTACACAGAATAGTTTTGCCAAGAAAGATACTGTCAAGGCTGATAACAGTAACGTGATGTATACTTTTAAAATGTTTTACAGCACGGAAGAGCCTGCACCGTTTCCCCAGTGAAGATGAAGAAAGAAAAGAATTGATTTATAATTATACTCCAATTTACACAGGAACGTTTTCTTCATTTCAGCAAGCCTATTTTTTTGATTGAGTGTCTTGTCAGAGGTGCCGCATTGCTATTTATAAATGGAATTATTTGCCTGCATTGCATAATTAAGCTGATATAGTGCAGTGCACGTGATAGAAAGCCAGACCAGTTCTCTTCCTTTACAGTGACTTATTCTGTGTTTCTTCTGCACTACGGGACCGCTAATCTGAAAATTTACGTTCTACACCATAATAGTTGTCTTGGATCACACTTTAATGCGAACTACAGAAAAATGCATTTTTTTCCTACAGGGAAGGCATCTTGATTGTGCTGATGAATTTGAACAATTTCAGGTTTAGTACAGGGAAAAATACTGTATTCTTATATTGCAAAATATGGGGGTTATCTCTATAAAACGTGGACTATGATAGCACTACAGATTTAAGGTGTATTCCTTACTAAAATGCTGTCCTCTTCAAATGATTTAGTGAACAAGACTTTGGATCTTGGGCCTGTCACAAATGTATATGTAATCAAGTTCTTGACAGCGACTAGTTTGTCATTTGAAAAATTGTCCAAAATAAGCATGATAGCAAGGAGACATGAAAAGGATGTGTTATATCCACTTTGTGAAACTCTCCATTGTGCATTCAATTCAATGTTCAGAGAGTTCATACCTTGTGAGGTCTACATAAATATGAAGATGTAGTGTAAATTAGGCATTGCAAATTTCAGATAAAGTAAGTAAGTGTGGAGAGTGTAGTTATGTGCTGCTTTCACTTTCTGTTCTTTTCAAATTCCTTTTTATATATATTCCAAGAATCTGTTTGACAGTACCTAGAATCAGCAGGCAGATATGAGGTACAGACTTCTCTTTGTATGTAAAAGAATGTAAAACTAACTTTTGCTTTATATACTCTAACTTTTCCTGTAGTTACTTAGTAGAATTCTCACTTTTAATCTGAGATAGACACTATTGTCTCCACTGAGTCAATGGAAAACTTTCTGTGTTGTTGGATAGTTAGTACATCTGGAATTCAGTAAATGGATGAATGTGTATAAGAAACCTGCTAATATTGACATAATGTGATAATAGCAGTTGCATTCGGTACAGTGCAATATTTTCTGGGTGTTTGATTTTTGCTTTGCTACATGGTTAGTTTAAATCTTGTTCAGTGGTTTTGTTTAACATTCAGAAATTTACCAAGACAATCAGCTATAATTCTTTATTGCACAGCTTCCAAATCCTGTTAACATCAGTGGGGATTTGGAATTCACGAAAAATTCGGGTTTATACCTCAACTCTGTATCATAGTACGTTACACTCTCAAGTACCACTTGAAAGTCAGATACACTTCTCAGGTTTCTCAGGTAAAGGGCACTCTAACTTATTCTTTATAATGAAACAATGTCATAAGACAGAGAAAATGTGAAATGTATTAATTAAAATAGTAGTCACAGTTAATGTTTCCTTATACTAGAAAGACGCTGCTGGGTAACCACAAGCTTAAACATGTGATACTGTGGATTTCTATGCTTGTCAGATCAGCCAAATTCAGTAAATCTCTTTTTCATATGGGTGATTTTATCATGTTAACTATATTATCTGATTCCTGAGTAGAACCAGTGTAAAGAGATAATCATGCTCTACAGTTGCATATAAGTACAGCAGCTAATCATAGGCTCTCAGAATGGCTCAGGCTGCCTTCAAGATCATCTAGTTCCACCTGCACTGCCATGGGCAGAGATGCCACCCACTAGCTCAGGTTGCCCAGGGCCTCATCTAACCTGGTCTAGTCTATCCAGCTAAGATACTTATGAAACAAGTCCAGCCACCTATTTCTTAGTCAGGTTGAGTTCTTCGGAATACCTCCGAGAACTTGCCTAAGTAAGAGGGGCGGGATTTAGCCTTAAAAATAGGGACCGACCTTAGAAGTCAGATGTCTGCTAACTGCAGTGGGAGTAATTAGTTCCTAAGTGTACAACTTTAAGGAATATTGTGTGTAATATGATGAAAGAGAGCAGTATATTTATTATGAATTTGTATGTGTCTTTTCTTTTTATCCTTTATCTTGTAAAGCCTTTTTGATGGTGGCAGTGATTTTTCTATGATACTTGAAATAAAATACATTCAAGCAGATGTGTATTTTTGTTCTTTGAGGTACCACAGATAAAGCATTAACATTGATTGGCCTTTTTTCCCCTCCATCTATGTCTGTTATCAAGGCAATGAATTGTTATGATTTTTCTGAATCATAAAATTTTGCTGAACATTCTGTGACAGTCATAATTCAGGAGGCTACTCTAACCTACATGTATGTCCACTCGTTGTGGTTTTGGGAACCATTTCTCTGTTGAGATGGTGAAAGTGAGGGAGCTGTCTATGTCAACTTAGTCCAAGAAGGTATGCAGTTACTAATCTCTTTCATTCTGCCTCTTGGCACTATAGCTAGAGTATCCAGGATCAGAATGTTTGCCTGCTTACTTGCTAAATTTTTAGTCGCTTCGTTTCTGCAAAAGTGATGCTCTTATGCTGTGTGTTGCTTCTATGCAGTCACAAAGCTGGTAGGCATGATGGCTAGCGATTTGCACTTTTTTTTAGTGGTAACTCATAGTCAGATGGGAGGCAAACAAGGGAAAGCTGAAATAGCTGAATGAGCTACTGATTTTGGGAAAATTTTGTGGAAAATGCAAGTGATTGAACTATGTTGAAGGTTATTGTCCATCAGAAGTAGATAAGGCTTGTGTGATCCAAAACAGAGTTAAAAGCTTTTGATTTAGAGCGTTGCCTAGAAGAAAAATTGAACAGGGCTACCAGGGAAGGTGGCAGAACAGCTGGCATGATGGCCTTAGGAGGAAGGAAAGTAAGGAAAGCACTTCAGTAAGGAAAGCAGAACTTTGTCACTTGTTCAGTGACAATAGCTTGGGTCAGCCACAGTCTGAAGGTTGCTAGACAAGTCCTTAGTGACATGGCAGGTCCAAGGCCAAGCCAGAAAGTCACATCAGCAAGTTAGGGTCAGGATAAGTGAGTTCCGTGGCCAGGCACAGGTGTATCTACAGCACAGTTCAGGCAGGGCCCAGAGACTGAGTTTAAATACACTGAAATGTAGCAGCTGAGCCAGGCACAGAAGCTTTCTACAAAGCTGCTCACAGCATCTTCTTGCACAGGCCTTTCACAGCAATCTGATCCTAAGTGTCATTGGGCATAGGCAACCTAACCCCTGTAAAGGTGAGAAGGGCTTGTAGAGCTGTTGGGTGCTCTCAAAGTCCTGAAACTCCAGAGCTGTAAGCAAAGCAACCGCTATGTTCAGTGAAATAAGAGCCTCTGTCTGTTCGTGTATGTGGCATCTTCCACCAAGTTCTCTATTCAAAAAAGAGATATAGGCACCCAACAGAGGGTTTGAAATTGTTTTTAGGAACTTTCAGTAAACCTCTTACTGCTCTAAGTGATTACAAGATTTACAATATGGTTTTTAATTTCTCAGAAATTATAACAGGTAGTTTTCAGGATTAATGCTGGAGAGAAGGCTGGCCATACTCTCATATTATTCAGAGTATGGTTTATAAGCCTAATCATCTTGCTTACTGCTATGTGGGGAAAGCGTCCACCGATCAGTAAAGTAAACTCTAATATAACCTGGCAGATTATATTCAAACACTTTCAGAAAAATTTGGTTTTCTCTTTGTAATATTTCTTTCTTACCACTAGATGGCCCACGTGAACTAGTAGTTCAATTTCTTACTCAGACGAGGTGGTCTGTCAAAAGTTTTAAGCGTCACGCTGAATAGGGTGCTTATTGTATTGTAGTGTTTACATATGTACTAGGATACATTGTGTTGTGGTACCTACATATGTACCAGGATTTTGTGCATGTGGAGGCAGATGGAAGGAGACAGACTAAAACAGAAGCCTTAGGGCATGACTGGCCAGATTGGCAGGGCAGGAGAAGAGAAGGAGAGGGTACAAGAGCATAGAATTATTTGAGCTGGGATTAAATCATAATTCCAGTGAATATTTAAAACATTTGAGCATTAGCCGGAGGTGATTAGAATGAAATCCCAATATCCAGGTGATGGTTCTTCCCCTACAGCTACAGCGTCTGTCTTGGTTCCTTTTTCTATGAATAAGAAATGAACTCATGCAAAACAGAAGAGTTTAGGCAGGAGTCTGTGAGAACCTGAGCTCAGAAAACCTTTGCCTGGGAGGTGGAAAAGACCGTTTTGAATTCCTTCAGGTAAGGAAGAAATTACAGGGAAGAAACATTCTGAGTAGGTGATCTAAATACTGAATAAAAGAGTAAGATGATCCTAACTCATAAGCTGCTTCCTGGGCTAAAAACAAAACAATAAAAAAACAAAACAAACAAACAAAAAAAAAACACACAAACCACCACTGACCAGTTTTGTGAAATTACCTACCAAGATTGTGAATCCAAAGCAGATCAGTGTCCGAGTACCTAGAGGAGCTGGCCATGACCCAATTCCCACTTCAGCACTGACTATCTTGGTTACAGACTAATTTTTAACAGTTTTCAATTCATCATCAGAGCATCCTATTCATTGCTGCAGATGCCACTTGGATAAAAGATACAGAAAGCTAGACTGTACTGTACTTCTGTGCACATTTCTCTAAAAATTAGTAATGTATTAGGGATGTGATTAATTTTTTTTCATGAAACAGTGAGAAAGGTATGGGGAAGTCTTGAAAAAGCAGGAAAACTAGCAATGAGTAGTTTCCTAGTTGTATCATCCCTGCATTGCCCTTTTATGAGGCAAAGGTCCTGGGGGGAGAAAAATAGCGTGTGGTCAGACAGTAGAGAGTACATGCCAACATATACTCAAGAATGTTTGTGCTTGTGGTATGAGGGTATATGCAAGACGATTTCACAGTCGCTTCTATCATGGTAATTAATTTCATTATTTAAATTTGCCTTTTTTTTTTTTTTTTCTTCTTTGCAGTTCACTTACATGTATCTGGTGGTGGTGCTAGCATAAAAGCTATGGAACTTGGCTAGTATTCAAATTCCATTAAGGTTCAAATTATTTTGGCTTGAGTGCTTACATGGAAGACAGATTGACAGATACAGTGAGGTGATTGATTACCTTCTCTTGCTAGCCTTGTGTCTTTCCCCAGGGCAGGTCTTTTTCCTACTCTAGTGCTTATTTATAGGACAAATAGTGAAGAGTATCTTCCCCAGGGCCACCTGTCGATCAGGATACTATTCCAGCTTTCATCACTTCCTCATAATGTTTACAACTATTTTGTGATGTAGACAGTATGTTTTAAGAGCTGACTTTCCATATAAGTTCTTATATAACCAAAAATTTCCAAGAACCATTCACCACAAAAATCCAAATCATCTAAAACCAGCTGTCACTATTTGAAAGAGCTCTTGAACATGGCAACATCTGAACTTAAGCTAAAGAACTCAAATTCCCTTCTTTGTGATTCACAGAAATGCAGCGAATGAACATCCCTTTCAACCAAGCTTTCTGAAAATGAAATGCAAAAAGCAATCAGAGCAAAACGCTTAAATGAATAAATTCTAGGAATTGTAGCCTTACATAACCAATAGTACTTGGACTGAGTACAATTAACCTGGGACTACATACCTCCCAAGAATATTAGAAAGCTTCATTTGATGATCTAGGCTGTAAGGTATTTCATAGTCTTTTCCCTGTTACAGCAGTCCAAAAGCTGATTTTATATGTGTGTAATTTTTTTACTATTTTCCTGAAGAGATCAACAACAACAGAAAACCTGAAGTGGTAATTTTCTAGCTAGGAACACATTAGGAAATTAGTTTCTCCCTATGGCATTCTTGAGGCAGCACTGTAAACAGGTTATAATCATCTTTGCAATATTTCCGAGAAGCATCTCAGCCTATCCATTCAATCAAGAGTACCAGTAAACCTGTTTCTAGAGTTACACCCACACCAGCTTTGTTTCTTTGTTATGCCAACAAATTGAGAAAAAAAAAAAAAGTTTTTCTGTTAGAAACAGAAGCTGTTTCACCCTTTATCCCTAGCCTCTCAAACTTTACTTCAGGTTTCTCATGCCTCACAGGGATGAGTTCAAACACATCCTTGTAGTTTTTCTACTTGGGTTCTTGTGGCCCATGGTACTTCACAGCTCCTCAGGCAGCCTAGTTACTGTACCCACCAGTGAAGCCACTACTTCATCCAGCAACAGCTGCTGTAGTCTTCCCAAATTAATCCCACTTAGAGAAAGCTTTCAAAGAAACGCAAGACACAGCGTTCCACTTCAGATGCTTGCAAACAAGCGTATTGGGTTTGTGAGCATGCTGAGTGTTTGAGCAAGCCTGGAAGCTCCCTGGCTTAGAAGCGCCGGTGGATGCGTTAGTTGGAGCCTGCTGCAGAGCTGGGGGAAAGGAAGCAGCAAGTAACAGAGGCAGCAGCCTGTGCTGTCTGAAGCTGCAGCTCAAGCCATCCTAGTGTGCGCTGTGGTTAGGCAGCACTTGAACACAAATGCTGTTTGTGTCGTTTTAGTCTTAACTGTCAATACTCTTGCCCTCCTTTAGTTGTTTGTAAGGCTTCCCTAAGAAACCCATTCAGAAACTAAAGAGAAGTTTCCTCTTTGTTTTCCACAGCCAGGGGGCTGAGGCAAGTCAAAGGAATGAATCTGGACCAATTTCCAACTGTTTTAATCAGACTAGAAGAGAAACTTGCACTGTGGGTGTACTGTGGCTTTCAGCCACACCTTAGGGCAGCAAGTGGGAAATAATTATGGTACAGACGAAAGTATATTTTATACATCGATTTAATTTGAAAATAAACTGAATTGTATCACATCAACATAGGGAACACCAAAGCAGATAACATCTGCTTGAATAGCAGGGCTTACTGGGAATCTTTTGCCTCCCCAGATTTCTCACTGGAGCATTTAACAAGGGAGTCCAGGCTAGTTTATAAACCATCCTTTTAGCAACTGCTTCTGTGAAGTCTCAGTGTAGATAGTGATGGTCATGTGAGGAACTCCCTCCTTGCCCCAGTCAAAATCCTGGACCAACTCGTGTTCAGATTCAGCGATGTTTTGTTCTCCTGTTTGGTTGCCTGTGTCAGTCAGACCATGGGATTACATAGGTGAAAAATACAAATGACAAGTTATGTGGCAGATTAGGCTTGACACGTCAGGGTTTCACAAATCACACCTCATCTGTCACGTCTCACTCAAACAGCTTAGGAGAGTTTCACCTTCCCAAATGCAGAGCAAGCCCAACAGGCTTGTATTTGACAGTGCCATGTCTGAGTGCAGACGGGTGCACAAAACATGCCATATATATGTGTCATTCATTATGAATGACATAAAGGATTTAACACGATATTCAGAAAGGTCATGAGGTGTCAAATAATGTTCTGCCTTCCTGCATTTTCCATGAGAGATAAAATTAATACCCATACAGCACAATGAAATTATTTCTAGTCAGAAATTTTATCTTGTCAAAATAGTTTTTTCTTTCCTTTTCCTTTTCCTTTTTTTTTCTTTCTTTCTTTTTTCTTTCTTTCTTTTGTTCCTTGGGGCCTTGATAGTATAGTATTGCTTCATCTGAGGCTTTTAGCACCCTCCTGCTCCCTTTTTCAATTTGTTGTCTCTATTCCCATGACCTTTGAGGAAGCGAACAGCCAAGCTTGTAAGTGTGGCATCCTCAACATCTTCTCCTGCGTGGATATCCCTCCCAAGAGCATCCGTGCTTCCCTGCTGCTGCCCTACAGTTGTGTGGCAGAAGAAGGATGGCAGTGGTCACAATAAACCTCTCTGCTGGAAGTGGATATTTTGTATTCCTGACATTTATCCTACTTGCTGCTATGGGTGGCACTAAGCAAACCTCTCCTGGGATCAGTTGCTCTGACGTCAAGGAGGGAGGGCATTTTTATACAGTGGCATTAGGACTAGGGATTACTGGGAGGAAAAAAAAATCCTGGGAAAAAAAAAAAAAAAAAAAAAAAAAAAGAACTTCATAGTTATGCTCAGTTTTTAGTTACAAGACAGATGACCCCAGATGGTAAATGAAGGGGTAAACTGTCATCTTTATTATGGGCTTTGCTGCAGCCTCTAAATCAGTAACAAACATCATTTTTATTCTTTTAGCACAGCTTCCTGCTATGCTTGCCATGAATTCATTGCATGTTTTTTAACTCAACTATAGCACTGAAGAATATAATCCAAACAGATGGATGATTAATTATTTGAGAAGTAATTATAAAGAAACATGATCTCATACTTTAATGAGTAGTAGGATTTTTGGTAGTTGTTTTTTTTTCTGTGTCCTGTAAAACTTATTGATAAATTATAATCTAGATACCAAGACTTCATACCAGACAAGAAAAATTAAAGTGTGTCATTTATGCAATTTGAAATTAGATTGGAGTACTAAAAAATTGAGACAATTAAAATTTGGGATGTCTCATCTGCCTGATTAAACATGCAACAAGATGTGTGACTGACACTCCTCTCCAATCTTCATTTATTTGTTTAATATTAAAAAACTCCTCAGATGTATATAAGCCATCTGCTGTTCTCACATTCACTGAGCCTTGCTATATTATGCATCTGCAAAGCATTTTAATTTGATGCCATTAACTATGGAAATTTGCTCATGAAATTTGCTCATTTGAAAATATGAAATTCGCTCATTTTCCAGTAGAAAAACCTCATGCTTTCTAGACATTTCTGATTATGACCCAATCTTCTTTCCTCTTTTGTCTTCAACAGCTCTATTTTCATCATTACAGTTAAGCTGCAGGCTGCTTTGGTGATAAATAACACTGAGTGAGTCACTGCGAACAGGCTGGGTCCTCCTCAACACCTTCAGGCCACTTAACATTGTTAGCTCCTCAGTGCACTGTGAACATCTCCACCTGGAGATAGGGCCCTTGCTCAGCCAGTGGACTATAGAGCTACCCTAACCTGTAGCACGGTGAATGTCATCGTCCAACATTGCCAGGGTAAGTGGGAGAGTGTGACAGCATGCAGAGAGTTTCAGACAGAGGAGGCAACCATGCCTTCTGATGTGGAATCCAGGCAGCCCAGGGAGGGATTCACCTGAGCAAGCATTCAAGGTGGTCACCTTGACTCCCTGCTCTACACCCTCTGTTGCACTCCCCACCACCATGCCTTGCCTGTTTCTCTCCTAAGAGGGCGGGGAAAGCCCAGAGTTCTCTCCAAAAACAGAGTTGTAAGGCAATGTCAGAGGATGACCAACATCAGCCAGACCTTCTGCATGGCTGGAGGTGGTGAGCTGCCTCTCCTTCCTCTGCCTGCGTTTGCCTTTCTTCCTACCGTGCCTTCTGCCTGGTGCAAGCTGTTATGCATATGTACAGTAACAAGCGTGGTGGGATTTGTTACGGCAGCTGCTGTAATACAGCAAACATATGGAAATGAGAAGGAATACATCAGTGCCATAAAAGAAACTAGCCCTTAGGTCTTGGATGTAAGCTGAAGCAAGACATGGCAGTTGCAGTCAGTTAACATTATGAGTTACTTCAGGTGTTTGAGTTACTGGTTGGCTCTTATTTTTGTTGATTTGAACAAATACCTGTAGATTTCAGTCATTAGACTGCTTGCCAAGTGCAGCACCTGAAGGATTTAAATCCTTGCTGATGATTTCTTCTCAGTCTATTCAGGAGGTAGCTACCATTTGACCATCAGTGCTGATAACCTGCTTCGACTAGCAAAACACTGGGAAAAGGCCAAGATAAAGGAGAATAGTCCCTAAACCCTATACTGTAGGAAGAACCTTACGTAGCACCAATTCTGTGGCCTCCCCATACCTCATGAGGGAAAAAAATTGGGGTGAGGTATCACTGACTTGCAATTTCATTGTACCAGGCCTCATCACACAGTGGAAATGACTTTATCAAGAGGAAGGTGGTAGCTCCTCCATATACAGCCCATGAGCGTGGCTCTGACAGGCCCTGTCCGTCAACCCTCTCAGCTGCACTGAAGGGACAGCACTGGCACCACATAGCAAGGATTTAATCTCTCTCAGGAAAAAGGGGAGACTGAAATGTGCAACTTCTCAGTTGTGCCACCTCTCCTTTGCCACCTATGACTTGCACCACCCTCCCTTTCCCTCGTTCCTTGCAGGGACAAGTGGAAAAGTGCAGTGATGTTAACACGTGGCATCTGTCAATGGTCACAGGGCAGCTTCTCCCCTTGGGGTTCCTTCCAGTCTCAGCACAGAGTGCAGTATGTGCACTGCGTGAAGAACCATGGCCCCACCGCCAGCTAGGAGGAGTCAGCAGGAGAACTTAAGTTTGGTGTATTTCATTTTATTTTATGTCTCTTTGCTCCTAATGACCCTTTAGTCTCCTGTGCAGTAGAGAATGGAAGTGGATAAAATGGCAAATCATTACAGTCACACTTTATTCACTTGATGTACAGAATGCCGATTTAAACAAAGAGGACTGAGATGCAGAGTGCCTGGTGCATGTGCACAGAGGCACTCCTATTTATGATAGCCTCTTCCTGGACTATATAGAGATTTAATCCAGAGCAAGCAGTGACTGGAGCTCACTGAATGTATTGAAGGGACAGGGTGCGCGTCACTTCAGCAGGTACTAACTCAGCTGTTACTGTGGCTCTGATCATTGGTAATCATCTTTATTACTGTCACTGGGGCCAGTTTAAAAGACAGAAAACTTAGAGTCTGCAGGGTCTGCCGATCTGCATCTGCAGGGTCACCCAAATAAGTACATGCTATATAGCATTAAGTACACCGTGTCCGAGTTGGATGTGTCCTAGGGGTATTGAATTTAACATCTACTGTATTAACAGCCTGTGTATTCACACCAAACAAGCCAAGACTTGTTAATTTACAGCATGATCAAAAACACCACTCACTACAAGGCAACCCACCCCAAAAGATTATGAGATTGCTAGAAATCTGGGAAAGATCACAAGTCCTCAGATAATGATCCCAAATGGTGTCGAACAGGTGTAATTTCTGGCTGGGGAGAAAGGATATATACAGGAGCAAGGGCCACACTGCAGCCCTACAGAAAAGATCCCTTGCAAAAAAAAGAACAGCAAGTCAACATAACACTGGGTTAGTGTGCAGGCAATAGGATCTCATATCATGTTAACAGCAACATGGAGTACTATCTCTATCTCTCAGTTACTTTCTAACTGAGTGAAGGCAAACTCTGGAGACCATATCACATTTCCTGTCTATGATTTTATACTTTACTTTTCAGTGTTCAGTAGCACTTCTGAAGTGGAGAATAATACATTTCTACTTGTGTCTCCTAATGTGGAAGGTCTTGTGGCTGCTTTTTTTTTTTTTTTTTTTTTTTTTTTCTTTTTTCCCCCTCATTTCTCATTTTTTCCCTGAGGGAAAAAGAGATGTAGATAAAGCAGTCCTGTAAATGACAACACATTATTTTTAGTTCCTGAACTTAGCTATGGTTAATTAGTTTATCCAGCTGAAAATGAAAAAGAAAACCTCATGCCCCACAGTAATATACTTTCATGTGTAGCTCCCAATAACTGAAATCTTTTACTTTGTCCATGAAGAAAAGCCATTGTTGTGTGTGAAAAAGGTGGCACAATCTGTTATATATAATCCTCATATTTAATAAAGAACAAATAATTTCATCTCTCTTTATGAAGGTGGCCAACATGACTATCAAATTGCAAACCCTCATAAGACACCTTGAAAAAAATATCAGAAACATGAATGTAATGCAAAAGTCCAACCCTTTCTGTTAGTTTCCTGCTAGTTCTCTTTCTTGCCTGTTGGGTTTTGCTCCTTGCACTGCCCTTAGAGCTAACCTCTCTGTGACTGGCATTTTTATTCTAAATTACTTCTCCCCTCTGAATATAGAATATTCCCCTTCTTATGTTTCCATCTTTGATAAACCTTTCAAAATTAATGTATATAAAGGGAAGAAAAAGTGCTCAAGAAAAGGCAAGGGAGACCTTATGAGCCTTCCACCTACACTGAGCTCAAGCGTAGCCAAAATTCAACCCCCGCCCCATACGGACTGCCTCTCCGTGTCTTGTCCATTCAGGCTGAAGGAAGAGGAGCCCCAGGGTTGTAGTGAGCCTCCTGCCCCTGCTGTTGGGTCTGGTGTTGAGGCTGGTGTCCAGGCACTGAAGCTTTGCCAAGTGGTAGTGGTACCACAGACATGCCTGTCCCTTTGTGTAGGTTACAAACCTCCAGTTCAGCTGCCATTGTGGTCACAGTGGTACAGAAAATAAAGTGGGCCAGGGCCTATGATCTAACTTCTCGGTCAAATGTCTCAGTGCAGCTTATCCAAAAGCTACTAAAGCCTAAAGTGGACTTTAGTTAGTTGATATCCATCCATACTGACTACCGGGGACAGTCCCTGGCCCATGTTTTCCCCCAAGCTAAGCCATGCATGCACTGACTGGAAGAGTACCAGCAGGCCTGGCTCAGAACTATACCAAGGGATTAGTGACAGCAATGTTGGTTCAGTCAGCACTGGTGCTTGAGGCCCCAGCTTACTTGAGTTTACTAGGCAGCACAGACCCTGAGCAGCTGCTGTGCTCTCATCTTTACACTTAGCCATGGGCAGGCCCCAGGCCTCCTTTTATCAGGCTGGGCTCAGGGAAGGAGAGGGGAAGGGGAAAGAGGTTGGTGCTGGCACAGGTTTGCTTTGTGAAGGAGGTCCAGCTCTGGTCCTTTGCCAATGATTTTCTCTTTGCAGCTACATGGTAGTTCCCAGTTGAAGTCAAGAGAAGTTGAATCTCAGAACATGACCTGGGAGCAACTGATACAGCTGCCATACAAAACGTTGTGTTTTATAGTCAGTGGCTCCACTAAATTAAATGTCAAATATGAGTGAAATCCTGTTTCTGTGGACAAATGTTACATAACAATTATTATTCTCATTTCTCAGAGGAATGTGGTAGCAAGAGATTAAAGAGCATAGCCCAAGTCTCAAAGCGGGACTTCATGTCACAGACACAACTACAGTTTGGACTATTAGGGTGAGGTCTCACTAGTGGGCAGTGTTGCTTCTTCAGAAAAAATCCAAGTACCTTCTGTTTCCTTAAAGTTTCAGCATTCCTGCTTTGCAGTTTCATAGCATAAAGGGAAAAGAGCTGCATTTTCTTCTTTGTTTCTTTGTAAGGCTTGGACCTGAAGTAACAGCTGTACTAAAGTACAATAAGTAGCCACATCCACTGAAGAAGCTGTTTTCATTTTTCTCCAGGAAGACAAAGACATATCTACACACCATTATTTACTAATGTGTTGGCCCAAGCAAGTTTTCATCAGTCATTTTAAAGATCATTATAGAGGATGTGAGTGTTTTCAGAAGATAGCTTTTGCGTGGATATTCTAGCCAATGCCAGGAAGTCATTTGCATGCAATTTCAAAGCAGAGACTCTGTTTATTAAGGGCCCCCTACTTCTAACATACTGACTAATGGTATGCATAATTATCTGTCACACAGAGCAGACTGAGAGTCATAATAGTTCCACTGGATGAACAGAATGAATATCAAAGGTAGGGAGCTATTCTTGCAATACATTATTCATGGATGGCCAAATTTATCCCAGAAACTGGAAGTAGGGAAAGAATGCACAGCTTATAGCTCTTTTATTCCCAGTAAATTCTGACTACATTGTCATATTTGCTGCACACACTATCTCCTTCTTTAAACAATCTCCAGAAAGAGTTTTCAGGGCTCTTAGGTAGTTATGCAGTGTAAATTTTAAAACTGGCATAATTAGCAACATATATTCTGTTTTACTTTAATAAACAATTGCTTTTGAACAGGAAATAACTAGTAACTGCTATTTTTTTTTCTGATGACAATGTCATTTTAATTTATTTGAACAGTAAGTCATCTTTTGGGAATATGAAATTTCTGGCAAGTCTGAGAAATGAGGACAATCCCTAAATGCATCAATAATTTTGTAATGCCTTTTTTTTTTTGGTAAAAACAAGGTACAGTCCCTTTTTCAAACAACTACATTAAGAAGAAAAGCTGAATTTCAAAGAGCAAATGGTGCCTGACTTCCACATTCACTTTTACAAAGTTAACCTACAAGGCTTTTTCAAAGAGATAAAACCAAGGAAGGTTTCTCTATCCTCTGTCATGATGGAAAGACTGTAGTACTGTTCAGAGGAGCATTTTTAAACTATGTATAGTCATATAGTGGCTGGAAAGTTGCCTGGTGGAAAGGGACCTGGGGGTATTGGTCAACAGCAGGCTGAATATGAGCCAGAAGTGTGCTCAGGTGGCCAAAAAGGCCAACGGCATCCTGGCTTGTATCAGAAGTAACATGGCCAGCAGGACCAGGGAAGTGATTTTCCCTCT
This sequence comes from Aythya fuligula, assembly GCF_009819795.1. NCBI lineage: Eukaryota > Metazoa > Chordata > Aves > Anseriformes > Anatidae > Aythya > Aythya fuligula. The sequence goes on along the minus strand of NC_045560.1, from coordinate 122,351,594 downwards.
GTACGTGGTGACGCCGCACCTTGAATACTGTGTTCAGTTTTGGGCCCCTCACTACAAAAAGGACATCGAGGTGCTGGAGTATGTCCAGAGAAGGTCAATGAGGACCAGTAGGGGGAGCTGGGGTTGTTTAGATTGGAGAAAAGAATGCTCAGGGTACCTTATTGTACTTTACAATTACCGTAAAAGAGGTTGTAGGGTGGTGGGGATTAGGCTCTTCTCCCAAGCACCAACTGATAAAACAAGAGGAAATGGCCTCAAGTTGCGCTGAGGAGGTTTAGGTTGGATATTAGGAGAAATTTCTTTACTGAAAGGGCTGTGCAGCATTGGAACAGGGCTGCCCAAGAATCACCATTCTTCAAGAAACGTGTAGATTTAGAACACAGTAGCATGGATTAGTGGTGGACTTTAGTACTGGGTTAAAGGTTGGACTGGATGATCTTAAAAGTCTTTTCCAACCTGAGTGATTCTATGATTCTATGATTTCTCATGTGTTCTGGATTGGTTATCTGGTTTGTAGCTAACCAGAAACAGAAACAACCAACAAACCAACCAACCAAAAAAAAACCAGAAAGACATATTTTTGACACCTCATTTCCAGTTTTCAAGTTGGCATGTGTTTGCCTGATTAATAAATGTTTTGTTTTAAATGCGGTTTTTGTCTATTTAGTTTTCTTTAGATATTCAGGAATTGGCCATACTCAGAACTGTCTGAAGCTGAGCATGCTTCATTGATAGATCAGGAAAGTAAAAACAAACGATCTGGAAGTACATTTGTTTTACATTCCTCTGGCCTAACTCTGAGTGGGACTCAGATGCCCAAATTAAGAGCTTGATTACCACGTCAGGTGACTGGGCTCTTAAATTTAGATATTTAAGATAAATTCCTAAACTTAAATGAGATTAATCTATTTCTACTCATTTGTATTCAAGCTCATATTCATCTGAATCCAAGCCATTGGTTTAAGCAAACATTTTGTCCAAAATGATTTTGGTGTAGCTGAGAGGCTGTACATCACCTACCTGACTGTACACTGTTTCTTCGTTTCCTAGCTCCACTAGCTCCAATTACTACTTCACTATATAACTTATTCTGATGTAAACATATAATCTAGTAATTGCTAGTGTATTATGAACTGAAGTGTAAATTATATTCTCCTGAGCTTTTGAATTTTTTTTTTTTCTTTTTTTACTATAAGATGTTTAGGTCACCCTAAAACACTAGTCTGATAATTAGGTGTTTATTATCCACATCCAGGGCTGGAATTTCATATTAGTTATCCAACTTGTAAGTGGATAACTACAATATATACAAAATAATATTTCCTCTTACTAGAGTGATAGAAGCAAGGAAATGATACTTCCTGGAGATGATAGCACTATGTGCTTTCAGTTAATGGCAACCTACCAAAACCAGGCAAACATGAGAATTTAGTGCCATAGGAGGAGTTGTCTGTGGGGTGCTATCAAGTCAGATTTGGATTATCTGTTATGTTAGCAATCTGCTTGCAGTAAAACAGCAAATTCAACTGTTAAAAGGAGGTATGTTTTGCAGTGTTTTGTCCTTTCATACTGTATATAATTCACAGATTAGATATTAGCACTTTGTGTTGATTGGTCCCAGTGGGACTTCTGACATTTCAGCAATATATGCTGATGAAGGAGAAGTGCTATTCTTTTTCTTCTGCTATATTTTTGAAATATCAATCTTGAATGTGGTGTTTCTGCCACTAACCATGAGGTGGCATAATGTGCACATTGCGATGGCAGAAGAAGTGTCAAGCCTTCATTTTAATACTCCTTTGTAGATCATAGTCCTTGGCATATTAAATTTTAATGCTGAAAGGCAGGCTGTAAAACTTGTCAGGGTTTTAGAAACCCTACACTATGATAAAAGTGGTGACAAAGGTATATATTTGTGTGCATGTGTGCTGTGGTTCTTTTCATTCTAGCAAATAATCATTTTGAGTATACTGCTTCCTGATGATGTTAAATAAAAATCATATATATATATATATTTTTTTTTCAAGTTTGCTTTTCATTATCTACTTTTTCTTTTAGAATGATCCCTTTTGTCTGATTTATTTATTTGTTTCCTCAAATCTTTATTCTTTCACAGGGCTAGGTTTGATTTTCCTTTCAGGTTCTTGTAACGTGAAATAGATTTACTGAGTTAAGAATAGTCACAGGTTTAATTTCTTAATAACTGGACAGAGCTATAGGATTGTCTTTTAAATCAGATACTTTTCACACATCTGTTAATTACATGATTGAGTCTAATACTTCCCCAAACACACAACACTTTTAAAAAGGTGGAGTCTAAATTTGTATAAGAATATCTTTGTAAGAGCACTTGACTTCATATCAAACATCATTAGAAACTCATTTTTTGAGCACAGATTTTCATATTTGCTGGCTTGAGGAAAGAAGGACAAAACCTCTCTAATCCTAACACTAAGGTTTCTGGCAGATTTGGAAAACTTTCTGGCAAGCCATAAATCAGTAAATGGACTACATGCCAGGTTCTTTCATCCCCTGTAAACACAGTCTGTTATATCCATCTTATTTTCATCACCAGAGTCCTTGTGGTGAAGGGATGCAAAAGGAAGGTTATTTTGTCAGTGCAGGATACTTTATATAGGAAAAACAAACAAAACAGAACAGAACAAAACAAACAAACAAAAAAAAAACAAAACAAAAACAAAACAAACAAAAAAAAAGGTAAGCCTCTGTCAGGGGAAGTGGGAGAAGGATGCTTAGGAAGTGAAGGCAAGCCAGGAACCACAGGTGATGGGCCCTTTCCCCCTGTGCCCAACAAGAAGAGTGACCACCAGAAAAAGTGGCCACGACAAGGCAGGTCTGAGGTGGAGCCAGGAAGGGGCCTCAGTGATCATCACAGAATCACAGAGTGTTTGAGGTTGGAAGGCACCTCTAGAGGCCTTCTGGTCCAACCTGCTGCTTAAACAGGGCCACCCAGAGCAGGTTGCCCAGGAAAAGTCCAAATGATTTTTGAATATCTCCAAGAAGGGAGACTTCACAACCTCTCTGGGAATCCTGTGCCAGTGGTACATCATCTGCACTGTAAAGTGGTTCATAATGTCTATACCAAGCCTTCTCTTCTCCAGGCTGAACAGATCCATCTCTCTCAGCTTTTTTCTCAGAGGAGAGGTGCTCCAGCCCCACCATCATCTTCATGGCCCTTCATTGGACTCTCTCCAGTAGCTCCAAGTCTCTCTTGTACTGGGGAGCCCAGGACTGGACAAGGTACTCTACATGGGAGTCAGGGTCAGGCAGGTCCTTGGCCAGTCGCAGGCAGGGCCACAGCACATCTCAGGGCTTGGGTTTAAATACAGTTAAATGCAGCCTCGAGCAAAGCAGGGGAGAGCCCCGATGGGGCCCTCAGGGCTGTTTCCAGCAGGCTGATGCAGGCCACAGAGCCTACAGGTGGGAGCTGGCTGTGGTAGCCAGGGCCATTTGGTTGTCTCTGAGCCCCAGGCTCCTCTGGGTTTCTTCCAGAGCTGCCAGCCTGGATGGGTCTTATGTGTGCTCCTGCAGGCAGGCAGTGGTCTCCATAGGAGTTATTCTGGTCTCTAAAACACTCCAAGGAACACTTCCCACAGCAGTCTAGATACAGCTGCTCATCTAAACTTCAGAGCAAACAGACTTACGGCCTTTATAAACCAAAACATGGGTGTGAATATATATGTGTAAGAGCAAAACAGAAGGTTATCACACACCTGAGGATCTGGCTGTAACCTTTAAGCCAGGCAGCTTTACTTGCTAAGAAAAACAACGTCCTGCTGCGTGGATTATGAATATCAGACCAAGGTTGTTTAGATGAGCTGCTGGCTTTTCTGTACAAACACTTGGGTCTTTGTATCTGCTTGCCATTCTGATTCTGGCTATACAGATAAAGTACGATCGATACACCCTAGTGATGTGTTGTACAGCGTGGGGTGCAGATCTGCTTGCCTGTGTGTAGCACAGTTCTCATTCCAAGTATGGAATACTAGGAAATGCTGTAACCTTTCCTTGCATATGATGCTCTACTAATTGGGCAGGTACGCAATGATGTGGAAAAAGAGAAATTAGATTACACTTTGAGTCATATTCAGCCAACTTATAATTCAGCTTCAGCGAGTCTGCTTGGCAAGGACTCACGTGAGTGTTTTGAAAGCATGCTTGCATAAGACTGGTGTGAAATAAATAGGAGACTGGGACAGAAGGCTTAAAGCTGTGATATTAGGTCCCAGAGGAATAAGCAAAACAAGGAGAATCCTTTTTGCCTTCCCAGTATTATTTATGCATGGATGCTGTTTAGTGAGACTATCTCCCGAGTCTGCTGCTGGCTTTGAGAGGCAATAGACCATGCAATAGCAGCTATGCCACAAAGCTGTCACACACGGAACTGTGTAATGTGTGTGACCAACTAGCAGGTATTCATGTGGAGGAAGGAATTAAATCCAGATGCTTAATTTGTTTAAAATCAAAGAAAAGCATTCAAATTATGACTTATATGAAGAAAATGGAAATTATGGTGAGAAACCATCATTTATCAGCCATTGCTTATCGACACAGGGAAAGAAGCACATCTTATATGTAGTTGTCAAACAGCAAGCTGTACAGGCTTGATCTGTGTCCTTAGCTGCTAAGTAAGGACAACCTTGTGACTGGTTACAGTGAAGCAGAGTATTGCTGGTACACCAGGGTGATCAGGGACACCCTGAGAGGCTGTGAGCAGACCACCAGAATATAATGCAGATAAAGCTCTAAGGGCTAATCCTGCAGCAGTAACCTTGATCTGAAGCATCTTCTTCATGTGCTCATTGCATAGATCTGAATCCCAATTGTCCATAATGCTTGTAAACCCTATTTCAGTGCAAATTAACTAATCTTTCAGGTTTATCACCAGTTATACTTCAGGCAAAGTCAGCTCCCTGGATAGAGAGGACAGAGAGCGCTCATTAAGGCTGTATGGATATTGGGCATCCTCTATACCATGCAGTGCTATCCCATCAAACCTCCGATGTGAACTCAGCCACCCTACTCTAAAGGCATTGTTCTGGTGAGCAATAATATGGCCCATAGCTGTTTCAGGCACTAAAGAACTGGTTTCTATCAAGGCATTTGGCATGGTGGGTAAGAGCTGAATTTGTTTGTGAGAAAAAATGGCCTGCAGATGTGGGAGCTGTATGTGGAAGGAACATTTTGCCAAGTTGAAAAGAAACTTCTTCAGTTTACAAAAGAGCTCCCAGGTTGTAATTTATTATAATTAAACTAGATGAGACTGATTCTACAAGGAGGCAGGCCAATTAGTTTGGGATGTCAATTTTTGTTTGCCACTGTCAAAGTCTGTTAAGGGAACTTGATAGATTGCTGGGTTGGCTTTTTTTAATCAGATAATCCCCACATGAAAGGCAGACAGACAGCCGGGTGCAGAGAAGCACAGAGCAGTTGCCACTGTAAAAATACACCTGCCAATGTGGTGCTTGAAGGTGAAGGAGGTTTTGCTATGCCTGAGCTGTGGACAACTGTATGGAGAGGTGAAACTCAAGACCTAAACATGGAGCAGATCCCTGTGGGGCAGCTGCAAAGAATGAAAGAAGCCTTAATCGAAAGGCGTTTGAAAGACAAAACAGCCACTGTTTTTTATCTGGGAGAAAATCTGCCATTCTTCAGGAAGGGCTATGTCCTTCTGAGTGGCCCAAATGTGTGGTTCCACAGCTTTAGACAGGAAAAGTTAATTTTGTCACACATTAGCCAGCTCCCATACTCTTCAGACTCTGATATTCTAACTAATATGTGTTAAATATGTGTTAAGCCACTTGCCGAGGCGATCGGCTCCGGGGCAGACGCATTCTGCAGCGGAGCGGGGGATTGGACAGGCAGGGCTAATTTTTCCAGCACTCGAGGGAGCCGCCAGGACCCGGCAGCCCTCGTGAGGGAGGTGAACGAGGTGAGAATGTGGCATAGGCGGAGCCAGCAGCGCCCCCTCCCCGGCCCTTCAAAAGCTGCCCCTAGGGAGCTCAGCGACCAGGACGGGCAAACAGGGCACAGCGCGTCGGAAGGGCGTGGTGCGGCAGTTAGCACAGGCAGGGCGAGCAGGAAGGGCAGAGCGCTCCCCCCGCCCATATGAACACCTTCTCTAATGGCGGTCTACCGCTAGCTCAGCTGCAGTGGTGTACACCAGGCACAGTGCTCTCTCTAGGAAGTCTGTACACACCCAGACCGACTGCCCGCTCAAAACTGCGGTAGTTCAGGTCTCTGGATGCAGGGAGTGCCTGAGCCTGTTGCTACCACCTGCGGGGGGCACAGAGACTGTGTGCGTGAGGTGCGAGCAGGTGGATGACCTGGTCCGCCTGGTGGCAGGACTCAAGGAGGAGGTCAAGAGGTTGAGGGATATCAGGAAGTGTGAGCGCGAGATAGACTTGTGGAGCAACTCCCTGCACAGCCTGAAGGACAGGTACTGGGGTGAGACACCCCAAACAGGGGTGGACCCCCTGCCCTGCTGCTGTTGGACAGAGGGAGGGGACCTAGGAGTTGAGGAGGAATGGAGACAGGTCCCTGCTCGACATTGCAGGCGATGCCCCCCCACCGGCCTCACCTTCCCAGGTGCCCTTACGCAACAGGTTTGAGGCCCTGGAGCTTGAGAGACCGGTAGCTGAGGAAGAGGGAGAAAATGTACCCAGGAGGATGCCTAGGGTGAGGAAGTCAACTCCACGCCTCAGGACTGCCTCCACCAGGACAGAAAGAAGGGTGATTGTTGTGGGCTACTCCCTTCTCAGGGGAACAGAGAGCTCTATTTGTCGGCCTGACCCTACCCGTAGGGAAGTCTGCTGGGGGTCAGATATTGCCAGAAAGCTTCCCAACCTGGTTTGCCCCTCTGACTATTATCCTCTTTTAATAGTCCAGGCTGGCAGTGATGACATTGAAGAGAGAAACCTGAAGACCATCAAACAGGACTTTAGGGGACTGGGACAGTTAGTGGATGGAGTGGGAATACAGGTAGTGTTTTCGTCTATCCCTACGGTGGTAGGTAGGGGTACAGAGAGGACATGGAAAGCCCACCTGTTAAACACGTGGCTCCGGGGCTGGTGCCAACACAGAAATTTTGTTGTTTTTTTTTTTTGACCATGGGGCACTTTACTCGGCACCCAGCCTGATGGCTGCAGACGGGTCCCTATCTTTTAAGGGAAAACGGATCCTGGGCCAGGAGCTGGCGGGGCTCATTGAGAGAGTTTTGAACTAGGTAAGAAAGGGGACGGGGCTGAAACAAGGCTACATCAATGCTAAACGGAGGACTAAGGAGAATCTCCAGCCTTTACTGGATGCAGGGGGAGAACTTAGTTACAAAAGATGAGGAAAAGGCGGAGGTGCTTAATGCCTTCTTTGCCTCAGTCTTTAGCGGCAAAACCAGTTGCTCTCTGGATACCCAGTACCCTGAGCTGGCAGAAGGGGATGGGGAGCAGAATGTGGCACTCACTATCCATGAGGAAATTGTTGGTGACCTGCTACGGCACTTGGATGTATGCAAGTCGATGGGGCCAGATGGGATCCACCCAAGGATACTGAGAGAACTGGTGGAGGAGCTGGCCAAGCTGCTTAGCATCATTTATCAACAGTCCTGGCTATCAGGGGAGGTCCCAGTTGACTGGCGGCTAGCAAAAGCGACGCCCATCTACAAGAAGGGCCGGAGGGCAGACCCAGGAAACTATAGGCCTGTCCATTTGACCTCAGTGCCAGGGAAACTCATGGAGCAGATTATCTTGAGTGTCATCATGTGGCACTTACAGGGCAACCAGGCAATCAGGCCCAGTCAGCATGGGTTTATGAAAGGCAGGTCCTGCTTGACGAACCTGATCTCCTTCTATGACAAAGTGACGCGCTGGGTGGATGAGGGAAAGGCTGTGGATGTGGTCTACCTTGACTTCAGCAAGGCTTTTGACACCATTTCCCACAGCATTCTCCTCAAGAAACTGTCTGCTTGTGGCTTGGACTGGCGTACGCTTCGTTGGGTTAAAAACTGGCTGGATAGCCGGGCCCAAAGAGTTGTGGTGAATGGAGTCAAATCCAGTTGGAGGCCAGTCACTAGTGGCATTCCCCAGGGCTCGGTACTGGGGCCGGTCCTCTTTAATGTCTTTATTGATGATCTGGATGAGGGGATCAAGTGCACCCTCAGTAAGTTTGCAGATGACACCAAACTAGGTGCGTGTGTAAATCTGCTCGAGGGTGGGAAGGCTCTGCAGGAGGATCTGGATAGGCTGGACCGATGGACTGAGATCAACTGTATGAAGGCCAAGTCCTGGGTCCTGCACCTGGGGCGCAATAACCCCAAGCAGAGCAACAGGTTGGGAGATGAGTGGTTGGAAAGCTGCCTGGCGGAGAAGGACCTGGGAGTATTGGTGGATAGTCACCTGAATATGTGCCAGCAGTGTGCTCAGGTGGCCAAGAAGGCCAACAGCTTGCATAAGAAGCAGTGTGGCCAGCAGGTCTAGGGAAGTGATCGTCCCCCTGTACTCGGCTCTGGTGAGGCCACACCTCGAGTACTGTGTTCAGTTTTGGGCCCCTTGCTACAAGAAGGACATTGAGGTGCTTGAGCGAGTCCGGAGAAGGGCGACGAAGCTGGTGAGGGGTCTGGAGAACAAGTCCTACGAGGAGCGGCTGAGGGAGCTGGGCTTGTTCAGCCTGGAGAAGAGGAGGCTCAGGGGCGACCTTATTGCTCTTTATAAGTACATTAAAGGAGGCTGTAGCGAGGTGGGGGTTGGTCTGTTCTCCCACGTGCCTGGTGACAGGATGAGGGGGAATGGGCTAAAGTTGCGCCAGGGGAGTTTTAGGTTGGATATTAGGAAGAACTTCTTTACCAAGAGGGTTGTTAGGCATTGGAATGGGCTGCCCAGGTAAGTGGTGGAGTCACCATCCCTGGAGGTCTTTAAAAGACGTTTAGATGTTAAACTTAGCGATATGGTTTAGTGGAGGACTTGTTAGTGTTAGGTCAGAGGTTGGACTTGATGATCTTGAGGTCTCTTCCAACCTAGAAATTCTGTGATTCTGTAAATATCATCTTCTTAACAGGCTCTATTATACTGCTGAAAGAAAGCAGGTGTTAAATAAAAACAGGCATAATTTCCATGGTTTTAACTGATACAGCTCCACTGGAAATTGTTTAGAGTAGTTAGTGTCATATCCTAGCACTGTAAAGACCCTTCACCAAATCCAGGTAATAAAGTGTTCAATTTTAGAGAGCAATTTGGGATCATAAGTGATCATCAAAAAATGCATTAATTGCAACTTTTTGAGTCAAAAATCTCTATGGAAAGAGCTGGGATCATCAGCCCAATCAATAATACCTCCAGCAACACCAGGAATTCTAATACATAATCACTCTATGTCACTCATACAAATATCTATTCACAAATATTTCTTTATACAATTCCAGTTTCAGGTCCTGAAAACTGAAAATCAGCTTCTTTAAAAACAAAAAACAAAAAAAAAACAAAAAACAAAAACAAAAAAAAACAAACAAACAAAAAAAAAAAACACTGCTTGTACCTGGCTCAGCCCTTAGTGAATGTGTAACACCATCTTTCTGCAGTCACATCTCTAGTTCTGCTATCAGTCAAAGCACTGTTTCAAATCTGATTCTCTGTAAAACTTGAATTAAGCAGAAACTCGGAGAATAGAAAAAGGTGTAGAAGGCTGAAGGACAGATCTTCAGCTGTTATAAACTTTTACAGTATGAGTTATTAATGCTGCCAAGAAAGTTTATACCAACTGATAATCTGCTCTGAAATTTGAGGATTGTTGGCAAATTCTCTTTTGCAGTACAAATTTAGTCATTTCCTGAAACTTCATGTTACAGTTAAGCTTAACAAAACTATCCAAGCATATTTAGAAAGCTGACATTTATTTGCTATGTAGCTGGCTGTTCTGTGACTCACCTAACACCTTACTGAAAGTATGTGTTGCATGACTCCCTACCAAAATGTTACCCGATATGTATACTGTATTGGAGGACACAGCAATTAACATTCAAGTCCATTTATTATTCTCAATTTTTTTTTTCCAACATGTACAGATTACTTGGTACTATTTTGTGTCTTAATTTAGAAAAGAATGACAGTTTTCCTCAGCATTGCAGTGTGCGTTTTAGTTTGTTCTAATGAAGACAAATTCCTCTCAATCAGGTTTGTTCTGTTCATTAAATGAGACAGATGGCAGACTTGCTGTATAGGTAACGATTCCAAGATTTTAAGCTTACTTGGAATGTAGTAGTTTGTGTTCCCCAGCTAAAAATTGATCAATATCTCAGATGAAAGAGTAGTCGGTTCTGTCTTTGCAGAATTTTTGTGGCATGTCCACAGTTCTTCATTAGAAAGCTGAAAATCTGAAGGTGCCACAGAAAGGCATAGAAGAGGTACATTCAGTCAAATTTGTAAAATATGGTCCAGCAGATGTTTCTGTCTTGGTTGAAAATTAATATATGTTTCCAAAGCTCTGCCAGAACAGAGTATATTATCTTCTGGAGGAGAATCTGCAACTGACTAGGATGTAGTGCTCCTTTCCTTTCTTCCCTTTGGTTCTGAGAGTAGCAGTGTGTTTGGTTGGAAGCCTTTAATCTGCCAGCCCATCATAATTAATGCCATGAAATTAGTGTTGAAATGTAAAACCCAAATGGGAACTGCTTTGATCATAGGAATCTGTGCTAGATGCCCACATCATGGACTCTCTGAAATTGAGAGAGGTAAAACATGGAAACTGCTGAACAGTGCTCAGAGATACCAGTCTCTGAAATCCTGGAGCCATTTCAAACACAGAAGGCTACAGGCACTGGCTGGATAGACATTGTCACTGTTTAAGGCATCATAGAAAGAAATGAAATAATCTTTTGTGCTAAACAGAAGTAAAGTATTACTCAAGTAGATAAAAATGTTTTTGCCTTATTCAAATATTACAACTATAAAGCAATTCTCATTGTTATCTTCTTCATAATGCCTCAAAAATGGTATCATTTATATTAGTTTTGTGATAAATACCTATTTTTTTCAATGCTAAGATAAGTATTCAAGATGAAGCAAGCCATGTAATTTGCAGTATTCTTGAATATATGAGAACATCATGTATGAGGGAAGGTATAAGTACAAGAGGACATTATCTTCATGTACATTCCTGGTTTTGGCACAGTCTGATTTTACACACACATACTGTTTGAGGTATATCTAACCCTAGGAACACTAAGAAATTGTTTTATTCAGTTGTCGTTTCTGTTCACTTTGTCTTAACAAATTCATACTTGATTTCAGGGAAGGTTATCCTGTGTTCAGACAGTGTTTTCTCCAAAGATGATAATGTCTTTGGTTCAGCTAACTGGGAAACAGGTGCATGCACCACTAGAGCATTGTCAATAATAGACTCTGCCTCTATTATATTTATTAACATTCTCATTAGTTCATATCAACGAATAACACAGATAGACTTTATAAGGGAAAGGATCAAGACAAGCCTTCATCTACTTCACATCTGCTCAGACTGGAAAAGACAGGGGATGCATCCTTCAAGAGAAGACTGGAAACTGAGAATCTGAATGCTGTTGGACCAGAAATTACCAACCGAATACTATTCAGGACATTTACGAAGGCCCTTAGTTCAGCTCCTATTTGAGAGGTGGAGATATACATATTGAAAGGAATGTCCTTCCTGACAATCCCACCAAAGAAACCACAAAATGAGAAAGCACAAATGCCCCAAAACCCTGATGAATTTATGCTGATGCTGAGGCACATATGCTCTGTGGAGAGACATAACTCTCTGGTGTATACAACTATGCACCCTATTTTAAATAGCAATTAAGAAGGAAGAAACACAGAATTCTGGTAAAAAGACTACCAGTTGCCCAAAGAAAGTAGCTTTTGTGTATCACTTTATGCTAGTGGTGACATAATAGAAAACAAAATACCACAGAGTTACATACATGTTATTTGTCCAGAAGTATTTACAAATAACTTTACAAATTTTTATACACATTTTCAGGTTTGCTTGTTTACTTTTAAATTAAGAAAAAAGTTAGTCCCCAGAGGCTTCTAAGGCTGAAGTTGGTGCCTTATACTGTACATTCATGCTTGGCTTCTTCCTGGGAGAAGGGAGGAAAAGAGTTTAAAAATGTGCAAAACCCAGACACCTAAAGAGCCATGGATTTAAAGGTTCCTAGATACTGACATCCACAGAGTGGTCATTCTACTTCTCAAATTAGAGACACTATTGTTGATGGGCTCAGGACAAAAGAGATTAGGGAAGGAGAAGGAGCCATATATGAATTGCAATAATGAGATGAGTACATTAGTGCCGGAACATCTGGCTAAGAAGAGTCATAAATCAATTCCTACTGCATACAGCAGTTAAGAAAATACAAGGAGTGGACACTGTGGATTTTAAATACAGCATTGAAATGATCTCTTTTACACTGTTAGGGTTTGACTCATGCTGGATGTTTTGGAGTCAAAATCACTGTTTACTGATACAATCTTGACCAGGCACAGTATGATTCTGTCAGTTAAAAAATACTGTCTTCCTTGAGGAAGATGCATCCTTCTCATAGTTTTCACAGGTTTTGTTTTAATGCCTCAACACTAACTGTTGTAAAAATATTAAAATTAAAAAAGAAAAAATTTACAATTTACAAGTGTCCATATAAGTAAATCATTCAAAAATTCCAGATAATCTACAAGGATCTACCAAATAACAATGCTGATAATGACACTGAGCCTGTGGGAAGAACAATCCACATGCCGTGAGAAACGGATGGTGGGTTTCTTCCAGAAGGATGAGTCACAAGGTTGGTCTTTTCTTCTAAAATCTGTTTCTTCAGCTACAACAGCAGAAGTCTTGAGTCAATGCTCATTACTTACTTCGACCTAAAAAACAGAATATATGAATTACTTACAAATTAAAACCTGTTCAGTACATCTTATTTGTGAGGTGTACGTTCACAGCAGCTGACAAGTTAGTAACTAATGAACAAGTGGATAAAACACCTCTAGACACTAATTTCCCCAGCTGTAAGACACAGATATAAGGTCAAAAATGAAAAGCTGGTTACAAAGTAGTAGATTTGCATCATGCATACCACAAAAGCAAAAAAAAAAAAAAAAAAAAAAACATTTTGGGAAAAATACGAGAGGTGATGAAAAATGCCTGAAGCTCACATAATAATAAATTATTTTCAGAATTTTAACAGTGTAAGATGTATATTCACCAGGTTATAGAATTCTCATCTGATTACAAATGTACATTTCAGCTGGACTCACACATTTACAGTCTTCATCATAGTCACCTGCCTGCTGAATCTATGTATTTTAGTGTCTGCCTGTAAGCTGTGTTCACTTGGATAATTTTGGAAAATCTGTGGTGGCTTTTCATAGTGATTTCATGGTGGCTAGGCTCTCAGGAGAAGATACAAACAGGGCAGGAACACACAGACCCATCATAGAGCGGTAGCCTTTCCATTGGCCATTTCTCAGGCACTGCATCAATCCCACAAGCAGAAGCTAAGAACATCTCTAGAAAAGGTCTGTATTCTTTGGAATTAGGGGTTCAGTGTCTGTCCAGACAAGGCTACCCAAAAGTATAGTAGCAATGAATCAGACCTACTCATCCCAGCAGTAATGGTGGACATGTAAAGCTTAACTTCTGCAGCCAGATAATAACAGCAATAAAAAACCCAAGTGCAAACCAAAATGCAACATTTTTAATTTCTTCAAATCATTAATAATCATAATGAAACAAAACAAAACAATGAAATTAAAATGCAACATTCTGTTTTGTTTTGATTGTGTATCTCCATACTTCTCTATTTTACATGTAGCAGTACGTGGAAGCAATTTTAATTACTACCAGGTGACCTGGCTTTAGATATTGTGCTTGAAACAAATGAAAATACAACAGTCTTCTTTAAAGCCCATGTGTTTCAGTCCCAAGAACATGACAATCTTTTTCCACTCCCTCTGTTGTCCCTCCCGCCACATTTTAATTGAAACTGCATGGTTCAGGGCAAAGATTCTCCTTCTGCTAGTCCAATGGCCTAACGGAGTTATAGGCAGAACTGACAGCAGACATGCTATGGTTGTTCATATTTGTGTTTAAAAACATTCCCTGTGAGCACAGATTCAAATTTAATCTACATGTATACTCAGAGACGAAAAGGAAAATGACTCTTAGACTTGTTAATGATTAGCAATTATTGTAGCACCAAGCAGGTATCATACTGAGTAGTATGGGCACTCAATAAAAACAGAGAATGTCTTCTACATACATTCAATGAGGCCACAGAACCTTTTTTTTTTTTTTTTTTTTTTTTTTTTTTTTTCCCAGTGTCTTATTTTTAGTTAATTTATGAATGAAAGAAGGGACATGAAGGGGATGAGAAAGCGGGGTATATAGCCAAGGTATAAAGAGCATCACACTAATCTTTCCCATGAGTAAAATGGTGAAGATAGCAAAAGATCTATAACCTTTATTAAAGCTTTTAATGTATTTAACAGGCATTATTCATGTTCACTTCTCAGTGAATAGAAATGGAGTTTTTCACTGGATATCAGCAGTCACATTTCTTAGGGATACTATGGATTTTCAGACTACATATAACTGATATTGATAGCAATTAACTTCTTAAAAGAAGTCAGGAAGGCTGATGTGCTGCAGACATATAAGCATCTGCAAATTTCTGGCACAATCCTCTGACTGTTCAAATGGTTTCCAGCAATTTAAGTCAGACTTTGATCACTGATATTATTTTTCCTCCTTGCTTGAGTAAAGATGCTTTCTGTAGCTTTCAGTGCCTAAAAACATAACATCAATAAAGAAGAAAATACAATGTAATTTGTTTATTTGTTTTACAGTTTTATACTTCTAGCAGCCATAAAGAAGCCAGATAAGATCCTTCCAACTGTACAAGAATACCTATCCATAGGAAATGGGAAGACGCTATTTATTTTCCAGTATAAAAAGCTCACCAACATCCCCCATATCCTCCAAGCTATTTAACCTAAATCTGCTAACAAAGAACAAATTCTCATATTCTTTTTTTTTTTTTTTAACATAAATGAACAGATTTTACAGGAATGTATATATAAATATTTCCTGAATATATGTATATATTTTTTTTCTTTTTTCTCCTTTAGTTACACTGAGTTTGCTCAATGACTGTTTTAAAACTAACCTCAACACAGCTTTAGAGATTAAAATCTCTAATATGGAGAGGTGTAAATGTTGTAGCTGTGGCTTTCTTCTTCCCAGATACCAATTTCATATTTTCATTCTCAAGCATCATGTTAAGAATGGTCAAACCTCCTTTCTGCCATCATCTTTCCTATATAAAATGCAGTAAAGCCAGCACCTAGAGAAATATTACTGAAAATACATATTCCAACACAGAGAGTATACTTATTATCATGTTAAACTCCTCATTATTTGTTGTTGTTCTTGTTGTTGTTGTTGTCTTAATGTGATATTTCTTCCCGTTCTAACATGTACTATCACACTGAAATAGGGCTTTTCTCTTTTCTTGGCTTTCATAATCCTACAATTTTTACTCACTAAATTTGAATAAAATTTTGTTCATTTTTTTTTTTTTTCCTGCAAACTGAAAGCTGCAGCACTTGTAAAATGTATTTACAAAACATGCAAATATTAGCAAAGTCTCAAGCAGAGTTCAGGTGTCAAGTGCCCACTCAAAGCATTTTGTTAGCAACTGTCTTCTTTAAATTAAAACTCCTAGAACATGTAACCATACATACACCAAGAAAAACCTTCAAACTCATTTTAATTCTCTTAAGTGATAAGTAAAATATAGTAAGTCATTAGATCAAGTTCGGTCAGTTAGCTGCACTTGGGTTTTGTGCTGCATTTAAGATGCACGAAAGGCCCAAAGATAAATTTAAAGACGGAAAGCATCGAGGCAACAACTTACAAATATCTAAGATCTCCAAATGAACATCTGTTTTACCAGTAACACTATGAAATATCTATTTAAATTTATCTTAGCTTCTGACAAAATATATGTACTGCTAACACTATATTTCATATACATGTAAAATGAACAGATTTGTATCCAAATTAATTCATTAGATAGCAGAGAGTACTTCATAGAAAGACTGTGTAAAAACTGTGATTTTCATAACTGATAACAAAGAGATAATGAAGTTTCAATGAAACTCTACAGATAGATTTTAAGCCAACTAGCAGTTTTTCAGCAAACATTTTTTCTTCCAGTATCTTAACTGACAACAGAGATAATGAAGCTTCAATGAAACTCTACAGATTTTAAGCCAACTAGTATTTTTTCAGCAAGCATTTGTTTTCGAGTAGCTAGAAAGTTCTGTTTTTCTATAAATGGGTTAATCCCATTAAGATTTATGAAGCAGGAGCCATAAACTAGCTCTCTTTTTTGCTGAAAAGTCAGCAGGAAACAATTCCATCCTTTACTGCAAGCCTCTCCTTGTGTTAAGCCAAGGCATGTCACAGCAGACATGGTGATATTTACTAATCCTTGTTTTAGCAGATGTGTCATCAATGACAAAGTGTCCTTACTAACATGTTTTATGTGGATTATTTTTTAGTTAAGTTCTAATTGAAGTAAAATTATTAGTAACCTCATGCCAAAATTATTTCAGGAGAAAGTTAGCTTTCAGTCCAGTTAGAAGGATTAATGTGGTCCATAGGACCAGAACCTTACCTACAGGCTTTACAGGCTTTAACTCAACATGCTCCTGGGGGGGCTGTCGGTAGGAGTATGTGTCAAGTCCGCCTATGAAATCAACTGAAAATACAACAGTGCCAGAAATGAACAAATGGAAATGAAAGTATGTCAACTGAAAAATAAGTATGGACAAATTATATTAAAAAAATAGTAAACACATGCACAGGTTTGCATAACAGAAATAAACAAGTAAAAATACTGTGGAAGTGTCTTCCAGAAGGCTCTGTGGTCTGTCATCTACAATGTCCACATAGCACTGTGCCAGGCCAGACAAGGCAGCAGCTGTCTGACCAAACATGCATGCTTCTTTCAGCACACATGCTTATTCACATATCTGAAGAGTACGTAGATAAAAAATACTGTGGAATAATTAGCTTCTTGTTTCAAAAGCAATCTCAGCATAAATTTCATAATTCAGATTCTGCTCCTTCTGAAGTGTTTAGAAATTTAGTGGTGGAAACTATTTAGTTCATGAACCTAATTTCTCCCCAACTTTCATAAACCAATGGACTCATGAAAGTAAGGAAACAAGACAAACCAATGAGCCCACTGAGTTGAGAATAAATAGGTAACAGGTCGATGTGAAGAAGCAGCAGAATCTTCTCTGAATTTGGGGGACAGTAAGTCTTTTCAGAATCCTTCCAATTTCTTTCAACATTTCTGTCAGAAACTATGTGGGGATATCTGCCCTTGATAAGTTTTTGGTTCCCTTTACGGTCATAATGATTTTTAAATTACAATGCTTTAGTCTAAATCTTCTATCTTGTTACTCTTGGTAAGATTTTCAACAGCTTCAAGAAGACACAGTTCCAAGCTACCACAGAAATCTAAAAGCAAGTTTGGGATGAAGATGATTTTTCTGCTGATTTAGGAGGGCTTTTTACAGAAGCAATGTAGAGCTGACAATCACATCACATTAGGATTCTTTGGTCACATGAAAGGCAACTGCCTTTATTTGTTTACACACAAACACATTTATAAATCCTAAACTGAATTTATGTCCTCATCATGTTAATCACTGTATGAGGACCTGTACTGGGTTTATGTGGCAAGGTTTTGGTAGTGGGGGGCTGTAGGAGTGGCCTCTATGAGCAGAGCCCATCAGCTGCCCCATGTCAGATCAGAGCCAGCTCCACAACAGATCTGCTGCTGGCCACAGCTGAGACAGTGAGCGATGTTGGTTGGACCTCTGGGAAAGCAGATTTAAGAAGGGGAAAAGAAAAACAAAAAAACTGGTGTGCAACAGCAGATGGGAGAGTGGTGAGAACCAGCTCTGCAGCTCCCCAGGTCAGTGCAGCAGGAGGGCAGGAGCAGCAGTTCCCCTGTGGCCTGTGGAGAGGCCCCTGGTGGAGCAGGCTGTCCCCCTGCAGCCCATGGGTCCCACATGGAGCAGCCCATGGCCCGTGGAGGAGCCCTCGGTGGAGCAGGTGGATGTCGCCTGGAGGAGGCTGCGGCCCATGGAGAGCCCCCGCAGGAGCAGGCCCTGGGCCGGAGCTGCAGCCCGTGGGGAGGAGCCCACGCAGGAGCAGGGGACCTGGGGGGAGCTGCCCCATAGTACGGAGCCGTGTGGGAGCAGTTCTGGAAGAGCTGCTTCCTGTGGGCAGCCCCCCGCAGGCTCAGTTCGGGAAGGACGGCATCCACGTGGAGCAGGGGCAGAGAGTGACCATGAAGGAGTGGTGGAGACGAAGCATCAGGGGCAGTCTGCAGCCCCCATTCCCTGTTCCCCTGCACGTCTCGGGGATAGGAAGTGGAAGAGGGCAGCGAGGAGGGGGGGGGGGAGGTGGTTTTAGCTTGCTTTTTTCTCACTGTTCTAGCTTGTTAGTAATAGGTAATAAATTAGATTAATCTCCCTATGCTGAGTCAGTTTTGCCTGTAATGATAATTGTTGAGCGATCTCCCTGTCCTTATCTCAACCCTGGAGCCCTTTCTATCATATCTTCTCCCCCTTTCCCTTTGAGGATGATGGGTGAGAAAGTGGTTGTGGTGGAGCTCAGCTGTCTAGTTGAATAAAACCACCATAGCACCTAATATGAAACAGCCCCTTTCCCAGCACTGTGTATGTACAAGGCAAACAGCGAAAGAGTGCTCATTGAGGCTGAGGGGGATGGAGAAATGAGGTTTAGAGACTGAAGGACTGATGAAATGTCCTGCAAAATCTGTGGAAGTGGTGCTGCTGATTTTAATTGCCTCTTCTCTTGATCCCAGAAAAGGAGTAGCTTAGATGAAAACTGAACTTGATGTATTTCAATCATGCAGCATCCCCTCAGCTGCAAGAGTATTTTCTTAAAACTGCTTGAACAGGACATTATGCTCACCAGCTAGCCCAGTCTGAGTGTCAGACCCAACCTATTTTCACCTTCTCCTTATACTGCTTTTCTTTCATGTTGCAGCCCCCCTTCAGAATGGTATAACAAAATAAAACACCAAAAGTCAAAATTGCTCTAAGCACTAATGGGACCAAG
Organism: Aythya fuligula; assembly: GCF_009819795.1. NCBI lineage: Eukaryota > Metazoa > Chordata > Aves > Anseriformes > Anatidae > Aythya > Aythya fuligula. The sequence goes on along the minus strand of NC_045560.1, from coordinate 122,332,385 downwards.
AGATACATTTGCAGATATACTCTTGTAAAAACTGATTTATAAAATATCTAGATGTATAATGTAAAACATTACTGGTTCATTTTTGGAAGAAATCATGTCTGTGGTAATAGATTCTTTTTTTATTGTTATTTATGTGTGTGGGGGGTTATTTATACACCTTAGTTTTCCCTGCTCTTTGAAGAGGATTTTTTTTTTCCCTGAGGATATGATAGAAAGAGTTAGCAAGTATGCTTTTGAGATAATTCACCACTTCAGAACTACACATCATTCCTCTCAGCAATCACCAACATAATCTGCAACAGTAAGCAGGGAGAGAATTTAAAATAACTAGTTCAACAAGCAGGTCTCTTGGAGAAAGACATGAAGTCGGTATGTATTAATGATTGGCAACATTGATGTGTCTTTGTCTGACAAAGAAAACATATTTAATAGCACCATCAGAAAAGTTTTGAGATGAGCTGTTCAAATCCGTTTAGCTGAGGCTTTCTATTTTGCAATGAAAGACGTATTATATAGTACTAAAGCTGAAGTTTGACTTAAAATTCATGTGAAGATAATTCTTTAAGCAAGAAGCTGCTCTATCATACAAGACAATGGAATGTGCCATTTTCTATTATGCACTCTATTTTACGGTTGATAGCTCTTTAATATGAAGAATCATCATCAGTTATTTGAATTAAGTTACTTTTCATTCTAAAAATTCTCTCTGATTTTACCTGATATTTTCAGCATTTATGTCTAGAAGACTGCCAGGACTAAGACTGCGGAGGACCGTTAAATGGAACTTTACATTGACTGAAATTTTAGGATGCATACATCTAAAGAGATGTATGCATGTTTAATTGGGAAAAAGTAAAGAGCAATAACATCTGTATAGGTTTCCCAAGGGGAAAACATTAGTTTAGGGCTGATATTGAATAACTGATTTTGTTTATTCCTGACTAATGGATTATGGATAATACCTGCCATACAGTTTTAGGATTACAACAATTAACTTCAGAAAGCTGCATAGAACTGGAAGTTCAATGAAAAATAAAATCACTTTCTATACAGTTCTATAGTTCTGTGCTTTATTATTATTATTATTATTATTTTTTAAAGCAACATGTCATCAGTAGAGATATTCAGTCACTAAACAAGAAACACCCCATGGAGTCCAGTCATTAACTACAGTCATGCAGAGAGAAACTTAAAATCCTAGGGAGAGGATTTTTTAGAACCCCACAGATAATAGCAGGTTACAGCAGAAACTGGTTATTTTATCTGCAGCTGGCTGCAAAACATGATCCATATTCCCAGGGAATTTTTCTCTCCTTGTGTCACCTCAGTTTTGTGGTCATGCTGGATGCTTAATGGCCAGTGTGAAATGTTCTTTTAGAGTTCACTACCTGCTGGGCTTGGAAGTGCAAATTTGTGCTGGCTTCCCACTGTGGGTAGTCCATTAAAATGATGTTCATTCACTCATGGGCCATATCAGAGGAATAGTTGTCATAATCTGTCTGAGTGAGAAAAGTGCAACATGCTGCTAGCTGAAGAAGGTGTATCCACTGTCATCAGTAATTCTGAGGGTTATTCTTTTGTAGAAGGATGACATTTAGGTATGCCTCACTACTATTAATGCAGTGCATTCACCCATATGCCAAAAATTTCCTCTCCTTTTGAAGGTAGCACAGAAGAATCAGACATCTGAAAAAATCCATTCTCCTTTGCCACCCTCTCATCTGTAATTCAGCTTCTCTGGCAGTATCTCACTGACCTGCTAGCAGGCCCTGTGCAAACAGCTGCCAGAGCTTGTCAGCCTATAGGTATATAGGTATACTTATAGGTATATTACTAATTTCTCCTTTCAAAGCTGGCACATCCTAAGTGTGTCTGGAGGAAGGTGCAGGGTATGAACAGAGCAGTGATATGCAGATAGCATAAATCTTAGTAAAAGTTGCAGCTTCTTGTGCTGAAATAGCTTAGATTCTCTTGATGTTTGCCTCTCCATTTTATAAATCAGGATAAGCCCTCAAAATGATGGCTGGAGTGGATAGCACCTTCAGCTGTCCCCTGTTGCAGGTTAGAAGCTACTTGCCTTTGTGCTTTTATGTACAGAATATTTTCTTAATCAATGGGGCTCCAAATACTATTTTGCACTGCATTTTTTCCCACTGCGCTAAGATTTTTTTGAATGGCAATATAGTAATGCAATCACATTCATTAAGAAAAGTATATAGCTGGGGTGGTTATAACCAGTTGAAGTGACAAGTAGTAAGACAAGGAGCCAAAGCCTCTGACAAAGAAGTAAAAATGGGGAATTGATGTTAAGTCAGTGCTACATGCATGAAGTCCAAAATTTAGACTTGCCAATGTTTGCACTTGGAGCATATATAAACTTTCCAGATAAGCATCTGTGGGTTTGGTTTGATTGTTTGTTTTCCCATTAGGTCTCCACTTTTTCAGTTTCGTCAAAAGATACACTGTTCTTATATCTGAACTACTCAGATTGATCCAGGTATCTGTTGGGAGCCAATACTATCAGACTTCATATTACATCTGAGTAGCTGAGCCTCTAGTCATATGGCAGAAGAATCACACATTGCTTTGCAGGATACCTGGAATAGCTTCTTATTTATGGAGAGGTCTAAATGAGGGAAAACATGTACAAGACAATTAAGAAAGGAAGAAAAAGACACATCAGTAATAATGTGCCACTGCGATTGTTTTTCTGTCTCTATGAAGTATTAGAAGATAGTAATACGATGAAGACAGGAAGAAGTGGTAGCAAACTACTGAGAAACAACTTCTTGCATAAACTTTTATAACCAGAAGCTGGAAGGGGAATATTTCATGGTTCCACTCTAATTATTATGATTTGGCACCAAATTTTCCTTTTAGTCTTTACCTTTTAAAACTGCCCCACATTTTAAAATGTGAGCCCTACTCTGATCACCACACTTCTCTGCAGGACTGCACTGAAGGAAACACTCTCTCACAAGCTGCCTTAAACTGGTATGGAAATCTTAACTATGGTCTCTGCTACTGAACTCTCTTCTAATTTTATTAGTGTTTTGACAACCAAGATATTCATATCAGATGTTCAGATTTTTTATTCTCTAAGGATGCAGCTGCCCAATAAGATGAAAGAAGTCTGAAGAACATCAAAGATGTTACGAGGTGAAGGTGGCTCAAACCTTCTCATCCCAGTTTCCCCAGTCCTTCTGAATCAGAAATCTTTCCAAAACATTTTCCATGCCATGTCTTTGGCAGATATTTAATCCCACTATTGAAGTTAAAAGGCAGGCTGGCTGCCTGGTTACATGTATTTTCTTAAAGGAAATATTTATCAATCACTTTCAGGTCATTAAGGACTCATGCCCATTACAGGGTAAAAGTTCCTGGTAGAATATGGTCATCACCCATAAGGTCTATAGAAAAAAATACTTATCTTGAGTACTTAACACTAACATGGAACCAGAAAAAGCAGCAAATATGTAGGGATTCTTTCTTTTAGGCTTAAGCAAACACCATTTTTTCATGATGTGCTATCTGCAAATTCATACTTGAAGCTTGAGTTGTTGAGGACTAGTTTTCCATTTTGGTTTAAAATGTTTTACTGTATTCTTTCTAAATACATATCAAAGCTTCATCTGTTTAGCAAAGCAAATCAGCTTGGGCATCAGACATCCCATACATGTCTGCATGGCTACAGCTTATATTATTCTTCTACCAGGCTGTCCTAATGAAATATTTCTGATGATGCATTTTCTTCCTATATAGGTCACTATTCTGTTCCTCATTTTTCTTAAATTTTGTCTTGATGACTAAAATACTTGACTAATGACTAATGTCTAAATAACTTGTCATTTATTTGTGGAAAAAAATCATATGGAAAATATATCTAAAACCACTTCAAACAAATAAAGCTTCCCCCTCCCTCCCTTCTTCCCCCAAGGTTTGTATTTAAAGGTGTTATTGCTAGTACTAAAATAAGATTGTTTCAAAGAAAGTGAATGGTAGCTTTCTTTCTGCCTATGGCCAAAGAAAGTTACAAATGATTCCTATTTGTAACTTCTTATTCCTTTCAATATGGATGATAATAAACTTGGTACAAGTATTTTCCATATAGAATTTATATGTCATTATAGTCTTTTTCGTACAGTAAGAAAATTAGAAAAATGAAGAATCTTAGCTCACTCGATTTCACTAATTATTAATTTTTTCCTCTGTGGCACCCTTTCTAATTCAATCTCCTTTGAAGCAGAATGCTCTGGGATTTTTATTATTTTTTTTTCAATAGAATGGTTTGAGTTGGAAGGGACCTTAAAGATCATCCAGATCCAAATCCTTGCTATGGGCAGGAACACCTCCCACTAGATCAGGTTGCCCAAAGCCCCATCCAGCCTAGACTTGAACACTTGAACACAACAACTTCTCTGGGTAACCTGTTCCAGTGCCTCACCACCCTCTGAGTGAAGAATTTCTTCCTTATATGTAATCTCTCTTTTTCTTACCATTAATTTTCTTACCATACTGCATTTATACAAATTAAGCTGGTAGAGGAAAATAATCCATGCATAGAAGATGATAAATACCCAGAAACTACACCTACCAATTAAGTTCATATAGTAACAAGACAGAGACAATGCCAATGAGGTTTTGCTATGCATACCCAGTCAGTCCTCTAAACTGGCAGAATAGTCAAGAATAAAGACTTAAATATAGAAGGCTGCTACAACTTCAATCCCATCTCCTAACACACGATCTTCACAATAAATGTGTCCAAGCTGACTTCAGAAGAGATAGAACTCTGAATTTGCTTTTTGAAGATATGCTTTGATCTTTTTTGGTAGTTTGATTCGGGAAGATATGTTATGTATTAGTGTGGCTTTATATTGCTGCTGAGTTTGGTGCCAGAAACTACACACCTCTTTAAAAAATGTTTAGTACAGATGCTAGGACCAACTGGAATTGATTTATTCCATTTAGAGTTCATTGCTAATTCACAAGTTAGGTGTTTTGTTCCTTTATTGTTAATTTTTCTTTTTTTTTTTTTCTTTTTTTTTTCTTTTTTTTTTTATTTTTTTTTTCCCTGTCAGTTGAGTCCCACATGGCTCTATTTCTGGATTTTGTTCTTTGTATACATACCAATTGCTGTTTGCTCCAGTTATTTGTCAGTATGATCCAAATATTTACTTTAAGACAACATCTAACTCTTCCTGATTATTGTATATCTAAGAATATCTCAGCTGCTGTTTCTAACCTTAACTACAAGACACGGACATTTTAGTATGCAAAATTAATGTCCCTTATATAATGTATAACCTGTTCAATTCTACTGAATAATTAAAGATAAACTTCCTAGAGCAAAGTATTTACAAATCAAATAGTTGGCATAAAGCAGTGCTTTTCAAAACACTTGTGACATTTGGAGTTTCTGTATTGGAATTTCTTTTGGATTTCTGTACATAGAAGAAAGTTCATGTCATCTATTCATGACAGAAGAATATTAACATTATTTTAATAATTTAGGTTATGGGACAGGAGGGACCCTTTTAATCATTGAGTGATTCTGGATTTTTATTTCCACTTTTCTAGTGATGGAAGGCTGTTCTTGAACTTTGCTGCTAGCAACCTCTGTGACATAGTATTTGCTTCACATTTTTCTATCTTCACTGCTCTTGTGAAGATTGAGCGGGAGTGAGCTAAGGATGTTCAGGATAGTACACCTGTGTGCAGTTCACAGAACAGGACTCAAGTGAGAGAGGCACCACAAGATGCTGGCACTCTGCTCCTCGAGCCTCGGCTGTGGAGAGGAACAGCAAACCAGGTGGGTCTTAGAGGTGATGGAAAACAGACACTGATAAGGACTGGGGAGGGTGAGCAAAGTTTTCTGCAATTCAAGAAGCCAGAGACCTGGCTGGGACTCAGAAGAGAAGAGTGGTTCTCCAACTGCATGGACACAAAGGGAGGAAATGTTATTAACCTCTCATTTTTATTCTGTAAGATCAAGTAATTTTGAGTTTGCTATTTAATTGTACTAGTTTATAATCTCTCTCTCTCTCTCTCTTTTTATTTATTTTTTTTTTTAAATTTAGTGTTGTTTTCTTTGGGAGTTCTCAATGAAAAGATTTGTACACATCTACTTCAAAGCTCTAGATAACTGCAGTTCTGTCACATTCAGGCCATGTTGCAATTTTTTTTTTTTTTTTTTAATGGTGATATTTTCAATATAGGGCTTTAAAATCTGCTTAATGACTCTTCCTGTTAATTTTTTTTGCAGTCACTCAGGAAAGTCTCCCTTTTTCCTGACCCTTCCTTACTGTCTAGTAGCTAACTGCTGTGGTCCAGTTACAGCCTACCATCTTTAAGTTGACAAACTAGATAATGTGAACTTGACAAACCTGGTGAAATTTATTTCCATTAGTATGAGAGTTCAGGTATGAGGTTTTGTAGCAAAATATTGATCTTGCATTTTCTTCTCCATAGTATCAGGCACACTAACATTGTGTAACTTTGTTTTACGTTTCAGATTGTACTGGGTTTATGTGACAAGGTTTTGTTAGGGAAGGGCTTCAGGAGTGGCCTCTGTCAGCAGAGCCCAGCAGCCACCCCGTATCAGATCAGAGCCAGCTCCAGACAACTCCAAAAGGGATCTGCTGCTGGCCAGAGCCGAGCCAGGGAGTGATGCTAGTTTGCCCTCTGGGAGAGCAGATTGAAGGAAGGAGAAAAAAACTGCTGCACAACAGCAGCTGGGAGATTGAGGAGTGAGAAGCAGCCCTGCAGCCCCCCCAGGTCAGTGCACCAGGAGGACAGGAGGTGCTCCAGGCAGGGAGCAGCAGTTCCCCTGCAGCCTGTGGAGAGGCTCCTCATGGAGCAGGCTGTCCCCCTGCAGCCCATGGGTCCCACATGGAGCAGATCTCCATGCTGCAGCCCGTGGAGGAGCCCCCAGTGGAGCTGGGTCTGGGGGGACCTGCTGCCCTTGAGAGAAGAAGAGGGGGAGTGAGAGAGCGGTTATAGTGCAGCAGCCCAGCAGGGTAAAACCACCACACAGATGAAGCAGTTTCCACTTCCGAAAACCTCCTTTTCATTTATCATCCTGCGTTTGACTCCATGAGCATCTCTGAAGCTCTGCGTAGAAATCCTGATTTACCAGATGACATTTGCTCCTTATGGTCAGGCACTGTGTAAATTCCCTCCTTTGCAAATTCTGCTCACAGCATAGACATGATCATCATGTGTAGTGATGGTCTGCCTCAGTCCCTGAGGAGGTAGATCCCAACGTCTTCCATGGTTTCAGCATCTTTAAACTCCAAACTACCTTTTTTTCCTCTGCTAAGCAGACAAAATTACCTCCAGCACTGATAGAACGTTCCTTTCCTCATGCTAGCAGAAACTCCCACATTCTCCTTCTTTGACCAACCAGCAGGTAAGCTTGTGGTCCTACTGTGCCTTCTTTGAATTCAGGTCTACAGATCAGAAATAGAACTGGATAAACTCCTGTGATCATTATTTCTTCTTATGACTATGATTATGTCTTCTCCTTTCTATGTTTTATCTCTCTGGATGAGCAGAAACTAGTGACCTCTGGTCTTCCCTTTGTTTTTGCCCTTGGTTTTTCAAGCCAGCAAAATAATCCTTCTCTTGATTTGTGTCAAACCAGCATTCTCCAGTCTCTGTAAATGCATTATTAAGTTCTTTTATGGTGCCCTCGGTCTTCCCTAGAATAAGATCATCCACTATGCTCCATTTTAGAGCTGTTGCAGAAGCACCTGGTAAGTCTTCTACTTAATCACACCCAAGTGCATCAGTGAGCACTGGTTTGTCTCTGTAAGTGCTTTTCTGCAAATGGGCAAACCTACTGTACCTCATATGTTTATTGCTTTTCTCTGGCTCTTTCTTCATCTTCAAGTTGTCTTGCTGATCTCTTATCCTGGCATTTTTCCTGGCATTACCATCGTTCTCACTAATTAAGCTCTTCTCACTCAAGGTAGCTCTTCAAAAATACCCAATATATATGATTACATTCTCAGCTATGAAAATAGACCTAAGAATATAGAGCAGTAAAAACCTGGAGCTTACGATGGCCAGTGGATGATGGACACTTCTTATGATGGAGTGGAAAAAAATAAATGTCCTTTGTGTCAGAAAACATGATGGCTAGGAAAATGGTTTTCTCATTGTTAGAAAGTTTGTATCATTTCATATTAGGAGAAAGATGAATGTGCAAAAGGGGAATAGAGTATGTAGCAGGATTAATACTCATTTTGAAGCCATCAGTGAATCAATCTGTTAATGATAAAGAAAGATAATTCAATACTGACTTCATCAATAAAAAATTCTCTTCCTGAGGAAAGATGAAGTAAAAAATACATTTTTATGAAAGCCTTGTGAGTCTTGAATTACAATCGTACAAAATAGCACATTGTCCTGATTAATTGTAATGATTATGAAGGAAAAGAAAATGTGCAGAAATCAATGCCAAGGAATAAGAGTCATCTTATAAATGGTGAGAGTAACACAGCATTATTTGGTTTTGCTTCACCTAAACTGTAATATTGAGAAAAACACAGATGTACTGAGATTAAATTTCAGCTAACAAAACGAACTGTATTGAAACAGTCAATATTTACTGTTTCAAGACAAAAGAATGTAAAATGAAGTTTGAATTGAGTCCAGCTATGTCCTAAATCACAGAGGATTCATAAGAAAAGTCTTGTTATGATAAAGAGCTAATAAAACACATAACCAACACAGATTAACTGCAATAAATATAATACAGTCAACAGTAGGCTCAACATGAGGCAGCAGTGTGCCCTGGCAGACAAGAAGGCAAACCACATTTTGGGGTGTATTAAACACAGCACAGCCAGCCAGTCAAAAGAGGTGATTCTGGTAAGATATTTAGCATTTGTGCTGCATCACCTTGAGTATTGTGTGCAGTTCTGGGCTCTGCAATATAAAAAGGATGTTTTTATACATCCTTCCAAGGATGTATATAGGATGTATACAGGTTGTATACAAAGATGTATTTATACATCCTTTCAAGGAATCCCTTTCAAGGGGTTCAGGGACACTTGAATGTGTCCAGAGGAAGGCAACAAAGCTGATGAAAGGGCTTGAAGGGATGCCCCATACGGAGAAGATGAGGATCTTTGGGTCATCTAGTCTGGAAAAAAAGGCTAAGAGGGGACCTCACACCTCACACCTCTTAGAGAGGGGACCTCTGCACCTTCCTGAGGAGGGGAAGCAGAGAAAGGTGCTGGCCTCTGCTCCCTGGGAACCAATGACAGGACATGTGGTAACAGCACAAAGCTGTACCAGGGGAGGTTCAGACTGGACATTAGGAAAAATTTCTTTACCACGGAGGTAAAGACACTGGAACAGGCTTCCTAGAGAGGTTGTTGAAGCCCCTTGTCTGTCAGTGTTCAAGAGACATTTGAACAATATATGTTTTAATTATATAATATGCTTTAATTTTTGGTTAGTCATGAAATAAATGGTCAAGCAGTTGGACGCAATGATTGCTGAAGGTCCCTTCAAACTGAGCTATGCTATACTATGCTATGCTATTCAATTCAATTCAATTCTATTCTATTCTATTCTTGAAAAGTAAGTTTTCTATGGAGAGGTGATACTTTTTATGACCAGCAGACCCAACTGGAAAACTGTATTAGCTAAATCAACAGATTTAATAAGACAACATCTCTTGTTATAAATCCCGCTTCTTTTGTATCCTGAAAATTAGGACTATTGAAATACTACAACTAAAAAAATTTGAAAAGTACAAAATATAGACAACAATTCATGGCTTACAAATAGGAGGAAGTTAGAAGGATTATTTTATGAAGGGTTGAAAGCCTGATGGCATCAGAGACTCAGTACACAGAACTAAATAATAAATTACAGTAAAAATCAATAGGATTAAAAAAAAAAAAAAGGATTTGCAAAAAATATTTTAATATGTTGTTTTTCTTTGTGGTTCTTCTAACAAATCTTTGTGATGCCTTATTTGTATGGGTCTTTCTCTTGCTTTGATATTGTCATTAATCAACATTGGTATCCCTTCCTTTTCCAAGAAAAAAATTACGACCTATCTTGGTTAAACATGCTGGTTGTCTTTAGGTTTACTAGATTTAGAACTGAGACAGCTACAATTATGGATAACTAATTCTTATTTGTTTAACTTTGCTATACTTGGGGAAAGAACATTACCAAACACATTATCTTCCAAAATTACCTGACTGTAACTGTGACATAGCTTGATTTAATGTATTTCACTGAGTTGTGCTGGTTAGCCACCTCTTAGAATTTGTACTGTAGCTCCTTTGCAAAGTAATTGTTCAAGTGGTCTGTAAGGCAATCATGTTCATATATACATTGGGAAACATTACATGCAATGGGACCCATAGTATATCAAAACAAGAAATGAGCAGCTTTGGCTTTTTTTTTTTTTTATTATTTTTTTTTATTTCCTTTTTACCCTTTTTTTTTTTTTTTTTTTTTTTTTTTTTTTTAATACTGGATTTCAAAGCTTAGTATTGATAGACAGGAATTGAATATAAATCTCAGCTTCAGGGAAATTTAGTGACAGTCTCTTCTCTCATCTGGTCAATATGGATCTGTTCATTTTTGAGGTTATTGTCTGCAAGGAAGAAAAAGGGAGGACATTTCTTTCTTATAAGATGAAACTTCAGTGTCACTCTCTCAGACCAGACGTAGGCATAAAGGAAAAGACATTGAGAATTCTGACCACCTAAAAAGCCAGTTCATCCTTCTGAGCCTTCTGAGCCTGTCAAACACATTGAGATATTTATAACGGGAAGCAGTTATATATTTGTCTCAATTGTAACTGTTCAGCTCACTGAATCCCCAGATTTCTTACCAGTGTATTACCAAGATAATTTATGGCCAGCTCCCTGCTGGTGTAGGGCCTCATTAAATGTGTATCCTCTTTGACTTGGTATGCCACCTCCATAACACAGGCCCACCACTAATTCCATGCTTACACATCTCACACTAAAAACATGAATTAAAGCTGTTACAATATAGATCTCTTAGGTATGATGTGGTAACTAGCCTAAGGGAAATTCCCACTCAGGCAACAAAAACAATGAAATGGATCTTATTTAAGCTGAGGCCCAGAAACTGGAAGAACCCATCTACCTGTATCTTAAGACTTGGAAGAGATGGTATTTATAGGGAAGTACAGGAGTCTGAAAAGTTTCCTTTCAAGCTCTACAAATTAAAACAGACACAAAGCTGTTGCCATTTAGAAATGAAAAAGTAAGAAGGTTGCAACTGGAAGTGGAAAATGGATTTGGAAAGAGATTTAATTTTAATGGAGAAGCTGGGTGAAAGCTAGGGGCAGGAGCAGGCACCACTTAGGCCTGTATGTGATGTCAAGTGGAAAGCTCAGGAGAGGGATGCTGGATGCTGGAGTAAGATTGATTTAACAATAGATGCAATTTAAGTGAAAAGGCTAAGGTGCTGGCAACAGAAGGTTGAGATGGCATCCATTTAAAAGCAGATCTAATTTAAACAGAAAGGCCAAGGAGGTGGAAGGTGGAGACTAAAATTAAATCAATATTGAATTAGCTAAGTAGAAGCTTGAATCAAATCTGCTAGTTTAAAAAAAAGGGCATACTGTGAGTATTTGGGGACCAAGGAATGGACCTAAGAAATGTCAACGAGCTGTCAGTGTACAATATATTGCCTCTAAATTGAAATTGTATTTCCATTTTAGTAAGAATATTATTTATTACAGTAGTAAACCAAGAAATCTTAAAGGAAGGTGTAAAAGGAAAAATGCATTATTATAATTATATACCTATTTGAAGCAAATTGTCTTTTAGGTATATATTAATCTATGTATATATATACCTGGGGTATGGTATATAGTATTCAGAATCACAGAATCACAGAATTGTCTAGGCTGGAAGAGACCTCAAGATCATTGAGTCCAACCTCTGACCTAGCACTAACAAGTTCTCCACTAAACCATATCGCTAAGAATCAACAACAGAAATGTTTGACGTTAATTACATTTGCAAAACAGGAAATTATAAGGTAGTAATGAACTAGCCTTTAAATGCTGTCCTTTCTAGTTATCAGTCTGGAAACCAACTAAAGGCTAAGGGGAGTTTGTATTTACCTATGTTTGGAACAAAATATGTGTGTGATATATATATATCAATACACACACACATTCATACACATATACACATTCACCTACATATATATATGTTTATCTATTTATTCATAAAGGTCAGAATTGGCCCATATATGCCCTGGTAGTGTTCTGACACATTTCTCTGTTCAGAGAAATATGTTAGTATGCCCTGCAAAAAATAAATCAAAAATATTTTGCTTTCCATAAAAATATTTCTAAATGTTTAAATGAAGGCCCATTTAAACATTATATATATATATATAATATATATATATATATATAATATGTGTATATATATATATATATATACACACACACACACATATATGCTACTGCTCTCATCTATTAATATTCTGTGGAATATTCAACAAAAATTCAACAAAAATTCTTTGTGATAAAGTGATAAAGTGATAGTTTACTACTGAATTTCAGGAAAAAAAAAATCCATTTCATATTTATAGGAAGAATTGTGGATAGGCACTGGAGGACTCTTATAATGAGTGATTTACCCCTATCCTTTAATGAAAAATAAATAAGCTGCTGGCTAGCATGAAAATAGTATCTAGACTATCATCTTCATACCTATGCCAGAAAAGATAGTCAGAGTTTAATGCATAATTAAACTTGGTGATGGCAGAGGAAATTAGAGGCAACCCTACAGTAAAAAATGAGTTCTTTACTGAAGATGTATTAAAATATTTTGTTCAAGTGGTACAGAAACTCAGGGAGAATTTCTTCAAGTTATGTGATTCGCATATTATAGCAGGCTATGCTTTATCAATGAAAAACTGAATTCATTTATATGTCTTTTAGATGTTGCTACTCTCTCATACTTCATCTACACCCAACTTGGATAAACCTTACATGTTACATTCCACATTAAATTTATGATACTTTCAGGCAGATAAGTTTTGCTGCTGCTAGAATATTCCAGAGCCATGACTTCCCCTTCTATATATTGTGCACTATCTATTATTTAAAGACCATCTCTCAGCTAGAACAAGGTGTTCTGTAACAGTCCATGAAGATTACATCTGGAAACAAAGACTATTTTGTACATTTTGCTAGAGGACTGTAAAAGCAGAGGATGGAATGGGTGTTTTGTTCTTAGTTGTTTTCCTGAAATGGATTATTCATCTACAGTTTTATAGCAGAATAAAGAAGGGGGAATCACGCCTCCACTGTAATTTATGTATTTATTTATTTATTTTGCCACTGACTTAACTAGGATCAAGATTTCTTCTGGTCTTCAGCATTTATATTGTTTAACAGTTTTTATTTTATGCTACTTCAGAGGTTTTACTTTTGTTTTTCTGAATTATATCTATGTGCTTATTTCCATAGGAACAAGAACAAATGCTTGTTCAGGCAATTGTATAATAAAGTAATGTAAAAAAAAAAAAAAAAAAAAGTAAGAAAAGAAAAGAATGTAGTGTTAATTTAAATAGTATAATGTGCCATATGTATTTGCTCCTTCATTAAATATTTCAGAATTCACTATATCAGTTCAAAATAGGACTGAACATGCATTTTCAGTCAATTCACACATTAAGGCTAATGATATATAGGAAGACACTAACAGGACTGTAAGACCATGGAATATTGTTGCAATAATAGGTTTATCCTGTATATTTACTGTACGGGAGAAAGTGGAGTAAGCATGATAGCAAAGAGGTGAGTCTGCATCTAGTCAGTAAACTCCCAACTGGACAGGCCTCTCTTGTGGAAGCTGGAAGCTGACATTTGGCTCCATTAAATTTTTGGTGGGGTTGTCCTGGGCCACCACTGAGCTGAGGGAGCCTCCTGGATACTTATGGTGGTATTTCTGATCGTATGTCACCTGCTTCTCTTCTCTGTTTTATAGTGGGCATCTACAAGGTAATGACAGCAGCCATTGTCTTACCAGAACTGGTACACCAAATTCTGTGATTTTGCGTCATTCTTCCAGATGAGCAGATGCAAATTTCTTTTCAAGCCTTCCAAAAATACTGATTGTCATTTTGCAGATATGCAAAACCCAGGAGAATACTCTCAACCTGGAAGCTATAGTGCTGTTTGAGAGCCAGGAAGCAAAACTTACCGTCATTTAAAAAGTCTGTGTCAAGCATATTCATCTGCTGGTCAGTAACAGCACATTTTGTTTCAATACCTAAAGTCATTATGGCCTAATAAAGTGGTGAGTGCTAAAACTCAATGATGATCTTTGGCTACTGTTTGGAAAGTTTCACAAGTACTCATTTTCAGTGAGATAGTTTAAGATAGTCGTCATCTGGGGATGTTTAAATCTGGTAATGCCCAATAGAAGTTTAACGCAGTATCCTCTTTGTTGGTCATCTTTTAAGTTAACTGTTTTATTATAAAAATCATATATTTTTAGGAGTTAAATGGACTCAACCATATTGGAAATTGCAATTGATGTAAAGATATTAGTAGTGGATTCCCAAATACTGCTTAGTTAAGTAAACATGTATATTTATACATAAAGGTAATCACACAGACATATGGATATGTTACTACTATTAGCTACTATGATAGCTCTTCATTCCTTTTGCAAAACATAGCATATTTATAAGAAATTTATCACTGCTGGACCTCCTGTGTAACTACAAAAATTAAAAGCAAATAAAAAATTATCTTGCATTAGATTACTGACAACAGATGCTCAATGATGTGCATAAATGTAATGCCATATGTCAGATAAAGCATTGTGGTAGTTTTTCAGTGTTGTTAATAATTTGGTTTACTTAATTTTTGTCTAATGATAGCACGTGGAGGTTCCTATAGATAGCGCAGTATAGGGGAAACTCTTCCTTTTTAAAAAGCAGGTTATTGTCTTCTGTTCTGAAATACAGCAGAGATCTAAAAACAACTGGTTCAGGGGAGAGAAAAACAAAAACCATTTTTTTTTTTTTTTGTTAACTTTGTTCTTGTGGTTTCATTTGTTGAATAAAACTTTTCTTTATGATGAATGGAAGCCCTTTTTCTTATTTTCATTTATGTACAAAAGAGGCTTGAACTTCCTTGGATTGACCTTTTGATATTTCAGTCTTGTTTTTATAATGAATGGTGAAAGAGCGATTGTAGGTTTGTCATAAATCTTCCTCTCTATTTTCATGTCTTTTTCCTTATGCAATTTATATGCAATTCAGCTTCCACTTTACATACTCACATACAGTACAGAACTATCACTTTTGAGATGTGTCAATGTCATATTTATGAAATAATATTTAGCAGCAATAATGCTATTGTTTCTCAAAGAAAGTCCGGAAAATATTTATAAATTTAAAAACATTTTTAACATTTTTATTTTGCCTAGTCTCCAGACTCCACTTTATTAAAACCATTCTGTAACTCTGACAGGGTGGTAACAAGATTCTGAGTTCATTTTTTGGAGAAAATGATTCACAAACAGGATAGTGACAGGCTTTTATGATTACGGATTTCACTTATTCTGTTCCTTCAAAAGGGCTTATATAGATTGATAGATCTACAAAGATAGAAATGAAAAAATGAAAGGAAGAGATATAAATAGACTTTTTCATTAGGATGAATGATGGAAGGTATTAACCCCACTACAGCAGCGTGCCTTTTACATGTCTTCTTTTTTATTCCTTTTGACCTGCTATCATCTTCTTTCTAAGTAAAAGTTAACTACAGTCTGGAATGTAGGTAAAGGTGAGCAATAGCTGGAAATAAATGTTTCTTCAAGCATTATTACTGTTCAGAGAAGTGTCCATCAGCCAAAATGTCAGCCTCAAAATCCATTTAAGCACTGCACAGAGGCTAAACAGGCAGCTATTATTAATTTTTAAGTCTGCCTGACAGGTTTCAGACCAAGAACTGGGGTTAACTTGATGCACTGAATATTGCAGAATGTATTTAATTAAGGAGGCTGTGACTCTCAGATGGCTGAGGATTTCTTATATGCAAACTACTGCAAAACTATGATAGCTGCATTTACCTAAGAAAGGAACCTGTTGCACCATATTAAAATGCGTAAAATTGCTCTTTCATTACAGTTTCTTGAACTTTTATCCTAATGTAATCATTAAATAGTTTAAACTTGACTATTTTGAAGCACCACTGTACTTCTCTTTTAAATAAATTTTGTTCATTATGCTGCAAGTTAACAATATGAATTTTTCCAGAATAAGCCCTATTCATTTTTATGCTCTCTAGTTAGCAAACCAAATAATTTTCCCACTGTGCCTTGCATGGATGTTTCCTCATTTAAAACATAGCTGTGGAATTAATATCAATGAATTAACATTTGTCTTTAATGTATTTATCTATAAAAATTAAGGATTCTAAAACACAAATAGGCATTAAGACACAAATCAGCCCAAAGTGAGTTACTAAAGAGCTATTTAGTTGCTTCTGACTGGATTCGGGATCTTAGAAAAATATATATTAAAAACCAACAAACTAGAAATTATTTCACTCCACTGGTTGTTAAACCTCCTAGATGTTCTGCTGTTTGCTCCACTTCCAGCACACAGCTTTTTTTTCTCTGTCCCAGACAATCCTCTGCTTAATAATAATAATAATAATAATAATAATAATAATAATAATAATAATAATATATTCACACAAGAATCTGGAAGATTATAATCATACAAGTGAAAATGGGAAACTGACACAATCCTAATGAAAGATTTTAGGTACTGTTATCTCATTAGCATTTGATATGCTTTATTGTTTAATAAATAAGTCAATTGTCCATTCTCATTGATTTAAATTTCCGTTGATATCATACAGCATGAAACTCTCAGAAGATGGTGACTCAACAGTCAGAGGATAGAGGGTCTGGGGTAAATGCATTTTGTAAGTGAATAAGGCCATTACCTTGACAATAACCCTCTTGTGGGGCCCCAAATGTAAACTGCTTATACTCTTTATCAGGTGATGGTATTTTCCAAGAATATGCTATATTCTTTGGTCTGAGTTTTGTATTTCTTTCACGCATACCTAAACACTGATATGTGAAGCACACTATGAAGGACTAAACAAACAAACAAAATATATAAAACACCTATGGAAAAAGTAAAGTATAGATATCTGTGTCTAGATATAGACACAGATATAGATATCTGTGTCTGTATGCGTGCGTGCACATACAGGCAGCATTGCTTTTCTAAAAGTACTGTAGCCTGTGTCTTTCTTATGAGTTTGCCAGACTTCCTGATCATTTAATGAAGCCTCCCCATTACATTTTGTTAGCAGTTGTCTCATACACAAAGTTTCCCGACATCAATACGAAGCCTTAGATTCTGTCATGACTCACCACAGCTGTATGAAAAGAACATTTGTCTCTCCGTTTCTCTGTAGTCTTTAGTCCACATCTCGTATATCTTGCTGCCACCCTCACCTTTGGAGCTATCCTATACTACCAGTTCCTGACTAATCAGCACTTCGTAGCTTTCTAAGGGAGCGTTGTTTAGGCTTCTGCTCCTCCTTAAGACCTACATTTTATGTTGCTTCTCCAAGTGTTCATATTTCTCATTTACTGCTCCAGGTTCCTTTAGCCTTTTCAAAATGAACAATGTGTACAACAATTTAATGACTTCCTCCCACTAAATATTATCTGAGAATTTCTTTGCTATATTTACTTGCTATTAGAAACCTAAATGAAAGCATGAAAATAGATTTGACGCTAATAACTGTCACATTAGGATGGAGAACTGAACACAGTATTGTTTGTAACAGTGGAAAAATATATTCACACTGTTTTCAGTCAAAAAGTCTGTTTTTCCATCACAGCCATGAATTACCTGAATTATGTTTTCAATAAGATTTTCAAGATATTACCAAATACTTTCTTAAGACATGAGTTATTTTTTTGTACTCTATTTATCTCACCCACTGGTGCTATTCTATGCAGAAACAAAACAACTATGTTAAGATTTATGAGTAAAACTTTAGGAATAAATATTTGGTTGCATATTATTTATCCTATAGCTATAAAGGTGTTTTTTGTTGTTGTTGTTGTTGTTTTTTTTTTTTTTTTTTTTTTTTTTTTTTTTTTCCCTAAAGGCAGGTATACTGCTTAATTCCTTACATATGAGAGGAGGTAACTGACACAAACACATCCTTTTATTTTAAATAATTTTGTTCTTCTGCTTGCTCCTGTTTGCTCATTCAATATCATTGCAGTTTCACTACTGTTTTTAAGAATACTTATGATAGTCATGTGCTTATAGCAAGTTTGTTAGGCAGTTCTCACAGTCACTTTTCACACAGCTTCCTACCAAAGCATTCAACATATTCATATTTTTCCAAAGACCATTTAATTGTTTTTGATAAATGCTTTTTAAAAGATATTCACATTTTCAAACTCTGAACAATATATGGGTATGTATATAAGTGTTTTCTTGATAAAAGCATGTTAACAACATGGAGTCAACATTTCTGATGTGTGGTCTAGTTACTTTTAAGTGCTGAATAGGTCTATCTAATTATTGATGAGAGTAATACAGTACACTGTAAATGGCTTGACCTGTCATCTGCATTAACTTTACTGCCGATAAAACTGTCATTTGGAAAAACAGACTAAATGTCTTCAGAAGCTTTGGTTCAAATTTAAATATACATATAGAAAAACTCATGTATATATGCAGCATGGATCACATCCTTTTCAGCAGTATGACTGGTTCACAGATCCCTACAAACAAGTTCAATAAGTATAATCCTGACACTTGTAGTACCTAAATACTACAGTGTAAGTATGGGTTTGAGCAAAATTTGTTGTGTACATGACTGTCATATTCTGCCATTTTTACAAACTTTGTTCTTCATCTTGGTAGTTAATGCAAGACTAAGTCTCACCCCAGGTACTGTAGCTCCAGAGATGGATAGGTGTGTATCAGTACTTACAGCTGTCCTCTTCCTCCATGAAAATACTGATCACGTAACAGGCATACACAAATCCAATCAGCTGCATGAAAGAAAAGGAAAAGCAATCATTAGAACACTCTGAACACTTATTAAGCTTTTATTACAATGCTATATAAATACAGGTATTACAGCTATATTTAGAAAATATTTGCTTCCATTTCCTGAATTTATATGTAAATTTCAGAGCAAGTGGTCACAAACAGCTAAATTAAAGAGACTTTCTCTTTTTTTGCACATTACATTATATTTTAAGATCTTTTTCTCTTTTCTAGCCCCACTGAGATCATCACTGATGAATGCTACTACAAAACATTAGGTCTGAACATCATGTTAGAAAGTGCTTGGATCTTGATCTTTAGCTACTATGTACATTTCTTTGTTTGTTGAATACTTCTGTGCTCATGAGGCTCAGTCAACATTCATTGCTGAGGGCCCCCTAAGAACCTAATTAAGATATAAAAAAGATAAAATATTTACTGAGTGCTATAGAATTACGTTATAGTAAAGGTATTACAGAATCCACAAGAGATGTCATTTGTCTTACATAAAGTGATCCAGTGAAGGACTGCTTGGCCAAAGTTTAATTTGATATGTGAAAAACCATAATTTAGCTAAACAGTAAAGTTGTGTTATGATTCATCTGCATTAGGAAACACCTTATCAGAAGGACCTATCTGCAAACCACATTCACTATGCATGAAAAGAGCAGACGCATTTCCTCAGAGGACAACACCAGCAAAATCATGCCATTATTTTAACAGGAGCTCCCATAAGAACTTTCT
Source organism: Aythya fuligula (assembly GCF_009819795.1). Taxonomy (NCBI): domain Eukaryota; kingdom Metazoa; phylum Chordata; class Aves; order Anseriformes; family Anatidae; genus Aythya; species Aythya fuligula. The sequence continues at coordinate 122,312,555 of NC_045560.1, read as the reverse complement.
TCCCTGTCCAGATCTGTGTCACTTGTGCAACTGAGAGGAATGGATTAAAATCTTAGGACCAGGGAATAGACACTCTGCTCATTAGCTTTTAATACAGACAAAATATTTTCTTACTACCATCACCAAAGATGAAGAAAATTCCACTGGGAAAGAAAACATAATAAACTGCACTGCCCAGACATGTCCATGCTTGAGAAAATATTGTTTGTGCAGCTGTACACAATTTGTGCTATCTGAAAGCCTTGAAGAGGCTGTTCATGAAAGATTTCTAAAATAACCTAGAGATTAGTGTTTTTTTTTTTTTTTTTAAATCTTTTTGTCTGATCCATTCAAAAAAAATTCTAATTAAAATAGTTCCTTTAAGGGTGTCATGGATCGACCATCTGAGAAGGAGGTAATTTAATAGCATCTAGACAGGTATAAGCTCCTTCACTGGCACAGAAATCATTCCAACCTGCTTTCTTCTTGAGCTATACCAGGAGCTTTACAAGCAGCTCCAAGATCCTCTCTGCAGACAAAAAGCTTGTCCACACAAGAGAATTCAGGGAAGTTAAGATGAATTAACTAAAGCTGTGAAATCAATGCATGTAAGATAAAGCACATTAAATCCCTGTGTGGCCTTTTCCATTCAGAAATAAAGTGGCCTCAGTTCACTGCAGCTTAATCCTCCTCCAAGGGATTAATCTTCCCCATGGAGAATTAAGCTTCAGTACACCCAGGCCAAGTTCTGTGTGAATGAGAGCTGTCACAGCGTTGCAGCCCAGTCCTGCCAGCTTCCTCTCTTGGGCATTCACCTCACCGATGTTTTGGGAAAATGAGCCAGTAAGTCTAATCCAGCTTTCCTCTCGCTTTGAGCAAGCTGCAGCTTCCTTAGCTTTTTTGGGAGTCATATTTACTGGGAGAAATTGTCACAGCCTTTATCAGGTGGGTATTGGATCGAAGTGTCTTTCACATAGGTTAACTGAAGCACGATTATATAAAGGCTTTCAAGGGATAAAAAAAAAATCATATTATATTTGAGGTATATTGCTTGTGCCACCCAAACATTACACATAGATTAAACTGCTGTTGCATTAAGTATCATACAAAACAAACAAACAAACAAACAAACCAGAAAATGAGTGGCTTTTCAAGAGGAAATGTCACCTGCTTATCTGCTTATTTACAGTATTTCCAGGTCAGCACTGACAGTGTGAGATTTGACTAGACAAGTCACTTGGGTTTGTTTCTTCTCCCTAAGTATGTGACTGAAATATTTGGAAGAGAAAAGCTGCTGAATAAATAATGAACACAATAAAAATGAATTGTAGTACAGCTTTTCAGGACAATAACAATTCATGTAAAACGTGGTATCAAAAAAAAAAAAAAAAAAGAAAAAAGAAAAATCAAAAAATCAATAAAACAGATTAGACAATTTTAAATGGACCTGTCCTAGTAATTCTCCCTCTTTTATGCCTCTAGATGAGGTTACTAGCTATATCATACAACATTTGAAGACTATAGGCCACGATTAAGTAGAGTTAAGCATACATAAGAGACTGGATATGAAGGGAATTGCAAGTGGTCACAGGCATCGCAGCAATGATGCCCAGCAAGTTGGCAGTGCAGCTTGGCATGAGCCCTGGATTGGGGGTGACCTCTTGCTTTGTGGAATATCTTGCAGGAAGCACATATTTTTTGTGCTATATAATGTGTACTGTTATCATTCTAGATATAGGCTCCAACTTCTGCAGTTCTTCCGCACCATTCCCATAACAGTATTTGGAATCTGACTACAGAAAAGACCACGTTTTTATCTGTGCATCACCCTTTGCTGTCTGGCTACCCCATGGTGTAGGCTAGCTAAAGCTGATGATTGGGTGTCCTCACCCTCTGCCTTCAGCAGTAAATCCTAAATTTGCTGAGCTTCAGAGCACCCTGAAAACATTACCTCTTCTTCCTGATGTGAGCAAAGAATGGCGGTACAGACAGAGCATTGGAAATAGGAGTGACAGTTCAGCCCACAGTCTTTGTGGGTTGAATGTTTGTGAAGGAAGCTCAATGATTTAGAATTATTTACCGTTATCCAATTCTGTATTTTGTAATTTTTTTGTACTCAAACTTGGTGAGAATGCTATTTCCACCTCTCATCCTCCCAGCACAGGAAGAGATTTCCACTCTCATAGGTAACAACCTACTTGACACAAAGAAGAAAGCTACAGGGAAAAATACTCTGGGAGGTCTTCCCTCCAAAAAAGTATGAGGTTTGGCAAACCTGATTGTTTTAGCAGTCATAACAGCTTACATCTTGCTCTTTCAGTAGATCTTAAAGTAAACCTTTTGCTACTGCCTTTAGAGTTTGAAACATGCTGTTGTAATGTCTTTGTCTTATTTATGGCCTTATTCTTGAAGAATCAGCCATCTCTTTCTGCTTCTTAGTATTTCTTTTTATTTCTTAGCATTAGTAGATAAATATTCCTCAATCAGACAAAAATCGATATTACATATTATGTTTATGGCATATACTGGTTTAAAAGATAGACTTTCCTCAACCTGATTATCAATTAATACCTAGAGAATTAAAAAAAATATATTTAGCCATGCTCAGTGTTTTTTTTTTTGTTTTTTTGTTTTTTTTTTTTTTTTTTTTTTTTTTTTTGTTTTTGTTTTTGTTTTTGTTTTTGTTTTTTTTTTGGAGGAAAAGGAAAAATCAGGTCTTTAATCACAGTGGGAAGTATAAAAATCCACCATATTTCAAAAACAACTGTCTGTAATCAAAAGGTAGAATGCATATTTCTGAAAGAATACAACAACAAAGAGAGAAAAGAGCCCTTTGACATTAGTTGTTAGGTATAGGTGATCAGTGGTGGACAGCAATATTTGGCTTGTAACTAACATACTTGTAATTATAGCTGGGTAACTGATATCTACAGTACAATTAGTAGGAAGTGATGAAGTGGGAATATAACCTTCTGCAGTTTAGATCTCTTTTCAGATCCTTAAACAGAGCTACAGCCACCACAGTGTGAATATTTTTATAAATGAATTAATTAAAACCTCTTCTTTTGCTTTATTGATGGACACACTAATAAAATATTTATTCCAACAAATTACTTTTGCTATCTTGATTAACCCAGCTGCTGTTTAATTAATAACGTTATGCTCATGTGAACCCATCCAGCCATCACATTAATTGCCAATTTGCAGTGAGCTGATTGATGCGAACTGCCTGGTTTCTTGACATTGGAAATGTTGGCTATTGGCCGGGCACCAAGTGATAGACATAAATGTGTGTTCCCTGATAACTAAAGAAACCATGATGCAAATGACCCGAAAGATATTTAATTTTCTTATCTTGTATTTCAGTAATCATTCAAGGGGACAAATGAAGTGGTTGGAACAGGATGTCCAAAGCATCAAATATCGCTAGCAATGAGAGGTGTATAAATGGGAACCTAGGGCTTGATCCAGACAGCAATTTAGATTCCAAAGTGGAACGTTAGAATCTAAGCAGGTATTGAGACCCCTGACAGCATCTAGTCTATCTTTCAGAAAAATAAAATAACCCTCAGAAGAGTCAAACATTGGCCATGGTTGGATATGAGACACTGAGTGCTTCTATGAAACCAACAATATTTTGGTACAAAAAGTCATATTTCTCCAATGACTAGCTGATAAACATTGCTCATATTCCCCACATCACAGTGATCAGGGTGTGGGTAACAATTGTCACCTTGTTTAAGTTGACAAGGACTTTGATGTGGAGTGCACAAAGGGATTTCTTAATAGTGGAACATAGGTACGTTAATATGATGTTATTATGAGGACATTTTATACGTAATTTCTTTTCTCCTGATACTCTTAGGTAGAAATACTAGACTGTTATTTTTTCCCTATGCAGGCAGTATAGTCTCTAGAGGACATAAATGCTTTAGTCTAACTAAAATCTCTAAGCTTGAGATATGGACATCTGCATGAAATATAAATACCTCGTTTAATAGAAGTGAAATTGTATTACATAATTGTTCATCATTAACTGTAAGAAGCTGTGAAAACATGTAAGAAATTTAAAAACCTAATCATCTCAGCAAATATATGCTGTGTCTTAATTGCTTTAATAAATGAATATTGTTATAATATATCCTATTAAAAAGAAGAAACAAACTGGGTGTAAAATGTATATTTACTTGTAAATTAATGTATTTTAATAGTTAACAGTTAATGTGTATTAACCTTTCCTTAGAAAAGCAAGGACAAATGCAAAATAAAATTAAAAGTGTTTATTTAAATCAAGGTTATGAACTGCAGACTGAAATATTTTTTTATTAAAATTGGTTATTTAAATAATTTTGATTTAAATCATTTTACCTGGCTTTATCATCATCAGCAGCTGTGGCCTTAAAATCTACTGTCTCAGTATGTGATTACTTTACTATCTCGTTCACACACTGCAGTTCCTCTAGTTCAAAAGAGATATATCAGAGTATACTGGGTATTTAAGATTACATGAAGCAGTGCTCTAGGCTATCAGGTTGATCTTCAAGATCAGATGTACAACAGGACACTTATCACTGTTAAGCTACTACCCAGAGTTTTATAGAGATCTCATTACAAGAAGACGGGACCATCCAAATAGGCTGGTAGCCTGGCTCTCAGAGAATGTACAGGTTATTATAGGTAAACTAGTTTTGGAAGATTCATCCAATCAAAAAGATATGACAACCCTACTTCAAGTTCTTCCTTGTACACTCCCAATACATTCAGGTCATCTCATTGAATATGGATTTATCTTGATTTCATTTGTTGCTCTTGACAGCTAAAAATCATTATTTCTTGTCTATCTGTGCGGTGCTTGAGAAGTGGTGCTTGAGAACCTTATAAATACAAGTCCCATTTTCTGTGAGATATTTCACTATTGGCTAATTTAGTAATGCATTAGTAAAGCATTAAACCAGAATGTGAGAATTCAGAGGGCTGGAGCACTTCTACAAAAACAGGCTAAGATAGTTGGAGTTGTTCAGCCTGGAGAAGAGAAGGCTCTGGGGAGACCTTACAGAGGCCTTCCAGTAGCTACAGGGAGGCTACAGAAAAGCTGGGGACTTTTTGTCCCACTAAAAAAGCTGGGGACTCCCTGACTCTTTGTCAGGGAGTGTAGTGATAGGACAGGTGGGAATAGTGTTAAACTAAAAGGTTTAGATTAGATATTAGGAAGAAATTCTTCACTCAGAGGGTGGTGAGGCACTGGAACAGGTTGCACAGAGAAGCTGTGGATGCCCCATCCCTGGAAGTGTTCAAGGCCAGGTTGGATAGGGCTTTGGGCAACCTGGTATGGTGGGAGGTGTCCCTTCCCATGGCAGGGGGGGTGGAATTAAGTAATCTTTACGATTCCTGCCAACACAAACCACTCTGTGATTCTATGATTCTATGCATAAGAGAAGCAGGATATTATCCTAGGATGTGTGTGTATATGTGAGTTAGTAAGATAGCAATATGTCTGAGATTATCAAGCATGAAGAATTTATAGCTCCACATATTCCACAGCAATGACAACAGATATCAAAAAATGCAATTTGCAGAAGAGGAATTAGGATCAAGGGTAACAACGTATACAGCTGTAGTTTAATAATAAGTATGCACTATAACTGCGTGACTATATAATGTATACTATTGTATATAGTTATCCAGTTTTATAATTATATATATAATTATTCAATATAAATGCTTGATTATATACTATAATTAATTAAATGCTTGATGATACACTATAACAATAGTTTTACACTATATTATAATTATACATAATTTCAAAACAATGCAATTTTTGAATTACAGAAACAGTTTCCAAGTTCTATTTTCTTTGTCTAGAACTAAATGTTGAAATGCACACCAATTTAGTATATAAGTCCCAACCTTAGAGTATTAAGCAATCTAAAAACATAAAAGTAGACCAACAGCTAGAAGTATCTCCAGAAAACATAGTATAGCAGTAAGTTCTGAAGTACACTATTTACTTAATATTCCTAAAAACTATTGGATTTGATTTGAATAAAATCCAGGTATCAGGGGCATTGTCTAACAATTTCAACTGCATGACCCAGAGCCAGTCTGGTCCAACTGTGCTATTTAGAGTTGTAGTGGAGAGCTCTCCCAGAGGCTCCAACTCAGATAGGACTTAAAATGGATTAAGCACTCTAAAAGTTGGTGAGAGGAGTTGATGGGTCCTTTAACTTTATATTGACAGGGGAGAAACAAGTGAGCAGAGATCCTAAAATAAACATGTGTTCTTCAAATGTACATAAAGGTTGTTGTTGGCTAATACTGCAGGAGATAACTCCTCTCAAATGCCATCTACCTAGCACTACAAGGGGAGAACAGCATGCTGGAAAAGACTATGCCTGTTAGTTACTCTGCTTTTTGAAGTCCTGCACAGTATCTGCTCTTCTCTTTTCCTGGTCTCTGTGGGGGCCCTTCATCTTTAAAATAAAAATTGTATTTGACAATCTAATTCTCCCAAGCCAAGATCAGAAGCATTATGATATGCATTTGATCTGGAAATTTATTTCTCCAGCATCTTAAATATAAAACTAACCCTATTGCTCGTTTGCCAAAAAGACCAGTTAAGAGGGAACAGTGCTATGTTGCCAATGTGTGTCCCAGCTTGGTTAGGGTTGAGAAAAACAACTGAGAGCATTTTGTATTACTTCCCTCTCTCCCTCTCAAGTGTTTATCTTACTTGCAGCTTATTCTCCTTACTTTGTTTTCATTACAGGACCTTTAGAAAAAATATCATATGTTCTTAGAACAGACAGCTGGAGAATTTGGATCAGACTCCTTAATCCAGACCTCTGTATAATTTAGTTTATAGAATTTCATCTAGATACTCTGGTATCCCAGAGATAACATTGTCAGAGCATCTCTCACAGATGAGGTTAGGGAACAGCTGCTCTAGATGAGTTACACCAACAGAAGGAATCTGGGAACATTTGTCCTTGAGACATACAAGAGAAAGAAAAACGCCCCAAGCAATAATCCTATTGACTTGGTTGTCTATCACATGAAAGATATGCTTAAAATTTTGAATGAAATGGAAGTCTCAATATGTAAAAACATTGAACACAGTATTTAAACGTGACTGGCTGGAATGTAGTGTTTTATCTTGCAATAAATTAATCAAATGTTAATGATTTAATTGAATACAGTGAAATTCAATAGTATAATATAGAATCAATCTCAAACCTTGATTGGTAAAGGACAGTATGATGCAAAGGGAAAGGAATGTGGATGGTAAGAAGGAAGAGGGAGATAACAGAGATCTACATGTGAACAGATTCCTACAAAATAACCAGAAAATCATTGGCTAGGCAGCAATTTTCTTTTTTTTTTTTTTCTTTTTTTTTTTTTTTTTCTCTAGATCTGTTTTTCATTCAGTATTTAAAGAAAATAGAAGTTCTGCTAGGAACAAGGTAGGAGTTCTCATACTTCCATTAATACCTAATCAGCTTGTCAGCTAAATAACAGAGTGAGAAAACACTTTACATCTAATTTTACAAGGAGACAGAAAGATGGTTTTCTTTTTTTTCTTTAAACCTGGCTTTGACCTGGGGACACTGGTTGATGAGAACCTCAACGTGAGCCAGCAATGTGCACTTGCAGCCCAGAAAGCCAACCATATCCTGGGCTGCATCAAAAGAAGCATGGCTAGCAGGTCAAGGGAGGTGATTCTCCCCTTCTACTCTGCTCTTGTGAGACCTGGTCTGTGTTCAGCTCTGGGGCTCTCAGCACAAGAAGGACATGGATCTATTAGAGCAAGTCCAGAGGAGGGTCATGAGGATGATCAAAGGGTTGGAGCACCTCTTCTTTGAAGAAAGGTTGAGGAAGTTGGGGTTGTTCAGTTTTCAGAATAGAAGGCTCAGGGGAGACCTCATTACAGCCTTCCAGTACCTACAGGGGGCTGGACAGGAAAGCTGGTGAGGGTATATATCCCTTTTGTCAGGGGATGTCACTTTTGTCAGGACAAGGAGTAGTGGTTTTAAACTAAAATAGATAGATTTAGATTAGACATAAGGAGGAAGTTCTTTACTCAAAGGGTGGAGAGGCACTGGAACAGGCTGCCCAGAGAAGCTGTGGATGCCCCATCGCTGGAGGTGTTCAAGGCCAGGTTGGATGGGGCCTTGGGCAACCTGGTCTGGTGGGAGGTGTCCCTGCCTGTGGCCAGGGGTGGAACTAGATGGTCTTTACGGTCCCTTCCAACCCAAACCATTCTATGTCCTTTGTTGATAGAATACCAATATATATATATTCTTAGTAGATCAAAGGGTCCTAATTGGAAATAAGGAATTGGAAAAAAGGGTCCTAAATGGGAATATTATTTCCACTTATTTATGGCAACAGGCACAAAGAATATATTTTAATTCTAATGAAGTGCAATCTGTAAGAATTATTTATTTTCTACTGAATTATTTCTTTCCCTTCAAGCACCATGTAAACAACACGTGGATGAAACTATTACATCACATTGAGGTAGTACCCGTACCCACTTAAAGACAGATGAGCTGTGGCACAGAAATAAAAATGCCAAATGTTTAAGATTTCGGTGAGGTCACAATGACTGTAAGGGTAGAAATACTACATCCTGATCCTTACTACTCTCTAACCTCCTTTAAAAATACTTCTTAAATACCTAGGTCATAGTAGCTAAGACTGAACACATTATAATTTTAGCTCATATTATCATATTAATCTATAAACATAGCCTGAAAAATGTATGAAAAAATTCAAAGCTTTCACTAACAAGAGTTATGCCAGAGCATGTGTCAGGGAAAACAGAACAAAAAAAACAACCCCCCCTCCCCCCCCAAAAAAAAAAAAAAAAAAAAAAGCTAAGTCTTTGTATTAACTCACTGTAGGAAATGTTCTATGATCTAATGAACTCCAAAGTAAGATTTAATCTCTAGCCTTCCCAGGTTGCCCCTATTAGCCCCCTAGTGGAACACTCAAGGAAGATATTCAGGAGTAACAGACACAGAGATGTACCTTAGAAGCAAGCTCCACAATGTGAAAGATGTGCACCAGCTTAGACCCAGCACTAATTAAATCACAGAAAAAAATAGACTTGAATAATAACTAGGAGGAGGATAAAATTCACAAGAGTGCAGAAGTTCACATAAGTCAGCACGGATGAGTACAGATTGTCTGAAAACTTTTCTTATAATCTAGTCTGCAGAGGGAGCTGAAAAAGCATCATATAGTATTTCTCTTTGTGGATCTCAATTACAAACTGTTTTTGCACACATCATTATTATTTTATTTTTCTATTAATAATTTATTAAATATAGACAAGGAAAATTACAAGCAAATGCTAGTTTTGTTATTATTTTTGGAAGTATAAATAAATACTTGAAAATCTCATCTTCCTTAGAAGTTCACAGATGATAAGTCTGTGGACTTATCTATCTAAAGTCTAGTTGTTGTGAAGGTGTACCTGCATCTTTAGGAAGGAAAAAAGACAGAACATATGTTGGATTTTGACTCTTGAAAATTAAAAATGAAAAACATCACTTCTATGTCCACCAGAGACTTTGATATTGTTTTGTCATTTTTTGTGCATTCATCGAAATGCTAGTGATGCACAGAAGTATATCACAGACAGATGAAGCTGAGGAACAGCATTCTGATCATCATTCTGTTTTTCCTAATCAATTTCCATCTAATACGATGTTTAGCAGATGATCTACCACATGTATGCTTTCACTTGTGTATCAATCTGACGTACTCAAACCAAAGAACAAATGACTATTTTGAGCCACAGTTGACCTATTTTTGCTCTTTGGAAGAAACAGTACTATTATCAGAATTGTGTTTGAATTTATGTTTGGCAGGTAACAGTAGCGTCTTCACCCAGCTGTAAACTTGTGCAATGATTGCAATGCAGGTCATTTTGAAAAACCCTTTTATGACAGTTTATTTTCTTTTATGGCTATCTTTCCCACTGTAGTACTTTTTACTATGGATAATATTGGTTAATTCCTTCAAGCTGCTACCTGAATGTGCAGATGGAGGTTCACATACACACACACAAACACACCCCTATAATGCTTTGTGAAGTAGCCTGCTGTGATATGTAAGAAACAAGACTACCATAAAAGCAGCTATGTTATCTGTTTGCTCAGGTATTCCCAGTAAAACTGTGTGCTAAAAGGTTTTTGTGCAGGATTCCCACTGGGCAGAAAAGCTATCAAGAATTGCAATGAAGCTTTGCTTGCTCTCAGTGTTTAATGAATTTCAGAAGCAGCTTCTCTAGTCATATCTGACCCAGCATGATCTCTTTTACCACCTGTCTGTGACACAGTTTATTTTTTTGGTCCCCGTATGTGACTCACAGTTTTGTGTCCGGTTGCCTCCTGTTTCTTACCAACAACTATCATTTGACAGTGTATCCTAGTGCCTTCATTACCTTCATCTGGGTCTGACTGTGGGGCTTGAAGCCAAAAATCACTACTTCTTTTCAAAGGAGCCTAAGTTCAGGCTGTAATTAAGAAGTTTACAAACATAGAAGAAATACTGGAGCCCTTCTAGCAATGACATTGTCTCTGAAGATTCACACAAAACCAGCATAAGCATCCCTTCATGGCTGATGATCACACCCTCATGTTCTGTGTCTATGGGTGGCAGCAAGTGAATTGCCCTAGAACCAAACATCAGGATGTTTTAGCAAATGGGAGACAGATTTGTCCTCAAATCCTACCTTGAAGATACTGTTATTCAGAAATGCAAATGTAGACATAGAGCCTACACTTTGCAACTGCAACTTCAGGAAGAGCCAAAGCTGAAACTGTAGCTCTGAGAATGCATCTTGACCAGAGACAGGTGTTACTGGAGCATGTCTTTGCAGTCCTTGACCTTGGATCATCTAGACTGACCTTTCAGCTACAGCATGTAGAGATTCTTTATGGAAAACAAACACAGACTTCTTTCCAGGAAGCCAGATTCTGAATTACACAGCCTGAAGGAGAGAAAGTCAGGCAAAGAAATGTAAGCCTACTTCTGGCATCCAGAGCTGGTATTGATCTTTGCCAAGAAAAAAAATAAAAGTGTAATAAAAAATATTCAGTGATGTATTACTAACAAAGGACAAGCTCAAGCAGTGAGCTGTTGTAGTCCTTAGTGATGTGACACTAAGGCTGTAGGAATATGCAGAGGCAATAATTGTTTTTCAGCATGGGCAGGTGACCCACCAGCTCTCCAGCCCATTGCATCTACACAAATAGCTCTTCCAGCTGAACAGGGCCATGGATTTAAGCAGGTAGAGATGAGGTTTGGCTATGTTAAATGGCATTAAGATGATTAATACAGAACTACGGCCTTGTGCTGGCTGAAAATCCTAGTATCTTTTATCTTTATTTTCATCTTCAGATAGTCAGCAAAATAACGCCACTGACACAACTGATGAAGGACTCGGGTGAGCATAAGGAAATAATATGCTTATATGCTTTAGATAATTCATATAAATCAGAAACCAGAAGAAATGCATATATACTAGTCTTGGTGGATTCACCTGAAAGCATATAAGGGTCTTGCTAAAGCAATCTCAAATATGTACACGACTTGTTAGAATTTGATTAAAACAGGAGAGACTGAAGAACATCGGAAAGCCAAAGATTGTCCCTATCTATCTTTACACTAAGACAGGAAAAGGGAAGGAAAAGACCCACAGAAAGACCCGTAGAATTATGTTCCTAACTTCATTTACCATAAACTTACTGAAACAAGAAATCAAATTATTAATGGGTAAATAAACATACTACTAAGAAGATAAGGTGAATTTATTCACATTAATTTATCAGAAACCGAACCATGTTAAATTGAGTCTGTTCTTTTTCAGGAGAGCTAATGGGCTTTGTGGTTAGGGAAGAAGCAACAAGTGTGATAAATCTTGTTTTTAGTAAGCATTTTGACATTGGTTGGCATTCTTATAAGCAAACTATGAAAACGTTTAGACCAGAGTATTGTTGTATAGATTGAACAACTGTCTTGAAAATTGAACTCATAAATATCTACCCACAATTCTTCATCAGATTAAGAGTCAGTAGCCAACAGGAGTCTGTTGAATTCGTTTGGGTCCAGCACTATCCAGTATTTTCATCAGTCACCTGGTTATCTGAATAGATATTATGCGTTTTACACTTCCAGACAGAAGCAAGCTGTCATGGAGTTGCAAGCCAAACACAAGATTATTATTAAAACAATCTTGACAAACTGACAAAGGGTTTGGAAAAAATGTGATGCAATTCAGTGAGACCAAGTGCAAATTACTATACCTAACTAGGACTAATGAAGTGCTCAGAGGCAGAATCAACTAAACAACAGGCTATATAGCAGTAACGAATCACAACCTATGACTTGATAATCTTATACTGTTGTAAAAGTATCAGATGGCATAGTGGGTTGCAAAACCGAATTTCCTCGTGAATCAGCAGTGCTCTAGTACACAGCACCAATAATGCATCAGATCACAGATTGTCTGAGTTTTCGAGACTTCTCTTCATCAAAGATGTGAACCAATTAGTGATAAGTCCAGATGAGAATTATAAAGATGATCAAACACCTAGAAAACTTAACCTCCAAGAAAAGCTTGTGATACTAAATTATGCACTCCTTTAAAACTTCTGTATCTGGGAGTATTTACAGTGAGTGGTTGGTTCACATTGTTCACATACAGATCAAGTGCAAAGGGCTTCTTCATACTGCTACCATCTAAAATACTTTTCAAACTATTTTGTTCTAGAAATAAGAAGTTACTGTCAAAGGATAAAAATCTTGACAGAGCTTTTTATATTCAATTACAACATGAAACAGCTACTAATATCATAAGACTCAAGGGTATTCTCATTAGTATTTTAAGGCATTGTGACAGATTGTTTTGGGTGTGTCAGAAGTGATTCATACTCCTTGTTGAGTCCCCACTGTAAAGGGAAAATTGTAAGACAGTCAAACTGTCTTTTTTCAGACCAATATATGAAAAACATCATGAACGTTGTTATGAACCTAGACAGGACATAACTTTGTGTGACATCTACAACAAGAGCAGATGAAATGCAAAGCAGAATCTGATCTCCTCAGACTTTCTGCTGGCTACTATGTGGGCAAAATTCAATTATTTTTAAAGAAATATGACACACAGGAAATCTATCTAAAGCGGAAAAGAGGAACAAGGCAGGGAGATTATTCTCTGATGGTGAAGAGAGACTATTTTATACCAGATATTACCTTCTTGATAGGTTAAACTGATGATCACCATGAAATAGTAAATATCTTCAACATCAAACAAAACATATGTTACTGTTGGACCCTGGGCTGTACATGAGAATAAAATTGCAATTCTTTCCAGGATGCACCTTTGACACGTTGCAAGCCCGATGTCCAGCCACACCTATCCAGAATGTGGACACACCTATCCAGATTGTGGACAATCTTAATCTATTTTAAACATCAAGTTTGAGTTGATTACAAGAAGAAGATACTGATGAGGAATAGGATAGTTGTTTGTTTGTTTGTTTGTTTTTCTTTTCTTTTTTTTCTTAAGTTTTAAAAAAATGACAACACAGCTCAGACAGTATGTTTCTGATTGGTCTAGACCCTCAAAGGAGTGGTAAGAAACCATTTTTCCATCTTTTTCTTTTCATCTTTCTCAAGATCAGCTGCAAAAATAGCAGGAGAGCAGAATGAGGGATGTCATTTCCAAAGAAGGAGATGAAAAAATCTGAAAGGAAAGCAGAAACATGTGGCTGTGTGTGTAGCCAACAGTTTTGTTTTCAAAACAGATTGATTTTCAGTGCTTACTGGTTATGAAAGAAGAGAAGAGGAGCTATACAACAAAAGACCAGTTAATGATGAAAATTTGACCACTTCCACCCCTACATCAATGCATACCTGGCTGCCCTTTTGTAAGCATATACAAGATTAAAAAGCTGTGTTTTCCAGACTTGGCTGAAGAGTATAACCGTAGTGCTGCAGGAGTTATTGTTGCTTAGAAAATCAGACCTTATTAATTGAGTTGAATAAATGCAGTTGTAAAATCTTACAATATGTTAAGAATATAGTTATAGAATATGTTAAGATATAGTCCAACTGCCCTTTTATGGCTTGGGTTAGAAGGTACCTTAAAGACCATCTATTTCCACCTTCCCTGCTGTGGGCAGGGATGCCATCCACTAGAGCAGGTTGCCCAAAACTTAACCAACTTGCCCTTGAACACTTCTAGAGCCGGGATATCCACAACTTCTCTGGGCAACCTGTTCCTCAGAGGCCTCACCACCCTCTGAGTGGAGAATTTCCTCTTAACATCTAACCTAAATATAGAATCATGGAATGAATGAATACCAATAGCAATGAGAGCTACATTAAGTAGGGAAGTGACAATTAAAATACAGGCTGGCTGGTTTCTTGTTAGAACATCTTTCAGCTGTACAGTTCAGCTAAATACCACTGAATAGTATTTCACTACTGTGAAAACTTTTAAAAATGTTATCTGTATCGCTTTATTAAGATTTAGTTTACTAAAATGTATGGTACAACCATGACTGATTATTATACTGAAATAAGTGATAGCAGCATACCTAGAGAAAACAATATACATGTATAGCTACAACTTTTCAACAAAGATTTCTAAAAGCTGTATCCATCTCAGATTGCTAAAACAGATCAAGAGGTTACACTAACAGAAACCTATCCTGTTTTATCTTTTTATATCAGAACTGAAGCTGTAATTATGGCAGTAAATAGTAGTAAATACAATTTCCTTACTACATTTTGCTATTTTCTCTTTCCAATATATGCCTATCCTATCCTATAGATTTGTACCTGTGTCTTATCTGCATTGCAGAAAGTGAATAATTGGGCTGGAAGAATTGTCTGCGTTTAGTTGTCTGAACAGAACCCTGGCAAATAAGATATTTTGACTGCCAATTTTAGTTTCTTTCACTGGAATTTGTAGTGTTATATACACCCCAAATATTTTCTAGTAATATTTACTTCATCTGAAACTTCCTCAGATTAGTTACCCTGAAAAAAATAAAATAGAATAACCATGGTATATAACGCTACCCTCTATTGTAGCAGAATTCCTAATTGTGGAAGATAATTCAAAGAAAGTCTTAATGTGTGTGAATGTCATTTTAGGCCCTACAATAACATTTTTGAACCATTATTTTTTTAGCATATTTTAAGCAAATTAATAAAAATATGGCATACTATTTGATAGAGTAGGTATCTAAGCCTGTTTAGAGAAATTTTCAAAACCTTTAAAAAAAAAAAGGTACTGTGGCTGAGGCAACTGAGAGAATTCATTTCTTCAGTGAATAAAAGCTAATATTGAGATAGCATTTATTGGATTATAAACATGGTAGCATTCAAACATAGGTTTATTGAAACATTATTTTAATACTATTTAAGATCAAATGATTCCAGATGGTTAATCTGGAATCCCCACAGCTAGGGCTGTCAGATATTCTGGAGTTTTAATCAGGCTTTTAATACACCAATGGGTTTTGAACAGCCTGCATCCTCTGAAAATAATAATAAAAAAATGTCCTTAGGAACAATCATGAAAAGATTGATGAAGGTATCTGAATAATAGGCAGCAGCAGTTATGAACATCAAGCACAGCATGTTAAGGCAAGGTAACTGTGGCCAAAAATAATGCACTTCCAACATAGGAAGCTATGCTTTTTATTTTCCCTTCCTTACTGAAGAAACATATCCTCAATCCCTCAGGGGTCCATAGAAGAGAAGCCGAAATCCTGATCCCATGTCACATATAGTCAATACCTCAAATACCTTGATATTATAAACAGGACAGACAAAAACCCTAGGTACAAATTGAGTCTGTAACCCATCTCTGCTTCTTGTCTACAGAATGCTGCTGATAGTGCTTTACACAACATTTTTCCAGGGCAAGGCAGAAGACAACCAAATCTCATGGCTAATAAGCATATTTCAAGTGGTATTTCACAATCACAGAATCATCTAGGTTGGAAGAGCACTCCAGGATCATCTAGTCCAACCTCTGACCTAAGACTAACAAGTCCTCCACTAAACCATATCACCAAACTCTACATCTAAACATCTTTTAAAGACCTCCAGGGATGGTGACTCAACCACTTCCTTAGGCAGCCTGTTCCAATGCCTAACAACACTTTCAGTAAAGAAGTTCTTCCTAATATCCAACCTAAACCTCCCCTGGTGCAACTTTAGCCCATTCCCCCTCATCCTGTCACCAGGCATGTGGGAGAATATACCAACCCCCACCTTGCTACAGCCTCCAGTACTGAGGTATAGTGAATAAGAAGCTGATACAACATGCAAGCCATCTGGCTGCAGATCATGTTTTCCTGAAGAGCTAGTCTAAAAAAACTATTACACCCAAAGCCTTTTAACAGTATTTCTGTGGATTTCTGGAGACCAGCCTGAGGCTCCTCCACACCATCCACTGGGGGTTCTGAGCCACTGCAATGCTGTACTCCTCCAGAAGAAAGGTGAGGAAATAAGAATGTGTCACACAGGTAATATTGGCCAGATTGACTGTATGGTTTTACCAAAGTCTCTAGTAACAAGGTGTAGGTGTTACTGCCTGTCAGAACATCTCCTGTCTTCATCTAATTGTTTCTGCTACAGATCTTCCTAGATGTGTGGGGTGATTAATAACATGTTCTCTCATTAATAGGGTTTACATCTCCTATGTCAGGTCATTGCCTATTTCTCCCATAGGTAAAACTCCTTCAGAGCAAAATGAGGAATCCCATATCATGACAATTATTATCTCAATTAGTGACATTATTAATATGCGCTAGCAAAAGAACAATTGCACTTTACTGCACTAACAGGTGGAAATGTTCAATTCTTAATTAACTTTATAGGACATAAAATTATTAGAATACATCTAGAAAGGTCAAATTAAAGGGTAAGAGAAGTGCAGAACTCTACTGTAATAAATCTAGTAGCCAGGGAGGCCATTTCAAGTTGTGGAACATTTTGCAAAGAATGGAAAAGCAAAAAGCCAAAGATCTCTTCATGTAGTAACAATTTTTGAAGGGGTATGCTATTTTCTTAATATAATATTCTTATAAACATTAAGAAACTAATACTGCACTTGTAGAACAAATTACGGCATTGTGCATTATGGTACAAATGCTAATGTGCAGATGCACTGTTGACTGCTTGTGCATTTAGAAAATCTAAATCAAAATTCAGAGTAACTGAAAAAGACTCTGTGAGTTCTTTCTTCAGTGACTTCTTAGCCAGATATGTGACAGGAGCTCTCCTTTCTCTCCTGCTCTATGTCCTGCTATTATTTCCCTGGTTTCCACTCTCCTTATCCAATGATAAGCTCAGATCCAAAAGATGAGCTCAGAGGGATTCGTAACAGTGTAGAGAAGAATGAAAAAATAACTGTTTTTACACAGCACTTGCAAATGATAGAATGTTGCTGAAGCTTCAAAACTCAATATGAGGAAAATCTAGGCTTTCCTTTGAAATTCCCAGGCTTCCAATGAACCCTTTCTTTTCAGTCCAGTCACTGTGATTTTTAACACTCCTCTTCCTGCTCAATATATTTTTTTGTGTTTTCCCTAAGGATTATCTCATACAGTGTTTACAGAATTAGTGATTGTGTTTTCAGTATACCACTAATGTGTTTGTGTGGAGGGATTACTCTCCATCTTTGAAGACTGGAGCTACTTTCCTGTAATAAAGCCTGTTTTCACAATTTTAGTCCTCAGAGTTTCACAGCAGCAAAACTAAACAATATGGTATTTCACACGGAAACTTAGCTATGGAAATACAGAACAAAGTGTTCAAGCTCCATGTTTGGAGATACAGCAGGTCGAACAGTTTGAGGGGGTCTCTGGGCACTTTTCCAAATTATTTTGTACTGTTTTATTTCAAAACCTATTTAGACTGGAAATTCATCTTTCTCCAGAGTATTTGGCAGATGCCTTCAAATTCTCAGACATGAAGAGCAGACTGAGCAAATAATTATTTGTATATTTTAGAGGATTTATGTGTATATTATGGAGTCTAAAATCCATGTTATAAACACTGCCTGGTCTGCTGAGAAAATTCTACAGTTGATGTGGTGCCAAAGTTTGTTTTCAGACTTCGTGTGGCCTCAGTGAAGTTGGCCATAATGGGAAGACCATCAGCCAAGAAACGTATAAAAGGGAAAGAAAGCACTTTTGTAGTACAGGAATAACCCAAGGAAGTCTGTGAGACAGAAGAATTAGCACGAAAGCTAGTAGAATATGGTACTCCGCAAGGACTGCCATGTCCCAGCAGCAGAAGGATGTAATGAGTGAAGAACTTCTTTGTCTTTTATTATTATTATATTTATTATAAGAGGGGAGGCTCAGGGGAGACCTTATTGCTCTCTACAACTACCTGAAAGGAAGTTTTGGGGAGCCGGCGATTGGCCTCTTCTCACAAGTACCTAGTGATAGGACTAGAGGGACTGGCCTCAAGTTGTCCCGGGGAGGATTATGTTGGAAATTAGGAGAAATTTCTTCTCAGAAAGAGCAGTGAGGCATTGGAACGGGTTGCCCAGGGAGGTGGTGGTGTCACCATCCTTGGGGATGTTTAAGGAAAGGTTGGATGTAGTGCTTAGGGACATAGTTTAGTGGGTGACATTGGTGGTAGGGTGATGGTTGGACTGGATAATCTTGGAAGTCTTTTCCAACCTTAATGGTTCTGTGATTCTATGATTATTGCTGATGTAAGGAAACAATACCTGAAAATTTACAGGATACTGGTTGATGTGCTATTTCTTTTTCATTAGCTGCTGTTATTAGTTAATATAATATCCAGTTATCACTTAAATTTTCAGCATTTTTCATTTTTAAATGATATTTGGGAATGTAATTTTTGTATGTGGTAAAATCCGTATACAAAGGGAAAATAATTAATTCTTATTTGCACTAGCAGGAATTTTGTTATTCATCACAACAGGACCAGGATTGTATCTGCAGTCTTGACTTTTCTCAGACTCCTGCTTCTTGGTTTGCTAGCAACAGTGACTTCTAAAAATAATTTTTCATCCCACCAGCAAGGTTCCTACTGTGCACCATGCAAGCAATGGCAAGCCCTGCAAAACATTCATTTTGAATTTGCTCTTGTGTGTTTACGTGTTTACCTTATTCATGGCCCATCATGCTCTTTGCAAGGTAAATGTTCACTGAACTCATGGGTGTGTTTGAAGAGTTCAGACTTTGGACAGCTTTTGGTGTTTAGTTCTTTTTACCTGTCTGTCTCTCTCTCTTTTTTTTTTTTTTTTTTTTGGTCAAATCCATAATTTACCAAAAGTATAGAACCATTTTCCTACCTCTTCTTTTTATATTTATTTGTTATTGTGTTGACAAGATGGCCTACAGGATATATAAGCCTAAGTACCTTTAATTTGAACAGATAACTTGAAGAAGGGTCACAGAACACCCAAAAGTACTTCTATAAAGAGTACATTATATCTTTAACACTCTTTAATAGAGCTTTCTTTAAAACAAACAAACAAACAAAACCAAAACCAACAAAAAATGCTCTGTTTTTTTCTCTCTCTCTTTATTTCTTAACACATGGATTGCATTTTCCTCTGATGCTTTCTTCATGATGTTGAATAAGGGTGAAATTTTCTCTTGAAATAAATGACCATTGAAATAAATGACATAATGAAAGTGCTTTCATAAGTTATATCTTTATAGATTTAGAGTCTATTTGCAAGTAGAAGAAAACAGTTACATTTATTTCAAAGTTCCTTGGATCAGGCATTATTTTCCTCCATCTTCTTCAACTCTTTAATTACGTTTTATAACATATTTAAGTCATGCTACCTATTATGACTAGTTTTAATCCAGTAGATTTGCTTATACTTTAGCTTTACTAACTCTGTTTGTGTATGCTTTGGATGAGTATTTTACCTCTCTGCAAGGCAGCAGACTTCGCTTCTAGCTTTATGTACAAATGATTTTGATTTTTTTTTTTTGTCAATAAAAATAAGCAGCAGACAGCTGCACAGTTTTACTGCTCTTGTCTCCACTAACATCCTCATTTGTTCTTAAGAGATGAATCATTTTATTCCGTCCAATCAGAATCAGCGGTCAAATGGAAATGTGAATGGCACATAACGAAGTAAATAAGGAGTGATGCGAGGTGAAATTTGGTTGGTTAGAGCAGAGGTCTAGGCTATAAGGACAATAATAGAGCTCTGAAAGTGCCATATGGTGACTAAAAGGCTCAATTTGTTTCACAAGCGCTGCATTACAGTAGATAAAAGACCTTTTATATCAGCTTCTTTATATCTCATTTTTGCAAATCGATCCTACTTTATTCCTCCACTCAATTACATGTTTTTCTATTGTTAATAGCATATGTAAGAAGGCTGAAAAATGCCTATGTTCCATAAGAAATCAGATTTATTCTTCACAAGGTTGCAAATGTATGAATAAAGTTAAAGTTAGAAAGTTTATCTGTTACACTTTCTGTCATGAGAAATGTAATAAAACACACTGTATGGATAGAGATAAGAATTAAATCAAATCCGTAAAATCAAAATTCCCTAACATATAGCAGATAATTGTATTAATCAGCTAGACTGGGAAATAAGTAATTTGCATCTTTCATTGCTCATTTGATATAACAATGTATACATACTAAAATATACATGCTTTAATACATATATATTTCAAATTTGGAGAAAATAAACCAGACGTGATTTTAGGAAAGGAAATTCATATCTGTCCACAAAGGAAAAATACATCGGGGTTCTAATCATATAGACCCTTAATCTGGAAAAAACAACGAGTTTTTTATCTAAGCAATTCAATTCTGTAGGTTTCCATTTCTGTACAAATAATAAAAAGATACATAAAGCCAACATTTGATATAGAAGGCTTGGTTTTAATCTTTCTCAAACTAGTGTAAATCAAAGGCTGCTCAGCTAACGGTAGTGGAAATACAGCAATATAAAATAAGTGTGAAATGAGAATTAAGCTCAGGCTTTCCTTTTGGCATAGCTTTTTTATTCTAAGATGTAGTATTATGTGCTGTTCTCTCAGCACCAAAGACAGCATCTTTGCCAAGGGCATAAAATGTATTACCTGGCACACAATAAAAGAACTCATATTAATGCAGAATGGCACTTTAGAGTAGGGATTGGTTTTCTGTGTACTCCTGAAAGACATAGTAAAGGATAATTGCTATTTTCATTAACTATCTCACTTACAGAGTTACTTGCAGTGGTTTAGAAAGCCAGCATCCTGGAACAATTCCAAAATAAAAATAAATAAAAAATACACATAGCTGTCTCTTCGATACCCTGATAACCTGTGGGAATATCCAATCATTTCTGATAGACTTTCAGTATTTTTTAATTGAATGCAGCAACTTCCTTATACAGCCAAGCAAAAATCCTGGAAGTATACAGACAGAAATGAAAACTGTCCAGGAAGATGTTTTGAGATTGATAGACTCCACTGCAGTTAGAGGGACAAGATATTTATGGCAGTGAAAATGCTACATTAAACTGAACATCTCACTAAGGCTTCATTCATTTCCATAATCAGTTAGGTTTATAAGAAATGCAGATCAGTTATCAGTAGCAGCAATTTAGACACATGTTAGAAGCCAGAGTGCAATAAAAGACATAGTATAAGAGTAGAGTGTACTCTATTTTGGAGTATCCAGTGGTCTTGAAGAAAAGGTGAGCAGTCACCAGATAGACATTTAGAAGTGAAAGCTTTCCAAAGAAAAATGGAAAGAAGAAATAAAATAGAAGGTAAGCAGAAAGACAAGCAGATTTTTCTCTTTGCTTTCCTTTAACCTCTCAGGTTAAAGAGAGGTTCATAAGGAAATGAACCTTCAGGTTCATTGCTTTAACAAAACAACATCAGGAAAACCTGAATATGGTACTCCAGAAACATGCCCACTGGATAACCCATGTGCTGTCATGGCCTGGGGAGTATGAGATTCCTACGGCATAAATAAATGAGTGCATAAGCAGTCATAGAACTATGTATTTTTCATGAGAGAAAAGATGGACACTATAATTTAATGAAAGGCTGACATTTTGTAACAAGAAGATCATATTCTTGTATCTAAAACAGGAGAGAGTGAGCGTAGTATATGAGAAAAATAGAACAAAGTGTATATGGAAAGCTTTGGTTGTAAGCATGCCATTTTTAATAATTTAATACAAATACATTGATTTGCACTTCTGTATCCTCATGTGCATCTGCTTTATGGAAATATCAAAACGTGACCATTAACCATTGTCTGAATATCATATAAAAAGATTATTTTCTGCCATTTAGTTTCAAAAAATGAAAGCCTTGTATCATACACATTCTTTTGATAAATCAAGTCCAGTATTTTTGTCATTGGTTTACAAGAAAAACATTTGCCTCGGATTTAGTTAAATCATGCTGCTCAAATTTGAGTATGATTGCTGCCTTGTGCTGTCAATGTGCACTCAGTTTCTATTAGAGAACTATGCCACACAAAATTGGCATTCCCGACTTTTAATTCTTATTAATAATTAAATGACAGCTTGCTTTGAAATGAAACCACTAACAGTGGTGCAAGCAGGAACATACTGCAATTCATTGTGTTCTCTGGGGTCTCCATACATCAGTGTCAAGACTGAGCACACAGGAGCATTAGAAGAACTGTATTTTCACACAGTTTTCAGTGTTTGTTGCTGATTCATTGTCACCTCACCCTGTAATTTCCTGTGATTACTTTGCAGATGTCTAACGTGAAACAGTGAGACCATAGTTCCCCTTTACAACAGAAAGCCGATACAAAGTTTCCTGAAATCAATAAGAGGCATAGCATGTGGCATTTGTTATTATGGTAAGCAGAGCGTATGTACTGCTAGACAGCCATTGAGAATTTTCAAGTATTCATCCAAAATCTGAACTATATCCATCCTCTTTTTTTTTTTTTTTTTTTTTTTCCCCAATCAGATAACTGAGTATAATTATCTTGATATATGAAGGGAGGAGGGCTGAGCAGAAACAATTAATGCTTGAAACACTTATTTCATCTGCTAGCAGTGGATTTCACCATCCTTCACTCCCTCCTGGTATCATTTAATTCTTGTTTAAACAGCTCCTGCCTTTTAATTTCTTCTGCTGTGATTGTCACACCATTTCTCATAGTCATGACCCGCAATATAATAATGTCTTTGGAATCCTCAGGCAGTTGTTCCAGATTTGTTTTCCTTCCAGTTTCCTCTATGAATGTATTTGTTCCAATGTTACTACCTAGCATGAAAAAAATACTTTAGTTAGAGTGGACTAAAAATATAGTAAAATTGATATGATAAATATAAAATATGATTCATAGAATACTACGTTTAGGGAACTTTCCTGTCAGCTCCTAACACTCTTAGTGTACACACTTAATGCTTGTGGTTCTTCATGTCTCTGCTCTTTGTTTTTGTTGTGCTAAAATGCGTTTATATTGATTAACCACATTTGAATTAAATAAGCAAACCCTGTGTTGAAAAAAAAATCAATACTGTCTTTAATTCTGAAAATGCCATTTTGTATGTAGAAAAAAAATATCCCCATTTAAACATGAGCATGAAACCACACAGACAGAAATACAGACTGATTTTTCAAAATCATGTCCTACAAATACGTATGCAATGAAAATGAGCCAGATTTTTCATAACTGCTATATCAATAATGATTGATAGCAAAGGGATTCAAAAGTACCTACTGACAAATAAAATGACTCCCATTTCTTCCATATCCTCATTCTATATTGATGATGTTTTAACTTATTTTGCATCTGGTCTATGACCAGCATCTAGTTCTAGAATCCATAACTTGGTTTTAGCAGGAGTCGAGATTGTCAATTATTATTAAGGGCTTTTAGAAGGTGTTAGTAATATGGATATAGATTGCCATTACCTTTGAGCCTAGATAAACAAAACAACCTGAGCTTTAACTGGCCATTTCTAATGAGAATATTATAACTCTGTATTCAGTAATTTTGCATTCAGTATGTCTTTTGATAATTGTAAGAAACATTTTAATTGAGGGTTTTCCATTTAAAAACCCACAAGAAAAATGAAAGCATGTTAGAAAGGGTAAAAATAACAACTCTCATTATGTATCTCTCAGGACTAAAGGCTGGTCTGATCTTCCTTCACATGCTAACAAATTTAGCTGCCCAGATACAATTTTAAACTATATGTTTGCTACCCTCATTTTTTTTTTTTTTTTTCCCTTCTGTGAGCATTTTGCTGGTAACAAGAGCCAGAGAGCCAGATAATATAAGCTGGTAGGTCTCTGAACATCTTTAAGGATTATTTACATGAGCAAATAGTTCCCAGATTGAGTCTCCAGCCCCTCAGCACCATCTCATACCTTCAATTTTTACAGAGATGTCAACAAATACCGAATTTCAAAAAGCCTTCAATAAAGCCTGAGGTTTTGTGCGTACTCCAAGTGATGCCAAAAATTCTATTCTTTGTTTCTTTCTTTGTACTCATGGATTACTTAACTCTTGAAGGATCTCTGGGACACAGTTCCTGTCTTAACATTAAAAATACAGTGGCCACAATCGTGTATTGCTAAAAAGAAGATAAAATGTTATTCTCCAGACCCAAGTGCACATATAAATCTTTTCACTGGACATAAATCCAAACACATTACTGAACCTAGATTTCTCATGGCAAAGAAGCAGAAGATAAAAGGTGGGGTGACACTTCCAACACACAGTTTTGAGAATCATGAAGCATCTTGCTTATTTCTCAACTACAAGTCTTCCCCCTTTTCCCTTCCCCCCCCCCCCCCCCAAAAAAAAAAGGAGAGAGAGAGGATGTCAAAAAATAAAATAAAATAAAATAAAATCATAGTTACTGGCTACATACATACATGGCTACAATAAAGTGAATATTGCATTTCCCCTCCTTACTGGGAACTCTAAATATTGTTAAATATAACATAAATATAATATAAATATGTTTGTATTGTTTCCACCACTTTTTAGCCCTGCGCTTGTCAAACAAACCTTGCATATCTTACTGTTGCAGTCCTACTATTCTCTACAGCTTGGTAATATGATGAACCCTTCCAATGACTTTCAAAGATGTAGAATAAATTTTCTTTTCTTTGTCATGTACCAGTCTGTGTCTCTCATAAGGCTATCTATTGTATTTCCTCTAAAATATGTTTTCTTTTCATATTCTCTGCTCTGCCCTCAGTTGCTGCTTGTTTCTAAGACCTGTGATCTAGATATTGTGCCAGCTTCAGTGTCTCAGATGTTCCCCATTCTGCTACCTCCTTGCTCTTGGTCTTCTCACAGTTTCTCTTCATTCCCATACTATTTTTAATTTATTTTTTATTCTAATCACTTATCTCCAACAGCTCCTATAGTCTCTTGAATTCTGTCCATGACCATGGGTCTTAAACACATCTCTTCATCCATGGTATAACTCCCTGCTCATGCTATTTTATGCTTCTCACTCTCTCTCTCTCTCTTTTTTTTTTTTTTTTTTTTTTTTTTTTTTTTGTTTGTTTGTTTGTTTTTTTTTGTTTTTTTTTTAAGGAATTTTCTGATACTTCCAAAAGCAGCACTGCTGCACCTCTTCTTCAGAAGCTTATTTCATTTTCTTTTTTTTTTTTTTTTTTTCAACTACCATATTATTTCAGTTGCTTTGATATAAAATACTGAAGTTGGTTTTGATTAGTTTCTCTTTCCTTCCTTTTATGTTTGTATCAGTATTCTAGCACACAAACTAATCTTCTTACTTCTCTCTGTGTAACAGTTCTAAATTCCTCTGTTCTCCTTCACTGTTATCTAAAACCATGATATGCCTATAGTTTTCTTTTTTCCTTCTGTTTTATCAGATCAGCAAATCACACTCTTTCTTAGGCTTCCTGAACTTCTTTGCTTTTAAAGCCAAACTTACAGCTATTTATAACAACGGAACTGGAGGCCAGTATCTGGAAAGGTGAAGCATGCTCAGATAAGACTGAAATGAACAATCTATCACAGGGCTTGCACTAAAATGGAACAAGACCACATTCATTAAAAATGCATGTTAATTCCTTAAGCAATGTTTCCTACAGCAGTCTAACAAAGCCTAAAACTTGAACTGTTAGCTGTGACTTCTTAAGAAAATAGATATTAACGAAGTCTTGCAGCAGTGATGGATAGAGACTATTCTTCAGCTACTTCAGCTCTCTCTGAAGAGAAAATGTCTTTTAGTGGCAGAAAATTAGTCCTTTACTCACTCCTGTCCAGAGGGAGCTTTCACTTATGCAGTTAAACAAATGGAATGTGCTCCCCTTCTCTTTATTTATGCTGTTGGCTGTATCTTTGCAGATTTCATTTAATCCTTGTGAGACTGTTAGCCATTATGCCATTTAAGATTAATTGAGCAGGGTTATGAATTAAATTAATATGATTTCATTAATATTTGAACAGTATGTTACAACTGCCTATAAGATTATTTATAACTGTTTGTGTGTCATAATATCATTAATATATATTGTCTAAATGAAAAACCTTTATTTAAAATATGTTTGATATTATGAATTAAAATATATACTACAGGGTGAAAGCATGTAACAAACACATTAATTATTAAAATAAATGTATAGGTACATTAGCTAATTATTTTATTCACATTTTCCAACTAGCAGAAGAATGAATCCATATGTGTGACACAATTCCATAAATTACTCACACCATAATAAGTAAATTGACCTTGCTTCACCCCTCTAAACAGCCTTAAGGAGGAAAACAAAACAGAGTATTTTTTGCATGCTTAGAAGTTCAATTATTCAAGCCCCTAATCCTAGAGTTATATAAAAAAAAAGGGGGCAAATCTTAGTTGAAATCATAACTTTACTTTCATTCTGTTGATCCAAACATTGGGACTGAGTTAGAATAAATCACAGAAAACTCCCCAGAGCAGCAACCACCCTGATTATTCAGTAGAGTAATTAACACTTTATTAATCAGGTAACAGGTGATGTAGAAGCACAGATACATACTTTCCCAAATATGCACATTATCCTAAATTAGGAAAAGTTATAAACAGAGAAAATAAGATGACAAGGACTAAGGTAACAATATGTCCAGGAACAGGAGAGTTTAAGTAGAGAAAAAAGCAGGTCAGCACATTCTGAAAATAATAATCTAAAACATAACTTTTCTGTTGGAAATACTTGGAAAGCAATAATGCTGGGGCAGACCAAAGGGAGATACAGTAGAAAACTGGATATGAATCTGTGCTGGGAAATGAAGGAAGCTAGTTTGATTTTGAGCTGGATATGTAGAAAAAGTGCATGCTAGAATACTGATAGCCCCCGTCTACACAGTACTGATAAAGCCAGTTCCATACAGACTTCCATTTCAACATGAGAAGGTGCCAACAAAGAGAAATTTTGAGAAAAATGAATATATATGTACATATGAGAAACAGAATTTTCACATATGGAAAGATGAAAAGAAAGACTCTGAAAAAAAGGAATATAACACAGGACTCCCAAATTTATAGTTCTACACCTTCATATTAGATTTAAAATATACTTGTTTTGCATGACAACAAGAATTTCTGCTTTACTTGAAATAGCTTTAATGCAGCTTTAAACATGGCAGATTAACCCACTATAGGTATCTTTTCTTTAAGTTTTGTTTTCTGTTGCCGGCCATTATTCATCATTTGAGTAAACTGTTGAAACAAAAGAATATTTATTTCAGGAGGTAACAAATTAAAGAAGGAAAAATATGATTTTGTTTAAAAATAAAAAAAATAGTAAAAGTGAGCAAATAGCATTTCACTTCATTGTGTTCTGAGAAAATGGTGATGTTTTGCTCTTCTTACAG
Source organism: Aythya fuligula (assembly GCF_009819795.1). Classification (NCBI taxonomy): domain Eukaryota; kingdom Metazoa; phylum Chordata; class Aves; order Anseriformes; family Anatidae; genus Aythya; species Aythya fuligula. The sequence goes on along the minus strand of NC_045560.1, from coordinate 122,284,688 downwards.
CTGTTAACAACCTTTCCTGTCTTCAAAGTGTTAATTTGGAAAGAAAGATCAGAATCTTTTTTATACATGTATATGCATTACATGTAAATAAATTTTAAAAATAAAATGATGAAAGAATCCGAAAATATTTGTGATTCTGAGATAAGTAGAATGAGAATCAGATTATTTCCCATGTCAAATAGGGAATATAACTGCCATTTAGAATTGAGCTACATATTTTAAAGCAGATTTCCTTGACCTTGTACATATGCTGAACAAAGGAACTGTTATTTTTGCATCTGTGGTTTAAACAGATTATTAATTTTTACTTTTGCTTGTAAGGAAACAGCAATGACACAAATAGGGCAGGGAGGCAGAGACAACACAGAATTTGTGTAACCACTCAGTGCAGGAAACAGCGTGACAAATTGGTCAGATTCACCATTTTCTGTCTGAAAATCAGTAAGGTCATGCAGAGAAATTAGGGTTGACTAGTATTTCCTGGTAGTTTAAACTTCTTCAGATCACTCATTCTAAACGACAGCAAGATGCAAGCCCTCTTGTTTCCTGAAACATCTTTCTTTGCTAAAGATGAGAAGTGTGCTACAATTTATAGATGCGTCCAGAAGAAAATGTCAGATGGTTTTAACCAGCTGCTTTACTTCAGAACAATGCATTGGGTTCATTAGGGAAACACAGAAGTATTTTCAAACATTGCCTTTGTTGTTTGCCATTTTGTTTGTTTGTTTGTTTGTTTGTTTTTAAGCATACTAATGGAAATGAGAACTAGTTTCAAATTGCTAGGGAAAAAACAAACAAACAAACAAATAAATACTGATGTGTAAAATCTAGCATATTCTGTGATTCTATGAAAATCTAGCATATACACATTTTCAAATTAATGGCAAAAATCTGTGCATGGTCTGCAGTGCAGGTACCATATGAAAACATTTGTGTGTCATGGATAATTCTAAGAAAAAATCATATTGCTCAATATCTCAAAGAAAAAAGAGGGGATTGGTGATAAGAGCATGAATTTCATCTCATCTTAAACCTCTGCTGGAGTTTTTGCTGGTGAAAACGACTTTTGAGGCAAACTAATTAGCTGATCAGAGACCTACCCCTAAAATGCCTGAAGCAAGGGTCACTTCAAAGGTTTTGCTAAAAATAAATGTAGTAGCGTTCAAGGCCATTCACATTTTGAATATGAAACTTTTGATTACTCTGATTCCAACAAAGATGTTCGACTGGGAGAAAGGAGTCCTGTGAGAAATACATGAAAGGTTTTGCAGAAAAAGATGTTTTATTAGAGTGAGAGCCATGTTTTTGAGAATACAGAGTTGCACAGAGCCACAGATCAGCACCTGGGGGTATCTTTCTCCCTTTATCACAGTTGTGTTTTAGTGGGTCTCTTCACAAAATGTTCTCACAGACAATTCTTTTGGCAGTGCATTTCAGGTAGTAACCTTTCAAACTTCTTGAGGCATTGCCATGCACCCACTGTATTGGTTTTTGAGATTTTTTCAGTGAGAAACCATTGGTGCTTGCCTGTTTCCTTTCTGTACAGTCTCTTGATGACAGTACTTCAACTTTTGAAGCAAGGCACAGAAACAACACTGCCAAGCAATTCAAGCACCAAGAAAACAAGGTGGAGGCTTGGAGGCAGGTGAGGAGGCAGAGCCCAGTCCCTGACCAAGGCTGGGGAATGGCTATGCCAGGATCCAGGCCCAATTTGAACACACTGTCCAGCATTTCTAGTGATTAAGGTCAGTGGTGACACAAAATTTACTTTGATTTTTATTTTTTCTTAGTTGATACGAACAGGTCTTTTTATCAAACTGACCAAAACAAAGAATAGTTTTACTTTTTAAGGATGTTTATCACAAGTCTCAGAGGTTTGCAAATGCAGCAGCAGATTCTGTTGCAGCTACACACATTGTATCTTGATTTAATCTGAAGAAAATAAATCTTTTCAAATTGGTGAAATATTGAAACAGAATTGTATACATTTTTTTTTCTGCTAATTGACTTTAAATATTCTAAATAGAGTAATGTATTTTCAACATATATATATATATACATGTGTATATATATATATATTTATTTTTTTTTCCACAAGGCAATTTTCCGAATTGGAATTTGAAAAAGAACTCACCAAAATGAAGCTAACAAAACCCCAATAACCTTTAAACTATTCCTTATGTAAAGAACAGCTATGCGTAATTTAAAATGAGTAAAGACAAGCTTGAAAATAAAATTGCACCAACACTTTCACTAATTTAAGATTTTTCTTCATTTCACAACCAACTCTACTAGCAAACTACAGGTCATAATCAGATTAAAATTTAGTAGCTTAGCCAACAAAGGGAGTGAAAGTTTGCCAACAACGTCAAATCATGCACTTTAGCGAAACAAGTAATTGAAATGTGATTACTTCCTGCTGTAGTAAAGCTCAATTTGAAGTGATTTTTAGGAAAGTTATGATCCTACTTTTAAATACATTTCCACAACCCTAGAATTCCTAATTATGTAAATATATATATAGTTATATAAATTTACAATATGCATATCTATATATTTTTACACTGGATTTATAATTCTCTCTCTCTCCCCCTCTCTCTCTCTCTCTCTCTCTATATATATATATATATATAGTCCTTCAAGGGGCTAATATCTGTATAATTCAACTACAAAAGTAAAACATAGACAGACGAAAATACTAGAATTGCTACAAAGATTCATATTAATCACTGGGAGTAACATGATTTTTTCTCATGAGTTAGCCTATGGAGCTAACTACAGTAAGCAGTGAAACAAAATAGTGCTTGCACATAACACCTGCAAAAACATTCCTGCAGAAGTGTGCTTCTCTAAGGAGGACATGTAAATTCCAATCTATGAATGTAAAGTTCCAATGAAATTAGCGTCATATTAAAATATTCATTTATTTATATTGCTTCTTCATACCTGAAGATATATATCAACTTGCAAGATTGTAGTCCTAAAAAAATTTTGGATACAACACAGCTAAGATACAGATCAGCAAGGTGCAATATCCTCATCTTTTTCTGCTTGTAAAAGCATTTTACAATGTGGTAATAAGGGAGAAAAGCCATAAATGTAAGAAAAGTGACTCCATGCATGTGAATCACACTTGAAAATAGCACCAATATAATGAGATTAGTTCAAACTGGGATCATTTCCCAGCCTCATTTCAACCTGGAGGTCTTCCTCAGACACTGATCCCACAGGTTCATTTGAAGCACGTGGGTGCTCAATTAGACTTTTTTTTTATGATGCCTATTAAATTACAGAAGGTGCTCTACACTGAAACCTGTAAAGCACTCATTAGCACAGTGTTATAATGGTGAGCTAACTTGATTGCAAAAGCAGAGGCTGAGTAGCTCTTCAGTGTTTTCTGAATGAAACTGATTTTAATTGCCTGCCAGCTTAAACCTTGTGACATTGCAATGCCTCTTTGGAACAAACAGTATCAAACGCTCTACCAGCTGTGCCCACGCTTGCATCTTCCTTTCATTAATTGCCACATGAGGAGGACTTAGGACTGAGGTTAGCTGAGGAAATTTGTGCACTTCTTGCCCCAGTGAGCCTCTGCAGAAAGACAGCTGGTATTCTGGACAAGATCAGCACAGCTTAGCCATGCTCCACTGATCGCTGGTGCTGGTGCTGATCCCTGAGAGTGTGTTTTGGTCTCGTGTCAGGAGTGGGCAGCTTGACTTGATTTCTTTAAGTTGCTCACTACTCTCTTAGCTGTTGCTTTGTGAGGCTGTAGGCAGCTGTAGCCAGCTGCAAGCTTCCAGGTCTCCTGGAAACTGCTCTTAGCTTTTTATATCACTGAATTTTTCTCTCAAGCACTTGTATTCAAAGGGAACATCAATTACTCCAGAGCAGAGACTGATAGCTTGTATGAAACAAATCAGAGACTCCGATGCCTCTGACTCACATCCTAGCTGTAACTCAGCACTGAGCCAGAGAAGAGTGATCCATGACTGATAGTGTGCATACAGGGACACACGAGGTGACACGTGTATGTCAGAAAAGAACAGAAAGAGGTCATTGGACTAAATCAGTTAATAACAAAGTAATGGCTGCACAGCCCAGTGGTTGGGAAGCTATGACACTGGCAGTGCCTTGTGGAGGAATGAAGTGCCCCAGGAGAACACCTCTGGTGAGACTGTGTCACCTTTCTTCACATTTGGTAATGTCCTTGTTGTACAGTTCCTTTACTGAGTTTGATGAGCTCTCCTCTGAAGTGAGGCTCAGGTGGCAAAGTATGGTCTTATTATAGAGCAATCAAGCTTGGAACTAGTTCAGTAAGAATATTCCTGCTTCTGATACTCAGTGTAATTTCAGGCGACATTAGACTGCAGCATAATACATTTTGCACAAATATTTACTAAGGGATGACTAACCTAGTACTACTGACATATCTGTTACAGTTTTGCAACTGTTTGTATTCCCACCATAATCTCCTTGAGAGAGATTCTATACTTTCTGCATATCTCATTTACAATGAAAGTAATTGAAAAATCATTTTGCCTCTGGCTGCTATGTAGAATATGGGAAAATGGCATTTTTCTAGGGCTACTAGACAACTCTCCCTTCATATTAAGGAGTCTCTAAATGGAGAAAATTACTTTTAGTGATTCCCTCAGCAAGGCAAGAAAATATCTGTCATCAGATCAAGTTTCAGACATGAAGAAGGAATCATGTACCCATAACCTTGTTTCTTCTTACCAGGTACATCACTTGGACTGACCTCTGTTTCGTTTGTTCTGTATAACCTTTGTAGGTGTCTTGCTGATGCAGGCTGAGAGATGCAATCAAAATTTAGGCTAGCAAGACAGATGAGAATCAGGCATAAGGAGGCTCTGTGGTCACAATTTGAAAACAGAAGTAACCTGTGAAGAACAGAGGTCATTTCATCTAAGATATAAATGAGGCTCACTGCTCAAATCTCTTTTTAACATATCATAAATGAAATTTTAAGTGATACATTTTGTGGATTTAGCCCAAGTAGGAGGTATGATGATATCATTGGATAAAGCCGACACTGGGTACCATGTTCTCTTTGGGAACAGCATTTCAGGTAACATTGGAGAGAATCCAGAGAACAGTAACAGCTATCATGGGCTTGGAGAAAATGGTCTAAAGTCACAACTAAAAGAATTAGTTCAGCCTCATCTAGAGAAGACTATGCACTAGAGAAGACTAATCAGCACAGTGTATGATAACAATTTTCAAATTTATGAACAAAAATCTAAAGAAAAATATAAGCAAATTTTCTTTGCTCACAGCCTGAACGATTTGAAATACAGAACCTTTCATTTTCATAAAAAAAAATATGTTAGAAAACTTTCTAGTTATGAGAACTGTTAATTAGGAAGACTGGAATTGCTGGCATGGTTAAACTTTGCAGAACAAATTGTGCAAAGATCCATAAAAGATAGTAAAATCACTTGATTTTCCCTTGATGGATGATCTCTTAAGATACCATGTAACTTTTTTTTTGCTACATCACTGATGTCTTGATAAACAAATAATACATATACTATGCTAAGCGTTACAGGTATTAGAAATATTTAGTAATCAGATGAAACACTGAGACATATTAATAAGACTAGAAAAAGGATAAAATGAGAGCAAGCTTTTGTTTCTAAGGCCCTATGTCCAGGTCAGTTGTTTGCTTGCCTGTTATCCCCAGAAGTTATGTCTGCAGTAAATTGGCCACGTAGACTGTTTCCTGTTAGGAAGAGGATAAGAAAAGGATAATAACTCAGAGTCCAATTGTTGTTTTGTCTTAGGTATTGGATAAATATACATTTCTTAGTCTTTCCAGAGTCCTGGGAGCTTAAGCAATGGTTTCACACATATCTTTCTGTGAAATGCACTGTTGTGTGTTAGCTAGGTAAAAGCTAAGTATATGTGTATTTCTTATAATAGGAAGAAAGAACTAAGGAATTCCTTACGTTTCTTAAGATAGTCGTTAGATAAGGTACTTGCTAGAATTACTAGCCTACATGTCACAAAATACCTATGGGAGGGTTGAAATCAGTTGTGGAAAGGCTCAAAGCAAAGCATGTCTCAAAGTTGTTTCTTTGGAGGTGTCTTTCTAAAAGACTTGTTAAGACTTGGTGCAATTTACTCCAGAGCTAGTGCAGAAGAGGAAAGCGGAAAGAAATGCGGGCAGCAGGATGAGGAGAGCTGCATGGCAGTGTGGGCCAGTCATTGATGGATGCAGAGAGAATAGGGGGCATGGGCAGTGCCTATTTTGATACTTGCAAATCAAACACAGCACACTTCAGACTACACAAAAAGTTCTGTATGTAACAAAAAAAAAAAAAAAAAAAAAAAAAGGAAAATTCGCTTTTTAATATTTCACAGCAGCTCATAGTAGAAACCTTAAAAGTAACTACAGGACAGCCCCTATACACACACTTTGTTACTTTTTCTTTTCTGTCTGTTGTCATGTAAAATGCTCTCTTTTCCTTGAGTTTTATTCTTGTCAGTCCATGAAGCATTCTCACCTTGGGCATCCAAACAAGAAAGGACCAAACCAATAAATGTGCTAGGGTTGAGAAGGCATGTGCTAAGCAATAGTTGTGTTGCATTTGTACTTTCTTTAATAACATAGTAGGTGGTGAGAGAGTGAAAGAAAACAGACTGGAAGCTCAGGAGTACAGAAGGAAAATTAGAATGGTGTTAATGTCATCGTGCTCACAAACCAAGACTTTAAGCCTTTCTTACAATGATATTAATATCACACTGTGCTGATTAAACACAATCTCCTCTCATCTTTGGGCCTCCAACAGATGTGTGATAGCTTTTCACAGAAGTTTTAGACTGTATGAAGTCTCCCAGAGGCCCTATTATTTCGCCAGCACTCCTCCAACCTGCCACAAGCTCTTCTGCTTTACTATGTTCCCATTTTCTCTCCCAGCTGTTTTAATTCTGCTTGCAGACCTGCAAGTTGATCCTGCTAAGTGACTGTTAATCACTCAGAAGGACCTGTACTCACCCTCTCTCCATGGAGGGCTGGTACCAGCAATCATAATATGGGACTACCTATACCTGAAGTATCTGCACACCTGACAAGCTAGAGCAGCAGCAGGTGTCATTCAGCTGCACAGCCACATGTCAGCAAGAGGTGATGCTGGGCTGGGGTGGTCTCAGAGGCTCAGAGGTACCAGGCTGGCCAGCCAGGTACCGTGGGATGCCCATGGGAGGGCATGGTTGTTGGATGACACTTTTTCTGAGGGAGGAGGCATACAGGCTTGCTGGCAAGCAAGATAAGCCAGCATTTTCCAGAGGAAGTGCAATAATGCACATAAAGATGATCCACCATAGGTAGGCACAAAAAAGACTTATGAAAGAAAGTGTCAATGAAAATCTGTCCTGGTTCACAAGAACCTGCAGTTCATACTCATTCCCACAAGAATGACTGCTATTACTCCCTGAGAAAATCAAGGCTTCCAGCACTTAATCTTAACAGATCTCTTTTTTTTTCTATTACAATCATGTTAGCATAACTTAGCAGTACTTAAAATGTGGCTGAATGACCCACTGCCAGCTGATAATTATTTATAGTTAACACAAGCAAGAAATTGTGTAGGTAACCAACTGCCTAAAATTTACTTCTGTGGAAGACTTTTCCTTAACAAAGTCATGAAAATCACAATCTATTCCCATGAGATTCATAAATATTTATTTTCAAAAAATAAAAAAATAATAATAAAAAAATGTAATTATTTGCTGCTATTAGTTTGCCTCTCTAAATATTCTCTCAAATTTAACAGACCCAGCCTCATTGCACAATCACAGATATTGATGATGGGAAAGAACCAGATACTTTTCTTCTTTAGCTGAGTATCATTGTCCTCTCTCTTTGTGATATGCTTCCTAAAAAAATGCTGTGAGGAATTTCTACTGTGTCTCTGCATTCCTTTGATGTCTTGTACTTGTCCAGTCTCAGAATCTTCAGCTTCTTCAGCTTCATACTGAGTGCCTCTGCTCAGTTGAAACTGTGCTAATGACAGTATCTTTTTCTTTACTGCTTACTGAGATTGATGCTTTCTTTGAAGGTTCCCTGCTCATTTAAATCTTTGCCTGGTACTTAAAAAGCAGTAGTACATGCCTATGTGACAGGCATCAGTGTTCTGTCAGTTTGGTCCCATGTGTCTCACTTTGGCTTGTTGTAAATCATAATTCACAGACAAGACTCTACTAAGACCTGAATGAATGGATGTTCTGAGAAACTCAAAATGCCAATTACTAAATGATAGCTAGATGCAATGTGTTCCTGCTTATTCAGGATTGTTACTTCTAAAATAAATTGGTCTCTCAGTGTCTAAACCTTTTTTTTTTTTTTTTTTTTTTTTTCCCAGTAAATTATCCTGATGAAATTCTATAAAGTTTCTGAATACCAGTGAGACAAAATGTCTTGTGCCTATATGACAGTAGCCTAATGTCAGCTAAATAAACTAGTGATAGTGGTGACCCACTACATCTTAAACAGACCACTTGTTTTCAGATACATATCACTAGACAAAACCTGAGCACAGCTTTCAAGCAATTACTTGACACAGAAAAGAAGAGAGGAAACAGTGAGAATAACAACTTCACAGTATCACACAGTCTAGTGCATATAAGGAGTCTGATCTTTGCTATACAGAGCCCCCTTTTTCTGGGCTACCTTGTTTTACTTATTGGCAGGTGATGGTGCTTTTGTTTGCTATTAGCATTGTGCAGTGCAGATGAGTATAAACAAAACCACTCAGCCAACATGTTTATAACAAAGAGTTTGTTCTAGAAGGTGCTCAGCACCTTCTGAAGTTCTTCAGCATTTTTTCAGGATTGAAGAAATGAGAGAAGACTTGCCAAAGACACTACAAAGGAGAAAAAAAAAAAAAAAAAAAAAAAAAAAAAAAAGAAAGAATGATGAAGATATCATAATTTGCCCTAGATTTTACAGAACACAGCAACTGAGAAGCAACTAGCAATTCTTTTGAGTCTTTGCATCTTTTTTTTTTTTTTTTTTAAATATTTATTTTTACCTTGGAAAAGAGTAAACAGCAATTAGTCCTAATATGTACAGGTAAGAAGTACCCCAGTGTCAATTACTGTCTACTTATAGGAATAGAAGAATAAAGTTAAGAGAATTGGGGTATTTCAAAATTGGTGCTTAATTAGTAATGTTTCACTTGTGTTCAGACACATCAACTGTATATAACACTTTAACCCAGAAATGTCAGGCTAGATTAGGCATGAATCAGTACAAGTACTGATACGGAAAGGTGCTTAATGGTAACCATGAAGGATGAAGCAAACTGTGTACAAGAAATATAGCATCTGTGCTTTCCTACAAGATGTGAATGTACTACTTAGAGTCAGCTTAGACTTCTTCTCTGAAGAGCCCTTCTAACCTAATATTGGAAGGGGTGAATTTCTCCTCTCCATTTATCACTTAGCCTCTATGTACATTCTTCACTCTTCTGCTTTCTCTATGGGTTCTTGCTTATCTTTCCTCCTCATTCATCATCAGCAAGAGCATGAGATCAAAAGTCAATGCATTTTGGAGGGTCCTAGAGGAGGTGCTCTAAGTTCCCTAAAAGATACTGGGACTTTGAAGATCACCCATGGGAGCCAACGCAAGGCAGCTCTGAGGTATTGAGCTTGCTCTGCATTAACAGAATTGTCAGAGAATGGATCTGATGTATTTAAAATACACTACTGAAACAGGAGTCTACTAAATTTCTGCACAGTCAGAGAGCAAAAGTATTTAACATTAGAGCATTCCCTTTATCTCTTCTTCCCTGCAGACTTCAAACTCCTGTTCTACAGCAGGGATCTCCTCAGTAACAATATGTTTTCTCTTTTTAATTGTCAGGGTGGACCATTTTCTTTTGGTCTCATTCTCAGAAAAAAAAGTTGGATATTAGAGCTAAGTTAGGCATTAGCATACTATGGAAAATTTGGGCAGAATGTTCTAAATTTTGTCGAACATGTATTATATCATTATACATATATATCATTATACATGTTTTATCAAGCTAAGCAACCTTAATGACAATGACCATTAGGGCTGTGTCTACATGAACGGGCAGTGCAGACCACCAGGTGCAGAACCAAACAGTGAAACAGCAGGACCTCAGAACCATACTACTGCCAAACAGCAGGACCTCATAGCCATACTACACACATATCAGACTCTTTTGGTTTGGTTTGGCTTTAAAGTTTGGACTAGCTCTGGTCTAATCCCATCAACTGAATGCCTGTTTTGGACACTCATGCCTGAGGTGTCCTACAGGAACTCCTCTTCCAGTTCAGTTTCACGCAGAAGGAGATCTAGATATGAACCACAGCACAGAAAGTTGTCATGGCTGAGGGCTGTCCTGCAAAAGCCAACTCTAATTAGAAATGAAACACTTACAGAAATGCATGTTACCAGTACTAAGGATAATATTGCAATAGTAACAAGGGTATCATAAAATGTTAGCCTGGTTCCCATGGGTTCTGGACACCTTAATCTTCCATTTGCTTGTGCAAAGGCTCACTTGACATATCTCATGTTCAGAATCAGGGTTTCTATTTTCAACAGAACCTGATTCTGAGTTCATCAGAAACCTGTGTTAGTGACACTTGCCTATGTTTACTGTTCAGAGTAGAATATATGTGAGAATGACTGATCATCAGCAGATAGAAATGGCAAAACAGGAGCATAAGGGACCTAATTCTCATTTTAGAAGAACTGACAAATGAAAAAAAGTCCTAAAGTTGACAGGCAAAAGAAAAGTGGGAAGAGAGCAAAGCTCATTCTCTACAAAGAGAGAGTAGATTACAGTTTATTTTATGAATAAAGGAGAATCATGGAAAATATAGATGAGGGAAGCATGTAAATTACTTTCAGCTGAAAGATATTAATATTAAATTTGAACTGAGTATAGCCTCGTTCATGTGATAGTATCAGAAACCAAATGAGTTACCCATTTCAGTAAAAGTTCAGCTTTGCAGACCATAAAATTCATAGAGATGGCAACAGCATTCTTAGAGCCATTGCACCTGCAAAGATCCAACCAATAAAGTCTAATGTGTTTCTCCTGTTTTTGCTATTTGTCTCAATTCCACTAGGATTATTGCTCGGACTGACCTATTCATTCAGAAACTACACATCCACACAGCCCAGATGCTGCTGCTTCAGGTCAAAGTACAAAGCAGCTCCTATTTTACATCCTCTCCAACCCTGACTTATGCTGTCTGTAGTGGCTTTGGAATTCAGGCAGTCTTTCAGGCAAGTTCTTCCTGAATTGTCCCCCAAAATATTGTCTGTGAGTAACTGTCTAGAGAGTACACGTTTGTGATGCTAAGCAATGCTGTCAAATGCATTAAGTAGTAACAAATCATTAGGTTTTACTTTGAACTAACATGGTGCACATTTTAAAATCCCCACATGTGGGAAGAAAGGAGCAAATCCTCTGCAGTTTACTCATAAATATTTATAGGATTATTCAATCCATTGTGTAGCGAATAACCAAATGCATTCTGATGTAAACCAGCTCAGCTTCTGAATATATATATAGTCTATCTGGTGGAGTGCAACTACAAAACACATTTTTTATTTATATATATATATATATTTGTAATTTCTACTCCAGCTCCTTGAAGCACCTAGAATTTGATCTTGGCAATATAGAACTCAAATTGTCCAGGGACCCAGCATCTCAGATATTAGAAATGCATGTATTCTTTAAGGATAAAACTATATACTGTATACTTTATGTTCACATAAATGTATTCTGTAAGGACAAATCAATACATACTTATATCCTACATTTCTGATCCTGGTAGGAAATTCTACTGCCAAGTAGAGCAAACCCACAAAAATAACTTAATTCTACAGATCTGAGAAACAAACACTGCTTTTGCTTTTTATGGCTTTATTTTATTTTGAAACCAAAAAGGAAGATATAGGTGTAGGATGCGACTCTTGACTTAACATGTCCATGACTGGGGCAATTGGCAAGGGCTATGGCAAGGGCTACTATTTCTTATGATTTTATGAGTGTAAACATTTATGCTCAGTCTTAATTTTTTTTCCTTTTTTTTTTTTTTTTTTTTTTAATATATATTCTGGCTGTTCCCACTATTCAGTTTATTTACCATTGAAAGTTCTCTTTTTTTTTCTTTTTTTTTTTTAATCAGAAAATCATAGTCTGAGGCATAGACTGAAATGCCGATTTCAGCAACAAATTGGAAACTGAAAAATAAGATGAAAGGAGAGAGAAAGCAAGTTGGAAAGTGCAGATGCACTTTCATTTTCAAGAATGTCTGTTAACTCAAATGAAAGAAATACTCACACACACACACACACACACACACACAAAAAAAAAAAGGTTTAATTCACCATGGAAATGTACAAAACTTTTCAAGTCTTTGCATATGCTAAAGGCACAGATGATGTTCCATGTAAAGGATTACTTTTATCTTTATTGTTTTGAATATGTTGGATCATAAGAATGAATGCTCTCCAACTGCCACTTCAAAGCTGCACAGATAATCCCATATCCCTCTTGCTTTGTTTGCGTTTTTAATTTTGCTCAAGTAAAAGCAAAATCAAAGCTCATGCCTTATTCTCTGAAAAATGTCTGTACAACCTCCTTCAAAATTCCAGCTTGTCTGCACCAGGGTAAGTTACAAAGTTCTTAGCTCATTTAAGGATATTTCTATTTACTTTGTGTTTGCCTTTTTTTTATATATGATAAAGTGCTTCAATTTCTCACTGGGTGGAAGTCATCAATCTCTACCATTCTCAAAAATTCTTCCTCTGTAGATCAGGGAGCCCCTAATCTGTGGAGCAGGTGCTGATGTTGAAGCAGGAGCAGCAAGAGGAATGTAATTTTTTCTGATGCACGTGACAGTCATTGTCACTCAGCCTGCAATGCAGGTGTCGATAAAAGCAAGGTCAAACTCCAAGTCATTTTTGCCTGTTCTGGTCCCTGAGCCTGAAAAATGGGCTTGAGTGCAGGCAGTCTGTCCCCAGTTCCTTTATCACCTAGTTGCAGGCTCTGTGGGCTGCTGTGCTTGTTGCCCAAAGGAGGAGAGAAACAGCTGCAAATGTAAAATTTCTTCACTCACTGGTGAAAAGTTCCCAGGTGAGAGCAGTCAGTGATCAGAGCAGGTCTGCTGCCCCTTCATCTGCCAGCTCTCTCCATTCTTTCTGAACTGATCTCTGCTCAGAAGACCCCAAAAGATATGGTTCCTATCTTTACACGTACCACTGAAAGTCTTGCACCCCAGGAAGAGACTGAGAATATTAACATGAAAGAGAAACATTTGGCTTGGAAGGGCTTATAGATCAAGTGCTTTTCAATGGCATTTTTGTTCAAAGCACTTCAAACACAAAAATAAATGCAAGTTAGGGAGCTTTAAGTCAGTAAAGCCTTTTTCTAGATGACATTATTTCCTCAGATGATTTGATAAGCTATGGCTGGTAGTTAAAATAAGTGTTACTCCCCTAGTCTTTCATGAAATCGGGTAACTTATATAGCAAATTTGTGGGTGCTTTCCTTCTCACCAGAGGGAATACGTCTTACATCCCCCCATAAAACCCTACAAATAAATGAGAGCCTAGAAACATGCTATTTATTGTAATGAGAGCCCTAGGTTCAATAATACTGTAAGAAAATATGTGAAGGTCCTGGAAAGTGCAAGATCTATGCAATCTTCATCTTACTCATCATTTTCCATATAAATTATTTTATCAATAAGTACCCAGAGGATTATTTTTCACTTGCATCCGTTTTACAACTGTATGTTTCCATTTATTTTATCAGAATTATTTCTGGTTTACAGTGGTGCAGTTTAAAATATTTTAATAAAAATGAATGACTCCCCCATGAAAAGGAAAAACCCCTAATAAGGTATTTTCGAGTACCAGCTCTAAACTGACAATAACAGATTAAAGGAGAAAACATCAGTGGCCATAAAATATTCTTAGCTTGCAGGTATGAGAATGTGCCAACATGACATCATGAGGGAAAAAAAAAAAAAAAAAGAAAAAAAAAGATTTTAATATTATTTATGCTTTTTGTCTACAGACCTCCAATGGGGTCCATAAGAAGCCTGCGTCCATCAAATCCAGAAATCAGTAAAGTAAGAAGAATTTCTGAAGGATTAAAACTGATGGCAAACACCTGACTCTTTCAGCCACTCTATTACAAAAGAAAATTGGAATCCCCTCATGTTTGATACAGGATCTGAAGAGTGTGTTTGTATGAAATAATAAACACAGAGAGTACCAATGTTCCTGTGAAATTAAGTATATTTGTTAATGTGGAACTACATGTAATCTTCTAACTGGCAGACAGAGACTCCCTATACTAATGAAAACTGAACAGGTAGGTGTGGAAAACAAGGGAACAGGAGGAAAAATAAAATAAAAATGGTTCCAAGCCCTGAAAATTTTTTAAATTACATTATGCACACAGTAGAAATGTCATGCTCTCAGTTGTGAATCATAGAAAACACCAGAAAAGAAACTCCACAAAACTCTTGCTTTTGTGGGCTCCAAGGCAGCAGTAAATAAAATGGGCCAAGGCACAATCCCTGCCACCCCAGGGTAAGTGGTGTGGCTGGCATGGCTCAGGACTTATGTCCTCCCCATCTCTCTCAGTGCACTGCTTAAATGGTGGATTCATCTGCCCTGGCTCCTGGTATGGTCCCTGATCCGCGCTGTGCCCAGCTTTGGCAGCTGATGTAGCCAAAACTGTGATGCTAATGTTCACACAATGGGCGGTAGAGGACGATGCTCAAACATTTTCTGTTCCTGTTCGGGTTATTGGTCTAGACACAGCTATTGAAATTCTGCAACACACGTTGAGCGTGTTGGAAGCATGAGGGTGTCCCATTCTATAAGTGCAAGTAATACAAAAAGCAGAGCACTGGAGGATAATGGTGAACAGCTCTTAATATTCCTTTCATATCCTATTTTAGCCGACTAAGGAAAAATAAGGAGATTAAAAGATCCAGAAGCCTTTTGTGAATTTTCCTTGGAGTCTAATTACTTGGATCATATTGTAGTTAAGTAAAATTGCTAGGGATAATTATATTAATATTATTACGATTATTAATTATGTATTATATGATAATATTAAGATAATTATACATTATACAATATCAGTATAATTTTATAGTATTAATCTATCTCACTTTAGAACAATTTCCACGGTTAGAAAGAGCAGAAAAATTCTCTGGTACAATAAGGCCTTAATTTGGTTTCATCTCCACATAGTTTGTGTAGGATTTGCACAAGAAAATTAAGTGGTATATAACAGTATTAAATTGTGTTAATGGTTATAGTTGAAAAGAATCTTGTAGTAGTGTCCTTGTTTTGTCTGGGACAAGTTAATTTTCTTCATAGTAATTGGAATGGTGCTGTGGTTTGGATTTAGAATGAAAAAAAAGTAAATAACACATTTTTAGTTGTTGTTGAGCAGTGCTTACACAGACTAAACCAGGACAGCAGACCCAAATGAACCAAAGGGATATCCCATATCATAGGACATGATGTCCAGTAATAAAAGCTGAGGGAAAGAAGGTGGAAGTGGGCACATTTGAAATGATGGTGTTTGTCTTCCCAGTAAACCACTACATGTGATAGGTCCTGCTCTCCTGGAAGTGGCCAAACATGTGCCTTTCAGTGGAAAGTAGTGAATGAACTCCTTCTTTTGCCTTGCTTGTGCGTGCAGCTTTTTGCTTTAGCTATTTAGCTATAGCTAAACTTCTTTATCTTGATGCATGTATTTTCTCACTGTTATCTTTCTGATTCTCTCCCCTATTCCACTTGGGAGTAGTGAGTGAGCAGATGTGCAGTGCTCACCCAGCCTTCTGAGGTTAAACCACAAGCAGGAAAATTTCTCTAGACAGTCAATAAATTTGATAATTATACTATGTCTATTAAGCTTTGCAGTCAGAAGGGCCTGTCCCAGGTTGGACATTAAACTTAGTACCATGAAGCAGACCATTTCCATGTCACCAGTGAAGAACAGAATGGCACAGATAATAAGACTTTCATTACTGAAGACTGAAATGTGTTTAAATGAGGTTGTGGTTTAGGTCCGCAAATTTATTCTCTAAAAATAATAGATGGGGAGCTAGTAACTACTAGTAAAAGCTACTGGCACTACTCCTTTCAGACAAAACAGCATAAACACATGCAAAAGAAGGTAGAAATCAATAGCAGAGCCAAAAAGTATAACTTCACTTTCCAGCAGGGATGATTACTTGTGAGGTCACTACTCGGACAACCCCAGCATGTCACAGCTAGCCATCACTCACTCCCACTCCTGGTAATCTGCACTGTAACAAAATCTGCAGAGAATTGATTTTAGCTGCAATGACATTGGAAAAGGGGAAACAAATGTTCTTGTACATAGTTCAGCCAGATCTCACTACAAAGGCGGTAAAGAAAATAAAAAAAATAAAGCTGAGAAACAAAAGAAATGTGAGGCTTGTCCAATTGTGTTCTAGACTGTTGCCCCTCTGTGGGCTGATTCAGGGAGAGCACCTTCATGTGATATGTTTGATATTTCATGATATTTCACCATGGTCCCAGCAAGAGGCAAGGGAGAAGAAACAATAATGAAATTCAGCACAAGAAGGATGTGGATCTGTTAGAGCAGGTCCAGAGGAGAGCTATGATGTTGAAGAGAGGGCTGGAGCAACTCTCCTATGAAGAAAGGCTAAGAGAGCTGGGTACTCTCAGTCTGAAGAAGAGAGGCTCTGTGGAGACCTTATAGTGGTCTTTCAATACTTAAAGGGGGCTTATAAAAAAGAACTTTTTGCTTGGGTAGACGATGACAGGACAAGGAGGAGTAGTTTTAAACTACAAGAGGGGAGATTTAAATTAGATGTTAGGAGGAAATTCTTCACTCATAGAGTGGTGAGACACAGGAATAGGTTGCTCAGAAAAGTTGTGCATGCCCCATCCCTGGAAGTGTTAGATGGAGCCTTGGGCAACCTGATCTAGTGGGTGGCATCCCTCCATCACCTCCCTGGGCAACCCATTCCAGAGCCTTACTGCTCTTTCTGAGAGGAAATTTCTCCTAATTTCCAAATTGAACCTCCCCTGGCACAACTTGAGGACATTCCCTCTTGTCTATCACTAGTTATCTGTGAGAAGAGGCTGATCCCCAGCTCTCCACACCTTCCTTTCAGGTAGTTTTTAACCCAGCAAAGAGTGTACCTTTCCAAGCCATGGGCTGCCAGCTTCCCCAGGAGAATACTATGGGAGACTGTTGTCAAAGGCTTTGCTGAAGTCTAGGTAAACTATTAGATGATCTTTAAAGTCCTTTCCAACACATGCCATTCTATGATTCCATGAAATATTTGTGTCTTTCCATTTCACTCTTGTTTGTCTGAATTAAAAATAGTATCAAGGGAGGGGAATTTGGCTATCCCTGCCTATTAGTGCTGACAGCTACTAAGAAGATCAAGTTTGTAAGAAAAACCTACAGGTATTGGAGAAGGTATTTCAAATATCCACTATGTATGATTTCAGTCTTGAAAACTCACTCTAGAAATCAGTGTTTTGCTTAAATAAACATTACATCTATCTTGGTATAAGTGTTCAGAATGTAGCTTTAGTATTCAATGTTGATCTTTGTATTCTAACCTTTTATTTGAATTTATATATATATACATGTGTGAATATATCAGCCACATTTTAAGTTAATAAACAGGATAAAAATAAATTAATCACAAATAAAAATGGAAATGATAATGTTCTTTTAAGAGGCTGCTTAATTATCTACCACTTTTTACTGTCATTCACAGTGATTATCAATTAATCTACATAGCAGGAATTTGCATAGAAGTTAATGGAAAGTTAAGCTGGAAGGCTTCTGCATCACTAGGAATGATTTCTTGAAAAATCTTTACGTATGTGATAAGTTCAGACAGAGATCTAGCAGATGTATCTTTCACAATACGTGATTTATTAGATTATCATTTTGATTCAGACTAGCATCAGAACTGTGGAGAAACACTATTATTCATAATTTCTGTCCTTTCCATGCAGGCAATTGTTTCAGCTGAAACCTTCTGCGTATTCTCCAAGGTTAAGAAGAAATAAATTTGCTTTTCAGACTTCTACCTGAAGGTGATTTTGTTCTCTCAGCATTGTTTCTGACATGTGACAAAAACTTAAAAGCTGAAAGTAATTCATATCAGTCTCCCTTTCAAGACCACTAGCAATCTTACCTGTTCAAATCATAATCAAACCACAGCAAAGAAATTATTCAAGCATTAGTTTCACTCCATCTCTGTCTATTCTGAACATTCTGAGAACACAAAAGTTACTCCCAGCCATAACCTCAAAACCCATCCTTCTCACCTGTGTTTGTCTGTTTCCTTTCCATGACATGAGACTTTTTTCTTTTGTTTTATGAAAGCACATAAAAAGTACTCATTCTCTTATGCAAGCCTGACAACCATGGCAAAACAAATCCAAGTTTTATTAAAAAAAGGTAAATTCATCAGGCATTCTACCTAAATTACTACTGTGATACAGTAAAACATCACTTCTTAGGTGCTCATCAACATGTGTCTTGACTGTACTCATGCTGTATTGCAGGGTCATCCAGTTGCTGCTGTCTGGTACATAAGTGAATGAGTCCTGTGGATTAGCGCTTTTTTCTTTCCTTCCTTTCTCCTCACAGCTAAATTGTGAATGCAGAGTGTTGCAGCACCATCTCCTCTGACAGGTACTGAAAGAGCAAAACCACAACTCTTGCATCATCACTAAGTTTTACAACAGTTTCTGCAATATTAGAGTGTAAACAAAGAACAGCCAAAAGATATGCAGATATACTACACAATCTTCCAAAATCAAAATACATTTTTCAGAAAACCTCATCTTCCTGTGAGTAGTTCTGAGAGGAGCACATACATGTATACACATTGACTTTCTTCCTCAATGAAAAACAAATCACACCATCAAACCTTGAGGAGTCTGAACTGTTCTACTGCTTGTTTAGTGAAATCCCTGGTTTGCGTTCTTATATTTCCCTAGGATAAAACAGAGAGTGTTGCAAATAATCAGGGACTGTAGTCAAGGGAAAAAATATATATTTCTGCAGTCTGGTCACATTCAGGCAGCAAATTTTAATGGAAGAACTAGTCTGTGAATCCACTACATGATTAAAAGAAAAATGTCCTGTCTGTGGAAGCTTACACAGAGATAGGTTTTAATCAGTGAATATTTCCCCCCCAAGAAAGAGTGGTCATGTGGTTATCAACTACAATGTGCAGAAGGAATCATTCCGATAAGCATTAGTGAACACGTATCTACTGCTGTTAAGATCACCAAGACTGTAGTGTGAGGCTTGCCTCTGATTTCCCTGTGTTCTTTACACTAAATGTGACTCAGGCTAAGAAATCAGTCCATATGAATAAAAAGTATTCTCATTATTTAAAAGCAAGTCTGCAGGAAAATATCAATTATATATATATATATATAAATGAAAAAAAAGTAAAACCTATTTAGCCAAGTGAGTACTTTGCCTAAAGAAGGAGTTAATTTCCTTGATTGGCTTATCAACTTTACAAATGGAGCAGACTTTTTGCAGCACACTTGCTGGAGACAGAGCAGAGTTGTTTGTATTGAACTGCAGCTTGGCAGAAAGGTATGAATTTGATTCTGCCTTCCAAGGGAACTGCTATGCACTGATTGGCAAGGTTCCTCAAATTTGGGAGTGTCCTGAGAAGCAACAAATACAGACATCCTTGGGAGCACTGTGCTCTGACTTGAGCAGGATTTTCCAGGTCCTTAAGTGTCTCAGTAGCTCATCAGTTAATGGCTTCAGACAATATAGTCAGAAGAGTCTTCCTAAAGTCCAAAGTAAATATTGCTTGATTTTTTTAGCTGAAAAATGTTGGATTTTCTCGTTTCCTAAAAAAACACCACCAACAACAAAAAAATCTAAATTGCTAATCTTTGTTCCAGTGCAGTGCTTTCTCTTATAATTTTCAAATTCCCAGTGTAACACAATTTCAGCATTCTGCTCTGATGTCTTTACCTCTTTCACTGCCTCTGATGCTTGTCTACTGGGATGCTGCCTTGTGTTTGAATCAGCAATCTCTGAATTTACTGTGCATTGGGCCACTGCAGCTCCCAGTTCAGCATCAACTCTATTTAACATGAAATGGATCTGAATGAAAACATCTGAAAGAATTACCATGACTAAGATGCAGACATACAGTTTATTATAATGCTTGTATCATGGGGGACGTAATTTCAGGCAAAAGTGGAAAGAAAAAATGTTGGTATTTTCCAAATCTTCCATTTATCTCCGATGTTTCTGTGCCACTTCTATCAGAACATTCATAAAATTAAAATTAAAATTAAGAGCAGACTTCATTTTTACTTCAAATATTTTTCATGTAAACGAAAACATTTCACAATATTTTCACAAATTCATTTAATTTTTTGGGGGTACAAAATATTGGAAAAATGCCATAGTGATTTTCACATCAAACAGAAAACAGATCTATATCAAGTACTGCAAAATGTCTAGAATAATTTAGTTCTTGTATTGATTAGTTGACAAGGTGAAGACACTGCCATATTGCTAGGCTTAAATTGCTGTCCCCTATCCCCTCACCTTTAGCCAACTCCACTTCAGAAGTCGCCCAACTTTTTTGCAAATCCATATCAGGACAGTTAATTAATAAATGATCATGCAAATAACTAAATCATCAATGTTTTCAGTTCATTTTAAATTAGCTCCTTGGAAAAACAGGACCACCCAGGAAAGGAGAACTCAGGTGGAAAAAAAACTATTTTTCTTGATTCTGTCTCAGAACAAGAGAACTCTGCTTTATTGACCCAGACAGGTAATTAGACAAATATACTTGTGTGTTTTCTTAACCTATGCACTATCACGTATAATGGTGTCTGACTATATCTAACAATAAAGGACAAAGCAATTTTTAGAATGTAGGTGCAGATATAGTCTCTCATTAACTTTGTTTCTCTTGGAAATATACTTTTTTAGCAATGAAGGTGTGATATTGGCAAAGGAGAAATGGACTCTGTGCAACCCTGATCTATTTCTACAAACTCTGGAGGAACTGCACAAGATTACACTAAAAATATGAGACTACTACTACAGAGCACTGGGGGTAATTTCAAAAGCCACAAGTTTGAACAAGCCATCTTCTCTGCAGTTTGTTCCAGGGACTGAGAACTCCTCTGTAAAACTGCCCAGGCTGAATAAGTTCTTTTGACTTTTAATAAACTGGTGATCACTCTAAACTTACTAATAAATCTTTGAGAAGCCCACAGCCCACCTGAACCAACTATTCACATGACTAAAAGGTCTTTCTAGCTATGATGATGATGATGAACAGGTATTTACCTCAGACCCTCTTCTGGAGTAATGTTGAAGTTGAGCTCTGCAGACAATGCCAAGTTAATTTTCTATGCCACTTGTGCAATTCTTTATTTGCAAGTTATTTGCAATTTGAAAGTTACAAGCAAAAATTCATGAAGAGATGTAATACCTTCAGGACTACTATATTTGAGTCATGTACCATTCCTGCAGCCCTTAACAGTAAATTACCTCATGTTTTTCTATCACATTTCTATCACATATGTTGACTGGCTTTCTTAATCAATCACGTGTCTCTTGAGGAAATTGAAAGAGAGCAAGGAACCTGGCTGAACACTAGTGTCAGCCCCTACAGGTCTTTTCTTTGGAGAACAACGTACATGATGTGCTCCCTAGCATCCTTTTCTGTTCAATTATAAAAATAACAGGGCCATAACTAATGGGAAAAAAGGGGCTGCTGCAGTGCCCTGGAGGAACCACATTATATATTGATATCATTAGCACTTTTGTTACATCTAAATGAATAAGAACCAGGCTGCAGCTCTGTCTGCCTGAAGGGAGGGGCAAAAGCTGCTTCTAGAGCAACTCCTGGAGCTTTTAGAGTGGCATAGAGAAGGCAATTCTTAACACTGGGGATATAGGAAGAGCCATCAAATTACCCTAAAAAGGATTCAGACTCAGGGCTCAGTAGTAAAAGTTTGGTCAATGATCTGAAATTTGGCATTGCCTCTGCATTTAGTCTCTTGATATTCACAATGTTTCTCTTGTTTAATTGTCTACATAAGACTCATAAACTCCATTTTAATGTATGTTGTGCTAAATATGATTGTTAATTAATTTATATTTTTATCTTATGAAAAAAACATTTAAGTCTACCAAATGTCATAATTCATTTTAGTATTACATAGTCAACATTTGGCAGATTCTTTGAAGACAGCAGGGCAGAAATAATTCACAAAGGGAGGCAATTGCTTGGAGTTAGTACGAGGCACTGACTGATGACAGATAACCAGAAATAATATAATCGGATCATATTGTTTTTCTTTTCCCTATAGAACTGATGTTGCATCCTCTGGGCAGAAGAGTACACATTTAGGACATCAGAGAATTATGATGAGAAATTAACTGAAGGGAAAGTAACTAATTTTATGGTAGGGGTGGTTGCATTATTATGAATCATCAGAGTAAAATGAAAATTCAAAATGAAATCATCCTACCTGGTTAATTAAAACAGGGAAACCTGCAAATGTAAGGATGACAAATCTAAGAATGTTGATGATTAGATTTTTTAAAGTGTTTAGCATCAGCTTTCATTGGCAAGCATGAATATTTTGGACAGGTTAGTACTATTTTTACAGAAAATGAGGTAAGTGCTGGAAATATCGTTAAAGGCTTTTTTTTTTTTTTTTTTTTTTTTTTTTTTCTTAGCATAGCATACAGAGGTTGAGATTTTTCTACCAGCAGTGGAAATGTTATCAAACTTTCAGGCACAGATGCTTTGCAAGTTTATTTCCTATTCAGAGAAAGTACAATTTTTATAAATTCAGGAATTGAAAGGTGCACTGGGAAGAGATATTCTTAGGACACATACTTTAGCAATTGTATTTTATATGTACTTATTTTCTATTCCAACTCCTGGGAGACAGTGATCAGTTACATGTAGTCTTGTCATCTCTTGTACGCACAATTGTGGGTAGATATATCCAGACCTCCACCACCAACAATGGAGGACGGCAGTGCAAGCTGCCTCCACACTGTCAGACTGCTATGCACGCTGGATGTCTTCCTGTATCAGCATGAACGCATGCTCCAGCGCAACGAAACCAATACTGAACAAAGACAAAAGTCTTCAAGCTATTTAAAGGTGTTGGCCCCAATTTTCTCTAGAGTACCAAAGAAAGAGTTTTAGCCAAAAATTATGGTCAAAGCCCTATCACTTTTGGTACCATCTTCACTCCACCATTTATGCAAAAGACAGAACTTTCTTTGGGGCCAGAATGAGGCCAGGTATAAATGAAAATAATTCCCACAATAAATTAAAAAAAAAACATCTCAGGCCTTGGCTATTTGTGCCCAAAGCTCAAGGTGTTTCCATCTTGTTTTCCTGTTGATACATCATGAAGATACACATCCAAGAGTGAAACATTTAGAAACAGCACAGAAACAACACAAACCTTCTCCAGGCAAAGCCTCAGCTCCATGCTCAGTTCTCCATCTGGAAAGAGGACAGCAGAACTTCTGACACAAGACAGATGTATGTTCCTTAATGCAGGGCTTGAGGTACTCACACAGTGTGCTACATGAGGATGGTGGAAGAGCTTAACAGAATAGAATGCCTCTCAATGGAAACCCACCACCATCTTCAGTTGTACCACCTGTGGAATTACCTATCCATCAAAATGGATATTAACAAGGATATCAATTCCTGATATCAGTCCAGTATTGATTGCCTGACATCATGTGCTATCATAAAACATTGCTGTGAACACTAGGTGTCACATGAAAACATACCATACTGTGTCAAAAAGGTAGATCATTAGCTTCTCTGGCAGAGATTAAAAAAGTAAGATGTTGGTATAAATCAAGGATTTCTACACTCCTCTAGCTAAAGAGGCCCCTTAGCCATCTTCTGCCTAGGTTGCCTCTGCATAAAGAACTGCAGCTGGACATTTGTCTGCTACAGCTTCATCAATAAGAGAAAATTCCTGCATGCTTGGGAACGTTCCTGGCACTAGCATGCAGTCACCCATGTCACTATGAGTTTGGCCTTTTCCAGCCTTTGTTTTCCCCAGAAAGTTTGCAAAACACAGTTTTGGTTGGGAGAACAATCCAGGGATTATTCCTGCTGGGTGTCTTGGACATGCTAGCCTATTTTGGAGACTGAGACCCTTTGTGTAGACATGAGCTTGAACTGTCCTGGACCGATTGGCCTCAGCCTCCAAGTCCCTTGGCATGGTTAATTGATGTGTATAGATGTAGTCTGTCCATCTTGCTGGAAAACTGAACAGTGACCACAGTATCCAATTCCCAATTTGGCTGCCAGAAGTCTTCTTATACCTGTGAGTATACAACTTCCTACATACAATATACTGTGGAAAATAAATATTATTTTTTTTTCTGGCTATGTTTTGTGTGTGATAGAGTTAACAAATAAGTTATTCCCCATTGATTAGTGACTGACTTTACCTTAGGCTGGTATGTTCACTGCTTTCAGCTCCTCTATGGATAAGACTCTTTAAATCACATCCTTGCCTGTCTTTATAATGTATTGAAAACCAGGTGACTCTGAAGGTGGGTTTTGTTGGTTAGTTTGTTTTTATGGTTGTTTGTTTTGTTTTGTTACTGTTATTTTGTGACTGCTCCTCATATGTAGTCCAGTGGTCACCTAGGAGCTATAAATGACACTGATTGACAAGAGCCACCAGATGGACCTCTGCAAAGTAAAACAGAGATTTTCTTCAAAATACCCTGATTTTGGTCAGCAGCAACATGCCAAACAGCTTGAATGCTTTGGGTGTTTTCAATTTTTCAATTCTCTTGTCTTCAGGGTTCTAGGTATTAGATATGGCTCTTCTGTACAGTGAAAAGTAGTGTGCTGGGACTCTGGTGGAAAGTTAAACTCACTTTGCTCAATGCAGCATCACAAGAAGGTTACAACTCCTACCCCCTGAAGCACTATAGTGTCAGCCTGTCACTCTGCCAAAATTAATTCGTTTTGCTTTTTCAGTACTAATGAAGTTATACTGCTGCTAATTCCAGAGCTACTTCCATGAACCTTGGCTTGAGGGTCTCTGCTTCACAGTGAAGCTGTAGACAAATGTTCTGTGATATAAGTCTCAGGGTCTAATACAAAACTTTCTGCAAGGTCTTCTCTTAAAGTTACTCACTGTTTTGACTATAATAACCATTCATTCTCCAAAAATTCAGATTTCAATAAAGATGACATATCTTGCATTTTGAAATAAAAGGTGCTGTGTGAAAAGCCTTACCCATCACAAGAATATGTGCTATACAATAAATAAATGTATATTTTAAACACACAACTTAAATATATTTTGTTATTATTAATTGCATTCCACTCTCCCATATGTCTCTTGATTATTCATCAGTCTACAGAAATTCTTAATACCTTCAATACTCAATCATTTCAATAGCTGGTCAAAATATGGACGAGATAGAAAGTTACTGTTTCACTGATAAAAGATATTTTCTTTGGAAACAACTAAAGAGCAAATACAAAAGGAGTCTTAGTGTATTAGAATGAAATAAACTGCTATATAGTCTATTACCTGAAGTAGGGTCTAATGTAGTCACAGCTGCAGCATTCTATGCATATAAATATATATATATATATATATACACCTTTTATTTCATTTATTTTTTGGACAAACACAGCAGATTATATATCTGGACAGGTATCTGATATTTACCCCTGGAGGGATATTTTATTACAGTGGCTCTGACTCCCTATCAATTGGAAATGCTCACCTTTCCAGTCATTTGGACAACAGTTAGCATGATAAAATGATTTGTTATGCCAATAAAGTTTTTGTTACACTGTAAAATGGTTTGTTACACTCCTACTGCTACCAAAAAAAGAAAAAAAAACTTTATGAAAATTAAGTAGATTTTAAGGTCCAAAAACCGAAAAGTCTACTGTGGGGTCTAGATAATAGAAAAAAAAAAAAAAAGAAAAAAAAAAAGAAAAAGAAAAAGACAGGCCTTCTGATCTACATGTCTGGCCATCTAGTAATTCTTCAGTACTGTAAAAAGACAACCTAAATGACCTTTTAACTAACAACTGAAATTAGTATCCCAATTAGGAAAACAGTTATGCATCTGAAATGAATGGGAGCCTCCTCAGGTCAACAGTACTCAGAAAATGGGAGGAAACTGCAGCAAGTCTGATAATCTAGGTGGTGACTTATATTTTATGGGACAGTAAATTAAGCAAGGCTAAATTACAATTCTAAATGGAAATTGAAGTACAGACTCATATGCTAATCACACTGCCTCACAGATGGAATAAGGAAGATAATAAGACTGGAGGAAAACCCTACTTCCCATATTTTAACATTGTGTATATCAGGCAAAAACAATATCTGAAACTGCAACTATTTAATTCCCAGTCAAGCCTTACAAGTTCCTGGCACATTTTGAACTTGCAATGAATTGTATACAGAATTTATTTATGACTGTTCCAGGCAATCATTCACAGCACAAGGAATGGACATCTTATGCTTTACACAAAGCTGTACAAATTATTACATAGTTTTCCTATTTTTTCCATATGCATATTTCATTAAGTTTATATATATTAAATGCTTTTATTCTATTATTATAATATTTCTATCTGTGTTCTTGTCATTTGGTAAATTTTGAGCTGAATTTTATTACACTGGATAAGCAGAGAAGAAAACTGTTCTTGATTTCAACCACCAGCTGTATTTCCACTGAACTCTAAATTTAATCACAAAAAATTTTTGATCAAATCACCAAAAAATCACCAAAAAATCACAAAAAATCTATAAAAAATTCTGAATATCACAATACATTTTTCTTATAGAAGTGATGAATAATTTATATAAATATAATTTGGAAATATTAATGTTTTTCTCCTATTAAATAGACCATACTACAGTTTCCCTTGTATGGGCAAAACTAGAGGACTGTGAAGGAAATTTTCTGCAGATGCAGAGATGGACCTAATGGGAGAGGCAACCTGGTTTCAGTATCAAACCCTCACAAGAGTAAGAAAGCTACACTCTATCAGGCTTTGCAGTTGCAGTGTGCAATATTCTTTTCCAAAGCCTGCTTGCATTGTAATTTCACAATGTATGTTGACACATACAGGACTAAGCCTCAAGAGAAGTAATTTTATCTTCATTGAAAAATATCTTGACTCAAAGTCTTTACTTTCTGACTGAACAACACTCGGGAAAAGGCTGGTTTATGTGCCTGTGATGTCGCTAGTGCCTGAGAAGCTGGAAAAGGCACATGTGATATGCAAGCACTTGTGATGTCACTGGTGAACTAAGAAAATGCACTAATTCAGGTCTGGACTTTCAAGTGGAAGTTCACTAATCACTGCTGTAAGATCAAAGTTTATTAAATTTTGACTCAAAGCAGTGGTAAGACAATAACATTTGGCATCTTACAAAAGCATCCTTTAGTAATGCTGAGAAGTCTAAAACTTCAAGACTTTTAGACTGTGAACACTACTGTGTTCTAGACGGTTGGGCAGTTCTAGACAGTTAGATCTATGATAGATAATAGAAATCATCTAGGTCCTGACCCTGTCAGCAAGACTTCTGAATAGGCTGATGTCTGCCCTCCAGAAATCCAAGGTAACAGCTCTGTTAACCCCTATCTTACTTCACCAAAGATCAAAAACTCTATTTCATGATCGCTGTGCCCAAGACAGCCTCCAGCCATCACATCACCCCTAAGTCTTTCCCTGTCTGCAAGGATAGGTCAAGTGAAGCACCTTCCCTAGATGGTTCCTTCACCGCATGTGTGAGTAAGCTATCCTACACATACTCCAAGAATCTCCTAGACTGCTTCCACTCTGTGTTACTTTATTTCTAGCAGACATCTAGGAAGTTGGAGTCCCCAAGAGAACAAGGGCTAGTGATCATGAGACTTCTTGTTGCTTACAGAAGATTTCATCTGCCTTTTCACCCTGTGTGAGTGGTCTATAACAGACTTCCAACATAATATCTGTCTCATTGCCCTTTCCCTGACTCTTACCCAGAGACACTCAGCCCTTTTTGTCACCATCTCCCAGCTATGTGCAGTCAAGGCATTCCTTAAAATACAGGGCTACTTACCTCCTCTTCTTCTCTGCCTTTCTCTCCTGAAGAGCCTGTTATACCTATTACATCATTCCAGGCATGCAAGTTGTCCCAACATGTACACTGATTTTTTTTTTTTTTTCATTCAGAATATAAATGTCATTAACTTGAGAAAATGTAAAAATTAAAATGTGGACATAATTTTAAACTAATAAGCTTAAAATCTCGAATCTCTTTCTTTGTTAGTAAAGGACTTACAAGTCAGTTAGTAAAACATCTTGAAATACTGAGTAGACCAGGAATATCCAGCCTATCTGGTTGATCAGACCATGGAGTTTTTTTCATGGAGCAGGTGTGGACTTTAGACCACAACTCTTCTCTGACTGTCTGCCAAGCACTGGAGGTCATAGTTACAACCATGAACCATGAACATATGTGTTCTCAGAATAGGTGCAGATATCTAAGGCATATCAGAACCATGTGCACCCACATGGTGTGAACCATTTGCTATGTACTACACTCAGCTATGTAGAGAAAGAAACCAAGAAAGAGGTACTACTTCTAAATCACACAAAGTCTGTGCCAGTCAAGATTTTGAGCATAAGCAGAACCTGCTACCAAAATGAGGAAAAACTGTGGACAAGACTTGGCTGCTGCTCCCAGAGTAATTCATCGAGCCCCAGTGCTTCTTTGAATTGCCCATATCCCTCAGGTGCCCATTGTCCCGTGGCTCAATGACCATGCAATAGACAGCATACTTTTTGTAATGACTTCTAGTGCTTGCATTTTTTTACTAGTAGTGCAACAGCAAAAAGTAGATCATGAAGGCAGAGTATTCTGATAACCCAGAGACCCAGGAAAGAACAGATAATGTCATTAAATATACATGAGTACTCCCATTCCTAATATTTCCCCGACTTTCTTCACGTGTCACATTCATATCTCCCTTTGGGAGAATCTTAGCTGTGTGTCAAGTAAAATATATTTACATTCAGGACTGAATAAATACCATCATTGATTGTGAACTTTGGAAAAGTTTAGGCCAACTGATTTTGGACAAGTCTGTTCTCCTTTTCAGTATGTCTCAATGAATGAGAGATGAGAATTTGAAATAGTTTTCACCTTTCCTAGCAAAGGCCAGAATGGGGACTATGCCACTTTGTCACTTTTGTCGTAAGCAAAGAGAAGAGCAGTGTACATTTTAATAATGTGACTATCATTCTCTAATTCAAAATACAATACAATTCCAAATCCATGCTGCTATTGATCAACCACTACATCACCTTGTCAGGAAAGAGGCACACAACAACTGATGGCTGAATGCGGAAAGACGTCTTGAGTCCAAGTACAAGAGAAAATTGGTACTTACGGAGAGGAGTATTTGGATAGCACTGTGAATAACCTCTAGGTACTGGAAATCAATTATGCAGCCTGTCACAGAGACGTAGGAGTAATCATCTAGGATGCCAGGAGCAGAAGGACGCACCACCCTTCGTATGCAGCCGGGCCCGTGCTCCCGCCACCAAGATCGGTGCATTGAGATGTTAAATGTCATGAGATCGGTTTCCTAGGAGACAGGGAGGGAAAAAGCATGAAATCCTCAAACTCAATATTATTTAAGATAAAGAAAGGGAAATAAAAAGTGATTTTAGTTATTAAAATGAAAATAAGATAAATAAATAGCCTTCCTCTTCACCCACATAATCTTAACATGAAAGTAGACCATTAAGAGGGAGAGAGAAAATTGCAAAGGTTTATTGTTTATTTTGTAATTGTGCATTAGAGTTTTTGTCTGGTAGAAGGGCCATCATATCACGTAGTACACAAAACACAGTGAATATCCTATGTCTCCATGGATTCACAGCCTGAAAAGCAATTTTGTTTTTACTTGATTAGAATTTGATTCAAGAATTATTTTTTGAACAAACAACAGAGACAACTTTACTCCGTGGTACTGGAGATGATCTAAAAAAAAATTCCATCACATTTATTTAAGTTAATAATTATAGAAAAATTAAGTATCATTTTAAATTAGGCTACAACCAGGCAGATTGTCCCACTTGCCAATGGTTCAGATGAAATGTTCTCTCCAGCCAAAGATTTGGCTGCCTTTCCTTCCTTCTATTACCTCCATGGAGATTATCTTTTTAGCTTAGATAATAAACCCACTTCTGTGAACTGATTTCAGTTTAAAATAAAAGGAATAATTGCTCTTCATTCACATCAGCTTCAAAATCAATGACAACTTGTCCAATCAGTCTACCCATAGAAGTAGCATAACACACTAACAAAAAGTACACTTGGTACAAATTCCAGTTCAAGAAAGTCTTTATATTTCCCTTTGATAATTACTTTTATTCTGGCTACACATGAAAATTAACAGGTGTTACACATGGTCAATCTCTGTTAGTTAGCAGTAAGTAATCAGCCTTTGTGGTTTGATGTTTTGCTCTTCATAACTTCTTTACCCTTTAAATGCAGATTTGTAGGATCATTATTCACAGTTGATGAAGCATTTGTCTTTTGACTTTGTATGTCATTCCTTGATAGTGGTTTAGAAATTTTTCAGCTGCAATATGAAAATGATTTACAAAATCAGAAGTTGACAGACAATTCAGTGTAAAGAAAATATAATTATAAATACAGTCATAGGAAATAGCTGAGGCTTTCTCTGTACAACAATGCCAGAGATTGCACAGTGTTATCAAGTGTTTTTTACAACTGTCAAGTGTAGGAAATACCATTTGTCAAGCAGTACACAGATACTCATCTATTTTGGTAACTCTTTGTTGAGTGGGAATATGGATTTACCATGTGGGTTAGTCTATATCAAATGTTGCAAGTTAACACTTTGTTATCATACCTATGGGAAAAATTGTGAGGTCCGTGTGTTTGGTGTTGGTTTCATAATTTCACTTATTACAATTTCAAGGTTTCATATTTTTCTTTACCCTCAAAGTTTTTCTTTTTGGTTCCATTATTTCATTTTTTTCTATCTTTTGCCTTTAAGTTTTATTGAAGTTTGTGCTTGGGCAGGTAACAGGAAAAGGCAAAGGAAGCCAGTAAACTTGAAAAGGAAACATCTCTGTTACATCTTGCCAACACCTTTAAAACATAAGAATTTGACGTTATTTTTCTGATTATTATCAGAGCTTGTTTACATGGATCACATCTGTAGTTTTGTTCATATTTCAAGGTTCCTGGTGACACAGTGAGAAAAGGAAACAGCAATATTATAGCTAAAATTACTTTATATAATTAGAAAGAATAGAGATATCATCACAGCAATTGCTGCTTTTCTTCTTATTATTATTATTCAGACATTATGGATAAAGGCTTTCTAACAGTTATTTGTCACTGTATATTATGTCCTGAGTCCTCAAAACAGGTAAATGATGATAATGATGGCCCAGTAAAGATCACTTTTAGAAATGCAAACAAAACCACCTGGTGCACAAGCTTGACCTCTAAAATATCACTTCACATATTGGCAGACGTAAGCTGTTTGAGCTGATAAATGTTAAGCTGTCAATCAATAAATGAAAGCCTAAAAAAAAAATCAATTTTCTTTTTATTATTATTATTATTTTTAAGCAGCCAAAGCACACTCCCACCTAATTTCTTGGAGATTTTTAATCTGTGAAGTCATTGGAATATACCAGGCTTTGAAAAATTAGCCTGTATCTTCATTACTACTTACAGTAACATAGAAAATGAAAAAACACTTTGGCTGGGTGTACAGATTTTAAATACTGGCGTACTTCTGAGAGTGTTTCGGTATCTGTAAATTCAGTGTTTGGAACCTCTGTGCATAAACTGGTGCACAAGTGGATTATTGTATGTTCAATAAAAGTTAAGAATTCTTTCAGAATGTACAAGCAAGTACTTCATTTTTTTTTTCAAGAGATAACGTGCTATTTTCCAGTGTAACAAGCAACCATTAAGCAAATGGTTATAAAATGATCAGACTTCATCAGGTGATGTAAACTGTTTATTTCTTACAGGAGAATGGTGCCTATTCATAATAAGAGACCAAATTCCAGGCTCTGTACAAAAGACATCAATCTGTCTCTTTGATGAGTCAGTTGGGATTCATGTAATAACTGAAATTTCAATTATGAATTGAAAATTGTTGTCTTCTGAGCTACAGACTCATCATGTTTCTTGATCTTGATTCCATACATCAGCACACAAACCAAACTTCCCCAGCTAGTAACCTGTCGGGAAGATGCCATAAACTAAGTGTAGGTAGAACATAAATAATAGGACTTCTAGGAAATTCATGTGGCACTTATGGAAGCGATATAGCAAAGGGAACCCCTATGCTCTACTTTTGAGCATAGGGATTTCATTCAGCACTGAATAAATGCACATGGTAAGAAGTTTTCACCTGAGCATAGGATCAGCACAATAATCACACTTCTACTGATGTAGAGTCCTGCTTAATGGCTTTTTAAGCTTTTAAACTATGTATAGGATTTGTGTTGGTTGTCAACCAAAGGATTAATTTTGATCATTATTGGAAATCATTGCTACAGCAGGTGCTTTCTTTTAGGTGAGACATAATCCCTTTAAGTCCCAATAATACTGTTTTCTAAGTGCTTGGAGATAATGTTTAATTTCATTATATCTGCTTAAATTCCACATTTGGTTTCAAGCGGAGATTTTCTATATTCAGGTGGTGGATCTAGATAAATCTTATCAGATAATAACAGATAGCAGGGCTTAGTTTTAAACTAAGTAACAATAATAAGGATATTTCTTTCATTTATTTGTTTACTTTGTGTACAGTGCCTACAAAAAGCAAAAAAGATCATAAAAATAATGATAAGTTAAGACTACTTAATTAAAATCACCAGAACTAAAGAAAGAAAAGACAATAAAACTCCAGGGGAAAAAAATAACAAACAAGATTCACTTATGTAACAGACGTATTTTATTGTAACATAATGATTATGCATTGTAGATTTTTTTTTTTTCACTGTATGTTTCTGCTTTATGCCATGCTATTTTATATTTTTTTCATTCCTGAAGAATAAACTCTTAGGAAAACCACTAACAGAGACATTTGCATGTCTAATTGGATGGAGGAGAAGCACTTTTTCTTCCATAAAGCAGTCACCACTTGAAATTTCACAGAAAGATGCAAGAGCAAGGGCTAGCAAAGCATAACAGTAGAGATCTGGACATTATTTTCACTTGTGCAGTACCTAGCCCCTACCAATACTTTTTTATTTTATTGATATATGCCATAATTTATATTATAAATGAAAATTATTTAGGCTGAGGCTAATGTTAACAGGTTGATGTTAATAAACATTCTCATCTGATTTCTAAGACCAACAAGTATGGTCTAGTTCTCACTTGCTACCCAGTTTCTGTTTTTACCAATGAGGAGAAAAAGTTTATATCAAATCCTAATCAATAGTTAAAAGGTAAAGCATGTAGTGGTAGGAGAGCAGAAGTACATTACATTTGTAATTTCCTGCTCCTGATTAAGCTTAGAGTTAAACTTATAGTGGTGCTGGCATGGATAAGGAACACACATATTCTATTATATTCTATATTCTATTATATTCTATATTCTATATGATATATTCTATTCTGGTAACTAATTTCGAGGAGACATTAACCCCTATTAGATATAAATGGTGTGTTCCAGTGTTAACAAAATCTGCTCTAATTGTAGAAGAGGTCTGTGGTTCCCACTGTAATTAGAGTCTCACACACTGAATGAATCCTGTAGCCATGATATTGAACTATGGCTGAAGGAAAGGATTCCCATGTCAACCATAACTACAGTTAAAAAAATTGTATGCATTTAATCTCAAAAAACTAAAAAAAAAAAGGTGTTTGAGTTAGGCAGTACTGTCTTTACTGTTTTTTACTGGTGAGCTTTGCCAGAATTTATATATATGCATATATATGCACACACATATATATATGAATGAATATATATGCATATATATGAATATATATATATATAAATACATATATATATAAATACACATATATACACACATATTTTTTTAAAGTGAGCAAAATAACTTTGGGCAATTTGTTTGAAAAATGCATAGATGATCTACTGGAAAGATTAAAAAGAAAAAAAGGTTCATCTGCATTGTTTAATTTGCCACATGCTCATAAATTAGTTTCCTGTCTTCTGCAGAACTTACTTTCAAAGTGGAGTGTCTTTAGAAGACCAGAAGGCAAGAAGTCAACAAAAGAAGCACACTGCTGTCTTCTTTATTCAACATTATTATCAGTCATAAGAACCCATCAAGGGGTTGTTTTCTGCAACCTGTTTTCTGCAACCTTCATCTCTCAAAGGTGAGCTCTCATGTTTGGCAATATTCAGATCTATGCTCAAATCTCAGTTTTATGGCTCATGTTTTTTTCCTCCACCACTTTTGTGGCAGTCTCTGTGTCTGAGAAACATCCCAAGAGGTAATATAGTATAGCTGAAATAAGCTCCAAGATCAAATGAAAAAAAGACATGAGATAGGGTGATTGAATCAATATGAGCCTTACTCATCACTTGTCATAGGAAGTTCAACAGGAGCACAAAAAAGTCACAGCTGTCCAGAAGAGCTGTTTTGTTCCCATGGGGTCCTTGACATGCTATTAAGTCAAGCACTTAGTCTGAAAATTGTTCTCACCTATTCCCTCTGACGATACAGACAAGGATAAGAGACAAACCAGGTTTGGACTGATGGCAAACTGAGCACTGCTTTCTGTTTTGAAGACTGGAGATGGGATAAGGGCTTGTGTGAAGTCAAAGCAGACTGGTGTGTCCCTCAGTCAAGCCCTATGCAATTCTGACTGAAATGAGTCAAGATGATACTGACATGTAACTATAATAGTGAAAAATTTGAAACAGCGTCAGCAAGACATATATAGTCACCAAAACAAATGCTGTATGAAAACTTCTCAGGGCAGATAGCCAAGAAAGGCAAAAGAAGGCCTGGAAAAGTCTTGGAACACACACACACACACAAGATTTGAAAAAAAAAAATCCAATTATTGGTCACAAAAATTTTCTGTCTAAAAGGTTCATAAAATTATGAACATTTGAAAAAGGAGTTTATAATGTAAAGCAATTTTCAGTCTCAACAAGACCATTTCATTTCAACCCATCTTATCTTGGTTTTGTTGCTTTTAAACAATAATGCTCAGATCCCTAAGGAGTTCTACATACATTTGAAATATCAAAAAATTAAATTTTGTCACCAATATATCTTCCCTGAAAGAAAACCTGCTATAGGAGGACTCTAGCAATGTTAATAGGGTCTGGTTTGACTCACTTGTGCTGAAACTGTTTGTTCTTATGTAGTTCTCCATCTTTAGTACCACGGGCATCCTGAAGTGACAAGCCTTACAAAACCAATCCTTGCATGGGGTAGTAGTTCTAGTGTTCCTGGGAAATGTATGCAAATAGGAGACATAACTTGTGCCAAAAGCCCACATAATTCAGTAGGAGGAACAGATGCAATCTAGCTTGCAGCCAAAACAGGATTCATCTTTGTTGTTATCCAAAAAACTGTATTTTGTGCACAGTGGTTGTGAACAAAGAAAAAATATGGTGATAAAGGCATGATTAAGAATACAATAGTGCAGTAATAGTACAGTTAATTTTAATAATTTCCTTAATTTCTGATTGGTTCTGTGCTCTCTTTCTGTTGTGGATGTAGGAATACTATAACTTCCCCTGCTATATAATGAGATAAATGTTATGCAGGAAATAAATGCACAAGAGAGTGGGTGCTAAATTTAAGGGTCTGTACCAGAATCCAATGCCATTAAAATGAACCATAAAAAGATTTTTGAAAACTCTCTTGAATGTTAAGATTTCCAGCAAGAAAAATAACTCCCTCTTTTGAGACTAACTACAATGTTCATACCTGCATCCAGGAACACTTTTAAAGATTAATAGGCCAGTTTAAGCAACTGCTGTTGTGTTCTCTGCTTTGCTTGCTTGAAGCGAAACAATTGCTCATGATATTGCCAACCCTTGTTGTTTTATGGCAAGTCTGGTTATGTTCAGCATTTTTGTTAAAGGCTCCATTCCCAGGGACATGAGATTACAATAAGGAGTTTGGCTTGTTACAAAAAAGTGAGTTGAAGAGTAGAAACTTCAAAAATCATGAACCCTACTGATAGGTACTTCTGATCTGTTCTGTAACTGGCATTATTTGCTTAAAGCTTAGCTCCTGGGATCTAGGTGTGAAGCATCTGAATCACAGTTCATGGCTATCTAGGACACCATGTCCCCCATCTTGTACCGTAGTCCCCCATAGATCTTGGATGATCACGGATCCTGCAGGGTATAGGAAAGGATCAACTGTTTATTAACTATGAATTGATCAAAGAGTTCAAAATTCAAATGCACCCCAAAGAGCTTAAAAGTCAGAAGTCAAAAGGAATACCCAGTTTTATTGATTTTTATATCACATCATATGATTTACTGGTATTTCTCTTAGGAAATTTGAATACATGACTAAACCCTAAAAATTAAGAAATGAAAGAACATTTGTAAAAAACAAACAAACAAATAAAAATGATCTAAATCAAACCAAACCAAACCAAGTCAAATCAAACAATAAAAATGCCACCTTTTCTATTTTACAGGTATTGTTATAGTTATGAGCAGTTGAAAACATTGTTACCAGCTGTACAGGGCTGCCTTCTGCATTAGAGATACCTTTTTTTTTTTTTTTTTTAATTTTAGAGTTTGGAACCAGAAGGATCTATGCACTCACCACACCTTTTGAGTGGACTCCTATGTAGTTTATTGAATAAAACTGTCTGCAGCCAACTGATTGCAAAGAATGAGTATCTGCACTGCTGAAGCCCTCCTGAGGACTCAGAATACAAAATGAGAAGAGCAGCAGTAAGCAGCAGCAATGTATTGAACTAATAGGGGACGCTTTTCTTACTATTTTTATTTAAATGAAGTACAAGATGTAACTTTTTTATTATTTTTTTTTCCTGTGTTTGAAAACAAACATCCTGATTACACTTTTGTTTCTATATGTCTGGCACGTGACATCAGGTCATCATATTTTTACTAGTCTCCCAAGTTTTGTGGTGTTGTTTCCCAGTGACCTTGACTTTAGGAAAGTGATGCTTTAATCACAGACCTTGCTTACATTCTGCTGGAACAATGAATGTCTTTGAAATACATTTGTTACATATATTTAAAAAAGCAAAGAGAGTACCCATAGAAACTTTAAGTTTAGATGATGAAATTTGAAATCTTCTCTTTCCTAGAGAGGA
This sequence comes from Aythya fuligula, assembly GCF_009819795.1. Lineage (NCBI taxonomy): Eukaryota > Metazoa > Chordata > Aves > Anseriformes > Anatidae > Aythya > Aythya fuligula. The sequence goes on along the minus strand of NC_045560.1, from coordinate 122,247,232 downwards.
AGTGAAGTACTGACAATGAATATAGAAAAAGAATCTGCTGTATCAGAGCTCAGATAATATGATTTCTTTAACTGAATTCCAAATTTTCTATAAGCATTAGTCCATATGTTAGGTTACTTAAAACATTTTATGTATATAAATACACGCATACTTTGTAATTTTTATATTGAAATTATGCACGTACTTATATATCTACATGAACACATAAAATAAGAATACATACATTTACACTTACCTGCAAAAATTAATGACACAACAGTGCTTTCCTGAGAACATCTGCCAACTGTAGCCAAAGCAGGCAGCATTAATAATATCCTTGAGCAATGCCTGGCCTTAATCAGATGAATCTAATTTCCTGCGTAATCTACCTCCAAATCTCAGTAACTCTCACAGACATTCACACGAAAGAGAGTTATAATTTGTCCTCTCTAGTCATTTCCAGATTTTCAGAAGATTATCGCAGGAATAAGGACCCTTTTTTCTCTGACATGTGCAGGTTATCTTTGTTTCAGTCGGGATAGAGTTAATTTTCTTCCTAGTAGATTTTGTAGTGTACTTTGGATTTAAAATGAGAATAATGATAACACACTGCTGCTTTGTGCTTACATTAAATCAAGGACTTTTCAGCTTCTTATAATCAGACTTTCAAAGTTCTTTCCATGAGATTAATCAGAAAGATCTGATAATGTCCAGTAACTTTTGGAAAATTTCATGTTTGTTGTGGGGTGTTGTGCTTACTCATACTTTTTTTTTTCATTGTGAAGAAATTTCTCACAAATGTACTTCTACTCAACATGATTTAATATGTTCCTATAAAATGTATTTTTAATCCAGGAGGAAAAGACATAAAATTCTGTTAAGAACTTCAAGTCTAGGCAGATTACTTAATCATCCTGTTAACAGATGTTAAACAAATCTGGTCACTTTAAGAGATGAATAAAGCCATAGAGAAGCCTAATGATCCATTCATTCTTTAACATCACAGACTTGTTTGTAATCCTTCATCAGGCAACATTTAATATAACTTGCTCCAATAAATAAAAATAAAATGAGACTACTGCAAAAATGTAAGAGCATATCAGAAAAATGATTTTTTCATTTCACTATCAAATTTGAAATTATCTTAACAAACAAAAAGAAGGACATTGATCAACTTTCAGATAGGCTGATACAGTTGTGAATGACAGCAGGACACAAATGTAAAAGGACAAGTAAAATTAACATCCCTTTATTTACTGAAATTAGAAAATTGAGAATGCTACATAAAGAGCTGCCCAAGATAAAATATATAGAAAAATAATTTTCAGTTTGTATGAGGAAACAAAACAAAACAACATTGACATTGAGGACTTTTTCTATATGCTGCTGTGTCTACAAGTTCCAATATACTTCAGAGTTCATTAATCTTTACTATAAATAATAATTATTGATATAACTAGCATTTTCACTGTGTGTTTTATTTTTAAAACCATTTAAAAATCATTGATATGAAGAGGTCAGTGTAACCCCAGAACACAGCTGAAAGTCTGATCAGTCTACAAAGCTACTAAGCTAATTCAACAAGCATGTATGCAAGTCACTTAATTTCAACAAGCATCCCGTTGACCTTAGGGATCTACATATATTTGCTGGATTAAGGCCAGCAAGTAAGAATGAATAAAACAGATGTGAGAGAAGGAGGAGAAAGATAAGAATATATGAGCATATTCTTGACAGCCTAATTGTATAAACCTTGGAGATAATACAGTTTCTTATCAGTACATCCGATACAGATTTTTTTAACTTAATGCATAAAGAGGAAGGTTTCTTCAGACAAACACATGGTATGTGTTGCTCTGTTGCTCTAAAAGTCTAGTAAAATCTGCCCACAGATCATTCTAGTAGATGTTAATGTTACTCCCAGGTACAACTGGTGTTGTTTCAAGTATACTGCTTTAAAGGTGAATTATCATTTCAGTCTCTGGGAGAGGAAGAGAAGCACAAAGAGACTAGATCATAGAATCAAAGAATCATTTAGGTTGGAAAAAACCTCTAAGATCATCACGTCTAACCATTATCCTAGCACTTCCAAGTCTACCACTAAACCATGTCCTAACCATCACATCTACATGTCTTTTGAATGCCTCAAGGAATGGTGACTTCCCTGGGTAGCCTGTAACCTTCCCTGGTCACTTCCCTGGGCAGCCTGTTCCAATGCCTCACGACCCTTTTAGTGAATAATTTTTTCCTAATATCCAACCTACGCTTCCCCTGGCACAACATAGTCATTTGCTCTTGTCCTATCAATTGTTGCTTGGAAGAAGAGACCAACTCCCACCCCATTACAACGTCTTTTGAAGTAGTTGTAAAGAGTGATAAGGTCTCCCCTGAGCCTCCTTTTCTCTAGGCTGAATAACCCCAGTTGCCTTAACTGTTCCTCTTAAGACCCTAGGCCCTTCACCAGCTTTGTTGCCCTTCTCTGGACACTCTCCAGTACCTCAATGACCTCTTGTAGCCAAAACTGGACACACTACTCGAGGTATAGCCTCACCAGAGCCAAATATAGATGGGCAATCACTTCCCTGGTCCTGTTGACTGTGCTATGTCTGATACAAGCCAGGATGCTGTTAGCCTTCTTGGCCACCTGAGCACACTCGATCATGTTCATCTCACTATCACCCTCAGATTCTGTTCTTCCAGGCGGCTTTCCAGCCATTCTTCACCAGCCTTTATGGGGTTGCTGTGCCCCAAGTGCTGTGCCCCAAGTGCTGGACCCATCACTGAGCCTTGTTAAACCTCATACAGTTGGCCTTGGCCCATTGATCAAGCTTATCCAGATCCCTCTGTAGAGCCCTCCTACCCTCAAGTAGATCAGCACTTGCATCTCATTTGGTGTTGTCTGCAAACTTACTGAGGGTGCACTCATCCAGATCATTGATAAAGATATTGAACAGAACCGACCACCATATTCAGCCAGGGGAGACACTGCTTGTGACCAGTCTCCAATTGGATTTAATTCCATTCTCCACAGCTCTTTGGGCCCAGCCACCCAGCCATTTTTTTCTCCAGCAACGCCTGTGCCCTTCAACGTCATGAGCAGACAGTCTCTCCAGGAGAATGCTGTGGAAAATGGTGTCAAAAGCCTTACTGAAGTCTAGGTAGACAACATCCCTTCATCCACTAAGCATGTTACTGTGTCATAGAAGGAGATCAGTTTAGTCAAGCAGGACTTGTTTTATGTAAACCCATGCTGACTGGGCCTGATCATCTGGTTGTCCTGTATGTGCTGTGCGTTGGCACTCAGGAAGATCTACTTCATAACCTTCCCTGGCACTGAAGTCAGATTGACTGGTCTGTAGTTCCTCAGGTCCTCCTTCCAGCCTTTCTTGTAAATGTTGTTTACATTTAGTTTATGCCTCACTTGCAGCCAGCTAATGTCTTTGGAATAAATAAAAAAGATGTGGATGGATTCAGAGCTAAGCATGTCTGGGGAAGATGATAGATACAGCAGGTGAATATTGAGATGTGAAAATGTAAAGCAGCACAGGAGTGCTGCTGTTTCTTATTTCCCACTAATCCTTGGAGAATTCCCCACTGCTGCTGTTTCAGTACTTGCCACTTTTCAGAGCTAGACATGGAACAACAATTTTGCTTCTTAAAGAACTGTGGAGAGTTGGGCCCTTCCTGAAAAGGGCTATGAAGATGGTGAAGGGCCTGGAACACAGGTCCTGTGAGGAGTGTTTGAGGGAACTGGGGTTGTCTAGTCTGGAGAAGAGAAGGCTCAGTGGGGACCTTATTGCTCTCTGCAACTACCTGAAAGGAAGTGGTGGGGAGCTGGGGGCTGGCCTCTTCTCACAGATAACTAGCAAGAAGACAAAAGGGAATGGCCTCAAGTTGTGCCAGGGGAGGTTTAGATTGGAAATGAGGAGACATTTCTTCTCAGAAACAGTAGTCAGACATTGGAATGGGTTGCCTAGTGAGGTGGTGGCATCATCATCCCTGGGGGTGTTTAAGGAAAGGCTGGAAGTGGTGCTTAGGGGCATGGTTTAGTGGGTAATGTTGGTAGTAGGGGAACGGTTAGACCAGATGATCTTGGAAATCTTTTCCAACCTTAATGATTCTATGATTCTGTGAGGGGGTGGGTCAGCTTGTCATCTGTGCACAGGCTGCATTTCTGTGGGTATCAAAGCAGTGACACCAGCTTAGGTCACACCAGCTGTGGTGAAGAAGACCAAGTGGTGTGTAGTACATTAGGATGTTGCTTAACAGGTCTGTGGATCAAGAATGTGAAAAATCTCACCAAATTTTGCCTTGGTACTTCTAGATAACTCTTATTTCAACACGTGTAACACTGCATGTCCTAACATCTACACATTCATGGATTCAATTTTAAATCTCAGTTGTGTACTAGCAATATGACCACATGGCCACTAGCAGTACCGAGACATGCAGAAACTTTGGGAAGCTTTGGATTAGATCCCTCTAAACCTAACTGTGGGACAAAGAAGCACTGGGTCTGATCTGAGGTAAAAGGATCTGATAGGACAGGCTAGCTACAGATGGGCAGCTGTAAAGTCACACCAACATGCATACATGGAAAACAGAAATGCCTTCACTCCCCTCCTCTTAACTTTGTTGTCCTGTTTGGAAGCTTTTTTTTTTTTTTTTTGCTTTTTTTTTTTTTTTTTTTTTAAATACAGTTATGCATGCAAACACAAGGAGGGCAATCAGATATTCATATACTGTAATAAAGTATATCTATGAACATCATGATATTCTGCATGGAGGGAAAACTTTGCTTCACAAGTTAGAAAACAATGTGACATCTGCAGTCGTCTGCAGTTGACAATCCTTTTGAAAACTGAAATTGTTATTTCTGATTTTTTCTCTTGCCATCAGTAAACACAGATATTAAATAGTAAAGATTCATGACCTGAACAGGAAAATTAAAATATATATATATAATATTAAAAAATGACTCTAAAAAAAAAGAAGAAGAAAAAAGAAAAAAGAAAAAAAAAGAAAAGAAAAAGAAAAAAAAAGAAAAAAAAGAAAAAAAAAAAAAGAGAAAAAAAGAAAGAAAAAGGAAAAAAAAAAAAAAAAAAAAAAAAGGAAAAGGAAAACCTTGAATGTTCCCATTCTGTTTCATCTTAAATGCATTCGTAAGGGAGCAATTTTTCAGCTGAAAATGTACTCCCATGGCAAGACTACTAAAAAACAGTACTAAAAAACCCATATGTCTCATGACTTACCTCTGAACAAAGAATATGGCCTACTTACAAACTCATGAGGCTTTCTAATGGGGATCTAATTTCACAGCTTTAAACATCATCTAGAATATGGTAGAGTATAACTGTTCAGCTTTCTTTTCAGAAACAACGTAGTGGATTGGATGCTCTGTTGCTGTAGCTTGAAATTATTTCACTGGGTTAAGTGCTCATAAACATGGTTTACGTAAGTCAGGGCTACCCATCCTGTTCGGTAAGAGTATGAGCAACTACTGAAGTCACTGTGAGTCAGAAATGTCATCTAATGCCCCCATTAAATTCCTAAATCAAAAGTGAGACTTCATAGTAATTCATACTTACTATTTTAAAGATGTAAATGGCCACTCATAATTCAGCTTTAAAAAAAAAAAAGTCATACAAGATAGCAGTAGTAAGCAGTGTCTAAATGTCATAAACACATTGTGGTGTTTACAGGTATTTTTTCACAATACACGTTAAGTAATTTCAAGTAGTGTCTGGCAGAAAGGAAATAGCCAAACTGAAAGGCTCTGTCATGGAGCAGACAGACACCTAACAAACAAATCCCTTAACATCCCCAAATGAGCTTTCTTGGAATGTACTTCCAGAATGGAGCATATTCAAGTGATCCCATTTAATGAGAGCAACGAAATAGAGGTACAAGTGAGGGCAACTGCTTGTGATAATATTACAATTCATGGAAGTATATCTCTCTTTTTCTCTATATTAGTGCCTGGCTATAAAATTCACCTTCCTATGATTTGTGGTAAATATCTATATTCTTCAAAAGTTGTGCTAGTCTGATGTGTTGGTCTCCAATAATACTTTAATAAAAAATAAAGTTATTGTGATTACATTAACAGGGTTATACAAGTAGACTTGTCAACAAAAGCATATTTGAATAACTATGATTAGCTTACTGGATTATAACTGTGAAAGATGTACTTTTTTAGAAGTGGGGAGAGCATCTCAGTATATGATTTGGACTTAATTCAAGTACAAACCCTCCCACAACTTTTTGAATTCCAGTCTCCGGAAGATCCACAAAGAAAGTGAAAATAGAAAAAATGGAGAGCCTCTTACTTTCTTTCACTTACTTTCTAAGTAAGCAGATGATTTTCTTTACTTGAAATACAATTAATAAAAATCCAATGAACTTTATGTATGGATCACATCTGTAGAATGACTTCTTTGGAACTTTTACTAAAGGAAGAAAGAGAAAACCTTTCTAAGTAAAAGAAATTTGCTCTTTCTTCCTTGATGTGCAGATTCTTTGAGCAAACTGTAATTTAAGAATGGTATCCATCTAATTCATGAAGGAAAACAAAATCAACCAAGTAAACAAACAAAAACATCCAAACAGAAACAAAACAAAACAAAATCTCTATTAACACAGCATGAGTAAACTGTACAGAAGTAAATCACAGATTGCCGCATCCAAAGCCTGGTCCCAGAGTTGTACTATTTCAGCTAAATTGATAAAATTAAATTGGCAAGAATTCCACCAGCATAAAAACAATTATAACGTTATAAAGTTATTTTAACAGTATTTCTTATTGTGTTACAGAATGCAGAATAAACCAAAATGGTATAAGGAAGGTTTTTAATAAAAAGAATAATAATGACCATAGTGGTCACTATACCATCTGAATAATTTAATTAAAACAAAAATTTCACCCCTAACTCCTGTAGCAATATTGCTGTTTAGCTCAAGTCTTTACTGCCTTTAAAATGTATAATGGTCTATCAAGGAGTAAATTACCCTGCAAATGTCATATAAAGGGGTCCTACTAAAATTACAATTGGCCATTCACTGCAGGTGTAACTCAAAGTGCACTAAAGAATTTGTTTTGCATATGGTCCTTACAGATACTTTCAAAGAAATTTGATTTGATTTATATCATTTTATACAAGGAAATTTGTTTGATTTATACCTAACAGCTTCACCAATATGCCTGGATAAAGTACTACTCTGAGTGTAAATCTGCTATGTTCTGACAGTGATCTACCAATCTTCTGAATATCCTGAACAAATTACCACAACTCAAGTACAGCACAACTCAACATCAAATGTACGTTGTATAGACTGCCTGACTTGCTGCATGTGTGTAGGTCAACTGAGCATTTTCAGTACATTCCTAGTGAAAAATGTTAGACCTATCAGTCTCAAATAGCCAGTGCTCACAGGTGTATCATAAGTCAAGCATGATTTTTAGCCTAATTTTAGTTTGGTTCCCTAAAGAACCAAAGATGTGCATAGCATCTGAGTGTCTCAGTCTCTTAGTCCCTCAGTCCCCTCAGGGCATTTTAAGACATTTGCAGATGAGGAAAGGTATCAAGTTTATTAACATTCCTAAAGATTTCATTGAAATAAGTCACCGGGAAGAGCAGAAGTACCCTAGGGAAAGATTACATTTTTTGATATCAGAGAAACCATAAGGGAGATCGATGTCAAAGTACAAATAGAAGATGAGGCATCATTACTTCTACTACTCACAAAACTATCTATGTTGCATATTTACCAGATTTTCAACAATGTTATGATAGAATATTGTTAGCAAGGAGATTGCTACATTTTTGGGAGAATGGCAATCAGAAATTGTGAACTGTTTTCAAGGTGTCAACATACATTCGGTACCCATTAAAAGCAAAAAAGAAAGGAAAAAACAAAACAACAACAAAAAAACATCCCCCATCACAGCCAACAAGTACATGCTTATCTTGTCCTGCTCATCTGCACTTAGGAAGTCCAGGGATGCAGGACTTAGAGGAAGATCCTATGAGAGGAAGCTAAGTGGAAACTAGATATCTTGCATGAGGCAAGAGATTTCAAATCCTACAAACTCCCAGTATGAAGTAGGACAGTCACAGAATCACAGTTGGAAGGGACCTCTGGAGGTCATCTAGTAACACACCACCACCACCACCTCCCTGCTCAAGCAGGGCCACCTGCAGGCTGCCCAGGACCGCGTCTGAAGATCTCCAAGGGGGGAAACTCCACAACCTCTCTGGGCAAACTGTGCCAGTGCTCTGTCACCTGCACAGCACGGAAGTGCTGCCTGGTGTTCAGAGGGAATCTCCCATGTTCCATCTTGTGCCCATTGCCTCTTCTTCTGGCACTGGGCACCACTAATAAAGAATGGTGGCCTGTCTCCATCCTCTTTGCACCCTTCCTTTTGGTATTTATACACATTAATAAGATCCCCTCTGAGCCAGGAATTTATTTTCCACCAGGGTATAAAACATGAAAAAAAAAATATAGTCACAGGAATTACTCCTTCAGAATGTGTTATGAGGCTGTGGCAACAAGAAATAGTATGTATTTTGTATGACATGCATACTCATCTGCAACACTGGGCTCTTTTTAAAAGCTATGAATAGTTACAAACCCTTACATGTTATATAAACAGCAAAGGATTATTGAAGTGCAAGAGAAAACAATTCAAAACTAATTTTATGCTTCAAGGAGAAGAAAGTTTGTCTCTCTAGAATATTTCCTTTTCTTTCCACCAAAGCTTAGACACTCTTCTAGACAAAATGGGCAATGAAATTTATTGGTACACCTGCACTGAAGCTAATGCAGCTAAGAACATTTATATTGCTAAAGAATTTGGCTTTGAGAAGATGGTAGTTGGGGAGAAAAGAAATTAGGCATTAGATTCCGGCTTGGAAAAGCAAAAAATCTGAGAATAAGAAACCTGAACAGTTCTGAATACTGACAGTATCCCTTGGGTAATTAGAATTTCTGCAACAGCAACACTCTAGGTAGTAATGCTATTGTCATTTATAGCCAGAGAGAAAAATTATTAAGAGTTTAAAAATCTCCTGTGACTTTGTTTTATTGTTAACTTACAATCATATAACTAGTGCCATCATATTTTACAGCAATGTAAAATATTATACACATCTATGGCTGTGAATAATTCCAGAGGTCTGAATGGAAAGATACAGACTGATACTAACATTATCTCATTAATATTTAATTCCTGTCATGTTCAGAGAGGTCTGTTTTCTGAAATATATATTTATATATTTTGCTTTTAAGGTATTAAGGTGTTTTTAGAGTATTTTCACTGATCTTTATACCTAAAATTAGTTGAAATTATGAAATTGCAAACATCACAAATATTTCCCCTATTTCAGTACTTGATTTTGTAACCTGCATAAAATATCAAAGCTGTAATCATGCTTCATTGTGAATGCTGATTAGTTAGTCCAAGGTCATTACAGACCTGCTTATCATGTATTGCTTAGGTTCAGTTTTTACCTGCATGCTGTCTGTCTACAAAAAGTGGAAAAGTAGTTCCAGATCAACCTTATGGTTCTGCAAAATCTTGTCATCAGGCTAATTTAAAGCAGGCTTTTTTTTTTTTTTTTTTTTTTTTTTCCTTGCCCCCTATTCCACCAGCTAAAATAATCCCTCTTGCTTGACTCTGCTGTATGTAATACACTGCTCAAGGATTTTTCTTCTACACTCTTAGTAACTCAAATAGACGATATAGGTTTATGACACGAGAGTCTCTAACCTTGAAGGTAATCCTCAATGACTTGTTTAAAGGCGGACTATTTGGATTTTATTTTAAAGATCTTTCCAAAGAAGTACAATGAAAAGTGGTGTCTGTCCCACTCTCTGTCTGTCTGCCCTCCATTTCTTCAGAAATCTCTAAAAGTGGGACCTGACAGACACCATTTGTAATGACACGATCATCAAGAGGACATTGTCACAAACAAACTGCTAGAAGCAATATTAACATTAACATCTTCCTTTTCACTTTAGGCATGATTTCTTCTTATTATTTTTTATTTTTTTCCTGAAGCACAAGGTAATGGAAAATAGATTAGCAGTACCAGACAGGCAGGGAGATATCTTCAGTACCAGCAGCAACCAAGTATATTGCACCTGCTGCATCATGTCTGAGATGTCACAAGAAAAGCTTAAACTTCTGCTATTCCAGAATGTGGGTGGTTTGCCCATAGTCAAAAGGTGCAGTAGCAGTGAAAGAGTGCTTTTATTCTCAGAAAATGGCTACAGATTGTTAAGGAAGAGTCTTAGTGCATTGGAAAACAGTGTTTGCCTCAGTGCTCCTTTGCAAGTGGTTTATGCTCTCAGTCCATCTTCCGGTGCAGTCTTCAGTGCTGCTAGTGACAGTCCAAGAAAGAAAAATAGGTAAACAGAACAGCTAATGTTGAGAACCTAATTTTTTAATGATTCCTCTGGAAGATTTCCCAGAGTACACATCTGCCTGCACTTCAGAAAACAAGTCTCACTGGAGATGCAGTGAGAACAGCTACATTTACTCACAGTGGGTAGGCTGCTTCTCTCCCCTTCTTTTGAGATACTATGCCTACTACTTATCCTTTCAAAAAATTTAGCCAGTTAGTAAGAACTGTGCATTTACTAAAAGCCACAGGAAGATCCCAATATGCCAGTTGCAATACTAAGAACAGAAAACAAGGAGAAACAGATCTATGTGACAGACAGATCAGATTTTCAACATAGTCAGGATTTTGTTGTTGTTGCCTCATTGTGATATTTTACTTATCTCCCGTGCTTCTGTCCTTAGTTGTAATATGGAAGTGCTAGCAATGATCATGACACAAACGGTACAGTTCCAGGTGTTAATGCTTTGGATAAGTTTTATGTAGTACAAATATCAGAATCAATTTCCCATACATAATCTTTTATCTCCAATATAATTTATTTTTTAGAGTACCTTCATTCATATTGTAAAAGGTTTATGGCCACATAAAGTTAAAAAATAAATGCTGAAATAAATCTTCACATGACTTCATGACAGTCATCATGTTTATTCACAGCATTGCCAGTCAGTGAAAAGGAGACCACATATGAAGGAGTTACCTTACTTCTACCAAAACAAAAAAGATGGCAAGTGAATTTGTTTTTTTAATTCTTAGTTGCCCAACAGTCAAATGATACATACTATACAGATGGAATGGCTATTATTTTGCCATGTTCCTAAGTTAAACTTAAGTTTGAAAACAGTGCAAAATTCATCCAGAGTTTCCAACATGCCTGCAGTCCATTCTTCCCTTGAAAGCAGCTGTTTGTCTTTTCCTTGTGAGGAGAATGACAGAAAGAAAATTCCCACAGTAGAGGTAAAATGGCAGAATTGCCTAAGAAAATTGTATTTGCTTTTACATTTTTATTTTTTTTTAATTTCATAAGGAATATATGTGTTTTGCAGAGGACCACTTACAATATTGCTTGTGGAACCATAACAAGGAAAGCGAGAGTGTCCCCTGTTTTATTTCTATGGCTGAAGGGGGAACTATCCCCACAGAACAGCCCTTCCAGTCCTTTCTCCCCCATTGCCCCACCTCAAAATAATCTTTTTCATGAAGGGCCCAAAAAATCTTACAAATGTTGCTAAAAATAAAACTGTGGTGTCCCATTTTTATTTCATGCAAATTAATCCTATGAAGAAAATATGTTATATATCTTCAATAGAATTTCATTTGCTCTGCAGTCCCATTAAAACATTTATGTATATGTTCCCCAAGACTTAGAGTATATGTCTGGACAATTATGGACTCAGGTGTGCTAAAAAGGTCATTGAAGAGAGCCAAATGGCAATCACAGTCCCTTCATTCATGCGCCTTTTGTCCCCTCCATCATATACATACAGTATTTGACTTAATTTCTTATAAGTAGGATCTTATATCCTAGTTTTATAGCCTCCATGGCCAGCAACTCAGCTATTACATTGTATTTTTCACAGGTTTGACTATAATTTCATTAAAATCCTACAGAATAGGCTTAAGTGTCTGTGTGAACATAAAAATAAAATGCATTCTTGATAAGCAAAAGAACAAAAACAAAAATAAAGGCAAAACCAAGGAAGAGAAAAACTACCACTAGTTCAAAAGCCAAGAAAGCAAAAAAGCTGACATCCATACCTGAAGGAAACCTAACTGCTGATGGGGACTTAGTTTGGGACTAAAAGATTGTTATTTTTTAACTGCTGAAGAATGGATTATGATAGTAGAACTGAGGAAAAAAGCTTTTGGTTGTTAAAGTTGTTTCACTTAGTTCAGAGAGCTGTAAAGATAATGAAATTGAACAGAATAGAAAGTGCTATTCAAGTCAGTGACCTGGGAATAAGGTGTGCACTCTTCCTAATATGAATTGTCACAAAAATAATCAGCTGGTGTAATAACTTAGTCTTCTCCAATTAGAAGGTCTCCCCAGGGTCCCAAATTTAGTGACAACAGGCAAGTGATATCTAGTGTTATTCTTTAACAGTCCCACTCTGATGGCAACTTTGACTCTCCAATTACTATATATCAAACAAATAGCCATTTTTTACAGATCCTAATTAATATTTAAATGGAAGAATAAACTGATACAATTTTACAGTGTTTCCCCTTGATAATAATCTTTTTCTTTAAATAAAGAAAATAGAGGGAGATTTTTATGGATGATAACAATTTCTGAGTCAATTAAAGGTAAGGAGAGTGGCAATGAAAGAATCTTAGGCATCTTAGAGATGAGAGATAAAAAGAGAGTTTTATCTCTCTTTGTCACTTAATTAGTTAAAGCTTATGTTTAATTTTACCAATTCTTACTACTCATTACATGAATCTAATTTATAAAGACATGCAGTCCATTTAGCATTAATCTGAAATAATTAAATGGCATACACTAGGAATTCTTTTCAGAGTATCAAAAAGAAACCAATGATTAGACTCTCAGGAAAAGAGATCAATCTCACCTATCTTCAGTAGGTCTAAAAAGTCTAAAAGTTAAGTACCTAATTTCACCCAATTTTCTATCCCTCCTGGAAAAAGAGATGTAGCTCTAAAGGGCAGCTGTTACTACATTAGGTATTTAAAAGATGTAAGATGCCTCTGGAGGATGTCTCCTTCTGCTTTCTGCTGAAGATGGAAGGAGCCCATATAATCAACCTAGACTAGTTGGAGATGATTAATCCCCCAAAATGCTTTGAAATGTAAATCAAGACTTTAAATCCAGCAGACAAGATCTGTGTTACATGCATTTATTTAATAAATGGCATTTTTTTGTCATTTAGAGGTACTGATGAGGCTAAATCCAGTTATATGTAGAAGGTGCTTTTGAATCCTAGAAGATGGTGTATAATCAGGTGACTTCATATTTGCAAAAAGCACAATGAGATGTTAAAATATAATTATTTAAGAAGAATGCAACTGCTTGCATTTCTTTAAATGCAGTAATCATACTAAGAAATTACATTAGCAATTACTTGCAATAGGATTTTCCTTTAATAAAATGCTCCATTCTGGACTGGCATTTCTATCTTTTTATTTCAGTATTCAAAACCTAAACCAATTTCCTGCTACAAATAGCATTGTTCTTCGCTTTTTGGAAGATGTTAACAAATAAGGAATAAAGTAGAAGAGAAATAAAATTATTAAGGATCTGAAAAGGCTGAGATATGAGGAAAGTTTAACAGGATGAAACTTGGCTTGGGTTGGAAAGTCATCTAGTTCCAACCTCCCTGCCATGTCTTGAACACCTCCCAGGATGGGGCATCCACAATCACAGAATCACAGAATCACAGAATTTTCTAGGTTGGAAGAGACCTCAAGGTCATCGAGTCCAACCTCCAACCTAACGCTAACAGCCCTCCACTAAACCATATCCCTAAGCTCTACATCTAAGCGTCTTTTGAAGACTTCCAGGGATGGTGACTCCACCACTTCCCTGGGCAGCCTGTTCCAGTGCCTCACAACCCTTTCAGTGAAGAAGTTCTTCCTAACATCTAACCTAAAACTCCCCTGGCTCAACTTAAGCCCATTCCCCCTCGTCCTGTCACCAGGCACGTGGGAGAACAGGCCAACCCCCACCTCGCTACAGCCTCCCTTGAGGTACCTATAGAGAGCGATAAGGTCGCCCCTGAGCCTCCTCTTCTCCAGGCTGAACAAGCCCAGCTCCCTCAGCTGTTCCTCGTAAGACTTGTTCTCCAGGCCCCTCACCAGCTTCGTCGCCCTTCTCTGCACCCGCTCAAGCACCTCCATGTCCTTCTTGTAGCGAGGGGCCCAAAACTGAACACAGTACTCGAGGTGCGGCCTCACCAGAGCCGAGTACAGGGGGACGATCACCTCCCTAGCCCTGCTGGTCACACCGTTCCTGATACAAGCCAGGATGCTGTTGGCCTTCTTGGCCACCTGAGCACACTGCTGGCTCATATTCAGCCGACTATCCACCATCACTCCCAGGTCCTTCTCTGCCTGGCAGCTTTCCAACCATTCCTCTCCCAGCCTGTAGCTCTGCTTGGGGTTATTGCGCCCCAGGTGCAGGACCCGGCACTTGGCCTTGTTAAACTTCATGCAGTTGACCTCAGCCCATCAGTGCAGCCTATCCAGATCCTCCTGCAGAGCTTTCCTACCTGTTCCAGTGCCTCACCACCCTATGAGTGAATAATTTCCTCTTAATCTCTAAGCTAAATCTCCCCCTTTTACTATAAAACCATTCTTCTTTGTCTTGACATTGTCTGCCTAAGCAAAAAGTTGCACTCCATCTATTTTATAAGCCCCCTTTAAGTATTTAAAGACCACTATAAGGTCTCCCAATGAGTTCTTCTCCCAGTCTGGGTATATGTCTGGGCTTGCCTGACCCAGGTGCAGCACCTTGCACTTGGACTTGTTGAACCTCATTAGGCTCAGATGGGCACACTTCTCCAGCTTGTCCAGGTCCCTTCACATGACATTTCTTCCTTCTGTTGTATTGACTACACTGCTTAGCTTGGTTTCGTCTGCAGACTTGCTGAGGCTGCACTCAACCTCATTGTCTATGTCATTGACAACGATATTTAACAGTATTAAACAGCAGAATCTAGTTACACTTCTCTGCTGGAAGTGCTTCTTCTGCCTGGTCTCTTCCAGAAGAGCAGGGAAATGCCCCAAGGATGGGTCTGACCCAGGAGCGGGCTGTACCCTGCTTGGCCAAGACCAATGGCATGCAATCTAGCAGAAATGTAGGAACTATCCTGTCTGAATAGTTTAATAGTTTAAGTGTTTTGTGTACCAGGTACTCAAAACAAGAACATTATGTTCAAATGCATAAAGTGGATTTGGACACTATACAAGAGTGTAACAGTCTTCAGAAGAAAGCCAATGGATGTTTGGGAGCACTGGTGAAAGTTATCTTAACACAGCCCTCCAGGTTGCAAGTTATCCAGCCCCACAGCTCTGAACAGTAATCACTGAAGATGGGGTTAATTTGTTCCCAGAAAAGTAAAATAGAGGAAAAAAAAAAAAAACATGGAAAGGTGATGTTGGTCTAGCCTCCTCTCTAAGATACTTTATAATCCACCTTCACACAGAAAGGGAAAATAATGTTTACAGGTCCTAAAATGCTTGGCAACATCATCCTTCTGTGTGGATTGCCCCAAAAATCTCCAGTTTGCAGTTTAGATCTGGTCCAACACTAAAAGTCCTGTCACTTTCAGACTGCTCCCTCAGACTGCCATTCCTCTTTTGCCTAACCTGATCTCTGTTACCTTACCTATATTCTTTACTTCTCCTGCTGTCAGAAATTTTATATCCCACAATATCTGCTCTCCCAAGAAAGACTTTCTGAGAAGGGATGAATACTTTCTTTATAACTTGTACATATTTACATTTCAGCCACATTTTGGGAACAAAAAATAAATTTTTGTGTACTCATAATTTATTAGTAACTACAAAATATCTATTTCATAATTATATGCTTCCTTCCCAATTACAAAACTGATATCTTAAAAGTAATTTGCACTCCTAAAGAAGACAGAAGCAGAAAAATCAGTGTACTGTTAGAATGACTTGGCATTTTGTAGTAACTTGCACTGCACTTACCAAACTGAAAAGACTGGGGGTGCATGATCCTTTCTGCTCCTTGCATTATAATGAATTAAATTTAGCCGTACCCATATCTTCTGTGTAAAATTTTGCACACAATATGCAGGTTTTAAAACAAATCTGCAAAGATATTGCTTTCCAGTTATCTCCAGAAAAGCAGTGTCAATGTTTGAAGGAATTTGCTTCCTACATTTCTTTCTTTTTCTGCTTCCAGGCATAGAAATCATAGCATTAATCTCCATAAGACTGGAAAAGATTGAAGTCTCCACCAGACAATATTTTGTGAGTGTGTATATTTTAATAGCTGCAGTTACTCTTGCAAGTACACTGTCTGAATTCTGCACTTAGTGCCAGTTATAGAATTGTGTTAAATATGAAAGCCCAAGCCCAGATAATACTCTATGTCTAAGAGTCAGCAATTTTCTTAGTGAACAGAGTGCAGCGGATAATGCTAAGGAATATCAATGACAGTTCACTTCGTGTCCTAGAAGAAATTTGACTTCAAAGTATTTGCCACAGAATATGAATAAGTGATAGAAAAAAATCCTCCAAATTCCTTTAAAAATAGCATTAAAATAAATTACTCAGTAATTCACTGCATTTCTTCACTAACTTTTCAGCATTTATAGTTTAAAATTCCAGTCAAATGTGCAGAATGAATATGGAAGATAATTTTGCTCATGTGAAGTAATTCTCTTCACCCAATGTAATTTAAAAGCGAATTGGGTTAGCAAAGTTAGGTTGTCCACTAGTTAAACATCAGCTCTGGAGTATCTAGAAATATCTGTGAAACCAAATTAAAAAAAATCCAGTGTTTTCTGAGCAGCATCCCACCTTATCGGTATAGGAAAAATACAGACATGAATCTGACAGAATGGCTGCGCTCTTGTGGAATGAAGTCACCACTTCCTAGAACAAGCCACCGATATTTGTCCTCATTAAAGTGGTTATCAAGGGAGAGTAAGTGTTAAAAGAAATTAATTACATTAGGGTAACTGAATCATTCCTTCAAAGATACAAGTTTCAAGAACAGTTCAGACAAAGAGTTCTCATGCATATCAGAAGAGAAAGATATGATGTAGGGTTATGTTTAGTCTATCGAATCCAGCTCACGGGTATGAAATTGAAATGCAATAGCTATGAAATTGCTGAGATTAAATGACATATGGACAGAGAAATAGTGTATTTGATTTCTCTACCACACTGGAGCTGAAAAGGCAGAAATAAATGTGATGGTTTCCTCCTAGGATTTATTTTAAAAGATCAAAATCCTAACAATGTTTCTAAATTAAATTTTCAAAATAAATAAATAAACAAAGCTTTCCTGGATCATAATAGTAGATGTAATCATCTACTTAATTACGCCCCTTAATCTGCTGGCTTTTCCTGTGTTCACCTCATGTTGTGCTTAATAAAGAGGCACTAACCAACCTAACACTCCTATGAAAGCTAAATTCTTCAACAAGTTCATGGAGGAAATAGAAAAATAATGCACTGTACTCCTATATATTATCTCTTTCTTGACTGATACTAGATGAAGTGAAAATAAAATTGGAATTCCTGCTTGAGGAAAACAGACTGGAGCTTTTCTATTATTATAGTAATATTATTATAACATATATACCATTATTACAATATTAATATATATATGAGAATTTGACTAACTATCTACATTTAAAAATAAATAAATAAAAAACCTATGTAAAACTTGTCCTTGTTGCCTGACATCACATTTCATCAAATCTATAAAAAACACTGTCTCTGGCCTTATGGATGTAAACAGAGGGACAATTGCTGTTTAACTGGAAAATAAAATAACTATTCTGTGAAAAAAGACCTCATACAACTTTTGTTGTATCAGCAGAAATTTGAAAAAAATAAAAGGGAAAAAAAATTTGACATCAATCCCCAGATTATGTGTCCTTTATCTCCATGTAAGTAATGGTATCTCTCCTTTTGGATGACAAAGGACTGCAAGTGCACACTACCTGTAAAGGTCTGCCAGTAGATTTGTGTTCTTATATTCAAAAATATAAAATGATGGAGAGTGTCATCTTCAATTAGTCAGGTACACTTTGGAATTCCTGGAAGCATCTTTATATAACCAACACTGGCAAGATGACATTTATATAATTCAACTTTCCAAATGGCTATTACAGTAAGTAGCTGCTGAATTAAATTTCAGAGAAATTATGTCTTTAATTTAAAATACTTGCAGAAATTTTACTTATTTGTTTATTTTCAATGAGTATATGAGCATGATATAAATTCATTAATAATTCAATGAGAAATGCTTTATACATCCAGAGCAATTAACTATTTTTAAAGAACATTTGTCAGACACTTTTGAAGTAATTCAGTTGTTTTGTGACTAATTATCACACAACCTACAGTTTTTAGATCTACTGAAAATGGTGACTTTCAGAATATATACACACAAAAAAAGATATAATTATGTACTAGTTAGGGTACTGTGTCATCATTTTTTACAGTATAATTAGGAAAATGTTACATTATTGTATAGAAAAACAAAATCTGACAGCAAGACTGCATAATTAGGACACCACCTCAGTGATGATGTCAGATGTAAGGTCAGAGAGCAAATCATTTCATCTCCCACAAAGAGCGAATAAGGAGTGCACTCCCACAGTGCTATTGCTAACATGAAATAGCGTTTATGCACAATGATGGAAATCAGATTCAGGTGTTATTGCCAGGGTTATGACTTGTAGTAACACTGCAAACACCCAAAAATACTGTCATGGAGCACTGCTAAGTACTTTACAGCATACTACAGAAGACAGGATAGATGGGATGGGAATGCAAAGTTGTTTTCAAGCGTTTAAAATGAGCTTTTAGTTTCTAGAAAACCATGTCTTAATCATGATTATTTTCATGACTAAATAGCTCCTTGCTAAATATTCTGTAATGCTAAAACGTTTGGCTAACAGCTGAAGAAGTCATTCTTTTAAGACATTCAGATCCCCTCCTTGTGTCTCTGATGTTCCCTCCAAACTGAAAAAAGCAGAAATAACCAGTGAACTAAAAAAAATAATAATAATAATAAAAAAAAAATCTCCCAAACTAACTTCCTGAATAGCAGAGATGCTACAAGTTATACCAGATGGGTATCAGGCTCTTCTCCCAAGCACCAAGTGATAAGACATGAGGCAATGGCCTCAAGTTAAACCTTGAGGGGAGGTTTAGGTTGGATATTAGGAGAAATTTCTTTACTGAAAGAGTTGTGCAGCATTGGAACAGGCTGTCCAGGGAAGTAGTTGAGTCACCATGCCTGAAGGTCTTCAAGAAATGTGTAGATTTAGAACTTAGTAGCATGCTTCAGTGGTGGACTTTAGTACCAGGTTAAAGGTTGGACTGGATGATCTTAAAGGTCTTTTCAAACCTGAATGATTCTACAGTTCTCCAAAAATTATTCATTGAAAATCCCTCTCAGTGAGTGAAGTTACTTTAGCAATTCTTGTTGCAGAAACTCCTACCACAGTCATGATGATGGTTTATGTCCCACATGAGAACAATCACAGTAGAGAGCTTCCTGAACTGCTTTACCCTGTACTCTTCTTCCCACAGAAACCAAAAGGACTTTTGAAGGAGTCAGAAGAACTATTAAGGCTGGTTTTCTACAAACATGGGCAACTATGCAACAAATTTTTAGTTCAAAAAGGTCCACATGATTGTCTTTCCACCTATTCCTATATCTATCCATAAAACCCTTCCCAGAGCCATGTAGAAAGTACAAGACCTGCAGTACAAAAGACCCTGCAAAAATATAACAGTTACTCTGAGTTCAGAATGGAACTGGAATGATTTAATGTATGGATCTTCAAGAAATTGCTTTGTACACGTATCCCTCCATCTTTTGCTTTCATAAAGGATTTATCAAATGAAAATCAGAGGAGTTCTCCAGTGCTGTATGATGCTCTTTTCCTCTAGAATAGTATTTTTTTTTTTCTTTTTACTGTGTTACCAGGGCATCTTTCATAGTGTAATAGCTGACAGACAACATTTTTTTCCAATGGAATTTGTCCATTGTTTTCTTACACTTCTTTGGGGAAAAGTATTTGTCTATGGTTTTGTACCAATGAATAAAGGACCAAAGCTGTGTCCCTGACCTACCCCCATCTCTAAACAGAGCTGAGGTCTCAGTCCCAGTGTGTGGGACTCTATATGGAGACAACGAATTACAAGGTCGAGAACAATCTATTTTACTTTATTGTATATATTATGATCCTCCAGCTGGGCTCGTAGCAGGCTGACAGTTTAAACCACAGCTGGGAAAGATTCAGGGCATCTGAGCTTTGCTTCATTTATGTGTACTTATACCTGCCAAATGTCATGGTCATGTACTTGTCCCCATGGCTCTGACCCTGGCTGCAACAGGGGAGGAGGCTATTTTCACTTCCCTCTTGTAGCTGCTCAGGTTTGTTGATGAAGTTGCCCATATCTGAAATTGTTTCTTCATCTCATTCAGACAGGCTCTCAGCACTGCTCTCCTTTGGGAAGAGCAAGAAGCCATTCCAGATCCCTTTTAGAAGAAATGAGTCAACTAATTTGGGAGTATTACAAAGGCTTCTTTCCCTGGTCTTTCTGCAAATCTTAAGGTCTTCTCTGAGTGCACTATTAAAAAGAGATGGAATAACAGATGGACATCACTAATGTTTGATGACGGGCATGCAAAAGTATATTTTTAATAGCACCAATCTAGTGAGCTAAAGCCATTATAAAAATACAGTCAAGTGTGAAAGTGGAAGAAGGGGAAAAGTTAACTGTGGAGGGGAGGAATAGAAATACCTACCCCTATTCTTCTCACTTGTTTTCTGACCCTGCACAGCAACAGAATCAAATTAGAAGTAGAAAAAAATAAATGAGGATTAGTACTGGGGAAAAGGAACGTGAAGCTAGTGGAAGGCTTATGGGACAGGACAGAAGGAGAACTAGACCAGAAGGAAAGAAAACTAGCATTTATAAGAAAGTAATCACAGAAAGAGAAACAGAAAAAAAAAAAAAAGACAAAGAAAAGTAGAGATAAAAGGGATACAAAGACAGAGAGAGGTGAACAGGGGAGAGAGAGCAGTGCAGATAAAAATAGATCTAGGAAAGAACACTCAATTATAAAAACAGCTCCCATGCTCACACTGATGAAAAACATCTCTCTTGAAGCTACTCAGGCCTTGACAACCATACGTCCTGCCAAACACAGAATTGCTTTTCTGTGTTCCCTGATACACGCTCACCTCTTTATGAAATTATATTACTTAGATGAGCTATGAGCCATTAGCAAAAAGGTACTTAAATACTTAAAATTCATTTGTGATCACATTCATTTCTTTCACCTCTGTTCTGTCCTCTCCATTACCTTACTGTGCTGCAGACTTTTCTCTCTGTAATCCGTTATTAGCCCATGCTCAGAACATTTTTAAAAACTGGACACTTCTTAGTCGTTTTGAAATTAAAATGGAAGTGCAGTTGTTAGTCACCTTAATCCAAATTTAAGCTTTCAGTGCTACCATCTTTGGCTGCAATTTTGTAAAATTATATTTATTGATTTTATTATTATTTTTTTCCCCACGTTTTCAAAAACTGAGAAGCATGTAATAAAATGTAAAACCCTTACAAAATACCTTTCTTGCCAACCGTATGTAATGTAATGTCTTTGTAATATTTCATATGTTCACTGATGATCTGGAAGAGAGATTTGTTATCAGTAATAAAGCTCAGGTAAGATGCAAAACTAGAATATTTTTTAAAACAGCTGCATAACAAATGGATTTATGTGCAGTTGGAGAGCTGGGAGTAGCTGAGAAGGATACTCTATAAGGGTAATATTGGACAAAACGTCCAAAAAGGCAGACTGGGACTATCAGTCTTAATAGAAATACACCACTGAAGGAAGCAGGAAACAGCAGAGACATCAAGGGAATACAAATCAGGTAGAATATAAGGTTTCTGGATAATGGAGTGCGACTGACAAGTGAGCAGGAGAGGACAAAAGGAGGGAGAAAAGACAGAGACAAGCTGGGGAGGACAAAGCAGTAAGTGGCCAACATTTCTCTTCCCCAGAGATCTATGCTTTCAGAAACTTACCTGTTTGCCAGGGAAAGGAGCCCCAAAACTCCTATTCCCCTGCAAAACCCATGGGCAAAATCTTTTCTTCCATTCTAATTTTGATCCACCAAGATGCCAAACCACTTTTTCTAGCCACTGTTCTACTAGTTACAATGACAGAAGTCTATTCCGTGGATCAGGAAGCTCAAATCTAAACGTGTTAATATTTTTGACACCCCAAAATATGCTACAGAAGTATAACAAAGCCCATCAGTCAAAAATCAAATTTCAATTTTCTGTTTTGCTGAAAAAATTATACCCCAGAATTTTCTCTTGTCACAAGCAGAAAAAACAAAAAAATAACCAGATTTCAAAGAATAGAAGTCATCCAAACTATTCTGTATTTAGAAACATCAAATCAACCTGGATTAGCATTTATTTGCCTGTTTTGGTCTATGTAAAACAATGTCGTATTCTCATAAGAAAAAACCTGTAACAGTAAAGTAAAATGGATACTTCCTGACGTGACCAAAATGAAAAGTTTGGAGAAGAATCTTCCTAAAATGTCAGTTGAAATCCATATACTCCTTCCATTTCATTCTGTGAGCTGAACACTTTCTGCTAGAAAACCTTTTTGTCAGAAATTCTCGACCAGCAGCTAGCCAGCTGCAGAGTTAGGATGAATGGCCAGGCTGCCCACTTGCATGTCCAGACCTGGATCAAGGAGAAAGTGTGGCAATTCAAAGAGAACCACTATTTCAAGGAGAAATAGTGGCAGTTCCCACAGAGAAGCTCTCTATGGACTCCAGAGCAGCAGAGAATATTTTAATTTAATTTATCTATTTATTTTCTTTTGTACATGACTAGTGCAGACATCGCCATTTCATGCTGACAGAACCATGGTTTGGGAATAACCAAAGAGGCTGCAGTGTTCTCCCAGGCCAGATGACATGGCAATACAACAACCACTTGGCTCTTCTAGTCTCTCTTGTAAGCTATAGGTAGTTCTCAGTGGAGACCTTGCACTGTGTAACTAACCATGTAACAAAATAAACCCAAACACATTCAGTATTGTATCATCTTCCTGAGTCCCACTTCATACAACCCACATTTGTAAATAAATAAATAAACAAATACATAAAATTTACTTTATTTTCCCTTTCTTCTACTACACTGTGTCTGAGAGCTGGTCTCCCATTAGTGGCATGTCAAGTTCAGGCTGCCAGAGCCCATCTGTTTGCCTGCTGGAGATGGAGGGCAGCCCTCTTTCCTCAAACCCAAGCTTACGCACTGGACAGATGCTCCAAATGATGTGAGAAAAAAACATCAAAAATAAGAAAAGCAAGGAGACACCATTCCACTGTCACATTCTGGAGCATGGTGACAATTTCTAGAAGTATCATTTGTGCCCTCTGTTTGCTAAAGTAGAAGCAAAAAGATCAGGAAAAAGAGGGGGAAGAAAAAAAGGACAAAGAATTAACAGTAGAGGGAGAAATGCAACAGAGATGGTAAAGAAATGGAGGGCTAAGTTTCAACCAAAAACAAAGAGAAAATCTCCCAGGGGAGAATCAAAAGCAGGGAGGAAAAGGATGCTGAATAAAAATAAATAAATAAATAAATAAATAAAAGAGAGGGAGAGGGAGAGAGAGAAGTAATTGCATCCTGAAGGAAGGAGACTAGAGGAATATACCAACCTAGTCTTAAAAAATATATAAAAAAAATAGAGACTAATAATAGATAGAAAAGCCTGCAAAAATAATTATTTAAAGGGAAGTGTGTTATGCATCTGTCTTGAGTTTACATTGCAAAGTTTTGGTTGCAGGGGGGCTGCAGGGGTGGCCTCTGTGAGCAGAGCCCAGCAGCTGCCCCATATCAGATCAGAGCCAGCCCCAGCTGGGTCCAAAAGGGACCCACCGCTGGACAGAGCTGAGCCAGGGAATGACACTGGCTGGGCCTCTGGGAGAGCAGATTGAAGAAAGTGGGAACAAAAACAAAACAAAACAAAACAATAACAACAACAACAAAACTTGCTGCACAACAGCAGCTGGGAGAAAGAGGAGCGAGAAATATGAGAGAACAAATCCTGCAGGCCCCCAGGTCAGTGCAGCAGGACGGCAGGAGGTGCTCCAGGCAGGCAGCAGCAGTTCCCCTGCAGCCTGTGGAGAGGCCCCTGGTGGAGCAGGCTGTCCCCCTGCAGCCCATGTGTCCCACATGGAGCAGATCTCCACACTGCAGCCCGTGGAGGAGCCCCCGGTGGAGCAGGTGGATGTGGCCTGGAGGAGGCTGCGGCCCATGGAGAGCCCCCGCAGGAATAAGCCCTGGGCTGGAGCTGCGGCCCATGGAGAGGAGCCCATGCAGGAGCAGGGGTCTGGGGGGAGCTGCCAACCACCTGTGGGGTACCCGTGCTGGAGCAGTTTGCTCTTGGCAAATGGACCCCGTGGTACGGACTCGTGTCTGGAGCAGTTCTTTTACAGCTGCTGCCTGTGGGCAGCCCCCGCAGGCTCAGCTGGGGAAGGACGGCATCCCGTGGGAGGGACCCCACGTGGAGCAGGGGGAGAGAGTGACCATGAAGGAGTGGCGGAGACAAACTGTCAGGGACTGACCACAGTCCCCATTCCCTGTGCCACTCAGGGGGGGAGGAGGTGGAAGAGAACCTTGGCCAAGAACCACATTACTTCCAGAGAATCAAAGATGGTAGAAGGGCACATAAGAAAATTATTTAAAGCAAGGCACTCAGGGTAAACTAGAGATAACTGTGGGACTTGCTTGACCAGATTGCTGCTTTAGCCCCCCCCCCCCAAAAAAAAAAAAAAAAATAAAAAAAATTAATAATAATAATTGAAGAAAATAGAGCATTACCAATAGATGAAAAATACAATTATTTCATTTTCTTCTGGCAATATTGAATCTTCACAGGTCATAGAAGAAAAGCTATTAAAATAATAATAGGTAGTAGTAGTAGAAGTAGTAATGGTAGTAATAACAACAATAATAGCAACAACAATAATATAATTCTGCTAAAAATTATATTGGAAATTCTGTAGCACTATTGTAGGGCTTAGCTCAGGCTAACAGAATCAATAAAAAAAAAAAAAAGGAGCCTGCAAATGCATTGTGTCCCTCAAGGAATTAGCAGCACCACAGCGTAATTTGTGGCTGCCAAAACAGTGATTGTTTCAGAAACCTAATTCTTGTTTCTTATTCAGAGAACAGAGATGAATTGGATCCATGGGAAATAAGATTCTCCCTTAAACTAAGAGTTTCAAAAGTAATAAACAAAATAATATCTTTATTGTATATTTTGAAGACTAGTGCTTATACAGTTTTTTCTAGTCTTGGTTGTGTTGGCTGCACATTGTTTAATGCAGAGGTGTTTGAAAGCTCTTTTAGACATTAAAAGAGTGTAGTCATTAACTACACATGCACATGCATTCATCTCTAGGCAATTTTACACATGGAGAACCAATTTGTATGATTATGTGGATAAGTCAGCAAGTGGTTCCTCATGTGTAGGCAACTTGAGGACTACAGATTTTTTTCTTGCTGTTGCTGACACTTGCATAAATTTGAAACTTTAGACAAAAAAATCTTCACTTTGAATATTACCTCATACAAGCCTGCCTTCCAAGATCTGTTTTTAGAAAGAGGAAGGGACTTCATAAAAAAGTCCACATCCTTGCCACAGGACCACAGGAGGCTAGTTCCTGTGGCAAGATATTTGATTTAGAAAAATCTTGTCAGTTGTGTATAAAATTGCTATTGATTAAGAACAAGGCAGTTAGCACAGATATGCTGATCATTAAATCATAGTAGAAACAAATAATAAACTTAAGGCTAGTAACTGAGTATTTGATACACTTCTGGAGTGTAGGGATTCTGGCTAAATAATGTCTTGATATCAATGCATTGCTCTGAACAGCGAACAGGTACATTTCATAGGGAAAGAAGAGGTGTTTGGTAGTGTTGGAATAAGTAGTCCTACAAAGCACATTAAAAATGGATGTCAAAAAATTACATCACCTTCCTCTTTACACAGTACAGGTCAGGAGGATGAAAACATTCATTTCTGTTCAAGAAGCAAAAAGGTGCTCATTATACTAGCCTTTTTTAATGCACAATTTTATCCTATTCCTACAAAATACTGTCATATAGAAGCTTAGCATGGATACCAAAGATTATGGGAAGAAAAAAAAAAAAGAAAAAAGATTTGTCTAGTAAAATGCACTTTCTGGAACACACCAAAAGTAGAAGGTATCCTAGGTTAAAATATATATATATATAGGTATATACATATATAAATCACAATAATAAATTTTTTGAATCAAATGAATTTTTAGTAACAAATCAAATTCAATTGACCAAAGGTCTTTCACTTAAGTGATGAAGAAATACTTATGCTATAAAACAATCTATTGGAAATGGCTGAGCTAAAGCAGGACTGGATGTGCTAGCAACTTTTGGAATCACTTTTTTATTAGCATTAGTTAGGATCACAATTAGGATTAACCCAAATCTGACATCTAGAATAGATGAGCTGGAAGCTCCCTGGCATAACTTCAAGCTGTAGGTGCTCAGTGCCTCTGAAAATCACATTACTTCATTGGTGCCTTTTTCAAACAGCTAAACTATTGGAAATTAATCTTAATTCTCACCTTCAATAAAATGAGGTTACTACTACCTAACATAGTTTTGAAGACTTGTGCACATACCAGGTTGCAAAGATTATCAAATCTGTGAAAAGAAGCAGTTTATTATTTTTTATTTTTAATTATTTAATTTTACATTAAAACATACTGATTTGAACATTTTACATATTTTTAAAACTAAATTTATAAGTCATTTTGGATACACATAGATAGGCAATATGAATCTACTGAAGATATTGGGCTCCAGAAGGAAATATACAGAGATCTCCCTGTTTTTCATTATGGAAGAAAGACCTGTGACATTTCAAATACAGTTAAAATGTTTCACTCAGAAGACTTATAGAATATGCAATTGCAGCTTCCCCTGAATATAGAAACAAAGAAAGACCGAGACAACTTATCTAAAGATAAAGCACCTAGTATTTTAATTTGAAATGTCAATGTGATATGATTTAGAAGGAAGAACTAGGATAGAATCTATAAAACAAAGTATTATTGGTTTGTCCTTTCATGACACTACTTTTCTCATTCCATTAAAGTCCTCAGAATCTTTAGACTTGGTCTCCAAGTTCCATCCAATAAATATGTGATACTGTCATGGATTCATCTTCGATCTGTGTTTAGGTTAGAAGGGCACTATTCATTTTTGAGTGAAAATATCTGAGGACAGAACCTTTGTAAAATCATCTGTCTGACACATTTAGCCTCTACAGGAGTGAAAAGTACCTCTTAAATTACTTTCAAATCTATATAGGTTTCCCCTATATATTCTGCTTTATTAGCTTGAAAAGAGAGGGGAACTATGACTTCCTACAGTACAGCTGTTAGTAAATGTAATGCACTGGCCCAGTAGTTAAACATCCAACTCAGCAGGATTTAAAACATCACCATCCATCATAGCACAGCTTCTTCCATACAACTGTACCAACCAAATAAATGCAAAATAATGGTTGCTCTAAGCAATCAAATGAAAGAAGACAGGGAAAGCATAACATAAAATCTCTGGACACCCTGGCAATCTTTTGTAAATTTTTCTCTTTCTCACTGTGCTTCCAGGTAATTTATTTTCTATTCTTGCAATTTTTATTTCTGTAGTAGAGACATTAGGGTGAACATTGCATTGCAGGACACACTAAGACTTTCTCATTTGAACTGAGATTACAGTAAAGAAAATAGAGTTAAGCAGGACTGACAGAAAATTAAATGAATACAAGCAGCTAGATTTTAGTTTCTGGTTCAACAGCTGGATACAAAGGCTTGCATGGATAATGCATAATTTGCTTTTGCTCATAAGATGAACAAGAAAAAAAAAAAAGTCAGACCAACCCCAAATTATTTTTCTACAGTTTCCCTACTTTAGGGAAGATTACAAATCCTACTTAAATTACTGCCAGAACTAGAGCACATATTCTTCAATGAAGTCTACTAAGTCTTAGACAAGGCAGGATGGAGAACATTCTTTGTCCTACAAAGGATCCATTTTACAAAAAACATTGAGAAATGTTATACAAACAGGTTAGAAAGCCTTTGTGAAGGACATGAGTACGTGGAAGCATGGAAAAGTAATTTGTAAAGTTATTATATAAGGTTTGTGGCTTTTGAGTTCATAAACTATACTAAAAGCTAACTGAATAAACTACTGCATGCATTTAGATTTTACTTAAAATCCTAAACAAGAAAATATACATGATATGTATGATAGCACATTTACTGTAATACCACTCTTTATTAAAATGGAACATAATGATCAACCTGAAGGCAGGGCTCAAGACTTAATCATTGTATCTTCTGGTTTAGATTAGAGGTTTACACAACTCAGAAATGGGTAAAACAAGTGAACAATGTGAAAGTCTCGGGATCTTGGGATCCATAGAAACTGTTTCACACCAAGATTAAAGGTGCAATTACAGCACTTTGACCCATGGTGAGCAGTACTCAGGGAGGGATAACCACAGCACTATTTACTGAGTTTCAGTATTTTGCTGCTGTGATACCAATATTTTCAGTTTTCAAGTTAGCTAGTTTAAAGCTTACTAGCTAACTGCTGTTGGAAACAAGAAAGAGTTCAAGACCTGCAGAAATGCACAAGGACTCAACACCATGTCTTGTTTCAGATTAAGAATAAAAAGCTATCCAGCAATTTTACATTAGCACAATCTCCTTATATCTGCTATCAGAAAGTATCAGCTGTGTTCGTAACAAAAGATTCCTATGACTAATTCAATGACAGATTGATTTTGTGTGCAAGCATATGCATACAGAAACAAATAATACATGTAGTTGAAGTATCCTTTTACTAAAATACTGGTAGCAATAAATGGCTTGCACTTACTTTGCCTTTCTTTGCTGAACAATCTGATTCGTGAGGACCATTTTCTCCAACCAGGTGGGACAAGCCTTTCTTAAGGTTGCAGGCTGTTCAGTTTAATCCCATCAATTATTCACAGCTTTCAACTCTTTTTCTTCTAGACAGCATGTTCAGAGGGCTTGTAACTTTGGATTTTGACATAGACACATGCAGAAGAACTGCCTGTCTTCAGCATTCTCTTTGCTCACTATTTGTGCTGCCTCAATGAATATTTTTTATAGTTTAAAGCCCAGTTAGATCAACTTGAGAGTTTTGGAAAGTCAATTGTGAATTGCTCCTCTTATAGCAGCAATTCTTAGGTTTGTTTATTCATGTACAATAGGTAAATATCTTAAGTCTGCTCCAGGACTACTTACTCTGAAAAATTAGGTATATCCAGAAACAATTTGCCAAACTAAGCTGGAATAATCATGCAGGGAAGTAACACAACACTATGGTCTTGCTTTCTCAAGCTTAGAACAGATGAGATGAGATGTAAAGCAAGATGTAAAGCCAGCTTTGCGAGGAAAGTTTTATTTTCAAAGTTGAAAGGCAGTAGCTGCAAATGCAGATCTGATATAGGGACGAGAAGGACTGGAGATGCTGGAGCTCTATTGACTGCACCTTGTGCCAGAGAGATCATGCATTTGCATCCTCTTCACACTCTTTCCCCATGGCTTGTACTGACATCACCTGTGTGGTTCAGCCAACCCTTGATATTGGAAATGCACTTGATAAAAATCATGTCTGTTTCAAAAACTAATTAGCACATCCTAAGCACATTTCTCTTCCTGGCAAGTACTTTATTGTTCTCCATACTGCTTAAAATGTCATGATTTCTTTTCTAAGAAGGATCTGGGAGATTAGTAGAACAGCCATGGCTTTCCCTAATGGCTTTTGACCTAAGAAAGAAGACAACATTTTATTGGAACAAACTCTGCTTATACACAAAATTTCCTCCAGATCTACTCAAATTTGGACCTGCATGCTTTATATCCCCACTTAAAGAAACAATTTACATGGTAAGGTAAAGAAGGAGCTCTGGTCTGTTCTGATTCTGAGCCATGAGCAGGTATTTCCCAATAATTCTGCACTTGCTCTTTCAGGCAGAGGATTCTCTGGAGGATGCACTTATCATTTGTTGAAGTTGTTGAAAAGCTGATTAGGAATAGGGCAGGTGACTGCAAAAAGGAGAAAGGCTTTTTAGGTTCCTTTGCAAAATATGGGTAAAGCACACCTTTTGTGCTCACAGACCTTTCCCCCTCCACATTTTTGCTCTTATCCCATCCAGCCTCATCTGTCCTGCAACCTGATGTCTCTCCCTGGTTTGGTGTGCTCCCTGATCCATGTATCCTGATCCTCCTCCTTCCGCTGTGTCAGTTTGCACTCAGCATAAGTCTTATCCCACTTCTGCCCATTGTTTCCTCCTCTGAACTTTTAGTCTGAAGCCCAACTTTCTGTCCTACCACAACATCTCTCCAGTGCTGCCTTTCCTTAGAGGATCACCACCACACACCAGCCATCCTCTACTTTAATTTCCCTAGTTCCCCAGTCAATCTGCACTGCATACTTCTGCTATTTCCCCTACTCAGTTTCCTCAGTCTCCTTCATCACTTAGTCAGATTATCCTGGCATAGGCTCTGCAACCATTTTAATGTTTGAGAAGCCCTTTCATAATGCAGAATCCTCTCCTATATTGCTCAAGTGCCTGAGGAGGGAAAGACGAGCTCTTCAAGCTCAGTTCTTGTATTCAGCAGAGGAGAGAACCAGCTACAAAAGCCCTGAGGTAAGCACACCTAGCACAGCAGAATCTTTCAAGGTAATACCTATCCCATTCAAACAAGTTTCTTCTAAATGCATGAAAACCTTTTTGAAGACTTTTTTTTTTTTTTTCTCTTTTTATTTTCTTCTTCTTTATTTCTTTTTAAATGCTCATGAGCCTAGTGAAAGAAACATGCCTGACACAGAGGTGGCCACTTTCTTGATATCTTTCAAAAGCCCCCATTAAATTTTATTTCTCAAAAAAAAAATAAATTAAGAAAATAATAATTTTAAAAAAAAAAGCTTTTGTTTTTATTTTATTTTATTTTTTAAATCAGTATTTGTGTCTGAGCTATTTAACTGTAACTTTCCAGTAATAATACGCATTAAGTTAATTTAGATATCAGCTCTGGGAATGATCACAATAAATAGACTTTAAAAAACAAAAACAAACAAACAAACAAAAAAAAACCACCACACATTTACAATGGCTGTGAACAGCAGACAAAGGGTTCAAATGTAATAAATTCAGTTTTAGTGGGACTTATCAGTTGCTTTCCCAGGCTGGAAAAGAATGATCAACACCTTGGAACCAATTACCATTAACACATTTCCACTCTCACATAACTGGTATTTTCAGTCATTTGAAAAGCCTTAGCCAAATGTTAACTTACGCGTCAGGCCCTTGCTGCCTTGAACTGACATTTCCCAACCAGACTCCATGGACAGACAAAGTCCATGCAAACATTAAAGTCACTCAGTAAAAGTGCATAGACTTTTTCCTGAATGCATCTCAGCATAAAATTTTTCATTTATTCATCCAGAAAGATTCTACCTCTATGTAACCAAACATATTGCTAAATCTTGATCAGAAAGTACTAAGCATTGAATAAATTAAGTGTGATGGCTCTGGGAGGGCACTGTTCCTCGTTTTGTCCAGCAGACCATACAACGATAGCTCCTTCATATAGTGAAGCTGTTCATGACTGCAAGGAAAGAAATCTGTGCTGTAATGCATCATTAAGTCAAATTAACCCAATCATCCACCTGTTAAGTGAACAAAATGAAGAAAAACCTCATTCTCAGCAAGTTCTCTGGCATGCAATTGGCAGGGAATGGCTACATCATGCCAACAGTTCCTTAATCTCATTAGTTAGCTCTCAATTCTTTTATAGCCAGTAATGTACTTTGCTTCTAATGTTTCAGCAGATTTATTATGGGAAAACACAAATTTATTTTCAAAATTAAATGTACCAGTAAATAATGTATTTTCTTTGAATGCGTCTATTTTCATGGGAAGTGGTATGTGTTTTTAACAAAAACAAACAAACAAACAAACCAACAAAAACCCACCACAACAACAACCCAAAACTATTTATTATTGAAGATACCAGTATGGTACTTGCTACTTTCAGTTTGCTTGTGTTATTTCCCAATTGCATTTGGGCTTGGGCTTCTACCTATCTACCTAAAACTGCCTTTTTTTTTTTTTTTAACCTTTTTTTTTCACAACCAGTGACAACCTCATTGTCGCATAGTGGAGACCAATTTGCTCTTCTTCCTTACCAAACACAGTATCATGAAGACAATAGAACTAACCTGGAGCATTCTTTTTCTTTTTCCTGTGAGAATTGGTTCCAACCAAACTTCAGATGAAAGTGTTTGAAATTGCAACAGGACCCTTATTAGAAAATAAACTACCCCCATGAAAATAGAATCTTAGTGCTGCTTCATTTTTACAAATTGAAGCATCTCACTTCTAAGTCCTGCATTTTGTTAATCTGCTTTATTTATTGCTTTATTTATTGTTAATGTGTGTTGTTATTCATACAGGCATATAAACCTTTCTTACTTTGGTAATTTATTGTACCAATAGCACACAGTTTTCTTATCTTTTTTTTTTTTTTTTTTTTTTTTTTTAAAAGTGAGGCCTTGTTTAACTTGTTTAAGAGGCATCTCTTAAGAGGTGGGAGAAAAGTCGTGATATATTGGCTGATGTAGAAAAAGTTATAAGCTATTTTTCTATTACTACTTACACTAAAGTAAATCACCAAACTAAATGAAATGCTATGTGGATTTACTTGAATAAATGAGCCTTGTTTATTACAGCAAAGCAGATGGTCCTTTTAAAATACAAACTGGAAAAGTAAAAGGAAATAAGGGATGACTGTAGCTGATCTGACTTCCTTTGCATCTGACAGGTGAAGAATTATGGATAGAAAATTTGAAAAGCTGTGTAAGAAATGTACTTATTGTGCTTATTACAGAATGAAGAGAAAGAATGAAGAGAAAGTTTTTAGGCTGAACAATAATTTAGAAGCATAGAAGATCAAAACATCAAATCAGAAGATCAGAACATCAAATTGTTTCTTTTAATATGAAATGTTTCTTGTGATCCTATTATTAAGACTTGGGCTTGGTTCTGTGGGCAAATGTATTTATATCAACAGAAATATATATATTTTTAAATGTAGTGAGAAAAATGGTAATATAAATTATGTCCTAAGGTTTCTATTTCAGATTATATTTTTCCTCATCCTGGTCAAGGTTTTATAACCATTATTAATGCAGTAAATTTTGAATTTAAAACTTGGGACAACACAAATATGCAGAAAATCCTGCCACTCTAAAATTTATAAATAATTTATAAATAAATTTATAATTTATAAATAATGAGGACATAATGGAAAAACAATAATCCATCCAGCTGACAGAAAGCAAATAAATGTGTGAACCATAAACATTTTATTGCTCAACTTCCTGATCAAACAAGAAACCTTTAGTGTACCTGTCAGATAACATAAAAACACTGATATAATAAAATAGGAAAAATAAACTTAGGTGTAAGAAATAATTATTGTGCTTACTTCTGTCATACCTCAGGCCACTAAAAATCCTATATATTTCCAACATTCAAAATTCATGCATGTACTTGATATAAGCTTGCCTAGGAAGGATAGGATTTGATTCATTGTCCGTGGGATGTGTGTGAAATTTACAGTGGAAAAAGCTTTTGTGATCAATGCTGTGGAAGTACAAAATCTATTGAAAATGAAGCAAGGTGAACTGCTGTTGCACAGTACAGTAGCACAAAAGGAAGGACAAGAACTACACAAACTCATCATCCTTAATGGTCTGACAGTCATCAGGAAACAAACAGAAAACACTACTGCCTGAAAAAAAAAAAAAAAAAAAAAAAAAAAAAAGACCAGAAAAAATAGCATCTGCTATCAAAGTAGTACAATAGTAACATTTGATGCAATCAGGGCCATCACCTATAGCTTTGACCCTGACCTTCTTTAAGAGAAAAAACATGGGGCCACAGTGACAGTGATACTGCGGGCTATGAAAACCTCTTGTTTCAAGCAATGTTGTAATTCTCATACCATATAAATTCTCTGTTTTACCCTGAAGGTAACCTGGGAATTAGGAGTATGTTAGTGTTTCCTTCTCAGAGTCAAGTTTAAGGCTTAATCTGAAGGTGTGCTCTGGTGTTACCGATCAGTGAGGTGTATATTCAATGCTCCTCTTCAAGGACTCCGTGATATTAATATTAGTTACTGGCAAACACCAAATGTATTTGTTCTCTATCGAAGAGGCTTCAAGGCTGCTTGGGAACAACCTTTAAATGGTTCATCTTGCTCAAACTGAAACCCTACAGGCAATATTTTGTCTACATCAAACTTTTTTTTTTTTTTTTTTTTACGTGTGTGTGCAAGAGCCAAAAGGCTTATCTTCTCCCTCTGCTATTGCATGTGTTGCATGCAATAACAAGTGCTGTGAGACAGCGCAGGCTGATTTCTAAAATGAAAAACACTTAAAGACTCTTCTGTATAAAAACAATCCACCCATCTCTTAGTTTTCTTAATGGCCAAGTAAAACTGCTGAAGTGATACTCCTTTTTAGCAAAACATTGAAATGAGGGATTTCCTGAGACAAAAATGCTCTTTAAACAATGTGATACTTTTAGAGCACCCCCCACTAGGGATGCAGTCTCCACCAGCTTGTTTGAAATACCAGACTCCTTAAAAGCTGCTTTTGAGTCTCAAGTAGACAAAGCTATTGAAAGTCTAAAAACCAGCTGGGGAAAAGATTTCATGTGCTACAATTAAGTGGAGAGTAGAAAAAAGAAGTCCTTGCACATGTGAGACTTGATTTGTACCAGCAAAATATAATAATGTGGATGACAGAACTACCATCAGACAGTAAACACTGTTCTTCTGCTAGATATCTTTGAATGTGTCTTCCCTTTACTTTGTCCCTGATCAAGATCTCTGTGACAATATTTAAAGCTCTACAGTTAGATATGATGTGCACTTCAAAGCTGTTAAACTGGGGAACAGTGAAAAAGATTAAGTTCAGGAGAAAAAAAAAAAAGAAAGAAAGAAAAAAAAAAAAAACTCCAACATGATATACCAAAATTTGAATAGGATTTGGACTATGCAGGAAAGCTGCTAGCTCAGACAACAACAACAACAACAAACCTTTCACAGTTTTCCCTAAATATATTCTTTCTTGTTCACCTATCCTTCTACCTGTCCCTGCTAAAAACTATAAGTAAGCAAAGTGACTCTATTATCCAAGTTATTCCTCTTCCATCCAGATCAGGAAAAGAAAAGAGAAAAGGTTGTCTCTGCTCATCATTCATGAAATACCAGAGCTGCTTAGATGCTGTGTTTTTATGCCACATAAGAATCTACACAGATAGGATTCAAACTATTTGGTAGATGGAGAATTGTGCTCTATAAAATTCATACTACTGTACGTGAGGATTCTAATCAGAACATGTTATGGGTTTAGATAATTATAACATTTTAGCTGATAATTAGAATAGAAGCTGGCAGTTAGGACCCAGTATGGGGCTGAGTAATGCTGAATAATACTTCTGGCAGGCAAAGGACACAAGGGATCCGTAGTTCAGATGAAGCTGGGTTTGTGAATAGCCATATTTATGCCATCTACTTCAAAAGGTCACTTGCAAGCTGGAGCTACTCCAAATGTAGCAAGGACATGCATGCAATAAGGCAATATTCATGCAGAAGACATGTACATGTATGTGTATGCCTGTGCATGTGAAATATATGAAGTGCTTTGAAGATAACTATGTAATGCCTTGGAAGGTTTGTGAGTACAAGCATAAAATATATGCTTGTTCTTTTATAGATATATATTTGTGTGTTACTAGGTGGTGGTGTTTCTGCTTTCTTTGTGGTGAAAAGCAACTCATAAAATCCATGTAAAACATGTCTGAACAGGAAATAAACCATAAACCTCCATCCAGTTCTACTTTTAACAAAGACAAGCAGGAGAAATTCCCTGCTCCACTCTAGATTTCCTATATCCTTTGAGGACTTTTCACTCCTGGCTTTACAATCAACTCAGCTGTGGATGGATGCCATGAAAGAAGCTTTTAGAAGGGATGCTGAGCAGCCCAAGCATCTGCTTGTGTTGGAGAAAATTTCTTGAAAATATCTGTAACACTGGAGTTCAAAAATTCCATCTTTGGGATGATGCATTCCATGAAAAATGCAGACTGAAAGTACAGAATTACCATGAAAATAGTAAGACAATGCAACCTTGTAAAAAATATAGCAGTCTGCTCATATCAGTGAAAGCACTGGTAATCATAATGGATTATATAGACAATTTACTGAAACGGGAAGACAATTTAATTTTTTTTTTTTCATTTTAATATTGGTTTTCTCCTATGAATAATTTTTACTTTCTGGAACAGTCTTTCTAAAAAAAGTAGAACCTCTTTTATCATGCAAATGTGAACGCAAAAGTGTGAAAAAAAAATTAAACTACAGGTTACACAAAGAAGAAAGAAGTATATCAAAGTTGCTCTGAAAAGCCTGTTTCTCCCTAAGGAAATTAAAGTTGTAAATGTATTCCCTTTCTTTTCAAACATTTTTTTCTTTTTCTTTTTTTTTTTTTTTCCTTTCTTTTTTTCTTCTTTTTTTTTTTTTTGCAGGTGCTGGTGGGAAATCAGGGACGGTATTCAAATGTAGATTAATTTAAAAATATACATCTGATTGGATACCATATTTACTTGGAGCTTCTACTGACTGAAGTTCAAAGGCTCAATTAAGACAATGAGAAGAGACTAAGAAGAGGCTCTTCTAATAGAAGCCTTTTCTTTCCATGGAGAGCAAAGATTGTTAATTTAGGAGAAAGCTGATTCTATGCTTAGAGCTGAGCCAGAAGAAATCTTTATTTTCAAACACTCTTCTACAAGTGATGAATAAACAAACGCACACACACACACACAAACACAAAGTAATTGCCAGCATGCTGGGGACACACATTAAACATCCAATATTTAAATCTATATATTCTGCAACCTGCCACTCAGTAAAATTCTGGCACCAAGTGGTTACAAGCATTGGTGACCATCCAAAAAGATTACTTGTTTTCTTCATTAAGAGTATCTGGTACTCAGGCAGTGGGAGAGAGAAGGAGGCAGGACATCAATCATTCCATTTGAAAACATCCTGAAGCATGTGAGAGCTCATGGAAAAATAAAGGAAAAGCACTTATTTCCCTTTCAAACATTTTAGTTGTGATCAATTCCACTAGCTCCCCTGTCTTGCTGTATTCCAAGCATGTGTACAAGTGCTTTGGTTTCTTCCACAGTATCTGGATGCAGCAGCACTTTGCTGGAGCACTTGCAAGGCCTCACCTGGGAGATCAGTTCTCACAGACTGGGTGCACCTCACCCATGTGGTGACCATATCTGGAATCTCCTCTCCCAAAACACCTGAAGTCTACCCATTCTGGTGAGTCACCAAGTACAGCTCTTACACTGGTGTGCTCAAGATCTTATCAGAATATGGGTTATTACATTTACTAGGCAATGGGTTTACACAGAGTACTGCCACAGACATTAAAAAGCAGAGGGTGGTAGGAGGCAGTCAAGATATTGAAGGCCATGGCATTTCCAATGCAAAAGTCCCCAAAGATAAAGGCATTTTATGTTAAAATAAGGAATGAGAGCAACTGTCCATTCAACAGCACCTGTTCTTCCTTTCTCCTGTGGCTTCCATCAACCATCTCCGTCTAAGAAATGGCTTTTCTAGCCAAATAAACCAGAAGCCCCTGGAATCAACCATGTCAGCTGTTTCAGGAGGCTTTTCTTTCAGGAAGGCTCAACCTCGAGTGTGAGGAAAGTATCCTGGGAGCAGAAATTTGAACTCATTGCCATACCTGGGTAGACCTGAGCAGTGCAAGATCTGGTGAGGATGATCAGATACTTCACTAGATTCTTTCCTTCACCATGGTGATCTGGAGCAGAGGGGATGCTGCCTTCATGTTGAAGCTCTGCCAGAGGCTTCCAGCCAGAGCAACCGCTGACCTCCTGCTAGGTGCTGGAGAAGATGAGGCCCTGAGTACCCTTTCATTATTTTCACTCAAGTAACAGAACTTTATTAACATTTCCTCTCAATTTCTGAGTCTCTCCTGTGCTGCCAAAAACATAATTCAAACTAGTGTAATCAAAAGTCAGGTCTTCTGACACTGTATGGTTTATCTCCAATATTAAATATATGGAATTTATTTATTTTAATTATAATATTAGCTCTTACATTAGAAGATGCTTAAGCTGATTTACCCTGAGAAAGGAATTATGAGAATGATATAATTTTACCTGTGTTTTCATCAACCTTTATGACTTGATGTGCTTTGTTTATTAATGTTCCTAAAACATTTGCTTTTATATATTTTTTTTTTTCCTGTAGCAAGTTGTTTTCTTATTGGTGTCCTTGTTTATTCAGTTATGAGATTTGCTTGATGTGCTATTTGCTTGGGCACTAGAGTAGGTTAATTGAGGAGAAACATTATTGCTCTCCATGCAGGCACAGTTGTTACTGTGTAGTTTTGTTTTCTACTGAACAATATCCTCCTGTGATATTTTTCAGCTGATTTGGATTCTCTGATCTTAAGTTCTGCAGTGGATTTGAATTAAGAATACCTGTAAAACTGTGGGAAAAAAAAAATAAAAATAAAAAACACCTAAGGTCCTTGCATAGAATCAAAGAATCACAGAATTTCTAGGTTGGAAGAGACCTCAAGATCATTGAGTTCAACCTCTGACCTAACACTAACAAGTCCTCCACTAAACCATATCACTGAGTTCAACATCTAAACTTCTTTTAAAGACCTCCAGGGATGGTGACTCCACCACTTACCTGGGCAGCCCATTCCAATGCCTCACAACCCTCTCAGTAAAGAAGTTCTTCCTAATATCCAACCTAAAACACCCCTGGCACAACTTTAGCCCATTCCCCCTTGTCCTGCCACCAGGCACATGGGAGAACAGACCAATTCCCACCTCGCTACAGCCTCCTTTAAGGTACCTGTAGAGAGCAATAAGGTCGCCCCAGAGCCTCCTTTTCTCCAGGCTGAACAAACCCAGCTCCCTCAGCCGCTCCTCGTAAGACTTGTTCTCCAGACCCCTCACCAGCTTCGTCGCCCTTCTCTGGACTCTTTCGAGCACCTCCATGTCCATGTAGTGAGGGGCCCAAAACTGAACACAGTACTCGAGGTGCGGCCTCACCAGAGCTGAGTACAGGGGGACGATCACTTCCCTAGTCCTGCTGGCCACACTGCTTCTTATGCAAGCCAGGATGCCGTTGGCCTTCTTGGCCACCTTCTTGGCCACACTGCTGGCTCATATTCAGGCGACTATCAACCAATACTCCCAGGTCCTTCTCCACCAGGCAGCTTTCCAACCACTCATCTCCCAACCTGTTGCTCTGCTTGGGGTTATTGTGCCCCAGGTGCAGGACCCGGCACTTGGCCTTGTTGAACTTCAGACAGTTGACCTCAGCCCATCAGTCCAGCCTATCCAGATCCTCCTGCAGAGCCTTCCTACCCTCGAGCAGATTTACACACGCACCTAACTTGGTGTCATCTGCGAACTTACTGAGGGTGCACTCAATGCCCTCATGCAGATCAACGATGAAGATATTAAAGAGGACCGGCCCCAGTACCAAGCCCTGGGGAATACCACTAGTGACCGGCCTCCAACTAGATTTAACTCCATTCACCACGACTCTTTGGGCCCGGCTATCCAGCCAGTTTCTAACCAAACGAAACATACGCCAGTCCAAGCCAAGAGCAGCCAGTTTCTTGAGGAGAATGCTGTGGGAAACGGTGTCAAAAGCCTTGCTGATGTCAAGGTAGACCACATCCACAGCCTTTCCCTCATCCACCAAGCGCGTCACTTTGTCATAGAAGGAGATCAGGTTCGTCAAGCAGGACCTGCCTTTCATAAAGCCATGCTGACTGGGCCTAATTGCCTGATTGCCCTGTAAGTGCCACATGATGACACTCAAGATAATCTGCTCCATGAGCTTCCCTGGCACTGAGGTCAAACTGACAGGCCTTTAGTTCCTTTGGTCTACTCTCTGGCCCTTCTTGTAGATGGGCCTCACATTTGCTAGCTGCCAGTCGACTGAGACCTCCCCCGATAGCCAGGACTGTTGATAAATGAAAGTAAGCAGCTTGGCCAGCTCCTCCTCCAGTTTTCTCAGTATCCTCAGGTGGATCCCATCTGGCCCCATCGACTTGCATATATCCAAGTGCTGTAGCAGGTCGCCAACCATTTCCTCATGGATAGTGAGGGCCACATTCTGCTCCCCATCCCCTTCCACCAGCTCAGGGTACTGGGTATCCAGAGAGCAACTGGTTTTGCCGCTAAAGACTGAGGCAAAGAAGGCATTAAGCACCTCCGCCTTTTCCTCATCTTTTGTAACTAAGTTCCCCCCTGCATCCAGTAAAGGCTGGAGATTCTCCTTAGTCCTCCGTTTTGCATTAATGTATTTGTAAAAACATTTTTTGTTGTCTTTGACGGCTGTAGCCAGATTGAGCTCCACATGAGCTTTGGCCTTTCTAATTTTGTCCCTGCACCGCCTCGCAACATCCTTATAGTCCTCCTGAGTGGCCTGCCCTCTTTTCCAAAGATTGTAAACCCTCTTTTTTCTCCTAAGCTCAAGCCACAGTTCTCTGTTCAGCCAGGCTGGTCTTCTTCCATGCTGGCTCATCTTTGGGCACATGGAGACAGACCGCTCCTGCGCCATTAAGATTTCCTTCTTGAAGAGTGCCCAGCCTTCCTGCACTCCTCTGGCCTTCAGAACTGCCTCCCAAGGGACTCTACCAACCACTGTCCTGAATAGTTCAAAGTCAGCCCTCTGGAAGTTTTACTGGTCCCCTTCCTGGCTTCTCCAAGAATGGAGAGCTCTACCATTTCATGGTCACTCTGCCCAAGACAGTTTCCAACCACCACATCTCCCACCAGTCCTTCTCTGTTTGTGAACAGAAGGTCTAGTGGGGCACCTCCCCTGGTAGGCTCACTAACCCAGCCTTGCCATTGTTACCCTTGGCAGAGCTCTAAGAAGCCTTGATTCAGCCCCGTCCCCTTTCTTACCTAGTTTAAAGCCCTCTCAATGAGTCCCACCAGCTCCTGGCCTAGGATCCGTTTTTCCCTTAGAGATAGGGACCCATTTGTGGCCATCAGGCCAGGTGCCAAGTAAACTGCCCCATTGTCAAAAAAAAAAAACAAACACAAGATTTCTGTGTTGGCACCAGCCTCTGAGCCACGTGTTTATCTGGTGCACTTTCCGTGTCCTCTCTGTACCCCTCCCTGCCACCGCAGGGATAGATGAAAACACCACCTGTACTCCCACTCCATCCACTAACCGTCCCAGTCCCCTAAAGTCCTGTTTGATGGTCTTCAGGCTTCTCTCTTCAATGTCATCACTGCCAGTCTGGACTATTAAAAGAGGATAATAGTCAGAAGGGTGAACCAGGTTGGGAAGCTTTCTGGCAATGTCCCTGCATAAACAATTCCAAACGTTTTTCTGTATCATTGCCATTACCACCAGTAAGACTGCCATTCTTTCTTCCACAAAATCTGCTGATTACCACTCCTCAGCATAGTGAAAACAATTCGTAGGTATTATATGTAGTAAGCCGTAATGTATGAGATCTAGAAAAACATGAACACAAATATGCGTGCCACACATTAAATGCTGGATTTTGAGTGGCCATCTGTATTTCCTGCCAGATCTCTTTTTCCATAATAGTCATCACTGCAGCTTTGGTATTCAAGCTTTTGTCAACAGAACCTGCAAAATAGCTGAGGTACATGAGTTAAAGTAGTTACTTTCCTTTTTGTTGTTGTACATACATAGGAAAAATATAAAATAACTTCTATATACACATACAATCACAGGAGCCAAAATACAGTGTTATTATGCATATAACTCAAATGCTATTGTAAAGATAAAAAAAAATAAAAATGGTGGGGCATTGCAAAAAATACGAGAATTTGCTGAAAAGTAAATACTTTAGTGGCAGTTAAACGCATGGAGGTCTATGGCGTATATCTGAAAGATGAAGCTAGGTTTAAGAACGTGAAGACAGAATTAAACTCACTGTCTCTTTTCTGTCTTTAAAGTTCTCTCTTTTTCTGTCTTACCAGTTATCATTGTTATCTCATTTGTTTCATCATTTATGGGCTTCTGGTGTTCCTGTAGCATATGCTAATTTACACCTGAATTCCTTTCACTTAGCATTGCTTTTGTTTTGATCATTATATCTTAATGTTACAATTACTTAGATGCTTCTTATAAAACACCATAAATCAAAAACATGTTATTTTTTATCTTGCTTTTGGGCTTTAAAATTAAAAAAATGTGGCAGGTAGCTACTACAGCCATCTCTATGGTGATGAATAGCATGTGCTTTAATAGGTAGTTTACATAAAAATTACTTGGTGTTTGAGAACGGTAAAGCTATTTTAGAGTGGAGATATTCAGACTTACTTTAATACATTGGCTTAATACACTCTAGAAGCACTCTTGCAAGGTGTTTTCAACTAGGGAGGAAAGATTGGGTAATTTTTAATTGCTCAGACCTAGTTTTAATGTAAACTGACTGTGTTCAGCTGTACTTCATGACTCTAAGGCCTCTTACTATGGTGGAACAATAGCATGTGATAATTAACACTTCTGCCAGAGCAGGAGGAGTGGAACAATATACTTTATAAAATTCAATGACCTCAAGGCTACACTGTCTGTGCTCTCATATATAAAACTGTAAATGCCAGGAGGAATAAGTGCTTTTCTTAAAAAAGAAAATGACTGCTGCCAGCAACATGCCTCAGCAACAGGTATGGCTGAACTGACAAAGTTCAGAGTGCAATTGAAAAAGCAGGCAGGGAAAAGTGGTATTCAGCATCATCATAGAAATGATCATAAGCGTACACTGTTTGCCCTGATCTAGCATGGAAATATTTACTTGTTGTAAGTGGCCAGGATAATCATTGTGCAAATAAGCCTTTTTGTGGTTGTCCTCAGGCTATGGACTGCACAAACATGTTGCTCAGGAAAACATCTGGCATGCTTCATGAGCAAGGAGATTAAAACAATA
Source organism: Aythya fuligula (assembly GCF_009819795.1). Classification (NCBI taxonomy): domain Eukaryota; kingdom Metazoa; phylum Chordata; class Aves; order Anseriformes; family Anatidae; genus Aythya; species Aythya fuligula. The sequence continues at coordinate 122,203,919 of NC_045560.1, read as the reverse complement.
TAAACTGAGTCCCACAGGGAGAGCAACCTATGATGCTTGATACAGTACATTAATGGTCTTGCTAGTTATTGGCCAGCATAAGGTGGGGACCACTGCTTTAGTATATATGTTCCTCAGGCAAAGCACTTGGCATTTTATTTGCTTTCCGGGTATTCAGCACATTTCATCACTTTCCATGTATTCAGCACATTCAGCTGAGATGATCATTTGTGAAGGCGTTAAAGTAAATACTGGGTTTAACAGGGGTAACTCGAAAGTCAGTCATTCCTAGAAGTGTTGGGCTGAAAGATGGTCTATATTGTTAGAAATAATAACTGCCCTTATACCTATCTTCTAACTTACAGCATGTCAAACAGTATTTAAATTGCCATTTATACATCATATTCAACCCAATCCTAAGCAATTAATTGCAATTGAAGTGACCTGAGACATTAAATGTTCTGATTTTCTCTCCTATACAGAGATGCACTTGTGTACCAGTTGTGCAATAAATAATTGCCATACAAGAGTTGGCAAAGTAACCATTCACACATACGTTTTCAACCTTTGTCTTCCTTTCACCACAGTACAATTCATAAGGTAGATATGGCTCTAAAGGTGCAGAAAAAAAATAAAATAAAGTTCGTCTGGATTTCTTCCCAATTTTTCAGCAGAGTCTCTTTTTGTGTAACAGTAGAAACTTGATGCTAGCGAGCCACAAAAACTCACTATAAAATCTGTTTAAGGGGGATGAAAACAGCATAGCAATTCAGGTTTTGCATTCAGTGTCTCTATTTTTGTTTTTGTTTCATTTAATGGATTCTTTACTGTTCACTGAATGAAGTCTTTAGCGATTTAACTGAGGAAACAGTAGAACAGATTTTCTGGAATAAATTCATATTAATGTATAAAAATAGAAAAAAAAAAAAGAAACAAACAAAAAAACAAAAGCTGATGACAACCACAAGCAAGTTTGGCAACTTTACTTCAAGGATTTTGAGTCCTGTGCATTATAAGCACCCCAGCTGCTTTTCATTTTAAGTTTTCCACTGAAACTAGGAATGAGGTTGACTTGAACTGATACAATTGACCTTATCTCTAAGATAGATAAGAAAAGCTACACAGTCTGTTACTGCAGCTTAGAGATGTACAGTAATTTATGAAACCCTGGCAGACAGATCACCCGACTGAAACATTGCTACCTTCAACAATGTTAGGTACAAAATATCTGATTTGCAAGATCTGGTTACTTACTGGTTAGTCCCAATAAATTGTCTCTCACAGTGGTCTGCATCTGATATTTTAGAAAATAAAAGATACACAAATACACTTGCCTCATTGTTAGACAGGGCAAATGGGTGAAATTCCCTCCTAATCCCAGAGTTTACATATAGATCCTTATGCACAGCTATCTCAGTTCAGAATGACTTCTGTTCATCCTTGTAACAAATATACAGATATATGATATTCAAACCCCTTCTACAGATGTCTCTCTAGCGTGATTTGCAATGTATTATACAAAATACAGAAACAAAAATAAATAGATATTTCCTGAAACAGGAGATCCCCATAGCAGTAGCAAAGTATCACTTCAGAGGCACCTTATTTGGTTCCAGAGAATGAAGGTGCAAATACCATAACAAATTGAGAAAAGAAAAGTGTAACAGTAGAATACACATCTCCAAGTGAATTATGAGGAATAGGGTGGCTGAACACAGCCACAGATGTATGCACAAGCTGCAGCTTTCATTTATACAACTTGCTGCCTCACCAAGAGAACACCCAACTTACAACAGAAATGTACTGATGCATTTTTCAGCTACCAATGCCAGTAAAAAACAAAGTGGTTAGATAATTTGTAAGGAATAAAGTGCAATTTATTTAAGCTTAAGATCTGAAAATGTTGTGAAATCAGTTTTAGAAGCATAAAAAAGCAGAATTCTTCAAACAGTGGAAGAGAAAAAGCAGACAATGAGTCTTCACTTGGATGATTTTTTTAAGAAGCAAATGATCATTTGGGGATGTTTTCTTTGATCCTTTTTAAGGTTTAAATAAAAATATAGCATGGAAAATCCTCTTGATTTCCACAAGGTATTTATGGGGCATCCATTTATTGGACTAAAAAGACCGTCACATTATTAAGGCACCCACTGTTTCTCATAACTGCAGTTAGTAGTGAGCAGCTATGGGATCTGCTTTTCTGTATTGATCAAAAAGAGATACAGTAGGATTAGTCAATTTACAGCAGATAGACAGTTATTCTTATTCTTATTTGGATTTACCTCAGAATATTCCTACAAGACTAAGGAGTTGTAAAGCATCATAAAGAAAACAAACATCTGAACAACTTACATATTACTAAAAACTACTACATATTACATCAACTTTGCTTTATCTACCCTTATGGTCTATAAAAACATTATTTTTTTTTCCTTTAAGATCACATCTGTAATGAACATGTCTTTCACTCATTTCCTCACTTCTAAGGACTTTTCAAAATAAATGCCTGAAAAGATGACATTACTTTCTTATCTAATACCTTCAGCTATTGAGTTCAAATCATCTTCCAAACACTGGGAACACCCAAGGAGGCAACAGTGGATAAAACATCATCATCTTACATAAAATGCTCAAATCCACATCTCCTTTAAATAACATTAATATCATTACTGTTCAGCTTTCAAAATCACCATGCATAAAAAGAGCTGTTAATTGTACGGAAGACTAATGTAACACAGAAAGAGAAGGAGTACTTCAGAAAAATAAAAAGACAATCTCATTATTTTGGAGTGACCTGGCTCAGATTGATTTGTTTGGGTGACGGCTGCTAATGAGGCTGCCAACTTACATAAGGAAAATTTTCAGATGAAAACTCTTAAAGAAGCTAATGGGATATTAAGATCATGTTCATTCTACAGCTTAAACCAGTCACAGGTTTCACTTTGCAAAATTAACTTAAAACTCTATTCTCTAGCTTTGACAATTTTGAATGCACAAGACCACAACATATCAATTCATCCACAGATACAAAGGTAATCAAAATTCTAATCAAGAGATTAGAGACTGATAAAGAAGCAATAAGAATTAAGTTTTAATAAATCATGAATCATTGACACAGGTTTGGATCTGAAAATCAGACATTTCTAATGTTAAAAAAAAAAAAAAAACACACGACAAACCAACCAACCAACCAAACAAACAAAAGCATACTCAAAGGATAAGCGAGAAAGTCTGTGCTGTGTTATTAGCTCCCTATAGAGATTTTGCTACTTTTACTTTGATTTCTGTCTGAGTTTAAAAAAGGCCTTTTCTATAAGGTAATAACCAAATCAAGGCATTGACAAGAAATTCTACAATTCAAGAATTAAGCAGCACACCTTGCCAATAGTCTCCTAATGTCTTTCACTAGAAGCACACACACCTAAAGGTTGTGATCCCTTTATTCCAATGCTACTACCAACCAGAAACTTCCCTTATTGCAGCTTCAGTAGACCTCTTGACATGGATCATTTGTTAATCTGGAACACCTTCTATACTGGGCCAGCTAGGCTGGCAGCTCTCCTCTGACCTAGATCCAGACTCTGGTGCTTACAGTAAAGGCTTCTGTGCCTGGAAAGTTTTATATGGACTTCAGGGATGACAGGAAAAGGAGATGTAGAGGAAAAGGATCTAGGGGTGCTGATTGATGCTTGCCTGAACATGTGCCCAGGTGGCCAAGAAGGCCAACGACATCCTGGCTTGTATCAGGAATAGTGTTGCCAGCAGGACCAGGAAGGTGATCGTCCCCCTGTACTCTGCTCTGGTGAGGCCGCACCTCAAGTACTATGTTCAGTTTTGGGCTCCTCACTACAAGAACGATATTGAAGTCCTGGAATGTGTCCAGAGAAGGGTTACGAAGATTGTGATGGGCCTGGAGCACAAGTCCTGTGAGGAGCAGCTGAGGGAACTGGGGTTGTTTAGTCTGGAGAAGAGGAAATTCAGGGGAAACCATATTGCTCTCTACAACTACGTGAAAGGAAGCTGTGGGGAGCTGGGGGTTAGCTTCTTCTTGCAGATAATTAGTGACAGGACTATAAGGAATGGCCTCAAGTTGTGCCAGGGGAGGTTTAGGTTATAAATTAAGAGACATTTCTTCTCAGAAAGAGCAGTCAGGCATTGGAATGGGTTGCCCAGGGAAGTGGTGGTATCACTGTCCCTGGGGGTATTTAAGGAAAGGTTGGATGTGTTGATTAGGGAAATGATTTAGGTGGGTGACATTGGTGGTAGGGTGATGGCTGGACCAGATGATCTTGGAGGTCTTTTCCAACCTTAATGATTCTCTGATTCTATGAATGTCTGCGTACCTTTAAGTTAAGTGCTGAGTTACAGCTCATTGGAGCCTTGAGCTACCTGTTGGGTAAAAGTGTATGATGACTGATCTATGTCATTTCCCCGATATCAGTCTCTGTCATTGCTTCATGTGGGCAGACCTCTACTGTTAAGGCAAAATAAAACATCACCCATCATTTTTCACACACTTAGAGATGAAGCAATCATAACATACCCTCTTCTAGAGGACTTGAATCTCTTCTCTGTTTTCTCTTCCATAGCTCTGTTTATTTTAGCCTACTTGGTAGCCATATACCATGATTTTATCTGTAGTTGCAACACTTACCATGGTAATATGCTAAGCTACCACTGCAGCAGAAGAACAATAGTTTAAGAACTGTACCTTGTTCAATATACAAGTGCTTTTGTTATTGTGGAAGGCATTTTGAAAATACACTACAGATCTAAAACATCTGAAGGCAAAATAAATAAATAAATATATATATATATATATATATATTATTTTTAAATCTCATTATATTTCTGGCCTTGCTTCATTACTTTTGATTGTCTGGGTTAACAGTACTTGACCTTACAAACAATTCTGAGATAGTGCTGGACTCAATTACTTAAAAGAAAAAAAAAAAAAAAAAGGAGAGAAAAAGGGAGAGAAAAAGGGAGAGAGAGAAAGAAAAAGAGAGAGAGAGAGAGAGAGAAAAAGAGAGAGAGAGAGAGAGAAAAAGAGAGAGAGTGAGAGAGAGAAAAAGAGAGAGAGTGAGAGAGAGAAAAAGAGAGAGAGAGAGAGAGAGAGAAGAGAGAGAGAGAGAGAGAGAGAGAAAAAGAGAGAGAGAGAGAAAAAGAGAGAGAGAGAGAGAGAGAAAGAGAGAGAGAGAAAAAGAGAGAGAGAGGGAAAGGGAAAGGGAAAGGGAAAGGGAAAGGGAAAGGGAAAGGGAAAGGGAAAGGGAAAGGGAAAGGGAAAGGGAAAGGGAAAGGGAAAGGGAAAGGGAAAGGGAAAGGGAAAGGGAAAGGGAAAGGGAAAGGAGAGAAGAAATTATTGGTCCTTTATAATGCCTGGGTCCTTCACAACACAAAATGACAGCAGGATTGCCAGACTCCCCTTGTCCTGGTTTCAGCTAGGATGGAGTTAATTTTGCTCCTAGTAGCTGGTGTGGTGCTATGTTTTGGATTTAGGATGAGAATGGTGTTGATAACACACTGATGTTTTAGTCATTGTGGAGTGGTGCTTACACTAAGCCAAGGACTCTTCAGCTTCTCACTCTGTCCTGCCAGTGGGCAGGCTGGGGGTGCAGCAGGATCTGGGAGGGGACAGACCCAGAACAGCTGACCAAAACTGCTTTAAAAATCTAGATGCAAAATTGAAGCATGGATGTAGTATATAGGTCCTGATAAACTTCCAGTGGCTGCATCCAGCCTTTAACATTACACAGTGACAAAAATGGTGACAAGACTGATGAGGTTGATGCCATCCTTCTCAATGGTTCTTCTGGCTGCCTGCAATGGGCGCTGCTAGCAAGGAGATGCACCTGGCCACACTTAGTCAATGCACAAAGCCTCTCTGGTTTCACTCTAAGTCATTTAAGAAGGTCAGAATGCTGATACTGAGGAGAGAATAAACATTTGGTGTATAATAAACAGCACTGTTAATTGAGAGAAAGACTTTCCCTGGCCCTTGCCAAGAGCTTATGAGGAGTTTTGCTTCTTTTTTTGCACTCTCTGGGCAAAGACAAGATTTGGGGAATGTAATGACTGCTCCTTCTATCAACTCCTAAAGTGCAAATTTCCCCAGAGGTGCCCAGAAAATGAGAACTACAGTTTCAGCCACAGCCCAGACTCATGCTGGGGTGTTGACCAGCTGAAAAGGAACATGCATTCTCTTATCTTTTATGGGCAGAATCACTCAGAGTTTATGTCTACCAACACACATTTACTTATGCACAGTTTAGTTATTAAATACTTTGAAGACATGAAACGAATCATTAGAACAGAATGGTCAGGAACTCATCTCTTCCCCATTCTCTTAAAAATCAATATAATAGAATTGTGCTCTGAGACTAATTCAGTCTCATTAAACGCCAGTGTAAATATCCATGCTCTTCCCATTTCAAAAGCAATTCCAAATCAACTCAAGCATCAACAATAATACACATATACAAGCAGGTACAACTATAACTTTCATCATGATAATTCATCTAATCGCTAGCTGAGCAGAGGTGAGTCTCTGAGAAATTATAAAATTAAAACATAGAAAAACTAAAGGGAGGCAGATAACAAATCTCTTTACCTGTTGGCTATTAATGTTTCAACTTGGCTGTTTTTATTCAAGAGCTCACCCAAAAATGCTCAAGACAATTGCGACTGTAAAGACAATATTAATCAAAATTTTACAGACTGCATAGATGTACTGGAAAGTGTCTGGAAGGAAGAATTGATATTAAATTTTCCAAATCCTATCTGAAAATTTGCACCCCTACAGCTTCTGTGAAAATGCAACCTCTTTGTTACTTGAGGAATTCTGTAAGAAAATCAGGATATGATAGAAAACAGATATTTTTATTCTAGGTTTATTCAGAGTAGCTTCAATTTTGCAATGCAGGAGTGAAGATCATTATTATTATTATTATCACTATTACTAGTACTATTATTATTATATTTCTTTGTCTCCAGGACCAGAAATGTGCCTGCAGCTGGGAAAATCAGGTTTCTGGTTCCCTTGGTAATATATTCTACCACCAGCTGTCATTTCCAGTCTTTGACAAGAAGTCTGTAAAAGGTGATTCTTTATCAGCCTCACCTGAAAAATGCACCCATGAAAGATTGACATAAAGTTCCCATTTTTAAGTGAACTACAGAAATAGACCAGCTGCCAAAGAAACATTTAAATACACAAACATGCACATACAGGTATACACAAACAGTGTATTTCAGAAATAATTCTTGTGGCACACTAGAACATAATCCTGTCATCAACACATACCATTATTTATTCACAGATTTTCAAGATAGAGATGAAAGGACTGCTCTTCTGACATCCATCCCTAGATGACTAAATTTACAGTAGCAAAACAGGGATAAAAATAAATCTTTGAGAAATGCTGCAGTTTTTAATTCATGACATTGTATCAAGCTGAGAAATCAGGTCTTTGTCTGAATGCTAAGTCTGTCTACTTAGGAGTCAAACACCCATTTCTGTGTGTGTAAGTTATACCTACATGTCAGAGTTCCAGTGGATTGCTTTATTCCTATTAACTACACTGGAACCGTCTGATCTTTTTATTGCAATTTGGCAGCTACTGTATCAAGTAAAACTTTTACAATTTGATTGCCAAGAGTTACTACCCTATTTACAAATTTTCTAGTGTAGTAATTTTCTAGATAAAAGAAGATGTTGTCAGTCAGTGTAAACTACATGGGACCTCATTACTGAGTACAGACATTCCAATTAATCTTAAATACATGCGGTGCCAAGAGAGTAATTAGCAACAATAAATTGCTGTGATTTTTTAAAATAACAATCGCTCCTACAAATCTCATTTATGCTTCATAAGCCCCAAAATATCAAAGTGTATTATTTACTAGTGCTATTTTTAAAGACATTAGTTCTTTCTGATTACCACTGGCAAGAAACTAATTTACAAAGTCAGTCGTTTTATCAAACTCCTTCATGGAAGCCCAAAGAAAGCACGTGAATTTTGCAGAGTCAAGCACTGAAAAGTTACTAAGTGCAAGAATTAAAATTGCTTATGCAGTTCTCACTTGTCCCCTTTGTACATTTGCAGTTTGATAAAAGCTTTAGTCCATGAACAAATGCTTTCTTTTTTCTTTTTTTTTTTTTTTTTTTTTTTTTTTCTCTTTCTCTCTCTTCACCTTAAGGACTCATGGTATTTATAGATATGTTTCCTTAACTGTTGACTATTTCTTTTTATATCTGTGATTTAGCACATAAACCTAAATAAGGAACATGCAACTAATGACTATCACGATATTTATATTGGGAGCTACCTCATGCTGGGCCAGCATCTAAGGGGTGAAGAAAGACTCCTCATCTACTTGGATACAGCTAATGGATTATCCAGCCACAGGAAAAGAGGTTGCAGGTGAGGTAGAAAGATATGGTTGCCACAGAGACAGACGTTACCTGGCAGGAGCCTGTCAGTTATGGGCTGGCAGAGATGTGAAAGAGCAGTCATGCATCCTGCAAGAAGTAAATGAAGGCATTGCATTCTTTCCCAACTCCCAAACCATCTATAGAGCCCCCATGAAGACCACAAAGCTTATAAAGCCAGGTGAAAACCACAGGAAAATGGTAATTCTTTGACTGCCAACACAAGCACAGGTGTATAAACTTCTCCAGAGCTGGCCAATGGTAAAGGAGGTGCAGGTAGTTCACTGTGTGGTGCCACCAGAAGGAAGCAGCGCAAGAAAACCAGAAGCTGGGAGAAGATGGGCAGCACTGGGTCAGCTAGTGGCCAAACCCAATAGTAAGTGGTTAGGGGGAACTGAGTTTTTTTAATTATTTATTGACAAACAGTAGTTGTTGGGTTCAAAGATTATGACAACTCATTTCATGCTGTTTTGAGGGGAAGATGCAAGCAACATGCCATGGCCTGACTCGTAAGTGGGTATTGACATTCAGCTGTAAAGCTGACCTTACAAAGTCATGCTGGTTTCTGAGAAGCAAGAAAGTCTGATGCCAGTCTGATACCAATTCATACCAACCTCTTTTTATCAGGAACACTATAGTAGTTAGGCCAAGAAAAGGCCTAATCCACAATACATAACAGCTGGTGGCTTCAGGCAGCAGACACTATTGCACATTATCCTGCATCGTTTCTGCCTGTTCATTCACAGTTGAAACTGTAGCAGCTGGGCTCTTATAATTTTGCAAGAACTGGCCTAACGAGAGACTGAAGAACTTATTTCACTCAATTGCTGAGAGACAAATCAACCCACAAACCAAGAAATTGATCTGAAGCTTTAATCAAAAGAAATGAGAAAAAGCTTCACATAGATGTGTCTATACCACTGGGAGAAGACTCTCCTCTAATTTCAGATTGCTGTAAGAGAAAACTTCCAGGCCTCAGCTAGCTTTGTTTCCTTTTCTTTCTCCTGGGAGTATTTTGAGCCTAGCAAGACAAAACTTAAAATTACAGACAGACAAGGTTCTCCATGATATAGAAAAATTTGCACAACAGAGTCTCCAGAAAGTCCAGCTGGTACAAAATACATCAACAAAAGTGTCGTGGTTTAACCCGACCGGCAGCTAAACACCACGCAGCCGTTCGCTCACCCTCCCCCCTCCCTCTCTGGGACGGGGGAGAGAAATGGAAAGTGAAGCCCGTGAGTTGAGATAAAGACAGTTTAATAAGACAGGAAAAAAAAAATAACAAAATAATAATAACAATAATAATAATGATGATACAATGGTGATAATACGAAAGTAATAATAGTATGTACAAACAAGTGATGCACAATGCAATTGCTCACCACCCGCTGACCGATGCCCAGCCTAACCCCGAGCAGTCCGGCCCCCTCCCCCCGGCTAGCCACCCCTATATATTGTTTAGCATGACGTCAGATGGTATGGAATACCCCTTTGGCTAGTTTGGGTCACCTGTCCTGGGTCTGTCCCCTCCCAGCTCTTACTGCACCCCCCAGCCTGCCCGTTGGCAGGACAGAGCAAAGGCTGAGATGTCCTTGGCTTAGTATAAGCACTGCTCTGCAACAATTAAAGCATCGGGGTGTTATCAGCACTCTTCTCATTCTAAGCCAAAACACAGCATTCCACCAGCTACTAGGAAGAAAATTAATTCTGTTCTAACTGAAACCAGGACAAAAAGGCATCTTCCTAAATTTCGTAATTAGTACTGTTCCCTTACTCCAAATTACTGAAGAGGCAAAGACAACATGAAGCACCACAGATACAAAACTTTTAACATTTATTAACCAGATTGCAAGAAAAACAAACCATGACACCTGATTAGTTATAGGGTAAAAGGATACTTCAGATTGGAAGGGACTTTAAGAGACCCAAACTCCTGCTCCTGGCAGGGTCAGATGTAAGATCAGGTCAGGTTGCACAGGGCTTTATATTGTTGGGTCCTGATAAAGTCTGTCAAAACTTTAAAAGATTCTCATAGACTTCTACCTCTACAAACTCAAACCAGGACTCAGTATAGATCGTTTGAGAGAAAATTTTAACCTCTAACACAGGCGTGAATATTATGTTTGACAGATGCCTTCCATAACTTCAAAAGATCTAAAATAGATGGGAATACACAATAGGAGATGGGAGGGAGAATAAGAACAATATTCAGAGTACTTCCAACTATGCTAGATCCTCTTTAACTCTCATCTCCCTTCCCCAACCCCCTCCCACCCCCCCCCTTTCAAAAAAAAAAACAACAAAACACCACAAACAAAACAAACACAGAAAAAAAATGTTCTTACACAGATTTAGGTAGCAACAGTGCTGTCTAAAATTGGTGATTTTCAGTAGAAAATGTTCCAGAAACTAAGAAGACATGCACAGAAAACTTTATGTAGGAACTGTTTAGTGCTTATAATGGCTACAGTTTTTATAACATAAAGCTAAATTCCCAGGAAGTCAGCTTTCTTTAAAAAGAGCTGCTAGGAAAGGTTAGTATTTTAGGGTACTGGCTGCACTCATCATGATTAATATGTCTTTGCAGCTATGAGATTAAGTGGAAAATGCCTAACAATAACAAAAATTCATCAGTAATCCACTAATGCCTAATAGAACATTTACTTGTGCTTTGGTTTGCAGTCAGTTTCAATGCGAAACTGACGTTCAAGAAAAGTGAGCAGTCTTTGTGCTACTTAACAACTCAGTCAGAAGACGAAATTGTTAAAAACAGAAACATTTATTGAGAGAGCTAATGCATATATTTAGCAGAAGCTGAAGGACTTCTTAGAATATAAACCTTCTCTAGGAAGTTGCTCCAAAATAAAATAGACTATTGCACACTGTCTACTTTTGTTTAACTCTTGGTGTGGATATCAGCATGTTTTAAGTGAAATGAACTAATTCACATATTTTATATGACCAGGATCTCCATAGTGGGTATTAAGATACAGTAGTTAGTACATATGAAGATTCTAGTATTCGTAGATTTTTCAGGGTATGTTTCTGTATGTTTGCTCATACGGCAAACATAGTCTTAAAACTTGTGTCACCATAATGACACTTCATGATGCAACTTTCTAATGCCATTCTTAATGCTGTCAAACATCAATAAATAAATAAATAAATCAGATAAATAGAAAAGGTTCTGTTGTTAGAATACTTTCTTTTTCTTTTGTTCTGGAACCTGATACAAAATACTAGCTAATGTTGCTAATATATGAAGTCTTTGCCACTACATACGGTCTTTTCCAGGGTGGACTCAGACTTACATGTCATTTCACAGTTCATTCCCCTTTTCAATGTAGCTAAGTCTCAAAAAAAAAAAAAAAAAAAAAAAAAAAAAAAAAAAAGATAAATCTATATGTGAGACTGAAAGTAATTTTTTTTTGCAACCTAAGTGGAATATTTGTGTTCTCACTGTTAATTTTTTTTTTCCTTTGATAGTACTTATTATTAACTTTGATTCATTTAAAGCACAAGGAATAAAGCTGTTCAAAAGATAAAAAAGAGCACAGCTGTGTAGTACATATACTTTGCTACTTAGTGTGGCAGAAGATTTGGACATCTGAACCTTCTACCCAGTCTCATGATAACCAGGTTTTATGCTCCAAGTGCAGGAGTCCATGAAATGAGACTGATAGTGACCATAAGATAATGACCATAGTGTTGTTTTCCTTCTTAACCATCTACTGTCTGTATCCACCCCTTTCCTACACCTCAGCCATTCATTTTGTAATCTTCTGAATGCTGTTGAGATTTGGTATAATGTGAGCAAAAGAAGGCCCAGTATTTACGAATGCAGGTTGTATGCAATGCAATTGAGGATACATTAAATTCCAGTTTTGAGGCAAAAGACATGATACAGCCCCTGTGAGGAAAGAGGATAGGCCCTTAGCAACTGTGAATGGTTGGCACTCAGACAGAAGGTCTCAAAACACTCTGGAGCTGGAGTCTACAGTGTAGTCAGCTACATTGCTGTGTGAACCACTCCCACAGGTCAGAAAGACTTTGTCTGTCTATGTTCACTTGTGTCAATGTAGATCATACACCTGCTATATCCACCGCATCAAGCTTGACCATAGAGCACTGGGAGTCTGGGAAAGGGAACTACTGTACTAGGTTTCCTACCAATTTTGCCCCCAAGGTATAGGCATTTCTGAGATCCTCACATCTAGAGACTAAGAAACATAGCTTCTGACTCCCAGACAAACATCCCACATAGTTAGCACAGCATTATTGTGGCATCTCTCAGCTTCTTTTAAAAACAAAACAATATGATGATCTGAATATTTGACATAACTCATATTATATGGAAGGGAAAAATACCTTCCCCAGGAACTGTCAAAGTATCAAAGACTTATTAAGATGAAGATGACATCTAGTCATATTGGCTGGATGTAATATTGGCTGGGTACAGTACATCACCTCAGACAGATGTACTGTTTGATGGGTAAAAATCTGAATGGATGACCGAGCCCAAAAGGGTCACTGTGAATAGAGTTATAACCAGTCGGTGGCTAGTCACAATGGTGTCCCATGGGACTCAGTACTTGGGCTGGTTTTGTTTAATATCTTCATAAATGATATTGATGAGCGGATTGAGTGCACCCTCACTAAGTTTGCAGATGACACCAAGTTGGGTGTCAGAGTTGATCCGATGAAGAGTAGGAAAACTCTGCAGAGAGATCTGGATAGGCTGGGTTGATGGGCCAAGGCAAATCAAAATCAACAGTATGGCACTCAGCAAGGCTAAGTACTGGGTCCTGCACTTGGGTCCTAACAATCCCATGCTGTGATACAGGCTGTGGGAAGCATTGCTGGAAATTTGCATGTCAGAAAAGAACTTGTTGTGTTGGTTGACAGCCAGCTGAACATGAGCAAGAAGTGTGCCCAAGTGGCCAAGAATGCCAGTTCCATCCTGACTTGTGTGAGAAATTGTGAGATCAGCAGGACGAGGGAAGGGAAGTGATTGTCCCTCTGTACTTGGCTCTGGGGAGACGGCACCGTGTTCAGTTTTGGGGCCCTCACTACAATACATTATAAGTTGCTGGAATATGTTCAGAGAAGAGCAACAAAGCTGGTGATGTGACTAGAAAACATGACATATGAGGAGCTTCTGAGGGAACTGGGGTTGTTTAGTCTGGAGAAGAAGAGGCTGAGGGAAGACCTTGTCATCCTCTACAACTACCTGAAAGGAGGTTGTGGTGAAATGGCTATCAGTCTCTTTTCTCAGCTGATAAGATCACAGAATCATAGAAGACTGCCCTTTCTTTCCAAATTCTTATCAGCAATAGTAGCAACTTCTAGAAAAAAATAACTGATGCAATGAAATGGCCTTGAGTTGTGCCAGGGAAGGTTTAGATTGGATATCAGGAAGAATTTTGTTACAGAAAGGGTGGTTAGGCTGCCCAGGGAAGTGGTGGACTCCCCATACCTGGAGGTATTTAAGAGGAGCTGATGCTTAGGAACATGGTTTATTGGTGGACTTGGTAGTGTTGGCTGTGATGGCTGGACCTGATGATCATAAGGGTCTTTTCCAAACTAAATGATTCTATATTTATTCATTCAAAAGGTAAAATTGTTGCACCAACTTCAACAGTTCAAAAGTCTTCTGTTTTGGCTTGTCCCCTGCTTGTAAATGAGGTACTAAAAGCAATTAACATCCTTATCTATTTATTTAGTGCTGTGGTTGTGGAGGAAAATACAATATCCAGCAAAGTCTGAAGCTAGCTTTTGAACTGAGATTGAGAAAGAAGCCTGCAAGGTATTTAACTGGTGGCACTTAATCTATAAGAATGAAAGATGTGATCACCTACAATCTTCTCCTTTCTCTCTCTCATTTATGAAAGTTGAAAGCTAGTGCCCTAATCCTCCGCTCCCTTCAAGACAGACCTTGCTGACTAATACACAAGAATATCTTCATCTGACATGCAATGCAGGTATACCACAGCATACTCCACTGTTGCCAGACCACTAAATGGCTGCTCAACATCGAGAGTGTTTGACATCTAATATATCCTTTTCAAAGCACACTAAAGCAAGCAGTGCAGTGCAGCAGCAACAGGGCATGACAGAGTTGAAAATGTGTTTCATTATCAGAAAAACCTATGGTATTAAGTACCTTTAAATATAAATGGAGAGAGAGAAAGAGAAAGAGAGAGAAAGAGAAAGAGAAAGAGAAAGAGAAAGAGAAAGAGAAAGAGAAAGAGAAAGAGAAAGAGAAAGAAAAAGAGAAAGAGAAAGAGAAAGAGAAAGAGAAAGAGAAAGAGAAAGAGAAAGAGAAAGAGAAAAGAGAGAGATCCATATTAGTATTTGGGTTTGCTTTGAAACATTTCTTTACAGTTCTTTTCAATAAACTTAGAAACATAGAATCATAGAACTAACTTAATTGTTAGAGCAATTTAGAGCAATCTTTTTGTTAGGGTATTCATCCAGGCTATGTAAAAGTCAGGCTGATACCCCTTTTTGATCAAAAGGAGGGATTTAAATTATGATCATCCACATTTTAAGAAAATTGCTTTGACAGCAAGCTACACTCTTCTGGGGGATGTTTCCTTTTGAGTCATTCTATTGCATAAGAAATATTTTAGTTTGGGTCAAAGGAAAAAAAGCCCTCATGGCAAAGTAGGTCCACTTTGGAATAGAAAATATTAGAACTTAATCAAATAAATCCTCTCCAGAGCAGGTTTAAACTATAAAAAGACAGAACAGAAGTATCTTCTCAGCAGTAAAATTAGGAAAGAAATGTCCCTGTGCCACCAATTACTAGGCTATTTTGCCCAGAACCACCTCACTCTCACATTGAACCCTATGATTTTTTGCTCATTGCCCCTTCACCAGCAGCTGTGACTGACAAAATCCATTAATTTTCAAACATCTCTTCTTATGCTTTGCCTTGCTGCAGACAGCCCTTGTGACTTTGGCAGTGTTATCTATCTGTGCACTAGCAGTTTAGAAAGTGAACCTCCACCACTGGTGACTGAAAGAAAGCACAGGGGCATCACTATTTTCACTCAGTTTCTGAATCTAGAATAGGGAAAACAAAATACTTAATTTTAGGGGAGAATTTGGATCACTCTTTCTGCTTTTCAGTAGATTAATCATTTTTGCGGAAAAGAATAAACACGAAGTCTTAGAATTTGTTACAAAACCTGTCTGTTTTATGCCCATCTAGGGTGCCAAATATTCCCCTCTTGATGCTAAAGCAAGCTTATCTAGCTGGCACAAGAGTGTGTACAGTGCACACCTGAATGCATTTTGGACCTCACCTGATGGGTCTAGTGCACATGGCTGCTTCTGCTTCTTGTAACATGGCACTATACAGAGAAGAATGCTTTTGCAATCTTTATCACATCTTGTTCTTCCATCCAATCCCTCACCCCACTTAACAAAGAAGGTTAACACAGTCTTGCTATATTAGTGCTATAGCAGTATGTGTGTATATATGGCCAACTTGTTTTGCATATATTTTTAAGTATTTTTTTTTTCTAGTGTGAGTATTGGGAACGGTGCCAGTTACTACATTTGAAAAAGGATGTTTTAAAATGCAGTTCATGAGCTCTTTCTCAGCGTTAAAAACAATTTCCTAATGGCTGGGCTCTGATCCAGCAAACGTTTCTCTGTACCTAGTCCTACCTTTATAAGCTATCCCATATGGATAGCAATGTAATTAATAGAACTTATACGGAGTTTATTTAGCAGTTCGGATTTAAAAAAATGCTGAAGGTGAGAAACTTTAAACTAAAAACCAAACTACAGAATTCTTCAAAAACATTGTTCAAACTGCTCTATTAAAATTATTTTTTCTAGAAGTGCACTGTTCACTCTTAAAGAGTGAAAAATACCTGCTATTTGGTGACATCTTAGGCTTTATATAGGCCAAGGCCAACTGTACGAGGTCCAACAAGGCTAAGTGCTGGGCCCAGCACTTGGGGCACAACAACCACATACAATGATACAGGCTGGACAAGAGTGTCTGTAAAGCTGCCTGAGAGAAACGGATCTGGGGGTATTTGGTCAATAGCTGGTTGAACAAGAGCCAGCAGTGTGCTCAGGTGGCCAAGGCCAAGAGCATCCTGGCTTGTATCAGAAATAGTGTGGCCAGCAGGACCAGGGAAGTGATTGTGTCCCTCTGTACTCAGCTCTGGTGAGGCTGCATCTCGAGTAATGTGTTCAGTTTTGGGCCTCTCACTACAGGAAGGACACTGAGGTGCTGGAGCATGTCCAGAGAAGGGCAATGATAGTGGTAAAGGGTCTAGAGAACAAGTCCTATGAAGAGCAGTTAAAGGAACTGGGGTTATTCAACTCAGAGTGAAGGAGACTCAGGGGAGACATTATCATTCTCTACAACTACTTCAAAGAAGGTTTTAATGGGGTAAGGGTTGGTCTCTTCTCTCAAGCAACACATGACGGAAGAAGAGGAAATGGACTCAAGTTGTGCTAGGGGAGGTTTAGGTTGGGTATTAAGGGAAATTTCTTCACTGAAGGGGTTATAAGGCATTGGAACAGGCTGCCCAGTGAAGGACGGTCACATATCCCTGAAGGTATTCATAGGACATTAGGACATGGTTTAGTGGTAGACTTGGGAGTGCTAGTTAACAGTTGGACTGGATGATCTTGGAAATCTTTTCCAACCTAAATTCTATAATTCTGTGAAACAAAATGTGCCCCCCTCAACTAACAGCTATGTGCTAACAATTTGGAGTGGAAAAGAAATGATTTTCAAATACCAGTTTGACTTTTACAGCATCTATAATTTACATATTTCTTCTTCCTATTCTTCTCAGCTGACTACAGATCATAGTGTCACACTGGTTCAACATGATTAGAGAACATGGGAAATGTGGTCAGATCAGATCCGTATATCAGGGAAGAGAATTAGAGATACGAGACTGAACACTTCTGAGTCTAAATTTTCATGTTTCAAGTAAATGTGCTGTTTCTTGGGGAAATTTTTAGTTTTCTATTTACTTTCATTGAAAATTTTAAATGGTTTCTGAAAAATATTCTGAGTACCCGTAGATCTTACTTCTCATGGGCTGCACCTATCATAACAAATACTGGATTTTTTGAAATACTATATGAGCTGTGCTTATGGTAAGTATTGAATTCCTCAACTTAATGTCAAACAGCCATTTTGTAGTATAAATGATGAAATAAAATGATGATACAGTAGAAAAAAATATTATGTTCCACATTTACCCCTTCTTCGATCAGGTCAGAGGCAGAGCAGTAACCTAAAATGCGTTAGATGAAACACATTATCACTTTGAGATATATCTCAAAACAGCGGTCCCAATATTTGATCACAGGCAACATTACTTAAGCAGAATGAGCAGTGGGCACTTTCCCATGCCCACAAGCAAAGGTGAAAAGTCTTCTAGGCAGCACATTGTCTGTGACTGAAGGCTGGAGAATACTATATTAAATATCTCCTCAACACACCTCAAAAGGTCTCAGGCGATGTTTTAACTTGCTGTTTCTTCTTGTTTTTATTTTCCCATCCCCCCAAAATTATGAGCCATAATTTTCCATATCTTGATAGTGAGAGGTAGCTAAGAATGAAGGAAAAGAAAAAAATTACTGTATTTCGTACAATTCATACAAAGATAGGGCTTGTAATTAGCAGTTTTGATATTTGAAGTAATTTAAGACAGTCCATTTTTTTCTTTTCTTCCTTTTTTTTTTATCATTACTTTTGACTATAGAAAAAATGTTTTCCTTTACAACAATGGACCACAGCAACAGTCCTATAAAACAACATAATTGCTCCCATTCAGCTGTAATCTCATCAGATCTATCTACAGACCCTCAGTGCAGTTAAATTTAAGAACAAAAACACATGCAGTCCTTACAGGCACCTTTTGCATGGTTGTGACAAACTGCTTATCTGAAAAGGGATTAAGCTGTATTCTTTAAGGTGTTTTGTTGTTTCTTCTTCGGGAATAGAAATGTTCAGTCTGAGGGTAGTACTTCAAAACCACCCTCTCTCTTCTCCTGTGCTAGATAGAATGGTGTGCTGAATTTATAAGGCAGCAGTCTTGGGTAAGAGTCTCTGTACAAAAAAGCCTATTACAATGCTGAAGTGTAGAGAAGGAGGAAACAAAAGAAACAAAATAGATAAACAGTTTTCTTAAAATTGTAAAAAATACTTAGTGTCAGGAGAAGTCTATGATGTTATCCAATAAATCCAAAATTTGCAACTTCAAGTCATTATGTGCTACATGGATCACAAAACTCAGTGTGAAAATGCAAAATAAAATGACACTGGGTCATATAATCACATTATATGTAACAAGTGATGGGTGAATCTCAACTAGTTTTTCAAAGAGATTACATGACAGAACTGTTGGTTATTCAAAAGACTGTACATGGCAACTGAGGAAGTATCTGTCCTTCATGTCCACTTTTCTTAATCCAGCTTCATTTTCCCTGTTAGCTCAGAAAACGGAACTAACCTTTGCAGGATGCACAGTTTGATTATATTTTTTCCTGATTTTTTTTATTTTTACTTTGTATGCATTGAGGTATTTGCTTCAATTATGTGGCCTGGGAAATACTAGGTGGTTGTATGTCTCATAAGGTGGGCCAGAACTGATTGATTTGCTGGATTTATCCAATAACCCTAGTATGTTATAGTCTGCTTGAAAAGGGGAAAAACATCTTCAGAAAGCTCTGAGAAAAAAAAAAATAGTGAAGCCAAGACAGAAACTGTTAATTCTGTCAAGATTTATTAAAAATGCCAAAAGCAATGCCACTGAGATAAACTTTTCAATGAGCACAGTTACTTCAGCAGGCAAGTACAAATTATAATTAAAGTTTTCTGAGCTCTACTGTTTAGTTTAAATGCATGGAAAAATTAACTTAAAACATACAGTAGAGAAGTAGAAATCATTATAGTAAAAATTAGTGTGCAATTTTACACTGTGAATTTTAAAATAATTTAAATCTCAGGTTTGAGGAAATTGCTGTTTTCAATCTTTCTTCCTAATCCCTATGTTTTTTTGGAAAATTTAAGCAAAGTACATCGACATATTCTTTAGTTGTTCAGTGAAAGAATAAGTAGCTTATTTTGTTGCTTGAATTCATATTTATCTTTGAGTATATGTAAGGCCATATGCAGTGAAAGATTATTCAAATATTTCACAAAAGCACTTTTGAATAGATTCCTTTATTCTGACGTTCATTTAGAGTGCGTTCAGGTTCCAGCAATATTTCACACCTTGTTGTTACCTTAAAACAGCAGAGAATCTTGGGCATTTCCTAAAGGATGTTCCGAATAGCACACAAAAGAAAAACTGGGGCAATGCAAGTGCTCATTTTAAAGAAGATTTTCTGTGTGTGTACATGAGCAATTATGCCTACTTGCACCTCCCTACATACACTTCTTAGAGGGGGTCCAAAATGTGCCATAGTATTTCATACTGTGAAAACACATTTTCTGATCTTAACACTACAGCGGTATCGCTTACCTTTTTAATAAATCTACTCTTTTTCTGACTTTTACATTTTTCTGTTCTATTTGATGTAAATATAATTCACTCCAACAAAGATGTGCTAAAACATAGCAATATTCATTTAGCAACCCAACTGATAGCAATATTAGGAGGTAGTGAAAGGTCGTGTGACTAAATCTGTGTCCTACATTGTGTACAGGACATACAATGAGATCAACAAAAACAGGATTTTATTTAACCATGAATAACACTGAGCATGAGATTGCAACCAATTAGAAATTAAAGAAAACTTTTCTTTTAACTGAAGGTAGGACTCAGAATATAAAATTAATTTACACCAAAAAAAAAGAAAATTTTCACCATATAGCACCTAGCTAAGAAGTCTAAGTCTATCATTTGTGACCTTGTAGCTCTTCTTGTTTTTACAGCTATGCCTTATTTTTTTTTACTCTTAGAGAAAATGTCTTTTCTGTGCTGTCCTGGTTTTCAGTTGGGATAGAGTTATTTTTCTTCACAGTAGCTGGTATGGTGCTGCGTTTTGGATTCAGGATGAAAATATTGCTGATAACACTGTGTTTCAGTTGTTGCTGAGCAGTGCTTACAGGAAGCCAAGGACTTTTCAGCTTTTCAAACTGCCCTGCCAGTGAAGAGGCTGGATGTACACAAGAAGCTGGGAGGGGACACAGTCAGGACATAAGACCCAAACTGAACAGAAGGAAGTCCTATAACATAGGATGTTTTACTCAACCATAAAGTTGGAGGGAGTTGGTTGGTGGGGCTGCCATTGCTCAGGGACCTGCTGGAAATCAGTCAGCTGGTGGTAAGCAATTGTGTACCACTTGCTTTGTTTATTCTTTTATTTGATTTCTTTGTTTCTTTGTTTTGTTTTGTTTCTTATTAAATTGTCCTTGTCTCAACCAGCAAGTTTTGCCACTTTCATGTTTTTTGTTTCTCTCCCTCATCTCACTGGACAGGAAACTGACCAAGCAGCTGTGTGGTACTCAGCTGCCTGCTGGTTTGAACTACAACATGTGGTTCTGGAAAGGACCTCCACAATCATCATAGAGAACTGACTGTGCCAAGGAAAATTCCATCAAAATATTTTATGTCTTACAATGTATTGTAAAATGTTCTAAATGAAGAACACCTCAAACCCCAATGTAAGATATTGATATAACTGAAAAAAAAGCAGCAGGTTGAAGATGTCCAGAGAAAAAAAATAAAGACTTCAAAATCAGTACTTTTCTCTGAAATGTTATGCTAAAATAGTTACCAAACTGAAAATGTGTTTATTATCTGCTTCCGTCATACTATTTCAATCATAGACATCTTTGCAAAAAGTAAAACAAGTATAATTTTAACAAGACTGATGATAACTGCATTGTAAAAAAAAAAAAAAAAAAAAAAAAAAAAAGATATCAAAGTCTTACTGCCAAAGACTAGCCTAATTAACAGGCGAATTTCATGACCACAAGTTTTCAAATCTGTAATATTAATTAAGAAACTAAAGGAGACAAATGGCCTGCAAAGAGACTTATTTGCCTTCTGGCCTGCAAATGAGCACTCACAATCTGTGTAATCAATACCAGGAAACTAGCTGGAATTAATGTCCAGCCTCACAGTATTGTGCGCCAGCTCCACATTTTCCCTTAATTTACCTGACCTTTTAGGTTCTGATATATCTTGTGGTTCTCAAATGACCAGCTGGCACCTTTAGTTATTTTAGTCATTGGCCAAAAATGTATGAAAATGTCAGCCTTTTTAAGATGACTTGAAGACTGGGAAAAAGACAAGCTTTATAAGTTCTCAGATACAAACAGAAAATTAAAATTATACTTTTAGCCACATTCTAGCTGTAGCAATAGTATCATTGCTGCACAGGATTCACCAGAAAAGCTTTTACATGTCATATGCACCACTTCCTGATATAAAAGACATATACAGCTGGCTTGGATGGCAAGCTTAAAAGACATAATTCAAATTAAGATTTGTGGATCAGCAAAGTAAAACTTTCTTGAGATTTTTTTAAAGAAACTAACATGTTAGGTACCAAGACTTTGAATATTGAAACTGTAAATATTACCCTCCGTTAAGATGAGGGTAAGTACATTCAGACAACTAAACATGTAAAAACAAGGACCAGCCATTTCCTTTATCTCTCTTCAAATGGCACAAAAGGAACAACTATCCAAACTAGACATCT
Organism: Aythya fuligula; assembly: GCF_009819795.1. NCBI lineage: Eukaryota > Metazoa > Chordata > Aves > Anseriformes > Anatidae > Aythya > Aythya fuligula. Next base: position 122,181,808 of record NC_045560.1, on the reverse strand, counting down.
CTATAGGGCCTGCTTGTATAGGGCCCCTCTGTGGGGATGGAGATCTGTCACACAAGCCTCACTGTGAGAAGTCTAAAATAAGAGCAGTCTAAACCAAGAAAATAATGCACAGGTTCTTTGAATAAGGTCAACCAAAAAGGTAGTCTGAATGAACAAACTACTTTGAGTAAAATAAGAAAAACTCAAGTCTTCTAAAACTAAATAAAGTTGCTTGACCTTTGAATTACCAGAAATAAGAACAAAATTTTCCTCAACAAAATAAAGTTCCTTCTTTGAGACTTGCAATAAAATTTCTAGAACTGATAGACTTTTCTGAATGAACACTTTGAGTAAACAACAGGTTCTTACTATAAACTAGTTATAACCACAAAGGCTTATTTTGATACCATAAACACAATAAAGTTCACATTTTAAATAAACTTTCCCTCTGTGCTTCATGTGTGTACATATGTCTCTGAAGTGAGGGTACATCTTCCTGTTGATATTCCTTTTTTTTTTTTTTTCCTTTTTACTAAAATAACATATACAAAAGTGAATACTTACTTCCCCAAATACTGATCTATCGATATTTTTATGTAAATATTGAATTACCCCCTCAAGAACACTCATTCTGAAGAAATACAGGCATACAAAACAAACAAACAAAACACAAACAACAACAAAAGACCCAATACATGAAGACATGATTTGTGATAGCTAATATTTAGAAATCACATTATGAGTTATGATGGGCTCTAGAGAGCAGTAGCTTGCAAGCTTGAGGTCATGGCTCCTAACCTTTCAGAAGTCTGTTCCAGCTGAAACATATCTCAATCAGAAATTCTGCTTATGCATCTTGTGCATTTTCTTGAGCTTTCTATTCTTACATTTCCAGAATGTAAGGTGAGGCTTGATACTTACATGTATGTAAAAATATTATTTTTTAAAATTTGCCCTTGAATTAGATTCATATAAAATTACTATTTGACAAAAGAAAAAAATAAAATCTAGTGAATTTATAGTGTTCTCCCACTCTGGGGGTATGTTTCCTACATTTTGTACAAAGACTGTTGAGGGGATAGAATGTGCAATGACACTTTTGATCAAGAGAATAACACACAACATACAAACCACAATATCCTTTGTCTACCCTCATGTGGAGTCTACACAATGACCATACACTGCTTTTCACTCATAACCATTATATTCTATCCCATTTTCATGGCAGAATTCAAGTTCACACAATATGCTGAAAGGAAACTCATGACAAAACTATTTAGCCAGTTCATTTAAACATATTCCATAAATTCATTACAAACTAACTTGGTTAATTTCTTGCAATGAGGTGAAGCTAGAGAAATGAAGAATATGCTTTCATCTTTTTCAGCATTTTTTTTAATCTTCATTGCTCGTCAAAAAGCATTTTCCCCTAGTGAATTAACCCCAGATGACTCATGCCTCTCAAAAAATTTTGATAGGTAGATGTCAAACTAGCTTACATTTTCCAATATAAAAATTGGTGATAAAAGGACAGAGCTAAGAGCACACACAGATTTTAAGGGAAGATGTTGCCTGAAAAACTCAAACAGAAATCCACAGATAGCAGAAAGTAGTTTTTATAAAGCTGAGTTTACCATAAAGTCACTTGCTCCATTTCTGTTCATTTTGTGGAAGCATATAAAATAAGATCCTCCTTGCATTTACCAAAAGAAGAAAGATTAAAAAAAATAAATCAGAAACTGACAGCAACAATGAATTATAATTTGTGTGTTCCAGAATATTTTAAAACATGACTTAGATAGTAAGACATGTTGGTAGAAAACACCATGAGATATTACTTAGTTTCTTAATTGCATCCAATATTCCAGAGATCTTCAAACAAGTCACTAATTATTAAACTTTCACTGTCAAGATTTATTTTTGTTTTGATTACATTATTTTGACATCTTTCAATTTAAAATGATAACGAAACAAACAGCAACATAAGGTTCCTTTGCAGGATTACTTTTTATTATAAAACATTTTGGAGTTGGGAGTTCCAAGTTATTTTGGAAGCATACTAAATGCATGCTAAAAGTTGACAGCAACTTCCTCAGATCAAAACCAGATACAGTGCACATATAAATTGAGTAATATGAAAGAATCTACAATTGCATTTTTAAGATATGTTTAGCCACAACGCTACAATCAACAGTTTTTTCAACCAAGTCTTTTAAATAAATAGTTTTTTATCTGCCTAAATTTTAAACCAACTATTTAGACTTGAGACAGGGTAATATGAACGGTAGCGATTTAAAAATGCTTCTTGCTTATTGTTCCTTTGTGGTGCTATTAGGTATGTACAAGAACTTGTGTTTGTTCGATGTCAGGCAGCCAAGAAAAACATAAGGCATGGCACAAGATCAGAGAGAAACCAACAGCAAACAGCCCAGGGATGGTCATTTGGAGGGACTGTATTTGTACAGTATCAAACAGAGACAAAGTAAATGAGCTCACACATGACAGCAAAGTATTTAATAGTAATTCTAAAATCTATTTACAAAAAAAAAATAAATTGGTAGTCTAATTTGTTTAGACTTAACCCTGGAAATAAAGCTAGTTTATAGAAGTTCAAAAGAGCTAGAAATCTGCATTTAGCTTTTCCCCATTAGGGAAAGTTGTTTTTTGAGAAGAGAATATGAGAAAAGAAACTGTGTTTCTTCCACATAATTCAAAGTAATGTTCCTGTTACCAGGTCAGACCATATGACCTCATGAATAACATACAGCCCATGTCTTCCATGCTTGAGGTCTGGTTGGTGAAATAATTGCTACTGCTGACCCAATTTAAGGTTCTTTCTTCTGAAAAATCAAAAGCAGAGAAAGATTTCATAGGACCTAGCTTGTGAAATATTGATCTCACTTGTGAAATAAGTCATGTAATACCAGACTAATGGGCCATTATTAATCTGTATTCATTGACCACTTCACTTTTTAATTCCTATGATGAAATTCTAACATTTTCTGTTCTTATTCATGGAAGTTCAAAGGGGAAAGAAAACTAGTCATTTATTAAAAAACTGTCACAGCTTCCCTTTTTGAGAAAAACTGGATGAAAGATGACATTAAAATAAACCATCAAAGATGAAAGCAGATATTAATTTGGAGTAGGGAGATTTGAAACACAAAACACAACGTTTACTCTTTCCTTGCTTATTTTAGCGTTTATACACAAAGCAGCATTACTAAAGTCCCTGGGAGACTGCATAACTCATATTAGTCCTAAGTGATGTGAATTCATGTACTTAAATTTGAGGAAGGAGATCTCGTAGTAGCAGCACTGTACTACTCTCAGCACCATGGCCTCTACCACTTCACACTGCCACAAAATCCTGTGCAGGCAGACTGACTAATGCTCCTCCACAGGAAAGAGAACTACGTGAATAGCAAACCCACTTTACAGAAATGGAAAAGACAACTTTTAATAAAGGAAGTTGAAAAACGGAGATTTTCTGTGCATACAAATGCATTGGAACCTCCTTTGCTATTTGGCTCTATGTGCCAGTATGGAGGGGACACGGACTGAATTATAAATCAAAGATACATAGCAAGACATTTAGCCAGGAAGTTTTGACTTCTAAATAAATCACAGATTTTGCTGAGTATTCTTAAGAATCTGTTTGTAATGAAATATCCCAATATCTTTTGCTCTGTGCATTACAATCCTACTGAACTAGTGTAGTCTTCCTGCAAAGTTGTTCCAGAGGAAAAACATTTTTTCTTTCCTACCAAACACTTCCCGAAAAAAAAAAACTTTCCATAGGCAACTCTACTTGGCATGACTGGAGAAGGTACAGGAATCCCGGAAGAGCACCTAACCCACTTGTAAATACTAATACACATGGGTACTAATACTAATACAGGGAATACTAAACATTTAAATCACTGTTATAATACAGTAACAATATCCATTTGTTGTGTATAATTAAATTTGGATCACCTGTCAGAAGCTAAGACCTGTTATCTGAGATGCACATTGGCTGAAATTTAGCAATATCATGGCTGGAGTAATAGGAATGGCAACATCTGAGAGATCACCTTGATTACTGGGTGACAACAAAGAGGTTCATTCTTTTTTTACTCTAACCTCTCCTAGGTTTGCCAGACATTTTCATTGCCTCTCTTTACCACACACCTGTAACAAAATTGCTCATTGGCCTTCAGGTATCACTGGCTTGTCCAGCTGGACAGGATTATCTCTGGCTTTTCACTTACATTTAATTCAGATTCCAGTCTTCTGTTTTGTCTCTTTTTATGTACAATACTTAGACCCTTTTTCCTAAGAGTCTTCCAGAAATATTGAATGTTTAAGTTACAGTGCACCTCCTCACAGTGGCTGTTTAAAATGTTCTCCATTGTTTATGATCACTTTCAACTTTAATGGTTTCCTGTCTTTTAATACTACTGGTCAAACAATTTTCCAGGTGAGCAGCACTACGAGAAATTCCTCTTCATGACTGTCTGCCAAGTTAGAAGAATCTGGTGTACTGACAGCATAATGGGGAAAGAGAGTTTTATGTCTGATTTTACTCACTTGGACACCATGTGCACAATACTCTAGGCAATACAATTTTAGACTGACTGGATTTCTGCCTCTCCTGGGAGAGTCACTGAAAGAAGAGTTTTCAGAAGTTTTTATGCAAAATCATTTATGCAGAATCTAGTGATGTCATATCCCTTGATTTGATTTCTTCAAAATAATTAATTAATTAAAAAGAAGTTTAGGGTTGGAACTTGCAGTGAAGAAATTGGGGAAAAATTATCATGTAGTGGTAAAACATTCCTTATAAAGTGCTGTTTTATCAAAATAAAGTTCTCTTTTTCTATTTTAACGATTCTTGGATAATTCACTAACTACCGTGACTTCATTATACCAAGACATCTTTTATACAAAACTAGACAGGTTTTTGAATGAGTGACTACTGGAAAGTACTTTGCAACTATTTAAAAGCCAGGGAATCTGAGCAGAAGTTATTGCGTGTCAAAAATAAATTTCTGGAGAGTGCATGTTCATTTTTGAAGATCATTAGAGAAAGACAAAGAAGGTGAATGGTATCATCACTTACACTGAACCCATGATGTTGAAGGAAAGTAGTTAAGAAAGCAATGAAACATATTCCTTAGGTCAAGCACTGCACATCAACATGCCATGGAAATATAATGGGAACTGAGTCAATAGGAAGACTTACAATTCAGTTGATAATTAAAACAAACAGACAAATAAAGCTGAATATCTCCTTCTCTGGTCCAATATGATATCCTGGCACCAACAGATCAGCTTCAGAAACAACTCCAGTAACCATCAGTTAAAGAAACCAGATGAAGTGATGAAGCTGATGCATACTGCTATATTCCCAGCCATCTGAAGCATTTATAATCAGGATTTCTGACATACCTCTGAAGAAAGAAGGTATTTTGGGAATATATTACTGTGTTAATGAGATGTAAAATATCAGCACAGAACCATACAGCAACCATACAGCACTGCAGAACACAAATGTCTAAAAATATCATGTAAAATTTCCCTTGAAAATGTTAATTTGCATGCATACATACTTCAGTTGCAGTAGGAGGTCTATGTGCTGTTCCCTACCCAAGCAGAAATATAGCTCAACCTCAGTTGTAAGGAGTCCTTCACTAAACTTTATAACCTCATTCTAAACTCTGGCTGTCAGTTAACAGCTTTTCAGAATGACAGTTTAAATCAAGAAAATGTCACATGTGTATAGTAACAGGTCTAATCTTTTCTGTAAATTGCTGCCTGTGGTTTTCAGAAACATAGTAAATTGCTGTCGATTTACACTGAGTCTCACTGCAAAGATAACTTGACTTTTGCACATTTAACAAAACAGTCTTAAATTATTCAAGCATATCATTCAATGTTTGGGCAATTTTGAGAGCCATTGATTTCAGGAACCTGTAGTCTGCCTTTCCACTAGATAAATATAAATCTTACACTTGACTTCTGCTTCTCAAATGTAAGACTGAAAGTCTATCCAGGTACCAAAGATCTATAACATTTTAGGACTCACTTATCAAGCCTAAGTGGCCAATATTTTCAAATACCCAACAACTACAAACAATGCTTTAGGCTGCTTTCAGGTGCCTCAGGACTAGTGGTATTTAATTCCAGTGATCCAGAACACAACAGCACCCACATTTTTTTTTTAAAACACAGTGAATCCAAGGGAGAAACAAACAAACAGAACACCTTATGGTTGTCTTCCATGAGTCAAATATCTAAGCAATGGCTGTCCAGAAACCAACAAGAGATTAAAAAAAAATAGTAGAGGACAGCCGAGGGTGAAAAACAATGGCATAAGTTAGTGGACAGTGCTTTGTGGAGAAAACAAAACAAAACAAAACAAAACAAAAAAACACCACAAACATGACAGCAAAATTTCTTTTATCCTGGTAGTTGGATGAGGTAGGACTGCAGCATCACTCCGTCTAGGATAGGAAGAGGTATGATCTATTTTTGGAAGGGAGAAGTCTGAGTACAGAGATGATGTGCTCTGCTCCTTCTAGAGATACAGCAAGACTCAGAGAGACAGTTTCATTCTGAGAGTTGCCACTGAGGCACAGTCTATGAGCAGCCTATGTGAAACCTGTGTCTGCATCCCTAAAAACTCATTGTAGGTGTCAAGTTAGCTATACATCATTGCTCTCCAGGTTTTTTTCCTCCTCAGAAAAGGAAACTACCTTTGCTGGAGTATACAGAAGAGATCTGTAAAACTTCTGTGACAAGCTGCAAAGTTAGCCTGTGCCTTGGTAAGAGAAACTTCTTCATAAGTTCCAAGGTACGCATTTATTTTCTTAGATGATCTAAGACCATGACCAGTGGCTTTGCAAAACCCCACCTCTTTTTAAGGTTAGTTTATTTTGCACACAAATGTCTTTGTTTACTTTAAAGAAATATCTGACCAAAAAAGTCAATTTTTTATCTAACCTGTGTGATCCGAAGTTGAATTTCCTGTAGCTGTGTTAGTTTATACCAGCTCAGCAGAAAGCCAAGAGCTTTGAAATATTAACAGAATTTCATAAAATGAAATATTCACAAAACTTTATTTTTTCCTCCTAAATATAGCATTTACCATGAGCCTATACATTAGCAGTAGAAAAAAATACAGTAACCAAAATACTATCTTTTGTTTTCAGTAGTTATTGTGTAATACCTTCTCCTTATTATAGTGTAACTCATAAGCTTCTGTGTTTCTTTTCGTCTATGGTACAACATGAATTAAATAGCAAAAGGACTGACAAAATAATCTATTAAGGCAAGAGAAATTACAAGTAAAAGGGAGTGATAACTCCATTAGGAAGGCAGAACACAATCTTTTGAACTATTAAATCACACTTATTTGACACACAAACTTATTTTACTTTTGGCAAAACACCTAAATACAGGAACTCATTCATATTTCCATACTAATAATGGAGCTCAAACTACAAACACTAAATTAAAAAACAAACTATGCCAGAAAGATTACTTATTACAATATCCATAGTCCTGGTGATATGATGAAACAGAAGAAATTGTAATGAATTATTCTTGGCAGTGTGTTTAGCAGAGCATAAAAAGCAACAGATAGTGCAGTCTTTTACGTACAAACCTAATGCTTCCTTTGTCTCTGAATCTTTTTTGGATCCTAAGAAAAGCTTTAATTCCCAGTGTGCTATGTGTTTGCTCTTGTTGTTATTTTGTTTTGTTTTTCCCTTTCTATAAACATTATAACTTTTGTATTGTTCTGTTTTTAAATGAATATTTCAGAGAGACACTGAAAAGTAAGATAAGGCAGAAGATAGCTTAAAAAAAAAATAACACAAATTTCATACATATACATACATATTCATCCCTCGCTTTTTCTGAATTCAGTTCACTGAATTCTCTCATCTAATGTCATGTATTGGAAGCATTTATGAAGCACAAGCACAACAGGAGAGGTGCCACAGTAATATATACAAGATCAATACAAATAAATGCAACCTAGATGATTTGAACATGCTGGTAAGAGATATTATAAACATACTGTAACATTCATCATATAAGAACATATAATAATTTACATGGACCCATACAACAGAATTTATTTAATATGTTAGTATATATTACATCTTTGCATTTCAACTTTACTGCATAAAGCAAGAATTCCATGCCTGATGTATGTTCAGGATTTTTTCAGCTTTTATAGTCAAGCCTCCTCCCGTTCCCAAACTTTAATATATGAAAACTGAAGAGGTCTATAGATTGCTTCTTATTTTAATGCTGATTCAGCAAACTACTTAAAAGCACAGTAAGCACGTGAGTAATTTTATTGAGTTTAATGAGACTACTCATGCATTTAAAGTTAATCATGTGTCTTGCTGAACTGAAGCTGCAAAAGAAAGCGTACAGAAATCTTATTGGAACCACACATTGATATAGGACAATAACCACTTTAATTTTTATCCACTACACCTGTTCTTTAGGTTGCAGCAGCCCTTTGGGTGTATGCTGTTCTTACTGCTTTTCTGAAGCAGATCAAAGAATCACAGAATTGTCTAGGTTGGGAGAGACCTCAAGATCATCGAGTTCAACCTCTGGCCTAACACTAACAAGTCCTCCACTAAACCATATCGCTAAGTTCAACATCTAAACGTCTTGTAAAGACCTCCAGGGATGGTGACTCCACCACTTCCCTGGGCAGCCTGTTCCAATGCCTCACAACTCTCTTCTCAGTAAAGAAGTTCTTCCTAATATCCAACCTAAAACACCCCTGGCACAACTTTAGCCCATTCCCCCTTGTCCTGTCACCAGGCATGTGGGAGAATAGACTAACCCCCACCTCGCTACAGCCTCCTTTAAGGTACTTATAAAGAGCGGTAAGGTCGCCCCAGAGCCTCCTTTTCTCCAGGCTGAACAAGCCCAGCTCCCTCAGCCGCTCCTCATAAGACTTGTTCTCCAGATCCCTCACCAGCTTCGTCGCCCCTCTCTGGACTCTTTCAAGCACCTCCATGTCCTTCTTGTAGTGAGGGGCCCAAAACTGAACACAGTACTCGAGGTGCAGCCTCACCAGAGCCGAGTACAGGGGGACAATCACTTCCCTAGACCTGAAGACATTAAAGAGGACCAGCCCCAGTACCAAGCCCTGGGGAACGCCACTAGTGACCGGCCTCCAACTGGATTTGGCTCCGTTCACCACGACTCTTTGGGCCTGGCTATCCAGCCAGTTTTTAACCCAATGAAGCGTACGCCAGTCCAAGCCAAGAGCAGCCAGTTTCTTGAGGAGAATGCTGTGGGAAACGGTGTCAAAAGCCTTGCTGATGTCAAGGTAGACCACATCCACAGCCTTTCCCTCATCCACCAAGCGCGTCACTTTGTCATAGAAGGAGATCAGGTTCGTCAAGCAGGACCTGCCTTTCATGGTGACTGGGTGACTGGGCCTGATCACCTAGTTGCCCTGCAAGTGCCACGTGATGACACTCCAGATAATCTGCTCCACGAGCTTCCCTGGCACTGAGGTCAAACTGACAGGCCTATAGTTTCCTGGGTCAGTCCTCCAGCCCCTCTTGTAGATGGGCCTCACATTTGCTAGCCGCCAGTCGACTGGGACCTCCCCCGATAGCCAGAACTGTTGATAAATGATGCTAAGCAGCTTGGCCAGCTCCTCCTCCAGTTTTCTCAGTATCCTCAGGTGGATCCCATCTGGCCCCATCGACTTGCAGGTCGCCAACCATTTCCTCATGGATAGTGAGTGCCACATTCTGCTCCCCATCCCCTTCCACCAGCTCAGGGTACTGGGTATCCAGAGAGCAACTGGTTTTGCCGCTAAAGACTGAGGCAAAGAAGGCATTAAGCACCTCCGCCTTTTCCTCATCTTTTGTAACTAAGTTCCCCCCCGCATCCAGTAAAGGCTGGAGATTCTCCTTAGTCCTCCGTTTTGCATTAATGTATTTGTAAAAACATTTTTTGTTGTCTTTGACGGCTGTAGCCAGATTGAGCTCCACATGAGCTTTGGCCTTTCTAATTTTGTCCCTGCACTGCCTCGCAACATCCTTATAGTCCTCCTGAGTGGCCTGCCCTCTTTTCCAAAGATTGTAAACCCTCTTTTTTCTCCTAAGCTCAAGCCACAGTTCTCTGTTCAGCTAGGCTGGTCTTCTTCCATGCTGGCTCGTCTTTGGGCACATGGAGACAGACCACTCCTGCGCCATTAAGATTTCCTTCTTGAAGAGTGCCTTCCTACACTCTTCTGCCCTTCAGAACCACCTCCCAAGGGACTCTACCAACCAGTGTCCTGAACAGCTCAAAGTCAGCCCTCTGGAAGTCCAATACAGCAGTTTTACTGGTCCCCTTCCTGGCTTCTCTAAGAATGGAGAGCTCTACCATTTCATGGTCACTCTGCCCAAGACAGTTTCCAACCACCACATCTCCCACCAGTCCTTCTCTGTTTGTGAACAGAAGGTCTAGTGGGGCACCTCCCCTGGTAGGCTCAGTAACCAGCTGTGTCAGGAAGCTATCTTTCACGCTCTCCAGAAATCTCCTAGACTGCTTTCTCTGGGCGGTGTTGTGCTTCCAGTCTCCTCATCCTGGTTCAGCAGTCTACAACAGACCCCCACCAGGATGCTTCCCCTGTTGGCCTTCCTGCTGATCCTAACCCATAAGGACTCAACCTTATCATTCCAGCCTCAAGTTCCACAACATCAAAACTCTCTCTGATATAGAGAGCCACACCACCACCCGTTCCATGGTGCCTGTCCCTTCTGAAGAGCCTATAGCCAGACATTGCAGCACTCCAGATGTAGAGGCTGTGCATATTAACAACGCAGGAAAAACTTCTCAGCAAGGGAAAATTCATTTTGCTATGCTGTTCTGTAGGAGTCAGAGAAAGAAAACATCCAGGGTACTAAGTACCCCGGTGAGAAGGGCTGCAGAAGCCCTAGGTGGAATTTCAGAGGTTAATAAGTCAAGGGGTATCCCGGGTGCAGAGCTATGGTGATTTGGGTGATGAAGAGAAGCTGGGAAGAAATACAAAATGATCTCTTTCCCTTCTCCTCCTCTGTGGTCTTTCTTCTGATTTAGTGTAAACCAAAACCAGCAATTATAAATAAAGGATTATATAGTACGTAGAACAATCATCTCTCAGAAACAGAACAAAGCAAGTTCTATTTATGAATATTGTTTATGAAGTAGAGCTGCCTATTTGCAGTTGGATAGTAGCAATCAAGCAAGTGTTTCTGATAAGAAGTTGCAGCACTTTTTGTCTATGGAGATGCTACACAGTTTCTTCTGTTCTCTCTTCCAGCTACATTTTTCCTTTGTAATGGCACACATGCATGAATTTAACCATGAAATATTTATTTGTAAAAATTTGTTCAATCAATAGGTATGAAAGTTTTCAGTGGCACATAAACACTCATGCTCTCTCTCTTTTGTATCAGCCTGTTCCTCAAGAAGGCAGAATAACAATGGATAAAAGATTTCAGTCAATATAAATTAGAAGACACATAATAGAGAATATTTAATGGGGAAGAAAAATGTCAGGTAAAATCCATACTAGCAAGGTTAAAGGCAGTTAGAGGTACCTCATAATGCTTAATTAGAAATAAAAGAGATTGTAGAGAAGATATAGACCTACAAGTAGATGAAGTCTGTCATTTTTGTAAAGAGGCAAAAAAGGTAGACATTCTTTAATAAATATGCAAGTTCTTTATTTAGTAAAGAACAGAATGAGAAGAAGTGGAAAGGTACTTTCAAAACCATAAGTAAATGGCTTAAATTGGTTTTAGTGATTTATAAATCATATCAAGTCTGGCACTGAACTTACAAGCATGCAAAAACTTGGGTATGGAGATCCATGAATGTAGAGAAGTTAGTTTTTAATACATCATTTGAACTTCATGAAAATGAAGAATTTTAAAGCTGACGCAAAGTTCACGAAACACATGTGCAATGGTTCAAGAACAGTTAGTCTAGCACCAGTTACAAAGAAATTGAGGAAAGATTGACAAGATCTTAAAAATAGATCTTCGAGAACCAGCAAAAGCCGTGTAATCAATGCCAGTCACTATGAATTCATAAGACATTAGAACTTGTTAAAAAAAAACAACTTGATTTCATTACTTTAAGAGGTTAAAACTTGAGTTGATATAAGCAGCTGCAAGAATGTAATTTACTTAGTCCTCTATATAAGGCATTCACAAAACATTTTTATTGAAAAAATTACAAAGTCAGTACATTTTTAATGGACTGAAAATTAAATGGATTGAAAACTGGCTAATTAACATAGTTGTCAATGGAAAATCATAACTGAATAAGAGTGTTTCTAGCAGGACTCCCCTGAGACTCAACTAAGGTCTGATGTTATTCAACACTTTCATCACTGATCTAGAAGTAAATATAAAATCACTGCTTATAGTGAATGTATTTGCAGATGACACAAAGAGAGGGAGGAGGTTAAATAATGAAAAGGCAGGCAGCTGTACAGGGCCATCTGGATTACTTGGTAAACTGGGATCGGCAAAATAAAATCTGTTAAATTATAGGCACCAGCAAAGTGATATAGCTTGGAAGCAGGAAAGACAAGTTGTGTAACAGAATTGGAAACTGCATCCCAGAGAATAAAATGTTTGGAAAAATAAATATGATCCTGAAATGTTGAAGCAAGGTGACTACTTACAGCTATAAAAAGTGATCATAGACAGAAATGGAGAAATCCTATAATATTGTTCTCATTGCTAGGGTCTAAGAACATTTTAAAACTCTCTAGAATTCTAGAATATCCCACACTAGAAGAGACCTACAAGGATGATTGAGTTCAACTCCTCCCTCCAGACAGGAACAACAAGAAATCAGACCATATATCTGAGATCATTTTCAAAACGCTTCTTGAGCTTCACCAGACTCAGTGCCATGACCACATCCCTGGGGAGCCTGTTCCAGTGCTCGACCAGCCTCCCACTGAAGAACCTTTTCCTGAAATCCAGCCTGAACCTCCCGTGACACAGCTTCAAGCCATTCCCTTGGGTCCTAAACAACCTTTAAAAACCTTTTTGTTATTTAATGTATTAAAACTAGGTAAATTTGTGTCCCAAGCATATTATAATATGTAGACATTTTCATGAATATTAGCGTATTGCATCAGAGTGATGCAAAAAGTTTTTACAGGAAATTACTGTTTTAAAACTGGAATAGAAAGTATATGTTTAAATAATAACCAGATTTACCCTTATGAATCAATTTATTATAAGTATACACAAGCTAAACCTAAGATACATAAAAATATCAATATGTACAAATTAAAATGTATTTGTATGAAGTAAAAAGTAATTACTAAGAGATTTATAACACTGGCTTTTCTGAAATAACTATTTTCAATGACTGTGCTAATGTTTGTAGGGTGTACACAAAGTCTACATGCACACAGCATGTAACAATAAAAATAGTTATTTCATGCAGATAAAAAAAAAAAATTAAAAAAAAATAAAGACAAAGGAATGCAAGATGCCCTAAAGCAAAACATAGTTGAAACTCAGGGTAAACATGAAGCATATAAAAATAGCCCCAAAACAGCACAAATGACTCTGAAGTTAAATATTGTACAAATATATTTCAGATGAAGACATAATGGATATCACAGTTTCTTCACAACTGGACACACGCACACGCACACACACACATATATTTTCCCCCTCAATAAATGTTGTCTTTTATCCAACAGCCATCTTTGAAGTGGAAAAAAATAAGACAGCTGTGAATGCCTCAGGAAACGGTAAAAAGAAAGAAACATTAATTTAGTCAGGGTGAAATGTCTCTAAAGGAAAATAATCTGCCCTGGTAATACTGATCATGAGAAAGTTAGACTGTAGTTTGTCACTTCTGTTCAAAATAATGAAAATTACAGAATAGTGAACACAAAGCTGAAAAGTGAAAGTATCATCCACAATTCACAGAAAATAAAGGTAAAATGAATCAAGCGTGTTTCTCTGCAGCAAGTAATCTGAGTTTTAGAAATAATATCTGTGCTCCTCTTAGCAGAACACTAGGCAGAGAGTTCAGCAGGCAGCTCAGAAAGTTCAGTCTCAGCATAAAAAATGCCCAAGCCTTCAAACAACTTTGAGATAAACAAGGAAACTCCAGCAGAAACTCCCAAATCAACCCTGAATCTCTTGATCTACCAAGGAGGGGTGGAGGGTGACTGTTTCCATGCCTGCAGAAGATCCATAGCAGTAACACAGAAGAGCCAAAGCCTATCTGTTCTCAACAGACAAGTATAATATATTCTCTCCTTGCAAAGGAAACATTCTTCCAAAACAACATGGACTTCTACGTGCTCTCTAAAGGCATATGTGGAGAGGTAATTTAAGTATACAGAATGCAATACGGACAAATAACACAGACAAATTATTCATAAATAGTGTCTGCCCTTGGAAGACAGTCTCAGGCAGGCACTCCTTCTAGCACTGTGACTTCTCCAAAGCTTCTACCTTCCCCATTTGACTGAATAGGTCAAAAAGACCCAGTATTATTCCTAGTGTAGTAAAGCCACTGACAATAAATCTCCCAGCAAAATAAAGGGCAGGAGGTCAGCCAAATCCCCAGTGGGATTCTCTCACTCTTTCCCCATTAATCCAAGCTGAAGACCTCTGTTCAAAGGAATGCTGATACTCATGAATAATAAACTCAGTCACATCAATATGTCTCAAGAATTTCCCTGAAGGACAGCTAAAAAAGGAAAAGAAAAGCCAGAAAGGTGATTCTACAACTGAAAGAGAATATAATAATCTACCCAAGGAACAATCCCTTCTTACTGAGGCTAAATATATTATTACACAGAAACCAAACATAGGATATAAACTTGCTCCAAGTCTTGAACCACAAAGATTAAGAGACTACTTCCTGTGATCTATGTGATCAAAAGTCTTTTTCTAATTAAGACAGATTAATACAACATAAAGATCAAGCATTCCACAAACAAAATACTGCCAAAACAGATGTCTTGGAAATATATTTGAAGTTTACCCGAGGTGAGCTACTGAACTAACCAGCACTTCTCTGTTTGCTGAAGTCTTTGAAAAAAAAGTAGTAGTAGAAATCTACCAGGGACACCTGCCCTATGGCTCCCCTTACTGAGCAGCAAGTAAGAATCATCTCATGGGAGCTAAAGAACAAAATTTTCTTGCAGATGCTTTTGAAAAACCTGATGAAATTCTGTCTCAGATAGGCTCACCAGACTTAAAAAATGTGTAAAACTCAAAAGGTAAAATGCTTATACCAGTCCCATGGAACAAAGCTGTTGTAAGCAGATGTTAATTCAGAAAGTTCAAGACAATGATTGTCTACTGTTGAGATCCTAGAAAATCCTAGGATATCTCTGACTGGATACACAGGCTCTGTGTAGTTAGTAAAATCACCTTGGTTGTCAAATGCAGATCTGTGAAATGTAAACCAAAGAACTGCTGCTTGTCTTTCCACTAAATTAGACAGAGTTCATGAATCCCAAAGGATGAAAGTGCAGTCTTCTGGATGACATTTGGTGGTGATGGTGAATCACCTGCTTCCTGTATTTCTTTTACAGGTCAAAGATAGTTCCACGTTAACATATCTATCTAAGCAATATGCTGAAGTTGCACTATTATGAATTTCTGTAAGATGCACTTAGCATACTTAAAAACTTTCATGCAATTCAGTATCATCATTTCTGGGAAGAACTTTTTCATATTCTACAATAAGTCCTCTGTACTTTCATCAAGCACTATTGAGTGTAAATTATTTACTCTTAAGTGTAAATTATTACCAAAAAAAAACATATTATATTTTGTTCCTAGTGAATATTGTCTTCAAATGGAAAAACATGCCATATGAATCAGTGCAAAATTCCCTTCAAAACAATAAAACTGTCTTAAAACTAGACATCAGTTGAATGCTGATATTTACTAGAGGACAGACTAAATAATAGGCTTTCTCATAAAATGGAAGAACGGCTTACTTGACCAACATAGGAACTCAAATTCTGAAAAGTGGGATACAACTGAAAAAATAGTGTATAGAAAAAAAATAGTAAAAAACAAACAAACAAACAAAAAACTAATTTGACCTCAGCTTGCAAAAAACAGAGCCAACACTAGCATTAAAATAAACACACTGCCTTATAGAAGCATTAAAATCTGGACACAGCAGTCACTCATGTCAATAGTTAGAAACAACTGGACAGACAGCAACTGTGGCCAATCCAATGCCTAACCAAGAATATGATTAAAGGAGCAATCAAAATATTTCTTTGAAATCTTGCCAGGACATCATATACAGAAAACAAAATCTCAGCAATCTTTCCTTTTTGTACAATAAGAGTGTAACAATCAATGCAAAATAGATTAAGTTGTCTATAAGTACATAAAATGATACCCTGAGTAATCAAACCTAGGTTTACCCTTGTTTGCAGACAGATTTTCCATACTTGCTTACAACCAAACCATGATTTAGAGGAATTTCCCTTCCTCTCTCCATGAACAAATTCAAATTCTCCATCCTCGCACACTGACCCTGCTCTGTGGCAGGTACTCAAGCAGCACCTATTCACCAGTCTCTTTATAGATGAGTTGTGGAGAGGTGGGGGCAGTGAAAAACTAATTGGCAGAGAGACACTTAATAGCAGAGAAAACACAGCATATGCTGGATATGAGACACCAAAATTCAAACTCCTGATCTAATGAGCAATTTTAGACTGAAATGCAATTTCTCTACAGTGTTTAAATCCTTACTTAAGTAAGCATTGGATATTTAAGAGCAAGAAAAAACATACACAAAAGATAAGGTACCTGTATTTAACACTAAGGTGATTAATCATAAGTGAACTATCACAATCTGATTGATTCTTCAGGATCCTGAAAAATTTGTGTTAGTGTAATAGACTAAACTGAACACAGGAAAATGAAAAAATGCAGCAATCTTTCAGACACATCAGGTAAGTGTAGATGACTGGACGATCCTTCCTCTCTTTACATGCTCTGACTCTTTATTCTACATCTTATTGTTCTCTATATAAATACCCAATCCTTCTTCAAGTTCTGTGAGGGGATTCAGGCAGTTATACTATAAGGTACACAGGGATTTAATCTCTCTGCCACAATAGCTATAACAGCATGCACGTCTGTATCACATGACCCATTTCAGGCTGGAACTGCATCCTTAGTTCTTTTTCATATCCAACTGTGGTTTTGGAGAGATTTTGCAAGCTACCTGCCTCCTCCCTGTAAGACTTTTTATACATTTTAGCACTTGTTTTAAGTATTGGATTTTTTTTTTTTTAACTTCAAGATCCTAGAAATATTTGAACGATTAAGGTAATAAACTCAAACAAATATGAATGCGATATTTATATTAATAAATTTATTTGTGTAGTAGTTAGCTAACCATATATAACACATCCATCATTCCAAAAGCCAATTAACCATGGATTTTCAGTGGCATACTTAAAAATAAAAATAAAAATAAATAATTAATAATAAAAAAAGACAGTGAGGTATCATCTCAGTTATTTAAACTGATGAAGGATGGTACCTCCTGCAAATATCAGCTTTAGACTTTAACATTAAGGTTATTTAAAAGGACATTAATTCTGTTTTAAAAAAACATATTTGAATGGTGCTGATTGTATAAAATATTATGAACCACTCTAAATGTCACCTGAAAGGATATGAAATTCAATTTTTGCACCATCTGTAATGTACTCCTGATTAAGTTGTTCTGCAATGTGATTCTATCACCTAAACAATTAACATCAGGATGACACATTTTGCAGTTTGTGTGGCATTTATCAGTGTCCCATTTGTTCTTTTTTTTTTTTTTTTCCAAAATGACCTTATGCTGAAACTGTGGCATCCAGCTATCTGCTATCTAAATTGTCCTTCTAAGAATAAGCATATATTTCATTAAAACTTACATGGTGTTGCAGCTTTACTCAGCACACAGAAACGGAATGAATAAAAAATGGCTTTGGTCATGTAAAATCTGGAACATCAAGAAACTTCCACAGTCTCTTCAGCTAAATAGAAGCCTTTGAGGCCAGTTGACTGTTCAAAATTCCAAACTGGATGAACTGATTTTAATACTAGAGTACTAACAGATTAATACTCTTCTGATATTCTCTCTCTCTCTTTTTTTTTTCTTTTTTTCTTTTTTTTTTTTTTTTAATATAGAACATATAAAATCTTGTTAAGCAGTCTGCAGGTAGCATTCCTTTGATTTATTTTAATAACACCAGCACAGATGTGTAGTTTTTCCTTTTTTTTTTTGTCTTTTTTTTTTTTTTTTTTTTTCTGGATGAGAAGTGTAAACTGTTAATAAAAACATAATACTTTTTACCACAGCTTCACTATTATGATTCACAGTTCATGGCAGATAGTATGCTAACTTTTAATGGAAACAATCATTGTATTCTAAACAGAAACTATATGCAGCAGTAGAAACTGCATGTAGTACCAACGTCAATATAACAGAACATCAGAAAATATTGTTTGTAAATACTGTGGAAAGGCACACCACCAATATATTGAATTCATGATTAACGGTATCTGAGGCAAGATCATGGTTATTATTTTGAAGCTCTGAAATGTTTTTGTTCAGCATTACACTGCATAACATCACAGTAAATTGGATTCCAGGTTTACTGCCAAAATAATTAAAAATTCAAAAGGTTGTTCTTAGAACAGAACATTATGGAAAAATATTAAATACAGATGAACCTGGATATTATTTCTCTTTATTATGAAAAAGCAGCACGATGGGAGGAGTAACATGCATAAAGAAGGTCATATTAGAACATTATGCTGTAGCAAACACATTTCAGTGGAATCTCTACTGTAAGAAAGGGAAATATAATAATAACAATAATAAAAAGAGAGGCAGGTGTTTCTTAACACATCCTTTTGTTGTTGTTGTTAATTATGAGAGCTGGTTCAAAGAAAGAGTGAAAGCTGAGATAAATTTGTTTGCACAAGGCAAGCATTGAAATGTGTATACTGGGCCCAGTTTTCCGTGTCTTACTATAAGTTTAATTCTATTTACTGAAGTGGTGTTTAATTAGCATTCCTCATTTCTCCATACCAGAAAACACTCTGGAACATAACTTTAAAAACAGTAATTCCTTAAACTCTTTTAGAATAACAAAGTCAGGAAAGTAGGAGGAAGTAAGAGGGTCCAAACTTCAAGGAAATGAAAACTTTCCTTTCTTCAGGTTTAATTTCTGCTAATTGAGTTTTATTCAAATACACACTAAGAAGAGATTATATTTAACTACTGCTATAAAACTAGTTATCTGTAACAACTAGAAATTGCAAAATGCCTCCAGCTACATCCACTGCTTTAGTGTGATCCGTTATTGCAGATATCACAGTTAGTAGCAGTTGATGGCATCAGCTGAAACAAATGGATCTATAGGAGCATGAAGAATAAGAATAATGGATACGTAGCCTCCCAAGGCCTAAGAGACACTGACCTAAAGCAATTGATAGTAGTCATAGGTGTGTGGGAAGAAATTCTCAGCTGAGTTGTACATGACTATGTACCATGTCCAAAAGGAAAGAAATACACCGTTACTGGTATTAAATTCTCTTTGGTGAAGGATGCGTTGTGAATGGCAATGATTTGTGTTCAATTAAAAATCCATCAAAAGAACTGAGAGAACATGAGTCTTGTGTTTAACAGATGCCTAGTGTCTGTCAGGAGTGAACAGCAGCGACAGCATCGCCTCCCACTTGGTGTCACACAGCTGAACACCAACATCCCATCCATGCATGTACAAGAACTGCCATCAGCCGCCTTGAAGCCTCCATTGGGTTTCCCCATTTTCTGTGTCCCTACACATCTGCTGAGGGAAAAAGCCAGAGACACCCCAAGATCCTCAGCTGGAACACCACTCCCGCTGAAGTTAATACAATTCTCAGTTAGTTGAAGAGGAGGTTTTCCATTTTCATAATCTATTCACTTTTTCATATGTAACACTCATACCTCAAACCATCCATGGATATTACCTTGGAATTTTACCGTGACAGAGGCTTATTTCTATAGATTAAAAATAGCAAGGAGGAAGAGTTACCTTGATCATCACAGATAGCTATTCCTTTACTTAATTCTTCACAGTATCTAGTGATGAAGAGTTACAACAGTGTTAGACCTTATTCAGTGCACTTAGTACTAGAAAGCTCCTCCTAGCCTCCAGACAAGTATTTGTCACATGTTCAAAAAGTTATTTGTTGACTTTCTTCTGAGTAGATCTAAAAAATGAACACTTGCCTCCATATAAAAATCATTTACAGTTGAGTAGATGTGTTATGCCCTGCCAGGAAATCCTTTCCACTCTCCTTGCTGATTTTCTATATAGGCTTTATTTATTTATTTTATTTTATTATTTTATTTTTTAAGTTTAGCACTTCTTCCTCTCCTAAAGATGCTGCCAACTTTATTCAAATGTTTCTCAGAGTGGGCTATGTCATTGAGCTAATTTTGATGCTAACTACACCAAAATAATTGCCTTAATTTTCTCATTTATACCTGCATGTTAGAATGAGAATGACTTTTTTTCATGTTGTTAGCCAACATATTTTGTATTGTAGCAGCCAACATGGCTTCACTAAGGGTAGATCTTGCCTAACAAATCTGGTGGCCTTCTAAGATGGGGTTACAACACTGGTAGATAGGGGAGGAGCAACTGACATCATGACAACCAACTACCTGGACTTGTGCAAAGCATTTGACGCTGTCCCCCATGATATCTTTGTCTCTAAATTGGAGAGATGGGGATTTGAGGGACAGACCACTCAGTGGGTAAGGAATTGGCTGGATGGTTGCACTCAGAGAGTTGTGGTAATGGCTCAATGTTGAAGAAAATGGGTGAAGAAAACACCCATCCCTGGAGGTGTTCAAGGCCAGGTTGGATGGGGCAAACTAACCTAATGGGTGGCATCCCCGCCTATGGCAGGTGGGTTAGAATTAGATGATCTTTAAGGTCCCTTCCAACTCACTGCTTAAGTTCCAACTTCCATTGCTTAAATTTAAGCAATGCTCCTGTTCTCATTTCACATTAAAAAAATAAAATAAAATAAATACCACGAGCCCCCAAACTTTACCTTTACATCTTTATTAATTAAAAAATGGCATTATTTTTGAGCTTAACTTGATCCATTTGAGATACTTAGATATAACTGTACAATAATTAAGAATTGACTGACATGCACCAAATGGAATAAAGAGGACTCCAGAAGTAGCCAGGATTAAGCGCACATGATTAGCTGATTAGCCCTTATTCTGATCTACAATACTTTGTTTAGAAAAGAGTATTAAGTCTCTATTCCCACAGCACTTTTGCTAAGTAATTTATTAGTCCATTTTTTCCTCAGAGGGAACAAATTAATTTTACCAGTTATAATTTTATCCACCAACTAAAGAGCTATATCAAAACTTAGTCCATATTTCTGTCTCTAGTTTAATAAAGTTGGCTGGGAGCCTCAGACACACTGATATAAATAAATATTACTAGAAAATAAATGTGAAAAAGATTGTTTTATTAATTAGCATATGCAAAATTTCCACTGGCTTCAGTGTGTGTAGTATCACAGACACATTAAAGAAGTCACATTGACCTCAATTCGACTTCAGAAATTAAGGACCGGATAATAAACGTAAGCTGTTTTAGAAGCAGTTTCCTACTGAATATGTGAGTGTGTGCCATGGAAATCTTTGCTCAAAAGCAGCACTAGACATAGCTAACAGACAGCTCAACCTTGAAAGCTGAACTTAAAGTAACCTAGATTTAGGCAAAGTTCATGCTTAAGAAGCATGCTACAGAAAAACAGCGAAGAACAGATGGAAACATCATAGAATAAGAAACTAGCTGATCAACATTGCCCAGTTGGTAAGGCAAGGCATATAAAACAGGAAAGGAATATGCAGCCCTGGAGTGCTGCCATACATTTACAGGATAAAGGGTAGTAACATGTGTGAGCAAATGTCACAGTAACCCACAATAAATCTAGTAGGAGAAAAATGGTCTACCAAAAAGTACCAGTTAGCAGATCAAATGATAAATACAAATAAACACAACTATTTTCATACTTGTTCTGAAATACTAGTGGGAGGTAAATGATAGAAATATTAACTCTGAAAACTAAATAAATTAGGCATCCTTTGTAAAGTAAAAAGTACATTAAAGAATGTACTGCTAGGGATAGAAGGCTGACTTATATAAGATAGATTATGTCTAGTCCATATATAAGAACATATAAAATTTCAAAAGGACAACTTCTGGTACTGGTAAGATTCAATTGAAGTTTATTTTCAAATGTGTTTTAGGGAATGTTTTGTTTGCCTCTTAATTCTTGAGATTTTTCTTTATGTCTGTATATCTAAGATTGTCCATACTCTCAAATGCAGCAATTAGAACAGTTTCATTTCAAGACATAGAATAAGATCCAAACAACTAATGAGCTCCACGACTAAAAGGTGTGTGGATGTAGCAATCTGTCATCCTGCTGTGGAGGATTAAAAGGTCATGTTATAACAACAGCTTTGTTTCTGTCACACAGGGTGGTTTACACTAAAAATTATTCTTTCAGTTTCAAAAAAGCAGTAAATGAAAAATATAGGCAATTTTCATTTTTTCACAGGGACAGTTTTTTCACTGGTAGGCAAATAGAGAGCTGGTGGGATTGTACTGCTAAAATGAGAAATAAAAGACAAGTAAAAATCTAAATTAATACAAACAAAGAATTAACTATTCTATTTCTGATCAAATAATATTTATTTAGCCCTGAAAGAAAATATTAATGTTTTATTTGCAATTCTGTAACAGAAGTGAGAAATGATCTTGACTTTACACTGTCTATAGGATAGTTAAAGATGAGCCCTTTACTCATTAGATTTGTGCTTAAACCACTCCAGCTGGTGGAAAGCCAAGTTTATTCCCCTTCCACACACAAGAAGATTGGAATCCATATCATTAATTTCTCAGGAGATTTCCCTGATTACCACGTTGTAGTTATTGTGGGATGAGCTGCTTTTGGTTTCTTCTGCACAACTCTCCTTCTTTATATTTATAATTCCTGTTTATAATACCATATTAATTGAGTATTAATTAACTGAGACCTAAGTTAATTCCTTGACCACAAGAGGTCCTATAGCCCCAGATTACATATGTATATAGACTATAGACTCAGGTTTTAATAATCTCTCACAAGATTATTAAAAACAAAAACTTAAATGGGCTTTTGGGTCAAAATATTTGGGTATTTGTGAAATTGAATTCTTTTGGCAAAGGTGAAATATGTTTGAAAAACATGAAATGTGTTTTCACTGGTATATTATGTATTTCAAAAATACATAAACTTTCCAGGAAACTCTTAAGAAAAAGCACCATACTTTGCTGAAAGAATAGAAAAGTTCAAGCCACTTCTGTGGTGTTTGACAATGAGAGAATGGATGACAGTTTTCATCACTCTTTATCAACAAAAGTTTAAGTATCTATTATATGTGTCTACATATATATATATATACAGTCACACACAGACTTAAAATTAAAATCAAGCTGTTCTTTTAATAAATAAATAATCACTTTATCTTTCTGGAAAATACGAACAGTATGCATTGTAACTGAAAGATAAATGTTTTCTTTAAACCCTCACAGCAAAGAATGGGTATAAATTAGCTAAGTCCTTCTTACTCAAATTTTCCATTACATTTAGTGGAATTTCTTGGCACAATTTACAAAAAATTCTGGATTTTATTATTACTAGCTTGGTCCTGATGCCAGTGCTACAATGTAATGTGTGATGTAATTTGTTCAGGAGCAGTTAAATTCCATGAGGATAATTTTGTGTGTACCACCTTGAAATCACTTTTCAAACATTGTAATTATAAATGACAAAATAAAAATTCCACCAAAAAGATCAATCAAAATAAATAGTAATAAAAGAGATTTTTCTTAATTACTGAGTGATATTTGTACTACATCTCTGCATTTTGTTTTGTCATATATATTAAATAAAAAGGCCTAAAAGTGAAGCATATTGGTGAAACTGGAAGATAAAGGATTTCTATTTATTTCTACTGTTTTATATTGGTAAGGACACAATCAGAATTATTTGCAATCTATGTAAAGGCAACTCTGATTTTCACAAATTTAGGGGTCACACTACAAGTTTCACGTCCAAGGCATTTAGATAAAAAATACTAGCAATCTTTAAAAAAATATAATAGTCCCTATAATAACAGTCATCAACGAACTGAAAAAAAATGCAAACTATGTGTACAGCAAAATGAAAAAGAACAATTACTTTAGGCATTCATCACTTCTGTGTACACAATAGATTTTTAAGTCAAAACATGCCAATACAATAAGTTATTTTGATCTATGAAGTGCACTAATCTCCCCATCAAGTCTATGACTCCGAGCAAACTAAATCACATTTGCAGAAAAAATAAGCTGTTTTAGTTTTTCATTACAAAGTTTTATCACCAAAAGAAGCTTTCGTTGAAAGCTTTAATTTTAATAGATTTTTTTTTTTTTTTCTGAGTAAATTAAATTTTATTTCTTATTAAATTGGTTTCACCGTTTTTTTATTTGTTGTCAACCGAAAGCCATGAGTTTTAATGATGAACCCAGAAAATCACATAGCTCACAAACATTGCTATCTGAACTGAGTGGAGTTCAGAATTCTTTAAAAGCATTGCATGAATCAACAGTAGCATAATCTATATCATTAAATCCACAGCTAGTATCAGGGACATTTATTCTATTAATTCCAGGATCCACTTGTGCTATTGGCATACTGTGCCTACAAACGTTTAAATATGAATGTGGTAAACAGAGATTAATTTAATTTCTGTCTAACAATAGAATAAAAATCATCAGACACTGTATGGAACTCACTGTAGATACAATGCTAAATATAACCTACACTAACATAAGCACTCTGTTTTATGAATGCAATACATATCCTGGTAATTCCAGCAAATACTTCTGCTCTAATCAGAGGTTTGAATAGAGAATCAATGGCCTAGAGCATTAAGTGCCGTGTAAAGGAAAGTTTTATTCAGATGTGAAAAAAGTCATCCTTTGCCTTTTTTTTTTTTTTTTTTTTTAAAGAAAAGAATTAACATTCTCACTGTAAGACCAATTTGCTCTACAAGTTACTACATTAACCTTCTTCGTAATTTTCTTTAGCTGCTTTCAAAGCAGCCTGAGAAATTCAGATACGTTTTCCACTTACGCTTGGAAATTCACCCAAAATGGCATTGTCTGTTTTTCAAGAATCAAAAAGAACTTTAAAGTTTCTACTGAATAACATAATTTTTCTTCAGATGGTGCTTCAGAAGGCAACTGTAGTTTAGATTCATTGCATTTATGTACTTCAAAACCATGATTATTTACTATCATATACAAGTTCAAACACTGAAGATCAGATTGTATGCTCAAACAGCCACATTTTTCCTCTATGGTTCCAGCCTTCTAAAATCCATGAGTTCTGTAGTTAAAACACCCTCCCATAAACCTAAAGAATGATAAGAGACCTACCTTGGAAAGTCCGCCTACTTCCAAATAGAAGCAGATAATGAAAACATTCCAGGTGACCCACAGGGCAGTCCACACCGTGTACTAAACACAAAGCCGGATGAAAGCAAAAAGACAGAAAAATAAAACGTGAAGATGAAAGAACTTTATACTGAGCAAATCAATAATAAAATACTGATATCAATAAGCATTGTTCTTCTGGGAACAGTCAAGGGCAGAGTTCAGAAAAGGAGTTTTCCCTGCACAAGTCCCCTAAGAATCACAGGAAATTACAAATCCAATACTCTTTGCTGTTCTAAATACATACTAATAAAACAGATTTATTCTTTACAGTTTTACACTACTCTACTGGTACCAATTAAAACCAAAATGCTGACTTTTGGGACAACTGTGAGTCATTTGTAAAACATGACTTAGCACTGTTAATGCACATTTCAGAATAGTATAGTAATTTAAATGCTCCATATTCTACAAAATATTATGAAGAAAGATACAAGGAAAAACAAAATGTCAAAGAAAACAGAAAATCTATTGATCTGATATTTAGAACTTGCTAGAAAACAAAAAGGAGAAAGGTTAGGATATTTTTTAAGAGTCTTTAAGTAAAAGATATTTTAATTAGATCATTATTTCAGCTGATTGTGTCTGGCTCATTAGTTCTCCAACCCTTGTGGCTGTGAACATGATTCTACAATGCACCCTTACTGGATGAATGTATCTACATCACTTCTGGGTTCTCCAGTGCTTTCCTCTAGTGCAAGAATGACCCTATACTCCACCCACAGCATGTATGGGAGATTAATTTGTCTGTCTTAAATCATCTTTTGCATTTTAATTGTCAGCATAATTGACTGGCACTGTTTCCTTATGCTGTTTATCTATATATGACAGTAAAACTATGCATAATTAACTATCCAAACGGCTCAGCTCAGAAGCATTTATGTCTGACTAGTCAAGTGCATACCCAACCATGCTGGGGCTACACCCACATAAAAATATAACGAGCAGTGGCAGCACAACTTTACATGTATGTGCTTATAACCTTCACAATGGAGAACTGCTGCTAAATAGCTTTGCAAGTCTACTTAGCTGTGACCAGGTGAGGTTAATATGCTATTGTTTTGCTTCAATGCACTCAGAAAAACTTAACACCCTAATCTGCACTATGCTAGATCCTGTTTCCATTCCAGGCACATTGTCAGCTTGGCTTTGTTGGGCAGGTTTCAGTTATGTTCTCCTCCTCCTTCCTCTTCCTATGGCATACAATGATAGGTTCAGCTGAAGAGGGCTGAAGTTTTCCACTCTTTGATTACACGAGAATATAACAGTTTCTGTATGCAGGTTAGCTGGTTTAATTTATTTTCTTTATGTAGTAATTAGGATGTTTGGAGATGTCTATGACATAAGAAGTAGATCATTAATAGACAAAATGAAAGTAACACTCCTGGCCCATTTCTGCTGGCTTCCAGAGAAGGGCAGGGTGGCAAACTAAGGGCTGTGTTATAAATTAGACAAAGCAGCTGTGGACTGTGAACAATATAAGGTCTATTCAGAAGATTAACTTAGAAGAGGATATCACAGTTTTTTCTGTTTGCTGACTTTGTAGTAACTCACCACAAACTCTTGATTTTCCATCGTATGTCCTAAGAACATCAGGTGCAGAGTGCTCAAAATTAATGAATCCTTAATACAATGCCAGCTGCTGGAATTTCAGTCTTATTAAGGCACAGCTGCTCATATACAGCAGATTTCTGAATATTGAGGAGAATTCCACTTTTTAAGAAAGATTTTTTCATTTGTCAATGAATGAATTTTATCATCATAATAAAAATAGGAAACATATTTGATCTGCAGGCCATGCCAAATCTGTTAAGGGTCTCGTTCTGTTACATGGGTGCAATTCTATGGGCAATTATAAACCACACAGGCAAAACCTATCTGTTTTACAAAGTCAGGACCTGCTCAGTTACATATCCACTTGACAAATACTGAAGGAGAAGTGATGATTCAAAACCAATGTGTACCTTGAAACCCAGCTATTGTGTAAGAAAGTGGCTCCTCCAACACTCACTGAAGAGCAGGAATATAAATATAGGCTCTGTATTGGTTAAGTACATGTTACATAATTACATATTCAGTAATAAGTCCTACTTAATTTTTATAAGTAAGAAAATTATTCTTCACACTTAAAAACACAGCTTTTTGATCTTGCAAGTAGCATATTTTTTCCTTGTATAGCATCATAGATGCTTAAGGAAGACTGCATTAATAGAAAACTTTAAAGAAAACAAAAGCAAGAAAGCAAAATGAGGAAATAGAATTCTAGCTATACATGCTATATTAGTTTTCCTTTTCGTGGCTGTGTAATACAATGCAAACATCAATTAAATCATTATATATATATATTTTTATTTTAGAGGATCCTACCTTACTCACTCACTGAACAGCTAACTTAACACTTTGTTTCTCTTTGTCACTCAGACCCTGCTGTGAAGACAGAATATTAATTTCCTCATGAGGTTTTCTAAGATGCTCATCGCTGTAATGTTAGAACTGCACAAACATTAACTAATTTATTTTATGTTATAAGGGAATGCTACAGCTCTCAGAATGCAAATGATGTTCTGATACATGCAGAGATTACATTCAGAAGTACTCGTACATTATAGGCATCCAATTTGAGATGCTTAAGACTTTGTTTTTCAGAACACTTGGGTTTATACAGAACTTTACAATCTCAGTGTTCAGCTCCCAGAGGCTGAGTGCTCAGCATGTGTGCAAATCAGACCACAAAGTCTCCAGTCAAGAACCCAGAACACAAGGGGAAAACAAAGCATGCAAGAAGTTTGGTTTGAGTGACTTGCCTTGTGTCAAAAAAGGTTTCACTGGTTGAGAGCAGAGAAAAAATTCAGCTACCCATAACTGCCTTCATAGCAAAAGCAGTCCTTTATTCCTGCAGTTTCATTGTTCCCATGTCTTTTGTTTTCTGCAAATCAAATTTGTATTCTATAGCTTTCATCACCAGAAAACTGCAAAATGTCTGTCCTTTCTATTGAAAGTGAGGTGTCACTATGAAAATATTGGTATGCATCCATGCAGCTCAAAACTGAAAATATATAAAAGGATACCATTAAGATTGTACATTAATAATAGTTTTCCTTAGCTTTTTTTTTTTTTTTTTTTTTGTGTGTGTTCACAAAAATTTATAATACTTTCTGAGCATTAAGTGTATGTGTGTAATTTTTTATGTATATACACTTTCAAAGTTTAAAACAACAACTTGTAATAATATTCCATGATGTGGTATCACACTTAACACCTGCTTAGGTCACTAAAAGAGGAATACCTTATAGATCCATTACAAAAAACTGTGCTTTGAACTAGTGGAAAAATTGACTACAGTGATGGTTTGTTCTCCTCTGTGTGATGGGACAACAGGCACAGGAGCATGTCATGTGAAGTGTCAGACAGTTGCTCTCAGTGGAGGAGTGGTCAGCCTGAAACATCAGGTCCAACCTGATCCACAGGGTTAATTTCTCTCCCAAGACACTTAAGTTAATCTGTTCACGACCTGAGCTGCCATTCAACCTCTCCTGCCCCATGTCCTGAACACTACCCAGGTGATCCTGCTGTTTCTGCACACTCTCATCCTACCCACATCCAGCCTCTCCTGCCCCAGTTCTTTGGCCAGCCCCATTCAGTTTCTGCCAGGCCCATCTGGTCTAATGCTCAGCATCAAAATCCTTCCTGTATCTGTCATCATTTTCCACATAAATTGAAGTAATAGGGGAAGCTGTGTTTTATTTTATTTTATTTTATTTTTTTATTTTATACTCCACATCATGCACTACCTAAAGGTAATGTGGATATTATCACCTAACAGGTGCCTTCTGCTGAAAAGAAGCTAGGACATTGGTGATAACCTCTGCTGATTTCTCCCCAGAATGCACTGTATGTTTTCTTACTTTTGGACTTTTGCCCTAGGAATGTTTGGGGTGAGGTAGTATTTGGTGTCCTGTAAGTTATGCAGAGAGTGTACTCCCTAAACATCACAGGTTAAATTAGTATTCATCCCAGGAGGTTCCTTTCAGATCCCTTCTTAACGCCAGGCTCCTTGTAACAGGATGCCTCTTGTGCCTCTACAGGTCACTTGCACACTGAAAGTGTTGCAGGGACACCTTTCGTACACCAGTGAAATATAACCACTTCCAGAGTTAAACCATTGCAATTGGATGGGAACAATGTCACAAATAGAAAGGGTTAAGGACAGTTGTGAAGAATGGCTTGTTAAATTGAAAGATAAGAGAGAAAAGGGAAATGTCTAAGTCTGAATATTACAAGGGTTGTGGGACAACTTTAGCTTTAATGAATAATCTCAGCACCTCTTCTGATGTAGTGTCTTGGCATTAGCAGAAATAAATGTTGGCTCAGAGATGCTTCAAGGGAAAGGCAGCAACTACTGAATCATCAGATCTTCTTCTATTAGGTACCTGGCTATGCCTCAGAGGCACCAGTACTTACACAGCCCTCCTTAGCTGTATTTGTGGATGACGAGGAAAGTGGCATAAATCAACATGATGGAACAGTAACAACTCAGGACTTACAGAAAGGGTATTCAAGGAATAATTCCGGTTATCTAAATATTTCACGTGTTTTGAAACAGCAAGTCTTTGTACAGCATTTGTTTGAATACTGTGTAAAGCAGTCTTGTATACTGTCCAGCCTTTTTTTTTTTTTAGAGAAACTGCTTTTTCAGGTGTACAGATTGCCTATATATAATATTATTTATTGGAATAAATTACAGCAAGTAAAGAAGAGATTTATTCTTTCTATTCCCCCTATATGAGTGCATTATTTTCATCTCTCACTGTTCATTAATACATTCATGTTCAGCTTTGGGCCAGGTTTGTGCAATTTAATCTATATGACTCATAGTTCGGAAAGCTTTTGAAGTCCCATATCAGAAATAGAAAGAGGGAAAAAAAGACAACTTTAACAAGTATCCTATCATCATCTTTAATCAATTTTAACAGCTTGAAAATCTTGCTGGTGATAGCAAGTTCTATCAAAAAAAGGAAAAGCATGCATAGGGAAACAGATCACAGCAAAGCTCTGGAGCTGTGTGACCAGTGTATTACACTGTAGTTAGAATTCAGATTTAACTGTTTTTTTTTCTTCTTTGCAAATGTTTGTTGTGTAAATTTCAGATGAGCCAATATGGGAAAATTAAGAATCGGCTCAGCATTTTTATGTCTCCTGGGAACGTTCAACTGATTTAATTCAGCCACAAAATATCCAAGTACTGAAAATAACACAACTGCTTAGTGACAGGACAAATTGTTCACAAGAATTGATCTACATTAGAAATTAACATAAAAACTGTTAAAAATAATTATTATATTTAAAACTAACTAGGACATTTGAAGTTAATGTTATTTCTCTCTCTGTGTTTCCTAAGCTGTTCTGAGGACTCAGAATTTTACTTATGAGCAAGTGAAATTCCAGATTTATTTCAGAATGACCATTTTTATAGTCCTGTATCCAAAGGCCAGTAGACTAAGAATGTCAGACACAACAATTGTATTTGACAGTGATGCTTCATGAGTTGCGTTTCTCAGTCCAAATTTCATATCACTCAAACTATAAGCAAAACTCATTTATTTTTTTTTATTATTTTTTTTTATTCAGACTTTTACTTCACAGTGGCTATGTTTATACTGTTGTCAAATCAATTACTACAGCTTATGTAGTTATTAAATGCTAGTGTTAAACTAACAAGCTTGGGTTTGATGACAGTGGGAGGGGCAGAAGCATCCAGCTGCTTTTGAGTTTATTCAGCTTCTATTGCAGCCCTCACTGAGCATGATGGCTCCAGGTACCTGCACCAAAAGCCTTTTCAGTTGTGTCTGCAGAACAACACTCTCATATTTGACTACAGTATAGATGTGTTTCAAATTATAGCCCTACATGTAACACATTTATTTATTTATTTCCCATCCCTGGCTTATTTTAAAGTTTGAGCAGAGAGAACATGGCATACTTAGCATAGAATAGCAAAGTGAAGGCTTTTGTGTAACTTCTTTAGTCAGGGAAGTCTCCAGTCACAGCCTTCATCACACAGAAAATACATTAAAGATCTCTTTAGGACAAAGCAGGGTCCATAGAGCAGGTCAGCCCAACTGAAGGTTCCTATAGAAGTATGATAGAATATCATAGGGACAATTTGCGGACATGTGCATTAGATCAATTTTCTGTAGACAGTTTACACAAGTAAACTGTTGTATCTGACATGATTTTTCATTACTTCAATTTTTTTGAATTCTGATAAAATCAGAATTCAAAGCAAAATTCAGCAAAGACGATTTCCAGGGAAGTCTTAAGGAAAAAACAATAGATACTAAGAACTTTTCAGGAAGTATTTGATTAGTCTTTCAATTAGCTTAATCTAAACCAGAAACTTCAGTAATCAGAGTACATAAAAACACATCACAATATTTCTTTTGCCAAACCCACAGAAACAAACTCTCACTCTGGAGTGGGATGCCAACCACGATCATATCCAGGAGCTTAGATGTGGCTGAAAGTACAGATATGGACTTGGAAACCCATTTAGAGCACAATTCACTACTCAATCTGGCTAGGAATCTTGCTGCATTCTGTGTTTAAGTTACATTGAAATTCAGGTTGGTGGTGAAGATTTGCATTAAATAGACTTTACACTTGAAGCCAGTGGTAAAAGTTTACTACTATAATGGGTGGAATGTGATTTCATAGGGTATCAGAAGCAGGGAGACAGTCTATGTCCTCCCCTAGGAGAGATGCCTTCAGATTCCTTTTTGTCTTGGACAAGTCAGCCTAAAGCTGGCACTCATAGGAGTCTTTGCTGTCCACACCATGCATTTCTTTAGGGCTTCTGAGGACAGCTGCTGGCAAAGCCAGAGGAAGCACAGTTTCTGGGAAACATGTTATTGGAAGATCCTCAGGCTATAGCTCAAGGAGCACTTTAAGCTGGTGTAAGCCTTCACTGCTGCAGAAGAAATCAATGCACTTGTCCCCCTCCTCTGACTGCTTGTTCCCATTTCCCCTCTCCCACCTCTCCCTTCTGCTGGAGCAAGCCTTATAGTGAACCAAGTCAGAGAGCTGACCTGCACTTAAATTAACACCACAAAAGAAAATGGTTGCTTTTCAGCTGAATCTGTTCTAGTTTGACAATTTATCAAGTGGCTGAAGTGACTCTTGTGCTGGTGCAAAAGAAGGATCAGCACAGGGACTAAAAGAAGCAGCTGAGCAAAGGGAGGATTACAGTTTATGCGGGTTTGAGGCATTCGATGTCTTCAGCCTGAGGGTGAAGCTAAACAAGAGGCTAAGCTGACAAGTTTGTAGCTAACAATAAGGGCAGTCTTGCACCTCCTTTCTTCCGTGATGCCTCTGCACTGCTGCTCATGACTGTGCAGTCCCAATCCCCATCTTATGCTGGCCCTGGCACCAACTGGGAACCTCACAGACTGTATTAACTTCACTGAACTAGCAAAATACTCTCCAGTTTTTGCTGGGTTGGTTTTCTGAGAGCTTGGGATTGGAACTGGCTCACCTAAGGGTCTGGTAAACATCTGCCAAAGTTGGTGGAGGGGCTGTGGAGAAGTATTCAGCCAGGTAGAAGAAAATGGGGAATAGGGAGGCATGTAAGACACCCCTTCTGCTGATGTTGAGCTGTGAGACTGGTACTAGACAGCCTGTGTGCTTTCACTCTTCAGACTTCATCATTCCTAATTCACTGGGAATCTTTCATTAGTAGGAATGGGAACTGCTCAAAAGTCTTGATCTTCCCAAGTAACGAGTATTCACAGTTGCATTAATCGCTTAAATATATGCTTAGATCAGGATGTAAGTTAAGTTAAATGTGAGGAATAAGTATCTTGGTGGGATGTTTCTTTAATTACCAAGCTTTAAACCTTTACTTTAAAATAGTTTGATATAGTCTAAAATGTTCATTTACATTTGAAAAATATAGAAGCAGTCAACATCTGTTGTTCTTCATTCTGACAGCAAAAGCAGAGCTTCCACCACTGAACAGCAGAGCTGAACTCGAGGGACAAGAGATTTGTGTTGTTGCACTTCAGACACCAATTTCTTGTGTAATTTTACAGATGCTTACCCTCACTTGCTTCCATTGTCTTATGTATAAAATGAAGAACATGAAGCAGAAAGGTGAGTGATCAATACATGGATGATGCTCTGTTCTCCAGTGACAGGTATCAGATAAAAATGTTATTATTTACATCAATCCATTTTCAATTATTTATAGTCTGCTTGTGAAATTTAGCTAATGTGAGTGTAAAGAACCTCAACATTACCTTGGGTACAGTTTTTGTTCACATTTAAGACATCAAGAAGAATTACAGGATTTCAGGCTTGACTAGAAAAGATGAAGCCTTTTAAGCACTGTTTTAATGAGCCTTTCCTAGCAGACATTTATTTCAGTCTTGT
Source organism: Aythya fuligula (assembly GCF_009819795.1). NCBI lineage: Eukaryota > Metazoa > Chordata > Aves > Anseriformes > Anatidae > Aythya > Aythya fuligula. Next base: position 122,147,763 of record NC_045560.1, on the reverse strand, counting down.
GAGGAAAGAAAAGAAGAAAAAAAAAAAAACAAAAAGAAAAAAAGAAAAAAAAGAAAAAAACACAACAAATTTAGCCTCTTAAAATCCATTACTGGCAACACAACTGAAATGTTCCAGATACAGACAATGCCAGGTGAAAATGTAATAATGATCCATTAAGAAGAGGTGGTGGGGGAGCAAAAGGGATATTTCTGATGGGTGTTCCTTCACAGCTTTGAAAGTTGTTGAGTTTGTTATTATTATTATTATTTCTGGCTATGTTGTGAACATAGGAAGAAGTCTGTGAAGCTCCAAGTTACAAGCATCAGAGTTAATTCACAACAATTTGGGGTCAAGGTGGTAAACACACATTTTGGCAGGTCAAGTTATAGTTATATGTAAGTAAGAGCAAGATGTCTTTGTAACCCTTGTGTCAAATTGCTTCTCCCCATTTAAGAGGAAGATGTAGCCAAATATGACTTGTTCCTTTTTTATTATTTTTATTATTTTTTTTTTTTAATGGCCATTGATTCTGTTTTTCTATTGCAAAGTGAACAACATTTTTACCTCTTTTCTTCATTTAATTTATATGTAACATAATTGTAGATGTTCCCATGACCCATCCTAGTATTTAATTCTATAAAGAATCTTACTAATAGCTTGTATCACTGTCATATTTTTGCAGCTCTTTCTTTAAGCTATCCATTCTTATAACTTCCAAAATTTCAGAAATGCTACTCACTAGTCCTCAATTTGCAAAAATACATAGGGACTCTGAACTTTCTACAGAAATAACATCCGGTGTTTTGAGGCCAAGAAGATTATGCATTGTAATGTGACAAGTTTTAAAACCAATTGCAAAAATAATATAATATAAATGAGACTTACCACAACTATATATCGAGGCCTAAACTGGATGGTTCCAAACAAACCCAAAATGACAACTATTATTTGTAGAAAATTGCCAAGGATAGGAGCCCATTGGAAACCAAGGAAGTCAAAGATCTGTCTCTCTAATGCTGCCAGCTGTAAGAAAACACATAAACAGAACATCCACTTTTTAATTATGGGTGACATAGAACACTTTTCACTTTTTGTTTGTTATTTGTACGAGGCTTCACTAGATTGAAATACTGCAAAATTCTGGAAACTGTAGTTCCTGGGTGTAGCCCTTAGTAGTGTTGTCAACATGCTGCTATCTGAAAATAGCTACTAGTCAGCATTCAGATCCCCTCAGAAGAATCCTAGGTGTAGCTACATGGATATATTCCTGGGAGTTCACTTATGCAGGAATTAAGGAAGCCTGCTGGAACTTCATTGATTTAAGGATACAGGCTGTGAGAATGAATGGCTGTAGAAAAAGTTGGAAGACCTTGGAATAAGCTGCTCCAAAACTGAGGGCCAGATGGGCTACCTGCATGCTGGCAAAAGCTGCTAAGATACTTTGGACACCTCTAATTCGGAAAGACACAGAAGCAGCCTAATGGCTCTCTCCCCACTATCCACATTGTACTTTGGGAATGCATTTTTATAGGTGTAGAAATGAAGGAAGCTAAGAAGCATCATCCTTAGGTATAAATAAGCAGCATCCTTAGGTATTTCTGCACTTCTGAATATATAGAAAAAAAAAAAGAGGAAAATAAAAAGCCAGATAAAAATCATCTTCTTGCTCAGCTCCTCCAGCAATTTCTGAATATTTCTGCTAGAATGCCAGCTTTATGCTGACAAACCCATTTTCTACTCATTCTTGACAATCCAGCCTATTGTTCTAAAGACATTAAACCCAGAGTTTTCCTGGCAGCATACTTGTTCAAGTTTAAACTTGGTTCAATATTTTTCTAGCCTAGCAAGTCTTTTTTTGAGCAGCTAAACAGAACCCTATTGAGCAACAACTGAGTTGCTGTGCTTGTCAGAATTTATTACACATCTACTTGATTTTACTACATTGTTACAAACTCTAAAATTTACTGAAATATGCACTTAAAATATTTATAACCGAGACAGATGGAGTAAGCATGGCCCTACGAATACCAATCAAAGTATTATCATATGTGGGTATTTGATGTAAAACATTACTTTCTACTCATAATGGCCTGATTCAATTCTCACTTACAAGATGGGGCTATGTGTAGCTGAGAGCAGAATACATCATTTCTGTACAAAAATCACCCCTTATTTAAGTCATGAAATCAGGAGTCTCTATGCTGAGGTTCTTAAATATGATAAATCTAAACAATTAAATGAACAAAGGTTAAACCATAAACTTGGTGCAGCTCCTCTGCAATTAGTAAAGTTTCTCTGATCTTTATCAGCTAAACATCTGGCCGGGTATACATAAATAAAAAATTATCACACAGCAGACTATTAAAATGATAATATCCTCCTGGACATGTGGGATGCTCATCTCTTTCTTTTGGTTCAGTAGGTAAGGGAGAACATCAGAGGGAACAGCACTCATGTGAGAAAGCTGTCCGCTTATGTGGCATTAGCTCTCTACCTCACTTTTGCCTACTTCACACTCTGTCCTCTCTTCTACTAACTTATTGTTCTGTAGCATATTAACTGTGTTTTTTTATTATTATGATTTTTTTTTTTTTTTTCCTGTAGGTATGGAATATAACTACAGAAGTCAATGCCCAAATCCGGAAAAATGGCATATGGACCTCAGGAGGAATTTTAGTTGTGTAAAATCCTCACAGAGTAGTTTGTCACCTACACAAAAATATGTGGTCTTTCTAACAACAGTGACCCTGATGTTATCCTCACCATGTTTTCAACTTGTAGTAGATTCAGGGACATTCAGTAGCTTCATCATAATAGTGACCTAGTTGGCACTTCACTAGCAGAGCCTCAGAATCACTAGCTTTTTCAACCACTTTCCAATGCCTTCCCTCAGGCAATTCAGATGATCTCACCTTGGGAATACTCCTGCCTGTAGCTTCCCTAAACCATAGGATACATCACACAATACAGTGCAAGGGTGCCCCAGTTCCCATGTGAAATGACAGAGAGTTTCAAAAACTCTTTGGCACAGGCAGAACTCAGTATTTAAGGTATTAGCAACAACAAAGCAAGACGCCTGTCCTATATCATAAGAGGATATAAGCAGAAGATATTTATGATATCATAAATATGATATCAGAGCCAGAGCAATTCCTACCACTGCAAGGGGAGATCTTTTGGGATCAGCAAGACATTCAAATAATTCACTGACTGTATTTTTTTCAGAGACAATGTATCTTCCTCCTGGATCCACAACGTTACCAACAACTAAGCAGGGGATGGCGCATGCTGTGAAGGAGCTGCTGGAAAATCTGATGAAACTGCACCTGCATGTGTGATTGTACCAAAGACTATTTCAGGGTCTGCATCTGGAACAGCCTGAGTTAATTAGCTGACACTTGTACTCAAAATCAGATTCAAACCTGCTCATCAACCACCTTTGTCCTGATACTCATTCAAGCTCTCACCTAGCAAAGCCTATGCCTTCACACGCAGTAATGAATTGAGCACGTCATGTAGTGCTCCCAGCACTGAGGGCAGCTGGCTTAGGATTTCCCTCCTGCCTCCAATGAAGAGTCCTTGGCTCTGAAAAAGGGAAGCTGTGCCCCAGATTCATATCTACCTACTCAAAATGGTCCCTTGGGCATGAGTGCACTGGCTGGGGAGACAACTGGTCACAACCTGCTCACTTAACATGAGGGAGGACTCCTGACCGCTCACTTGCACCCCCAGTGGTGTGTCTGGCTTCTTTCCCTGGCATATCTGAAACACCTAGAGCAGTCTGAGAGCCAAAAGCACAGATATGGATGAAGTTGTTTAGTATGTGCCTCTTCTTAGGAGCAATCTCTCAGAGATACCTGGAGCAGTGCCTTAAATTCCTGGAAGACTGTGCTGTAACGGCAACAAACACAGCCTCTACACTTTGCCAACAGGACCATGTTAACAGGCTTGGTACCCAGCTCATGCCTGATCTGAATCAGAAACAGTTTGCCTTCATGTGTCCATCTTGGTATCTGCCAAGCAAGGTCAGAGCTACACGTGCCAGGACTGGGCTCCCATAAAATTGGGCAGTGGCCAGAAGCACCTTCCCAAATGGAGTTCTACAGATATGTATATGCACCTTAGGCATTTGCACACATACTAAATAAATAAATAAATAAATAAATAAATAAAAATTAGCCTTTTTATTGGCTACTGTGATAAAGGCATCCACCATAAACACTGAGAAATAAGGTTCAATTTCTTCTCCTCCCACTTACATAGACATCCATTCTTCTCCTACCTCCTATCCACTATGATCCCCAGGGGAGAGCTTCTTCCTGAAGCAATGTCAGTAGCCAAATAAAATAAAATAAAATAAAATATTAAAAATTAACATTTGTTGAGTCCAGAAGAGAGCACAAGCAGAAATGGGAGTTTATAGCCTACTGCTTAGGGCACTTATCTGGCATTGGGAAAGTTGCTTGTATTTCTTGCCTGCAGGGCTCTTTATTTTTATATACAATGACAGCACGTAAAGCACAGGAGTCCTGGGAGCAGGATGCTGAATATACAGCAACATTTCTTCCCCACTAACAAGGGCTTTCACCATTGGGTTATGCAGTAAGATTTGCCTGTGCAGCTAGGTCTCATTTATTTTGTTCATGTCGCCAACACAGAGTAATTTGTCTCATCCCTAAAACCTTCAGAATACATTAGTGGGGAAAAAAAAAATCTACAGAAAAGAGGTAGAGGCACGTGGGTCCTGCTCAAATTACTATCCTATTCTTAATTACAAAATCTTGCGGACAGCACAGATAGAAGTTAAAAAAAATAACAATTCATCATAATGGTAGAGGAAATATATTTACTTCTGGATTCTTTATACGAAGAGCAATATCCACTAATAGAGATATATGTCACTGTTCTTATTTCTACTTTTTCACCCAAAAGAATCCCCAAGCAGAGGTGAAGGACACAGGCTTTTTAGCTCTATATAAATGACAAAAAAGCAGACCCTAACCCAGAGTATGATTAAGGTAATTAACTGCATTGAAATCAACAGAATAAAAGGAGGGAAAGAGGTATCTGTGCACAATTTCAGACTGCTTTTCTCAAAGAGTTACTTTACCCAGAGAATTTATGTGTTCAACCCCATTTTCAGATTATTCTGAGACAATCCAAACCAGATAAACCTTGAAGGCGAGACAGAGGTATCCAAAATTTGCTGGCTCAACTTACCCCATTGATAGAAGAATAGATTGTACAAATTAGAAGGGCAGAGGAACTCAAAATGAAATGGGGTATACTGAAGTAATTTGGGGGTTTGCTGCTTACCAGAAGGAGATAAGGAGGTCATATCACTTCCTTAAGAGGCACGTGTTGGTGGAGGCTGGCACCTTCACTACTAGTGACATCTCAGACAACAAAGTTTAGGAGTTTCCATCAAAAATTGTTGTTTGATATTGTTACTTACTGCTCAGCATAAAAGCAGAAAGAAACTCCAGATTTTTCTTGCAAACAAAAGAAGAGGGTTTCAGTTTTGGAAAGTTAAATACTGGAGGTTGTGAGAACTTTAAAAATTATATCAAAGTTAATAGGAAATTACATTTTTTAATTTCATAACAACACGAGGAAAAGGAAAGGTAATACTTCTTACTATTGCTGCCAAGAGACTGCTTTGATATTTAGTCATCATCAGCACTGACAATCTTGTAATGTAAAGTACTCAACTCAGGAGACCAGCACTAGCAGTAAAATGCTCTAGTGGGACTCTACCAGATCACTTAATGAAGACGTGCCACATTTTTCCTGTTCTTGTACCTCTTTGTTTCACTAAGTCTATCAAACATTCCCTGTGTCCCTTAGAGTGCAAGGAGGAAGTACTAAACTGCAAGATTGGGCTGCGCTAAAATCACACAGGCTGAAGTTTCTCTCAACATGTCAAAGTCATTTTGTGTTAAACGGTAAAGTGAGCTAATCTTTTTGAATTTTAAATTTCTCCACCTGGGTGGATCAACAAGATCATCCATGCAGCACATTTGGGACACCTCGAACAGACAAAATGTGGCAGCTGTAGCCTCAGTGACCCTACGGTGAAGCAGTAACAAAATGAACATGAGGCAGCGATCAGCAATGTTACATAGCATGTACATAACGAAATCACCAAGACGCTCCTAGTCAACAGACAGATCAAAAAACGCTTTTGAGATCAGGCTCCAACAAATATCCCTATGGAATTATGTCCTTTTCTAAATGCTCAGGTCCTATTATACTTCAAAATATATATCAGCAGCTGTCTGAGTGATGAGCCAGCACAGCAGAGTTCCAAAGTCAACATTTCAAAATAAGTGTAAAAATACAATTTCCTGTTCTGTCAGAAACTCCATGGATAACCCTCAGGTTTATATTTTAATCAAAAAGCTTTTGTATAAAAGACATGTTACTTTGAGATGAATAAATAACATTCATACATCCAAATAGATACATCCAGAATGGAAGGAGTCACTGGATCAAGAAAAAGGAGATTTTGTATGTAACACATCATTTTAGACAAGAAAAGTCTTTAAAATGGCTTAATACAAACATAGAAATATAAAATGGCTTCACATAAAAATAAAAGGTTAATGATACAGAGAAAAATCTTCAAATTTGATACCCTATAAATCACAGAGTTTACGAAGTTGAGAAAGTATAATATACTCTGCTTGACATTAAAAATCTGATTCAGCTTGTCATGTAAAACAATCCCCAGAAATAATAAGTAGAAAATTATCCATTCTATACCTAAAAAACTTGCATTCAAGAAATCTAAGTGCAACCATGAAATTCAATACGATGTATAACTATAGTTTTTTATAGTTTTGAAATCTTTTCTGAAATAAAAATTATTATAAGAACTATGACTAATACCCACACAAACTAAGGCTACTTCCCAAATGGACATAATACCCTAAGCTTTCAAAAAATGAAATAGTGTACAAAAAATAGTGAATCCAAAAATTATAGTCTGGAGCACTCATATTCTAAGTTCAAGTCAGGAATTATCCAAGCCATTGGTATTATGCATGTAAGACTCAGTGCTGGCTCATGTGACTAATAATGATCACAGGAGAAGTGCCAGGACACAGCACATCATACATACTAACTAGTGGTTCTAAGGATAAATACATTTTCTCCAAAATTCTGCTTCATCTTATTACCATAAATTTAATCTGTGGCTTTAGAAAGACAGTTTCTAGGACTTGAAAAATCCCTGAGGACTGTTGCTCCCTTTACAATTATCACTATTTTCCACAGCCGATGTGTTACCCTGAATTACAGACAAAGAATGGCTGAGGTTGGATGGGACCTCTGGAAATGCTTGGTCCAAGCCCACTGCTGAAGCAGGGCCACCCAGAGCAGGCTGCCCAGGACCAAGTCCAGGCAGCTTTTGAAGGTCTCCAAGGTGGAAAACTCCGCAGACTGTCTGGGCAACCTATGCCAGTTCTCTGTCACCTGCACAGTAACAAAGTGCATCCTGATGTTCAGAGGCATCCTCCTGGAGTCAATGTTAAGGCATATGCAGGACAAGGAGGTGATCCTGGACAGCCAGCATGGCTTCAACAAGGGTAAATCATGCCTGACCAATCCGGTGGCCTTCAATGATGGAGTAACTGCATAAGTCAACAAGGGAAGACTGACTGCTGTCATCTACTTGGACTTCTACAAGGCTTTTGACACAGTCCCATATGACATACTAATCTCTCAATTAGAAACATGGATTTGAAGGGTAGACCAAGTCCTACGAGGAGCAGCTGAGGGAGCTGGGCTTGTTCAGCCTGGAAAAAAGGAGGCTCAGGGGCGACCTTATCGCTCTCTACAGATACCTTAAAGGAGGCTGTAGAGAGGTGGGGCTTGGTCTGTTCTCCCACGTGCCTGGTGACAGGACGAGGGGGAATGGGCTTAAGTTGCGCCAGGGGAGTTTTAGATTGGATATTAGGAAGAACTTCTTTACCGAAAGGGTTGTTAGACATTGGAACAGGCTGCCTAGGGAAGTGGTGGAGTGACCATCACTGGAAGTTTTCAAAAGACATTTAGATGTAGAGCTTAGGGATATGGTTTAGTGGGGACTGTTAGCGTTAGGTCAGAGGTTGTACTCGATGATCTTGAGGTCTCTTCCAACCTAGAAATTCTGTGATTCTGTGACCATCTGGTGGATAAGGAATTGGCTTGATGGCCGCATGTAGAGAGTAGTGGTCAATGGTTCTCAGTCCAGGTGGAGACCAATGATGAGCAGTGTCCCTCAGGAGTCTGTCTTGGGACCAGTGCTTTTCAATATTTTCATCAGTGACATAGATGATGGGATTGAGTGCACCCTCAGCAAGTTTGCAGATGACACCAAGCTGAGTGGTGCAGTTGATAACGAAGAATAGAGATGCCATTCAAAGGGAGCTGGAGAAGTGGGTCCATATGAACTTAATGATGTTCAACAAGTCCAAGTGCAAGGTGTTGCATCTGGGTCAGGACAATCCCAGACATGAGCACAGACTGGGAGAAGAACTCATTGAGAGAAGCCCTTCAGAGAAGGACTTGGGGGTTCTGGTGGACGAAAAGCTCAACATGAGCCAGCAGTGTGTGCCTGCAGCCCAGAAGGCAAACTGCATCCTGGGCTGCATCAACAGAGGTGTGACCAGCAGGTGGAGGGAGGTGATTGTCCCCATCTGCTCTGCCTTTTTGAGGCCCCCAGAGCTGCATCCAGGTCTGGGGCCCACAGAAGAAGAAGGATGTGGGGCTGTTAGAGTGAGTCCAGAGGAGGGCTATAAAGATGGTTAGAGGGCTGGAGCACCACTCCTACGAGAGAAAGGCTGAGAGAGCTGGGATGTTCAGCCTGGAGAAGAGAAGGCTCCAGGGAGACCTCATTGTGGCCTTTCAGTACTTAAAGGGTTTTTATAAAAAGGATGGAGAAGGACTCTTTAGTTGGGTAGATAAAGATAGCAGCAGCTAAAAAGCAACCATCTGACCACAGAGGAGATTCCCATTATATTTTTAATGATCTCAATTCACTTGTCTAGGTAAAATACTAGCTCTGGGGTGATTTTAAGATAGTAATCCCTTATAAAACTTCACTAAATACATTTATAAGATTATGTGGCATGAAGGTTATTGAATTTCAAGGAAGGTTTGGAGTAAATCACCGATGTTTATAGTACATTGAGTTTCATGTAGCAAAAAAATAAACTGCTAGCTTTCTGACAAGTTGTTGTCAAAGGAAAAATAAGCCTGATGATCTAATATTAAAAGCGCCTTCACATTGTTGGTCAGATAGGTAATGGATTGTCATTTGGATAGTGGTAAGAGTGGATAAAAGATAATGTGAAAGAAATATATGGGATTGTTGCTGAAGGAGCTTAGTAAAAGAGAAGTAGCAAAGGTTAGTGAAAGCCAAAGCACAGAAACAAAGAGAAGAAAGGCAGGTATGAGAAAAGTCCTTTTGAAGAGATTCTGTGTTGCCTTTCAAAAGTGAAGATTATTCCTTTTCATCAGCTATTCAATTCATATGGATCATATGGAAAATATTCAGAACAAGGTGATGGTCTTTCCACCATTCTTGTAAGTGCTTTAGTGAATAAGTGCATTAGAGGAGGATGGTACTGATAGCACATAAAATTACAGATAAAAAAATCATATTTGGGTAAAATAATTCAAAATAGTTTTGGGGAAAAAAAATTGTTAGTCATCAATACTCCATCAGTAGTTCTTTGAGAACTGCTTAAGGAAAAAGACAGGTAAGTAGAGAACAGTATATGCTCACTCTTTTTTGAAAGCCAACACACTGTACTAATTTCTCAAAACCAGCCACCACTAAACAACTGGCAAACAATTGATATCATCTGAAAATTCAGACCAAAGTGTAAAAAGGAGAGGCAGTAACTGGCAGGTCTCAGAAATCTGCAAAATTAACTGTCAGATATTGAAAAGGTTCTTTTCCTTAGCTCAGTTTTGCCACATCTTAACAAATGTTCTTTTTTTTTTTTTTTTTTTTTTTTTTTTTAACAGCATTGTTTAACATTATCAGTCATGCACAAATCCAAATGTAATTCTTGAAGAAAAATGTTGTGTATATTCATCAAACTGAGTCCAAACATCCAGTTTTGGCTCAGATAATATCCCTGCAGAAGTCAACAGGAGCTTTGACTGCATCAAGACTGCAGGACCTGGCTCAGAAAGGCAATAGTACGTTATTTAAGAATATCATCAGCATAAAAGGAAGAGTCTGACATTATTTTTCTGCAGGGTCACCTGACTGCAGTGATATAAAAGGCGGCATCAAGTAGTCCCACTTCCCAGAGCACTATAGATGCCAGTGTGACATACCCAAGGCTGACTACTACATCTGTATCAAACAAACACTGTAAAAGTACAGTTGCAGTCTGTGGGTAGCCAAGATAGGGAAGAAGCCAGCTATTGCAGTAAAATCTCATAGCGCCAACTTGTTACAGCACAGTGATTTAAGATTGAATTTCAACCCTCCATTGAAGCTGTAACTGATCCCCAAATACTACAGTCAAGCCCCTTGGCTGGATGACTTGTACACTCCTACAACCAGCTGGAATGAATGTGCTTGAAGGGCATTCAAGATTCCCTTGGCTGATTATTTAAATGCCAGCACACATACAGCAAAAGATAGACTAAGAGATGGTTATAGTTTAAAGACTCTTAAATATTTCAATCATTTTATGAATGATGAAGTCCATGGCAAAAGATACCAGAAAAAGTGGAAAAGCAAATAAAAATATACCTTCTTTATATTTATACCAAGCTACATAGACTGGAGCTTTAATCCAAAAGAATGGCTTTGTCACACCATTGTAACCCTGGATACCCTTAAATCCTAACTTCTCATAAATGTAGGTTGTTACTTATTTTCAATTTTTTATTTATTTGCACATTCAAACAAATCTAGTAGATCTATGTAGCTTTAGAGGCTTCCTGAGTTGCTGCTTACAAAATTGTGAAGTAAAGCAGCTACTGATAAACCAACAACAGTGAAAAAACATGTTTATTGTTTCTTGGAATTCTTAAGGCATAGAAGAGGTAACCAATGATAATAGCACTTGATAGCAGTGATGCCAACAGCCCTGGATTGATTCTAGATTCTGATGACAATGGTATCAAGCAAAAATTAAAAATATAAATAAAGAAATAAAAAGAAGGAAGAAGAAAGAAGAAAGAAGAAAGAAGAAAGAAGAAAGTAAGAGACTTGGAAGCACTTGCTGCTGGATCTGTACCAACGTGTACCTACATCTGTACCCCAGCATGAACAGACTGAGTGTATGAAGGGAGAGAGGCTGTGGGATGGGCATCCAGATTGCAATGCAGAGTCAAATTGAAATCTCTGTAATGTGTATAAAACAGTATTTAGGGCCTCTAATGGATGAATGGCATGCTTATTTTGGTGAAGTAACAATCCCCTTGTCTTATGAAATACGTCTAGTAGTCTTTTACGCCCTATAAACCCTTGGGTTTTAATGCGCCCTCCGAAAGAAGACAGAAATTCAACCAGCTGGAGCTCTGTTTAGGTGGGAAAGGAAGACACATGTTCAGAATTCAGGAGTCAGACAGAGGTCAATTTGGTCAAGGTCCAAGTTTAACCAATCCAGATTTTTTGATATGAGTTTTGGCATAAAACATCGAGTGGCACAAACTAGCTTATGGCAAGTTTTGTGAAACATATGGTTTCCCACAGGACGGTGAATTTTCTGTTAGGCTTTAGGACTGTGGTTCCAAAGAGACAGGATATCCTAAATCATCAACTCTCTTCAGGCAAAAATGAAGTATTAATCCAGGGAGCAAAGTAATAAAAATCAGGTGCTGTCTCTTCCTCCTAACATAAGACACAGAATAGAGTTTATTCCCACAGCTGGGAGGAGTAACTTTTCCTTTCTTTCCCCAGAAAATTCTGTCTAGTGCCTCTCTCAGGTTCCCAGCTATGCAGAAATAGAAAACAAACAAACAAACAAACAAAAGCAAGTGTGCAGCTGCTTGGAGTCCCCAGATGCACACAGGAAAAAGGAGCAGTTTTGTACACACTCAGAAGTCTAAGAATACAACTGAAGATTTTGGTGGCTACATTGCAGTTCATTCTTATATTATCAAACACCAGGTTCAAGCATACTAGAAAAGGATTGTGGATCCTTTGACTTCTTCATTGCATATGGGTTAGATGAGAAAACTCTCTGATAATAGACTGCCTCCCATTGCCACATAAAATAGAAGTTTGTTTTTTTTTTTTCTAGTTTACAGCATAGCAATAATATCCCTCAGCCTCATGAGTTATTTGGCCAAGAAGACAGATTGTTGTCTGGATAGAGAAAGTACATGCTCCAGCATGTTGAAAAGGCTGTTGCTTTTTCTTTTCTTTGATGAGAGAAAAAGATATTTAGGGAGTACTGAATCTACCTCAGTCTCTTCAGAAGTCTTCTTTACTGTTGTCTTTTTCTTCTCCCTTCAGAGTGCTGCTTCATCCCCACAGGCAGACCAGCTCACCTCCATGAAGCCAGACAAATGAGATTGTTCATGACATTATAATTGAGCAAGTCAATTTACACTGTTGTTAAGAAGGTAAACTGAAGTAAATGAACCTAAGGCAGAAGCATTTAGAGCAGATGTCCAGGGCATTGTTTGAAAAATAATAAATTCAAAACTGTTCTTTGTTCAATCTTCTGTATAATCAAGAACACTTAATGCTTCCAGCATCCATTCCATTTAATGCCTGCTGTCTGCTGAAATCCTGCAAACTCTCAGAACATACTGCAGGATCTGGACTGGCATATACCAGCTTGGATCTTCTAATTTTTACGGACCCAGTCAACTTGCTGGAAGTAGGCCACCACCAATTTTTTGTGGCATGTCCTTTGCATTAAATCTTTTTTTATTTTCCTTTCTTTCAAGTATCAAACTGTAATATCTAATATCTGATCCTGCAGCCTGGACACATATACAACATCCCATGAGCATCTTCCTGCCAGGTGCTATCAGCAAAAAGTAGGGCAACTGTTTTATTTTTCCTTTTCTAACCTCTCCCACTAAGAGAAAGAAAATGATAGGACTGAGTAGCAGCATGACAAATTATTTTGACCTCATGTTATCTAAAGTAATTTATCATAAATTTTATCTTATGAAAAACTTCCAGTAGAGGGCTGTATTTTAGAAAGCATTCTTCAGATCCTTCTGTGAGGAATAGAATAAGATGTGTGTGTGTACTAAATTCATGGAAATATAAGTCACAGGTTTGTTGAAGAACTGGGAAGAGAAAGGTGTTACGTTAATGCCCAAATTAGTGTCAGTGGCTGACATGTTAATCATGTTACTTTGCTACTTTAGAAATAAGAATGTTGAAGAGCACTTAAAGTACATGTATATGTAAAAAGCAGATTTAAATGAAATTTGCCTATAAAGGTGCTACTCAGTGTGCCATTTCAATACATTCATAGGGCAGGGAAGTAAGCTTAATCATGTATGAACAGACCATATTCTCCTGAACAGGGAGTGTCTTGTATATAGCATATAAATTGGTACATTAAAAGGCATTTACAGCTCATATAGACATTTAAGAACATTCCTATTAAAAATAATGGGACGTATGAAGTTCAAACATGGAAGAACATAACTACAGTTAGAAGTGGGTGACAACACAGCACTATCCTGCTTTAAGTCTTGCCTTTTATATTTATTCTGAGATCTGGCCATTCTCTTGAAGAAATAACACCCGAAATTTCCAGTGATTTTGTATCATTCCTGTTAAATGGAGAATGAAATTCTCAAAGTGTATATATACATATACACTCATATTTGTTTCCAATAAATCTGTCAACAAAAGCAGGGAACAGCATGTACACTGTAGAAATCTAGGTCCTAAATATGGAAGTGCCCTGCCATAAGGATGGTATCTTCTGCTGAGTGCAGGATTCTGCAAAGCCACTGAGTGGTGACTCTGGAAAACGCTGCAAGATTCATTGTGATAGAGCTACAGGGGACTAAAAGATTGTCTTTTGGGTCATCAAAGCCCATTCCCTGTTATCAAAAGCAATTCAATTCTATTACTGCTTTTAAGAATTCTTTAGGTGATATCTGAACTAGCTTGTTCCCACTACCCTTTCTGGAACGCAGTTCCAAAATGACATATCTTTCAAAGTCCAATATGCTGCACCTGCTTCACCTTGAATCCATCTTTCTTGAACATCCTTGGTCAGAATCATCTTAGCTGTGCAGATGAATTTTCATTTGTACCTTTTTATTTGAAAATATCTATTTTCATTGGCTATCAAATAAAAATATCTCAACTTTGGCTTGGAATTAACTGATAATCCATAGTTTATGAGAGAGTGACAGATGAATTATCATCTGAATGAAAAACAATTATTTAGGAGTAGGGATATTACTTTTCAGACACATTTTGAAACTCTAAATTATATATAAAGAACTAAAAAATTTTGTCATATGTGACCGTTTTTGGACCTCTTTCATAAAATAAGTGTTCCAATTGTTTAATCTTCATGTTTCCAGTCTACAGACCTTATTTCATTTCTCAGTGATTTGCTTCCATTTGTCTCATTATTTCCATTTAATCCTCTGACTTCTGATTTTTCTCCCTCAAATGACCTCTCTTTGACAAACAACACTAATTTAGCAGTTGTTCTGTTGTGTTCCTAAAAAGTTTATCTAGCCTTGTGCCTGCAAACCACACATATAGCAATTATCTCCCTTTACTTTTTCCTGCTGCTCTCCACTAGTTCCACTGGTGGTATTTTAGTATGCACTACAAAAATAAGATAGCTAGTGATATTCAGTGGAACTCTTCATTTATCTCAGCAGTATTCTCTCTATTTATCCCATCAGTCAAATCTTCCCCAGCAGTCCTTTTGTCCATTCCTAATCTCAGCCAGCAAACAGAAATACCCAAGCTTGTCAACTGTCTTTCAAAATGACTGGAACATAAAAAACAAGTTGAGGAAAACAGGGGGACTATCACAATGTCACGAAATACACCATTGCTGCTCAAAGTATGAAAATAATTATCTAGAGATGCTCAGTAAGACTACACAGGCAGTAAGACTACACAGGCAAATGGGAAGAGTGATTGAAGTCATGCAATGTAATAAATACCCATTCTACAAAAATTCTTCTCTGGATTTCAGTGTACTGATCCCTGATCTCAGATGTTTGCAAAATTCCTGAAATACTTGCCAGTGCATCACCAGAAAGGGTGTTTGTATAAACACTATATATGTTATATTCAAAAAACAACTGACATAAGAATGCAACAGCCCTAATTAGCTGTCAAATGCCACAATTTTGTGCAGCTCTTTTCTGAGCTGCAGTACTATACTGTATCGGCCAGATCATTTGCATTGCCTAGTCCATTTATGGATAACAAAAATACTAGAGCCACTGTGCTGCATAAGATAGACCTCATAATTAGCTTTAGACATGATCTTCACTGTTAACAGCTGCTGCACAAATACCTCTATACCTCTAGGATATGATCTGTAGCTGTACAAAGTGCCCCATAGAAAACACAAAAAGATTAGATCATTTCATATAAGACCAGTGTTAAAGTAAATGCATAGATTCTACCTGAGTGCTAGCAGGGCAAAAACGCTTGACAGAATGGTTGGGGTTGGAAGGAAGCTCTGGAGGTCATCTGGTCCAACTCTCTGCTCAAGCAGAGCCACCCAGAGCAGGTTGCCCAGGGCCATGTCCAGGTGGTCTTTGAAGGTCTCCAAGGACAGACACTCCACAACTTCTGCAAGCAACCTGCACTAGTTCTCAGTCACCTGCACAGCAAAAAAGTGTCCTTTTTCAGGGCCTCTCAGTATGTAATTTCTAGTGAATTTCCATAGATGTGCTATGACAGTAACCGTGGAAAAGGGGTAACTTTGTGCAAACATAAGAAACTCCAAGGTATGTTTCTCTCATCAAAAGATGCTGTTTTTCTTGCTGTGGCAGACCCAAAAGGACTAAATCAGGATCAAACTCATAAACTTGAGCAAGTTGCTATTTCATAAGGGCGACGAAAGGAGATGATAACAAGAAGTGAGGACAAATTAGGGCAAAGGCTCTGGAAAGAAAACTTATTCTCAGTAGTTTTTCTTGAGACATTATGTGGGCTGTTCAGGAATGTATGAGCTACAGGATCACACAAATGAATGGTAAGTATGCCAAAGGTTGGAACTGCCCAAACTTACCTGCGGCTTCATGAGATAAAAACAGATCTTCATGATGCAACTAGAGCATCATGGCACTATGCAATTTTCTCTATAAAATCATGATGATTTAACTTAACTGAAATCATGATGGTTTAACTTAACTGAAATGAATGTCAGATGAATCAGAATCTGATTAGAGAAACCTGCTGTGAAGAAAAGTGTAAGACTAACCAATCGATTGATCAGTGAATTAAATGTAAGGTAAGGATTGAGAAATAAATGTATCTCTAGCATATGTAGAGGGAGACAGTATTGCTGGCTTCATGTTTGAACAAAAATAAGCCTGGGAACACCAGCTGCTACTAGATATCTCTCACACTACCTATATCCCAGAAGGCTACTATTGGAACTGTAAGACTTTGTGACTTTTAGACAGTATTATCTAGGGATATTTATTACACAACTGTTGAAGTTCGTATTAATGACAGTCCATGCAGATGAAACACTGCAATGCCTTTAGTCTCCTCCATGAACAAGGAATTAAGCATGTCTTAGAACACTGACTTTCTCTTGTCTTCTGCAAAAGAGGCTCATCTCTTTTTTTACAGTGCTAGAAAATTTTTATTTTTTACAGCTTTTTTACATTTTTTTTCTAGTTTACAGTGCTAGAAAATATTCCAAACTGCCCAGCTGAAGTGTGATGCTTCAGAGATTACCTCTATAAAACTGGACTTTACTAAATTCTATTTACTTCAAGACTTTTAAGAAGTGTTACTATTTATATGATGGCAGATTTTGGTCACCGTGGCACAAAATTTCAGTATTATGACTTGATTCATAATTCATAACTAAATAAGTCAGAAGATTCCAAACTCTTATTTGAGCACAATACTAGCAGTGATAAAATGTGATGAATAAAATTATGTCTACTAAATAGGTATATTTCATTGTCAGTGTAGTATTTGTTTGAAGGTCTTACTGCTATGAAAGTGATTCTTAAAAACTAGTGAAAAGAATCTTTAAAAAGACCGAGCTGGTAAGTATGTTATTTGCCTTCCTTCCTTACTCACATTTTATCTACAAAAAATAGCTGGATTAGTAAAAAATGTGAAGGGAAGACTTTAATCCCAGAAAAAAAGACCTGCTGTAGACCTGCCTCATTTAATTTTACTGTGCAAGTTCAAAAAGGGAAGACTGCAGAGGGAAAATGTAATGCTAGGTATCACTGTGAATACCAGTAACCACATTAACTGGTCACATGCTCATACATCCACTGGGTTTCAGTCACTGTAGGGATGTTTATTCCAGCTTCATCTCTCTGGCGAGAGACACCTGTTTTCAGCAAGGCTAGGCAATCAGTCAGTGACACAGAGTTTTCAGACTCCAGGGAAGGCAAACTGTAATCTCTATTCTTATCGTTGCTGGAAAAGACATAAAGACAAGGCACTGTCGTGGAGCCTGTCTTATCTGATTCCATGGCAAGAAATGATAAACATTCATTATCTTGCAGGACCTCCCCAAAAAAAACACTGTAAGAAGAGAAGCCTCTTTAATCCAGTGATTCAGCAAATGGAGTAATATGGAGGAAGCTGATACAATGAAAACCTGCTTATATTTTTATGAGGCATGCCTCCATATCTCTGTTGTCTCACCTCCTTTATCATTTCAGGGTTGGAAGGGCTGCAGACATGTTTATTCTTGGTTCCTCCTGAACTGGCATGTCTTTTGTCTTGGTTTGCCATAAAGACTTTTTTGCAGGCTCACACATCTCTTTTGGGACATGCTGCCCACTGAATCTCCAGATCTATTTTATACTTCTTCATGACCAACTGTATGTCCCACACACACTCTGCTGTAAACTCTTCATGACAATGATTATTGCATATTTACATCATCTGGGATATGTTCTGCCACCTGGTGCACTGGATATTTCTAATGGACTCCTAGAATCTAAGGTAAACCACAAACACCTTAAACTGCTGGACGCTTTATGTTTGCCAACAAGTCTGTATTCCAAAAACGCAGAGAAAATACACCATATTAACTATATTTTGCTATTTAATGCTCAAAAAGATGACAAACATTTATTTGGAAATATGCCACAAGGTGGACACATTTGCCATTATATTTATGCCTTACAGACCCTTTATTCTTGGTCTCAATTAAAGGTTGATGTCTATCTGTTCTGCTGCATGACTGCTTGGGAAATAAATAGCAATTATTAGTGTTAATGACTTGCCTGTACTTTCATTGAAGAACCAAAGCAAACCATAGGACATGGGACAGATCCAGGTTATTTTCTGTGCCAGCTCTGCACTCTGCTGCCTCTCCTATTCCTTCCAGAAAAGAAGCTGGGAACAAGGAGCAGTCTTGTGCTCAGAGCATTCTGCATGGTGTGCTAGTAAGGGATAAAATTTTTCTTACTGTAATTCTTTAGTAGAATTAGTTAAACCATAATGCTTTTTGATGGCACAAGAATAGTATATTAACATAAGCTTTTTGTAAATTCTGACTCTCAATCTGCAAAACATCCCTGTTTGTTTATCACACTGTCTCCCTACAAATCTGACTGCTGTTACAGACAGTAGATTACCTAAGTATTTGCTCTGATACAGTATGACCATTTTTTTGTTACTAAATGTTTTCAAATTTCTGGGAGTAACTTATTGCAATTTATCACTACTTCCAAGGCTATGCAACTCAGTGAAATGAATAAAATATCAACCTTTATCTGTCTTACAAGTACTGTCTTACAAGTCCTTTGAGTCCCTATGGCTTAGGATCAGTGGAAAGGCCAACAAGGGAAACATCCTGGTGGGGGTCTGTTATAGACCACCAAACCAGGATGAGGAGACTGATGAGGAGTTCTACAGGCAGCTGACAAAAGTTGCAAAATCGTCAGCGCTTGTTCTCGTGGGGGACTTCAACTTCCCAGATATATCCTGGAAGCACAACACCGCCCAGAGAAAGCAGTCTAGGAGGTTTCTGGAGAGCATGGAAGATAGCTTCCTGATGCAGCTGGTTACTGGGAGGTGCCACACTAGACCTTCTGTTCACAAACAGAGAAGGACTGGTGGGAGATGTGGTGGTTGGAAACTGTCTTGGGCAGAGTGACCATGAAATGGTAGAGCTCTCCATTCTTAGAGAAGCCAGGAAGGGGACCAGTAAAACCGCTGTATTGGACTTCCAGAGGGCCGACTTTGAGACGTTCAGGACACTGGTTGGTAGAGTCCCTTGGGAGGCGGTTCTGAAGGGCAGAGGAATGTAGGAAGGCTGGGCTATCTTCAAGAAGGAAATCTTAATGGCGCAGGAGTGGTCTGTCCCCACGTGCCCAAAGATGAGCTGGCAGGGAAGAAGACCAGCCGGGCTGAACAGAGAATTGTGGCTTGTGCTTAGGAGAAAAAAGAGGGTTTACAATCTTTGGAAAAGAGGGCAGGCCACTCAGGAGGACTATAAGGATGTTGCGAGGCAGTGCAGGGACAAAATTAGAAGGGCCAAAGCTCATGTGGAGCTCAATCTGGCTACAGCCGTCAAAGACAACAAAAAATGTTTTTACAAATACATTAATGCAAAACGGAGGACTAAAGAGAATCTCCAGCGGGGATCCCTGGATGTGGGGGGGAACTTAGTTACAAAAGATGAGGAAAAGGCGGAGGTGCTTAATGCCTTCTTTGCCTCAGTCTTTAGCAGCAAAACCAGTTGCTCTCTGGATACCCAGTACCCTGAGCTGGTGGAAGGGGATGGGGAGCAGAATGTGGCACTCACTATCCATGAGGAAATGGTTGGTGACCTGCTATAGCACTTGGATGTATGCAAGTCGATGGGGCCAGATGGGATCCACCCAAGGTTACTGAGAGAACTGGTGGAGGAGCTGGCCAAGTCACTTACCATCATTTATCAACAGTTCTGGCTATCGGGGGAGGTCCCAGTCGACTGGCGGCTAGCAAATGTGAGGCCCATCTACAAGAAGGGCTGGAGAGTAGACCCGGGGAACTCTAAGCCTGTCAGTTTGACCTCAGCGCCAGGGAAGCTCATGGAGCAGATTATCTGGAGTGTCATCACATGGCAACTAGGTGATCAGGCCCAGTCAGCATTGGTTTATGAAAGGCAGGTCCTGCTTGACAAACCTGATCTCCTTCTATGACAAAGTGACGCGCTTGGTGGATGAGGGAAAGGCTATGGATGTGGTCTACCTTGACATCAGCAAGGCTTTTGACACCGTTTCCCACAGCATTCTCCTCAAGAAACTGGCTGCTCTTGGCTTGGACTGGCGTATGTTTCGTTTGGTTAGAAACTGGCTGGATAGCCAGGCCCAAAGAGTTGCGGTGAATGGAATCAAATCTAGTTGGAGGCCGGTCACTAGTGGTGTTCCCCAGGGCTTGGTACTGGGGCCAGTCCTCTTTAATATCTTTATTGATGATCTGGATGAGGGGATCGAGTGCACCCTCAGTAAGTTCGCAGATGACACCAAGTTAGGTGCGTGTGTAAATCTGCTTGAGGGTAGGAAGGCTCTGCAGGAGGATCTGGATAGGCTGGACTGATGGGCTGAGGTCAACTGTCTGAAGTTCAACAAGGCCAAGTGCTGGGTCCTGCACCTGGGGCACAATAACCCCAAGCAGAGCAACAGGTTGGGAGATGAGTGGTTGGAAAGCTGCCTGGTGGAGAAGGACCTGGGAGTATTGGTGGACAGTTGGTCGACTATGAACAAGCAGTGTGCTCAGGTGGCCAAGAAGGCCAACGGCATCCTGGCTTGCATAAGAAGCAGTGTGGCCAGCAGGACTAGGGAAGTGATTGTCCCCCTGTACTCGGCTCTGGTGATGCCGCACCTTGAGTACTGTGTCCAGTTTTGGGCCCCTTGCTACAAGAAGGACATCAAGGTGCTTGAAAGTGTCCAGAGAAAGGTGACAAACCTTGTGAGGGGTCTGGAGAACAAGTCTTACGAGGAGCGGCTGAGGGAGCTGGGTTTGTTCAGCCTGGAGGAAAGGAGGCTCTGGGGTGACCTTATCACTCTTTATAAGTACATTAAAGGAGGCTGTAGTGAGGTGGGGGTTGGTCTATTTTCCCACGTGCCTGGTGACAGGATGAGGGGAAATGGGCTGAAGTTGTGCCAGGGGTGTTTTAGGTTGGATATTAGGAAGAACTTCTTTACTGAGAAGAGAGTTGTGAGGCATTGGAATGGGCTGCCCAGGGAAGTGGTGGAGTCACCATCTCTGGAGGTCTTTAAAAGAAGTTTAGATGTTGAACTCAGTGATATGGTTTAGTGGAGGATTTGTTAGTGTTAGGTCAGAAGTTGGACTTGATGATTTTGAGGTCTCTTCCAACCTATACAATTCTGTGATTCTGTGATACTAACCAAACACATTGAGAAGCTTGTCATCGCTTCCTTCATTCTCCATCGTAAACTCTTCGTATTCCCTTCTTTATAATGTATTCTTCTATAAAGGTCAGGAAACTGCTGCTTCATCTGAAATACCCTTTATACTCAGATGGTAGCACGTGAAGTATTTATGCAGACAATAGCGAGGTTTCGCTACACTGGTTAAGGACAAAACCCAAATTCACTTTCTCAAATGTTATTCAGCTTGCTCACGGTTTACTTGATATCTGGGTGGGTACTGTACTGTTAAACAGAAGTGGGCCAGGGAGTGGCTAGAGCTGTGGTGCTCGACTGTCCACAGTGTCCATCTCTGGTTTTGGCACCTTCATTCAGCTCTTTTCAAGGGAGCACTTAACAAAATTCAAAAGGTAGCCGGCTCCTAGACCCACTCTTAAAAATAGCATGCACAAGAGTGGCCCTGGAAGGATTTCTATTTCCAAGCATATCTGCACACTCTAATACTTCATATACCCCACCTCTGTTTTTCCCCAACACTGGTAAACAATATATACATGCACTCTGTTTCACACTGTAAAAATGTCTGATGGGATGCAACACATTTCACCTTTTATTTCAAGCTCACCTCAGACTCTTGGAAGACAAGAAAGCCACAAACAACAGAAGTGGTTATGCCTTTGCACCACTCTACACCACACAGAGCCTAGAGAAGCCTGCTGGGATTCTTTTCCCTCTCTGTTTGGTAGTACAAAAAATACCATGTTTTAGTTCATTTGGCACTTGCAGGGCCTTTTATTACACTTCGTATTTTCAAATTCTGTTTCTAACATAATTTACATAATATAAAGTTAACTATTATCTATATTGCTTATTTAGCAATGAACACCTGTTTAACCAGGTAAGACACCCACCTTCTTTCTATTTTTCTCCACAGCCAATGCAAATTCATTTCTCAGTGTAAAGAATGGGAAGGAATCTGAGTCAGGGATAATGTACAAGACATGTATGTCCTCAGGTATATCTTTTATCTTATCTCCATTCTGACTCTCTAATGATCTAACTTATAGTATATTTTCACTAAACGTAAATTCAAGTTCCTACTTCTGAATTCATAGTATATACCCTAAAGTGACTTGTGGTTTAAAAAATATGCTTGTTCTGATAAGCTCTTTGTATTATCCACCTAAAAGAATTCAATTCAGAGCTATAAAAATTTCTCCAAGCAGTACTCTAAATTAAAGCAGTCACTTTGTCCTGAAAGCCTGGAGATGTTGCATGGCTTCAGGAGTACACATGGAACCATTACCTTTCTATCATGTTTTTCTCTTCACATCCCAAATTTCTGCCTTTTCCTAAGTACCTCTCAGAGTGTAAAGCTCTTCAAATTTGTTTTTATTGAGGACCTAGTCCCATTACACAAACACAGGACTATACCACAAGGCTAATATTTCAATCAAAACACAATGAAAAATGCTGAGTCTACTAGGAACACTACATTATGAAAGTAGTTTTTAATGTTTGCAAAGTATATCTAACTAGATTATGCTGTTGCATTACATTTTTAGCCACCTTCAGTATTCATTTCAATTTTTCCATGTAATTATAAATTATTTTGCATTTCTCATGCAAAGATGATAAGTCTTACACAGAAAGCCAGGGAAATACAAATATATCATTTATCAGAAAAAATGTTTCAGTGAAGTCATTCAATGAAGCTTTTGGAAAAGCTGGAAACAGAATACAGTTTTTTGATTTCTAAGCGTTCCATTACTATATATTCAAAGTATCCACACCTGTTTTTTATGATTAAAGAATAGTCCTGTAGTTAAAACTAAGGAGAAATTTACAACAGGTTCCTATATTTTTCCCATAAAGCTGTGCATGATGTTTGAGAAGACTAGCATCAGACATGAAGGAAAGTCATGTATGTGCATATGCATGCAAATATCCAAATTCAGGGCCTAAGGAGCTAGTTCCTAAAAATATATTGATATTTCTATATGTATATCAATATTGCTTATTGACTCATATTTGGTAAAGTCCAATATCACATGACTAAGAAGAAAGATCTTGTTAAATCAATATCTTGTATTTGAAAAATAATAATAATTTTGAAAGCAACACAATATATATTATAGCCCTCTTCCAAAATAAATGATTGTCTTTCAGTGACTACTAAACTAAGGTGTAGCATTGGCTACTTTGGAAACAAAGTATTTAATTGCCAATATAGTATTTTTGGGCTTTACGGGCATTTGGAGAAAAGAACACTAATTTCATTATTTATCTTTATTATTTAACACTTTTCTATTTTCACATCCCTGCAAATCTTTTAAATTATGATTTTAGGTTTTCTGTTTGCCTATTATTTTAATGTTTGGTGGCATGGAGCCCGAAAAAAAACTATATGACAGTTAAGACAGAGCTTTAAAACATAATATTTTTGAATAAATCCCTGAGAAAATTGTCATTTTCAGACCTAGGTTTACTCTGTTTTTCCTATATTTAAGGTATGCCATAATATTTTCATAACACTTGAAATTTCATAAGGTCCCCGGTTAAACACATTACTAAACACTGAATATAATAGTAAATAATTCACTTATGAGATTTTCGAAATTGTAACATAACATTTGCACTCTTCTGGAACTTCTTTTGTATTCTAGAATGTGGTGAAAACAAGATCATATATACCATCAGATAATTTCTTGCCTAATTCTTTTAAAAACTCTCAATGCAAATGCATGGATGTATATCAATGTATATCACATCAAATGTCTGTCACTTTAATAGTTAGTGCTAGAAATCCTCTCAAATTACTGCAGGATCAAAAAGTGTTTTATCATCCTTACATTTTCAAACACCTGCATCATTTTCTTTTTGGATTTTTTTTTTCCCCCCAAAATGGAGAAAAAATAATGATTAATCACTTCTGTCATTTCTACAATATTAAGCAATTTGACCACTATTTAAGAGACCCTCATCACGGTTAACATTCTTTAACTCCAAGTACATATTTCCATACCCTACTTCTATTGCTACAGTTTTCTTTCTCGTGTTCGTTCGATGATTTTAGCAATTTTTTTTGACTGTGTATCTGAAGCTCTATATTTGAAGTTCTTGCTTCAGATACATATATATATTGCTACATACTGGATACTGATCTTTTCATGATGGTCTTTCACTTTCTTTTCTAGTATGTACATTCAAAGGCTAACATTGGTTACATTAGATTTAATATTTTCTGTGTTACTCTAAAGCTAAATAAAGTGATCTTCATTTCCCGAGTTTTATGGGAAAGTAAAGGGAAGAGAAATTTATTTTCCCATGGCCCAAGATGTACATTCTGTGGTTTAGTTAAAATCCCACTAAGTTATATAATGTAATCACTATGTAGCTAATTTATTTTATTTTATTTTTTTTTTTGTACACTTAAATTAAAAAGGCTTAAAATATTCTGTCATTTCTAGGTATAGGGTCTTGTTTGTTGCACTATATCATAAATTTACTTTTCTAGACCTTTTTTAAGCAATGAAACATACTTGTAGAATCCTTAAAAACTATTCTACTCTACAATTTTACAAAATAGTCCCAAGAGCAATCTAGCAGAACACTGCAAAGCTACCATGCTTTGATCTTTCCTCATTATCATCCTACTGTATCTCTTGAGCTAAGCAACATAAGGAACCTATGTACAGGGGAAAAAGCTCCCCTTGTGTACAGCTATTGCTTCCTCATTTTTCAGGCAATTTCCTTTGTTTCCATATTAATAGAACAGCTACATCAGTATTGCAATCAATAATCAATTGTGAATGAGGCTTTTGGTTGATAAAACTGCTTTATGCTGGCAATGATTCTGCTCCTGTATTTTATTATGGTCCTCATGACATAGCCCTTGGGGAACTACAACTACTTCAAAATCTCTGCTGAGTATGAGTATGTATGTGCAGAAAAGGGCAGAACGAATAATAAATAGTTGCTGTTAAAAAAATCATATTTAACACTGTGAGATGAAACCTACAGCTGTAGGTTTCAGAGCCATATTTTTAAATTTTATTGCATTCTTTTTTTTTTTTTTTTTTTTCCCTGCTATTTCCATCAAAATGCAGTAAAATGCCAGACAATATTTATTAACCAATATCTGAATCCAGAGGTCCTCTCTTTAGAAAGAGGACAACAAATGAGTTGAAAGAAACACATTACAGACCTGAATTTCAGTGGTATTATTTTGCACCCAAAACAGATTATGAAAGCATTAAAGGACTATGTATTTGGTCTAGTATCTATACCATATTGTCACCATATTGAAATTGGTGCTGTCACTATATGAGAAATCCATGTTAGCAAGGAAATCAAGGTTAAACATCTAATCCAGAGACCAAGCCTATCGACATATCTGCATCCAAAACCAGCTCATTCTCCATCAGAAACTATCAACACCTCCTTTACACAAAGGTTAAGATATGGTGTGCTTAAGTTAGTGGAATACTTGCTTTTTCTTAAAGATATAAACTCCATTAGCATTCCAACAGGCACCACTAGTAGCTAGCTACACCCACTTAAATCATCTGAGATCCCTGGATTTCAGATTGGATAATTAAAGGTAAACAGATAAAACTTGTCTTTCATAATTTCCTATGATGCAAGTAAGAAGGTTTTCTCTGTTTGGAAGTATTGACAAGACACGATGAAACCTCAAAATAAAACCATTCTGAGATGGCAGTATCAAGCAGAATGAGCAAACTACACTCACCACCCAGCAAGAGTAAACCATCACTACTCTTGGCAGTGTTTCTCATGTGGAGAAATAAGTATATGCAGTGATGATGAAGGTGATGAAGAAAAGGAAATCTACTGCCCAAGATCCCTTTAGAGACAGAAATACATATTTTGTAGCAGTTGTCACTACTCAAGTCTGGTGGGCTGTTGAAAACTCTTTGGACCCCCCCCATATTTGCTTAGGTAGGTAGGTGAACTTTGGCATGACTGGAATTCATGCATAAGAACACTTGTACTAATATTTTTTAATATAATATGATGAGAATTGATGGCATAGTGCTCAACATACCACTCTATTCCATTATAGCTAACACCATTATTTTAATTGGTAGCTGGAATTACAAAGCTGGCACTGATTGAAGAAACTAATAAGGGCCTTTCACCTGTTAAATGTAATGGCACTATTGAAGGTGGAGGTGACAGGGTAAAGGATTGCTATCTTGTGGGCACTGATTTCAGAGACCTTTAAGTCTATGTTAATCCTTATCTACAATTAATAGGTTTTAATTTGACTGTATATACTGCTAACTTGAACAGCTGTTAAATCTGAGCACATTGTTTGGCCTCTAGGGACCTGTGTTCATTATCAAAATGTCAAGAAGTGCTTGGGAGCAAGCATGGAGCAGTCTGAGCTTCCTATAGAAAGGGAAAAATACTCTTTAGAATAAAAGAGTATAAATATCAGTTATGTTGAAAGCCTTTAAAAGGAAAGCAAAACAAATCAGATACCCTCAAGGCCCATCAAGACATGGAAATGCCAAAATACCATATGTTATGGGGAGGGGGTGGATGTTACATTGGTACAATTACCTGGGGCTGCATGGGTTAATCAGAATCTTTGGGGGTAAAACCAAAAGAACCACTCAAATTAAAGGCTTGCTGTGTTTTCTCCTTCAAAGTAGATCTTCAATAATTTCTATTCGGTCCTACTATCTAGAAAGTAATAATCTCTATGTTGCCAGTATTGACACTGAATTACTTTTTCCATCAATTGATAATTAAAATTGGGTCAAATCATGATGTAAATCCCCAAACAGGAAATGTCTCTTAAGTGACACTGGAAATTTCAAAACAAGTTAATAATCTAGTAAGTATATTTCCATGTGAAATTATAACACGTTTTAGATCTGTCTGTAATGAGTCAGGGACAATATAACCAATTCTATGGCATGGCATGACACAAGCTATTAACTACACCAGGTTCTTAGTATCTTATATTCCCATAGCACAAAGTGGAGTCCTACTTCTTTCACATGGAAAAAATCACTGAATATTATTTGTATTGATATGGTTTGTCACATAAGGGAGTAGATATTTTACACCATTATGGCATTATAACATGAAGACAGAATAAATAAGTTTTATATTCTACATATAATTTTGAATCAGCACTTAAGTGTTTTAGCAGTGCAAATAAGCTTTACTATCTCCATTCCATGAATCAGGAAAAAAAAAAATCAGACAACAGCTATGGGCTACGTTTTTGTCTGAACTTCGTACGCATGCAAGAACATAAAAATAAGATTTTTGTATGGCTATGAGTCCTAATAGTCCAAATACACCGGAAGCAAGTAAGGACTCGCATGCCATGCGTCAAATGAAGAGTGAGTGATATGAAAGCTTTAACAGCTAAACGAAGCAGATGAGAAAGCACACATTTATGTTAGGATTTCCGTGCTGATGCTTAGGAATTTACTACAGACAGAGGTAAGCAGCTGATTATTATCCCCCAAGAGCAAGAGGAAGCTGGTAAGCAATTATTCTGAACTGTGGTACGAGGCACAATGCTTCCCAGAGTTATTCATAGGTTGAAGCAATTTACATACCATTGTTTGCTCAAGACTGTGCTTAAGAAACACAGTTTATCCAAGGTAATACCGATGTGCATGAGTGGTCACATTTGAAACAGAACAAGCTTTTCTGCCTCATAGTTTCATTAGATGCTTTCAGAGACATTCTTCTTCGTTAGTGCAAAAGGGTGATCCTTCAAACTAAAATATTAGCTGAAAGAGTGGTGCTGTTTCTGCAGTATCAGTGGGAGACAAAAGGAGATATGCATGTCAGACTGTTATGGGAAATTAGGAAGGGAAGGAAGGGAACAACCCTCTGTTTTCTATACAAAAGAATGGAGATAGAGCAGAATAGAAAGTCAAATTGCATTTCTGAAGAACAACTTCCAGTATTTTTTTTCATGTTGAAATACCATAGGATCCACCTTTTTCTTCCAGGATGGAAGGTGTTCAGGGTCTCAAATTCCTCACCAGTTAACATACTGAAAAGCCAGAAAAGGGCTAGGGTGAGCAGGCCAGAATGGTTGTAAGTAGGCAGAAGTTATCTCACGTCTCTAATGGAAACCTTCAAGGACTGTAGGAATCTCCCCAAACTGACACACTCCCTCCCTCCCTCCCTCCCTCCCTCCCTCCCTCCCTTCCTTCCTTCCTTCCTTCCTTCCTTCCTTCCTTCCTTCCTTCCTTCCTTCCTTCCTTCCTTCCTTCCTTCCTTTTCTTTCATTTTTTCTGTTTTAACAGCATCAGAAATTTTCCAGCCACCCTTCAAAAATCCAAAATGTAATGTCATCTGCATAATAATAGGTGGTTCAACCAAAATCTTTAGTCAGATATGTGGGATGTAGGTAATGTGTTAAAATTGCTCTTTGAAATGCACATGATGTGTGAAAAGCTAAGGGTAGGAGGGTTTGTATGTATGTAGATGTGTCTTTATATAAATAGATCAATACCTGAAGATTGTAGCAAGGATTGCATATGTAAGTAATGTGAAGACTTCTTTTATATACCTTAAGTACATTTTGCTTTGGGATCATTTAGACCTTAACATTTTTATTAATCTATCTTCTGTCATTTTCCTTTAACTTCTGTATTTTCAAATTTTCATAAAAGAGCACCAAAATAAAGCCAGAACTGGGCTATTTCCTGTTTAAAAAGCCAGCTTGTTTCTGTAGCCCAATGAAATGAAAGGTGAAACATCCAGACCTTGCACAAATACAAGGACATATAAATTAACTTAGATCTCAAACAGACCAGAATGCATTTCCTATAAATTATTGAAGAGCTCATACTGTGAGATAAGTGTGCAATTCAGCAAACTGAGTAACTCTAGAAAGAAAGGTTTGTAAGCAAAATGGAATTATGGAAACAAGCTAAAATAAATGAGAACAGTTGGTCTGGGATCCATATAGGGTGAGCTGTACAAAGCATTCAAAATAAACTCCCTTCTGGGGCCCAAGAGGTATCAAGCTCATTTGTTTCTTACAGAAGCGTCACATACTGCTTATGTCTTACTTTAAAGAGAACCAGTATTTCTAACCCTGGAGAAGTTTAACAGTAAGTCCTTCATATCCAGTGGATATTTGGTACTAGCATCAGGAAACAAATGTCTTTCTTTTGTAGCAATGAAAAGGTCACCCTGATTTTACTCTCACACTGTGGCAAATCAGTAATAACTCCTTGAAATGCTAAGTAGTTGGGCATGCTTAAAACAATGTAAATGAGAAAAGAATTAAATCTCAGGAGACAGACCTTTGCCTGCCATAAATATCACAGCTCCTTTAAGTCAATCCCATTATGATAATACACAATGAATGAGGAGTTGTTTTTATGTGTTTATTTTTCCCCAAAATATAAATAATTTCTATGTTACATATTTAATTCTTGAGAGTAATCACCATTAACAAAATTTCTAAAACGACCTGCTTCTTCTGCTTACATTTGATTTAAGAAACTCTAAGGAAGATATATGAAGGGGATGGAAGGTTCAGACATCTTTTCAGCATTGTTTCCCTTGTTCCTCATAGCTCAAACTATATTCCTCATCTGTTCAGAGATCAGGTGTATTTTTGTAATTATTTCTTCCAGTTAGGAGACAATCTGAGAAAAGATCTCATTGTCTCATTCTTTGAAACATATAAAACTTCATTACCAAGGCAGCTTCATAAAGTTTAACCTATCAAGTGAAATTAAATTGCCTATACAGGTTTCTATTGTGTCAGAAAATCATCTTTTCCCTCTTCTGAGGCTCGCAATGAATCCTGCATGAATCACATGTGACTTAAAAACACATATTTTTGTTCACTCTCTGTTTATTTTATTATCAGCATGTATGATTTGCTTTAAATTCCGTAGGCATTACATGGAATTTTGTTTTGATAGTGCAGCTCCTCAGCACAGGCTCTGCTGAGAGACTAGTCATTGTACCTAATTAGGATTCAAACCAAATTCAATCTCATTTCAGTTTCTCAGGGTGGATATTGTGTAGGCTGTCTTGAATGTTAAGCCCCTCATGAAAGAAATCTACACTGTATATACTAAACAAGTGTTTCATACCAAGGGGATGTTCAAAATGTTTGTTTCAGCTGAGGACTCAACAAAATCTTGTTAAACCATATTATTCATACACAAAAGTACTCTCTACTATGAAAGTACACTATTGATTGGGTTGTCTTCAGTAAAAGGCAAGAGGTATTTATAAAGGAACCTAAAGGGAAGCACTACTCTATGATCTTAAAACATTTTGTGTTCGCCGTATGCTAGATCTTGAACCTTGGCTAGTCAACAAAGTTCAAATTTTCTTTAAATTTTAACTGTGTTCTTCATACTCTGGAGTAGAAGCAGGATATGAACACATACATACCTGTAATAATGCACTGGATACAGATCAGGATATTTGCTATGGACCTGTTCACTACAGCTGGACAGCAGCTTTTGGACAGAGCCCAAACATGACCATTGTTGGTGTTTCAGAGGTGGTCCATGATGATTTAATGCCTGAGGATGTATTTAAGCATCCCAGAGGTTTTCCAAAAGTATCTGTCTGTATGTTCAGGAACCTACACACCTTTAAAGACATGGCCTCAAGTGCCTTGGCATAATAACTATATATTTCTACAGGCAAACCTGAAACTTGAATTCTTATTCACTAGACAACATACTACAGACTACTGAAGAGAATTCCTTGACTTAGATTAGATTTCTCTTTTATAAAAATAAGACTAGGACCTGAGGCTGTTTTTCTCACTAACGACACTGTGAAGGTTCAATGATGTCAATTAGAGAAATTAAGGAACTCATCCCATATTTAGCATCTTAGATCTTTTAGTCTGCCTTTGACTAAAATTAGGAAAAGAGTCAGAAGTTTCCAACTTTGTGTTCTGAACTGTGCTTAACCAAAACAAAATGTTCAGTTTCAGCTAATTTCAAATCATATAGCTTATGTGCATTCACTTGTTGGAGTCACATTCAATATATCACTTATGTATCATATTTATGGAGTATTTGAACATGCTTCATTTGTGGTCTGTACCTCTTCCCCATATGAAATAATCAGCTGTAGTGGTTCTGAGATATTCTTGAGGGATATGAAATCAATTCCTCTGCATAGAGCCAGAGGGAGCAGTTTCTGCATCATTAAATTCACATTTAACCCTTCAAAATGAGGCCTGAGTAAGTACTGAAGAGACACATAAGCTTTGTATTAACCTTCTTCAGAGAAATGAGTTTTGTTCCACTATGATTACCTTTTACTGCATATCCTTTCCTGTTACGTTGACATTTTCATATAAAGTACACTTTTCCTATACATGCAACAAAGTATTACTATAAAAGCACCCAACAGCTAATACCTAAAGACAGCTTCAACACCATAATTCGACTAATTCTACTGACAAACTACAAGAAAATGTGTATTAACTTATTCCATAAAAAATAGAAAACTAAGACTTTTTTTTCTTCTTTTTTTTTTTTTTTTTTCAATTTGAAGGAGACAGATTCTCTATCTGGATCAATTTTCACTTATATTCAACTTTTTAATAGCAAGTGAAAAACAGAGAAAGAATCATTAACATCATAAGAAAAAAATATCAAAAAATATTGTAAAATCAATAATCCTAGCTGACTGTAAAAAAGTGCTTCCTTTTTCTTCTGCTGCTCCTTTTATTTTTCTGGCATTGACACAGATTCCTTTATGGCATGACTAGAAAGAAATGATAACCTGATGAAAGAGTCATCATCATATATTGTATGCGTCCTGTGAAACAAGTATTTTTCACAGCCATGACATGATAGCATAGTCAAAAAAAAAAAAAAAAAAAAAAAGATACGGCTTTCAAAGATACATGATGACAAATTGCAGATGTCAAAATGTCAGTATAATCAGATGGGACCAGATACAAAATAGGCATATATCCCAGCTCCTCCGCTACGAAGCTGCAGGAGAAATCCTTATTACTATCTTATCTGTGGTTGAAATGCATTTCCATGCAAACAAATTGTGGGAGCACCTGCATGGCACTTAAGTTCTGCTTTAGGATCTTAAGCGAAGCTTATTGCTAAGGCCTCTCCATACAGGTTATTGTCACCATGAATGGGACACACTTTATATTAATCAACATGTGTTAGTACAGACATATCAGAGAAGTTTATAGTGATGAGTCTGACAAGGAAATTATTTTTGAAACCAGTTTAAACGATTGAATAAGGTACTCTAAGTTAAGAATTGCTATTACTATTCTAGTGGCATAAACATCCAACGTACATGTATACACAGACAATGATTAGAAATAATTCTGATGGAGTAGACCAGAAAGAATTCTTGCTACACACATGACCTGCTTTGTTTTGCTAAATGTTTCTCTTGCATACAAACAAAGCTTTATTCCATGCTCAAGTCAGTCTACTTCAAGAACATGGATAAAAACAATATATATGTACAAACAATGGTCAATCACTGCATGATTTCCCCTAAAGAAAAGCTGTTCCAAATAAAATAGAAAGTATTTTAAAATCTTAAAACAAACAAACAAACAACCCCCTAATCATCTAGACTAGAAGATAACTGTTATATACACCCCTAAAACTTTGCATGAATAAGCCCTTTATTCTTCAGAATATATTTTTAACATGGTCTACTAAGCAAATGAGGATCATGTAATCACCTATGCATGAGCATATTTCTGTGTCTGTCCCCATCCCTGTTTCCCTGTTCTTCACTTGGCCCATTTCAATTACATGTTTAAATATGAAACATGAACCAGGAGCAGAGGTCTCAAAGATAACTACACACTTTCAAGAAAACAGTATAAGAGAGATGTTTTCTTAGGTAGGAAAAGAAGTCACAAGAAGAAGTCACATTTGGTAAAACACCAGGCAGTGATTTCATCAAAGCCTACACTGAAATCATTTAACCAGCAGACAAACCTGTAGAAAACCAGGCTGCCTATTCCAGAGCCTCTAAAAGTCCTTGTGAAGTCTGGAGAAAGAGAAAATCACAAACTTGTGCCTCAGCAGCTGTGCAGAGAAAGGCAAGTAGGAGGTTGTTGTGCTTCCTAAGTTTAGTTTGTTTCTTGAGCATACACAAAATCCTGCTGTCTCTGAAGTTCAGACAACCAGGACTGAACAAGGGTGCAGTAAGAAGGATTAGAATAACAAGGATTAAAGACGGGCGTGTGAGCTATGGCACCAATGGGCTCAGGCCCTCTGAAAGATGGGCTCCACTCTCTTGACCTCTGTGAATTGAGATGGGTGTTTTTTCAGGTTTTACATAATTTGGGAATATCTCAGCCAATCTGGACTACATTCCATACGGACTACATTATGGTACCTCTGTGGTGAAAATACGAGAAGTGGAACCTCTCTGCATCCCACAGGCTAATAAGAGTCTAGAAAAAAAAAAAACATTTAACTAGATATTAACCTTGTAGTTAGTATCAATTAAGAAGTGGTTGGGTATGTTAAGGTTCATTATGGCGAACTAATGAAGAAATTTTAAGATCCATATTAATCTTTGATAATAGGGAAAATTGGCTCTTACCATGTGCAAAGCACAGAGAAGATGCAGACATTTTATTTGCTTGCTTCAATATCTTTGTTGGCTTCTATTTCACTAGAAGACAGCATGTGTCAGTGAATGGACCAAAATTTCACTTCCAATATGCTCAGTGTTTTACTGAAAGAAAGTCAGAGAATCTGAAAAGGGACTGAGATGCCTGCATTACTTTCAGCCATGAAGACACTGATTTATATTGTATGTTATGATCAAACTGTAGGTGCTGAATAATTATCTCTGAAAGATGATTAGAGGATAATGTGTTATTTGAATATTAGTATGCTGAGATACACATATTAAAATGAAATAGAATGTTGCAACAGCAACATGTAGGAATGGAAAGCACGCTGTTTGACTCACGAACTAATAGCTTTTGTTTAAAGCCATTTTAGCATATACTAAATACTGACAGCTGACAGAGAACTGTTATTAAGAGACATATTCAGGACTTCACCTCCATTGTAACGTTCACCCTGTTTGATGTTTTCCACAAAACCCTCAAAAGACAAAATTCTGTCATATGCTTGTTCTACAAAGTGTTACACAAAAGCACAGGAAACACATACCAGATTTGCTGATAAACAGACAGTTGCTTATATCTGGCATTATCCTTACAACTTAAATATTTTTCTTTGTACTGCAGATCTTTAATATTTAAAATAGGGTAAAACTTGACGACCATGCCGAGAGTTTTTCAAGCAGTAACACAGGAATGATCACAAAAAATACATGAGCTGCCACTTTCCAGAGAAGAAATCAAGAAGAATGGAAATGTTCATCAGCTTGTTATGTCTAAAGTTATACCTAGTCTATGTCTAAAGTTATACTAGTTATACCTAAACATACACGTATGAGAACTTCTGAGCTCCCAGGTCCAGAGCAGTCTCTGGTTGACTCCATGCTGGAATGAAACCCAGGCATGCACAGGCACACCCAGCCTTTCCTCTTCTCTCTCCCTGTTTCCTCCAACATGCCCATCCTCCTGGGACCACATGGCAGTCAGAGCACACTCCTACCAAAAGCACCAGTAGGACCAGCAGTGGTCTGGGACCTCAGCAGAACAGTCAGAATACCACTATGTGTATTGGAACTAAAGTTCAGTCTTTTTGCCATGCAAACATATTTATGGGGAGACAAGCATTCTGCCTGCAAAATGACCATAATTTTTTCAATGTAAATGTGCTAACCCCTTAACCCAGCCAACTACAGAAAGCAGGTTAGAAACACCTCCAGTGTAAATTGTGATAGCATACATATGCAGTACAGCATGAAGGCTGGAATGTCTGGATGGTTGGAATACCTATGGAGTCAATAAAGCCAGATAATGCAGACAGCTGTTTTCTGAGAAAAGGGATGAGGGCAATGTGGGTATAGCTATTGTCCAGTCTCTGTAAAGCCTAGCGATGTGTCATGTCTGATAGAAAGCCCTACTGCCCAACAGCCTCAGTTGGGTGTCCCTCCCCCTTCCCTTAAACATGGCTGGTATATCCATAAAACTTCAAAAGGAGTAAAAACAGATGGAGAAAAAAAGTGATTGGGTGTGTTTTTTTATAAACCTAGGTTACGTTGAACTTCTGTCACAGAGCTTAGACTAAACTGTGGCTTATTTCTAGCTTTGTCAAGGGCTTCCTATGTGTCTTCAGGCAATCACACTCCATTTATGAAGTGGCTTAACTACATCAAACACCTGGCACGTAATTTCTGTCATTCAGTCCTCTATATGTAAAATACAGGTAGTACTATTTCTTTTTACTCCCATCTTTGTCCATCTGTTTAGGATAGTAAACTATAGACAGCACCAGACCATGTGCAGACAGCACCTAGCACAAGTAGCCCCCAAAGAGCTCTGCAGTTACTGAAATAGAAATACTGAGTCAGGCAGCTCAAGAAGGAGCAGCTGGTTAAACAGTCTACTCTGGGATAAAAATGAACATAGTAATTCATCTTCTTCAGGTTTTTCATTCTAAAGCTGGAACAAAACAGGGAAATACTTTCTTCTTAAGAGCATACACCTTCTGAAGAGTAATATCATTGATATTCTGGGGTGCTCATTATCAATCCAGTAAAGGAATAGCCTTATGACCTCTGATGGTGCAGAACAAAGACAGAGGAAGAAATGGTCTAACAGTACTTCGCTGAAACTCCCAAACAATTCCTGAGTATCTGCTAAGTAAAGATGGCCTTAAGTCTGAGGCTCCCAAATGAGTTTGCCTCAGAGGATTCATTTCCTCTCAGAAAGTATTGCCTTCCTTTCTGATAATGTAAATAATCCTTTACTTAAATACATCTTCCTGTGTCTTCTTGCTTTCTTCCTCTTATTACTCTCCCCTCATCTTCACCCCTTGGATCCTACTTTTCCCACATCCTGTTGAGCCTGAATTTTTAAAGCAATATGAGGTAGGAGCAGTCCTATTAGCACAGTTCAAGTTAGCAGAGAGAAGAAACCAGTCTTTCATCCACTCTTTCTCTGCTCTTTAGACAATTAGTGCCAGAAAAGGTTGTTTGGGAGGAGGTGGCTAAGTGCTCATAGGTATGGCATCAAAACTTTGTGGGGAAGTTGATATTACATAGATTCTCTAAACCCAGCAAAAGAGCAGAATCTTTCTTACTGACCAGAATGGAGACCTGTAAGGGCAGGTTTAAAAGAGGAGAGGTTTTTATTTCAAGACCAATGGAAGACTACTGTCAGATCCAGTCAGATACAGTTTGTTATCAGAAATAGCAGTTCCACTCAGAGAAAGAAGGAAAAAATACTGTTCATCATGGCAAGGGCAGAAAGGTGAGATCAGAAAAGGCTTTTTACAAAAAAAAAAAAAAAAAAAAAAAAAAAGTAAGGGTGTTTTACAGCTTTATAGAGAGATTATAGGTCAAAGTATCCCTGACCCTTCTGCAAGTTTTCTTAAATCTTAACACAAGCAGTCCAATGATGCCCAACTTTGTTTGTAATCTGTATCTTTAAAAAATCATCCACAGAATAGGAACAAGCAGCTACTCCTCTGTAGTGCCAATTCATATTCATACTCTTAATAAGACCAATCACCAAAAATCTTGACTATCAGACCTGTCACAGAATCACAGAATGGGTTGAAAGGGACCCCTGAAGATCATCTAGTCCAACCTCCAACCTGTACAACCTGTCATCTATGAAAAACTGTTTTAGACATTAAAAGAAGCTTTCTTGCAATGTTTACATGTTCTAACAACAACAATAATAAAAACAATAATAATAAAACTTGGCAGTAATAGCTATTAGACAGTGTCTCCCCAAATGTCACTTAATGCACTCTATACCCCCCACTTCCCTTCCTCCCCTATCCTATTTGTGTGCATGTCTTTTCTGCAGACTTTCTGCTCCCTTGCTGTCATTTGCAATGCACTGCCTCCATTCAGTTGTCTGCTGTCGCACAGATCTCACCTAAAAAAGGCTTTTTATCTGCAGGCACATATGGACCATCCGTGGGAAAAGCAGCAGCACTTGAGCACCAGAAAGGACAAAGAAATCATCATCTCATCCCCTTGATATTTCCAGAAGTCATTAGTCATAAAAATCAGGATAAAAGCCATTTCAGTTTGTTATTCCCCACAGAGGGAGAACGTAACTTCAGTGGAACTGGTGACTTCATGGGGCCAGTGACTTCATGTAGCTTCATGGAACCAGTGAACATAGACATCTACAGAAAACTCAGCTGAAGCTGAATATATTAATATGCAGAAAGAGATGCACACTGCCAAAACCCATGCTTCCCCACCCCAAAAGCCTGCATTAGTGCGAGGAAACAGGAAAAGAAAATGGATTGTTACATAGCTAGTAGTAAGCAAAGCATTTGACTAACCCAATCAGGGACCAATTAGGCCTAATGAGATCAAATAAATATTTATCAACACAGCCAAAGCATATGTCCTTGCCTACATGTTGATTATGTTAGCTTATATATTGTGAACACAACACCTGGAAACCAGGGAGCTCCTATTGACTTTGGTGGTCCAGGATTTAATTGTCCGTATAGCAATGTGATGTACCACCTTTGCATAAATGAATGTCAACACCTTGGTGAAACATACATCCAAATACTTGAGAAGATTCATTTGGGATTTGAAATCTCATACATAGTTCTGTAAATCAGGGATATGCATTAGACAGAGATCTCACACCAACTGAAATTGAGCATTTCTTGGGACTTCCTGGAAGTATGTTCATTTACATATTTACAATTTGTAACAATTAGGCTCACCAATGATATCTTGACAAGATATCTTCCTCCTCCTCTGAGTGGTTTCCTCATTGAACATAACAGGCATTTTAGATGAGGATTTTGAACACTTCTACAGTTACATAACATTGTAATAGGAAGAGACTTTCTTGGGGAAAGGTGCAGATAATAAATTACTGGAGCACTAAACTGTTTTGATAGCACATCTGTTTTAACAGTATGCAGTGCCACATGGTGTACTACAGAACAAACCGTTCGGCTGGAAGAGGTTTTCACATCTGTTAAAGGACCTTTGCACATGTTCACATGAACTCAGATTTAACATGCCTTTTTGTTATTCTTCTTCCTGATACTGTACCCATACAGAAAAATCCAAAACTATAGGAACAAGGATGGCTGAGATAGGACACAGTGAGTTGAAAGAGCTAAGATCCACTTTTGTTTTTTCTCTCTCTCTCAGTAGATGAAATCAGCAGGACAACGTAGTATCAGGGGAAAAGCCAATAATCAGAGCTTAAAAGGAGGACATTACAGGCCAGAAATGATACAAATGGAGATAGCTGAAGGAATCCAGACACCAGAGGTAGAGTCCACGAGGGAAAAAATATCAGTCCTAGTGACATGTAAGATCTGAATTCAAAGCCCCATGTTTTTTAATGAGCTGTGCTATTGTGTCCTTCCACGATCTTGAGCATATCATTTGACAACACTGCATCTCAACTTTAGACGTTACATGGAAACCATGGTCGTTTCCTAAATACCCAACAGTAATATTGTCAGGATAAAGACAATATTGTCTAGATGTGTCTCAGACTATTTCTGGACACTCAGAAGGACCCTGCACACAAAGGCGCAGCCAATAAATAAATAAAGAGTAGCGCAGATGTACAGATCTGAGCAGAATAAATTCTAATAAATGAAAATAAAAGCTTTATTAAACTTGGTTTATTAAATAAATCCATTGAGTTATTTGAAAATACATTCCATTAATAAATGTCCTTTTTTTTCCTTTTTTTTTTTTTTTCCTGAACTGTATTAATTAGCCACTTCAGACCAATGCTTTTCTATCTAGAGAATACATTTTTTGCTTCATTCACAAGATCACTCTTAAGAACCTAAAAATCTTCTGAGAGTCACCCATACTTAAATGAAGCAGATATTCTTGTTAGCTTTTTGGCAAGAAAGCTCATGTTTCATGTGTAATGAGTCATTAATTTAACTCTCTGGAAGTCCTAGTAAATAATAAATTTAATCCCTAATAACTATTAAAAAGAAAAATAGGACTATATGGAATAATGTCTTTTACCTTCTCATTTTACACAAACACAAAACAAATCAAGTACAGACATAGACATTGTATTCTAAACCATTGCATACCACCAGCCTAAAACGTAAGGAAAATAAGAGGGGAAAACCACCAACACTAGACTTGTCTTGCTAATGGGATTAAAGGAAATTGGCCAAGACTATTGCAGATGACTGGGTTTTATCTT
Source organism: Aythya fuligula (assembly GCF_009819795.1). NCBI lineage: Eukaryota > Metazoa > Chordata > Aves > Anseriformes > Anatidae > Aythya > Aythya fuligula. The sequence goes on along the minus strand of NC_045560.1, from coordinate 122,107,958 downwards.
AACTGCTCACAGAGTGAAATGGTCTGTTGCTGTGAGTGATGTCCCACATTAGCAAATGTTGATCTTTCTCATCACATAAATCAGCAGTTATCTATCTTCTTGATGCTATCAGTCTTCTGAAGATGCCTCAACTGTGACAAGAAATAATGAGAGATTAATTAAACTGTTAACCTCTTCTGTAGTATTAGCCATAGAGGGAAAGATAGTCCTTCATGGAGACTGCTGTCAGTAAACCACATCTGGGAGAACAAATATCAAGAATTAGTCCATGACATTACAAAATGTACAGCATTTTCAGGAATTTTATTTTATTTTATTTGATAAAGGAGGATTTAGCCTGTTGTGATTTAACTCATGAAGAAAAGGAACCACCAAAAGTACAAAAAATGACAATTGTAGATAAGTTAAAGCCAGCCCTGTAGGCATCTGATAAGTTTTCAGTCCATACCACATTTTCCAAGAATAAAAACCCGCTGCAGCCAGTATGGCTGCAAGTTTACACAAGTAAAACAACAATGCAAAGCTACTTGGATAATATCAAATGGACTAAAAATCACATGCAGCAACATTGTCTGAGATTTGAAATAAATATTTTGTGTTCCCTGCAAAGAGGAATACTTACAAATATCCTTTATCATCTAGTCCATTCAAACTCATTACTAGCACACATAAGCTTGTGTGCTTAAAGGAAATAAGACAGCAAACAATGTTGTGCAGGAGAAGCAGCTCTATTGGTCAAAATGTCAATTTTTATATCATATGGAGATGCTTACTTTGAACTAGTCTGTCTGATCTCTTGGAATAAATGTTCCTGGTTTATATTCATTTGAAGGAAACCTAGTCCATACACTCCAGAGTGCTCCATGACAGAAAACAAAGTGCAGTCAAGAGGTGACAATCGGGGTATTCTGTTCAGAAGCACACTCCTGAGGCAAATTATTTCTAATGTTAACACAGATGTACCCTCTGTGTTTGCATTTGAGGAAAAAATGAAGAAACATAATACATACTCAAACAGGAGGTCTGCGTCCTAGTAAGAATGAATCCTTCAAAATCCTAAAGAAGGAGCTTGAAACTTTAAGGCTCCAATACTGCAAATATGATACTTATTTTCATGCACACAAGTCCATACAGACTGGTTTCAGTGGGTCTACTACTTGTTGCCATTTCAGCAAAGCTTTTAAGTATGTTTATGTATGTATGTATTAATGTATTTTAAGTATGTTTATGTTAAGTATGTGTAGACACCTCCATTCATGCTTTGGGCTGAGTTACCTGAGCAGAAAGTCCTGAAAGACTTTGTAAGACCTGAAAGGCAGGTGTTACAAAGCAATGTAAAATCACTTGTCTACATGAATTTAACACTAGATATGGTTTGTATTTCACACATTCACTATGCCATGAATGTCTGCACTTGACTACATAAACTTGCCCTTCGCTGTCAAATGGGCAATACTTAGTTGAATGGATCGTTTTAGATTCATATCTTGAGCAGAGCTGAGCAAAGTATCTGCCTATTTGAATAGAAAGCATATAGAAATTTCTAATAGAAATTAGAAAGCAAGCAAAGCATCTGCCTATTAGAATAAAAGGGAGGAGGAACTATGGACCAAAAAGTATTCCTCAAATTTTTGACACAGAATAATTGCTGCTTCATAAACTTGATAGTAATAGATTTAAATATCACATATGTAAAAATGCAATCACTTCCATTTACATTTTCCTCTATTTCCGTTGGGTTGGAATTCACACTTTAGAATAAAAATTTCATACAAATAGCCCTTTGCTATTTGTAAAGGAGCATTTCAGGCAGCTTCTGAGATCAGGAAAAGCTAATTCATGCAAATGGACCAACATCTGGACAATCAAAGAAACTTTCTTACTAGAATATCCACTTCTTATATGGCAGTAACTGTCACTAGGGAAATTTCTTGGGTTTTTCATATCTGAAAAGGACCTTGAATCAATGCCTTCTTAATTGTGAAATGTTTTAAGAGTTTTCAGAAATGACATTATTCTCTAATGCCCCTGCCCATTAATGGAGCACATTCATTGTACTTATTAAGATGGTAAAGAATCATTAGACTGGTGGGAATGAGGGAAAGAAAATTGAAATATTCCCTGCTAAGAAACTAATTTCACAAAAATGACAGGAAGCCAGTGGAACTGAAAAGCTGGAGATGTTAGAATTAGGTGTATTCATTTGAGTCACATTTGATGGCAACAACAAAGGCTGCTGTGAAGAAAATCATCCCGGTCCTCCTGCTCTCTATTTTTCCAGAGAGCACTACTCCCCATTCTTTCTACCACTATCCACATCATAGTCACTGCCTGAAGTTAACTTGTGCAATACATTTTTTTGAGCTCAGTTACAATGGTCTGAAGCTAACTGCTCTGGGGGAATGGGAAATTCACATGGCATTCAGAGGGACTACTGTGTTGTCTAGAACCCTGTCCAAGGTCCTTTCAAAGAGTTTGTCTGCTAACACCAATGCACTCAAAATTAGGTTTCAGAAGGATGGGATACTGTAACTCTCCTTCGACTGCACTCATATCTTTCAGAGAAGATGCATCCAAAAGGTTTTTTGCTTGTTTGTTTGATTGCTCTTTTGCACTTGGTTCTCATGTTACTGGCTAAAGCAGTTTCAAAGTCATAATAAGAAAGTGAAATACCCTCCCCTTCCACTTCCACCTTTCCTTCTAGGCATGCTTAAAGTGAAATGCTATAATATGCATAAAGGATGATAGAGAACAGAGAGCAGACAGCAACTGGCAAAAAGAGTGGTACATATCTACACACTAGGTCTTACAATTCTGATGTTTAATGTGAAATGCAACCTGATCAAAGAAAACTTAAAGTACTGCATTGTGGGAAATTGATTCAAGTCCCTGGGCACTCAGGAAAGAACCAAATGCTATTCTGCCAGAATGGCCATGCTCCAGCTTCATCCTCTATAATGACTTCTGAACTAGTGACCAATCCCTTCAACAGCATTGGAGTTCCTACTTCACTGCTTCAGATAGCTTTTAAAAATGAAGTTACATTTTGTTATATTTTGGATATATAAATGAATTTCAGTCAACCACTGCTTGCAAAAGGTTACTGAACATTCAAAGCTTTGAATACATACACAAAAAGCACAGGCAGAAGGAACATATGCAGTAGTAGTAGGAGTAGTGTTATACTTTTCCAAAATTATTTTTTCTTTCTTTTTGAGATTTCAGAAATACTCTTCATTTCTATTCTGCTCATCACAGCATTTTGGAAAAAAAAAAAAAAAAAAAAAAAAAAAAAAAAAAAAAAAGGCAATGCCATACTAGTAGTCATCCTACAGCAGCCCAGGAATTTGCCTGGTGTGGTGGTTTTACCTTGCTACAGAGCTGAACTCCACCACAGCCACTCTTTCACTCCCAATCCTCAAAGGAAAAGGGGAAGCAAATACAATGAAAAGGACTCGAGGACTGACATAAGGACAAGGAGATAACTCAACAATTATCACGGGCAAAACAGACTCAGCATAGGGAGATTAATTGAATTTATTGCCTATTACTAACAGACTAGAAGAGTGAGAAACTAAAAGCAAACTAAAAACACCTTGCCCCCATCCACCCTCTCCCACCTCCTCCCCTTGAGTTGCACAGGAGAATGGGGAATGGGGGCTGCGGTCAGTCCCTGATGCTTCATCTCCATTGCTCCTTCATGGTCACTCTCTGCCCCTCCTCCAGGTGGGGTCCCTCCCATGAGATTCCGTCTCCCGAACTGAGCCTGCAGGGCTGCCACAGGCAGCAGCTCTTCAAGAACTGCTCGCACATGGCTCTGTACCATGGGGTACATCCCCCAGGAGCAAACTGCTCCAGCATAGGTTCCCCACAGGTGGCAGCTCCCCCCAGGACTCTCAGCTTCTGCATGGGCTCCTCATATGGGGGTCCTCATATCCTAGCCGAATTTTCCAGGCTCCAGATACTTCTGGGGACATCGGTTTCTCTGGTTTTGAGAGAAAGCTCAATACCAGAATATAACATGCTTCATCTCAACATGTAAAACAAAAGGAAAAACAGTTCCTAACAAAACAAAAAGCAATTATCATAAAATTCCGACTAGCCATACTGTGTGGTAACACCATAAATGGAAATTAATTTCCAAAGCAAATCCTGCATCATATTTAAGTCTCAGAAAGTAGTAATTCAGAAATTGGTGGTTCAGTGTTTAATTGTTTTGCTACCTGACGTCATTACTACACAAATGAACTATAACAAGACTGACTGTACCTATGGGAAAACTCATCACAACACGAGGGCACAACTTTTAGAACAACATTTTTCACAGAATAAGAGAGAGACTGAGACTCCAATTCCTAAGATTTATTTTTTTCCTCAGAACTTCAGCCTTGCTTTGACCTATTCATAGTATTATGATCTAGGAATATGATCTGAATCAGAACACAGCAAAACAACGACCAGGAGAACTCATCTTCCATTCATTGGCTTGCTATTTTAAATTCAAAGATGACAACAGGAGTAGCTGTTGAGCTGGCGGTGTCGGGAACCGGTTTGTGGAGAACAGCATTAGCAGTGCTTCAGTGTGCATGCTGCTGGGAGCACAGGATGCAGAGTGTGGGTTTGAGCAGCCAGGGTGTTTGGGGAAGGGAAATCAAGCAGGTGGTGAATAGGAAAGCTGGATCAGTAAGTGGAAAAGAGCTGTCAGGGGAATCATTAGGAGCAGTTGCCTGGCCAGTTCCCATTTAGGAGCAGCAGCTGTGCCAGCCTGAGAAGGGGAGGGGCTGCTGCTACACACCAGATGTGCCCAGCATGAGTGAGCGGTGCTGGCTGCAAGGGACAGGGGGAAATGAAGAGGGGAGCCATAGGGAGGGTGGTGGAGAGAACCAGGGGAACAGCTGCTGGGTTGCTACAGACGACAGACGCTGTGAGCAGAATTGTATGTGCCACTGCTGCACCACTTTGATCTCTCAGACATTTCTGCCTAGCAGTAAGGGGTTAAATAAATGTCCAGGGAAAAAAAAAAAAGATATTTCAGGGGCTGTAGGTGCTGATTAGGATGATCCATCCCCCTGTGACTGCTTCCTGCAATCAAGACAAGTTGGTATTTTCTGCTTGAACTACTGCTTAATTTTATCACTGTACAGTAGCTAAGAATTATTTCTTGGACTATACACCAGCTTAAAACTGCAGTGAAGGATATTAGATTTTGTTCTGCCAAATATCCTATAAAGTCTGATTTTTCTCTCTCTTTCTCAACTCAACTGTAATTAATGAATTCACTCAGAATAGACACATTTGTCTGGCTGCTTCTGAAGCTGAGCTGTGATGAGCACAGGATGCAATTGATCAAAAGTTTCAAGACAGTATTCATGCCTTGGGACTATGAATATCTATTTTGATTTCCTCTCTTGGTGTTATGTGATGCCTCTACTATGCATTCGCACTTCTTTGACTATCTTCTGCTGAAACTCTTCTGACATATGGTAGCAATCGTATTTCTGACCATATGGGGAGGTCTGGGCTTTGGCTAGAATATTATAACCCAGCATGTATGATCTGCCTCTCTTCTTTTACAGCTGAATTTCACTACTTCGTATTTTTGTTGTTTGTTTTTGTTTGTTTTGTTTTGTTTTAATCAGTTTTTTAATCAAGTTCCTGTCTCACCCCACTTTAGTTGTATCAGTAGAACATTCCGTATCTCTTTAGGGAGGTCTGAAGTTTTCTCAATCATAATGTTCTGTACATAAATCTTTCAAGCGGGATTTTCACACCCCACTCCCCTGAGGTTGCTGCTAGAGTATAACAGTGCGAGTCAATGAATTGAGCTAAGCTAAACCAGCATTTTCTGTAATTCAACTTACATTTCAATTCATCAAAGAGAGCGTAGCTGGTTTAGGCAGCTTCTTTCGGCCTGTTTAGAAGTCAGAATATAAATAAATATCAATTTTTATTTCTCCCCTGAGATCTAAGCTAACTGCCATAATATATAAAGAAAGAGGGAATATGTTTTATGCAACAGAAAACTTCATCAGAAACATTGTACAATAAGCAGAATGGAGCAAATAATTCATATTGATTACTTTTTTATAGATGTTTAACCTGTCTTTTGTCTATGACACATATGCCAGGAAATTTCAATTGTTTTCAATGTGTACAGTATTCTGTGCTTATACGTGAAGTTTTTTAATGTGCAAATTAATATAACAGGTATGTAGTTAACACTTCCTAGATACTATTCACCCATTGATATAATTGATCAGAGAGGCCACATAGCATGCATTTTGCAGTTGGGACAGCAGTTGCATAGAATGAACTTTTAAAGCAAAAATAAATGCATGTTCAACAAAATATGTTGAATTGAGTACTTTGACAGATTTTCTTTTTATTCTCTTAAGGAAAAATATTAAAATGTTATAAAAAATAATCATTGCAGAAAAAAATCAAGTAGTGGGATAAATTTTGTTGAGGCATATTTTCCCAGGCTTAAAGAAATGTTATATTGTTAAAATAATGTGGACTCTTTGTCTTCAGAGAGTTTTTCAAACTGTAATCATGCAGACAGCTAGATAAATGCAGGAATAGTTAAGATTCCATCTTACACTAGCTTTTGAAAAGGAGAAAAAAATCCCTCATAAAATGTTTCAAAATTATAATAAACACCTCAATAAAGTTCTACAGTCATCTTCTCCAAATTTATGTCATTAGTGCATTTTCAATTTCATTTTCAATCTAAATAAAGTCATTTCTTGAGCTTGTAGCTTGACTTACTAACATAAAATAACAAAGACTGGACTGTGGTCCCAGCTCAGGACAACAGAGTAAGTAGTTCTTTGTGAGTTTGCAGACTGGGTTAGCCACTACCATTCACAAACTTCTTTGTTTCATACGGCTAGGACCAACCTGATGAAAAGTTATGGAGATGGACCATAGGCCATTCATCTAAAAAAAAAAATAATAATAATAATTGAGTCTGCTTTTCTAGACAGTCATTCTTTTTATATGCCCTGTTAAAAAGCCTTCACAGTACAGGTTTCTTCTGTAGAACAGCAATCATCTCTGACTGATTTATTCTTTTCATTCTTCCCTCCCACTCCATATATAATTTAAAGTAAGTAATTACACTGTACAAAATGCTTAGATGAAAATACGGGGTGTAACGCAGAGGCTGGCTTAAAATCAGATGACGGGTTCACAAGATGCAACATGAAGACATCTTAACAGCAGCATCACTGTTAGGTTCATAATTATAAAACCCTTCTGGGATTCCCAGTATTGGGCAATCTTTAAGAACACCTTCATCATTGAAATGGGAATTTATATTTGTGATAATGGCTATCATATGGTCTTACGGAACTTGTCCTCTTTTTACGAAAGAATTTTATCTAGTAAACATATCTATTTAAGCTGTAAACATATGTTAGAAGAATGTACAATGTACTTAGATGCTCTTGGCCTGATTTAGGCAAGCATTTCATAAAATGCGTAACAGAAAACACGTCAAGATTTTAAATGAACTTTTAAATGTTTAAATATTACACGTTCTTCTCCTTTGCCTTTATTTAGATATCAAATGTGTTCATACAGGCTTCATTTCACAAAGAACATTGCTCACAAGGATATACACTCAAACCAGTGCAAAGCACTTACAAGAATTTATATTTAAAGCACTGCTTCAACTCAAAAGCACCACAGAATGTTCAAATACTTCTTGAGCCGGGGAACTGAGAGAGGCCACTAGACCAGAAAACACAAAATTAAACATGGGGAGTGAAATCTCTCTCTCTCTCAAGCAATAAGGATTTTTTTTTTTTTTTTCTTACTTTAATTATCAAGATGGAAATAGCCCTGCTTCAGAGAAATTTGCATCCAGTATCTTTACCATCTCATTCTAAATCTAACATGAAGTTTAATATAAAAGCTAACACAATTCACAAAGTCCTTTCACTAGAAAGAGATAAAGACAATCACAGTGTTGTAATTGTCTTAGGTCATTCTGCCAATTTTCATTTCAAAAGATTTTCTATTTTGAGAATTTCAAAATGCCTTCATCAAATTGTGGTTAATAATATTATTATGCTCTTCAAAAAATCACAGATTTTGATATATTTGGCCTCTGGCTCACAGACAGAAACAGCTAACTGGAGAGTCTGGAAGAAAGACAGAACATAGATATAAATTCTGTGCTCCAGCCTACTTGATCCAAGGCCTGCACTGAAAGACATCTTGAAAATATTTCAATTTCCCATTTTAAGCATTTATTTTATCTTGTCCTCCTCAAATAAGCAAAGATTTCTGTGGAATTAATCCCATGACACACTTGAGTTTGACTTGCCAGCACTCAGCTTTACTTTTTCACTCTGCCACATGCCTTTACAAAAGGAGTTGATAAGGGAAGTACCTGAAACATGAAACCATTTGCACAGTAGTGATGTTCTGTCTCAACTCAGTTACTACAATAACAAATATATATTCTATTTATAAATTTCCATAAGCTGTTAAAATTATTTGTCTGGATTGGCCCAATATGGACTGCAGTGGAAGAGATCATATAAATAAATAAGAAAAAAATAAGACTTGCACTATTTCTTAAGCTGTTCAAGCCACTGACAAAAATTTTTCTTGCTTTCAAAAGTTTTCTGAATACCCAAGTGGTTATTCAGTGAGGGTGGTTCAGAAAACCCTGTAGGAAATACAAAGATTCAGGCAGTTTCCATTTTCCTCCCATTCTTACCCTTTGCCTATAAGCTGTCTTGCTAGCTTTCCTTGTTTGAACAGTAACCTATTACATATGTTTATTCCCTCTTGTGTACTTAAAACATTTTATAGTTCCTAATTTCCTAGTTATAAGATTATATCCTCTGATTTCCATGGCGCTCTGCCAAATATAACAGTTCATTCTCGATTATTGAAAACATATGCAGAAGCTCCTGCAAGCCTGATTTCGTATCCATCTTTATTTCTTTCACAAACGTACTTTCTGAACACACTCAGATATTTTAGCATTTATTTCTCCTCTTCCCTTCCTGTACTTGCTGCAGTCACTAACTACTGTCCCTTGCAATATTAACAGCTTAAAAAATTGCTCACCGGATATTCTGCAGTAAATGGAGCAGACTCTCAGCAGAAATCAATTGTACAGATGGAGCTACATGAACATACAGCTGCTGAAGAGGAGTTGTGGGCTGGGGTTCAGCTCCCTCACCTACAGGAGGCAGCTTCGGATTCTCCAAGCCTGCCAAAGGTGTTGGAAATATATAAGAATTTGCATAAGGGGCAAGCTAATGAAGTGGCTGTATCTAGGAAAAGCAGCTGTCATTATTACACACTGATACCTGCCCACTGGTACCTAACAGAAAAGCTCTTTGTGTTGTTTTTGGTCTTGCTTCCACCCTTGATAGAAAATTCTTTGTCTATTAATGGAACAATAAAGCATCATCTCATTTATTTATTTCAGTATATCTTAAAACTTTTGAAAATCCCTTCTGAAATTGTTTCCACTAAAATCCCACTGGGAACAATACAATTTAGACTCAGAGGGATGCTGAATGTATCCCCCATGATCAGTGTCCCAGCCTTTCCACAAAGCTGCTTCCTCCATCTGCATAAGCATTTCCTAGCCTGCCTTTTCATTCTGCCCTTGGAGATCTATAATAGTTTCCTGTGATTGCTCTTACGCCTTTCCTGTATTTCACTTCAATCAAAGCTGTCTCTGCACTGGTAGCCAAACTACATGTCATTTCATCCTTCAGTCAAGGCGTACTCCCTTGTCTCTCATATTCCTCTATATTGGTGTGGCAATCCATTTTAAAGTGTCTGCGACCCCGTTAGAATGCATCTGGGAAAAAAAATACATAATGTGCAATCTCGGAGAAAGAAATAGATAGGAAAAAGAAAGATGAGGAGACAAAGCAAGGAGAGGAAAAAGTTTGAGAGAAAAACAATCTGTAGACTTTCTGCTTTCTCTAGTTAGGTCAAGCTCCCCCAGCCTGCACAGAAAGCCTGCCCATGGAAGGAGGCTGGCACTCCCTTCTGGATTGCCCACCTTTCCACCGGTCACCACTGAGGTGACCGTTTTCAAAAACGGACGTGCTTTCAAAAAAGGACATGCTTTCAAAAAATGCATAACCCAGGAGCAACACTGGGAAGAAAAACAGAGGTGAAGCTGTCCTGCAGGCTGGTTTTCTATAGAAAAGATCTACTACAGAAACAGTTTATCATGCTGCCTCTGCTTCTCCCAGCAGCTCAAAGGGTAACCTAAAGAGACGTCTGTTTTCTCCGGCCACACAGTGGTTTCCCAAATTTCTTTCCACAGGTCCTTGCCACGTTCCATTTGTACCTTAAATCCACTTGGCCAAAAAGATTCACAGAATATATTTTGGTGATTTAAATAACCAATTAAAACGCTAAGTATTTTAAAATTATTTGATGCAAAAATAACAACCTACATCACTTTAAGCTCACTCCCTCACTTCCATAAAGCTGCTTATAAAGGCATTGTACCTACAAGTGACCTGCATATAAACCTACATTACACCTGCAGCTGAGCAACAGTATTAGGTGTGCCTCTACACACCTAATACAAACATGTCTCTACATAAGCAACTCACTGGTTTTCTGTATAGGACTTCTGTAGCAAGGTTTTGGTAGCGGGGGACTGCAGAGTAGTGAGCAGAGCCCAGCAGCTGCCCGATGTCAGATCAGAGCCAGCTCCAGCCAGCTCCAAAGGGACCCACTTCTGGCCAGAGCTGAGCCAGGGAGTGATGCTGGTTGGGCCTCTGGGAGAGCAGATTGAAGGAAGGGGAAAAAAAAAATTGCTGTGCAACAGGGGCTGGGAGACAGGAGTGAGAAACAGCCCTGCAGCCCCCCAGGTCAGTGCAGCAGGAGGGCAGGAGGTGCTCCAGGCAGGGAGCAGCAGTTCCCCTGTGGCCTGTGGAGAGGCCCCTGGTGCAGCAGGCTGTCCCCCTGCAGCCCATGGGTCCCACATGGAGCAGATCTCCATGTTGCAGCCCGTGGAGGAGCCCCCGGTGGAGCAGGTGGATGTGGCCTGGAGGAGGCTGCGGCCCATGGAGAGCCCCTGCAGGAGCATGCCCCAGGCCAGAGCTGTAGCCCGTGGAGAGGACCACGTGGAGAAGCAGAGAAAATTGGAGAATTATATTAAATAATATAGAAGATATTATAATTAAATTATATTAACCTCCTTATAGTGAGTCTGTTTTGCCTATGATGGTGACTGATGAGCTATCTCCCTGTCCTGATCTCAACCCAAGAGCCTTTTTCATTGTCTTTTCTCCCCATGTTCTTTTGAGAAGAGAGAGTGAAGAGAGCAGCACGGTGATGCTTAACTACCTAACAGTGTGAAACCATCACATCTATTGCAAAACTTTTTCTATGCCTGTTGGTGAAATCCAGCTGCTAATGGTATAATGATATCATGGACAATAAACATTGTTTGTGATCACTTAATCACATTTAACCACATTTTGATCTACTTACTTACATACATGTTCAATTTATGGTTTCTATTTTATTCAATATAGATATATGTTATTTATTATTATTATTATAACTGGGTTTTACCTATGATTTGATCAAGATGAGTTTGCTCCAGAGATGGACCATAGAAGGACAGACAGCACCCAGAATCCAGACCTTGCACGGATTCTCTCTGTGGATCACGGCTTCCCATCTGCCTAGACAGTAGCATTGGAGTCCAACCACAATACAGTGGATTACCAATAACAGCAATAAGTATTTTGATTAAATCACAGGACACTTTGAAGCATAGAGTAATAATATTTTTACTGTATTTTGTGCAGTAATTTTGTTCTGAAAAGAAAGAATAGGAGTGACAAAACTTAGAAAAGATGAACAATTTAAGCTGTACATACTGGAAATTTATTTGAAATGGCTACTCTTTGGGAAATTTTTTTTTCCATGCTGCATTGCCTTTTTTTTGATCAAATTATGAGCATTAATGCACCCCTTGCAGCTTACTTTTTCAAAGAAAGCTGAATTACAGTGAGCAGGAAAGTACTGAAGGGAAGTGAGCCAGAGATAATTCTTAGACGAGGTGACCAAAATTACAAGCATGCCTACAGACTCAGAGTCTTTATTCCGGGATTGATTTTAATTTCATCAAAAGGCTACAATGACTGATCTAAATAATAAAAAAGAATGGTTTATACTATCAGTTTTATTGGAAAATCTATTGGTCTGTCAAGCTAATTAGCTGACACCACTGTTGCAGTACATTAAATTCTGCATTAACAAGGAACTTGGCATCCTCATTTGTATATACATGACTCCTTGGGAGACTGAACATTTGCTAAACAACAAGCCAACAGACAACAAGACTTCTGAAGTTCCTACCTGCTAAGAGCCATTTACCTCTCAGCATATACACCCTACTCTTCCCCAGTTCATTTCATGTGAAGTATGTATTATGTGAATAATCTAATTAGCAGCTGGAATAAACCACCTTTGAAACTGATGTAGTTTGGGATTTCCTGTAAAGGAAATATCACACTGAACTTACTCATGTCTGAATCAGTGCATTCCCCCTGCTTTGACTAAATTAATTTTGTTTATATGTTGGTTTACAATATGATGCAGGAAGACATGGCCATCGCAAACATGGCACTATAATGAAAGCCTCATCACCCCCTGTGTAACAGGTAGGACAAAGCACTCACAGGGATTCATTGGAAACTTGTTTCTTCCTTTTGCACTCACAAGTCTGAGAAACAAGGAATGGAAAACAGATGTCTCCTACTTTTATATTTCTCAAGTTCAATGGCTACCAGAAGGAAGGTTTTGAGGAAATTCTCTTCTCGTTACTTGGGTTAGCTTAATGTTGCTTTGTAGCAATGAAGACTCATAAAGTCATTTTAAGAGTATCTGTGACCTAGAGCAAGGATCTGAGGATTTCATAGATCTTGATGTCTCTGGTGCTATAACATTAAAATATCTCCAGGTTAATACACTTACAATGCAAACTAGCAATGAGAATCAACTTAATGCATGAGGCTGTATTGCGGGGACTCTTTAAAATTTTATTTGGCAGTTTGTTTCTATAAAATTGTTTTTTTCTGTTGTTTTTTTTTTTTTTCTTTTTTCTTTTTTTTCACTGATTTCAGAATGTTTTATAACTTTGAGAAGCTCAGCTAAAAGCAGAGGTGGTGAACACATAGCTTGTATATAAAATAAACAAGCTTTTCTAATTTTTGCTGATAAAATAAAATTTTTCACCTAAATTAGTTTGAAATACACATTTATTCTTGTACATTTATGTGGCTTTATTTATTTTAAGTGCCTCTTTGTACTTCAGTGAACAATTACAAATCATTTTCCCAATTTCTTCAGACACTCAGGCATGCCAAGAGCTAATTAACTAGTGTGACAATTGCAGGAAGCAGCAACATAATTCAGTTTTTGAATGACTGGAAGGTATTTAATTTGAATAGAAGAGGAATTAAATAGCAGTAGTAATGAATGGTATTGACAGAAAGGGTACATATATCAGAAAGGTTGCTACCAAAGTATTTGCAGGTACTTTCAAAACTCCACTTCAGAGTTGTGAAATTAGGATTAATTGGCTGGAGCGGTTTTATAGACTATTTCACACATTTAATACCTTACAATCTATTGAGGCAATCAGCCATGTGTAAAGAACAAGTTTTGAATCGATTCCCTGATTAAGTAACATATAAGAGTCTTCGTATGCAAACTGTTGAATGCTTAATGGAAGATTCATCTTCCACAGTGAAATACTGGTAGAAAAGACCTTTTTCAAAGTTGTGAATCCCAGTTTTCGAGGAAGTATGCATAGCAATGAACTTACCAGAATTTGAGGAAATATTGGCACAGCTCAGAAATTCATTCTGCTCTTGCTGTTGGAAGTAAAGTTGATAGAAATAATAACTGAATTATATAGACTTCTTTTTAGTGACTATCAGTGTTCTTTCTTAAATATACAAAACTTCCTTGTTTAGTTTAAGTAAGCTTTCACGGTGTCTTTTAAAATACCAAAAAGAAGAGATCCAGTATGCTATTGGAAAAATATTCTTCCTTCCTTTCCTCTCTATAAAAATATAAAACATAAAAATGATTACATTTTCCAATAAGTTTGTGAAGGAGAATGCAGTTAGGATCTAAAAACTACATTGCCCAGAAATACTGGTCCTAGGTAAATTGGATTTTTCTTGACATTCTACCTCAACCATCACTCTTGGGTTATGGAGTCAAATTGTTCCTTATTCATGGCAGTCCACCATTCTTCCCCTGTTTTGTTTATTCCCTTCCACTGAGCCTAAGGATCTTGTTGCAGCAACAACAGTTGGATCAAATACCTGATGGATTGGAAAAAAGGAGTAGTCCTCCAACATGACCCAGAGAAGGGGCATATAAGCATGGGTAATATTGATCAAAGAATATTAAAATGGTAAAGTCTTGCCAAAAAAGATAAGTACAATTGCATTCCCATGGAGAAAAAGTGCATCATCATCTGTGGGTACAATTATATTAGTTCTTTATTTCAGAGCAGTAGTGAATTCTCTGATCATTCCTAGGTATTAGGATAAATATAGGTATTCATTCATCTGTTCGACAAGTTCTAGTGTGCATGGACTACATTTTTTTAGGATGAAACCAACTGGAAGACGTACTACAGATTTATATTCAGTGTGGTCTAACCCTGGGTGGGAACTTAAGAATCCAAACCAAGTGGGCTCCACCATGAATAAGTCTTCCAGTGAATAATGACATTGACATTTTGAGAGTCTTTTATAAATGTGTTACTCTGCAACTCCCTGATATGCTTCTTGTGCTTTTCTATGTATGAGACATGCAGAGAGGCCCAAAATATCAAAAGGACTTCAATTTCCCTAGGACAGGGACTGAAGAATGCTGAGAAGGATTCTTACATATTAACTCTTGCCAGAAACAGGTGGGCTTGCTAACAGTATACTCTATTTGGGCAAATACTTTGCACTCGAGTTCCTATGTAAGTCATGTGTTAAGCATTATTTAAATTATATGTTGTGTGTTTAAACATGGCATGTTACAGCAATGATAAACCAATCTTTGCCTTTTATTGTGAAATAATCAATAAATTATATTTATTATAAATACTTAATACTAATAAATTATCAGCCAGATGAATTTTAGCTTGACTGTACTTGATTAGAACTCCTTACACAATGATCAATATGCAAAGTAGTTCCTTATCTTGTTGGGAGATACTCACTGTCACACTAATATTATGTTCCTTACAGCTGTTTACTTGTTAGTCACCCTTTGATCTAATGACTATTTGACTTCTAATGTTACAAATAATAAAAAAAAAATGCTCTTTACTTCCTGTGTGACCAAAATATACTACTTGAGGTCTTCGTGCATCATACCTAGTCCAATTTCAACTTAAGACTTTAACAAGTAAAACTCATCCTTCTTTCTGTTCATCAAAAATCATATTTGTTTCTTCAGAACAAGATTCACACTTGGGTGGAAAATCAACATAGTAAAAATAACAGAGATTGATTATATCTTTTAATAAAGGTAGAAACAGATTTTATTTTTTTTCCTAGAAAACTGCCTTTCTCACAATCCAGACTATGCTCCAGACAGGTGTTTCTGCTTTAATTTCAAACCTTGAGTTCAATTTGATGCTTTTCATTCCCCAGTCAGAAATAGGAAGCATGTAATGAAAATTGAATAATGGCACACAGAAATCATTTAGAGCATTATCCTTCGTTTTCTTTGTTAGATGCCTGTTTGTTTGTTTGTTGGTTTGTTTGTTTTTCTGTAAAAATATGATAAACACGAGCCATTCTAATGTATCCTTTTTTTTTTTTTCTTACCATTTACTTCCTGATTCTTCCTATTTGTAGTTCTTCCTTACTTCTTTCTTGACTTTTCAACAACATATCTACAAAACTGTAAAATACTTGCTTATCTTGAGGAAATCCCCTCTGAGTGAAAATATATGGATATATTCATCCCTGGTTGCAGTCTACCAACATATATTGAGTTTTGTCATGACTGAATTTATCCAATATTTGAGTGAACATATTGAAAGAAGAGAATTCTTCTAGGCCTAGGACAAGTATCTCCTCTTACTGGGACTTTTCATACTGTCAGCAGTAGAATAAGATTACTAACTTATGAGGGGCTGAAAATGTACAGTTAGGAGACTGAAAAACATTATCTTGCAAAATTCTTCTTTCACTAGGAGATTTATATATTTTGCTTCAGTGGCAAGCAATGTTGCAAGAGGAGATTCTCTAAAACACTTTGAAAATAGAACTAGCAAGAAAAAAATTACATTGAAAATTACAGTGCTGAAATTCATGATGAAAATGCATTTGCAGAGATAAAGAAGGCATTGCAAGCTTTTCCTGCTTTTCATATCCTGCGACCTTGCTTAATCTCACAAAGCACTGTGCAGTGGCATGGAAAACCACCTATAATTTCTCTAACAATATGGTGTGCACTTCATGGAATAGACAGTTGTTGACCTATTGTAGTAATTGTTTGGTTCCCAATTACACAGCTTGAAAAACATCAAGTCCTTGTGAGACAGTATGCAAATTTTATCAGCCAAATGCACCCCTTACATTGCTTCACTATTGCCGAGCTGTTTTAATGGAATTACATCAGAGATGAGTTTTGTCCCAGTGTATTGTTTATTAAAAGAAAATCAAAATATCAATTAGCTTTTCTGAGCAGATATAACAAAAAATATACCAACAATATCCTTTTTACCTTTGGACGTTAGCCAAATTCCAGAGCTGTGTAAATATTTGCTTTCTGAGTAGATATTAATGACAGGGTTTATTTTTTCTTAATGTGATCCTTCTTACCCACAAAGACTATATGAAAACCTGCTTTTAAGAACTCAGCATTGGGCAATGCTTTGTTCATCATTGTTTCAGTCTAGCTCAAGAGCTATCCTTCTGTTTTCTCTCCATGTCTATGAACTTTTCCCCTTATCCTTTTAGACACAAATCACTTCTATGCTACATGCTTACCTGGTATCCCACACAGAAGCCACATCTGACAAGTGTCCAGTATTTAACAATAAAATTAATGATTCTTTAACTGCTTCTGTACCTTTGAAGGGATAAAACAGCAGGGCACAAGTAATCTAGGAGGTTTTTGGAGTGCATCAGTAGGCGGAGCCAGCAGCGTCCCCTCCCTGGCCATTCAAAAGCAGCCCCTAGGAAGTGCGAGCAAACAAGGCGGGCAAACAGGGTGTGGTGCGTCAGTAGGGTGTCAGTAGGGCGTGGCATGTCAGTTAGCACGGCAGTTTGAGCAGGAAGGGCGAGCAGGAAGGGCAGACCATTCCCCAGCACCCATACAAACAAGTCCTCTAACAGCGGTCTACCACTAGCTCAGCTGCAATGGTGTACACCAGGCACAGTGCTCTCTCTAGGAAGTCTGTACACACCCAGACCGACTGACCGCTCAAAACTGCAGCAGTTCAGGTCTCCGGGTGCAGGGAGTGCCTGAGCCTGTTGCTACCACCTGCGGGGGGCACAGAGACTGTGTGCGTGAGGTGCGAGCAGGTGGATGACCTGGACTGCCTGGTGGCAGAACTAAAGGAGGACGTTGAGAGGTTGAGGGATATCAAGGAGTGTGAGCGGGAGATAGACTGGTGGAGCAACTCCCTGCATAGCCTGAAGGACAGGTACTGGGGTGAAACACCCCAAATGGGGGTGGGCCCCCTGCTCTGTTGCTGTTGGGCAGAGGGAGGGGACCTAGGAGTTGAGGAGGAATGGAAACAGGTCCCTGCTCAACATCAGAGGTGATGCCCGCCCCCCCCCCCCATACCAGCCCCACCTTCCCAGGTGCCCTTACGCAACAGGTTTGAGGTCCTGGAGCCTGAGAGACCAGTAGCTGAGGAAGAGGGAGAAAGTCTACCCAGGAAGATGCCTAGGGCGAGGAAGTCGACTCCACGCCTCAGAACTGCCTCCACCAGGACAGAAAGAAGGGTGATTGTTGTGGGCAACTTCCTTCTCAGGGGAACAGAGAGCCTTATTTGTCGGCCTGACCCTACCCATAGGGAAGTCTGCTGCCTCCCTGGGGCCAGGGTCAGGGACATTGCCAGAAAGCTTTCCAACCTGGTTTGCCCCTCTGACTATTATCCTCTTTTCATAGTCCAGGTTGAGAGTGATGACATTGAAGAGAGAAACCTGAAGACATGTCTAGACAGTCTACAAACAAAGGCTGCCATGAAAGACCCTTCCTTTCCCTTTTTTTCCCTTCCATTTTTTTTCCCTTCCCACCCCACTTTCTCCTCCCCAGGTTTTACCACTGAACATAGCTTTATATGGTATGGAATATGCCTTTGACTGAGGTCGGGATCAGTCTCTTCTCCTAAGCAAGAAGTGATAGGACAAGAGTAAGTGGCCTCAAGTTGCTCCAGAGGAGGTATAGGTTGTATATTAGGAAAAACCAGAAGGACCTGGAAAGCATGACTAGCAGGTAGAGGGAGGTGACTGTCCCCCTACACTGTGCCTTCATGAGGCCCCACTTGAAGTGATGCATCCAGGTTTGAGGCCCCCAACACAAAAAAGATGTGGACCTGTTAGAATGAGTCCAGATAAGGGCTACAAAGATGATTAGAGGGCAGTAGCACCTCTCCTATGAAGAAAAGCTGAGAGACCTGGAGCATGGAGAAGAGAAGGCTCCAGGAAGACCTCATTGTGGACTTTAAATACTTAAAGGGGTCTTATAAAAAGGATGGAGAGGGACTCTTTATTTGGGTAGATAATGGTAGGACAAGGGGGAATGGTCTTAAACTTAAAAGAGGATAGATTTAGACTAGACATTAGGAGGAAGTTCTTCACTGTAAGGGTAGTGAGACACTGGAACAGGTTGCCCAGACAAGTTGTAGATGCCCCATCCCTGGATGTGTTCAAGGCCAGGCTGGATGTGTCCTTGGCCAGCCTGATTTAGTGGGTGGCATCCCTGCCAACCCAAGCCATTCTATGATTCTTTGATGCCATGAAAAGCTAGAAAAATGGGCCAACAGGGACCACATGAAATGCAACAAATGTTAATGCAATGCCCTTAAGCAGAGGTTTATAGTTGTAATAGGGGATAGGCTGGATGACAACTTCTTGGAGCTGGAAAGCAGCTTAATGAAAATGACCTAGGGTTCTTTGTGGACACCACATTGAACATGAGCCAGAAATGTGCCCCTGCAGCAAAGAAGGCCAAAGGACTCCTGGGCTGAACTAGGCAGTGCATTGCCTGCAAGTAAAGGGGGGAGTAAAGAAGATGGAGCCAAATTCTTAGTGGTGCACAGTAAAAGGACAATATTCAATGGTCATAAATTAAAAAAGTAAATTCCATCTGAACTCAAGAAAATGCTTTCTTACTATAAGGGCAGTCAAATACCAGCATAGGTGTCCAAGAGTAGTTGAAGAGTCTCTAACTTTGAAGTTGTTCAAAACCTGATATGTCCCAAGCAGTCTTCTCTAGTTCATCCTGCTTTGACCAAAGAGTGTGTGGAAGTGAATCCCAGTGGTTCCCTACAACCTCAATTACTATGATTTGTAGGTAATATTTTTTTTTTTCTGAGTTGATTATATTCATAACCAACAACTTTCTCAATATCCTTTACCTTCTTCTCTCATCTACACCATGCTTACACTTCTCATCCCCAGCTTTAAGACACATCTCTTTTCATTACATCAGCTTTCCTTACAACTTTTCACTGCTGCTAACATCTCCCCTCATCAGCTCTCCATAATATCTCAGCCCCGTTTTCATACCTTCTCTCACACTGGTAACCTAATTTCAACTCCAGAGAACAGTGGGTCTTCATATATGTCTGATTTATATGGTTTAATTTAAATTCTTGTAAAAAATACTTGTGAGCAAAGTTTCATCTGTATTTCATCTCTGTTATTATATTCTTATTTACCTCTCTTGCTTACAATGATCAACAATTTACTTTAAAATAATCTCTGAATATTAAGTAGGTGTCCTTCAGAGGCAGAGCAGAACAGAAGAAATCACAATATCCACAAAACATCACAGACTTCTATTTAGGATTTTTTTTTTTAATAGAAACAGTCAAAGCATTTTGATCACTTTGCATCATCAGCAGCAAGGTAGAGAAATAGATATGCAGGACTTTGTCTATATTGCCTCTTCTTGTTCATACTAGTATGCTTTCAAGCAGTCATGTAATTCTTGTTTCAGTAAATAGTGACACAAACAGACTTACTGCAAGTGGATTGTTAACTCATTTCTAATTCTGACCGCTCAACACACAACTACTGGCAAGATTTTTTCAGCTATTACTAAGATGAAGATTCATCCTGCAGCCTTCCAAAACACCCTCATCCTACTTCAAATCCTGTTAAATTACTTCAAATCCTTAAAATCCTGTCTGTGTTTCTGTAGCACCTCTCATCATCCTTCACAGTAACTATACCCTCTTAGTATGGAAGTAGTAAAAATGCCTACTTCCACAGTAAAGAACTCTTTAGTATGGTTGGACTAAGTGGTATGGCAAGCATTTGGTAAAATATATATATACATATATATTAACAAGGAAAATTTAAAAAATACCCACAAAACCTGAAAATAACACTTAGAAGACTTTAGCTTATTTTACAATTAAGTAATATGAAGAAGGGAACTTTTTCATTGTTGTATCAGAGAAGTTCTTTTCAGGAGGTAATAACGAAAGTGGGAAATTTCAGAGGTACTTGTTCACACATGCAAGCACAAAGATATTCCTTAACACATATTTGTAGAGTATTTTTGAATCCTTTTCAAGAAACTATATTAAGAATTAAAAATGTAACATATCAGTTAATATATACAGTTTTCCTTTGGACAACTTGAAGTAAATCATAAGAACGAGATAAAAAAATTGATAAAGCTCAAACTGATCATCACTTGGATCAACAGAGATGCTGACCCTCATGCTATTAATCTAATACTAAGGATTGTTGAAATTCTCTGAGAAACTCATTGTTCAGTAAGTATAGGCCAAAGGAAAATTGATTCACAGAATAAATTTGAATCTGCATCAAACTTTCAAAGAACATTTAGATAAGACAAGAATACAGAAAAGGAAGAAACAACTGAACAACTTATCAGCTGTTTACTCGATCAAGATGCTATGAGAAATTTGCTTTTGTCCAGTTCTACAAGATGACCATGACTGACAAAAAAAATCATGTGAGGAAACATTAACAGAAAATTGAAGACTAAGACAGCCATATATACAGCAACACATCTCTGCACGCTGGCATGCCTTACAAATACCATACCCAGCAACTGCTTAACATCAGTGATTTTTCCATTTTTCTTTTTTCCTGCCAGAAGCCTAAATTCAGTAAATGATATGGAAAAATGTCACCAATGAACAGAAAATGTGAATTTCTACTGGTAATATTTAATGGGTAGAATCGTAAAGATTAATTACATTAGACAAATTCAAATGCACAGACAGACAGACATAAAATTACCTAAACCTCTTTACAGCTGCCCATATTTGCATTCCTTAAAGCCGTAAATGGATTTAAACATATGCTGTTTATTTTTGAAGCTCTCAAAGAGAGGTAACTCAAACAAAGGGCAGAAAGTGACTAAACGTTCAATAGTGAAAATATTGCAGATATTCGGGTGATTTCTGAACATCTGTCTAACATACAGAAATAATAAGATTATTATTATTATAAATATATTATTATTATAATATTAATAATACACTATAATAATAAGTAAATGCTGAGCAGATTAGCAAAGAGCAAATTTGGATGCTAATACTGAGACAAAGCAATTTGAAATATGAGGTATTATGCTATGTTTTAAATACTCCCTTGTCGTAAGTAAATACACTTTAGTTTACTGTTAAAAATCAGAATTGGTGATAAATTCTTCCAGAAACTGTTGTATTAATAACACTTAAAATGAGCAGCAATGACATGTTAGTAAGAAAGATAATGCAAGGTTGTTGGTTGCGGGGGGTTGTTTGTTTGTGTTTTTGTTTGTTTGTTTGTTTGTTTAAAAAAGCTTATCTCCTAAGTATTCTATTTAGCCAGATGAAAGTCATCTGTACATCTTTAGCCAAAAATGTATCTATAAAACCTGAATGTTAATAAGACTTTGCAATTAATATATTAATTTTAGTTTCATAAACAGGATTTTTGCAGATGAATCCAAACTATTTTTATACATTTTGTTTGTTTTTTTTTTGTTTGTTTCACGAGGAATAACTGAATAAACCATGATCTATTGGCAAATACATCTACCTAGTAAGCTATTGGCATAATAAGACGCACACTACAATTATTTTGGGTCAGGTTAAATTCATTTTCCTCCTATAAAATAATTTCTTGTTCTTTTCAGTAACAAACAACTCAATCTGACTACCATTGAAGAATCTGTCCCTAAGTAATTATCACACAGGGGACCATTGATTATATAATGTTGAAATATGAAGGCATGTAACTAGGCATATTATACCTCATACTCAGATAAGTCTAGAGATAATAGCAGTAAAATTACAAAATCAAAAATGTTTCCTCTTCATACTCAAAGATCAGTCCAAGAAATTTTGTAAAGTTAATAAACTGTCATAGTTATTCTTTTTCTGCACCATATGAAAGAAGCTCAAAGGAAAATTACCTTGCAAGAAGAAATGGAATTAAATAGGACAGAAAAAACAAAGCTTCATCAGAAAAGTTTCTAAGCATCTTATTCTGCCATTTAAATATTCACATATTTCTGTGCCAGAAATCAATATCCAGTTTATACCCTCAAAAAAATAAATAAAAATAATTTTTTTAAAAAATGCAGAAGAAAGCAGAAGCTTTCTCCTGCTTTTCTGCTTGAATTGCAGGAGGAGTTCAGTAGAGTGAATGAATGATTTAAATGGAAATTCTCAAGTAGATACAATATGCTTTGATTTGTACCTTCTACAATATCACTGAGGTCAATTAACTCAACTGAGGATTTGCCTTTTATCTGCAATATATAAAAAATACGAGATTCAAGTGATTATATCTTGAAAGATGGGTATCTACTCAGAACAAAGATAGCTGAAATGCAGGATTTCCTTTTTCACAAAACACATGCTTGTTCAGAATTTGATTTCATTCCAGATTGAAACATTTTTGTTTCCCCAAAATTTCCAGTGAACTAGAAATTCAGAGAACAGTCTTTTCAAGAAACAAAAAGACCAACTCTTATTCTCGTCTTTACCGTTTGCATGTTTGATCAGTCCACATCTCCTCAGGTAGCAAGGACAAGAAGACAGTATACTCTTGAATGTTAGAAAGGGACCAGTTGCCAGGAATAGCCATCTTTGTCCACCTCCAAATAGGTATAAATACTAATTTTAGCAAGAAGTAAATACTTTCAATCTCGGTTGAATTTCACATCATATTCTACATCTGTTGGTAGAAAAGTCTGCTGATAGTTTTATAACTCAGTGCAGACAGGACATACAGTCTGACTTCAATGTTACCAGGTCAGCAACCTACCATTACAACAAAGCTTCAGTGAAAGCTTGCAATACCTCTGGTTGGGACCCATGTCAAAGGAATGTGACATCAGCTTACACCTGGAATGGTGACAGAGCAAATTTCTTTGTGAGACAGAGAGGAGACAAAATACCTTGCAATACAGTGGACAAATGCTGAAGGTGACGATAAAAGACATCTATAAGAACAGCTATAATACAAAAAAAACCTCTCAGCAATAACAGACATGCCAGCTGGAGCCTGTATATCTATCAGATCTACACTTTCCCCTTTCCTACTCACATGTGTATGGCAAGAACCTCTGCTAGCATCCATTATTCTACCTCTACAACACAACCATAGTGATACTGATTTACACCAGCTGAAGCACAAGCTGCAGAACCCTCTGTGAAATGACACCTCACCCATACAAACTCCTACACCCATGCAGTCACAACATCCTCTTTGTGTACTTCATGCCTCGTCCCCCACCCCCCCAAGTGCAGTCTGGCAACTGCAACTGTGCTGAGAGCCTCCCTTGGCCAATTTCTGGTAAGAAACAAGCCTGAACTTACACTGCGGACCCAAAGGAGAATCTGTCAAGTCAAACATTTATCTTCTGACCTTTTGCATTGAAGAGGGTAATTGGAAAAAAAACAGCAACAAAAACCTGATCGTGTATGTCCCCGCAGTAACTTCTGTATTAGGAATGTAGAACCTCATTAGAAATGTAGAACATTATCTAGGAAATCCACTGTCAACTGGCACCACTGTTATTAATAAAAAAATCCCAATGGCCACAAAGAGCCTTTTTTATTAACAATATTTTCTATTACAAAAAGCCTTCCTTTAAGCAGAGTGTTATTAGTAATGACGCAGGACACATATTTTGACTCATTTACTGAATCCCTTGCTCTTCTGATTTATTAAGAGGGGACTTCCTGGGTTAGTAGGGCTTATTACAATCCTATTTAATTCTTCTTCATTTTTCATTATTGGGTTCTTACAGGCGTTAAGCCACTACTTTTTTTCTGCTGTCTGAATTCCAGGTAACTTAGCCCAAAGATATTGCACAGGAAGAGAGTGCAGGTAATGAAAATAAAAAACTACAAAATCCTTAATATGCTTGAACTGGACAGTGGGCAGGGGAAGTTTAAAAGCCATTTTGTTTCAAATATTCCCCACATCTTCCTTAGGGACAGTGATACTCTTTTATTCTGACACCTATATTTGTACCCTCCCACACATTTCTTTCAGTCAAGGCTTTCAGGCTAAGCTGATGACAAACAGTAGACCTAGCATGAGAGGACCACATGCTGTGGACATTAATGAGTTTCCTCCAGGCCCAAACAAAAGTTTTATAACCTTAGGTTGAGTAACTCTCCTGTTAGGTTAAGTAAAAATATTTTGGCTCTTACAAACAATTCAGGAAGATACAGAAACAGCAAGATCCAAACGAGTGGAGGGATTTTGAGCTTTTCCAAGGCTTACATCTGTTTCAACCATTTTCAGTCACTCATTAGGCAATGTAGTATATCTCTGATTCTCTCTTTTGGTATCCAATATGTATTACCCAAAATCAAGTGAGAAAGGAAGACTGGGATTTAAAATTATATTGCAAAGCATATTTTTACTTCAGTGATGGACTTCTGTGAAATACAACAAAACAGCAATTCTGGCTATAGCTAACAAACTACAAATGCTGCCCTAAAAGAGTCAGTGTAATACCACACGTGGAATGCATCATTTTGATGTTTGCAGTGCCTCAGAGGCTTTACATATTTTATACCTTCACCATTTGTTAATGTTTCCAGTATAACACCAAAAGAAATCAGAATCCAGCAAGCTGAGCAAAGTAGCAATTCATGAGGACAGAAACATTCTTAACAAACTGCACATTCTAGTTGTAGATTAAATGAACAGAGCTTTGCTTGCCTTCATTCAACTGGACTTTTGGGAAGCTTTAAACCCATAAATTCAAACCTTAGACAGCAGAAAAGATACATGGTGTTTGCTCATGATAATCTTCATATTATGCCAGAGAAAGGAAAAGAAGCTCGTCTGTATAACAAAGTGTTAGGCTTTAAATGATCTTTCTTAAGTACTGGTTATATACTCTCTCATGACATTAAGCATTCATATTTATGGATGATCTCTGGACTCTCAATGATTGTGACAAGGATTATGATGCAGAAATCCAGACAGGGAAAGGCTGGACAAACTGATTGTGTATCAGAGAACTAGCACTGTGATACACAAAGAGTTTTAGTTCACGGCAGGACATCAGAAAACAAGAAAGTCTCTACATCTAGCCACTTGCTTATCTTCCTGTTTTAAGTACCTCGTGCTGTTTTTTTATTATCAGAACATCTCACCATTATGTACCAGTGTGCAAGTGCCAATTCACAAAGATCCCCAGCAGTCTTAAGGTAATAGTGGAAACTGTGACACAGATCGGGATTTAAACGAAGGACTTTGTGGTGGAAGATTCTCTTTTCATTACCAGCTGTGTGAATCATGACTCGTTTATCCTACCCTTAAAATAAACCACATTTCCAAAAGCATGCTTTGATACCTATTCTCTTATCCTTCAGTTATGACAAATGAAAAAATTTGTAAAACATATATTTCTGCTCTGACTGACAGCTTATACAAATTGTTCCTTTACGTCTTTGTAGTTTTACATTCAATATTTTAAATTCCTCAAATTGCACATAGTCGTATTGAATTCCATTAGGATTCCCCAGTCTGTCAGAATAATGATATATTTCAGTTTTCAAATTTCATACATAGTTCATTTCATTTACAATGGTTATGTTAAAAAGACTATTTTCTTATCCTTACAAATGAGGCATAGAGCAAATTCTAATAACTATCCCATGGGATCATGAAAAATGATTATTTTTCTATCAATATTTGAAACTAGTCTTTGAGAGAGGGCTGTAATATGTTCTTAAAGAATGTGCACCCACCCAAAGGTCTCAGTAACCTCCATAGTCCCATTAAACATCCAGGTTTCCCTCTTAATTTTATGAATGAAGATGACATTCAGGTGACCCCTTGAATAAAGTCATAGGTGAGACTCCCTGCTGCTGAAAAACTGAGAAAAATGTGACCCGATGATTCCAAAAGATAGGACTGATGAGACAGGAGAAATCAAAATTTTACAGTAATATTTGATTACAAATATCAACATAAATATCAACCATATAATATTATTTTAATTTTGCTCCCAAAGATAAAAAGAAAAGCTAATTTTATTAAAAGTTGGTGAAACAGACCATTCAGCCAATTACTTGATGGTGTTGTGGTGGATGAATACTTAGCTTTTAATATATTAAATACTTAGCATTTACAGCTTTGAAGGTTATATGCTGTGGTTTTTGTGGTGAACTTTTATTCAGTAAGTGTAGGAATGTTCCAGATGTTTTTGGTCAACAGCTGGAAACTCAACTTCCTAATCATACCAATTGATGGTCTGCATACAAGCCATGAACAGCATATACTTAGGCTTGGTGAGAAAGGGTTTTTCAAACTGGGAATAATATGTTGGCATAATATATAGACATAATAGACACCATGAATAGATTAGAAATTAAAACTATTATAAATCTGAATCCTTATCAGCATGGAATGAAATATGAATGATGCACAGAGTGGGGAAGAAGAAAACACAGTAGTGCACATACACACACTAAATTACACAGTGAATATCAAGATCCCATATTTCATCCTCTACCTTTATTATTCACTAATAAACCCTGCCAATAAAATAAGCCTCAAGTTATTCTCCCTCTTTGTCCTTGTTCATTCTACCTGCCAAATATTCTTCCTATCCTGATTTACTGGTCTCTTCATACCCCGGTCTCTCCTGAAGAGTATTTTTTCCATGATGCCCTGAAGAAGCAAACACTTAGCACATATTAAATTTCAAGACAAATCTTTTCTCAGAATTCTGCCTGCAACCTGTCTCTCTGTGTCTTCATTTAGGTTTTAAGTAGCTCAGATCAAGGATTTAATTTGTCAGCTTGTACAGAGCAAATATATACAATGATATTTAAGAAAGAATCTGTTATCATGATATTAGTTCCTTCAGGTAGCATACAGAGGCTATTGCTGAGGTCACAGTATATTGCATAATACCATTAAGCAGATATAGAGAATTTATACACAGACTTGTTAAAAGAGAAGGCCAGTCTCAGAGAGTTTATAAAGTAAAAAGCAAAAGCAGACTCTCATCTGTACGGATCAGAAACTCACTCTCCACTGTATCAAAGTATGCAGAGGGCACCTCCAGTACAGCCAGGGCAGCCAGAAGGCTGTGGTGATTCTTCTCATCTTACTCAGTGCACTCAGGAACTGAGACATGGGTAACATCACCCCTCCCGTGCTTTGGCCAGACTTGCAAAAATCATTCTCATGAAACTGAAGTGAAAAATCTTAGAAGAGTCAGGGACCAAGGAAGAGAAAAAATCTTTTTACAGGAGGCTGGGATGTCCAAGGAGACAGAAACATGAAATTCATCTTTTTGCCTTCCACTCTCCCCACCTGCCTGACCTACTGAATGGATCAGGAAGTCAGAAAACATATTTTCTGCAGTTTAACATTCTGTTTGTACATCTCTTCATTACTCCCACAGATATCCTTCCTGCTACGTCATCTGCAGGCAGAACGTGCCCCGCCACTGTAGCAGTGGCTCACAGCCACTTTTTGCAGGGCACGGTCTCTAGCAGTGATGGCCTTGTTCACTTTTAACACTTTATGCCCAAATATTTTCTCAACATAGTTAAATTGGATTTGTTTTGATTTTGAACACATACACTGCACCTTTTACAAATGCACAACTGAGTTTTTGTTCATATGGCATATGATTGAGCATCATCCTTACTGTCACCTGGTTAAAAGAGATTTTTGTGTATAAGAAATTTCTTCTTTAACTTTTTGCCTGCCTTTAGAGATTTTGTCATTATTGATTAGATGCAAAATTAGATCATAACTTGACTAAATAAAATTTCCTTTCATATGACAGTTCTTTGGTCTCTGCTTCCTGTGTCACTTTATTGCTCATTGTGCAAATTATATTAAAAATTTAATTTTCCTTTTCATGTAAAAAGAAAAATCAAGACATCAGACTGCATCCAATTTACATCTATCATTCATAATGATAAAACGAAAATAAACCTGTCTTCACATAATAAATGAGCATTGCTTCACAGTTATGATTATAAACACAATATCATCTCCTGCATAATAAATTCTAAAGTGTTTGACTTTCCTTCTCTAAACTCTTCTCCAAGTCTGCTTGTCACTATTTGAAAGTTCCTCTATGGAAAGGGAATTGGTGCAAGAACATTGGTGCCAAGAAGAACAGCACCAGGTCTGACATTTTGACTGTACTGTCACCGCAGTATTTGATTTGGCACATCCAACATTAGTTGAATGATTTTGCACATGATTAGCACCAAATCCTTTTGCAAATACATTTTCACTGGGTACAACTAAGTAACGGATAAGTTTTCATCCTTTAGATATCATCCTGACTAAGTACTGGGCCCTGTCTGTTTTGTATTCACACAGTACTGCCAAGCTGATTTTCCAACCCCCTGTTTATGTTTCATTTTTTAAAGAAAATCTCCTATAAAACAAACACCACAAGTAAAGCATGGCAAAGACTGACAACAAAGAGGACTTCAGGTCAAATATTCAGTATTGTATTTGACTTTCCCTAACAATTTGGTCTGAACAAAGCACCTTGAAGCCAACTAGCTGTTAGCAACACAGCAAAGTCATGTTCAGCTAGATTGGAAAAGAAGAAGCAAACTACAAGAAGTTGTAAACATTTTTAATTAAAACTCTGGAGTTAAAATTGAGGTGAAATTTCCCATATGTCTTACAAGCCTTCCCTCTTAGCATCTGAACAGTGTGAAATCCTTTGCCTGTTTTGAGATGCAGTTTTGGGAAAGGGGGCTGTAACAAATCAGAAGATAATTTGGTCTCTGCCCTGATTAGAGATATTTTAGAGCAGAGCTGTTTTTTAGCAATGAGCACGACTACTGAAGATAACATCTGTTAAGAGTAGGCTTGTCTTTTATGATCATTTTGTTCAATTACAGATACATTAAACAAATACAAACCCTGTTCATTTCTTCACCAAACCCACCTGAAAGCCCCAGTAGCAAATAAGATACAGATGGATGAATATTCTAATTATTTTCACATTTCAGTGAAACCTGGAGAAACAGTAAAATAAAGCAAGGGCTAGAGTTAAAATCTAAAGTAAATTATGAAGGAAGAAGCAGAAAAAATAATGAAATTGTAAACCATTCTAAATGCTAAGTGATCCTGACTACAGAATGTGAGTTGTACTTGAAAGTAGGAAATTACTTTATTTTTGTATGGAACAAGAACAATCTAGTCACTTATAAAAATCCCATGACCAAACACTTGATGTCAAAGCAGAAGGAGTTCAGATATTTCTGTCCCTCCTTTTCAGTTTAATTTGATGCCATATCCACACAAAATACAAGAGGAAAAAGAGTCAGCTGAACTAAACTGCATGAGGGAAAGAGTACCTAACACAGGAAAACAGAGGGAAGTGATGAGCAGAGATATATATTGCGAAGGCATTGCCTTGGGAACAGAGAACCCTACTTTTCACTTCTGTCTTCTCCCTGGCAAATTGTACAAATATCAGCAAGTCACTGAATGACTTCATGCATTCGAGATGAGAGCCATGCTCCTAATGAACTGGAGAAAGGAAAGATACATGGGCAGGCAAAACACAACATTACTCACATCTCACAGCATTACTGTAACAAGCTTTCTCGTACTACCAACAAATAGTCCCACAAGAAAATACTTTTTACTGTTAGGGCTGAATTATTTATTTTTGCAGATGCACATAAAAGCCACCATAAGGGGCTTAGCCCTCCAGTACAACACACTGTATACATACATATTGTGAAAACGTAATCACTGCCCCAAGGAGATGACAATTCATGTGTAATGTGGGGAGCAGGAGATGGAGCAGTATAAAAACCTGTGGGGCAGAAAGGTGAACATGAAGCAATTGCAGTTAGTGTCACACCTTGCCACCTGCTAAACCTTTGCAGAGTGCCTCCCAGTCAAAAACCCCTCTATTATTGCAAAGTCATCTACAAACAAAAGAGAGGTAACTCTCCCTTCTTTCCTCAGGGAGACTGGTATAAAAACCAGTCTATTTCACAGGTCCAGCTTGATTCCTGCAGGATTCATGCAAATAACTAGCCAGTGTTTGATTTCTGAAAGATTTTCAGGATGACATTATTTCAGAAAGAAGACAATATGATGAAAATGAAGCTATCTGCAAATACATTAATTCAGTTTTGTTATGTGACTTTTCCATTTTTGTCCACAGCAGTAGTTGGTCTTTTATGACCAACATTAAAATTACTCTTTCTGAAAATAACAATTTGCCCAGGAAAATTTTTAGATAATTTTTTCAACCACTTTCCAGGGTCAAAGACATCTTTTTGCCAACAGGTTACTCCACTTTATATCTATATATATATAAAGAGATAGATAGATATAGATAATATATATATATATATAGAATGAAAAATGAATATATATATGTGTGTACATATAACGAATTAACTATTTGTATATACAATGAATTAACTATTCACTACGGTAGAAATGAGAGCTTCATGTACTGACATACCTGTTAAGTGTGATACTCCCTGGACCATTGTGTCCATTTCACGTGCTTTAAGAGTAAAATGAAAATGTTCCAACTAAAGGCTGTGAGAAAGTGAGGTTCCACTGGTTATGGGATGTTGGAGATCCCTCTCCTGGTCACTTGTTTTACTCAATCTTTAATTATTGATACAAAAATTGAGACCTTGAGACTGAAAGAGATGCTTCAAACTTACTCAGAGTTCAGTGGCTGGGTATTATTTGAGTCCCATATTTACACCATGTGCTTTTGCAGGTACACTGCTAGTCGTAAAGGGGAAGGACATGCTCCTTTCCTTAAAGAGATATGACAATATATGCAAGATAGAAAATACACTCAAAAAAAATAATAAATAAAAGTAGACAACACATAAAAAAACATCTCTTTGGCCAAGTTCAAGTGATTCTGGTACTAAAATGCAGCCTTATTTTCAGAAGTACTTAAGCAATGTCATCTCCCATTCTTCCATTCTTTTTACGAAGAAGTTACCTTCAAATGAAGATGAGGTCACTAGGCTTTAGGTTTTATTCCAAACCCTAGAAAGTATAAGGTTCAAGTTTTGTTTTGCCTGGCTTTTTGTTGTTATTTTAGTTTTTATTTCTGTTTTGTTTTTCTTGTAAGGACCTGAAAAATAATAAATGCTTATATTCAGGTTAAAGAAATCATAGAAATTGAAAATTTTAAGTGATTAATTTGATCTTCTGAGCCATGTTGGTGATCAGCAAAGGAGGTATATAAAAATGTTCTAGTGAATCTATAAAAGGATACTTATGTTCTCCCAAAGAAAGAAAAGCTTTCCATAACTGTAAAAAGTTTCCATAACTGTATGGAAAGAATTAAGAATTTAAGATCTTACACACCTTTCAGGAAAGGACAGTTTCCCACCCTGCTCCCTGTTCTTCTCTGCTCTAGAGAGCTAAAACTCAACATTCAAACATAAGAATACAATTGAGATGAGGAGAGAAGAAGAAAAAAAAATAAAAAATAGAGAGATTCCACTAATGAGCATATAAAACTGGCAAAAAATCTTTGATTTTAAATGGACAGAGGAATGTAAATGTTAATGAAAATTAAAACTTTTGTTTTTAGTATTCTTAAAAAAGAAGAAAATAAGGAAGCAACAATATTATTTGAATCTATCACTGCAATAGAATAAAAATTTGAGAATCAGGACTGCCAGAAATGTCTAAGATGATAAAGAATACTTTGTCTGCCTAGTGACGTGTCACTAGTCACAATTTTTAGCATGAAGACAGTAACTTAATTATATTTTTATTATTTTTTATTAATAATAGCTCTCTCATCTTCTTCCATATTGGATCCATTCAACCACATAGTGCTGGAAATGCTCTATTAAAAAAAAAAAAAATAGTTTTGTAAATTCATTCCTGAAACAGAATAGTTCCGTGTACCCTTTATGTGAAAATATTACAGCCATTTCTATCTTATTAGTACCATTACATCTTACTTCTCACAATGTTCTTCCTCTTTATATTCATTATTTGTGCTTTTGTATTATTCATTAAAGTAATAGTATTGTGTTTCCTGACAAGATGAATAATTGTACTTCTTACATGTTCCAGCAGGGACACATTGCTGGACAGGCAAATTAGTATTCACATATAAATGAGTGCCTCTTCATTTATGAAAAGTTCCCCATACTTTCATGTTAACTTAGTCAATGTTCATTAATATTTTAATAAATTCAAATGACTCTTCATCCATTCAAAAATTTATGAACATCGACTAAGTGCGGGATTTGGAAACTCATCAAATGGATTTCACTGTTTCTATTTATAAAAATATTCATGTCCTGGATATTCTTACCATCTTCAGCTCTCATTGAGTAAAGGTAGGATCTGAAAAAGCACATGCTTATTGCAATATTTGCAGGCACAGATGACAGTTAGACTCCCTTTCAATCTCCTAGAATGGTAGCACCGAACAGTTTAAGCACCAAAGCACCAAAGAGTTTACAGCCCTACATAATACAGACAAAAGAAAGGGGAAACATAAAAACAGGAGAATCAAGAGGAGCGTATGAGTTATTCTTGTAACTAACTATGTGCAGGCATATAATGAAGATTGTTGTTATCTAGTGTGAAGGCAGAAGAGGAAGATAGAAAATAAAGTTGTCTAATATCAGTATCTGAGAGATATCTGAGTCTGTTCCAAAACTCAAGGAAAAAAAAACAAACTTACCAGTAGTATCAGTGTCAGGAAACGTAATGATAACAATGACAGGCATTACTTAACTTGACACTGAAGAATGGTGTCTCACCCATCCCATTTGTTTGGTTTTGGCACTCCCATCCTTTTGCATCTAATGAAGCCTGAAAAGCCCACCAGCTCTCCATTTTAGCATCTCTTCATTCCAATAATCCCAAAAATAGTGTCTTAAAATTCAAAATAAATTTAATCAAAGCCAATGGTAGCCTTTCCATTAATTTGAGTAGGAACTGGCCAGACCTTTTTTCTGGAAGATGCTCAAGGCAAAAACTTAGCATTTCTTCATGTACTAATTGTAAAATAATTAATAAAAGTAAATTAGATCAAATATAACTTAGAGAAAACCACTCTACTGAATTATGATTGTTGAAACATAGCCAGAGGAGCACTTTCAGGAGCCTGCTGGGCTGTTTAGTATTGATTTAATTATGATGTTTAGTTTACTATGGAGATACCTGATGTATTTTGCTAGCTACACTAGACCTTCGGTAGATGAGCTTATGTGTTAATAGTCAGAAATACAAAAATTGAATGCACCAATATGTGAATGAATATGGTTTATTTTGTAGAGGTTTGGATCCAAGAAAATTCAAACCTGTGATTTCTGTCTGAGATTAGGATTCTATGAAAATTTGAAAAAATAATCTTTATCCTTTTTTTTTTTTTTTGCACTAAGAATTTACTCTACATGATTCTGCAGATTCTCAATAATTTGGACATAACATGCATCAGTCCATCTAACTCATTTGTCAAGGGCTAGAGCCTTTTTCCCTGAAGTTTTTTCTGAGATACAATTCTGAAGATATGGAAAACAGACACAGAATCTACCAATTGAAGTTCAGTATTCAAACCCATCATTTTAAAAATAGTAAATAAAGACTGCACAAACAAAATCCACTAAGTACTTATTTTATATTTATTATATATTTTTCTGTCCTGGGGAAATTTAATCTAAAAATCAAAACAAATTTTCTTTCCTATAGCTACTAAGGTGGTTTCGTTATTGTTGTTTGTTGTGTTGTTTTGTTGTATGTTTTTTTGTTTTGTTTTGTTTTTTAATTATTCACTAATGAAAACAGGCAGTCCTTTATTTTGTTTCATAGTGCTTCCCTAAGAGCCAAAATAAACTCAATTTACCTATTCTGTTGTTCCTGGAATGATTGCTCTGTTCTTTATATTGTTTGATGTTGCCATCATAGCTTTTCAGCGTTCATTGCCTGATTTGTTCACTTAATTCTGTAAGTTATTAAGCCCTCCATTCCAAAAATAAGCTGTTTTTCTCATTTAAAAACCAATGTCATCTTTATGTATTAAATATTTACAGTTCACAATGTTAATGGTTCATATAAACAATGACATGAAAGGTTAAATTATGAAAATATATTTCACTTACATAAATGAAAAAAGTGATAGCACCATATAAGAAAATATGGATCATTTCTGCAAAAAAGATGATAATTGAAATGTATCTGTAAGGAATCTGAGTCACATCTCTCGCAAGTTCACAAAATGCTTAAAAAACAAAACCAGCAATTGTAGGTTATGACAAGGAGTGCATTAACTGCACACCATTCTCCTGGTGTTGCAATCACTCCTTAATCCTTCACCCCAGTACGAAGGCTGGTACTCCCCTTACATGTGCCTTGATGTGTGTGCTGTACACTCTGGTTTCTCGGTACTCTTCAAACTGTAACTTTGCTCACCAAGAAGCTCTTGCTCCATAGGCTGACATTTTGACACACTCACAATTCAAATCAATAGACATAGTTATTTGTAATTTGAATGCTGTTTTTACCATTTTGAGTGACCAGTCCTTTCCACACAAATAACATATAGCTAAGATCCCAATATTTTATTTACTTATTTTTATTCTATGTATCTCAAAACAGCATTTTTCAGGAGCATTTTATATGTGACAACCAAGTAAAAATATGATGACTCAGCTGTATTTTGAATTTAACTACCCAAACTGAAGCCACTATGAACTCTCATCTCCAGAGGTAGTTGTTAAAAATAAACAAAAATCCTTAAATTATTTCATTAAAAGATTTCTTTTTATAGTATAAAAGAGAATTGTTGATAAAATAAATAAAGGTAGTACTCCCAAAATGAAATCTTGAATCTGCTATTATCAGTTAACAAAGTGGCTTTGTTATATCTTTAAATAGCAAAGAGAAGAAATACCACATTATAATGTTTTTTGTTTTTGTTTTTGTTTTTGTTTTTGTTTTTTGTTTGTTTGTTTGTTGTTGTTGTTGTTGTTGTTGTTTGCTTTTTTTTTACATGGCCACCACAGATCCTACTGGGTCATGAGTTTCTGAAGCCCACGTATTAGTAAAGATCAGAGACCAATATCCATACTGTCAGTCTACTAATTTTCTGTGCATTCAGAATCAGAACAAAAAGAAGGTCAGCACATAGTTTTAAACTTTTGTAACCCTAAAGGCTTAATATATACATATTCTCCACCACCACTTTAACCTTCTTCATGTAAAGCTATCATCATGCCACTTGAATAACTGAGTATAACCAATATATTCCTACCACTTGAATAACCAAGACAAGACAAGACTAAGGAGGCAGAGAACTAATGCCACAAACATTGCAACTATGAATATGGGGTTACCATGCAGGACTAGCTTTAGGCTGTGGGTGCACAGCTATCTAAGCCATATCGAGTCCTTTTCTTGTGTGATAGATGATGTTGGTCTACTATATTGTAAGCCCATTTCAGTCCAGTGAGTTGGCATCAAACTAGATCTCTACTGAGTTAATTTTGTGGAGTTAATTTTGTGCCATATCTGTGAGTTAAACTTGTTTATCACTGGATGAGAGAATTAACAGCACAAGGCAAAAAAGGAAGGGATGGGATGATACACATTAAG
Organism: Aythya fuligula; assembly: GCF_009819795.1. Classification (NCBI taxonomy): domain Eukaryota; kingdom Metazoa; phylum Chordata; class Aves; order Anseriformes; family Anatidae; genus Aythya; species Aythya fuligula. The sequence goes on along the minus strand of NC_045560.1, from coordinate 122,071,638 downwards.
TTAGTGCTGGCTGCCACATGGGAGGTAAAGTCCTGTGTTGTCCCTACTAAAGATGAATAAACTCTGTTCATCTTTGTTTAGATCCTCCATCTTGCAGGTTTGCAGTACGTAAGTGGCAAGGAAGGTGCCTATTCCTAAATGCAAAAGTTGAGGTGGGCAGAGGTAGAAAATTTTGTCATTTTGCTTATATGTGTCTCGTTAAAACACTTTCAGCTTCAGGAAAAGGTCAATCACCTGAAGCCGATACTCATCCGTATTTAGAATTAGCCAGTCCATAATTCCAGCTACAGCAAGTATGCACTTTTTCAGAAGTAAAAGCAATTTTGCCTAGGCTTGCAACATGTAGGCTGCACACTTGCATTTCGTGTACGGGTGCTATTCCCAGCCATCAACTGTGCACTTCAGAAAAGATCAGAGACATCATGAAAAATATAGAGTCTAAAACTAGTATGACAAAGCATCAAACATCATGTTAATATGCAGTGTCTGTCACAGATTAATTTTAATGCACAAGCCCTTGGGTCACATCAACATCACAGAGTTTTCTGGGTCACCAAATTAAAAGGCATGGCATCATTTTCATTTGACACAGAAGAAGTTCATTAAAATTATTTGTAGAGATATAGAAAAGTAATCTTGGTCAGACATATGCTTTGAAAATTCTTCTTCAAGTTCTTCTGGCTTGAGTAGAGACTCGTACAGAGACAAGCTCTTCTGGGAAGAAGAGTCAAACTTGGAAATTAAATTAGATGAAAGTTCCCAGCTGGACTTTGTTCTCAGTAACACTCTTTGTGAATACATAAGTTCCTGTCATAGCATGTACAGACAATAAATGCTTATTTTTCTACGGGTTTCCAAACCTACTGTACCTCTGATTTATCATGAGAACAGTATCAAGAATAATTAAATTTTCCCTCCAAACAGTGTTCTATTCCAAGTGTCAATTTTGATGAATAGCCTGTCAAGCCAAGACACAATCAAAGAGCTGAAATAAAACTACTATCACGTGGCTTTTGTCATTAAGAAATCCATTTTTACTTCTTTTAAATACTGAATTAATCTGCTTCTATTTGTTACTATAGTTACACTAATGTATTAGAGTTTTTTTCATATTATGTAACTAAATTGCATGTTAACTATACCTTAATTGGAAAGGTTATATTTTGCAGAAAAGTTATTTCACTCTTTGATTAGAAGTTGTTTCAGCAATTTTTTTTGAATCTCTAAAAATGATATAATTAGATCTCTAAGCTGCTGTTACTGTCAGTCTTCACAGTAATCACCAACAGCAGTTAGCGGGATGAATGAGATTCTAGTGTCAAGTTACCTGGGTACATAAAATATTATGGCTCATAAAAAATAGAGAAAAACTGATCAATATAACACTAGCAAATAATGATTTCAAGTAAAAGGCTATGGAGGGGATTACCATAGACAGACATCGGATATCTTTCAAAATCTTTAAGGTATCACAAAGAAGAATTTGTATTTGTGCATTCACCTGCTGGATTTCTGCCCTGCATGTGGTAGCAAATGCAAACTCATGGTCTCCAGTATGTGCATATGTCGCGGGTAAGAATTGGAGTTAACCAGAATTTGTACAGAAATTTACTCTGAAAGTGCCTGACAAATCAAAAAGAATAAAGTGATAACAGAAATATATATATATATTACTAAAATATTTATTTAACTGTGATGCTGTTTTGAGACTAAGTCAGTTTATATCAAAGCCATGTTTTTTGTTGTGATTTTGTGGTGGCTTTTTTTTTTTTTTTTTTTTTTTTTTTTTTGGGTGGGGGGCATTCTGTTTTATTTCATAGAATGAAAAAATGGTTTGGGTTGGAAGAAACCTTAAAGATCATCTAATTCCACCCTCAGGGATGGGGCATCCACAACTTCTCCAGACTACCTATTCCAGTACCTCACCACTCTCACAGTTAAGAATTTCTTTCTTGAATCTAATCTAAAACTACCCTCTTATCTATGTTCTTTACCTGTTCTTGTTTTACGGTGTTGTTAAAATGGAAAACTGACCATCTATTAGCCTACAGATGCAATTATGGAATTTTAAATGTGGGTATTTGTAAAATGTGACAAAGACTGTACACATCAGAAATTAGACCGTCATACCAAAATACAAAAATTAAATTGTCTTCATTATCTGTTCTTTGAAACAGAGGTTGACACTACATTTGAAGGATGCAATTGTTCCACAAAAAGACACTGAATTGGTCTAAGGTTTGTTGCCAATACATTCAAACTCAGAGATAATCTGGCAAAGGAGACATTGTTCATTCTTCCTGCTTCCATTGCTGTTCTACGACAGCTTTATTCCTAAGAAGAAGAAGAATCCTGATGCCATGAATATTTACAAATGAACTTCTTTTTATGTGAGTGCTCCTACTAAGTATTTCTCAAAGTCTTCTTTTTTCCTTTGACAAATATTAATTACATTATTCTTGTAATTAACCTACAGACGCTGTACTTGTTCTACTAGCTTCACTGATATTCCCACAGCTGACATCTATGCAGCTAAGTATGTAGGACAGTCTAGCACTCACCTACATAGGACTCTTGGATTCTGTAGATGATAAACTGCAGGATATTCACAGCATATTTGTAACACATCACCTAAACAGTGACATGTAGGCAAAAACTACATGCCTGAGGGTTCAGGCATTTTCCCATGTTCTTCATAGCTCTCCTCTGGCTAATGCTTGTCCTGGTGTCTCCCAAAAATGATTTGTTTTTTATTTATTTTTTTTACCACATACTGAAATAGACCGTGCACCTCCAGCAAGAACACTAACACTTCACAGTATTTCTGTTCTTGTACTACATACAGGACAGGTCACTAGAGGGTGGAACAGTTTTCTGTTTATTGCAGGATACTATTGCAGGTTACTGCAGTCTTCACGCAATGCTACTGCATAACCCACCACCTCAGATCACACTTTTAATACTAGACAAATGAAAAACAATGAATAAACTTATAAACTATGTATTAACAATATACTGGTGTCAGATCTGAATCAGAAATGTAAGAAAGATCTGCTTAAGGACATCTATTTTTCAGTTTAGTTCTCAGTGTTTTTCTTTCTTTTCCATCAGTCAAAAAGCTGTTGGGATGCTTGGGTAGTTGGATCCAGTTCTCAGCCATTATCTTTATCCCATGAATCACTTTCACTGACTGAGAAACATCTCCAAATGGATTTATAAGCATACACTGATTTTCCCCCAGGGATTTCTTACAATATTCACACTTTCCTGAAGACTATCTATGATTCATGAATGTGATAACTAATTACAATGTCAAGTTTTCTTATTCCTCTCACAAGACTATCAGCTGACCCCTACCACAAGCCTGAAATGCAAATATCCCTTGAGCATGGTTAGGCAGAGACATCTCCTGGCCATACCCTAAACAGAACATGCTAATGACTTTCCCAGTGCTTAACTCAACTGATAAACAAAGTTTTTGCCTGCCTGACTGTCAAGGCAGTGTTCAGACTGCAGAAATAACTGAAGTTCGGTGTAATAATGATCCAAGGATAAGTGATGCACTGACAAAAGACTTCTTTCTTCATGATCTTGAAGCTGGTATGATTTGTCTTTGCTACTAATGTGACAAATAGTGACCTGTCACAAACAGTAAGACTGAGATACAAAAGAATGCCACTTTCTTTTTACCTAGAGCCAGCTCAAGGCTTCTCAAGACATGTAACATGAATTTTGCCACAAAAGGAGTAGAGACATCGAGACCTGGGCAAGAAATGGGCATCTACTTTTAGGTAAATGTGGTTGTAGGGAAAGGAGAAGAAGGGAAAGAAGCAGGCAGTTGCAGGAACATAAAGGATAAACTGAAGAAACCTCTGTGAGGATCTGACTACATCAGCAGAAGCTCTTGCTCACTCATCCATTACTTGAAAGTAATGGTAGCACTAGCCAACAGTCTGACTTTTCAGGGATCCAGATTAGATAAAGCAGTCTGTCTGTTTTGTTTTTTTTTTTTTTTCCACCATAAAAACCATGCCTGATTTGCCTCTGTTTAGAGTCAGGATTGTCCTTTAACATCCAATTTACAGGATTACGCTGTTGTCGCATGGCACAGGCTATGAATCCATCAACCAGAATTTATGGAGAACTAATCAAATGTAATTTGTGCAAAAATGCAGGAACAGGATGAAGCCATGTCATTCAGCAGCCCTACCAGCACCATGTGGCACCATCCAGTCACACACTCTGCAATGAAATAATAACGCCAATACTACCTAGGTGGCAGTTCACCACTGACAAGAGTCCAAACTGCTTCATACAGATTTAGCTGTTCCATCAAAACCTATTTTATGTACCCTGGGCTGCGTAGAGCAAGGTAAGGTCAAATGAAAAGTAATAGAAAACTCCTATCACTATTTTATTTCTCTAAACCACAGTGACCTCAAAAAGAGAAGGTCAGAAAAATTTTGTAGAATCACAGAATGGTTGAGATTAGAAGGGGCTTCTCAAGATCATTTAGTCTAACACTCTGCTCATGCAGGGTCACCTAAAGCAGATTGCTCAGGTTCATGTCCAGCTCAGTTCTGAATACATCCACAGACAGAAATTCCACAACCTCTCTCCACAACCTTTTCCAGTGTTTGACCACTCACACAGTAAAAAAGTGGAATTTCATATTTTTAAATTTGTGTCCATTATATATTGTCCTGTCAGTGGACTCCACTGGCTTCCTCATTTTCTTTCATTCCTTCCCATCAAGTACTTATCCACTCTGAGCCTTCTATTCTCCAGATTGAATTGATTTAGGTTGACTGAATTGATCAGACTCTCCTCCTACAGTTGGTGCTCCAGTCCCTTCATTGCATCAGTGGTCCTGTGTTGGACTTTTGCCAGTAAGTCCATATGTCCTGCAGTAGGGAGCCCAGAACTA